>NC_059526.1:1340434-2680868 GCF_905147795.1 Pieris rapae | reverse complement strand
GGATGAACAATGCCAATACTATTATCGCAGCCAATTCATTAAACACTTCCTTGGATATCAAAATAGTAATCAGGTACCAAGTGTTCCTGTGTAATCCACTATGTCAATATAAATCATTGATTATGGGATAGTGTAAGTAAACGATACAATGTAAATAGAATAAAAACTGATGATGCATGAATAATATACTTCATCAATCGACTAAATATATATAAAATATACAAAAGCAAGTTAAGTCGTTTCGTAGGAGTGCGATGAATGAATGTCTGATCATTCACCTCCATTATGTAGATTGAATAAGAGAAACAAAGAGACGAAGTTTTTACATCTATGAAAAAATTGTAGGTCGCGGTGGACCTTTAAAGTAAAAAAGCACATCAATCATCGTAAGGCCAAGCCTTACAAGCCGACATAAGTACGACAAGGAAACTGTCATCTGATGAGTTTTTCTCCCCCCGCCCTTGGAAAAGTCACCGAATACAAAATGGTCTTATTTCTGTGCGTACATTTTTAAGGAAAATTCATTATGAATAGAGAGAGTTTATCAACGTATTTTAACGCATTATGTTGTGGTTAATAATTATTATTATGCAGATATAAATCAGGGTTCCTAAATTACAAACATTAAATTAAGTAATACATTTATGTTCTTTGAATGCAAGTATTCATGCAATCTACGTCTTTGAGGTTGAAATTATTTTTTTGTTTTACCAGGAATTCATTAATTTATTTAAGCTTACCATAACACTAAAATGGAAAGATTTAAAAGAAAAATAAAAGAAAGCTGATTTAAACTGTTTCATTCATAATATTATTGTAAGGAATTTATTACAATAATATTTCTCACTCCTATTGATGGTCTTGTAAAAAAATGACATGTAAACGATAAATAATTTAACTCATAGATATAACTATTTGCCGCAACTCGAAATCCCGTTGATCTTCTAGAAAGGTCAACGGAAGACAGAATTATACTTGAACATACACAAAAACTACTCGTCGAACTGATAACTCACGGTTACTCTGACTCCCAAAACCAATATCCTATCTCAATCCATTTTTGACCACCTGAGATAGACTTCTTAATCCAAATATTAATAAGTGTCAATAACCAATCGACGGATTGTAACAGGCATCTGTCAATACAAGGTACTCATGGTAGCTCGGATTGGTGTATGTGGATAGACCTATGTATGAAAATGACAGTTCAAGTGTGCCGATCTTCTTAAGATTTTAGAAGCTATTTCATATGTTTTAAACATAGACAAAGTAAGTCGATAAAGAACAAATAATGTAGTATTTCGTCTCTATCAGCCAAATATTGTTCACCGTGTGATGTAAAGTGTACTGTAGTAAATAAAAGGCATTAAAATAGAATTGCCTTAACAATTTTAACTTTGAATAAAAGTGCTCGACTATCTTTGAAGTGTAACGTAAAAACTCAAAGTATGAGAAAATTTTCAACATCTAGGGCATGTCTGAAACTTAAAGCAACTTCATTAAGTCCCGGAGATAGAAAATGTACTGATGCAGCTTATGCTTTGACAGTCTCCATGGCTGTGTGGACCTGGTTTTTACTAAAGTTTTGGGTTCGAGAAGATTTTTGAATAAACTTTGAACCAAGCTTTGCCAAATTTTTACTGTCTACGAATTCCTCTGTTTTTTCTTTTGGACTACCTGAACATCGCTTATTAATTAATAAATTACATTTCACTAGAGGATTTAATATATTATATTCCCATTACGTATAGTTCGTCATGTTGTAAGAACAGTATTCACATATATATAACTAACAGGTAAGATTCTTAGATTATTTACATTGAATTTAATTCAGTACAGCTCTCGGCACCAGATTGCATCCGTTTCTTCGATTATTTTTATTTCATAGACGAGGGTGAACACGAAGTGTCACAATGTCTGACACATGTCGTCGATTTTTTGCATTTAAGATATGCCGGCTTCCTTACGATATTTTCTTTCATCGAACGAGCGAGTGTAAGATTAAATAGACACAAAGTAAATTGGTGAATAACTGAGAATCGAATCTACAACCTCGGAGATGAGAGGCACACCGAAGACATTAAGTCAATACTGCTACCTCATACTTAAATTGAATTACCCTTTCGAAACATTACAACTTTAGCTTTAGAGTTTAAAAAACGGCTTATAAACGTGTTTAGTTTTATAACTTTTTTACATTCTAGGAAATACTATACACTGGATATGTACCACTATATAGATTTATATAACGAAATAAAAAATCTTTGAAATTGAAAATAAAACTGCTTAAAATTTTAAATTAATGCAAAAAATATTTATGAATTTTGGTAACTCTAAAAAATAATTATTGTAAAGAATCGTTATACCGCTTCGAGACGACGAACTAAATTCACCTGACTGTTCCTTATGACTTTAAAGGCGACAGTTTATCAACAACAATTTCCCAGTATCATCCCGGAACATTATCCCGATTGCCGGGTCATCCGCGATATTCCATAATGTCTGCTCATCAAAACTTTACGGCCGAGATAAACCCACTAATATGTGTATTATGATTGAGTTAAAATTTTTGCTAATAAAATCTACTGTTCTTTGCCGTAAATTATTTAATTTATATCAGATTCGGATTTATTTTTCTGGAAAATATCTTTTCACTTAGGTCCACATATAATATTATACTTATATTAAGCAAAAGTTACTTTTTATATTTAATTTCGTGGGCAAATAATTATATTTTGAAATTAGACACAGTTTAAGTCTTGTCTGTACTGCTGATCATCGCCATGAAAAAGTTTATACACAGAAGATTTTATATTTCATATTATATAATTATCGGAATGTGGTATTTGTTTTGGCTCAAATAAAGAATTTTTTTTTATTTTTATATTGGACTATTGATAGAAAATGAGGATAGGAGTGGCAATCGGGCGATGCATATTATATATAGCAATATATTCATATGAACAACAAAAAAAGACATTATCAATAATTATATTGTCTTTAGTTTATACTACAGACAATAATATAGTAAATACGCGTGAACAAAGACGCGTCGCCTATTCACCGAGTGATCGAGATTTCTCACTCAAATCTGCCGAACTTTATTTTATCTCACAAGTTTTACCGTTGTGTTGGAGATTATATTTCTAGGCCGAGAAGCCATACAACTTTGATCATATTTCCCGGAGCGCGAGTAACTCATCTTATTGATTTAGAAAATTCTTATTTCATGAATCAGCGGAAAGCTTTCAAAGGCACATATTTTCGAATTACATGAATATCTTGCATCTTTGAATAGATCTAAATAATCGTTCTATTATGTATCTACTTAGCTGATACAAAAAGCATATATTATATGATCTACAGAGATAAGAGAAAATAAATCCAGAAACCGATTAAATTTAAAAAAATTACTTATCATTTAGTTCCAAGACTTCAAAATACATGCTTCGGAAATGTCTGTCGACATTATGTTAGATAAAATTCATTGTATAATAAAAACAAATGAAGTCGAGGGTTACTCACAGTATTCGTTTACGCTAAATAGGCAACAGCGAAGTTAATAACTCTGCAAGCTTCAGCTGTAACAAGGATAATTAACAATCACTTCGAACTCATTGTTTGAATCCACGCTGGGCGTAACTCACTTTGAAGCCTCATCAGGTGGCTCTAATAATTTGACTCAACTAATGAAGCCCCAATGATGTGAATACACAATAATATATAGGGCCAACAAAGTCTATTTAAATGTAGAATGGCCCTAGCGTCCATTGTTTTATAGAACAAGGGGCCACTAAACCACCAGTTTATTCATTAAAATAGACAGTTCAATGATTATAAATTAGACAGACTATTTATGCTGTCTTATGTCTAACCGCTCACCGTCAGTCCACAATATAAAAATACGGTTAAATGACTAGCTTATAAAACACCTTACGCAGAGTTGGAGATGCTCCTGAGACCTAACATGTAGTTAATTATACTCACTCACTCATATACACCATATACGTACACTCACTCAATCACACACTTATGCACTCACGCGTGTGTGAACATTTTGAAAACGAAATCAAATTTATTATATAATATTTATGCATTACAATTTTAAGTAAAAAATACCTATGTCAGAGTTCCCAGCTCTTATATCAGAATGTAAGTATATATAGTTTTTACTTCAATATTATTAAGTTTTATTTAAAATTAGATTTTATTGTTCGCACTTATTTCTTCTGAGTGGGCGACAAGTCTGTATTTTGTGTTATTTGTTTTGAAAGTGCAAATAAAATGTTAATGCAATATGAATGTTTTTCTGTGATTCTGAGAAAAATCAACATCGGTAACGGAATTGTTAATTTGGTAGATTACATTTTAATAAAGAGTAAGCACGGAAAATCACTAATTTGCATAAAATGACAACTGTAATATGAAAGGAGAGTTCGTAACAAGCGTTTAATTATTTTTACTGTTTGTAGTCGCTTTATATAGTAGGGCTGTCGAATGGTGTGAAATCGGAGTGTATATTTCTGAATTGCTGCGCCAACCATAATAAAATTTACTAAACAGAAATGGTTGTGACGAAATTGATCTAACAATCTAGTCCCTGTGTTGTGGGTAACTAGATTACAATAATTACGTATTACATGTTAAGAATATGTTTTAAAGAAAAAGTAGCCTTCCAGCTAAATAGCTTAGTAAAGTATGCTTCTGAACGATTTTTTAGATTTTAAGACCTACCCTACATACTTTCCTACGCAGCCTTTCAACCCCGAGTAGGAATGGTGTCCTTATAAATGAACCTTTATAATATTCGAGCGTGCGAATCTAATCTCTGAGGTCGTAGGTGCGAACGTAGGCGCCATAGACCCAATTTTGCCCAAACCTTAAAGGTTTGAAGTGCAAATGATATTATTTTTTTTTAGGTTTTACTACGAATTGTGTTAATTTATACTCAGACCCAAGTTTGTCTGCCTTTGTCTACTTGAAATTTAGAAAATAAGTGTGGTCCGGTTGACTGTGTGTCAATTCTACTGTTGTATTCAATCAGATCCGTTTATTTTGTGTCGTGAATTTCAGTTATTGGCGAATTTAAGAAGCTGAATATGTTTATTATTTATTTAGAATTGAGTTTACATAATGCAATCTAGAATTATTTAAAACACTCACACTCACTCCGCGCTCACAAACGGTGTCTTGACCTCCAAAACGAGAAACTTTCCGCCAAATAATTACAAAATTGGATTGCTTTTTCTGTTCAACATATTTTTTATGCATTGGCAACCCTAGATCAGCAGTGTAATTCGAGGCGAGCTATTGGAAGGCAATAATCTCGGAACTTTTGCTATTAGGCGGCTGATTGCAGGGTTGTCTCCGGCGGATTAATTTGAAAAGTTGCCAGCAATGCAACTTAACCCATTTAAATCATTTTTGCATTACACTTTTAAATTATCGCAATTGGCTCGTACTTTTCAAATTCCACTCGTTTGATTCTATAAATTCTAGATGACAATTGAAAACTGTCTATTTTATCGTTCTCTAATGAATAAACTAACAACAGTGACGTCACATTACCTATAAATAAAAAATGAGTTTATTTTTGCTTTAACATACGAACCAAAATGGAATAATAGTATCAAGCTAGTGCTTAAGCTGTCCATTCTTAAACCCATGATATTTGCTTCATTGCACATCGCACGACGCTGCAGTTGTGCAGCGGGGATGAAGCCTGCCTTTGTTGGCGTTATGTTATCGTGTATGAAATGAGGCCATTGGTGAAAGACCGTCGTGACATAGCGGTTGAAACATAAGTTGCGGTGGGCAAGCCCCATGGTTCGCATGGACAAGACGCGATGGACTCGCAGACCTTGAGACCTGGGCAAGTCAAAAGACCGCACGGCCTTCCACCGACTGACGACGTCCTCAAAGAGGTTGGCTTTCAATGGATGTAAAGAGGCCAGAGTGCATGGCATACTGGAGGTAAATGGAGAAGGCCCACTTCCATAAATAGACCAAAAAAGAGGCTAATAATAATGATTTCGAGGCTAATGATAATGATTTCCTTCCTTCATTTAGGTGCATAAAAATCCCTTGGTCGTACAGTAAAGGTCAACATTGTAAAAAAACCTAACACGTCTTGTGTCCAATACGATTTTACCGAATCAATATATTTTTCATGCCAAGGTCAAGGGTTTTAGGTCTTCAGAACACCTGCTATTGTTTTAAATAATTGTTTCTCCATTTGAAAAGTCCGTTAAACCAGGTGGCCTTCGCAGAAAACAATACCATTGTAAAAAATTATAAAACATTTAATTCGTAGCCATTGTTTCCTTCAACTCTTTGAAATGAACGTTTGATTGGCTTTTAACAAAATTGCTATTGAACACAAATCAAAGGCACAATACAACGGGAATTTATTGACGATAATTAACAATTATTGTTGCAAATTATGTAAGCCTTTGATGTTCATAGATTATTTTTAGCTTGATGCTGTATAAATGTGGTGATATAAAAATATAAAGTATATCAGGATTTAATTATGTATTTAAACATACAAATCAAATTTAAAATTAAAAACAAATTCATAAATCTATAGGGTCTGCACACACAAAAAATATAAGAACCACATTTAAAAAAAAAATAGAAACGCCAATGTAATAAAAAGAAAACCATAGTAAAAAGAAATTGCTACATTTTTCTGATCTCCGTTGTCTTTCCACGATGTTTGATCACTTGGGATCCGCCACGGAAGAGCACGTAGGTAATGGTGTATATTCAACTTGCGAAATTTACGTTCCCATTGGGCAATGAGTGTTATGAAAAAGAGCAGTGCGCGCTCATTCTAACATCTGAGGAAACCATGCTGAATGGATATGGTTAAATCTGGCTGGGTTTAAATCTCAAAATTATATATCGACTAGGTGTTTTGGCCCCAAACCCACAATCTTGTATCAGCAGAGCAAGCTAAGATTCCAGGCATAGCATTGGATTCAGCTACACTTTGTTCAGAGTCGAGGATACTAAAATAACTTAGTAAAAAAAAAACATTAACTAATTCTAGAATATTAAACACAACTCCTGTGATTATTAATATCCTATGTAAATATGACAAGAGATCGAAAGGTTCCGGTGAAAATGAAGGTAGCTTTTGCAAAAGGTAATTAAAATTGCCGGAATATAAAAGACTGTAACTAGCGGCTTCTCAGTGAATTAATTAATTTATTCAGTGGTTGTGATCATTAATTCAGCTGATAATTAACGATGGTGACTGTTTTCATTTCGCACTTCAGTCGCTTAAAAATGTTAATTTAATTTGAATAATATCGGATCGCTTACGTACTTCTGTTTTCTTTTGTACACAAAAAGTCCTTTGATAACTGTTCCGAGTGTTTTGATTGTGATTGATCAATAACAACTGGTTTTCTTTATGATTATATTTTTTTTCTTAAAAGCTAATTTTTCCAATGTGTTCATATATGAAAAGATAACTATAGTTATTCTGTGTCAGTCACCGTAACCACAAACGCTGTAAAGCACGCGAAACGTCGGAAAATCATTTAAAATTATGTAAAATAAGTTTATAATAATACATAGCTTCGATCCGATACATAAGTGATTTCTGTATATTAAGATTATTGAAAATGTAACTTAACAGTTCTCGCAGCTAGTATAAAATTTGTTTCGGTTTTTCATATAATAAAAAAAAATATAGAAAATAAATCCGCTCTGTGACTATTATAAAATAGTTTCTTGATAAATGCTGCTTTTTTTCAGGTGTCGGGTGTCGTGGGTCGCGCAGATGTGTTGGCGTGTTTTTTCTTCCTTTCTTCTCTCCTACTTTATCACGGGTATGCTGTGTGCTTTGTTTTCTTGATTGCAATAATTATGAAACGATACAAGAGATAAATAGAAGATTCGCTGTTGCTACTTAGTTTTTCATATATAATTACATAATATATAAAATATGATTGGTTAGTCACGACATTGTTTACATTTTCTTACTCTCCCTGTTTATGCAATTTGCAAAATATATCAACCACTTATTCAGCGTTATATCGTTATGAAAATGAATTTTTTTAAAGATATATTTTAAACTAACTAACATTTATAGTGATGGTGTATCATTTGCTTTGGTAAACAAATATCTTCTACCCTGCGAGAATACGAGGCATTTTTTCAAGAATTAACAGTTTCTATATCCACCAATGCAAACCTACAGGTTATTACGACCATATAAGCCCATGTTTATCCACAGCGCACTTCCAGGTTTTAGACAATGTTTCTTAATCGTATTGAAATAATCTGTATAAAACATAGCTTTAAAAAGGGTTATGGGTAAGACTAGTGATAAAAAACAATCATTAATTTATGAAAAATCCATCATCATAGATTTGAATTCGTCACGTGGCACAAATCGTTTAAGAATTAGTCAAATCGACGAAGAGAGCGTGGTTGTATATATAGTTTAATATCGTTGCCTTCAGTACTGTCTTGGAATTTAGTCGGAGTCTGTTTGATAGAAATATAATGTGTGTATTTGTGTAATTTTAGACGCAAAAAACTTGACGCGATCTTGCCTAGTGTAAAGTTTTGGCAGGTTCATGAAATTATACATATGTTATATGTTTCATTTGAATTTTCATGCTTTCTTTTCGTTTCGGATCTTGCCTAGTGTAAAGTTTTGGCAGGTTCATGAAATTATATATATGTTATATGTTTCATTTGAATTTTCATGCTTTCTTTTCGTTTCGGGTCTATAGACACTAATAAAAAATCTGAAATGGTATTTAAAGACATTTAATATTAATAGTACGTTATTAGGCGTCTGAGAGACTAAAGTTCTGAATTTCTCAAGATCTTTAAGAAAGTGTAAATGAGGTTCTAACGTGGGAATAGTTTTGAACTCGCCTGATGTTGTTACCGACTTGCCTCTTGTTTCGGGACTTTGGGATAAAGGCCCGGGAAAGTTTCGTATCGGCCCCGGGGACATCCCAAATCGCCGGGATTATGCTATTAGAATGATGTCGCATGAAATGTTCGACCGCGTGTCCGGCTTGTTAGGATTGCCCAATTGAGTCTGAAAAGCAACGTTAATATCGCCTATATTACTAATAACTAGCAAATTTCTATTCAGATTCTATCCTAATACTTGGAAAATATATTTTATGTAGGAAACCTTATTTAAACATTTTGATAAGGGTTGTGAAATTGGTCAAAAGATAATCCATGGAGTGAAACTTTAAAACAAACAAGATTAGTTTTTGAAAATTTTATGCTTATCATAATTCATACTAAATACATTCATCGTAATACTTTTTGAATAATATTGTTGAGAACAAGGCTCAGTTTAAGACCGCGGCAAAGGATACGATATTCGTTAATAAATAAAAATATATCACATAATATTATGTACCTAGTTATAAAAATGTTACTAAAGGCGCAGCTTATCTTATGAGTAATATACATAATAGTGTCCTTTTTTATTGCACATCACAGAAATGTTAGTAATGTTAGAACGCGTTTTAATCCCATGTAAGTGCAGTTTGAATTATGCGATAGGTACTCATTGACTAACAATAGAAAATTAACGTTATTAAAGATTTTATTAAGATTGCATATCTTTAGATTCAGTTTAAGTTCATATAAAAATAATATATTTGTAATTTTTCAGTTGTACCAGTCGGCACCGCGTGGTATGGAGTGTGGTGATGGCGGCTCTCAGCATGTTCGCTAAGGAGACTGGTCTCACTGCGCTTCTATTTAATATTGTCTTTGACTTATACAGATGCTGGGGAACATTATTCAGGTATCATCTGTAATGTGCATTAGATTATTCTGAAATAAAATATACCAGGTACTTGAATTTAGTAGGAAAAGCGGTCTTTATTAGAGGAAGGTTTCACTTCGAAACGGGTTTCATATTCATAATAGCTTTAAAAAAACTTCCATCCAACTTTGGGCTAAAACATCGTCTACTTAATCATCGTCAGAAAACTAGCCAGCTTAAATTCCTTTCATATTATTCAGGTATATGTCCGGCACAAAAGGCTGATCACTTTTACTCATACCTATGTATGTATACCTAGTCTTGCCATAAATACTGAAACAAAGAAAAATATTTTTTTTTCTGTTGCAAATAACATTTATTACTTTTACAGTGTGTTAGTTTAATACATAAATAAACAACAATTTATAATATAAAAAGCTTATTCGAAGTGGTCTCCATTGGGTGCGATACAGTCCTTAAAACGTTGAGGCCAGTTATCGATAGAAGCAGGCACTCTTTCCATGGGAAAAATCTTCACTGCCAATCGTACGGATTGTCTTAGGGCCTCCAAATTATTATGCCATTTAGAGCAAGCCATACTCTCTAAAACTGACCATAAATCATAATCTAGCGGATTAAGATCGGGACTAGACGACGGCAAGTCTTCAGCGCTGATGAAGTCCGAAACGTTCATTTTCAACCAAGACTGCGTAGACCGAGCTTTATGACCCGTTGCCGAGTCTTGTTGGAAGGACCATTCTTTGTTATTGAAAATGGTGTTATTAAATGGCTTCACTACCTTCTCAAGGATGGTATCTTGATACACTTGTGTCGAAGTTTTGATACCTTTTTCACAAAAGTATGACTCAGTCACTCCTTCATAGCTAAGACCCCACTAAACCATCACTGAAGTCGGATAGTTCCCACGTTGCACACTGGCGACTTATTGGGAAGCTTCCTTAGAGCTTCGAGCACAAATACAGTCATTTTGTTTGTTAAAATGTTGCTCGATTGTAAAAAAATTCTCATCCGTAAACAAAATTTTTCTGTGACCACTCTTTGCGTACCGCTTCAGTAATTTTTTCGATTTATCACCCTATTCTTTTTTAAATTATCATTTAAGAAATGACCAGAACGTCTCTTATAGGCTACAAGTCCTAAGTCATCTTTTAAAAAACGCAACATGGTTCTAGGTGCTATCTTTGTCTCCCGAGATAAAATCTTTTGCTTTCGGACAGGATTTCTTCGAATTCTTTCCCTTACTGCTTTGACCACCTTTTTCTTAAGAAGACTACGTGGAAGGCCAGATATTTTTCTGTCACAAATAGAGGAGGTCTCATTGTACCTATTAATAGCCCAGTACTCAAATATTTTACAAATACCAAGCGTATGGAGAGTTTTAAAATGTGCATTTAGCTTTATACCTACTTTGGTAATGAAATCACAGCGATTCGGTTCTCTTCATCACCCCACTGCATTTTAATATAGCAAAATATTATACAAAGTATTGGCGCCAAAATGAGAAAACTTAATGCACAATCATATGAAAATAACAGATTCCAAATTAAAATGAAATATTTTGTTTATTTTTAATTGTATCAGTATTTATGGCCAGACTAAGTAAATATTAAACATTATAAAAATTATTATAACAGATACAAAACTTGTGTGTTATCAAAAAATAATATGATATTAGCCTTTAATAGCATTTAGTTGTTTTGTCCCTTACCTTGATCTCACTTTGATAAATGAATAGGTTTCTTAAGCGCGACCTCTATAGGAATTGACAGTTATTACTATGCCAGTTAATACCTGATTCTCAAATTAATGTAGGTTACCTATGGTAGACAAATAATCATCTAAGTTTATAATATATATTATTTGCTGGTATAACATAGACTTAAATAAATATAAATTCCCTACTTCGAAGCTTTTTGCAAGTTTTCTGTTGATCCGATAGATGTCGTTATTTCAACATGATTAACGCCATCTAGTAGATTCGTCGGTAAGCGTATATAAAAAAACTGCAACATTGAAAATGATTATAGAAAACAAGGTTACATAGGATTTTGATGCAGATTAGAAGTCACTTGGACAATATTTTTATCAACATAGATATTTTTTGTAATACTAAGCGCGCCAACTTTATAGGCAACGTTAAAATTTTATAATTTTTTCGCGCCATACGTTGATATATAATGATTGATTTTATAATGTCCTTAGTAATTATTATCCTCAATCGTCAATTCTGAGAAAAGCTAGGTAAATGAAACTTCACTTTGTGTTTTAATAGTTCTCATGTTGCAAATATTCTTTATTCTAGTTCTTCTTTTAGTGCCTCTCCATTACTGGAGGTTGGCCGTCAGCTTCTTGAAGCGTGTCTTGTCCTGCACCAGATGCAGCAACTCTTCCGCATTTGCAATACCCGTCCACTCCTTGACGTTGCGAAGCCATGATTACTTCCTTCTACCAACAATAAAATAATAATTATATTATTAATAATATTCTTTAACAACTGATTATTTTCAAATTTTAATGCATGTGTTTCAGATAATATTTGTATTTTTTTGTTTTATTAAACTTTTGTAGCTTGTATGTTTATTTTTCAAGCTAT
Source organism: Pieris rapae (assembly GCF_905147795.1). Classification (NCBI taxonomy): domain Eukaryota; kingdom Metazoa; phylum Arthropoda; class Insecta; order Lepidoptera; family Pieridae; genus Pieris; species Pieris rapae. The sequence continues at coordinate 2,668,494 of NC_059526.1, read as the reverse complement.
TGTTATACCCATTTATATCAATTTTATTTCGCCATTAAATAAATAAAAGTTCAAGTAGGTTCACCTCACACCAAGCACACAATATTTTAGATAAATAAATATTTCAAACAGTTCATTTCCTCAGTATAATTTTTACATGGAAACCATCGTATTACGTAATTTTTATTTTAGATCTCCTGTTCGTTGGCGATGGAAAGGCGATAATGTATGGAGCCGAGTGAGCAGGGGTCTCTTGGCTTTGATCATATTAGCGGGATTCCGTCTGATACTTTTACAAGGATCTCTTCCAGCATTTTCAGCACAAGATAATCCTCCAGCCTTTCATCCCTCATTCACTGTTAGGTAATCTATTTTGAAGTTTTATTGCTCATTAATAAGAAGCTAATAAATGTATTTCTCAAAAGTGTACTAACAATAATTTACTAAATAAAATGAAAAGGCTAAGTAAACAAAACATACAAAGGAGAATAACTTAAAAACTATTGTACCGTACATAAGGATACAGTTGAAATAGGCCTGATTAAAAAAAAATCATGTCGATATGTGTTTGTTTCTGAGAAATATTTAGACAAACATACATCATACCCGAATGCAAAAATATGACGGTTCGGTTAAAAGGAGAGTACTATTCCAGGTTGTTGACCTTCTGCTACCTGGCCGCGTTCAACTGGTGGCTCCTGATATGTCCCTGGACCTTGAGTCACGATTGGCAGATGGGTTCAGTACCACTCGTAACCACGCTCTGGGACTATAGGAATCTGCTCACTGGAGCTGCCATTTTGGCCTTGCTGGCCTTGACCTACAGATTTGTTATGGACTTAGAGGTATTTCTACCCAGTTTTTTTTAGGTTTAGGTCTATTTCATAAAAGCTCTCTCAAGCTCATAAAAATGCATGCGGAAATGTACTAAGGAGGAATTTTAATATCACGAACTGTAAGGGGTTGGCGAATATTTAAATGATCCCAATCATTGGGATTGATAGGATCCAGTTCAAACAATTTGTATAACTGAAAACTAAGCAATAAAAAAGAGTGGCGGAAAGTTTCTTGCCAGTTCTTCTTGCCCGCTCTACGTCCTTGACTTGCGAACTGGTAGTAAACGTAAATCTAGAATTAATTTAACTTTTTTCCTGACGTTCATAAGTGAACTTGTTTACCTGTGTGAATAAAGTTATTTTAGATTTGAACCGATACATCCAAAAACATAAGTTCTTTCAAATTAAAAATGATAACATAATTCAAGCAAAAATTTTCTTCATGGTTATACGTATAAATAAATATTGCGTGTTCGATTAGATCAACGGACAAAAGATCAAAAATGAAATTTAAAATTTAATTAAATGGAGTGTTTTAAGTTGACTGTTTATGTAAATGTTTCGTGAAATATTTTTCCAGCTACAACGACATACACCAGCAGTGGCAGGTCTGTTGCTGCTCATCATCCCTTACTTGCCAGCTTCGAATTTACTGGTCACTGTGGGGTTTGTTGTCGCTGAAAGAGTGCTTTATATACCAAGGTATATTTTATTATCCTGCAGATTTTTAATTATGGATACATAGTTTTAGACTAACCTGTACAAATAATTTCAGTAAAATAAATTATATGTAACTTTATATTATTTTGATTCTCTTTTTGTTAATTAATTATGCACTTCTTGTACTTTGTAAGTGTTTCTTTTTATTGTTCCATATAAGGGTGGCCTGGAAGAAATCGCTTGTTAGTGATAAGGCCGCCCGTTGCCTAATAACCAATGTATGCTCCTTACTTTTTGTTTTATTATATGTTTAATTATGTATACTATGATGACAAAGTATAAATAAATAAATAAAATATAAACCAGACTTAGTCCAGTCCTGTAAGTCTTGGCCTCAGATTTCTTTTCTTAACAGGCAAGAACGGCATCAGCCTGCTGCCCGATTATCGAACGCAATACCAATAAGTGAATAGTCACAATCAAAACTGTTCACAGCTGCTGAAGTCTAAATTAATTATTTCCAGTGTGGGTTCAGTATTACTGACGGTGTGTGGGATGCAGGCGCTATGGCGTCGTGGGGGTGGGAGTGGGAAGCGGCTGATGGCGCTTGGCGTGGCCGTGGTGGTGGCCGGTGGGGCTGCACGAACGGTGCTACGGAACCAGGACTGGCGTACAAGGGAGACGATACTCAGGTAAATTTCGTCCCTGGTATGGCGAGGCAAAATAAAAACATACGTTTTTCATATAAAAATATCACTCGTAAACTATCCACGAAACATCTAGATACTTATATAATCTGGCTTATATGGGGAATCTTTGCTATGAAAGTGTTGTTTCAAATTAAAAATCTTTTATTTATTTAGGTTGTGTACACTTATGAACTTCAATAAAGAAGTACTTATTAAATGCTTCTAATTTTACATTAACTGCCAGTTCTCTAATCAAGAACGTAGAACGGACGAGAATAACTGGCAATAAGCTCTGCGCCTCTCTTTTAATTTGCCAAGTGTTTTTTTTTTATTGATAAAGATTGCCAACGCTCGGCACACTGATACATTTGGTAAAAACAAACACAAAATACAATTTTGAATGTGATGAGCAATTAGAGGCAAACATGACATTCATTTAGAGCACATACAAAAATCAATCGTAACAATTTTTAAACAAAACAAACATTACAAAAAAGAAACAATTACAAAAAACTAAACCAAAATCGATTTTAAAGTGTGAGGGGAGCAACTCTGGATATCCAGACCTAACTTGTTTATCAGAATGCTTAATCTGGACACCGGAGAGCTTTGACCAAAACGCGTCCTACGGAAAGGAGGGACAAATGAAATAACGGGATGCCTAGGGGATCGAGAGGGTACATGAATCTTAAATTTAGAAAGAAGGTTCGGACAATCAATCTTATTATTGAATATCTTTGCTGCAAACGATATATCAATAATTTTTCTGCGATTCTCCAATGACATCATATTAAAGTGTGCCAGCCTGGTTTCGTACGTTGGCAACTTTTTTTTCGAGATGCCACTGGAGAAAAGCAGATGCCACAGTAACCTCTTTTGTAATCTCTCGAGTCGTAGCATGTGCGTCGCATAATGCGGCCTCCAAACAACTGAACCATATTCTAGAATGCTCCGCACGAGGCTATTGTATAATAGTATTTTTGATTTGACGCTACGAAATCCTTTCGTATTTCTTATGACAAAACCAAGCATTCTAGAAGCTTTCTTAACTATAAAGTCTTGGTGTTCTGAGAACGTTAGCTTATTGTCATAAATTACCCCCAAGTCACGAATCACTCTTTCCTCTCGAAGTACTACGCTACCTATATGATAGTTGTGAATTAAAATATCCCTTTTTCTTGCAAAACGAATAAAGTGACACTTTCGGACATTTAGCTCCATACCATTAGAGACACACCATGAGGTCACTTCATTCAGATCAGATTGGAGCATCGAGCAATCATCGGAGCTACTGATAACACGGCAAAACTTGAGATCATCTGCGTACATGTACTCCTTAGAATGCTTAAAACAAGTTGTTAAATCATTTACAAATATATTAAATAGTATTGGCCCTAAATGAGAGCCCTGTGGTACACCGGAAGATATTTTATGTATTGTGGAGCTAAAGCCGTTAACAACAACGAAAAATTCGCGATTACTTAAATAAGATTCAATCCATTTAAGAAAACGCGGTGATACGCCATAGCTAGACAGCTTATTTAAAAGTATAGAGTGAGGAACTCGATCGAAAGCCTTGCTGAGGTATGTATAAATCGTATCAACTTGGAGACCACGATCCAAAGCATCACTTAGAAATTCAGTATACTCAACTAGGTTAGTTGTGGTTGATCTACGTTGCATAAACCCATGTTGTGATAAAGCAATTAACTGTTCAAAGTGTTTATAAAGATAGGGACATACTAGAGACTCAAGTATTTTAGCAAAGGAGGAAAGAATAGAAATGGGTCTATAATTAGCAACTAGCTCTTTTTCCCCCGACTTATAGATAGGTACCACTTTAGCCATTTTCCATTTGTCCGGAAAAACTCCTAAGTTAAGAGATTTATTATAAATTGTAAGTAGAGGTTCCACCAAATACTTAGCACATTTGCGTATAAAAATGGGCGGAATATCGTCTGGGCCAGCGCCCTTATACTCGTCCAAGTGTGTTAGTTTCTTAAGAAGATTTTCATAATTCAAAGCCGGCGGACACAAGTAAAGAGCACTATTATCAAGTTTAGAAAAAAAGGATTTCTGTTCCTCGTTATGCCTAAAAATATTGTTATTACTAGGAGTATATACAGTTTTAAAATGAGTGGAAAATAGTTCGCAGACTCGGTAACCGTCAGAGGCAGAAGTGTATCCATCTGACATAGCCAAGGGGTAAGAACTATTGCCGCAGCGTTTGTTTTTTACATATGACCAAAAATATTTAGGGTTTGCGTCTATTTTATTTTATTTTATTTTATTTGTATTACAAAATGTTTGTAAGGATCTGCAACTTTATGTAAATAATAGACAGTTCATTAATAATAAAAATAAAAAACAAAGACTCTATCCACAAACATCATCATAATACACGAATTCAAATCCGACCAGTCACCACAAGTAGCACCCGTTCACGAGTATGACGCATGGCCAGCCATCGGGTAAGAATTACTATGGATCTGAAACTTCTAAAGATCTCTGCGAAATGAGTCAAAAAAATACGCCAGGAATTAAGACGACTATGCTTAAAAAACATTTACTGATATTTGTACCACGACTTTCAATAAAGGAAACAGCAATAAAACGATTTCGTATGAAAAACATTTCAGAGCTGACCTAGCCGTTTTGCCTCACAACGCGAAATTGCATTACAATTTTGCAAACTTCCTGAAAGACATCGAGCAACAAGAGAACGCAATCAAACACTATAAAGAAGCGTTGCGGTAAGTTCTAATTGTTATTTATTTTATTTGGTTATGTACTAACTTCTTATGAATAAATTAGGTATGTTTGACTTCAATGTGCATTCAGTTATATGCTCAATAGAGAAATCACAGATTATAGAATCACTTTTTTGGTGGCTTTAGCGCGACACTCATCCCTGATGTTCCCTCGTTGATTCCCAATTGTGCATGACTTTTATTCTATGTGACGATGAAGGAATACATCGTGAGGAATCCGGCTTGCCACCTTAGACCCAAAATGTCGACGGCGTGTCTCAAGCACAGGAGGCTGGTCAGCTACTTGCCTGTTTGATTGAGATATTATCAGGAAACAGATCTGTTCCTTTGTCCAACCTAAAAACTATTGTAAAGAATTATATTTTTTTCAACATTTTTCAAACCGTGTTCAGTATAAAATAATTTATATAAAAAAACTAACCAATTTTTTGTCACATTTACAAATTTGTAAATTTGTTTCGGTTACCAGACGTTTTTATAACTACTTAAATCTAATGTTTGAAGAACTTTATTTCTCATTACAAAAACAGAAATATTTTATTTACATGAGAAACTTAATATTAATATGTATATATTATATACGAGCGAGATACACGTCGCCATTAGCCGTAACAATTTTAGTCAGCTATGTTCATTCTAACATGCATCTTTAATGCCTTTTTGAATTTGTCAAACACTCCAATATTGCGAATTTGAGATGGTAATTGGTTAAATAATTGCACACCCTCATACCTAATAGAATCTAATCTTTTTTGATATACCCACAAGCTGCTATATTTCAGGTGTTAGCAACTTCTCATTTCTTTAACTTTAAAAACACACACACACTAACAAAAAGATTCAGAGAATACACGAAATAGAAAAAAATACAATAAATGCATCAATGACAACTATGCACAACATTTAAAGACCCAAAATTTTACCTAGGAACATATAATTTGACTCATGTATGTCTTTGTAAGACATACAATAGTAAATTTGACAGCATGTATTATTGACCTATTTAAAAAGATCAAACATATAGGAGAGGACTAGGAGATGGTCCATGCCCACTTTTTGTTATCGAAACGCAATACCTTCATTTGCTTCCTTACAGGAATATATCCTAAGACTTAACGTGATATTACAGACTCTGGCCTAGTTACGCGAGCGCGCACAATAACCTTGGCACGCTGGAAGTCTGGTCGGGACGCGCTGAGCAGCACTTCCTTCTGGCTCTGCGGTACAACGCGAGGCACCTCAACGCGCACTATAACCTGGCGAGGCTTTATCGGTTAGTCACTTACGGTGTTTTACATACAGAGCAAGCTAATTCGGTTTAAGGCAGATGAAACCGAAAACATTATCAAAAAAAAAATGTGAAAAAAGCTCCCGAGTTCATAATCAGCTTGGCATATGTGATTTTATTACTTGTTTTATGTTGTTGACAATTATTATTATTATTTACATTACAATAGGAATATTATTAGATCCTCACATATGATATTGACGTTTTGTCGTAGTAGATGTTTGAGGTCAAAGCGGCCAGCAGTTATTAGGAAATCCAGATTCAATTTTGAAAAACTATTTACTCTTGCATTTGTTTTTCTAAAACCTTGACTCATTTTCTTTTGGCTACATTATTTACTAGTGATCCGCCCCAGCTTCGCACGCGTGCAATGCTGATGAAAAGCAGGTTTTTATTATGTATGGTTATATCCGTCGCTGGAAAGCACCGATAATATACGCGACATTTACCATCACGGACTTTTCTATAGACCTTTTCAATGTGTACAATACTTAGTACATTATTTTGATAAAACTCGTAGGGTAAGCGGAAAAAATGTAATTATTTACGACATCACATTAGAAACCTCAAAAATAAAAGTACTTCTCCACTATTTAATGGATGACATTATACATATAAACCTTCCTCTTGAATCACTCTATGCATCAAAATCCATTGCGTAGTTTCAAAGATTTAAGCATACAAAAGGACATAGGGACAGAGAAAGCCACTTTGTTTTATACTATGTAGTGATGAGTAAATATTTTTTTTTTACGAAAAAAATATTACTGATGTCTCCTTAACGAGCCCCTGAACAGCTCCATATATATAATGTTATAATAACTACATTTTGAATGTAGTATTCTTGATAATTTAAATATAAGAATTTCATAATAAATTGTTTACTACTGTGTACTTTGCTAATCAGCTAACGACCGAACGCAACAAAGTCGTGACGTCAAAGTAACGCTTGCAAAAGTTCTCATAATATTTACATTTAGCAACTTTTAATGCAAGATCAACAGATGACACTAAGGACCGAGATTATTTATAAACTATTTACTTTTTTAAACGTAAAATAAATTATTATAATTAAATTTCTTGAAGTATATTTTTTATTGTGGGGTAAAAAAATAATTTTAGGTAAAATTCATCTTTTACCAAAATTCAATTAAAAATCCTTAAGTAATAAGTAAAGTAATTAAGTTTTAAATTTTTTACTTCGTCACAACACGTTTACAAGCACTATGCTTATCATAGTGTAATTATTGGTAGATTTTCATATGTACAATATTTCTTTAAAAACACAAACGATTTAAATAAAAATATGTTATTGGTGGAAAATTCTCGAGCACCACCAAATAAATTCTCGTTAAAAATCTGTTGTATACGATTTAATTTAATTTTAATAATCGTTAAGTTGTTTAATTAACGAAAAATTTAATGACTGTCAATTCTGAAAGAAGAAGTACATAAGAAGAGTATAGTAAACTAGCACTGAGTGATAAGGGGTTGGAGCAGTGATGTCCTGGATCAGCGTCCAAGCTTATCCGTGTTCTAGGTTCAAAACCCGGGAGAAAACATCGTGAGGAATCCGGCTTGCCTCAGACCCAAACATCGACGGCGTGTGTCAAGCATGCAAGGCCTTCTTCTCTAATTAGAAAAAAATTACGCAATAGACCTAAATGATAGCGCCACTTTTTTTTTTAAGTAGGGCTGCAGCCTCTTTCAAAATAAAATTTCCATATAAGAAAATGATAAGTCAACGTTTACCGAGTTGGCTAATGTTAAAATAAAGTGTTACAATCTTTGTAGCAAAAAGAATCGCATCGCGGAATCCTTGAAGATGCTTGAGCGCTGTATTTCCCTGGAGCCTCGGTTTGTCCCCGCCCACGTGGAGATGTTCCTGACAGCTGCCGGCCAAGACAAGCACGCCGCCTTGCGCCGACTGTTAGACCTGGAGCCACGCAACTGGGAACATTATTTCCGCTACGGGAACTGGCTAAAGGGGAAAGGTGACTATTCTGTAAAAGATCAAAAATAGGCCATTCGTGTCTAGTTTTTTTATGTTATTTTTTTGTATGAGCTATATATAATAATGGTGCAAAACAGAATACTTGAAAACTATTATTTTTGGCCTCGAACCAGGCATAGTCATCTCGGAGACGGTTGTTAAATTAAACGATCGATTCTTCTGGAATTTTATTTTATTTACCAATTAATACAAACCAAACAATAAAAGTATACACAAATATTTTTTTTGCTACCAGAACACTGTTATTTCTTGTTTAATCATACTCAAAAAACTATCCTCAGCGGATGAATTTCTGCTTGGTCATTTCATTAATCTACAAAAGCTAACAAGAAAAATACAATACTATATTTAATGTTGCAAGCAAACATATGTTATACGCAAACATAAGAAACGCGAAGAGAAAAAAAACAGTATTTCATAAATTATAAAAACTAATGGAAAATTAACGTTTAGTACTCATAACAATCAAATAAATAATATTTGCAATTTTCTAAACCGACATAGCAATAATAAAAATAATTAAAATTAATAAAAATAAAACAAATTTTAAAATGCAAGTGATAGCAATAATGGATCACCTATGGTCTATGGATATCACACCTAATCAAAAGTTTTTCTAATCCTCTTAGGTCTGTGGGCTTTATCCCTAAAATACTACCAAAGTGCTGTTCGGGTTTCATATGTAACATCCCGTCGTGCGGCTCTGCCTCCGTTGACGGCCGCCGCTTTGCTGCTGCGTCGGGATGGACAAAGGATGAGATTGCTGCATCTACTCACTAGGTAAAAGATTAGTCATTTCCCTATTTTAGCTCTTTTAAATAGTTACCTGAGAGAGACATCTACAATCTGCGCTTAAAAGTCACTGCAATGACGTCATAACCTAACACGCAGTAACGAAGTAATTCTGGTCACTATGGATATACTCACCCTAAGCTACTGATTGACACATGTGACACTGCAAAAAGTCTGTATCCGACCATGCGCTACCTACGGTAGTGTAGTCTTCGCGCATTGTGGCCCCTCCTGTATTCACTTGATAATTGCGATTCATGCAACCTGCGCGCTTTTCTACGTGATGAACGTCAATCTCCACCATGACCTGGATCTCCATCCACAGCCCAATTGATGAAGTTGCCACACGCCACTCCGACAAGGCATCATAACCATATACCATCAAAATAATTAACGTATGCACTTATAACACATATTTCCTGTGTAAATTGCTAGTCTCAATAAATTAAACGCGGTACTGAAGTTCCTGGGCTCGATTCCCAGTGAAATATTATTTCCGGTTCAAGGTATTGTCGGTTGTAGGTGGCAGGGTGGGCGTGGGGCGGGCGGCGCAGCGGAGCGGGCTTGGAGGCTTAGGACAGAGCTTGCAGGGCGGGCGGCGCGATACACACGGGTAACACAGGTAAGCTTTTAATCTATTTATACATCAATAGGCTTTTACACTAAATAATGCCCTGGGACTTAAATTTATATTACTAAATTCAAACATATATACAAAAAACCACTTCCGAATTGATAATCTTAAATTTTTTGCAGTCAGTTAAAATATAATTCTTTTCTTTCTTCATAGAAAACTTAGATGGACTATCATCAAATCCTTGCGTTGAAATTTACGTCAAAATGTATTCCATTTTCCATACCCTTTATCACGTATCTGATTGCCAAGCTGTCAATCCAAAATTTAATTAACAAAGTTTTATTACAATTTCAGTCAAAATCGACCTGTCTCCATCACAGCCACCTCGAAGTATCGGCACATTCATATCGAACTAACGAATATACAGACATTCACGTAAAGTCCGAATGTCAAACTCTCCCAGCGACAACAAACCCCCAATTTAAACCCACACACAACAAATCCGAGACAAAACTCAAAAGTTGTCCGTTGAAGGACAGGAATGGGCCCGACCCATTCGCTTTGGTTTCTGACCATTTAAAGACTTATTAGGTATAAGGAACATAGATTGTGATTAAAATTAAGTCGTTTTTGGATGAAGGTACTCTCTCGATAACGATAGCTAACCATTGAAATACCGTTTTTATACCAAATTTGTTATATTAAATGGATTTGTAAGAAACTTTAAGTGGTATTAACGATTCGATGACGCAACAATATTTTGAGGTCTGGTCCTCAGATTTCTGTATCTCTTTCTTGATCATTTGTCAATCGAAAACGAAGTTTAGAAATGAAAAAAATAAATAAATAAACAAAAGTGTGTGTACTTATGTAAACGCGTTAGAAGTTATACTTCTTTGGCGTATCGAAAAAAATAACTAAAATGCAGTAGTTATTAACGATATACATATATTAAAATTAATGAAAAAATGAAGTTATGTGAATGAAAATGAAGAAGTATAACTTCAAAAAGGTTACTACGTACATAAGTTTTTAAACTTGTACATAGCGACGCGCAAGTTGTATAAAAGGAACGATGCATGGTATTGGACGAGAACAGCCAAAACCGAGTCGAGTAGAACTGGGCAAACGGGAAACTGCTACTCATAAAGAGATACATATTATTGCCATGAGTGGGTTGCCTTTTAAGAATTGGTATTTTCTTGAGGGATCTATAGTCACATTTGTAATATGTACTTCAATGGGCAGCTGGTTCCACATATTGTTGTGGTATAAAAACCAAATAGTGAAATCGAGTTCGCTATCGCTATTGGGAGCCACAGAGTACGAGGCTTTCTTTACTCCTTTGTGTTAAAAGTATTTTTTTACTATATTTGTTTTTCACTATAACCGGTCTTTAATATTTTTTAAAGCGTTTCATTCATACATATATAAGTTTGAAATATTACATCAGTCTAATGTAAAATATGATTGGTAATGTAATGATAATTTTGTAAAAAATATTTTATTTAAGATTGTAAAATAAAGGTGAAATCGTAAAAATTATTTTTCTTTTATCGTAATGTAATGTATCGTAAATGAGGGTAGCGTTAATTAACAAATTGACTTTTTTACCCGAATTTTTATTACAACAGGTTTTTTTACCCGCATTTTTATTACAACTCTTTAATATAATAAACTGCAAAAACAACTTATTACACTGTTGTTTGTAATAAATGCAATAAAATTTCACAAAAAGCAAGCATCAAATCACCTTGTTTCAGTCTCCCGCTGATTAATTATTGCTATTTTCAATTGCACAAAAAACATTAATTAAAACAAAAATCGTGACCCAATTTCTATTATGTAAAACATTGGCTCTTATATTATCGTAATACAAGAGTTTTTGTGAAAACCAAAAAAATGTCGTCCAATCTTTAGATATGTAAATATATACTGGCAAGAAGAAAGTAAATATGGAAAAATCCACAACCAAATTGGACATTGGACATTGGTCAGGCAACCCGCGACCATAAATTGTCGATAGAGGGTCACTACTGTCTAATACTATTAGTACTAGTACTAGTAGTACTAGTATTTACTGGAACTGCTCTTATACTTCCTTTTAATAATACTTTAAACTGGTTTAGGCGAATGGCGAATAATAAAAATAAAGCTTTCTTTTTCTAAAAATATTACAATTACAATAGAACAAATTCTTAACTGTATTATATGGCATAGGTCTTTTCGATACCCTTCCAAAGGTTCCTTGCTTGTGCGGGTCCATGTAAGGCTTTTATATTAATTTTACTTACTTAATATATAAACAAGTAAATTAATATACACAAGAGTAAGTAATTAAACAAAATTAAGGTTGCCCTAGCAATTTAATTCAATGCCTCAAGAATATGAGAGTTAAAGAATGTTTTTATATATTTTTCTATTCACACAACCAACCAACAACCAAACTCACGTCTACCAAAAGGTTTATTATCTCTGTAATATTATATACGTTTGTAAGTTGTTATATATTAACACATATGTTTTCCCTTTTCGACATGAACCGCACAAATGGCAGTGAAATACGTAGATTTATTAATCTATTCTGATATTCACGATTGAATCATATTGCATTAATTAAATTTAAAAAATATATTCATTATGTTTAGAATTATGACAATAGAAAGTGCAGTTATCACGACGTAGAAAGTCGCGCAAATTACTCAAAATTTATAATACTGCCACAGATTGTAGTTGGATAAGTTTTAACTGGCAATTAGTCGACAGTGATAATGCCATTATGTAAGTACATTTCTGTGTAATGTAATAATCCCTCTCAGTATGTAATTACTATTTATCCAAGAGTATCGCCTTTTCATTGGTCAATTCGAGAGAGAGAATTTAAGAATTGGAATACTCTCAATGAGCACTTAGATGATAAGAGAACTGATATCGCTTTAATAATTAAGTCTTATTTTAGGTTCTTGGTATATAACACATTTACCTACTACAATATATACGGCAGTATTACTTTTCCATGTTTGAATCGCATATCTGGGTTAAACGTAGTAAAATACAGTTTAAATTAATTCTTAAAATATAAATATATAAATACTAAATCTAACCGGGACTAATTAAAATGTGACTATATTTTTATCAATGTAATGATAAAAATATAGTTAAATATAATAATATAAATTGAATTAACAATCAGCTATCTATCGTTTCCGATTTTTGAACGTTGAGTACATGAAACAAAATAAGTATTTAATATTGGACAATCAAAAATATCGGCCAAGGCTTTGAGCCATGTTACGGAACTTTTTGCAATAAAAATATCATCGAAATTAAATAGAAATCAACCGAAATTGAAATGAAGGCGGTGGATTTAATTAAATAAGCAGCGAGATTTGTAAATCTTACGCCTAACAATTCACGGTCATTGTTTATTAAATTCGGTTAACCGCGTAAACAAAACCAATTTGCATCGGCTTAGACGCTTTCTACACTTCATAGTTCCGATAGCGAGTTAACCTGCGCGTGCGCCGACCGCTGCCAACCGTCAAGTGTACACAGTATGTTTACCCTGCCCGAGCTATAAAGACGTGTCACCCGCTCTCGAGACATTCTAGTGAAAGGCCTACGAAAATGCGGGCAATCTGCATTTTCGCGATCTCGTTACTTTCCTTGGCGTTGGCAGATTCCGAACCTTGGGTAGAAGAAGAAGACGTAGAAGATTATAACGATTATCACATCGACAAGCGTGACGTCGAAGGTCCATATGAGGAACATATTCGAGTAAAGCGAGGACACGAGAGGTCCAAGCGAGCTCCGGTGCCCATTCATCAATATGAAGTCTATGAACCGTTTGATGAAGGGTCCTACCCAGCTCCATCTTATCAGGAAATGTTAGCGGCTAGTGCTGAACACTACCACAGATATTTACCCGCAAATACACGGATCGCTCGCCATTTAAATACGCAAGTAAACCCGGGACCTCTCACGTTTGGAGTTAGTCCAGATCCCATAGAAGTTGTTGCAGCACCCGTAAATCTATCTCCCGTAGCTAACACCAGACCAATACAGTTCAGCAATGAACCGCCAGCAGGCGTATTGTTCTATGAACAGAAGGAGGACTTGGCCCCAGCAGCTGGTCACATTGTAATAAAGCACAATCCCCATGCCTCGGCCCATAAACAAGGATTGGGTCATGCGCAAGAAGCCAGTCACTTCGATGCACAAGGAGGCAAGGTATATACACATATTTATTATATAGGTACATATTCATATAAATCTTAAAGGGCCTGAAACACTAATATGTGATACAGATACAAATATGCTTCGAACCAATTTCTATAAATAGTGTTTTACAAATTAGATGTCATTAGCACTTGTTGTCTTTTTGTCTATTTCATTTCATAAATACATGTCTTGGCTAAGTTATAATTAACTTCTCAACTATCCCCGAGGCATATGAGTTACAAGATAAGTGCCTTTAATGACACAAAATATACGCTTAATAAGACTTATGTAATATTTTAATTCACTGCAATAATAATATTATAATAATAGACTTTAATAAAATATTAATTGAAAAAACTACGTTATATTTCAAATTTCAAATAACTTACAGGTTGTCAAAGGTTCCAAAACAGACCACTACGTAGACAAAGGTGGCAAAGGACACAAAACTGACGAGCACCATCGGAAAGAATATGAGGAAGCAGCTGGTAAAAAGAAAAAGCACCATGACCATGCTGGACATAAGGGGAGTCATCAAGAGGAGGCTTTTGGGCAAAGAGGGGCACACTTCGACGAGAAAAAGGGACACAAAAAAGGACACAAAACTAAGGGTATCTCTTTTAATTTTTTAAACATACCGTCATACCTAACTTTATTAACATTCACTGCCTCTATGTATATAATAAGCAAAAATAACCGTTTATGAAGACTAAGGGTTAATAAATATTAGTTCATTGTTTTCCTCCAAAAAAAATGTACCAATTACCAACAACATGTTTACCGCTTAATGTTATGTAATCAAAACATATAAACTTATCGGCAATTGGTCTATTTAAACCAAATAATGTTCACAAAAAATAGATTTCCCCTCAAACTTTCATACCAAATCAATTAACCATAACTTACGTCACTAATTCTAAAAGTCCGCGAAACAATAGTTCGTCCCAAGAGGTCAATCAGTTGGGAACAAAATAACATTATGTAACACCTGTTACACTTTCACTTTGACCGCAAATCTAACAAAAGCGCCGTGCTATAATGGTTGCAATACTCATGCACTAATATGCAATATTAATTGAATGTGAAATTCGTGATTGATTTCAAAACGTTATTGTAAGATCTGTTCTGAAATAGACGTGATTACGTAGACACGTAAAACAGACGTGATCTAGAGCTAAACTTACTACAATTTAGTCCAACTCTAATACCTGAATTCAATTATATAGCATACTTATTATTAGAAGCAGATATAGCTTTCAGATTGAAATATATAGGTCGCACGCACAAGAACTACTTGAGTAATAGCAATTAGCGTTAATAACTGAATCTGAAAATCTATTTTTTATTGATTTCTATGTAAATTAACTAAAACTTTATATAAAGATGCGCTCCATATAAGCAGTCCAAAAAGTTTATTTATCACAATTGTTTATGGCACAAATTTTGGACAATTGCTAGCGATCTGTTTACTTACTACATCTGTTTAAATCACAGATATTATTATTGACAGTACAGATATTAGTAGCAAAAGTGTGAAGCCTTCTTTTATATGACCAAGCTATTCCTAACCAAATCACAGAACATATTCAAATAAATAATATATAGGAAATTGGAGACCCCTGGCCTCAGGTTACTAAAGTCCCTAACATAGTCCCTCGATTTTTGAGTTTTAGAACTAGATCAGACTGTTTTTGTCAAAATGTTTCACTTTGCCAAATGATAAATTATTATACACATAGAAAAAACGCCAGTTTGCCTACTAGTAGGGCACCGAGCTACTAAACAAACAGTGCCCTAAAGATTTTAACAGAAAAACGCAAAATATTTTTACAGGCTTCCATAACAAATATCATAAGGACGAATTCCACAAGGAGCATAAATTCTACGACGACTTCCACAAGGGAGGTGAACATCATCGGTATGGTAAATTCAACGCACGACACGCAACCAACGAAAGTGGAAAGAAAAAAGCCCACCACGTAAACGCAGGCCACGATTTTGTGGAGAAAGGCAAAAATGGATACAGGTAGGCATTTTTTGTTCCTGCTACCTGGGAAAGGGTCTATTTGTTCACGCGTCATTCAATTATTAAATATTACGGGTTTATCGCCGTCGCGAAATGCCATACTTGTTTTTAAAGATATTTTTTTGTATAATTATACAAAAAAAATATCAAAAGGATTCTTTGGAATTGGAAGTTTTTAATTTTTTTTTTATAGTTTTGTAGTTGCACCAAAAATGAAACTATCAAAACTATTATGTATACTTATCGGTTAGTGCTATATTAAATAATGGGTTGAGAAAGTTTAAGCTCGGGTAATACTTGGTACAGGGACCTAAAATGCAATTTTTTGCCAACAGCAAAAAGGGACATGTGGATGCTGACCATCGGGGCCACAAGGGCAAATCTGGACATGATGAACATCATTCACATCACTCGCAGCACGGCAAGAAGGGAGGCAAAGAAGGTGGCTCTCATTGGGCGTATGCTAAGAAAGACTAAGATAATATAAAAACTAGTATTAAGTGATTTGTACCCTGTACTAAAAATGCGCTTCTAATTCGTTCATTCAGTTTTTGTGACTGTAATTGTAATGTTTTGTCTTACGATGACGTTTGCCTAGTTATACCTATATATCCAATGAAATCATTATTGCATCTACAGAGTGGTCCTTTAGAAACCTGCTTCTATCGACAATATTAAATAGAATTAAGCAATCTTATTATTGCGTTGCGATGGGTAATGTTTCTAAGGATGTCATAATCGGTTTTATATTTCCGTTATTGATTTGTCAGTAGGTTACCATTTAATACAAGCAAAAATCATTATTGAAATACAGCTTGCATGCTTACAGCTATGTTTATAATCCCTTTCGGATGATAAACATAGCTTTAAGCATAAAAACGTGTTTACTTTATTGTCTGAATACTAATTGTTGTAATGTTTCTATAACTTCAATTGTAAACTAAAGTTATTTGTAAAATGGTTATTAACGGTAACTAGTAATTGGCGGCAAACGGACAATGAACCCCTATCATAAAAATATATAAGTTTATATCACTAAGCCGTGATTTCAGTTACTAAACAGTAAGCAAAATACATATATTGTTGTTCGGCAATATATAAAATATTAACTTTGACAATGATAATAATATCATTGTCAAAGTTTTCCACTATCGAAACGTTATTTGTATGGCGTTCAACTCCCAGATTCAAACGAAGTATAATTGTTCTGGATTGGACCAAGTTATCGCAGACGGTTCGAGAATAATTTTTTATCTACCGTGACCATGCTTAAACGAATGTAACTGAAATGTGTTAGACGCACTAAGCAAAAATCTTGAAGGGCTTCAACGCATTAGGAAAAGCAATGTCTTAACGGAACCTGATAAAGTGGAGTCTATTATAGTCATTCTACACACACTTAATAATCAGATGAATAGAAAAATACCTAGCCTTGATAGTAGTACCGCGCGTATGCCTTCAACAATTTCTACAATAATTTATTTGGAGCAAAACGTTGCGTCGGTTGATTACAATTGGTTGGCAGTGTCTCCTTCACAATTAAGTGACAAAATTCCTTTCTCTACTGTACTTCTCTCGCTATTACGCCTAGTGTTCAGTCCCCTGAAACGTGCTGTATTGAAATGTAAAATACAGCCGTATTTCCTAATCTAATTAAAAATTGTCTAAGTAAGTACTTATTGTATTGGTCACACAAGCATAATGGCGGCTGTACTCGCATCGCAAGTTAAAGGTTTCAACGAGTAAAGCCACCAACATTTGTAAGTATTATTAGATAATAGATTAGATAACGGGTTTTATATTTTTGATATTGTCATAAAAACGTTCCTATTTATTTGTTTTTTATTTATCCTCTATCAAGGCAAACTAAATACGCTTACTTTAAAAAAAATCGCGAATCTAGATATTATTGAATAGTCTAGAGTCGTGGACAACGTTGGCTTTCCTGTTTAATTCAAAAAAAATAATAATTTAGGTAACACAGCATACACTTATAATCGTCAATAAACAAATACATATCAAATGCTATATACCCCCGTTAAAATAGAAATTTAACGTGGGCGTGGAACTGACGAGAAGAACTTGCAATAAACTTTACTATATTATGTACATATAGCATTTCAGTTTCAGTCACTATACGATAAGCAAATTTCTTACTCCTTAAAAGTACGATTCCACATAATATGTCAAATCAAGCCATATTTTTAGCTCCTATATTAAGCGCTTATTTCTAACTGCAGATCTGAGGCTTACAAATTCGTTCATATGTTAATGGGTCTAGATCTCGAATATAGAACTATTAACATACGCAGAAATAAAGTGCGTTTAGGATGTGATATCAAACATTTCATGTAAATAAAAGAAAAATTAGCCTCAAAAAATTTATTTTCAACAGTGGTACTAAAAGGGGGGTAAGCAGGGTACAGGTGCACCTTTCTTTGGGTCAAAATACATGGTGAACACAGATACTTTGTGGTGTGGCCGTCGCGGGAAGAAGACTCTTTGACCGGCATCATCGATGAACTCGCTATAGTCCATCGACCACTCCAGCTTCATTCCACACTTCTCACACATTTTGGCTCTGTAAAATTGTAACACATACAGGTTATGTTCACTAGGCCAAAAATTCTATACATAACACCTAAATTGTTGATGATATTTTTGCTTGTTAAAATATATTTTTCATTGGACCTAAACGCACGTTTCAAATCGTCATCATACATGTTTGTTGCCATGGTTACCAACCATTAAAAAGCGCGTACAGTTACGTTACATTATACGTACGTATAGTGGCTGACAGCGATAACGTGCACGAGCGGCAACCGCATCTCCTCAGCGTACTGCAAAACCCTCCGTAAGAGTAAAGACCCCACGCCTTGTGCTGCCACCTCCGAAGATGTCGCTAGTACTTCCACCTGCATTATTCTCTTTTGATTTCTCTTATAACCCCCAAGTTAAATTTAACCTGATTCTTACGATTATTTTAGATCCTATATAATAAATTTATATTTAAGTTTTCAGAATGTCATGTGTGAAGATTTTTATAAATAATTTAAGTCAAAGGTTTCAATTTATGTATAAGATATTTACGGAAAATAGTGTACCTTTCCCATTCTAAACTGCTGCGACTTAAACCGACTTGAACTTGAAACCGAACCTTAAATGGCAGGATCGCCATGTAAGGACGGGACTAAATAAGAACGATGTTCACAGTTCGAAGATACATTTAATACTCCCAGCTCAAATACAATGCATGAGAATTTATACTAACATAATTATTAATATGGATATAAGGCATAGGTACGCCACAATAGTGAAATAATCTTCTAAGAGATTTTTAAGAAAAATTTAAAAAATAACTCCCCAATAATCGGATACTATTAATAACCTGGTGTAAATAAAATAAAAATCAAAAATATTTATAATTCGAATTGAATAAAAAGAACTCTCATAACTTCAAAAACTGAAAGGAGTATACAAGTCATGCACTTACATCATACAAGTACGGCACATCGTACTTCTTAAACAGATTGGGACTCCGCAGACAGTGTGCTATGAAGTACATCCGGTTCCTTTCCGGACGCGGACTCGTAGAGTGCGCCCATTCTTCCAACTCATCTATGGCCCACGGGTAGACCCTATTGGCAACACATACACCAACCATCTTTCGTTCATTTGTACGTGGTATGTACTCGTATGCTATAAAACGATCACCTGAGGAAAGATTTTAAATAAAAGTCTTATCGGAAGTAATTAAAGGGTAATACTTAGATAATATATTATAAAGATATAGAAATAGTTAAAGGGACTGTTTCACAATGTCCGGATAAGTTCCAAATAAGCTATTTATTACGTATTAGCATAGGTATTAGGTAGGTAGGTATAGGCATTAGGTAGCATAAACAGTATTTTTACGTTTCACGACTGTCAGATAGCGCTATTCGTTATGAAATGCCAAGTATCTTATTCGGAACTTTTCTCTTTTGAATAATTTATGTGTTGAATAGCTATTTGGTACTTTATCCATATATTGTGAAACAGGCCCTAAATGTAATTAAAAAATTATGCCATAATTTTAACACAGATTACACCCAAAATCATGACCCCTACTTAAGTACTGTACCAGTTGTATAAATCGGATGAATTCTTTTAAACTATAACTTACCAGAGAGTGAATATTTATCAGTAAGGACATCAAGATAGCTACAGTTGTGACACATCCAGAGTCCCACAACACTTGGCTCGCGTGGCCAATAGTGGCTACAAAGGAAGGAACGTATCAATTTGCCATGTTTGTTGGTTCCTTGTTCGATTGATACATTGCGGATGTCAAAGCACTAAAACAAATACAAAGTTCTACTATTAGGATACTCTCTTAATTTTAAATTTTACCAGGTTTCAGGTGGTCAGTTTCATCGTTTCTTAACTTATTACCCGAAATAAGAGTACCTACTGTACAACAACAAATTCATCAGGAACAACAGTTGGCTGTAGCTTTCTTTAAATTCAATCATTAACCGCTGATGTGCATCAACATGAAAAGTTGAAGAATTTTTACGCTCTTTCATAACTCAGAGACATAACTAGACATAGTTATGTCTCTGAGTAGTATCGTCTCTGAGTAGTAGTAGTAGTTTAAGGAGTACCAACGGCGGCCAATTTATATCTGATTTATCAACCATTGAAATCGATATAAGATTTATAATTTTGGTATTAAAAGATAGTAATACTAAACTGGTCTCTTCTCTGGGGTGTATAGACAAACATCGCATGGCGACGGTTTCCTGAATCTCTTGAATTCCAAATTGCACACCTGGCGTGGGATCATTCGCAAAACGTTATTGTTAAGCAACCTGAAGAAATTCATTTTGTCTATTTCATTTCCGTATTAACATTTTTTTGTATTTTTTATATAAATTGAAATTAATGAGGCATTTTTTCTGCTAGAATATTATGACGAATGACATATTAGAATGACATTTTATAAAAACATAGTTTATGGTTTGATAGAAATACAACAGAGACAGAAAAGGTTTTTACATATACATTTTAAAATGTATTTTAATAATATAATTTTATATCAAACACTTTTACATCTAGAATATTAAATAAACGACAACGACAACATAATGTACTAGTGACTAACTAACTTGTTCAGAAATGAAACGGAAAAACTGTCAAATTTTAATTCAGTCCCGAGGTCATTGTACGAGTTTTCATTCAAATTTAATAAACGAAATCTGGATATCGATAAGGTCACGTGAAAATATAAACTGACTGGTTTTTTCGACGCCATGGTATGAATTAGCGATGCATCTCAGCTGTAGGCTGTCAAAAGGCTCGCAATAAAAGCTCCTGGTATAGAAAAAAGACCGAACGAAGAAATTCAATTATCAATAACTTTATTTATATGCAGAACCTTTTTACTACAATGACGTCAAATCACAAAAAAGTAAATTGCACAGCCGTCACAGCAACCGTCAATATGCGACCATAGTATATTTTTATTTATGAATAATATTAAATTTTTTGTAAAAATAAAAGGAACTAGCAATAACCAAAATGATACACCGGTGAAAACGAACCATTTTAAACAGTAAACCTCTATTTTCTGAGACATGTCAATATACAAACTGATGAAGTGGCTTTCTCCAAAGGTGATGGTCAGAACGGCAGCTTGCTACAGACCTTCGGTAGTTGCTTCAAGAAGTTACGCTGACAACCCTGAAATTCCATCTTCTACTAAGCGTGCTGTAAGCTTCGTTTAAAACGTAAACTTTTATAGGTTGCCAAAATATTTTTTTTATATAGCTAGACCCTTGTGTAGATGGGGCCTGATGGGTATTTTGTCTTTGCCTGTATACCACCACATTCCCACAAATTATACCCAACCCAATTATTATGCGTTGAGAAATATTTGCTATGAGACAAAATTTCGTAGAAAAATGTTTAACTTGTGGCTGACTATTTGCAGCTAACCACTTTAGTTCGATCTGATTAGGTGGGGACTTTAAAAGAGGAACGTTTACGTGTGCGTCGCGCCAGACCAGCTGATACTCCGAGGGTTTTACGATTTGTGAAGGAACACGCAGCTGCCGCCTGGCCAGGTGTTGCAACACATCATTCACAGAATGTCGTTCTTGATGACTTGGTCACAAGAACTCTGGCTCAGGGTAAGCAATGGGGTACACCCGCCCACACGGTAATTTAATACCATTAATCTGAATTATTAGATATCTTGGATGATATACAGGGTATATATGTCCTACAAAATTAGGAGAACTTCACCACGAAATACGAAGAGCTTTCGTGAGTTATGTAACGTAACATTAGTTAAGATACATATTATGTATATGTTAGTAAATAATTAGTAACGTTAACGTCATCGTAGACTTGAAACTAATATCAGCCCTCAAGTTGTTACCACGCTCATAAATTGTATTTAACATTCACGTTTCCGATATCTGATAATGTCCAATAACATAAAACGTGTAATTTGGATTATAGAACCCTTAGGTAAGACAAATTAGTTTTTGTTTGCTTCGCAACCCTACTTACCTTAATTTTAAGTTAGTTTAAGCTCATATTTTAATTTAAAATCACTTGTTACTGCTTCAAACAAACTGTTTATATATCTAAACATTGATACAAAAAACCGCCACCAAACTTAATTCGTGACGACCTATTTCTACCTCATTTGTTTTCAATCAACATCAACATCGCCGTTTCAGGTCACTCGATGATAGCAGAGCAGCAGGAGTCAAAGCGGTGGGGTCAGGTGAGAGGAGTAGCTTTGAGCGCAGCCGTAAGCCCCTGGGACGCAAATCTCCTTAAGGCGTGGGCTCACTGTGTACGCTGTACCCGCTCGCGCCGCTTAGTACTCTTCGCTGCACATTGCCTTAGCGCACCCGCCCTTCACGACAAATATCAAGTGCATACAGTTATGCAGGTCTGAACAACTGCTATATATAGTTTAGTCAATTAGGAGGCATTGCCCACACAATGAATGTTAGTAATTCTTTTTTTGGAAAAAAATATACTTTTCTTTAATAAAATCCCAGAGGATCTCTTATCTCTGCCTTATAATCAATTTAGGAAATATCTTAAAGAAAAGCTGAGTGTAAAGGCTTACTATAAAGTTAACGATTATCTGGTTGATAAAGGACTGAGACTATATAGGCTACTTCTAATTAATTTACGATATTGGTTTTAAAACTAAGTGTTGTTTGACATAGTTATTTTGTATGATGATTTGCTATTGTAAAAGTACCGAGAGTTTTTTTACGCCGGATTTTTCTTTCGGCATACTCCGTCTGTCTTCTTTCTGGTGAGTAGGTATGTCCAGCGATTCATCTTATTTTCCATATTAATATATATTTGTTAATATTGTGTAAATAGCATCTTTATCATAAAGAAAAGAAAAGAAAAGCATAAATTTCTGCATCAATGAAATAAACGTTTTATTGTTCATGTTTCATAACAAGCATGTTAAGCTTAACGATGCATCAAAGCTACTAATGTTTAAAGTTTTATTTCTATACAAATAGAATCTTGGATTTTGCAAATCGAAAAACTATGAAAAATAACTAAATTATACATAGGTATAACAATTCAAAAGAACAAACAACAACAAAAGAATCGGTGCTCATTCAGTGTTTACAATTCTCGTTACAAAATTTGAATAATTATACATAGTTTATTGGCCTTTTTATCTCCCAGGTTGTAGTAATAGTACCCCCGGACTCACCGAAAGCTTCAGAATTAGCTCGACTGCTGGCAAAAAACGCCCTTCAGCGGGGACGCGATACAGGCTTTCCCGTGATGCGATTCGACGTTACCAATGAATCAATGTAAATATATACTCGTTTATGTTGGATGGTTAGGTACAATTATCATTATTTTCATGTTATTTTTTTCTTTAAAACCAAAACCGGATTTTTTTTGACCGTTTCTTTTAAAACGGAAAAAACTCCAAAAAGCCACTATGAACTAAAATAAGATTTTTGCTTACAATCCATTAAAGAGTTATATATTATATACAATATTTACCTATATTATCATAGTATTAGGCGTTTCTAAAAGTGGTTTTTAATATTAAGTGAACCCCATGCAATTAAGTACATACCTTCTATTGAAATAAATACTATTTTTTTTGTTAAAGAGAGAAAAGCCTTCAGGATCTCAAATTACAAAAAGAGTGGGAGTTTTCCTATGAAGTTCACCCAAATGCTATCAAGGAGTTTATTCCAAGAGAAACTCTGAATGAAGGGAAGACGGGACAGGCCAGCTCAAACGATGTGCGACGTAATCAAATCACTGTCTACACCGCATTTCCATTACGAAAGTCATAATATATTGTCGATTGCTGGTTGACGGCTGTATTAAAAATTTATGGAAGTTTT
This sequence comes from Pieris rapae, assembly GCF_905147795.1. Lineage (NCBI taxonomy): Eukaryota > Metazoa > Arthropoda > Insecta > Lepidoptera > Pieridae > Pieris > Pieris rapae. Next base: position 2,644,239 of record NC_059526.1, on the reverse strand, counting down.
TTTTATTTTAATCGTCTATAGATATGTTTACCTAAATTACAGGCTTTTAAAGCGAACGATATTTGACAATATCCTATGTTTTAATTAACTTAATCACTAACTACACGAAAGCACGATTAGATCATTTGAAAAGTATTTGTGTATTACTACCCGAATACGTGGTAGGCTCCATCTGTCAACAGAAGACTTTCTCGTGTTGTTTCACATACTACTAATACTTGATTTATAAGTTCGTGCCGTGTAAGGCAACTGTTTTAGTTTTCCCAATTTCAAGAATGGTGTTTAAATCAGGTGTATCCCAACTTAGGGAACATTTCAAATTTCATCAAAATCGGTTAAGTATATATCCAGGCACTTCTCGAGGCATGTTAGTTACCCTTTATTACGTTACCCGTTATTTGGAACAAAACAGGTATTTGAAGTTGGCTATTAAATTACTTTTTTACGAAGCAAATCTAAAGTTAAGACCACCATACACAAACTTAGTGCTTAAAGTTTTTGGAGAAATTATTTTTTTTACAATAACCAAAACAGCTTAATTTAAGGTAAGATTTTATTAAATTATTGCATACTTTAGAGAGCGGTTTGCTTAGTTGCAAGAATTAAAGTCAACGCTGGTTGGGAAACACTATTTATTTGCAATCATTTTGTTATATAAAACTGAGTTAAATTTATGTATAGGCTAGTTGGAAGTTTGCGACGGAACAATTTTTTTGTAAGTAAGACAATTCTTATATTAATCAGTAGGTTACTAGTGTAAATAACGAATAAGTCGTTTGGAAATTGGATAAACGATATAATTTTAAAAATATATAAATTGTTTTAAAAAGAGACTAACGTGATTAAAAAAGTTATTTCACATTTATTTTAGATGGTATTTTATTTATTATTTATTAGAAAACGTTGTCAAAAAGTAAGGTCTTTGACGATCGATTTCAACAAGTTTTTACTAACTGTAACCGCTTCAGTGACCACAATATTCTAATCGTAAATACTTTGTTTCCAGAACCATGGATCTTAAACTGTTAGTAATAGGTTTGATACAGATGGCAGTGGCGTCTCGGGCTGCAACTCTACAGGACCTCATGGTGGCAGATGATACAATGTCTCTAGGCTCATATATCAGGCCTGTTAGGTCCCCTGCGGTAAGACGCGTTTACAACCGAAATAACGAAAGAAAATCCTATGTATATGCTTACTTTAATTGCAAAGAATTGTTTTCAAATCATCATATATGTACCTAGAACACTGCAAGTTTCCGAGGCTTTGTTCATAAAAAAAAACAGTTCTAAAGTTAATTTAAAATGACAAAATTTGAGAGGCAATCAAACTGAGGAATACCTATTTTTTATCTTAGAAAGTAACCGAGCAAAGGTACATTTTCAAGTTGTACAAAAAACTAAAGTTGCTTTTAGATAGGTACGTAAAAAAGCCTTCTAAGTTATACCAAGAATATTGGTTTAGTTATATTTGGGATTTTGTTGGTAACGCAACTATTTAGGGCGCTTAATTACTTATTTAAGTAAGTTTAATGACCTATATTATTTCACAATAAACATTACTATTATCAGCCGGAAGATTATCATAAATCTTACGAGAACGAAGGAGATGGTGAGATCGGGTACTCGCGTAAAAAAACCGGAGGTGGCAAAAAGGGTTACCAGCATTTTGACTCTTATCACAAGAAGGCTGGAGACAATTACGAGTTTCAGAAACAGGATTCCTTTGGACATGACGATGACGGCCATGCGGGAGCTCATAGCCACCAAAACGAGAAGAAAGGTAGGTTAAAAATATTACTATATTATCTTTATAAATTTTGAGTGTTGGCCTTGTTGCTTTAGCATGCGACTCTCATACCTGAGGTCGTAGGTTCGATCCCGGGCTGGGCACCAATTGACTTTCTATGTGCGCATTTAACATTTGCTCGAACGGTGAAGGAAAACATCGTGAGGAAACCGACATATCTTAGACCCAAAAAGTCGACGACGTGTGTCAGGCACTGGAGGCTGATCACCTACTTGCCTATTAGATTTAAAAATGATCATGAAACAGATTCCAAAATCTGAGGCCAGGACCTAAAAATGTTGTAGCGGTTGTATTTTATTATAAATTTTGAACATTTTCTGAACCCTACTTGCTTTTTAATGTTCCCACATTTTTTAAAGTTGAAGCTTATCGTGAACCAGAAAGTGACGAAGAAGAACGTGAATACGTAGAAAACCCAAAGAAAAAAGAACACGAACGTGAATACGAAGAAAACCCAAAGAAAAAACATCACGAGGAGTTAAGGTATTTAATAACTTGAATTTGAAATTTAATACTATGAATTATACAGAAATTTTGCCAATAACTAATCATTGTAATGTGTCGTTTTAAAAAGAAAAAATCTTTACAATCGGTTTTTTATGTCGCTTCTAGGTTAGCTATGTTAGGCTAAAAAACTAAAGCGAGGATGCCAAAGTTTTAATTACAATTCTTATTGTTTTTCATTAAAATATTTTAACGTGTAAAAGATCAAAATGAATACAAACATCTAGTTCCAAGAGTAAATTCACTTTTTTCGATATTGTGGATATTATGTGTATATGTATATACTTATATAATATATATCTTTATTGTTTTATATATTTTCGATATTATCGATTAGACATAATCTGTAAGGATAATGTATGTAATTAAATGGGTTTAAAGAACACAATAATTAATTTTTAACATTGGAAACCTTTTGGTAATTTTATATATTTTGTAGTGCAATGTAGGTCCATAGTACAAATATTTCATCCTTTCCTGCTTTCCGTTTCAGAGAAGGTCCTAGTAATGAAGGTGTAGATGTTGAAGGATATGACAAGGCAGATTACAGTTTACCAGAAAAGTATACTTATGGAACAGGCGAAGAATATAACTTTAAGTAACTGTATTTTATTGCCAAGTAGTATGAAAGTTGAAATCGAATATGTAATGAACCCACCATTATTTTTACAAGAGACATGTATTTTAAGAATTACTTTATTAAATTTAATTTGATCCAATTTTAGTTAAATATTTTTAAATATTATTCTTCTTTTCTTTTTAATCCATTTAAATTTATTTTAACATAACTCAGTGGTTTTGTTGAATTGCTCTGAGCCATTCATAAATAAATAATAATCTTTTAATGTGTTATGTGACATTTTTAAAAATATAATATGATTAAGACTGACAGACTATTCAAACAAACTGCTGGCACAGAAATTACTGAATTTGAGTTGTATCCATAGACAGATTCTTAGTAATTGACAGATATAGTTTTCGTATCAATAGTAATGTTACAAAACACACAACATTTGAAGTACTTATTTATCTCTTAATGATTCCCAGAGACTTCTGTGCTTCTTGAAGGATCTAGGCTGGCTAAATTAGCCAGTACTTTACGCACAGCGCACCAATTATGAGTCTAAGTGCAAAAACTGAGTCCAACAATCAAAACCTTATCTAAATGATTACCCATTAATGACCCATATTTTATCTTGACTTCCCCTTTATAAATTTTGGTGGTAATACCACACTAATAGTAACAAAAAAAAAATAAACCTTACCACAAACACTTTGATGTATCAAGTAATTGAAAATCATAATTTTTCTATATATTTTAATTTCAATAATATTTAGTGTATGTAAATTTTCTACATCATATATGAATTAAATATCTTTCCATGATGCTATTTTTCATATCTTAGTTTCTAAAAAACTTGTTCTTCGTTTGTTTTGTGTTTTATTTTTGACTTTGTTTTTATTATAAGCATGTTTCTGTTTGGTTTCCGAATAAATAAATAAATAAATAATAAAAATAATTATTATTGAATATTGGATTCATATAGATGAAAAAAAAAAACGGCTAACCTGATATTAAGTGACACCGCCCATGAATTCTCACACTGCAAGTAGGCTAGCAAGCATGCTGCTGGCCTTTTAAAAATTGGTATGTTTCTTTCTTGAAGTACCCAAAGTCAAATTGGTTCGGAAATACTTTAGTGGGCAGCTGGTTCCAATTAGTGGTGGTGTGCATAAGAATCTGCCTTAAGAAACACTTAGTTGACCAACAGATATCAAGGTGATGCACATAGTTTTTTGTATTCTGCATTGCATACTAAAAAATTAATTCGATTTTAATGAATTTAACAACAACAACATGAACTATTTTGTTCAATTGTCATCAAGATCGCTGCATGTTGATTATAAAAATGATTTTCTCAATAATTGTTTTTGGATAGTATAATAAGAATGATTCTGTTATTATTATTATGTAATTCTATATTTAAGGAAAGGGAGTTTGTATAGTAGATGCAAGGAACATCTTCCACAAATTTTAAATTACTCAGTTCAGTCTCAGTTATACGGTAAATTTAAACAGCCGATGAATGATGATTGTCACTTGTTTTATTGCAACCAACAGCACAGCATTTTTTGACAGTCAAATTATAAATACGCAGAAAGGGCGGAAAGTGATAACATATAATTTTAATTATATACCAAAATAATGATTAAATAACCTTAAAACGAAACAAAAACGCAAACTATAAAACAGGACAGACTAGACCACTAGAGGAGCGGTCATAGGTAATCTCGCCAGTATACCAAAGTCGAATCTTTTTCTGCACACCATAAAATAAGTCTCTCTCAATCGGCCTTAATCGCTCTTTCTCTTAACTTCGACAAAACCGGTGCACATATTTGTGACGCTAATATTATTATTGCATTTCGTCCGTAAACAAATTACCTTCATGCGCCCAAAAGAAGTTTCACTTCAAAAATATTAAATAATCTTAGAAGATGGAGTAATATTATTTTATACTAATATATTGTAGTCTATTTTTAGTATGAGTTTAGCTATGTATTGTCTGTAATTGAATAAATAAATAAATAAAAATATTTTTATAAAATCTAGAGAGTACAATGACAAAGTTTTGTATATTAACGATAGCGGTAGAATTTAGTTTAAAGCGACTGGCAGCCCAAATGACGTACGAGTGTCTTTGACGTTTGAACTTTGAGTTAGACGTGACGTTTACATTTTTCTGTTGACAGTAACAGTAGAGATACGCTATTAGTTGATTGGAGAATGGAGATGAACGTTTATATATTGTAAAGTTAACTTGTCGGTGTAAAAACGTTATCAGACAATAACATTTCTTTATCCTGCAAGTTGTGATGTGAAAATCAAAGAAATAGCTGGGTATTCATTATGGGTCTCACTGCCATCGAAATAATAGCAACGATATCGTTAAATCTCTTACAATGCGCGCTTACGGGTAAGTAGACGATTATTTAATTGAGTCAATTTATCCCATTTGTATTTCTAGAGCTTTATTCTTTTAACAGAGCACATCCTGCCCTGCAATACGACCCTCATGGGACAATGTACGGGCAACAACGAAATATGTAAAGAAAACAAGTGTGAATGTGATGATGACTTTATAAGATATTACGACGAATGTGTACCTCAAGAAGCTGCTACTACTGCTAGGTACGACGTTACAGCAGCAATTATATCTATTTTTACAATATCCATTGTCATTGTAGGATTAGTGGTTGTAATAAGAAAATATAATTTAATTGAGTATATAAGGCACAAGATAGAGCTTCGAAGAAGTCACAACATCATGTATGAAGATGTAATGATTGGACACGATGATCCTCCTTTAAGTCCATAATTAAGAATAGATAAAACAATTATTATATTCCATAAAACTTTTGTAAATGTTTTGTATTTATTTTTAACTTCATGAATCTGGCTTTTAATGTATACTATCTCTCTAGTTAAAGATGCCTCCTATATTTCAATGAATGCACAAATGCTGCAGTTTGATCTTGTTGTATTTTAAGAAGCTTTTAGATGTGAACTAATTCTCACCATCGTTATGAAAAATGTTCATTCATTGACTAGTTAACATAGAATAGTCAACAAATATGACAGTTAGTTCATAGTTAAAATTTACTGGTTTTATTAACCTAATATATTTTTTTAATTAGACACATCTGTTAACAGTATCATAAAAATACACATAATTATGAATAAAGAAAAACATTATTTATCATTTTGTTTATACTTAATAAAGAATAAAATATAAGAAACAGTAAATAATGGAAATTCTTGCATGTCACTCTCGAATGTTTATCTTGCATAACATGGCTTTAATAGGGAAAATGTTTGAAGAATTTTATTCAAAACTTTAATTTTATAAGAAATTTAATTCCTTGATATGATGTAACATAAATTATTATTTTTTAAATTAATTTGTACTATTATAAAGAAGAAAATGTAGGGTTTTCCTGTTACAAAACTATAAGGTAAACCACAAGTTATTGCTCAATTTTTCTATTGCCAATTAGTCTTTATTTTAAATTTAATTTTATATACACCTAAACTAATGGGTTCCAAACCTTAATATCACAAAATATGTTATATTTTTACCATTCCAAATTAATAAGTTTGTCAAGGTAATTTCTAATACATGATGTCATGATGTAAAAGTGATATATATTTTTAAATAAATATGCTGTGATACTCAATTTGTGTTTTATTATAAAATTATCTACCTATACATTCTTCAGATATCATGATTATTAATTACTTGTCATGTAGTAAGTGTCCTTATGAGCGGAGGCAGGTGAAAACCCATGACGAATTTCACCAAGTGGCTGAACAGTAAAATCACTGTTGTAAATAGTCTGGGACTCTCATAGAGTACTGAAAGTTAAAATTTGTTTTTTAGTGTTTTTTTTTTCCTTGAAATAAATGTACATGTATTAAAATTATAAAAAACTTTCAAAGACCTTAAAATTAGTGAAAATTGAAGATTTCAAACATAAACAGTTATTATTGTTATTATTATATACTTAATCCCAGGGTGAAGTGGACATCTCATTGCTGATATATTATTTTTTATCCATTTTTATCCATTTAGAAGAATTAAAAAAATATATAAATTGAATTATTATTATTATTGAAATTTTTGTTTATTTCCAAGACATTCAATGTTATTTTTAGTAGCTAAACCTGATAATTAAAGGCAAAAATTTATAGTTTTTACATCAAATTAACTCTGCAAACACAAAGATGGCTTACCAGTAAAAACACTGTAGAAAACAGTGAACATATAGAGAAATACTAATAAATAGTGGAGTAGTCTTGTCTCAGATGATGTCTCCTGTGTACCCCACACAAGAGTAGGTAGAGTGAACAACAGGCTTGTGTTAGCTAATGAATAAGATTTTAACAGTTTAACAATACCCACTGAAAACAAAAGTTAAATATAATTTTTGCCCATGCTAGCAGTAGCTTAAACTTCAATATTGTTACATATTAATTTAAATTATGGCTAATTAGTAAATAATTACACTTTGATAGATACATTGACTATGACTTAAAACAAAGAAAATACATTAACACTTATTTTAGCTTAAGCAATTAGCAAAGAATAAAGAATTCATTTTTACGTGAACACTAATTATTAGCAATGCTAGAATACTTTTAATTCAAGTCCACAAGGCAATATTTATTTACATCTGTGTACTAAAAATAATTTAAAGAATATAACAAATAAATACCTTTAGTATTTTTAGTGTAATTGCTGAATAATCCCATTGTGCTATGAACAATTAATATAAAGACAATTATTCCTGAAATTATAATGAATATCATTTATTAAACAAATTACAAAGACATATAGTAAGCTTTCTAGCAATCTAAAAAAAATTTGAATGATTTGTAAGACTTACATATCCCTTACCCATCAATGTTGATATAAACTGTATATAAAAATCTTTTTCCCATATAAATAGGTCCACACCATCGTTTTCTTCTCGAGCCCAATCCATACAGTCCATTTTATATGATTCTAAATTATCCAAAAGCAGCTGTTGAGGCAATTTACTGGAAAATACAATTTACTTAATTAAGCATCAAATAATTAAAATAATAGCTAAGGCAAAGATGTTGTTTAGACTTTTTTTTTAGTTAGGGGAACTTACTCTATTCAGATTAAATTGGATTAGAGTGTATGCTTGTATACTGATTTTTATTGGTTGACCCAGAAATGCATTATATTGATCCAGTCAAAATGTTTCTGAACAAGCAAAATAAATCTCTTCAATTGAATTGAACTGAATTAAACTTTCTTCAGAAAGTTGACAAGGTTCTCCTCGCATTACAATTGAATTTAAAACTTACATAAATGTAGTATTAGTGGTACTGTTATTTTGTATATTACAGACAGAGTTAACAACTATGTTAAATAGGCTATCATTTCTCCATATTCCATAAGTCTCTAACATTATTAATATTATAAAAAGCTTCCAATAGGCCTAAAACAAAATAAAATTTTAACATTTACAAAATCATATGATGGTTTTAGAACAAATAATTTCAACAGTAAGATTGTTATAAATTTTTTATGGTGCAGTTTACACCTAATAATTAAATGGACAACTCTCAACCCTGAGAACCTTGAAATTTTCTTAATATATTAATATTTAATGATTTGAGGTAGGATAGGAAAGTATAAACTTCCATAGTAAGCCACATCAAGCTTGGACAATAAATTCAACTACATATATACCAGACACATAATTTGATCTCCTTCATTTTTAAAAAGGAGTTATTAGATTTCCAAACCCATGTGATTTTACAATTATTATAACCAACACTTTATATTTCTATGATAAAAGCAGCCTTTTTGGAGAAGTTTACTTACTTTAAAATCAGTATTAAATATAATATGTCTTTGGGCTTCTTTTGAGATCAGTACAAGATCAATCATTACAATGACTGGATCATATTCTATATATTTATCCACTATACCTTTACAGTGCTCCTGTAATGTAAAAACAATTTGCTTAACATTAACCTAACTACTTTAGAAATAATTTTAAATATAGTTGGGTCTAGACATTTCAATAAAAAATATTTAAAGCATAAACACCAAGTTTTTACATAACTCAAGTGCTTATGTTGAAATCCTTCGTGCCATTGATAAATAATATTTTAATGCTTCTTTCTATCTTTTAAATCCTATAGGAATTCAAATACTTTATCATGGGTGACTTTAATGTAAAAAACAATTACTTACACATTTACTCAATTTTAAAACAGACGGGCCATAGTTTCTATACAGTGCACCAACATTTTCACTACAATTAACACATTTAAATTGTTTATTCTCAATCATTTTGTTATATTGTGAAGAACGAAAGAAAAAATAAAGCTGTTTATTATTATTTTATTTTTTTTAATACATGATTTGGAAGCTGCGCAGACTATAGTTTTTCGACCAAAGCGCTGACTACAGCACTTTTTTCAAAATAAGGTATTTTTTCCTCTTAAGAAACAACTTTTTTATATAGTTTCTACTTGAGTTTATTTGTGCGTTTAAATATACGAAAATATTCATTTTAGTTTGACAGGACGCTGTATCTGCATATATGCTGTATGGTCGAAATACCTGACCTGGCCCTGGATAGTACGAGTGAAAAAAATTACCAACAAAACTAAATTGCGATCTCTCTTTTAGTTCGTTTGGAGTAATTTACAAAAAAATAATAGCAATAAAATACGGTTAAAACCGAATTGTGGTTTTTCTTTAAGTTCCTTTGGAGTATTAAATGGATGTAATTTTCAAAAGGCTTATTGGGGTTAATAAGGCTATTTTAAAATTCCGACCTACATTTAATATTAACGATATAAAAATTATTTTTTTATGTTTAATTAGTTCATTAAAGATTATAATATTTTCTTAAAAAAATATTATTTTATGTTAATGTTATGCTATGGACGTCAGGTTCTAAGCATTGTTCCAGAACGTTACCAATATTGTATTTTATTAACGCATATTTTGTTTAACAATGTAATCTATTGTATAGGTACTTATGTGTAACTGTAAGATAACTTATAAATAAATACAGTACAATCATATAAATTCTTAAACTTTATTATAAACATAAGTATTTAATATAATATACCAAAAACCATTAGAATACCCAATTACTCATTTTATTTTCTTGTTGCTATTAGGATACTCTATTTGTCCTCAGTGACGTACTTAAGTCCTAAGTCCAATCTGAATTTCTTCAAAAGAAAAATAAAATAAGCTTATAAGACACAGCTTTTACGTTTGTTAGTGTTAGTATGTGACAATTTTTAAATATAACGAATGATAAATATATCACACCTAGCGATGTAATTAAAAATTCTTAAGTGTTACATGTTCTCGCGGGGTCGTTAATACCTAGATGGATGACTGGCTCGCGGTAACGAGGAAATATGGACCTAAGAAATTATGAGGATTAACTTTAAATGTTGGGGACTTTCCTGCCCTCGTGTGTAACAAAGTATAATTTAAGGTATTATGGAAATGGCGTTTGTAGGAGAACTTTAAGTATATGTATCCGCCATAAAGTCGTACTAAGAAACATACAGTAATTTTTATTTTTTGTTAGGTTCATAATATTACGTATATATCTAGATTATAAAGTCATTTACTAACTAACTAACTTTAAAGCATTTATGAAAGTATAGTGATTTAAAATATTTTTTTAGATAAACTGAAACGGATTAAGTAGGTAGTTCTGTTAATTAATAATAAATGCGTATAAGAGTTCCCATTTGGTAAACACAAGAACTAATGAAGGCGGGAATATTTATCACATGCTCCTTTGCCCCTCAAAGGGCCAATAAATATTACTGTCTCAATTCGGAACACTTATAACACACAATATAAGCAATTCTAATAAAAGTATCTAAGTAATTTAAATTACCATTATGTAATAAAACTCTAAACCATACGGTTCGGAGACGATATTAAATTTAATTTCGTTATCCACTTATAATTTTTGTTGGCAGAGGCGGATTTACAATTTTTAAAATTTTTGTGGCCATTGTGACAATTGCCATGTCATACATTATTTTTAGAATCTAAAAATCTTGTTGCACGTAATTGAAAAAAAAATTTTTGGGTTTCATTTTTAAGCACAAAATTATCAACAAACCATTCAGTTCGCAGCCTCCTATGATTGACATGTTTAGGTTAGTAGGGGGAAGACGGAAGAGGGAAATACGTGGAATACGTTCTGCAATTTCGCTCTTTCCACTCATTATTATTATTAAAGATTTATTAATCCATACAATTGGTTAGGTTAGTATATATTCCTAATAGTATTTTTTAAGTTGTATAGTATAAGTTTTAAACAACATTTAAGTAAGATTTTTTTTTTTTTAGTGGTCTAGTTTCTGTGTGGCCCCTTTCAGGGTAAAGCCTCCTCCATATTTTATATTTCTCTTTGTCTTGAGCAACAATCATCCAGTTTTTCCCCGCTAGATCTACTTGTCATCTGTCCATCTTTTCTTTTGTCGTCCTGTACACCTTTTTACAGTAGGTTCAGTCCACTTTGTTATTGCTCGTTAGTTCGTTCTACTCATACGGAAGGCGCGCTTCAAGTATCTATAAAACATCAGAAAACCGTCATGCAGAAATCTTTTCAATTTCTATGATGACATAGGTTTTAGACTCAAAATTCGACGGTCAGGCATTGAAGTTTACCTACTATAAGTAACCACAAAAAGACACAGAAGCATTGGCGTAGCAAAGGGGGGACGGTCCGCACCGGGTGTCACCTTTTTTGGGGTGACACCCACCCGGTCTATCAACTTTAAGAACAAACAAAAAGAATAAATCGCTAGCATAAAAATTTCTTTTTCAGGGATTCCTACACTTCACTTCTCGTTCACTCAGTTCTCAGGTTTATCTCTATGTAGAATTCAGGGATTCCCACAAAAGAGCCTGACGCTGTCGTTAGGGGATTCCCAGGCCCATACTCGCCATCTTTTAATAAATGATCCATGTCCTTTATCATATAAAATGTATTGCTTTTTACTTTCGATGGGGTGACACCACAAACTTACGCACCTGGTACCACGCAAGGTTGCTACGCCACTCTACAGAAGATTGGTATTTTTAACTCAAAGCCAAAATAATTATTTATTTTAATCCAATTCCTTTAATATGGATGGGAATTTAAAAAAACTTGCTTACGAAAATATAACAAATTAGTTTGAAAAATATTTAATTATTCCTTTCAAAATATAAACTTCATTCTTATTTTATCTATGTGTACTACTCAGAAGAGTGAAATATTTTTATAAAGAATTTGTTATTTTTAAAGCAATCATTTAATAAAAGGAATATGTAATAAGCTAGTGCAACTGGTAGGACTCGTTACGCGAATGAGAGCGATTTGCGTAATGGAGGGACATGTTAGACGTAATGTAATGAACTGGGTGCTTCCACAAAATAAACAACCATCTCGAGTTCGCTCATAATATTTAAACTTAGCTTTTTACTGAGAACGTTATTAAATGTGCCCGTTTGAGGTATGCAAATTAAAAACCTAATTAACCTCCTCCTTTTTAGTTTTAGTTTAGGAAAATGTATTGTATTTTATTAACATAGCTTTTACACATTTAAAGAAAACACTTTTTACCGGATTGCCGCTATGTATTGTTAACCTTATAATTATTCAAAATATTTTTAAATTTTTAAAATTGAAGGGTTTTTGCAGAAATTGCTCACGGTATCTTTAAGCCGATGTCAACTCCGGGAAAATAAATACAGATATAAATGTAACTTTGTCTACAGCTGTGATACTGTTTGACATTCAACACCTTTTGTCTTCAGTCACCGTGACCACGCACGCTGTAAAGCACGCAAGAAGTCGGAAAATTTTAGAATTATGTTAAATAATTCTAATATATAATACATGGCTTCAATCCAGTAAAAAGTGTTTTATTTAAATTAGCAAAATATTGCCTATAGTTTATACGAGTATATTCATCCTCAGATCACATTTTGTTTTTTCAGGAGGAGGAATAATAGTATTATTTCGAGTAAATGACTTTATCACTGCATATTTTGGTTATAAACAACACTTGTGAACTAAAGAATTCTAAACAGAACAGAAGAAAATATTGAATGACAAATATGGGCATAGTGCCCATATTTGTCATTCAATATATTTTCAAAACCTAACCGAAGCCAAATCTTTCGTATTTAAGTTTTACATTTAACCTCAATAAATTTTCCAGTTAATAAAGCGAGCTAATTTTTAGTTTACTTCAGATTATATTGGAAGAAATTTGAGGTAACTTTTAATTTTAATTTACATTAACTCACTGGAGAATTTAAATACTAATACGAAGACAAATGAATGCTCCGAGTGGAAGTGAAAGGCAGAAACTGTGTAGTTTGAATAAGAAACCTTTATACAACGTTTTATATTCACGAGAATTTAAAGAGAAAAACTTTAGTGAATTCTTGAAGGAAATTGGAAAGTTACTTTCAAATAAAAAACCTGGTCGCACGCTGCCGTCACCGTATCCTGTGGCCATTAAATTAAGCTCCACTGGAACCTCGATATAAAATAATATTAAATTACTTTTAAATATAAAGTCTGGATTAAAATAGGAAAATATTAGTCTATATTAAGAACTCTTCGGTAGTTGTAGGATATGAACTACATGATACTTTAGTTTCATCATTCTACTAACATTTTGCCGTAAATTTTACAGCTGAAGTAGGTGGTGTAAAAGATTTAATGGCGTAATACGTAGTTTTTACAGAAACAACGGCTGTCGTTACAGAATAAATGAGCAGAATATATTATCATCCACACACAAGACAAATTAGTACAACAGTACTGTTCAATTAATGTGTTTGACTACACATTAATTATAATAAATTGGTTATCTGTTTGTTTGTCACCTCTAACAACATACAGATAACAAATTAATTGGGAAGCTCAGAAAAAAAATCTAGAATTTATTTTCCAGCTTGTTTGTTTTTAAATAAAACCTCGTCTGAGGCAGATTAATAAAATTAATTTTGTAATTTTTGATTAAGATTAAATTTAATTTGTTTTAAAAACTTTTAACAATCTTTAAAGCTTGTTAATATTCAGAATCAACTTGGCCATAACTTGGTAATATTATGAAAAGAATAAACGGTTAAAGTGACTGTTATATTATCTTAAATGGCTTAACGAAATACCAAACCTCAGTATTTTCGTAATGGGCCTAAACATACAACAGATGTCGTATATTGTGAATGAAGGTTATTTGTCGGGATATTACTTCCGAAAATCATATAAATGTTTCAAAATATATTTCATTCAGTGTTAGAACCGCTTCTGAGACCTAATATGTAATTGCACACTTTATTCATTCGCCCACTGACTCACTCATTCACTCACTCACACATTTGCACCCACATTACTCATGCACTGAGGCGTGTTGATAACGGTTGAAAAAAATAAATAAAATAATGTTATAATTTTAAGGAATTATGAATTAAGTTTGTTTATCGAAGAGCTGGGAACCCTGACACAGGTATTTTTTACTTAAAAGGGTTTCCAAATCTTACACCTAGGTATAAAAAAGTACCTACTTAAAATGAATAAACATTTTTTATTTAATTCTATTATTCAATTTAGCGACTTTAGTGGCCCGCCAACTAATAAGGCTTCGGCTACAAGGCTTTTTACAGTAGGTTACCGAAGTTTACCTCGGCTGCTGCAGACTGCATTCACTTCACCAAGTTACGACTCAATTAGTCACAACTATTCAATGTCTGTAGAAGGCATTCTATTATCATATTACCACCTGAGAAGACTTAGTTTACTTTTACCTACTTAAGATAATACGAGCATACCTATTCACTCCGCTTTAGACAAAGTTCTGTGTTCAAAGGTGTGAATTACTGTAGGAAATTACAACGTATTTCTTCATTCTAATGTAAAAAAGAGTGTGTGTACTTATGTACACTCACTCTTTTTTGTGCTTTAGAAGTTCTTTGGCGTATGGAAAAAAAATAACTAAAATGCAGTAGTGATTAACGATAAATATTAAAATTAATCAAAAAGATTCTATTAAAATAAATAAATAATTAGTAAATACTATCACCGTCGTATATGAAATTAATTTAAAAACACCAAAATAATATTAATTTATTCACACTGTTTAATTGTAGATACTGTTACGAAACACGTGTTCTAAATATAAAAATACTAGAATATACAACTTGAACATAGTTATCGATTTCCATGCCACCTAGACTTAACTTTACGATGTCGAATTTAGGTGATGGTTGTTACGCGCATGGTAAATATACACCCTCATTTTTCTCCATCGCGCCAAAAGAAGTATAACCTTCAACATTATTTAGAAAATATACTATACATTTATTATTACTAGACGATGAGCTAAGAAATGTATATTTTATTTTGTTGTAATGTAGATTTTTCTTCCTAAAAAATCATTTACGACTCATAAATATTCTGATCTTATAAAAAGATCGTGAAATAAAACAATGAGGCACGAAACGAAGTTAATCTCATTTCTCAACGAGTACAATCTACTTTATCCAAATTCGTGTGATTATTCCAGTGAAGTACAATTTATCTCATAATATCCGCGAGTATAAAACAAAAACTGGATCGGGTCCAAATGCGAAGGAATATGATTACGTAGTTATAACTTGCGGAAACAAAATAAGAATGAAATAACGATAAAAACTTGCCTAATATCCAATGCTTATTATAGAAAGCATAAATGGCACCTTATTTCACAAGCCATTTAATATTATTATAAACTTTTTGAAGTTATGCGCTCAGCACGAAGTTTGTTGGTTTTGGTAAGTAGTATGACATTGAGTTTCACGAGTCTTACTGTTATATAATTTGTGTTCGGCTTTTCCACTTTAAGTTTCTCGTATGTTCTAGATTGTTCTAGTAATTTAAATAAAAAATATATTACTCAGGGTGTTTTAGTGCATGTACGCGAGCTATTAAGGAACACAGGTGAACTCAAACATTTAGGCACGTATTTTAAGTAGCAGATAAGTGGCATAGAGTAGCGTTTTACAACTACCGCTATGCAAATGTCGGTAGTTCGGCACGCGAGCGGCAGACGTGTTTCTAACTTGAAAATAATGAGCCTGAATTTGGAACAATGCGGATAAAATACACCGTTTGATTTGCAATGTTATTCCACTGAAGTAGGGCATAGTAATTTATACTAATACTAGCTGACCCGGCGAACTTCGTACCGCCTGACAGTCAATGAGTGATGTGTTAGAGATTAGCTGAGCTTAATTTACAATTTTATGAAAGTAATACAATACATATACCTTAATACTCAACATTACAATGTGCCTTGATTGGTTGTATATTAAGTAGCTTAATATTATCCTTAGTTCATAAAAAATATATTTCTGAACGAACGCATAAATATTTGACAAGCGATATAAATCCTTTTTCATTACTGAAATTATTCTACATTATAATCTAAGAGACAAATATCACAAATAAAACACGATGAAAATTGGTACAGCCGTTCTTGAGTTATAAGTGTTCGAAAAAGACTTGACTTGTTTTATAATATACTAGTAGACTCGGCCAAGCGTTGCTGTGGCTAAGATTTTTGTTATATATACATAGTAGTAAACTATTCAAGGGAAACGGTAGGAGAACTTATGTGAAACGTTAGTACTTTAATATAGCGCCATCTGTTAAAATTATATCAAATAATAAACAAATATTTGCAAGAAAACAATATTGCGGGTATAAATAAATTGAGATGTAAGCTATCCTTTCTTTTAAGTTAGATCAAACTACACACGGTGTGAAAATTTAATTGAAATCAGCTTTTCGGTAGTTTAGAAGTCCATCGCGGACAAATATCGTGACAGGAGATTTATATATATTAAGATTAAAAATACGATATGCTATTGTTTCTGTGTTCTGTCACAAGTCTTAAAATAAATATTATTATGATGGCTCTTCTTTATGAATTGAAGTCTGTTAAAATGTTCTCTATTATTCTCTATTATCGCGGTATTCGAATGCAGTTTTTTAATAGTAGCATTTTAGACTCGAATTTTAACAATGTTGAGTGTGAAGCGAAATTCCTGTTAGTTGTTTTGTTGTATTACAAGACAAAAGCCGGCCGAGCTGCTGCGAGGCACGACTCATAATAAATGAACAAATACTGATTGTTTTAGTACCTAAATACATAGATTTAATATAAAACTTATATATTTAGTTACTCTTATTTTCAAGTAAATACAGTACAATTAAATAATACTTGGCGGTTAAATAGAGCGGCTGAGAGTTTATTGCCAGCTCTTCTCTTCCGTTCTACGCCCTTGATTTTAGAAATGGCAGAAAATGTAAAATTAGAGACATTAAACGCATATTTCTTTTTTGACGTTCATAATACATTGTGTTACCTATATGAATAAATTATTTTTGACTTTGTCTTTAAGCGCTATGAACATTGAGAGAACTACATTGAAGTTGCATACAAAAGCATCATAATTACAAAAAGTCTAATCTTTCCGTTTGGTAATCGGCTGTGGGAATTATTAAAGCAAATTGAGAATTAAGGAATTAATTATGACTTTGCCTATGTTTGAACTGAGTAATTGTATCTATACAGTTCGCAATAATTCTTCCTGTTAAAAAGTTGAAGGATAAAAGTAGATATTTAAGCGTAAGGCGTTTCGACACTGAATCCGATATTAATTAAATCTTTGGTCCGCACTCGGTAATACAATTAGTGGCTTTAAACGAATCCAGACGTTCGCTTACAAAGGAATTTTCCAGGATTTTTCACAGTTCAAATATTGTGCGGTGTTGAGGTGGCGAGACGTAATTGTTGGAGCTTGGAAGGTTTTATTGTTGGTTAGTTTTTTATCATCTCAAAATGTATTCGGCCCGTATTGATGTGCTTTCCTGCGATTTTCTCATATCTGTAGGTTGGTAAGAGAATTAAGAAGAAATCGGAAAAATGAACCATCGAGACTTAGTCGTGAATCTGATTCTGAACTAAAAGAAATTGATACAAAAATCTTTGCCGCTAATGCATAGTTTTTTTTTCGCAATAGCTTTCCAACGCTTGGCACATTTATAGATTGGTAATTACACAGTTTTAATGAGACAGGCACTTACAGGCAAACAAAGCATTCAAGGAGAATGCAAACTTCAAATCAAGAAAAATATTAAAAACTAGCGGCTCGTCCCGATGTCGTAAGATTTTTTTAACCTTTTGGGATAAACATTCAGTAAATGTGGACATATCTAAATAATAATGTTATAGTAATAGTGGGCACGGGACTTGATGAAAACACAATGATAACAGAATCAACGACATCAATGGGTAATTTTTAAAATCATTTCGGTGAGTTTTAGAATATACACCCCTATTTTTTTTCTTGCAATAAAAATAGTCGATATATCAGAGATAATGTAGGATGTGTTGAAAGAATTTTTTAAATCAGTCCAGTACTTTTTGATCCAATTCCTTACAAACGTACTTACATACAAATGGTTCCTCTTTATTCTTTTAAGACATAATATACAGACCTCGCTCGTTAATCAAAATCTGAAGAAAATCTAAAAAAAAGCTTAATCTGTACATCGAAGAGTTTTCGCCAAATAGCGTTTAAATTAACTTGAACGAATTTTAATATACTTCTAACTGTTGCAAGATTATACACCTGAAGTCTTTGTTCTAAATTAGTTTTTGATATTTTAAGCATGAAATAAATAATAAGCTTGTTTATAACTAAAAATTTCATATTTCAGAAGATGACCGTGGTCATCATCAAGACAATTCACACTTTTATATTTTCCAGTCTATTCTCCAGCATAAGTATATGGTGTTTATTTATTTACACACACATTAAACGACGCGCTCACAAGGAATACATAATAAATCACTAATAGCGTGCAACCAGCGGTTTATCGCTAATGAGCTCTTGTAGACAACCAATGTAAATACTAAGTACTAAGAAACGAGAAGTAAAAACACAACCAAGGAGTGTTGTCGTAGTGCGACTTTCATCCCTGAGATCGTAGGTTTGATCCCCGGCTGTGCATTAATGAACTTTTATTTCTATTTGTGCATCTAACTCGCTCGAGCGGTGTAGGAAAATATCGTAAAGAAACCGGCTTCATTTGACCCAAAAAGTCGACTTCGTGTGTCAGGCGTCGAAGGCTGCTCATTTATTTGACTGTTAAGAAAAAAATATAACAAAACGATATAGAAATCTGAGGCCACGAAAAAATGGTCGCGCGTTTTTGTGAACGACTGGACACATAGGAATAGAAAAAGAGAAGAAGAAAAATAGGAGAAAGATTTACAAAATATTCGCACGCAATTTAGCGTACATACATTATTTAAACACTGAGCAATGTAACAAAAAAGTTTAAAAATCTACTTCAAATAGGTAACTCAGGCCATATTAAATATGAATAAAATTAATTGTTCAAGCAGTGTTCATAATACCGTTCATAAGGGAGTAATTCATAACAGGATTAAAATAATCCGAACATTACTGGGCTCTTTATGAATTAACTTGTCCGATGGATTCTGATTTAATCCATTAACCTATTATGTTAATTGTGATAACTGAATTAATATGGATAGCCCATTTTAACACTATCATTAATATGGATTTTTAAATGGATTTATTGTTTAAAACCACTGACGATATCATTCGTTCGATAGATATGGAGATTTCGTACCAGGTGATTCCAACTATGTGAGACGAATTTTATAATCTTCAAGTCTTCGTCGCCAAAAGTTTATAATTTTATTAAATTAAAGTGCAAAAAGTACATTGAATTATAAATAGGTTACCCAAATAAAAATACGGACATAGACTCGTTTACATAGGCTGGAAAAATGTTTAAACCTAGGAACACTGAAAATGTTTTGAAAATGAAAAACGGCTTAATGAAGAAAGTTGCCAATACTTTTATTGTTCTCGAAGTAATCTACTACATATTCTACACATCGTCGCATTCGATGGAACCACTGCATCGCATCTTCAAGGTTCGTAAAGCGAATACCTCGATTTTTATCTTTAGTTCAGGACTGTATGGCAAATAACTCACAAGCTCGACACCTGCCATAGTCAAATATTCAACAATCCGTTCTTCGTAGTATCAACCAATCCATAGACATTTATTAGAGCAACTAGAACAGTATCATATTTCATATAGATTATTACTTCTGGGAATAGATGAAACTTGAGTCTATTGTGTGAAGCATCAATTATTCGAATGCATCGATCACTGAAGTAGTGTCAAAGCTCATTTAACTTATAACTCAAGGCTTGGATAAACACAGCTTAAAGTCACTTTAGAATCAAATGAATGAAATACGTGTCAACTGAAAATGAAAACAGCGTGGATATATCAACCACGATTTGACACTATTCTGAGTTTGAATGTACCTGATTCAAAACAAAGGCTTATCTCAATATTACATTACCGCAAGTGCTTGGAAACTTAAATAGCTACGGAAATTTTAAAAATTATAGAAATTGTCATTTAGTTATAAGACTACAGGTACCCTACCTAGTTATGGATAGCAGGAAAGATTTGAACTAAAGAAACAAAAGCTAAAACTATGACAGTTAAAAGTTTGTTACAAACAGCTTCAGGCCTAATGGCCTGAGTCAGGCTGTTAGCGAGATTCCGATGAGACATTTAACGGGTCCTTGCAAACTTATAATGTTCGCAGTTAAGTCATATACGCCCAACAATGGGATTACCGGATCTAGCAATGTTTCTGTGGGCGGTATCACTGTTAAAGTATCACTTAAAATTAAGTAAGCCTCCAACCCGTTCACCCCCACGGCCCCGTTATTTAAACATATTACTGATTTATTTACGGGTTACTGTAGTCTGTCCATACCAAGTCCTTCTCCATTTCTTACCTCACTTTGCTGTTTTAGGATTGTAGGTAAGAAAGATTGTTGACGCTGGAAGGGGTGCGGTGAATAACATAGTGCTATAATAATAAACTAAGTTATTTATAATTGTTGTCAAACTTATGGTCTAAATACTAGCCCACGCCATTAAGGCACATTTAAAAATTTATAATAATAATTATGGGTTATACATACTGACATTTTGTTTCACAGAAAGTAAATTTGGGGGAACAAAAAATGCGTTAAAATCGAAATTACGATATATTAACAAATTTTAGAGGCATTACAATTTTGGTTGAATATATTATGGTAATATAAAATGAACATATGCTTCCTACGGTAATCATAAAGTCGTTTTATTTCAATGACGCATATAAACTCGGCTTGGGTAATTTTATCACTTCATAGTCTAAGATCTGTAGAACAATGGAAGGAAATGCACTAACATATTAAAGAAACATTCCTCCATAATTATTTAAACTGTCCGTGAATTTCTGGCTGAAACTATTCGATAATAATTAGTTTATTGATATCACCTTTTTCTTATAAGTTTCGCATAACTTTTTGGCTCAATTATAATAGCCTCCATCACCAAACTTGATTTTCTGTAGAAATTATTGTAAAAAAAATGACGAATTGTTTTTTTTTAGGATCTTAAATAAAATACTGGTAACGAATATACGAAGTTTATTCCACTTAATTCATATGAAAAAAAAATTAATTAAATTTTTAACTTTAACAAAATCTCTCTGTACATCGTTAACTCAATTTAAAAGAGACGCAAAATTATAGAATAAATTAGCTATTTATTTAAAATTTTTAGTTTACGTTACAAACTAAATTGAATTTTTATAGTGACACAATAACTAAAAATGCAAATAATGAATGTCCAATGACTAAATATTTAAAAAAAACTATAAAAATACAACATATACAACATTTTAACGAATACAGTGAAAAAAACATATGATGTAAAACTATTATTATTTACTCGCATGGCATTGGCGATTTTTTACGCTTGTCTTATTCGTTCTTCTATTAAGCCTGTGTAGTTCAGAACTCGTAATTCGATTTTAAGTAATTCCCTTCTACGAAGTATTAGAGGGAGCAATTAAAAATAACTGTTTTAGTTTTTATTCATGAGGGTGTTATTTTTATGAGTTTCACCTAACAACGGAGTATTTTCTCTCCATACATTTGAAATTTAGGCTACCATTTCTAAATTAGAAACCAATTGATATATTCTAAGGGATTCTGTGATTATTTATTTACCTTCACTCGGCCCGATGTTTTGAATACGATGAGCGTGAATGCGGATTGGCCGTAATCCGTTAGTTTTAGTTTAACGAGGATTTCAAGCAATTTACACGACCAACTTTAAATAATTTACGATTATCACACAGATAAAAAACACATTCTGTGCGGAAAGAGAACCGGCATGGCAGTTTGCGAACTAATTAAATTCCTTACGCGTATTTTTTTTTTGTTTACTTGCGAACTATAACGTAATACATACCGCTAAACATAAAATACCAAGACGGCTCTTTCCACACCTACTACAAATACTTATAAGAGTAAAATAATAGTTTCAGCGTAACAGTTCTTAAAAGAACGTAATGCACTCGCGATTCTGGCTTTGAGTGTCCATGGTCTATGACGCAACATGTTGAACCTCATGGAGCTTGCCAATGGACTATAAACATTGGCCTTGGTTACCTTGGGTGTGGAAGTTCGTTGTGTCACCCCATCGAAAGTAAAAGCAATAAATTTATATGATAAAGGACATGGATCATTTATTAAAAGATCAGAGTATGGGACGGGAAATCCCCCACGACAGCGTCAGGCTCTTTTTCGGGAATCCCCGAATTCTACATAGAGCTCAGCTAGTGCCAGTTGAGGAATCACTGAAAAAGCTGCTTACTTGATATGCTAGCGACTTTTTGTTTGTTTGTACATTGTTATTAAAGTTGATAGACCGGGTAGGTGCCACCGCAAAAAAGGTGACACCAATTGCGGCCCCCATGCCCCCACGCCCCCACGCCCCCACTCGCTATAAAGAAAATGTCATTTACAAGACTATCCTCGAAAATCGAACAATCGAGTTGAAAATATCTCGCGTTCAAATGTAGTAAAATTTTCTTTTAGTTTTCATCCTCACGAGTTATCATTACGTATTTAAATCCTGAAGAACATTGGAATGCATACATTGTATACGAAATGTATGAATTTGTTAACTTACATTATTCGGAGCTCTAAGCGACCGCGGGAAGGACTGTTTTATAATATGAAGTTTGAATGATTATTATGAAATTATGACTTGATACCACGCTCTTAGACTAAGATATAACTTTCGGAACATTATTGTCATCATTAAATATTCTATATTGCTCTATTAGATTAATTTCTTTTTAATTTACTGTCTAAAATTTTCGTTCAGTGTTCAAACCTTGGCTGTGAATAGATGGAATTCTATGCAGTTCAATGCTAAAAAATATCATTGCAATGTATACATGTTGCTTATAATTGTTATTAAGTATGAATCATGCCGTGTTTGTTAAAGGGAGTAAAATAAGCTTACATTGTAACATTTATTGACAAACCTCTAAAGGTATATATACAAAAAAAAGTATATATACTTTAAGTCATAGATCAATTAGTCTAAACAAGTCTTTATATTTATATATATATATATATATATATACTTATACTTATACATACTTATTTTCCGGTTGACGTGATTTTTCGTAAAAGATTACATATTTAAGAGCGTAAAATGTACCGTGTGAACGTGTATGTAATTATTAATCTTACGTAATTCTTGAACGGGCTTTTGAAGCGAATATACCGTTGAAAACGTAAATAAAATATTGAAGTGCGGCAAGAGTAGGTAATTTTGTTAAGAAAATCCATACACGAGAGGCGAGGCGAGTGCAGGTCAACCTGGGTTTATTTAATTAATTCCCTGACCGCGCTATATTGGCTCTTTTCATTTAGTTTCGTTTCGTTCGCAATTTATTTATGGTGTTTTGATTCTTACGCTGGTTCGCTTCGGGCGATTTTCCGAAATATGTTAATTAATTCCTAATACAACGATAATATTCTAACTGTAAGGTTATTAATTATATTCATTTATATAAATAGAGTACACAATGAAAGAAAAACTCTTTTTAACTGATTGAAGTTATGTATTATTAAACTGAAATTGTAAACTTATAATTATTTAAACATAACTTCAAAAGTGTTTTTCTTTAAATGTGTAAAAGTTATGTTAATAAAAGACAATACTAGAGTACACAATATGAAAGATTTTCTGTCATATTATATTCAAAAATCAGAACGGTAGTTGGAAGGAAGGTGTTATATGACTTTTTTTATAGAACAGGGGGCAAACCAGCAAGAGGCTCACCTGATGTTAAGTGATACCGGCGCCCATGGACACTCTCAATGCCGGAGGGCTCGCGAGTGCGTTGCTGAATTCACTAAAAAAAGAGATATAGAATAAACTGAATATGAAAATAATTTTACATAAACAAGTATCGCTTTTAAGGTATTCAGATGGACTGTTTGTTTCCCACGATAAATTTGTCAAAAAAATCTGTCATGCCGATAACTGATGTAAGCAGTGTCTACTACACAGCTACAATCACTTACTTATATACTCCATGTATATAAGTCCGCTATAAATCTTATACGCTGCCAGTATCTTCGGAACCTTGCCTAAAGAGACTCTTTTTCATAATTTATTTTAATTATTAAATTTTAAGGTTAGTTATTAGGTTTATTAGAATTACTATTATATTTTAATAAAAGCATAAATTGTATTTTAAATTTACTTAACTCGCTGTTTGAGTTTATCTTGGTTCGGGTAGTGATAATAGAAGATTAATTAGAAGATAATATTAATAAATTTTATGTTTACGATAATATATGAATTGAGCTTATATAAGAAGCGCACTCAAAAATCTAATTAAATCATCAGTTATAGAATTAACAACATATAAGTGTTATCTGGGGTTTTATATCACAGAAACTTCCGCAATTAAATTTAAGAAATAAATAAAAAGATTTATAAAAAAAATTTTTTTTTTTTTGTATTGAATTAAACTTCATACTCAACTAACGCACACATATATACCAAAACTTCTGGGTTCGACGTATATAATATTTTTGTTAATTATGTGGGCCGATTCGCCTTTAAATTGAAATTGGAACAAACCAACCTTATGGTTAGATCAAGGTGGAACTCACCAACTAACCAGCGCGTTTAATGAAACAAAAACTGTAGCTTTATAAGTATAGAACATTATTAAGACCGAAGAAAGTCTCAAAATCCCGAGTAAATATAAATAGGAGCCCATTAGCGGTCCGTTTTACACTTTTAAATGTACTTATTTTAAATTCAAATCCTACGGAGCTTTCTTGAATATTCAACTAGGATATTTTCAATGTCTGAAGGCAGCACCGATAAGCCAATTACAATTTCATTTGAATAATCATGTTCAGATGCCTTCCTCTGGAAATAAATTCAATTTCCTATTCAAAATGTACACTGTGATTGTCATTGTAAAATTTGGTAAATTATCTTTATCACCTTACAATGATAACTTTTGGCATGTTTTTCTTCGGGTAATGTGTATACTTTGTATGTCATTTAAACCTGTAAATAATTTCATATAAAGCTAAATACTGTCGGAGCGCATACAGAATAACTTTCCTCGTTTTAAGGCTGTATGCCAATCTATCCCTTACAGTACCCAACATTATTAATAATAGTAATAATATATTATTAATTGTAAGTCGTTCGCATATTCTGCCACACACAGTGGCGCGCAAATTTATCTTAATTTACATTTTACATTATTTGTTAGGTACGCTGCAAGGAACGGGTACAAATTAGTTTCATTTCATTTATTCATTGATTCATTTAGGTAACTTAATGTTCACTTATAAACGTCATAAAAAGAAATATACATTAAATGATTCTAATTTTACATTTACTGCCAGTTCTCAAATCAAGTGCGTAGAACGCAAGAGAAGAACTGGCAATAAACTATCCGTTACTCTTTTTAATCGCCAAGTTTTAATTGAGCGTGTGCTTTAAATTAAAATTATGAATAAACACGCAACAGTCAGGTTAAAATATATAAAAGGTGGATCGAGAGCATGACAACGCCCCTTGAAGCATCGACAGGATCGATTTAGCATGAATATTTAATATAAAGATAATATTATTCCAAAATGGAATAGTAAATAGAGTATCAATCATTTTTCATATAAAAATATTTTGATTGTGTCACTCAAGCTATATATATATATCTGCCCTTGATTAAATATGTATTTGAGAAACATCGCCACTATCGATACAGACGTCATCATTAGTGAGTTTAGCTTAGAGATTAAAGTGTGAGCACAAAAGACACGAATAATTACTTATAATTTAAATATCCTACAATACGTAACTTAGATTTATTCCTTTTATAAAACTTTTGATTAAATTATAACAAGCAGCGGATTCAAGGCACCTCACTGTTAATCACAATCTGCTAGACGCAACAAAGTCTCCTCAGCACAATACTAAATACTCCATCACAACTCCACTTGAATAATTTTTGTTCTCCTCTGATAGTTTGTAAAATGTTTGTACTATTTGTGTTCCTTTAGTATAGATTCCAAAATATAAAATAATTATAACAAAAGAAATTAAAATGAAGAATGATTCTTAAGAGTAATTGAAGACTTCTCAATGATTCCAAAGCAACAATAAAAATCAGATTTAAACATTTCCAAATAATCATAATATTTCCTCACATATAATTTTGTGGCGTACGTTTATAAATAAGATAAAGGCATTTTGGTGACATATTGTGTTATTGCGGTCGTGTTCGCATTAATATTTGAAACAATATGTAAAAATAAAACATCTGTATAGTGACTGCAGGAGTACGTGATGATACTTACAATCACCGTTTACCAAATATATTTTTATTTCGCCTAAACAACAAATCGTATTGCTATTAGTAAATTTTGTATTATTTCTTCTTTACTAAGTCAGGTATATTTTGTTTCGAAGATTCAATTTTTAATTTTAATAGAAATTGATCTTAGTGTTATGCTGTAATTTATTTCACCGAAACCAACTTTCATTTTTCAATTTAATACAAAAGATAATAGCTGCGGTGGCGAACGGCAACGAACTCTCTATACAGAAGTTCTGTGTTGCAACGGCATTTATTTACAAACATTTGACGAGAGATATAAGATTGGGCCTCCATATTTCTTCGGAAGTCAAAAAGTTCTAAGGCAAAAAAAATTTGAAATGAAATACGTAAGATTTTCAACTACATAATTTTGTACAGTACCAGATGCTGTGTGATCTTTTGTCAGTATGATTAGGCACTATGGTGACGCGATTTTGCCTGCTATTTGGGCGAAAAATGTACCAAACTTTACTGTTGCATACGAATTGTACGCCATTTTAAAAATAGGTTAATAAAAATCATTTACCATGGAGAGTGTTGAAAAAAGCGTAGGTATCAATTCTTAAAAGGCCAGCAGCGCGCTTGCGAGCCTTCTGGTTGTGCGAGTGTCCATTGGAGTCCATGGTATCATTTAACATCAGATGAGCCTCCTGCCCGTTTGCCTCCTGTAACATAAAAAAATATATGTTACATGAAATAAAATGTTGAAGCAAAATGTATGAAACAAGTAAGTGATCCAATTTATTGTCCTCGTATCTGCATTTTATGTTAGGTTTGCATTTTTGTAGGCGATTTGTTTCATGTGTCCTAGGAAAGAGAATCTAGAACTTTCCAGTTGCAATAATTTTATAATGTAGCTGCTATGTCAGATAGCATTTATTATATAAGGAATTACTCTGAGTCTGTTTGTTCCGGGATGACCATTGACTAGTTAAATAGACCTATCGAATAAACCGTTGACGATCATTTTAGTTTTTTAAATGACTAAATTACAAGATGCATGATTGATAGAACATAGTTGCCATTTATATTTTTATCTTTTTTAAGTATATAGTCAAATGTGATTTTCATAATATTTTATGGCTCGTAGTAATTCCTAATACTATGAAATTGTCAAAATTGTAAACGTGAAAATGCCGTGAACACACACACACACAGACAAATAATTCACATATAATTTTTCGTATTAAACGTGACTTCAATGGTTTATCAAAGGCGTGCAACCCACAAAGTGTATGAATGCGTAGAGAACAATTGGTAGGGCTGTACATTCTAATTAATATATTGTACATTAAATTGTATTACTTTACACACTCTCATATAGAATCTAGAACAAATAAGATACCTAAAAACTAAAAGTTATAAATATCTGTTTAGATTCTATTTGGCCTTAGACCAACTGCTAACTCGGCTCACATGATTGTTCCAAATTTTAACAGCTGAAGGAGCGTGTAATAGTGACAGCACACAATAATAATGTTATGTATGTGTGAATAGATGTGAGTTGTATTAAATACGTTGTTTTTAACAATACATCAGATTTTAATATTGCTTAGTCTTATTCATTTCTCGCTTCCTATCAAAGTCTCACTCAAGCCCTTAACTATCATGGTGAGCCTGCCTCATAACTTTGAGATAATCCTACCACTTTGAATCACGGATCTTATCCGTCGGCCTCCGGCTGTTACCTGGGGTCTCTTGGTGTTGTGTTACTAATGTAGCGATTACAGATCTGTAGAGATAGTAGGTTCTTAGGTCTCACCCAAAATACATTTAGTTATCTAGTGCACATACATTACATATACTATACAGATACTTCTGACATTAATTACATATAAATTTAATCACACATATCACAGTCCACTGGCTGAACACTATTTTCATTAATCCATCTTTGATGTTAAGTACAGCCATTAAAAGATCTTTTTCCCGAAATGAGACATTACGGGGTGTCTTGTAAAATACTGGAGAAACACAAATCATCCCTGACTTACAACTACAATAGTATTCAACCGACATCAGTAGCAGGTACATTTCTGCAAGCTTGGAATATTTTCGTTGAACCGATCTATTTAGGGTTGCCGCATTTTTCAACAGTCATTTTCAACAGTGTTTTAATATAATATTTTATTGTTTTTTTTCATAGAACTAGGGGCAAATCGGCAGGAGGCTCATCTGTAGTTAAGTGATACTCTCATTGCCAGAGGGCAGTGTAAGTAAGTGTCGGTACGCTCTTGTCTCGGAGAACCCTAAGTCAAATTGGATCGCAAATCCATCATGACTCTACTTCGCGACTCAATGTTACAACAACGCGACTAAGAGTTTCGACATCAGACACAAGTTTGTTCCGATACCGAAAGACACCTATCCGAGAAATTCCTGCACGGCTAGTGTATAGAGTACCCAGTGCTATTACGGCATAGGATCTACAACTTCAAGGCTGGAGATCCAGTGGCATGATTTTTCGAGGAGCTCCCGGAAGCTACGAGAACCGCTTTATTCGCTATATCAAAATCGCTAGCTCCTCCTTCTTAGACTCTATCATACTTAGATCTAACAGATCAAATCAGAGTGATCACGACAAAAGCCGTACTCATAATCGCTAATCAGCTGGTGGCTCTCTAGATATCTCAGGAACTGGCTGTTAATAATGATTCCCATTATTTTGGCGAATAAGGAGGTTAAAGCTATTTGGCGATAGTTGGACGGATCAACACCTTTTTTGGGGATCGGATGAATAGAAGCGATTTTCCATTACTTCAGGCCAGCAGGCAGGCAGCAAGAGTTTCAATTACATTTTTCAAAAACTCCCAAGCAACATCCCTATCTCCTCTAGAGTTGTAATCACTAAACGAACCGCAGCGTTGTGTATGAGGCAGCCATTAACTGTCCTCAATCCGGGGCCGAAATTCGGGCGAGAGTCACGAGTCACGGCGCCTTTTGAATTGTGGATACGAGTCTGAGATTAGGCGGACGGTTCACCGGCTGTGTTTTCCTGCATTGGCCTAAAGCTAAGGTTACATCAGAATTTACTATTACTCGCTATTAGAGGTAATGTTGCGAGACCCTTTCGTATAAATTAGAGTGGTTTATTGATGGCTACGTTTATGTTATGTTTCTTAAATGTATTTATAGTATTGGCAGTAAATTTTATAGTTCTTATGATGTTGTCCCGATAATTTTAACAGCATTGTCATGCATAACAAATATAAAAATTATCACACAGTGGCGACACTGAATTAATATAAACAACAACAAAAACTAAAAGGATAAAGGCCTGATTGAAATAAATGACTATTATATATAATATTAAAATAATATATATATATATTATATTAAGATTAAATAAAAATATTATATAATTACATCGTGACAGTTATGGTGTTACAAAAAATGTAATTTAACAATTTTTATACACACACTCACACACATTATACTAATTACGGTTCTAAATCGAGGGTAATAACTTATCGTTATCAAAAAGATTTTACTTAAGGCTTTTACGAAATGTGCCGATTAGAATTCTCATTAGAATCCTATATTATGTAATTTTGGATCTGCACTGGTTCTCCATTCATTTAAATAAAATAATAAATCAGTGGCGCTACAACCTCTTAAGGTCTTGGCCTCAGATTTCTGAATCTGTTTCATGATCATTTTTAAATCTAATAGGCAAGTAGGCGATCAGCCTTCAGTGCCTGACACACGCCGTCGACTTTTTGGGTCTAAGACATGTCGGTTTCCTCACGATGTTTTCCTTCACCGTTCGAGCAAAGGTTAAATGCGCACATAGAAAGAAACTCCATTGGTGCATAGCCGGGGATTGAACCTACGACCTCTTGTATGAGAGTCACACGCTGAAGCCACTAGGCCAACACTGCTCACCTATGCAATATACTCCAAAAAATATTTTAGATTTATAGTCTACGCCACTAGGCCAACACTGCTCCTCCATTCATTTCAGTATGTTATTATTATATATTACATTTTAACTTAAAGACGGTCTGTATACGGTCTTATACGCTTATGCTAGATTAATCCTTGCTCGGAACTAAGATACAAAGTGCCTCATGCTATATAAATAAACTAATCAATACGTATAATATTGAATTATTTTATTGGTATCCATGATACCATGAAAACTCTTGATTAATAAAAATGGATGAGGCATTACTTTCCATTAGTAAGCATTTTCTTCCCTAAAAGTAAAAATAACAGTCCAAAAGTAGGTAGTTTTAACGTATATTGGGACTGAAGAATCTTTATTATGAGATTTAAGGTTGGTAATTTATTAAATAATCCACTATAAATGAAAGCTACCCACTGCTCTATGGTAAAACATGATATTAACAAATCGAGTATTCAATCAGGTAGGTTAGTTCCGCACTTATCTTGAGGCTTGAGATGAAAGTTAGTATATATAATGATTCAAGACAATTAGGTTAACACACATCCACATTAGTTCTAAAATGGATACAAGACAAATTCTACGTACGAATATCAACAATAAATAAACAAATGAATAAATCACCGACCGACAGACGTACGCAAAAACTGCCTAACGATCTGCGACTGAACATAGTCAATCTGCGTAAAAGATGCGGTTCTTTTCCGACGGATCCCCCAGATGTAATCGGATGTATGAGTCCAATCAAACAAGCCCGAGGCACTACAATATCCATTTAATCTCATATAGAAAGTAAACTAGACTTAAGAACAGAAGTTCGTACTCTATATATTTAAAGCAACCTTTCAAGCGAATTCCTAACACTTAACTGTTTGTCCAAAGTTGAAATTTGAGCTAAGCTTGAAACACATATAATACCTACATTGCAGGAGACATTAGCGTCCGTTGACCGCATAACTTGCGCAACGCAATTTCCATTTAAATTACATCAGAAAGTTTCCGTAGATTTATAGCTACCTTTTCTTTTGGTAGGGACCTATCTTGCCTGATTAACTTGAAGGCAAAAGCAGTGTGGGAGATGCGAATCTGTCCAACTTGCAAATCATTTGACTATCAGAGGTAAAACTTTTTATGACCCGCATTTATGGGGCTGGTTAGATATTTAACTTAAGGGTTGAAAAGTTCACTTGTAGTATCGTGATTCGTGATGGCTTTTTGTTTCTTTTTTTCTGACTTTTATGATTCGAAATGTCCATAATGCCCAAAGTTTTGCGTTTATTTCCTTCTCACATTAGGAGTCATAAAATAGATGCCATCAAAAATAAAACTCAACTCAAACTCAAACTCAAAAATATCTTTATTCACATAGGTAAACATCTACACTTATGAACGTCAAAAAAAAAAACAAATTAAATTAATTGTAAATTTACATTTACAACTAGTTCGCAAGTTAAGGGCGTAGAGCGGGTAAGAAGAACTGGCGAGAAACTTTGAAAGTGAAAAAATCAATGAAAAAATTTTGCAACGTAGTTCTACCGTAAAACGTTGTGAGTCGTCGGTCACCAAATCGGTCCATTTATTCAGACCCTACTTAAGGGACCCTTTGTCTTAAGTTATTACGTAATTAGCTAACCTAACAACGTCTGATAGTGTCGATATCAATATAACAAATCTTATATGTTTTAAATATATAGATTGACTTAGCAATCGCACTAAACAATATCTTTGAGAAAAGGGTAAAAAAGCCGCTTTTTCGCTCAACTTGGCTCACTACCGTGATAAACAATTTAGAATATTGTAAATTTATTTGAAGTAGGTTCGAGTTGGAAAAAAGAACTCTTTATTTTAAACAAGAGCTTAGTATTACCAATCGCGATATAGACTAAACAATATCCTTTACTATATCCTATACTGGTTGTAAATGTAAATTTAATTTGTATTTTTTGTCGTTCATATGTGGACATGTTTACCTATATGGATAAAGATATTTTGAGTTTGAGTTTGAGTTTATAATTCAGAAATGTTGACCACATCCACAAGACAATGTTGGTCCCAGTACTGAGACTCGCTAATCTCACAAAAGGCTTACGTCGTCTTTGTGTACATTATATTTTTCCGGTCCTCGAATAAAGGTTTCCTTGTAGCTCCTATTATGCCTGTATATCGTACTTTGTGACATGCTTTAAAAGCTTTGTATTTTTTTGTGATGTTTATTAAAATGTTTGCAAAATTTCTTACATCTTTATATATATAAATCTCCTGTTACGATGTTTGTCCGCGATGGACTCCTAAACTACCAAACCGATATCAATCAAATTTGCACACCGTGTGCAGTTTTATCTAACTTAAAAGATACACATTTACTTACATCTCAATTTATACCCGCAATATGTGTAATTACCCGCAAATTTGTTTATTATTTGATACAATTCTAACAGATGGCGCTGTGTTAAAAGTATTAACGTTTCACATAAGTTATCATCTACCTTTCATAGTTGCCTTGAATTGTTTACTACTATGTAATATAACAAAAACCTTAGCCGCAGCAACGCTTGGCCGAGTCTGCTAGTATTATATAATTCATAATAATTTCGAACAAGATTTGGAAGATCGCTCTGTAGAAGTTAATTACTGTCTTATTTAGTTTACTTCAGAAGTTATGAGATATAATGTTATTTTTATAGAACAGTCCAGCGACTAAAATTGTATATTTTTTTGTTTGGATTCCGATTTGTGTTATTTAAATCTTTTCTAATGATAGATACTTTGTTAAGTAGTCGTTAGAAATTAAAAATACGACTGCAAAAGATATAGTGCTTCACTTTTTAATTGCTAGCTATAAAAATAAATTTATTTTTTAAATATAACAATGGTGTCGAGTACAATTTATTATATTTAAATAATGACTTCACTACAGAGGTAATGAGTATGTGATTTCACTGTATAATTTCAGTTATTATAATTTTATATAATTACCATATAATAACATGTAATACAAATATTTTTGCGCAAAAACAACTGTTGTAATACTTACTCAATATTATTGGAATATTTTCAATATGACGTTGAGTGGCTATAAACAACTATTGTTTGTATTTGTGCCAATGGTTTTAAAACAACTTTTGTTGATGTTTTATTTGCAAAATATACATAGACAGTTGGCAATTGACAGTTAAAACATAAACGCCATAATCGTAATAACTAATCTGTGAAAAAGTTGTGAGCTTAGAAGCTTTTCAGTTAATGTGAATTTTGCTAAATATTTTACGTGATTGTAGAACTTTTAAAAGAAAACATATGTGAGTCAACAGGGTCTATGGCTTGGTCGGGAAGCGAATAATAATAATAAAAAATATCTATGGTCAATATTTTTTTTTGGTTTACGTGGGTAAATTTCTCTACCAGTAGATCTGAATAAACATTTAACATGTTACTATTTAGGATAATTTAATTTTCTCGATGGATTGTGTTTTATGAAAATCTTCTTAGGTTAACAGAAAAGTCAGTCTTTGTTTAACAGTCTTAATGACATTACCGCAAATGAAATTCCGAGAAAGGGTTATAAAGAAATTGGACCTCTGCTTTCATATGGAAGTACCTAAGATTACAACGATGCATTAGGGATATGAATGTGTCCATTTTGTATTACTCGCGCTGAAACGATTTTCTAGATGGATGTCATTACACCAACTGCATGTGTTTTGAAGTAATTTTCTGAGTGCTTTATATGCTCGACGTGCATACAACGACTAGTTAGTGCCAGTGACTATGTCCGCGTTACATTAAATTTTGCTAGTGCGACATATCATGACTATACACATTATATATGACTATCCCATATTTTTATATAATTAACCAGTAAAAAAAATAACTGTCCAATATACGGTATTAACAATTTCCTGATGAAAATAAATAAAGAAATTAATTAATGAAAAGAGAATTAAATCAACAAAGACTAAACTGACTCTTTCGTTTTTTGTTGTACATATAATACTACAAACCAATTATTTTATGTTTATCTCACACAGTTTTATTGCTTTTTAAATACTCTTGAATGTATTCTACCGTTTCGATATTTGTAAATATGTCGTATATACTGTCATCAAATCATTATTTGTTTAAAACGACAGTTATGGAGAATCTCAATGGAGACAATGGATAAAAAAATGTGTTGAAATTTTAATAAAATTTCAGAATAAATAACAGAAATAAATTAAAATACTAATTATATAATAACTAATTAATTGACCTCAGTAATAGAGCAGCTATCTCTCTCTGTTGTTAAATTTATCTTTGCTTTCGAAATGGATATAATTATTTATTAACAAACCTTGAAACAAGTAAGTACGTGAAATAACGGCGGTTAGGGTGCGAAATATGTTCTTTCAAAATTAAAAAATATACCCGAACTAATTAAGATGGCTTGATTTATGAGTGTTTTTAATACACTTTGTGCGCATACTTTTATATTTGGGACTTAATAAAAATTTACGATTACACTTTACGACGGCGTTGTTTTGCTTTTAATTTATTAATTATTGAAGTAATTTATGTGTTTATATTTATATAGAATATATTGTCTTTTCGTCTACATGTTGATTACTTATTGAACTACTAAGGAAGTTTCATGCTGTCACAGACACAGACACAGACAGTTTCATCAGTCTATATATCTATATAGACGGGATCAACATTTAGTCTCTCTTCTGTCTGCAGCTCATGTTCATTATAACTGTTTCCCGAAGTTTCTGACCAGCACTTCTCGTATTAGTGTTCAGTTTTGACGTCTTTCACTTGATCAAACAAAGTTGTGGATAGCCTCGAGATGCTTCTCCAAATTCTGATTTCCTTCTTATGTAAGTGGATTTCACTCGAAAGGAAGTCACATTTTAACCTGCGCAACTGTTAACCTCACCTGCGATTTAGTGATTAGTTATGAAGCCGACGGCGGTATCTACCACGGTGCTTCCAGATAGATAACCAACGTTGAAACAGTCGGTTGGGCATGCCAACCACGAGGAGCCAGGAGCGTTGAAGTCTTCAAAAATGTCTGGGAGTAGAATAGGAAACCACTACTAACTTCCCAAAATAAAGAGCATAAAAGGTTTAAGAAAATAAACAGTAAGGGCTGTTCTAAGCGTTCTAAATTTGTATTAATATCCAATTATTTATGGCAAATGCGCTAGCAAATACGCTACATAAGGGATGTAAGAATCGGTACGCTCTTTCTTGAAGGACGGTATGTCGAATTTAATTATTCAACGAGAACGGGAAACAACTAGGGACGAAGCTGAAATGAGCTATAATAGCATGTTTCTCTTAACTTTTCTTGTTTGAAACAAGTACGTGTTTAACTCTTTAAATGTATAATTAATTTTGGCTTCTTAGCGGTAATGCTTCTGTTGCTCAAATGTGAGAGCTAATCAATCAATGTAACGTACTTCCTCATTGGTGTTACCTGTGTGAAAGTTTAGTTATCCCACAGGAATCACAAGGGAAATAATCTCGTTCAGCTGTTTTTAAGTTATTGAGAAACAAATGCTTAAACTTTTGCATTTATAGAATACTCTAGCCTACAGAAATAAGAGCTGTTATCAATAGGTGGAATTATACAGCAGTGAAATTCGTTAAAGCAAAACCAAAAGTCAATGACATGTGTCGAGAAGATATTCTTGTCTAAACAGAAAAAACTAACTTAAAGTTAAAAATAAAAATACAAATGACAAGACTCATTTGAAATTATAACTGATGCTCATTATACAAAACTTATTTCTTTAAAAATTCATTTGAACTCTCATTCAAATAAAATACATTTACATTCTTAAATTCAATGAGAATATTCTTTTAAGTTATTTTGCAAGTCTCACTCGTGAAATGAATACAGCTGTTGCAGATCTTAAGTGATATTGGAAACAATACCGAGAGACGGGGATTCAAGCTTTTCTTACTTATGCATGTACCTTTAAAGTTTTATGATTTTAAAGTGTTTTTATTATTAGCACGAAGAAAATGCTTAGTATATATATTTAAAATGTGTTTTTCACGTACAACCTTCTATTTAAGTAAATATAATATTGATTTGTTTTTTTATAGCAAGGAAGCGGGCAGGACCCATCTCATTTTAAGTGCTATAGCGACTCTCAGTGCCAGAGGGATAATAGGTGCGTCCGGCCTTTTAACAATAATTGGTATACGAAATTTTCTTGAACGGGTCGTATTGGTCGATACTGGACGTCAAGATGACATGGTTGAATCAGCTGGTTTTGATCCGTACAAATCCTCTACAGTCAACAGTCTCCATTTTGCGGTACAAGATGCAGAAAGACCTAACGTTTCTATGCAATGTAAAAGATCTATTATATTATGATTTGTATACGTTAACCATGTAACTTTCCGGAATATGAACAGTTCAATCTACAATCTTTGTCATTTAAGCAGTAATTTAAATAAAAAGGTTCCTTTTAAATAAATATATGTGCAATTCACACGTGATAGAAGTGAAACCTTCAAAAACAAAGTTTTTATAATTAATCATATTTAAATTAAACATTTTTCACTATCTAAATCTATTAGACTTTTCATTAAAAACAATATATTTTAACGATAAATTTTAATTTATAAGTTTAATATAAATCTTTAATTTGACAAAAACTAAAACAACGAAAGTTTGAAATTCGATAAAATGAAAAAGCGGCAGTAAAAAGGGGCTGTATAATGCCTCCTATCTCATTTTCTCCCACATTAAATCTTATGAAGTTATGTTTCTGTCTCTTTTTATTGTCGCTTTTTCCTTTGCATCCGGTTTGAAATAACAACGATTTTAAAGAAGTTTCACATCAAAAGGATACAAACGAAACGTTAGGGATCGAGGATAAATTAGCGAACAACATTCCTATTGTAACATAAAAAATATCAAATACATTTAAAAGTAACGAACCGTTATTGAACGTCGTCTTCAAAGCTACTTAAGTGTTGCTATTTAGTAGCAAGTGATCCAGAAAATCCCGGCCTTTGGGGAAATACAAGATACGCACAAAACAAATCTTTCCAGTGAATTCATTTTTTATCAAATAACTTTGCTTCTGCTACTCAATATCTTTTCCACATGAACTTTTAAGTTAGTGTTCGCCTGTTCAACGATTCTGTTTTAGGTATTTTATTATACACCATTAAACAATTATATTCATTATTGGTGATCAGCGAATGAACAGTCAGCACTTTATGCCGGTAGGTAAGAGCTCTATAAAAAGACTATGAAAACGCTTTGTTTAGTACTGGTAATATTAGTATTGTTTGGTTTTATTACACCAATTGAATTATCCATGAAGAGATGAAAAATCGTGTAGCTACCACAGTTACTCTTTTATCGTCCATCCAGTAATCCTGATACAGCTAATATCTTTCAAATTGTTGCGGGATTCCTTTGTAGTTGTATTTTGTGTCTAATCCTAGCATTCCTTCACCATACGAGCAAGTGTTGTAAGAAATTCATTGGTAGCCGTAATTCGATTGCACGATCTTAATGTTGAGAATCGCAGGAACATATAGAAGTGGATCATTTTAATATTAAATACTGAATTACATGGATTGTTGATTTAAAGAGGTATTGATGAGACAATTTAACGTGTATGCGAATATCCCAATGTTTGCGGCCCATATTTGCAGCTCGTGTTTGTCAGAACACTACAGTTAACTAGTATTATCCGTAACTCTATGGACATGTATGTGCTCTGTGAATCCGTAATTCAAATAAAGAAGAAAATTACTCATAGACAAATATCTGCAATTATTAATTTTTAATTCTAATAACAAAAAACACACCAACACTAATTAATGTAACTATGAGTAGATATTAAAACATTTTTTTTTCTAAATTTGGAAAATCGCCAAATTTGACGGCGTTTTCAAACAGTATATATACTGTTTGAATTATATATAATAGACTGATATTATTTAATGATAAATGTAATTAGATCTTGAGACCAGCCAAGTCTTATTCAAGATTTGATCTTTAAAAAACACTTGTATAAAAAGATTTTTAGGTTAAAATCTTTATTTTCTCTGAACAGCAGATTCGCAAGAATT
The DNA here is from genome assembly GCF_905147795.1 of Pieris rapae. Classification (NCBI taxonomy): domain Eukaryota; kingdom Metazoa; phylum Arthropoda; class Insecta; order Lepidoptera; family Pieridae; genus Pieris; species Pieris rapae. The sequence continues at coordinate 2,605,462 of NC_059526.1, read as the reverse complement.
GTAAAATAACGTTTCGCAAACAGTAACATAATAACGCTCGTTTCACTCAGTAACATTGCGATCTCATAAAAGTTTAAATAAGAAATGGTACGGAAGGTAATTGGATTAAGTTTTGTGCGGAAATCTGTAGCTCTGTGTAAAATCGTATTCTTTTTATTCAGATACAAGCTGCCCCGGCGAACTTTGTTCCGCCTTAATGGCAATAAATAAGCAGTTTGTTTTTTTTATTGGAAAAAATACAAAAAAATTAAATACCTACATTAATCATTCATTATTATTTCTGTATTTTAGTACATAGGTTGTTCTTCACTTAAGTACCTTGTGATACACGACATTTTTTGTTTTATTATCAGGCGCAAAAACAAACAACGCTGATGGTCTTCCGACCCGTGAACATGCCACGTATAATTGACCATGGGAAAAACATGAATGTTCTAGATTTAAACCACAAACTTTTAAGGATTGGCCTTGTGATTTGTTGATGGTCATGGCAAATGCAAGACGTATCGGAAATTGAAGTCTTTTAAATTCAAACGGCATATCGGTTGGGATCATCGGGATCCTCGGAATAAGAACTTCCTCACCTTTGAGATTTCCTATCATTATCGTAGCGTAAATTACATTGTTCTTCAATTTTCTAACCACCAAACGCATACCGTTGCAAAACTGTACAACGGTTGGTTTATGTTTCGAAGCATGATTACTACGGAGCCAACCTTTAGGCGTAAATTGTGCGGTGGTAAGCCAGGCACGTCCAAAGAGTTTAAAAATTCAATTGGATAGTTGGTGGCTTCATCTTCATTTGTGACGCAGTCAATAGATTTGAATGAAGCATTGTTCCAATGATCTTATTTTGAATTATGTAGTTCAGGTCATCTACATCTTTATTCTTAGCCGCTAAAATTGCTCGCTCACTCAACCATTCATTATTTTTGTAGTTAGAAATAATGTTTGGAAACACATTGTTAATAAGTTCGTCTTTTGATTCCATTCATCGACAGGTACTTGACCATTACCGATAGTCAGCAATTGCTCCGAGAAATCTTCAGCAGATGTATCATTAAGCAATGTAACTCTCATGTTTGTTGTCAGCTGCAGTTTCTTCACATAGCGCCATAGGTTTGACGATTTGAGGCAAGTGTTTATTTCGTCGACAGCCGTAGATCTTGGAATTACTGGCAGTATTTGGCGGAAATCGCCAGACAGTAAAATCATTGCTCCTCCAAAACATCTTGAGTCATTGCGTAAATCTTTTAATGTTCGGTTAAGTGCTTCTAATGCACGTCTATGCGCCCAGACGCCCAGCGTCCCAGATGATGATTTTCGATGCCGCTAAAACTTTTGCCATTGCTGAGTGTTTTGCAATATTACACGTTGGTTCTTCAATAGTTTGAAGATTTAACAGTAATTTTAATTCTGAATGAGCCGTACGGCATCCTTCTAACAATGTGACTGCTATTTCAGAAGAAGCAACTGCAACCGCTATGTTGGATCTCGCCCGAACAGTTGCTAAAACTAATGACATGAGGAATGTCTTGCCATTTTCATCATCGTTTACCTTCATTAAAGTATCATAAACTTGCTTTTGTTGGTAATTCAACAGGGTTACATTCGTTTGAACTACTAAATCTAATTCCTGGTGATCATATTCACGTTCCCGCTCCAATACTCGATTAAATGCGTCTTTCGACAACAACAACAAATAGAAACATTAATCATTCTTTGGATGAACTGAATACATACGACCATGTCGAGTTTTATAGTTCTCTTCACTGTTTATACGAATGGGCAATGGCACTATCATTACATTTAATTATTTATTTAATAGAAATATTTTGAATATTGATTTCTTACAAATATCAAATTGTCATATATACGTCATTACATAGCTGTCATTATACGTCAATTACATAGCTATCATTTGCGTTTTATTATTCTTTTTTGTTATACCACGTTTTATAGTGACTGACGTTTTATGTCAAGTCCCACGGGAACGCTGCCGAACGGGATAAAAAGTATCCTATGTCCGTCTCCTGGCTCTAAGCTACCTCCATTCCAATTTTCACCCAAATCTGTTCTTCCGTTCTTGAGTTATAAGTGGTGTAACTAACACGACTTTCTTTTATATATATAGATTAACTTGCTGTTATGTTATATATAATAAAGAGCTGACTTATAAAACTATAATTAAAAAATAATAGGTAGGTGTGAGCTGCAGATAGTTAGTATAAAACTTTGAGATGCTACATGCACACACTCACACACTGGCAGCGTTGAAGGGTGTAGTCTCTTCCAGGAAATACGAATATCCAGTGAAAACGTTGTATGTAGGTTGTAGATATAAGAGGTAGCTTAGAAAGCCTGAACTGACAGTCATATTGTTGGAAGGACCAGCAAACAGCGATTTGGAAGGCAATCGGAAATCTTTTCTTGGAGATCATTATGGCTGAGACAACAACGTCTTCGATTCTCCGGTACTTTAACTGGTGTCGGTGTGAAGTGTCTGGATCATACACAGCCAAGAAGACCAAAAAAATACGTGCTCATCAACTAATCATTTAAGTCCATTTTAGAATGAGGAAACCAGAGCGAAGATGCAAATCTTGGGTAAAGGTTTGGTCACAGCACCAAGTCATTGCTCAGTAGTGTCATCCTAAGTTGCAGCAGCACTGATGATAACCTTCGTATGGGGATGGCTATAAAAGCATTTTATTGTCATAATAAAGTGTCACTACTATAATACAACGTCAAACTTAAAGTTAAAATCGTTTAATTATACAGGCAAGACAAAGTACACTTATGAAGGTTTATTATCTGCTGCATAGTTTTTTATAACACCATGCGCCATTTATATATATGTATATAATATACATTTATGTATATTGTTTTTTTAAATCTAGGTTATGGTAAGGTCTTCACTTATAATTATCAAATAAATTCAAAACAAATAACATAATACATAAAAATATATCTAATAACTAACCTTAAAATTTAATTATTAAAAAATATTATTAAAAGGAGTCCCTTTAGGCAAGGTTTCACTACCTTGTGCGATGAATTCTCTATATTCGATTCTCGGTGTATAATAATAAACGCCTGCTTTGTTACAACAATAACTAAGTATATTTCCAACACTTCTTATCCTTAAACAACCACACAGCTTACAATTTAACGTCCGTCTTGGTCAAGCGGATCGGTCCGACTGACCCCCGCTTCTTTTTGATCGTCTCAAGACGACTCGTCATTTTGTTCGTGAATGTTGGTATCGAGTCAATCGACTTACTTACATCGAGTAAAACATATTTAACAAATACAATCATCAAATAATCTATACTCTAAATTATAAATAATAATTTTAAGCATAATAAAATTGTAAAATAATAATAAGTTATCATAAATTCATTACATTCGGCCGTCCGACTACGTGCGATCTCCTGACGCACGGTATATAATCATGGGAAGGTTTTATAAATTCAAATAAGTACACTAACAAAATATTTTAGTTTCATGTGAACTAATTGTAACCTATCTATACATTTGGTTTTTATCATAAATTCATTACATTTACATCATTATTACAATCATTACATTCGGCTATTATTTGGATTCAGATTGATTGTGTGATAGTTTATTTGTCACTTTTGTTACTTTCGCTATCAGACGTACTACTGCTGCTAGCTACTGCATCTAAATTATCATTATGTTCGGACACATTTATATTGATCCACGGGCAAATCCTGTCTACCGCAACCACACTATCGAATTTATTTTTGCGTTTACTAAAGCCAGGTATTTCGACAATTTTATACCTATCATTGCCCAAAACTTTTGCTATTTTGAAGGGGCTTTATAAGTCGGGGCAGGAACTCTGTTTTGATCGCAGTTATGTTTTTGTTTAATTTGACTAGACTCAATTTGTACGAACTTCTTGCCTCATTTCTGTAAGGTTTGAATTCGGCTCGTTATTTATATCTAACATATTACTTAGGCTATCTTTCAATCTGGTTCCAAATAATGCTTCCGTAGCTGTCTTTTGAGTGGTGGAGTTTGTTGCATTATTAATTCCCCACTGAATTTTTCCTACACACATGTCCCAGTTCCGTTCGTCCTCACCGTCAGAATACTTTGCAAGTGAATTTAATATCGTTTGGTTATATCTTTCGGCTTGGCCGTTGGCTCTGGGACACGCAACAGCATTCAAAACATGTTTAATACCATGGGTATCACAAAAATATTTAAAAGCTGCTGAAGTAAAAGAAGTACCTCGATCTGATATAATTCGGGATGGTAAACCGAAGTCATAAAAAATATTTTGTAATACTTTAACAGTTGTTTTAGTCTTTGTATCCTTAACAGCTCTTACAAACAAATACTTGGTAAATCCATCCACTATGGTGAGAATGTAAACATTGCCTTTCTTGCTTTTGACAAATGGACCAAAGTGGTCAATGTGAATGGTGTGGAACGGGATGTTAACCTTCTCTATCGGATACAACTGACCATTCTTATGTCGAGACGTATTATCCTTATTATAAGCACACTTAATACAAGACTTAACATACTTTTCTACAAATCTACGTAACTTAGGAAACCAGAAAACAGATTGAATTTTCTCGGTAGTCTTTGATATTCCTAGATGACCTGCGTCATCGTGGTTAGATTTACATATTTGCCATCGAGCACTGCGAGGAATTACTAAACAGAGCTTATCATCAACTCTCCTATATACTCTACTGTTCTTAATTAAATAGTTTCTCTTAATATCTTTAGCTTCTTCATCACACTCAGGCTTAAGAATTTTATATATTCGGGATATCTCAGGATCTGACATTTGTAAAGTCAAGAGCCAGTTATCAGTGTCGATACTGTAGACTGTAACTGCAGAGTTATCGATAACCTCGGGTTTTAATTTTGTGTTACGGCTCAGTGCGTCCACATGAGTCATGCGGATGCCTAGCCGGTATTCTATACTAAAATTGAACTCACTTATTAAAAACCACCACCTAGCTATTCGGGGTATTAAATCGCGTTTCGTTAATGTAGTTCGAATAGCGTTACAGTCTGTTACAATTTTGAACTCAATCCCCAACAAATATACCCTAAATTTCTTTAACGAACAAACAATTGCAAGGGTCTCGAGTTCATAAGAGTGCAAGTGACGCTCTTCCGGGGTGGTTTGCCGGCTAAAGTAAGCAATTGGCTTGAGAGCACGCGACTCCAGCTGCCATTGCATCAATATCCCACCCACGCCTAGAGAACTTGCATCCGTATGCAACTCAGTTTCAAAATTAGGATTGTATAGAGCTAAAACTGGTCGGTCAATTAACTTATCTTTTAAGGTATTAAACGAATGAAATTCCATCCAAAAAACATTACCCTTCTTGAGTAAGTTGGTAAGAGGCCTGGCTATCTCACCGAAACTTTTGATAAATTTTCTAAAATATCCTGCTAGTCCCAAAACTGACGGACTTCATGTACGTTCTGAGGAACAGGAAACTCTTTAACAGCTAGAATCTTACTTTCGTTAGGACGTATGCCTTCTGCAGAAATCTCATAGCCATTACAATAACCTTCAATATAAATATCTCCACAGAAGTCAGCGTCAGATGCGGTAGCTTCAACTAACCGTGATAATGAAATGTCGGTATCGTTATCAAGATTTAACTTCAAACATTTTACCGGCTCTGGTATGGTATCGATATCAGGGCTCTGGTAAAAAGTTAACTGACGACTATTCTTAAATACTCTACATTAACCTCAACTTCATCTAATTTCAAATCGACGTTGGTCCTATATACTGGAAATACTTTAGAGTTCCCGAACCCTTTGATTACTGGCAACTCCGTTGAGTTTTTAGTTAAATTCAGACTTTGAGCATCAGATTCCCTGATTAAACTACATTCACTGCCGAAATCAATAAATGCAGTTAAAGACTTATCGTTTACCTTGTAAAATTTGTCGCTGTTGTTACTGAGGGTAGATATAGTTAAAAATTTGTTTAGGCTCATTTCGCAAAATCAACGGCTCTAGTTTACAATTATCGCTGTTGTGGCCTACCTGATGGCATTTTACACATTTCGTAAGAGGTTTAGGGCATCGAAGGTAAGGGTGTCCCTTTGAGCGGCAATTGAAACAAGTTAACAAACTTTCGCCTGAGGATGATGCAGTGTTACCCGTTCGAACTATCGTATTATCGCTACGTTTCCTATTGAATGTTTTATTTTCTAACATAGGACGTTGGGAGCTTAGAAAATTCAACAAGTCTTCCGGTTCGCGACAAGTCAGTGCCTGTGCACTGCTTCTAATAGATGTATCTAGTATTCCGTGGATAATACAATCGACGTCCTTTTTGCCTCTTATTTCACATCTGTTCAACAACGTTAACTTATCGTAGAAGTACTCACGTAAACTTTCGTTACTACGAGTACTGCGAGATAACATTTCTTCGAGAAGCCGACCATAATTTTGCTCATTTGGGAAAGCTCTTGTAAGTTTGTCCTGCCACTCTGACCAATTGAAAACAACGCTAGGAAGGGCTTCGAACCACTTCTTTGGCAAGCCAGACAGTTTCTGCAGAGCAAAATGTATGGTCTGCTTCTCGTCCCATTCATAGATTAAAGCACATTCATTTACTTTCCTAACCCAACAGTCGATATTCTGAGTTTTACTTGACGGATCAAATTCTGGTATTACATTGTTGAGAAGATTATTATTTAAATTACTTATCTTGCACTTATGCCCTTGAAGGGTATTAAATATATCCAGTACCTGTTCAGTAGACCAACTACCTTTTTCCTTGGATCGTCTCTTACTTGCACACCGTGAACTACGGGGTGACTCACTGTTGGAGGAGGAGGAGCTGGAAGAATCTTTGCGTTTCTTTTTTGATCGCTTTTTGCCTCTCTTAGACTTAGCTGCTGCCTTGGAGGAAGACCGTGAACGCTTTCTCTGAAATTCATCATTACGAGAAGGCGAGCCTTCGGGAGTCATCGCTTCATCAATATCCATACCTCAAAAATAAAATATCATTTTATTATGTTAGTATATCAATTCATTGTCTAGACGTACTAAAACTATAAGGATATATGTTTTTTTTAAACATTTCAAAATTAAGTATTTAAAGAAATAAACTTCATTTATTTGAAATTAATCCTTGACTGAAAACAAAATACAATAATGATTTCGTTAACGTTGACACGCTCTAAGGGATACATTATATAGGCATACTTAGCTTCTTATTTTTTTTAGTTTTGCTTCTTCTAGGTACACATGACCTCTACTCTAACTTACTACACGCTCACAGATCAGGAGGAATACATAGCCTCGAGTATCTAAAGCACACTTGGCTTCCTATTGTAGGCACACATAACCTCTAACGACTAAGCACACATGGCTCGATAGGCATACATAGCCTCTAGCAGCTGAAGCACACTTGGCTTCCTATTGTAGGCACACATAACCTCTAACGACTAAGCACACATGGCTCGGTAGGCATACATAGCCTCTAGTATCTGAAGCACACTTGGCTTCCTATTGTAGGCACACATAACCTCTAACGACTAAGCACACATGGCTCGATAGGCATACATAGCCTCTAGCAGCTGAAGCAGACTTGGCTTCCTATTGTAGGCACACATAACCTCTAACGACTAAGCACACATGGCTCGGTAGGCATACATAGCCTCTAGTATCTGAAGCACACTTGGCTTCCTATTGTAGGCACACATAACCTCTAACGACTAAGCACACATGGCTCGATAGGCATACATAGCCTCTAGCAGCTGAAGCACACTTGGCTTCCTATTGTAGGCACACATAACCTCTAACGACTAAGCACACATGGCTCGGTAGGCATACATAGCCTCTAGTATCTGAAGCACACTTGGCTTCCTATTGTAGGCACACATAACCTCTAACTACTAAGCACACTTGGCTTCCTATTGTAGGTACGCATAACCTATAACTAATTAGCACACATGGCTCGATTGACGTACATAATCTCTAGTAGCCAAAGCGCACGTGGGGCGTTCGATTTCTAATCATTTATAGAAATAACATTAATAGTCGTATAAAACACTTGTACGCACCTTAGATTGGGTCTTGTCCCGCTTCTGAATTGCGATGAATTCTCTATATTCGATTCTCGGTGTATAATAATAAACGCCTGCTTTGTTACAACAATAACTAAGTATATTTCCAACACTTCTTATCCTTAAACAACCACACAGCTTACAATTTAACGTCCGTCTTGGTCAAGCGGATCGGTCCGACTGACCCCCGCTTCTTTTTGATCGTCTCAAGACGACTCGTCATTTTGTTCGTGAATGTTGGTATCGAGTCAATCGACTTACTTACATCGAGTAAAACATATTTAACAAATACAATCATCAAATAATCTATACTCTAAATTATAAATAATAATTTTAAGCATAATAAAATTGTAAAATAATAATAAGTTATCATAAATTCATTACACTTGCAATAAGCTTGTTATATAGCTTGGTTTATTAAATGTTTCTAATTTTACATTTACTGCCAGTCTCAAATCAAGGGCGTAGAACGGAAGAGAAGAACTGGCAATAAACTCTCCACCACTTTTTTTAATACTGTAAGGTATTCATGCGAGTATTACTTATCTACTTAGAAATTGTAGTTTAAATGGTTGAATAAGCTTGTTTATTTAACTGTTTAGCATTTTATTTGTAAAAGATAAGGGATACTTACCCTCAATATACGAGGATGATAATTGACAAATACACCAATATCTATACGTTCTATAACGATAAATATTAAAAAATTGCTATAATAATAATACAGATAAAGCAGATTGAAAATACAGCTCATAATACGTTTTCTTTTTAAAATTCATATTTCGAATGTACACCATACACGTACTAACTGTACTTGTATAAGGCACGCATCAGTCAGTTGTATGAAACACAATAGCGCTCACCTTTTCACAGGAACACAAAGGACGAACAAATTACTGAAGGAATTTTTATCTCCTCTTCATTTCGCACGGAATTAATGTCTTTTTCTATTGTGTAGCAAGATAACGATTATATTTACAATATACATTATATACAGAGCACGCTACTCCTGGTATTTTATGAAGAAATGACTGTAAAGTATTAGTTTAGTGCTACATTTTAAATGAAAATGCATTTTTTTTAATGAAGTAATTTAATATTATTACAATTTATACCTACATATTTATTAAAGTCTCAGCAAAAATTAAAACAATATTATATCCCAAATGGACGCCTATGGCTTTAATACATGCCTATATTATATATTGCCACGAATCTATAGATTTACGCACTTTCCAAGGGAAATTTCGCAACTGCTTGCTCCAAAGATTCTTTAAGAAACTCAATGTCGCCGAGTCGTTTTGAGCAGGCTATGTCCTCTAAAACTGATCATAATTTGAAGTCTAAAGGCTCGAGCTCTGGGCTAGATGAGGGCCAACCTTCGGCTCTTATAATGGCCTGAACGTTGGGTACAAGCCAGACTATGCCAATGTGATAATGTCGATAAAAATAAAATAAAATATAATAAAGTATACCATAAACAATATCGCTACTGTGAATGCATTCGATAGATATGTCGCAGTAGGCGCAACGTCTTGATAACAAGGATCTATGCAACATACTGGTTCTGACCCTTGGTATCGGAAATAACTTAGGCGTTCGCCGTCGCACATATTCCAAAGGTACAAAGAAACCCTGTTCTTGGAGCACTATAGGGTTGCACAGAACTTTTAGAACATAGACCAACAGTATGTCCCGTCTGGTTTCCAATTTACTGTATCCCACCATCCTTAAGACAAATAACGTTGGGTATGTTACATAAGATCTAATTTACTAAATTATGTTTACATCAATGAGAGGTCATTCAACTTTATTTTAGTAAACGCAGGCAAACTAGCGTCGAAAGACCAGCAAGTGTTAAATTTAATGTAAAACTGGAAACAAGTTGAGCAAACAGCGCGATATCGACAGTTTCCAAACAATAACATTCAATATTGTATCGTGCGTAATTATCAGCGCTATCATGTCGGCTATCGGCATGCAATGTGCTTGTTTAATAATAATAATAATAATAATAATAATAATAGCCTTTATTCAGATACATTTTACATTATATATTTTATATACATTTAAACAAATTTCCATTTTAATCCAATTCTGGTGCATCTGTGTGCCCTTTTTTTGGCAAAGGCCTCCTCCAAATCCCGCCATTCCTCTCTGCACTGTGCCACTCTCTGCCATGTACCACCTGCCGTTTCTTTAATGTGGTCAATCCACCTTCTCAGTTGTCTCCCTCTTTTGCGTTTGCTGTACCTTGGGCACCAGTTAAGCAGTTTTTTGCTCCACTTTTCTGTACCTCTTGCGATGTGTCCCACCCATTTCCACTTAAGCTTCTTGATCGTTATTGTACCATCTGTTACCTTAGTTATTTTCCTTAATACTGTATTCTTTATTTTGTCTCTTCTTGTTTTCCCCATCATACATCGTTCCATCGCTCTTTGACACACCTGTAGCTTTGTATAATGTGCTTGTTTATCAAAGGCCAAATATCCTATTTCTTTTGATGTTGAATTCAGTTAAAATACGAATAAAAGCATTTTGGTCGTTCCATCAGTGGCGACTTCACAATTATTATGGTCATATTCATTCGTTTTTTAACTGAAAACCCAACTAAGCCACGTATTTGTCACTTGTGTTTGACCATATCATCGGCCCTTTATTTATAGTTAATCACTAGTTGAGCAACCATTCAGGAAATGGACCACGACAATATTCGTTTTTTTTTAATAAACTTAAATTTTTTTAAGCCATTTTGAAAATTCTGTAAAAGTACAGAATGATTTATTTCAATTAATAGTAGGGACAAATAAAATAAATTTAAGCAGTTTTGTCCCTTTTGCAGTTTACCTTTAATTTTGGCAGAACTTGATCTGTATTGCGATACTTATTCGTTGAATGAGGAAAGAGCAGGCTCTGGGGTCACCGGTAATATCTACTATAAGCCAACTTAAACTTTTATTAGCGCCTGTGCACTTGAATTCTACGGCCCAAGAGCCTCTACTCCAAAGAGAATTTTTCTGTTTATTATTGTCCGCTTGTTATGCTATAATTTATTGTTGTGTATTTATAATTCGCTTGTGGCACTTTATTATGTAAAATTGTTTTAAGACGAACTAGAAAGAAAAATTTTGAAATAAATTATATAAGATTTATATTTATTTAGATAGGACAAATTATACAATAATGTATTACGACATTAAAAATGGAGGTAAATAACATGATGTATCACGGCACGTTTACGTAATTATTAATAAATTTCTGGGAATCAGATCATATCTAGGTGATTTTTTATTTATTTTAATCAGGTATTTTTCTCATTAGAAAAACCCTATCAGAATCGGTTCATCCATACATGTATAGATGGGAAATTTATAAACCATGAGCACATGTGTTAAAGTTTTTTTCTTAAACACTGCAATAATTTCTTTTATAATATGTAAATGAATCCCAGTTTCAACTCAATTTAAAGTATTACGCGTAATTTGTAAAACACAATATTCGTGTCAAGTAATTACACTCTGAGCTTGTTAAAATTCCACATCATATTATTATCGAAATAAATGTTGGCGCAGTTGTTGGTACTATAATTAAAATGTTTACTGTTGAATAAATCTTCAATGCAATCTCTTTATTATTGCAAGTCTACCTCGAACTTTCAAATTCAAAAGGCAACATCGCTGAATTCTGCAGGTGCACAGGATGGGGTTCTAAACCTAGATATGATACTAAATACTGAATATACATAGGTATTAAGGTTTATTGTTTATTGTTAGGCATTATAAAATCGTTTTTGGTGGTCAATTTGGTGTGAATCTCTGAGGTACAAAATAATACTAATACGACAGTAAAGTGGATAGATACTGTAGTTGCCAATTCCAGATTTCCTTAACCACTACGCATTAAAAAATCCATCGGACCACCATTTAGCCATTTATTCAGCATTATGTAATTTAATCCATGTTTTTTTTTACTTTACTCACAGTGGTTGTCTGGAAATCGCTTTTCATTTAATTATGTTTAATATATTTTTTTCTTTTATGTAATGCAACGAAGTGTTAATAAATAAATAGCCTTTGTCAAATGGCAAGAAATTGCGAGATACAAATAATAATCCACTAAACGAATGACGTTTGAGTAAGTCTAAATGTGAGCTTAGATACCAGAAATCTATGCGAGAAGTAACTAATAAGCAAATCAGAAAGAGATGATAAACATTGACACATGTTACTAAATGGATTAAAATATCCAAGCCTTAGGAGGACAGGAGGCTCACCTGATGTTATGTGAAATCGCCGCCCATAGACAATGACATTTCCCGAGGGCCCTTGAATTTTTTGTACTACGCTCTTTTCTAGAATGACTCTAAAACAGAATGAACAGTGGTGGTGCTTGGCAAAAACTGGCAAAAAAGATACATGACATGACAGTAACAATAATTGTTCATTTATTAAGACTTGGTTTCGAAAGGTGAAAGTGTAAAGTAGTTCAAAATAAGTCGCATGAATCAATGTCACGAGCTCATACACGTCGATAAACGTGATTTGTCGCGCATTGAATACGATTTAAGGGTGTACACACGCTTTTTTACTTAATTACAAGTTCTATTACTTAATTACAAGTTATATGCAATGACCACTATTTGGGCCTTGACTTGTTTAGAACATCCATAGCGCAAAATCACCTACATCATGAGCACACCCCACTTATACACCATCACGTACATACTCACACTTTTACACCATCACACAACACAACCAATTTAGGCATAGTTAAATAAATTAAATCACAATTAGTTAAATGTATTAAATACTTTTTGTTTGTTTGTTGCCTTTTCTAAATCTTTTTCTAGTAAAAATGTATTCCATCTTTGGCTATATTTTCAGTGTATTTTGTAATTACATATAACATAAATTTGTTAGCTGTAGGATTACTAAATAAATAAATAATAATAATAATTAGATTACTATTGTAGATGTGTGGGTCAAACAATAATCTGTATTATCTATATATAATAGCGTACCAATTCTTAAAAGTCCGGCAACGCACTCTTGAGCCCTCTGGAATCGAAAGTGTCTAAACACAGTGTATAAACTTTAAATTAGTATTTGATAATTAAATCAGTGTGTCTTTTTACTGTCGCTTTTTCGTTTCATCGACTTTCAAATCACAAACTTCTTGCATCGTGGTAAAGAAGTTTTTACTTCAAAAGTCAGATTATTAACATTTATATTTCTTGCGATTCAAATTGTTCCACGTTTACACAGCCTAAACCAATACTTCAACATAAATCAGTGTCTCGGAGCTCATAACCGTCGTCGATAACCATGCATTTGTCGCATTCAACTCGCTCTACTCAAAAATATAACAATACTGCCTTTCAAAGGATAATAGACTCTAGTCGATTGACCTAAGTACTAAATTAATATGCAAACGTTGAAGCTCTGAACGTTTGGTATCGTTTCCGTGGTGACAAATGTGTCGCATAGCGGACGTGTGAGAGATTACCGCTGAAGCCTGTAGCGAACTATAAAAATACTTTTGAAATCGTTTCATGCTTTTTTGCTACATATCTTGGATTTAAAAGCTAAAAGATTGTTCATGTTTCAATTTATAGAGTGTCAAATCATATATAGCTGGTAATAAAAAACTCTATCTATATATTATGTAATATATTATATAAATTACGTGTCCCGTTGTTCGTCGGCAATGGACTCCAAAACTACTAAGACAATGTCTTAAATAAATTAAATTCGCACAGTTTGATTTAACTCAAAAGATAGGTGCCCATATGCGCCCTATTAAATAAAACTAAAATGATTCGGTGCCAAAACTAATATACACAAAATACTTACTCGATTCTATCCCTAGATAAAACTTATTCAAGTTTAATACACATAAACATGTAAGTTCTGTAACATAGTAGTTTAGAGAAATAGTGAAATATTTTATTTCTCTTTCATTTCTTCTATGACAATAGCTTCAAAGGACAACAAAGGACATCACAGGAAGACACATCTTCATCCATCAAGTTGTAAGCAGAACAAAACTTACCTTTTGGCTGAATGTGTCTAGCCTGATTGCCTTCAAGCATTTCAAAATTATAATTTCAAAAACCAAGGATTGCTTCTTATAAAGTTCTATACGAGGGTCTTATAAGAAATATATTTATAAGCTTTTCTGTGAAGGTAGTTTTGGTTGAATGATATTTGAAAGTATTGTATGTAATATTTGTTATACGATATATACGATTGTCAAAATAATACATTTTTATATCGACAAGTGAAGTCCCGTAACCAAACGATATATAGATTTTTGCACCTGTTTTACTAATGTTTATGCAAGTACCCACACGATTAATATTTACTAAACTCATTATTATGGCATTGAACATTGAACAAACTGAACAGTTATTAGCTAACCACGATTTTACAAACCGGAAACACTAAACCGGAATTAGTTAATCATTTAAAAATGTCAGGATTGTGATAAAGTATTAATTAGCTATTTGTGGAATTTAATCGGTTTAAATACATACGTAATCTAATTAAAAATAATAAAATGTATATGTGAAAAGTGTATGAATGTATATAAACAAAGCATTAAACTATATTGGTCTTTTCAGATTAAATCATATTCATGTTTTAATTAAATGAGCAATAACTCATAATAGTTTATAATTGAGGACACTTGTTGAATCGACTCCATAATATGATTCGATTATGGCAATTCGAATGAGGGCTTTCAGTTGTTTGAATCCGTTCCAATTTTTAAGAAGGGTTATTTCGCGATTGGTTTCCTTAGTTTTTTCATTATTCATAAACTGTAAATAATTAAAACAACGAATTATAAAAATCCCATACTTGACGCTGGCTAATGCACAAACAGTGTTAGAGCCAAAAGGAAAAAAAGAAAAAAAGAAGGGTTATTTGTAAGTTTATATGTATATAGTATAGTTGTATAAACTAGTAGCGCCACGAATTTGTGTATCTGTATCTTAATCATACTACTATTTTTTTACTTAACTGGTAAGTAGGTGATGTCTTTGCCTTACATTGTACAACGTACAGTCTGAGGCAGTTGTCTCAAGAATTTTGCCTTTATTTATATTTAATTAACCATATTGGTTAGGTCTGCGAATCACACAGAATTTCAGGTAAATCGGTCGAGGAGTTTAATTACCGACACCGTGACACGAGAATTTTATTTTTTAATTACAAAATAAACATAGATGTCATTTACATGATTCATTAAAATCTTTAAAGACATTTTCCGAACTGGCCAATTTATATGTATTTGCCGTAGGATGTTGATATTACACCAACATAATATAGTTACTCAACTCACTTCTGGAAGATCATGTCTTAATTAGATAGGATTGAAGCGAATATGCGGAAAATATGGCCACACAGTTTGTTAAATAGATTAATTATCAACATTGAAACTGGCATAAAGTTATAACTATTGCCATAAAAAAAAAAGTATCAACATATAGGAAAGACCGTTCATCCCTAACATAGGTTCTCGAACTTAAAAGGCATGTACTAAAATGTAGATATAAGACTATTTACTTAATAAAGAAATTTTTAAAGGAAAACACTTTTTTAACGGATTGAAGTTATGTATTATTATAATTATTTTAACATAATTTTAAGTTTAACCGACGTTTCGTGTGTTTTACAGCGTGCGTGGTCACGCTGACTGAAGACAAAAGGTGTTGAACGTCAAAAAAGTATCACAGCTGTTTACAAAAACACAAAAAAGTGTTTATCTTCAAATGTGTAAAAGTTATGTTAATAAAAGACAATACTAAAGAAGTTTTTGTTTTTTTTTACATAACACGATGAAATCATAGTCTTACTGTACCTCAAAAAAATGTTGAACCCTGACTTTGCAAATAAAACGTATAAACTTAGCGGAGTCTAACTGGTTATAGAAAGGTTCCAACATAATGTTATAAACAAATATTATTATTATTATAACGTTGAAAATAACCGCGCTAATAATGTAATATATTGCTAATAATATAGTTTTTATTAAATCGTAAAAATCTAACATTTATTGTTACATTAGTGAACTTTAATCTTTCATTGAATACATTATTAAATTTAAATTGCAATAAATTACACACAGGTAATATTGTTATTATTGTGTCCGAAATACAATAGAGCATCAAGGTAAACAATGAACCTGATTTGCGTTTCAATTTGTGAATAATCTCCTGTAAATTAAAACATTTCAGTGTAAATTGTAATTTTGAAATATTTTACGAACTAACGAAAATAAGAATAACAGCAAACACTTTTGTTAGGACGCCCTACTCTGTCGACTACGATGGACAAGCTATTGTCTATTGTCTTGCCGGTTCTGAAAAGATCGACGACGCACTGGCAAACCTCCTGGCAATGTGAGTGTCCATGGGCGGCGGTATTACTTAACATCAGGTGAGCTTCTTGCCCGTTTGCCTCCTATTAAATTAAAAAAAGATTATCTGTCTATGACTGTTGAATGTGGCTTGCCCCTTATACAGATTACATACTTGCAATTAAGGGCAATGCCAGAAAAATCCTACAAATTACTGTAGGTGTGTTGTATGTGGGAACATAAGACACATTTCAGTGTCTGTTTCAATGAATCTTCTTTAGACGAAGGTGTCCTGGCTTTTTGTGAAAAGAAACTTACTATTACTTTATTTTACTAACATTAATTTTTATACGCGACACAAAAATTCAGTATACGCAATGTTTACGTAACTTACCTTTCACTGTAGGTAAGTTAGACACAAAATTTGGGAATCCAATGTTTTTTTTTGACTGTAATCTACCTATATATAATGATTATAATGCAATATTTAAGTGTTTCAAATAAATGTATGTGAAATGACGATTCTTGTATCAGTTTTTGTATTCCAATTATTGAACGCTAAAATATGCTTCATTAACTATACTCGTAGTTGCTAATGACGAAGTAATAAGTCCGCTCGCAGTACAAATTATGGAACTAAAACCATTTTAATGTAGAGGCTAATCGAATCGCACATCGATCATCCTCCCAATAATGTTCACGTTGGTAGGAATTCATACATTCTAACTAGTCTGGCCATAAATACTGTTACAATCTAAAGTAAAGGAACATAGGAATAAAGTTATTTAAACGTTCTTATATATAGCATTATTTTATTTATTTATAAAAACTGTTAGATTAATTAGATTAATAAATAAATTAATTTTATTAAAAAAAAAACACTCCTGCCTTAACAGGTGACCCTAAATTGACAATAGTGAACAATTAGTGATAAAATTTACAGACGTAACGTGGCAGGATGCGGCCAAGGCTTTTAAGGTATCCTGCCTCAGGCGAATTTTGTTGGAGCCGTGGGATTTTAGTGGGTATGCACAGTAGTCCCACGCAATCTCATTTTTATTTATAGAACAGGGGGCAAATGGGCAGGAGGCTCACCTGACACTATCAATGCCAGAGGGCTCACATTGCCGCCCTTTTAAGAATTGGTACGCTCTTTTCTTGAAGGTCCATAAGTAAATACAAAGAAGTCGGGCTGCAGCAGCCTATGCGTTACGCATTTCATTTCATTAAAAAAACATGAATTCAACATGTCCCCCGCAATACCATCAATATGGAAGCAGATCTTATGTTGTTGTTCATCATATAAGGCCGTAGTTAGCACGACTTCAGTAAACTACTAAATTCAGATAACACTAAATAAAAAAGCTCTAACCTACAATATATTTCTAGAGAGAAAAATAAATATATTATTATTATTATTTCAATTGTTCAGAATGTAACCTATGTAGACTACACTTCAAGATTAAATTCTGAAATACAGGTGTCATAGTGAAATAAAGTTTCGAACACTGCATACATTTAACAAATGTTCTGGTTATTTGATGCCCGGAGTTGGAACGAGTTTCCTCTTACTAGTTCAAAAGATACGTAGATTGCACCAGAATTCTATACGCCCGACTACCAACATAAATTTTATTCAAGGATTTGTTCGACATTCCAGGAGAACATAAATTCCGTGAACTTTGAAACTAATTACATATTTAAGTGATGCTTGTAACTGGAGTAGCTCATAAAGTAATAGGTGTTTTTGTTAGTGTATTTTCATTTTTTTAGCCATCTATTATATATACATATATATCTATTCTAAAACAGAATCAATAATTTCGCCAACTTATGTACACGCGTTAAAAGCTATACTTCTTGGGCGTAACAGAATAAAAATGTTTTCGAAATATGTATCTTTCGCCGTTTGTAGACGACACTAACAATATAAAAAACTAAAATGTTGACCATAGCTGACTTCAGTGTGTCGGTTTTTTGTGATGGTGTGCGCGCGCATACTACAAATACCTGTACGAGTATTATATATCCTCGTACAGGTATTTGTAGTAGGTATAACTGACTAGTATTCCCCACTTATCGAAAAAAGAGGGAATCAGCCAATCCCGATCACCTGATGGACTGATCAAGTCAAAGAAAGAAGTGCAGGAGGAAATATATCTACGTATGTGGGGTATAACACTGGCCATAGACGGACCGCATGTTGCAACCGAGACCGACTGCTCTAGAGCGGACGCGTGTCGGAGACGGATCTGCTGTTTACAAACAAAATTCGTATCCACAATACACGAACCGCTCAAACATTTCCGCAAGCAATCAGAGCAGTCAGTCTGTGGTCAAGTTTCGCCGTACGGTCGACTGGCTAGAGCTGCCGTTCCCACCATACTCGGACCGCTACAACCCGCTCCTAAGTACCAATCCTTACAAATTTTTAGTATCTTCTCTAAGCTGGGGATACATAGTAATATGCCATGCTGCTCTCTTGATTAGGGTATTGGACGCACCCACATACTACGGTGTCTTCTACGCCTACGTTTGCGTTATAGTAGTACTAGAAGCAGTAATTCTACATCGAAATTCATCTTCTAAATGAACTGCTCCAAGCAGTCGTGTACGACTTCAACGCGACCCTCCGCCAGCGTAAGGCTTCACTCATTCATATCCTATAATCCAGACTATAGTAAATAAATCTCTTTCATAACATAGTATGAAATAGAACTTCATTGTCCATGTTAGAACAATAGGAAGGTATACATGTAACTTTTACGACGGCTCTCGGAAGATAGCATTAATGTTTTATCGAGGTCCGGGCGATCGTAAAAATTTTATATAAATTATTCTTCTTGTGAGCCAGCTCATTCGGAAGACATAATAATATTGTTTTATTTGTAGTAATAATTAAACAGTGAACTCTCGTATCCACTAGAAGTATCCGTACAATTGAATAATAGTAGAAATGTTTTATTTTCTAGATCAGAGGGCAAACGGGCAGGAGGCACACCTGATTTGAAGTGACAACGCCGCCTATAGACACTCTCAATGCCAGATCACTCGCGAGTGCGATGCCGGCCTTTACAGAATTGGTACGCTCTTTTGTTGACGGACACAAAGTCGAATTCGGGTTTGGAAATGCTTCAGTGGTTTGACAGAGTGGTGGTGCGCGGCAAAAACTGCCTTGAAATAAAAAGCGATTCCCCTGTTCAAAGATAAATTATTTAGGTGTAATTTCGTATTTTAATTTTAATAAATTGCCTCAGCACGCGATAATGTCAAAATACATTCCCATTAATACAACGTAATTTAAGTTTACAACATCGAAAAGCGCAAATCGGATAAAAGGCTTCATTTTACACAATTTGAGGTGAAATTAAAATGGCGCAAAGCTGCATCCCCTGTGAGCCTTTTTCGTTAACACAATTTCGTGAATCCAATCTCATTTCCCTTCACAGGCTTCTTAGGAACGACCTCGTGGGAATCTCGCTAGTAATCCCTTTTGTTGTTGTGCTATTTATAATGTGATAATCCTTATAACACTTTCAGATTGTTAATAAAGAATCCAGAGTAATGTTGCGTCTCTAAGGTGGTGCGTTCGTCTGGTTTCTATGTATGTGCGCAATGATTGTACTTTGAATGTAAGCCTCAATGGAAAAGCACGACTTTAAAACAATAACGTAGGTCAGACACAGAAAGCACAATAACTAGCTTAGTAAAAGAAATTAATTTCATATAGCTACACAAGTTTGCGGTTTATATATATATAGCGTTATTCTATAATTTGATTTAATTCATACCACATTTGTTTTAACACGGCAGAGATTTTTTACTCTTCGTTCACTAGAAAAGGTTTTCACTACTAAGACAAAGGTCTAACTAGCCCTATTCCAATATCTTAAAGAGGAAATATTTGTATTTCTGTAAGCAACGAAAAAGCTTTTTATTCTTATCGGTTTAAGAAATTCCTTCACCATTACAATACCACATTATCTCTTACTATATTTCTATATATATCTATATTTATTTTCAAAAATCTGTGGCTATGTTCTCGGTGTATTTGTTTGCTATTATATGTATTTTGTGTTAGCTGTAGGAGTACAAAATAAATAAATAAAATATCATGTACAGCTAGACCGATAGATTTAACATCAAAGACAAACATAATTACGCGTCAAGCAAGCAATTTAAATTATTATTATAACATTTAAGTCAATAAGTCTATCTATCGGAACGTCAGCAACGAATTAAATTAACTGAAAGCTTTTCCTCTTGGTCTCATGTTTCTGCTGGCGTACCGCAGGGTGGTATCCTCTCTCCTCTTCTCTTTTCGCTCTTTATAAATTCTATTACTAATCAACTTTCTTCCAACTCTCATCTTTATGCTGATGATCTTCAAATTTACAACCAGTCTACTTTTGATAAATTGCCGGCTGCTATTCTGACGGCAAACTTTGATTTAGACAAAGTTGTGAAATGGAGTAAATCGTATGGTCTTCAGATAAACCCTTATAAGAGCCAGTCTATTATCATCGGAAGTGCATCGTATATAATGAGAATAAATTGGTCAACTTTACCCCAGATTACTATAGATAGTACGGTTGTTCCGTTTTGCTCCACTGTTAGGAATTTGGGCATTACTTTGGATAAAACCCTGTCTTGGCAGCCCCAAATAAATGAACTGAGCAGGAGGATTTTTTCTTCTTCCCACGCACTTAATAGGTTACGCAATTTTTTGCCTATCTCAACTAAAATTTCTCTTGCTCACTCTCTTTTACTTTCTATTCTTGATTATGCTGATGTATGTTATCCTGATTTAACTGAGTTGCAGCTTGATAAGTTAGAGCGCTTACAAAATGTTTGCATCAGATTCATTTTTGGACTCCGTAAATTTGACCATATTTCGGAGTTCCGAAGAAAGCTCAATTGGCTACCCATTCGATTGCGGCGTAAGATGCGCATTTTACAACTTCTCTTTAATATTCTTTTTAATCCCAAAACCCCTAGTTACTTAAAGCAAAATTTTATTTTCCTCTCCGGCGGCAGTTTTGACTTACGTTCCTTAGACAACCTAATTCTTGAAACTCCTACGCATAAAACTGAATTCTATCACTCCTCCTTTACTGTGCAGAGTATCCTGCTATGGAATTCCCTACCAATCGATATTAGACGAGCGCAATCTTTAAATGTATTTAAAAAGCTTCTTTTTGATCATTTTCTTTCTACCTCGTAATTAGTTCTGCTTATATATATTTATTTTTATAGGTTAACCTTTTTATTTGCTTTTAAATTTTTGTCTATAACTATTTTTATTTATTATTATTGCTATTTTTTCTTTGATTTTGTTTTATTATATTCAATTAGTTATAGTAACGCATGTTCTAAGTTTAAGTTTTTAGTTTTTTTGTTTTTTTGTTGCTTTTGTTAATTGATTTTTTTTGTACTCTACCCTCTGATGGTTTTTCTTTAACGTTGTGTTTCTCATTAGGGTTGCCTGGAAGAAATCGCTTGTAAGCGATAAGGCCGCCCTTTGCCTTATATCTTTTGTTACTGTTTTTTTTATTTTTTATTTTTTTGTTATGTGTGTTTTTGTATAAGGCAATAAAGGATTAATAAATAAATAAATAAATAAGGACGATATCCTTAATTTGACAAAATAACATAAAACCCTTATTATAAATGTTGGCTATATCAAAATTGAAATGTAATATAAATTAGAGGTAATCCGTTGGCGTTAAAGACAACTCCTGGGGCGATAATGCCTCGGGAATTAATGATTTAATTATATTGGACTCGGGGCAAACATTCGTCATGTTTATTAAATTAAATAAACAATTGTATTTATTATATTTAACTTTCAAATAATATCATGATTCATGGTTGGAATCGGGCAGTATTAGTCTAGGCGTGAGCATACTTTAATCTCCGAGTCTGACATTTATGTCTATACTTGCTCGGACGGCGAAGGAAAACATCTTCATGACACCGGAATGCGTTAGACCCAAAAACTCTTGCATATTAAATCTTTCTTTTTCTTTTGACCTCAGAAATTCAGATTTTTGGACCCGGGTTTCAGCCTCACTCGTGTTGCCATGGCTAGGTTGATTCTCGGACTAACAATAAGGTTAGAAAATAGTGAAAATATAAGCAAAGTTTCATTATTTTCTCAAGGCTGTTAATAAAACAAAAGATATTTATTAGCTTATTCAGACGTTTTCAAAACAGATTTGTTAAATGTACGTAGCGTATTCGTTGAATAATTAATAAAGCCGCCATAATACCTAAAGATTTTAGTTAAATGCTAATATTTCAAAAACAATACCTCCTCTTCAAAATATCTCAAGTCATGCTCGTTATAAAGCAAGGTTATAACGCTTGCAGCAACGCAGCACTTAGCGGAAGCGAAACGCTTTTCAGCGGTATTGTCGCTGAATGGGATTAATTGTCCGTGAATTAATTCCCTGAAAATGGCCGAATCGAAGTGTGAAGTACAATGCGGATAAATTAATTCAAGCCCGGATTCGATTTAAGTTTGATCTTTTTAAACGTTTTCTATAAAAAACTAGGCTATTAACGTTCAGTAAAATATGAGCTGTTTGAGGGTTTAAACTATTTTTCTTTTACTTAACTATTACATACGGTGTTAACCTAGTGGGTACAGCATGTGACTCTCATCAATGAGGTCGTAGGTTCGTTCCAATGGACTTCTATTTAACTAATTTCTATGCATTTAACAATCGCTCGAACGATAACATCGCGAGGATCTTTGCCACAAACCCAAAAGTTGACGCTAATCACCGATTAGATTGTTGATCATGAAACAGATACAGAGATATGAGGTCCAGAGCTAAAAAGGTAGTAGTGCAAGTGCCTTTTTTAATGTCTAATTATTACAAATATAAATTGGTTAGTGTATGGCATAGGCGTTGTATAATTTGCGTGTATTTGATGATCATACCATTAGCTTCTGTGCAATCAGCCGCCGTCTAATTCAATTGCGGGATTGCTTACAATGTGATAGCTGCATATACTAATGTAATGCATAATGTTCATCATTATTCATGATAATATTAATAAAGAAAAACTCGGTCTTGATATATAGATGGATTATTTAAAGTTCTAATATGTACCTACTAAAACTAAACGAATACATCAATCAATAGCGTGTATTTTTTTCTCTAGATCCCTTACTCAATCGATCTCAATCGGTCTCAATTGCTGTCACCTTTTTCTTCGATAAAAAACGCTGCACAACTGCGTGACGTTTCATCCGTAAACAAATTAATCTCATGCGCATAAGAAGTTTCACTCCTATGAAAAATGTAATAAATATTGCAATTTTGAGTTATGAATTCTTTTGTACGCAATAAACACTTCTTTGGACGGTGAAGAGAAGAAAAAGCCATTGGTAAGTCTGGAATGGAGTATTGACGTATTAAGAAAAAAACGCATTTATCTCAAGTGGATCCAGGGATAGGTATTTAAGACTTTCCCTGGCTTATATCAGGTTACCCTTATTATAGGAACGATAAAGAAATTAATTAAAAGCAGTTCCATAAATCCTACAAAGTTTACCTAAATTTCTCGACATCAGCTGGAAGGCCAGAAATGTATAAAAAAATGGTATAACTCAGCCATCGCATGCATATGCTTCAACTGACTCCAGGGATGGGCTCATGTTGTTCACCACTTTGCCTAGCCTGGATCAAATCTCCTTTAAATAGTAAAAGGAAAAATACTTTAATACAAAAAGATGGTGTTTGCTTTCGGGCCGGTGCATCAGCGGTGGTCCATGTCTCTTTGGAGGAGCACAACTTTTACCACATATTATACATTAACAAATTTGGATTAAACATGCCTACGAATGAAACCTTCATTTGTTTTTGTTACTTTTTTATGTATTAAGAGATTTATTACATGCTAAAATACTTAATAGGATGTTATATATTTCTTTGAAATATTACTTTAGAACTCGGAAAGTTAAAAGGATTACCCCAATGTGTAGAAGATTGAGAGTATATTACGCTTAGTGACAAAGTTTGGCGATTGTAAATTGCTTGGAGTGTCGGACCAAATGGGGCAAGGGGCATATATAATTTTGCGTCTTTTAAGAGTTTTAATAATTCAATTCTTTGAGTTCTGGCAAAATGAATAGATAGTATAGGCGGGTAGAAGACAGTTAGGAGCTATGTATTATATTTGGTAATTTATTAAGGTAACAATTAAAACAACTGTGTTATATTTACTTTTTATTTATTGATTAATTTACACTTTTACATAAATTATTTAATAACAATAAGCCGGGGGTTATAACCCATATGGGTTACTTATGTAACTGCTACACCTTGTCTAGAATGCCTGGCAAACACCGAGGGCCCATCAGCGCGTGTGAAGGGCTCGCTACCCCTGAACCCCGCTGAACACCACACTGAGGTCGATACCCTAAGCCCTGGTGAATTTAAAAAATATTTATTGGTTATAAATGGCTTCGAATCAACCGTGGTAGGGACAAAATAAAGTTGGCGCGTAACCGTGGCTTTTATCGCTTCGTGATTTTATCACTTAAAAAAAAAAAGAAAATCGGTGGCTATATCGCTACTAAGCTACTAAGCACTAATGTAAGAAAACCGTACAAAAATAATTATGAAAAGGTGTCCGAACCCTAATTTATAATATAAAAAAAAATCAATGATAAATGATAATTAATAAAGTTTGTTAATTAAAAACAGCCAAGCATAAAAAAGCGTAATGTAAAAAAAAAAGGTTATAAAACATTTTAAAGCATAAATCGACATGTATACAGAAAATGGAAATGCGGAAAGTATTGAAAAAACTGTTTGAATAGAAAGTTAGTTGCGACATTGTGAACGATAGTTCGTAACTTTTCACTCAGAAAATATCCCCGTGCATATCTAAAACACCTAGGCATTATTTAGTAAACTTTACTCATTATATCATTTGTATATACATCGTGGCTGGGTCCCACAAACTCACTCTACTCTGTTACCCAAAACGAGAAACTTCTTGGAAAAAGTCATCTCAAAATGGATATTTTCAATCAAATAAATAATCCGTGTTTTACGATATAATAAAACACATGGCCTATTGATAAAATTATTTTATTTATATATTAATCATGCTGGTATAGCTTTGGTGTTTAATGGTGGCACAGATTAGATACTCACCAAAAACTACTAACCAATGTGGCTTAGGTAGGAGCGAAGTATTCGTCTCTGCATTTGTATATAGACCTAAAATCTACGGCGATTACATATTTGCGATAACGTCTTACTCTGAAATTTGCAAAAAAAAATTCTCTCTTGGTCAAAGGACTAGTACACCATCCTCTCATCTCAACATTCGTGGTATTTTTTTAACACTAAAAAAATCATCTTGAAAAAAAAAGTAAATTTTTACAAAGTAAGGTTATAGAACAATATTTATACAATATAAATTCTACGTCTTTTATGTAGTCAATCGTTGATTTAAATAGCCTTAAAAGTTTATAATTCAACGATAATACTATTGAAAGGAAATTATGTAGAAACAAAAAAAAACACCACCATTTTGATTTAAAATATGTAGAATTCGTTCAAATGAATTCCCATTTTAAATTATAAAATGTAGCACAATGCTTCCATCTTTATCAATCCAAATGATTTTCACCGAAAAGATGTCAATGAAAAATGAAATGAATTTCTCACTTCTGAGAGCGAGTGTTGAGATTTGATAAAGCGGCCTCTTCAATGAACAAACCTACATTCAATTTTCAAAGAATAATGACGTAATTTATCATGGTATTTCACTGTAAATTGTACTTTATAACTGAAAGTTCAAGAAAAAAAGCATTTAACAAAAAATTATTCAAACGTATTTCCCTACGACATATATAGTATAGTACGAAACGTATAGTGAAAAAAGGTTTTCATTGTGTTTTCTATGAAAATTATATAAACAACTTAGATTTAAATTTGGAACATTTCCAAGAAATACGTTTTCACGGTAATATTATTAAGTCGTAAAAGAAACGTCTATATACATTTATATCACAATTGAAAAAACATCGTTGCGTCTAGCAAGTCAGTTAAAAGATTAGCCGAGTGGGTAACCGCCAGTGGCGCTGTGAATCTTTATATATCATTTACGTAGACACTAGCGTGCTTTATTAAGTTACCTCTTTATCCGGATTGGTAGGCTCGTAAGGCTTATCACAATTCATATCATATTCTCGTGGTACTAAAATTACCTTAATATCAAAGCCAACAATTACATTGCAATAGCTAATCAATACCCTATTGGGACTGTACGGTGCGCCGCAAACCCGCCCGTGATATACAGCTCCACGTTATTTGCTAAATAGTATCCATTCAGAGATTTTACTATTTAAAATTCAATTTAAACACAAAACCAGCTCAGCAGCGCGCACTCCAAACGTAGTTTGAAAACGTTTAAAGTAAATAGCAAAGAAGTGAAATTGTCGTCAAGTAGTAAGTAATTAAGTTGCTCGCAATTGCACTGTTGCTCTCGCTAAAGTTTAAATACAAGAACTCATTATGGAGTTTTATTTTTCAGGAAGTGCGGAACAGCCAACGGTACATTGACGTTTCAGGAAACGAGTAAAACCACTATTTAAGTGAAACAATTTGGTCTAAAGAATTCATATAAGTGAAATTATTAAATTTAATATTAAACTATTTTAATTTATGAAACTTTATTCAAGTAACTTTTTTTTCTCATTATTTTACAAAATAATATATTTTGTAAAATGTTGGTATGTTTGTATTAATGTAACCATAGCAGTCTTGTTTAGGAGCGCGACAAATGCATGTAAAAGTAGTGAAAAAAAGAACTAAAATAAATAAACAGTATTTACAATTTTCATAACCTTTCTAATAATAATAAAAATAATTGAAAATGAATAAAAAAAACTTCAGAGGTGCCAAGGGACACCCGGATGGAACGAAGTTCCATAGAGACTGTGACGCGATAGACAATGCGAAATGAACGAAACAAAAGTACCTGGCTTGCTTTTTTTGCGAGAGTGAGAGAGAGAGAGATAAACAGAGAAACACGCGAAAACTATAGCAAAGAGTGTCGTCACAACTTTTGGTCTTAATTTTTTCCGTCTAGCCCCCTTTGATTTCGCAACAACTTTACTGCTTATCCCAAACTAAGCGATAAATAACTAATAATTATTATTAATTTATTAATTGTGGCGAGTTTCGACTAAATTCTAGAAAAAATGACATTTTATCATGTGTCCTTTTTTATTGTACCCCTCACTGTTGTTATCTTATGTTCAATTCTTTTTGTTCAATTGCAAATATATAGTTTTGCACTGCTAATAATAATTTTTCTTTACAGTGTTTGTCTGGAGAGATCACTCGGAAGCAACGACGGCACCAGTTTACTTAAATACTTTACCCTACTTTTTATTTAAATATTTGAATTGAATCGAAGTATAAATAAATAAAATTTTATTATAGTACACGTCGAGCGAGTTAACCTTGAGTTCGTGCCCCCGGCTGTGGCACAAACAATTTTATACTTTATTCCTATAACTAATAGCATATTAAGTATATCTATGTGAAATCTGCATGTCGGAGACAGAATAGACACCTAATGAAAAATTAATTATAAGAATAGGTAAAAATACACGTAAAGTTCATTGAAATAAATCATTTGAATGATTCCTATCGTATAATGGAAAGCGCTTAATAAAATTATTTTTTAATATGACAACCAAAGTTGTACTTATAACTGCTAGCCTTTTCATATTAATTCAAATTTATATTTCTGCGATCTGTATTTTCGTAGAACTCGCTAACTCAAAGCAAGAAATGCTTCGATGTCATTTGCATTTCTCGTTTTTATTATTTCCTTAATATTTATGTAGAAATCTCGGTTAGTTTCTCAGACAACTCTTAGAAAGCTATGAATAATTTCCGAGTTGGAAAGATAATTAAATTTAAAATTATGTTTAAGTTTAATTAATATAAGTTATTATGTTTTTTTAAAGATAATTAAACCATTTATTTATATGACATTTGGCGGTTATATTCATTAATCAATAGGAATCTGACATGTACACGCGAACACTTACGAGCTTTTTATAGAAATCTCGTGTATTACTCACAAGAGTCTACCTATATCTACTAAAAAATTCAATAAAAACTTGGCTTTGGGTCAAGATCTATAACGAGTGCTACTGGATTTTTGTTTAAATTACAATAACACAAAATAAAAGTGTATTTATTATAAAATAAATAAAAAAATACGTTTATTTTGGAACATAAGATCTTCTAGGTATCACTTATTCCACGTCAATCAATTCAAACTTGTAGGCATCCCTACTCATCGGCAAAGACAGAGGGTGTAGGCCGAGAGAAAAAGCCGGCGTAAAAAACTCTCGGTACTCTTTTAAAAAAGCAAATCATCAAACAATATTTAAATATATAATTAATTATATATAATTTATAAATATATTTATCTTTCTCATGTCATGTCTATGATGACGCATAAAACAAAAGAAAATTTATAGATAGTGATCTTTCTAACTACATTCTTGTGCCGTTAGTAATAGGCTCACACCTTTAGATCTTGTTACAGTTTAATTTCCTTCGCTACATCTCGAGATTTACCATTAATTCTACGACATTGCCTTTCAATTAGTTGCTAACATCTGGGATTTGTCGGTACTAATTTCCTTTGAGCTCTATAGTAAAATATTTGGTTATTACACTATCAACCTACATTTTTGTAGTACTTCAGCACGATCTCTGTATATATCCCAGTCTATTAGCTGTTAGATGGTTATTGCAATCATATGTCAGGAATAATTTAATAAGAGAAGACGGTGTTATTAATTTCAAACGGCAGCACCACCCAACATCATAGACATCTTACAGGTTGTAAATTGTCTTTGTCAATTTATCAGTATTAGTAGTAAATTCAGTTGACCTAAGATAGGCGGTTGTGTCGGACGATGCGCACTGATTTTTTTTATTGTGGGACGACGATCGTTATGTCATGTATACATTTAATTCTAGATAGGAATAAACTTTAAAATATTTTATATTTATATAGATTTCTATAACAGCTTTATGTATGA
Source organism: Pieris rapae (assembly GCF_905147795.1). NCBI lineage: Eukaryota > Metazoa > Arthropoda > Insecta > Lepidoptera > Pieridae > Pieris > Pieris rapae. The sequence continues at coordinate 2,575,909 of NC_059526.1, read as the reverse complement.
ACATCCTATGAGGTAAAAATACTTCTAATTTTACGCGTAGAAATATTTTTTCAATACAGTACGGACATACAATGAAAAAAAATGAGTCATCTTGTTTGATTTACTAAAATGCAATATTATTAATTATTTATTTAAATTTTGAAATAAACTTCAATATAAGGCACAACAGCGTTGTAAAACTGGCATTAAAATCGAGCCCCACTTAAATGGCACGGTTGTATTATTCCGGGAATGCTACGAAATCGACTATTAAGAATACTTCGTTTTATTGAAAATAAAATTGAGAAAATTATAAGGAAACTAGTACCTGATTTTTCTTTCAAGTAATTAGCCAAGTGGAGGTCTGTTTTGCATTTCAGCAAGCTCGTCACGTTTCACCGGTAGAAGATGTCTCGGGTATTGGGTCAAGTAGAGCCTGCTTCGATATTATGAATAATTAATATATAAGTAATTTTCTTGTTATTCTTCGAACATTCCTGTCTTATTATCAGAGTAAGAGTCTGTATTTCCCAATTCGTGTAAATGTGATATTACAAAACTATTGAATTTTACTTCATACCCTACCCTCACCTCTTTTCACCTCATGCCAAAATATTTCTGGACAAAATTGACAACATTAATTTGCAATTAAACAAAATATGTAAACAAATAAGCGATTTGCAGCCAAGTTATTTTTATAGGTGTGACATATCTCTAATTTCATGATTAAAAAAAACTAAATTAACAAAATTATACGTAGTTATATTATTCTAGCAGAGTTGCAATTGGTGTTTCTTCTTTGCTATACACCAACAATTGGGGTCTAAACATTACCAACACTGTTGGTGCAAAATAATATATTACATAGTAAATTTGTTCCTATCCGAGTTTCGAAGCCAAGATCGCGTTAAATATCCACTATTAGCAGCTGATATAAAAAAGACTTTCTCTTTATGTGCACATTTAAAATTAGCTCGCACGTTGAAGGAAAACAACGTGAGGAAACTGGCTCGCCTTAGATCCAAAAAGTCGTAGGCAAGTGTCAGGCACATCACCAACTTGCCTTAATGACTGTATTGCCACTGATTTATTATTTAAAGTATCATAAATTAAATTAAATGTTAGCGAAGTATTTTACGAAAACCTTAAAATGCGTAAATAAACTTGGCACTGACAATTAAATATCAATTAATGAATTAACGGAATGAAGGAGATCGTCAAACAATTCATCCCAACTGTATATTCCACAAAGAAAATTACAACAATTACGCTAACTTCGCCAATTATACAGCTAATCTTATTAATTTTCAATTTAACAAGTTAATACAAAACAGATCAAGAATTTTCGTATCGAATTTCTGAATTTTCGAATTCTCAGAAATCTTTGCCTCCGGTTGTTTTCGTTTAAACCAAATTTTAAAAGTAAGTTAATTTAAGAAAACTTTTACATCTACTGAATTCTATGCTATATGATATATGTGGCGCCTCTGTCGATGGAGACTCACTGTGGGCGCCCTCTGCCCCACCTAGGGGTTGTAGGATATTAACTCTATGACGTAGGCAAATCGTCGAAAAGCGGTAAGTGGTGAGAAGGCCAATCGTCGAATGTCAGGTGAATCCCACAAAGTCGTTCTTACTAGTGCGTACCTAATAGTTTTTTACTACCAATCCTATGATAGTTTGAAACCCCGCATGCTCCTTGCATGCGGGGTTTCAAACTCCTTTGGAATTTTTCTAGTATTTCTTCACAAATTAAATTCCTTTATTTATCTCGAAACATGAACTTACCGGCAACGCACTCAGGCATCGCTTATCATCAGATGAGTATTGCTACAATTCCCGTTTGTTCTACAAAAAAAACTTGACCTTTCAATATATTTTAAAACCATGGAGCTGCAGCATACAAAAAAATTTAGTCTACATTTCATTCCTATTCATTAAAATTTATTTAAACTAGTTATACTTACATAAAGAGTATAATAATAAACTACTACTCTTACATTACAAATCTAAATATCAAAGAGTTCTAAATTGTAAGTAAATAATAATGGCCATACTGTTACTTAAGAATGAATAGATGATAGAAATATAAATGTATTTAAATGGAAAGTATCTGAGATAAAAGGCTTTTGTTATTATTATTTATATGTATTAAATATTTAAATGTATAAAAATGTCAGTATCCAAATTAGTTTTCTGACCTCTAGCTTAGTGGGTAAAAGCGGTGTTCGGCTAATCAAGATCTAACAAATCTTTGTAATTCTTTCCGCGGACAAATAGTCCAATTATATAGAAAAAAAGATTTTACAATATATATATATGGGGTGTTGCCATGTATTCTTGTGTAAGTAAAACGGCAGATAGTATTACTTTGTTTTTAAATTAAAGTTTCCTGACAATACTTTGTTGGGTATGGACATTCACGAGATTTGTCACCAACTGCGGACGAAGGACAAAGTTATGTTTTGAAACCGCAACACTGCTAACTTCGCTCGAGTTAGGGACAAGCAATGTCAACTTAGTTTAAAATTATTTATTTACAGGGATACACATAGCGTCAAACAAGACGTGTAATATTCATTCTATATGCTACTACAAGTAGTACATATTTGTCAAGTCTTTTAGTTGATGGAATACATTCGATTTTAAAAAATTATAAATCTATAACTTTTGAAAGAACGAAAATTGTGTGTTCACAATTTACAGTTGGTTTATGACGTTTTGTATTTTCTTATCTGTGTTGTTTTTTGGTATTATTGTGTTGTACTATGACAGATAAACACGTAATAAACATTTCGTGCGCAAACGTATGTAGATCACGTCGTAATAGCAGACTTCATGTGAACGCGGGAAAACCCATTACATAATTATGTCATCTAATTTAAAACAAAAGTTGTCATTGATATTTATTTATATTACTTTGACATAAAAGTGATGAACAAGCTAAAACAAAAAAATATAGAATTTACTCGCAATTGGACGCGTGTTTTATAATTTTTAGATGGTATGGCTATCGTGTTTTAGACAGACAATATTAACCCAAACGAAATATTAGAGAATACTACATATTAAAAATTTAGACTGCAGTTTCAATCTGACGATTAAAAGGTTACTTTACGTACATACCACGTACGATTTGTACTTATTAAATAATAAATTAGAGATTAAAATTATGGGAATTACCTGTGCAATATAACCCAAAAATATTTTAGATTTATAGTCTATGTGTAGACACACAGACTATAGCCGCTGATATATTTACTGTATATGGCCTTCGTAATATTATTATTCAATAATAATATTGCGAATTTCCCAGACCGTAATAAATAAGAATTATTTTTAGTTTTTGTGTTCAATTATCTCAATAGAGCAATAAACATTTCTTATCAGTTTTAATCACTGGATAGCAGTAATTATAAGTAACACGCATTGTATAATTATAGCTATACTGAAATCTTTTACTCAAAACAATTTAAAATTACCGGGGCTTTTTTTATTAATGTATTGGATTTAGCTGTCTCCATTCTGAATACACTTTATACGTTGATGTATAGACACGATTGTTTGTAGTCATAAGCCTCCTATTTAACCTGATATATCACTCATTATAGGCTTTGCCGATAGTGATTAATTGCTTGTCTTCTTAATTATTATAATTTTAATATTAAGATATGATGAGAATAATATGAATTGATTGCAACTCCTGATAAATATGTAAAAGAACTTGGTGATGTAAAAACATTATACATAGAAATAAATATATTTATAAAGAAACTTGCCTCCACACAAAGATATCCCTGTGTTGTGTGCAGCTACTCTCACCCTTTTGAAATGTTAACGTTACTTGACAATAATTTCTACAGTTCTTTTTTACTCTTACAATTCATAATTAAACTATTGTTGCATAGTAAGAATATTTTCTTTCCGAGCGGCTTGATATATCTCTCTGTAACTCCTCCGTATTAGAGGGTTCGGAATTGTTAAATACCTTCAGCTACAATGCAACATACACGAAATTCCACCCATGTCACCACGACGCCCATCGTTCCACAACTGAGCATTATTTGCGGCGCATCACTTTGTGGAACTACTAGCGTCCAACCAATTCAACTAAGATATTACAAATTCTTTTATGCACTAGGCACATGCGAGCCTCTGCCAAATGAGTGTCAAAGGGCGACGGTATCACATGGTGTAACATAAGAATTCCTGCCCGTCAGCCTTAAAAAAGTTATTTTAACAGGTTCGCCTTCAGTACCTGACATACATTGTGATCATTAGATATTTTTTTGATAATAGCTTGCCATAGCTCGGCACACTGTTACGTCGGTAACAGAACGACAAAATACTATGTTTTATACTATGTCTTATATGATAAGTATATATGACATACACAGATATAAAACATAAATTTCCTATATAAAGAAAAAAAACGCCACAGCTGTGATTTAACCCACGGCCTCAAGATGGAAAGTCACAAGATTAACCAACCATTAAATTTATACAAATGAAATTTACGTGATACGAGAAAAGTTTAATAACAAAAAGCTCACAATAGATAATTGTGATAATCAATCAGGCTTCGTCGTTCAGTGATTAATGACACTTAATTACTGTATAAAATACAAATTCCTCTATAGCATGTGTTGTTAGTTCTATTTGTTTATGTTTTATTTTTTGTATAATATGTAATAATGGTTATTCGTTAAACGGAGACGCCGTTGCTTGTTAAAAGACAAAAGATAGCTAATAAAGGCAAGCCTAAAGTTAATCGTCTTCATGTCTAGAAAATATTGTATTTTTGTTGTTGTATAATCGTTCCTACGTTTTTTTAAATATTTAATTAATATATATAATTTGTTAATATAATAGGGGAGCAAACAAGCCTGCGGGACGCCAAAAAAGGCAATCATCGCAGCCCATAGACACCCATTTTTAGTGGGTGCGTTGCCGGCGTTTAAGGGAGGAGTACGCTTGAATTTTGAATTGTTGGAGGTCGTATCTCTCAGGGAAGACCCCCGCCGGTAGTCGATTCCACAGTTCGCTAGTTGGCAAAAGAAAATGCCTTGTGAAACGGACTGTGGATGATTTCCAGCCATCAAGGCATTATTCTAAATTTATATACTAAAATGGAAAAGATGGATGATGACTTCAACGCTACGTGAAAAGGCCTAACACCGAAATAATTATGTACATTACAGGAACAAATGATGGAATTGGACTGCCATATAAATGTTTTCTAGAAAAATCGAAATGCCCTATTTTTCTTCAACCTTACCTGGAATTCAAACCCAAGAGATGCAGTGTAACAAGCAGTAGCTAGAGGCAATGTGCGCGGTTTCACCTATTGCTTGGTAGTCATCTAGGTAGTCGGTGCGCAATGCTGAAAATTGCATAGTTTGCGGACAAAAACCAAACTTTGAACACTACATTCGTATAGTATATAGAACAGTCGGCACCAAACAGTTTACCAACTGGAGACGCGGCCTTATATGACTGGCTACGCTGGCTACGTAGATGCCAGATCTCAGTGATCGGATAGTAGGATATTCTAGCAAATTTAAATATAGAAATCTCCCTAAATACCTAAATAGCACTTGATAATGTGTGAATTTAAACGCGCAAGTAATTGTATTAATATAGATTATGCAGACGATCCGTTATTTACATTTCAATACATTAAGCTAACGCAACATCTCCGTTTAATATTATAGCGATACGGAAATTGGCAGATGTAACAGTCCTCCCCCCGTTCCTCATTCTCTTCAAATATAAGCTCACGTTGGTTATCGAGTTGGCTTAGCTCAGCAATTTTCGTCTAATATTTAATTTATTAACGTGTATTTAAAATGTATTTTCATGAATTATCTACTACTGATTAATTAAGCCTTTAGTGAAATCTGAAGTAATATTTTTTTGTATGTTAAAAACTATTTCATGTGAATGTTTTATTGATTAGTGTTCTATGTTACGAATCATTTAGAACCATTGTATCTTCGCGCTTATGCTTGAAACGCGAATGTAAAATGTTCTTAAAACCAAGTTTTTGTGCCATTTAAATATATCAGGGAAACCAAATTCCAATTAGTGAATAACACAAATTAAGCAACATTAAAAATTCTATGTATGTAGACAAAAGAAATTAAAAAAAAAAACTATCATTGTATATAAATAATTGTGTGTTAACTTTAAATTATCATTAGTATAAATAGAATTTGTCAAATGTTTTGTAATATATACTTTTCTTCTAAAAATACAGTTGTTTTGGATGAGAAATTAAACCCTTATATTAAACAAAAACTTATTCAAAAGTTAGGACGATGTTAAAATCAAACCCGCGTATTTTCAACAAACAAAACCCGCCGATTACGCAATCTTAGTAAACGTACAAAAACAAAATATTTTCTATTTTGTCCTGCTTTTGTTTGAGCCAGCTTTAAGAGGATTATTTTCAAAGGAATTGAAACTACGCGAGACAAAGCCTTGAAAAACATTAATTCATTCAAATGAAACGAGTGCAGGGAATTAGGGGCAATGTTGTATTGTTTACTTGGCAATGTTTGTGACCCGCAATAATATAATTTTACTTATAATTATGTATACATTTTAGACAAAACTTATTTAGCAGTCCATAAATGTAATTATGCACAACTTTCTTAAATCTCTCCAGACGATTACTGCATGCAATGCGGCTGTCTATTATCAGCAACTGCAAACCATCATGGAAATGCTAGCGGCTAAACAACCAAGGCTGGGCAGCTCTAGGTCACTGCCGCTATATGCCAATGCTAGACCACACATTGCTCACACAACACACTGCTACCACATTAGAGGAGTTTCAATTGGAATAATAGGAACAATTGGTTTAAGAAAACCACCGCACTGCATGGACTTTGCATCAACAAATTACCATTTTTTTCCGAAATTTGGATAACCTCTTGGTAAGAATTTCAACTCTGATGGGTCAGTCGAAACCTCTTAAAGATTTTATTGATTCCCATCTGAATGATTATTTAGCAAAATTTTATAGATATCTATGGTACATAATTTGATTAAGTAAATATATTTTAATATATAAAGTCTACTTTTTCTTCCATACAAAACACCAAATTCATAAGTAAGGACCTAATATATAGATATAAAAATAATTTGCTGATCGTTTCTGCGTATAACTCGAGAATGTATGGACCTATATGCCTTATTACTATTTTGAAATATTTTTGGACGTTCAAGAAAGGTTTAAACGATAGCAAACATAAATTATAAATAAACAAAAATACTAAAAACTGTTCCGTATTAATGGGAAATAGTGAAGATGTCCAAGATAATTAGATGATGTCATGAGCCGATCAACCAATTCCTACTACCCATTAACTTTACGGAAAAAAACTAAAGAAATATGAATAAGCATTGTTCGCTTCAACGCTTAATCCCTTAATCCATAAATATTAATTTACTAATTGGATTGTTTTTATCTCGCAAATTGAATATACGCTGTTATAAAAAGAACTAAAACTAAAAGTAAAAAATTGGTTGGTTTACGATGATAATCTTTAAATATGATACATAAGTCATATATTTCAATTGCCATCAAATATGTTTGACTATACTCAATTTTCAATAGCTAATTTTAATTAGATAATTTGGAGTGTAATGACGGAGATAAAGCTTCTACAATGTTATAAGACTTCACGGCAGACTATAAAAGTTATATTAAATTTATTTGCGCTTAACAGACGAAATTAAGCTGGGGAAGTGGCTCGTAAAATATCAAAATGTCTGAAAAGTGTGTGGCACAAACGTTTTCACGTTCCGGAGAGCATGTAGACACATAAAGGTATCTCCCGAAGTGCCTCCAGCCCACGCCTGCGGTGTTCGCAATACTTTAACATTTATTCTCTTGCATTCCCCAATTTTGCGGCCATGATTACCTTCTTTTGTTTTATAAACAATAGCCGTTTTCAGCATGTTCACATTGCTTACAGCGATATTATTGGCTGAACTGTTATATACGTTGGCCCTGAATAATTATTGAAAGCTAAACAAGGTGGGAGATGATTATTACAAATACTTATTTTTTAATATATTTACTTTTTTTTAATAAACTGTTTTTTGTTGGCGAAGGCCTCCTCTGACCCTTTCTAGACGTCTCTATCGAGGCCAATAGTCCGCCAGTTCCTTCATGCTATTTCTATCAAGTCCTCATCTCACCTGCTTCAGGCCCACACTACTTTTCCCGGGGTTGACGAAATGAACATATTAAATAGAGAAATGTCTGATACGTCATTCAGTCTAAATTCTAACAGAATTGTAAGAACAATATTGAGTTACGCCCCACCTGAGTCTAACTTCAATAAAAAATCGGTATACGCATATAAAAATATATTTATTACGAGAGAAAGGTGCACTGGATGGATCTAGACTAGCGAACATGAATACATAACAATCAAAGCTATAACTAATACACACTAGTGCAATATTATTGTGTGACGTCACCACAGAATTTCTAGGAAGCTTAACTAATATTAATCGTTAAATAATAGCAAACTATTCATTAAACACAATTTCAAATCCCTCGATAGAATACAAATGATTTGTCTAATTCAGTCGTATCGTAGTTTATTATTATTTATTCAATTTGACTGGGTTTGAAAACTCAAATTGGACTTATTTTATTAATTTCAATGATGCCACGTTGGTCTTAGTCTACGCGCGTATTGATTTTCTCTTACGAAATTATATCACGATAATTTGTAGCGAAATTTCTGTTTTGTTCATTATATATTTAAATTTAATTATTATTCTATTATGTAAACCTTAATAGGTGAAAATTGAGTGTTGCTTTTTTTCTTGTTCAGTATATATTTACATTTAATTATTAAAGTATAACTTCTTGAGGCGCATGAGGATAAAATTTTTCCGGAACGTTAGGAAGATGTGCAGCGTTTTTGTTGAAGAAAAGGTAGAGAGAGATTGAGAGAGAGTGAGAAAGGGAGATCGAGAAAAATACACGCTATTGGTTCATGTATTCGTTTAGTAGTTCTGAATAGTTAGTAATTCTGTCGCATACGTCTTGTGCTGTAAACGAAGATTTTTTATTTATTAATATCATCATTAGTACGTATACAGTATGTAAATAGATAGATATACAAATATGTGGAGTGATCATTTACTGGTATATCATCATCTATAGGGTCTTTTACCTTAGTAATAATTAATTTATGTTTATTATATTTATGTTTCATAATGTATGTATAAAGTGCCAAATAGCTAGGCAACACATAAATTATTCGAAAGATAAAAGTTCCGAATAAGATACTTCGCGTTTCATGACGACTAGCGCTACCTGACAGACTTGAAACGGTAAAATACTGTTTATCCTACAAATAAGTAATAAACAGCTTATTTGGAACTTATTCGGACATTGTGAAACAGACCCTAAATTTCATTGGCTATCATTTACAAATTTACGAACCTATATTTTTATAGTTTGTTTAAAAGTATATCTCTGATATTATATTACTAAATTATATTGGTGAAAAGTATTCTTAAACCATCAGCATTCAAAAAGAAAATAAATATTTTTATTAAAAGCAAACAATGGAAAGATTTTTATCTCCAGTGACTAACAGCTTAATAAGTTATTCATGAATATCAGGGCAAGACAGACGTCTTGATGTGACCCTCCCCCCTCACTCCACTCTTAGCTCGTTTGCTTGATAAATGGCTTCTTAACCCGCACCCACGCCGGCTGCTACGAATCTTACGGAAGATAAAATTAATCCTTCCATAGATTTATCGGCAGGAAATTTTGTAAATATTTAAAAGAGGTCAAAGATTTTGCGTCCGTATAACGTAGGGACTTTTCTCCATCTAAATATTAAAGGGCCGCAACGCAATTGCAAGCTTCTTGACAATGTGAGTGTCCATGGGCGGCAGAAACATCTTACATCAGGTAAGCCTTCTGTTCGTTTGTATGCTTATTTTCTTAATTCAAAAACGACATAAAACAGGAAACTAAAAAAATCATCTACAAATAATATTATACGTGTGCCAAATTGGAAATAATTTAAAAAATCTAAAAAAAAGAAGTTTTGTATTAGATTATTTATGGCCAGACTGGTTAGATAATAAAATATAAAGGAAACTGAATATTCAAGTATGTCCAGAAATATCTCAAACCAATACACACACATAAAACATTTACATAAAAATAGACTACACCGTATCTATACAGTATTTTACCTTAATTATTAAAATAAAGTTTGCAAGCTAATCTTAAAAGGCACGTTTCTTAAATATCTCTAGCTCGTTGCTCTAGAAACGTTCTCCAAGGAATTTCTAGAACTTCTATGTCTCTTACAGCTAAGCTTTTAGCCTAAGTAACTTACATATTGTACGCTAGAGTACATAATAATGACGTTGAGTTCTAGAGTTCCGTTCACTTGAGGTGAAAGGCTATTTTCAAATTTACCAGGTACACTATACTGGAACATCCAAGATGTTTCAATATGTTTCATAGTTAACATTTTCGAAACTGCCCTTCCTTGTTGAATATGCAAACTTACATGTAAGAATGAATGAGCTTGATGAGTTCTAAGAGAAGTTTCTTTTTTAAAGTCAAAAATCATTTATTCATATAGGTAACACAATGTACACAAACCCCAACAAAAGAAATATACATTAAATGCTTCTAATTTTACATTTACTGCCTATTCTTAAATCAAGGGCGTAGAACGGAAGATAAGAATATATAATAATTAAGTTTTGTTTTGTTTTACACAACCTTTTTAAGGATCTTCAAGAATTACACCATGTTCCACATGACATCTTAAGTAATAAATAATATAAATTAAAAACAAAGATTTGTCCTCTATCAGCAGGAGGCCTGGTGAAATAGGACGCACTTACACTCTAGTGGGAACAACACATATCACATACACGAATTCAAGTACGACCCGTCAACACAAATAGCACCCTTTCAGGAGTATGACGCATGGCCAGCCATCGGCCTGCCATATTTTCGGGAGGGACACAACCCGACGCATGGACGCTGCCACAAGCAATGACATTTAAAGCGAGCATGTTGATCCTTGGATTGTGAACTTGGCTACATAAGAAAATAATAAATTTGACTACTATCAAAGGCAATCTTCTCTGTGTGCACAACCAATATATAATTGTATGTTATTTGCATGTCCATCAATAACAGTATTAATATATTAATCCAGTGGTGTCCTCTTGTGGGACTTTCAGATTACATATGAGTTATAGAAATGTAGGTGATCCTTCTTGGTCTTTGATACATGTCGTCCCTTTATGTGTTATATGTGTTATTTAGTGCTGATTGCTGAACGAAAATTCCATTTAATAATTATTCCATAATAATATTTCCATTTAATGATTAAGGTTTACACGCTTAACGCCGGAACCCAATAATGTATCCACAATCTCAGATAGAAAATAATCCGAGATTGTGGATTGTCAGACCGTGACAGTCGTTCGATCTCCTATCTGGCGACATTAAAAAAAATGAAGATAGGATATTGGCACAGTTGAACTGTCATTTTAATTACAAAGGTCTATCCACAGATACCAATCCGACCTAACATGGATAACTTGTATCGACTTATGGGTATTACAATCCGTCGATTTGTTGCCACACAATTATAAATAATTGGATTAAGATGTCTATCTTAGATGGTCCAAAATGGATTGAGATAGGGTTTTGGTGTAGCCAGCTCCCTAAATAAAAAAAGAAAGGTTATATTCTTATCTATGTAATCTTTATTTCGAGACTATAAATGTTCCAACGGGTATTATTAAATTCTTAAACTCATACTTAATAATTTATAAAATATTTGCAAGCTCCAATGTAAAGTATAAACTGTGAGCAGAAAAGCCATTAGCGGTCCATTTTCTAGTTTTAAATTCACTTATTTTAATGTGAAATTATTACGTGTTCAGTTGAGTTCTACGACTGCGTGTTCTGAAATAGTGTCACACTTTAATAGAATGGTATAAGAAGTTATTCTCTTTTTACACTTATTAAAATAAAAAAATCGGTTGTCTGTAAAGTCTGTTTACTGACGATAGTTAAACGTGACAACGTCATAAGAAAATACTGATGGAATGGTTGCTTTTTAAAAAAAAAAAAATTTTTTTGATAGATATTTTGTATGGATAAAGAGAAGGAGGTAAATGGAAATCACCATTTTCAATTTTTTTTTGATCAATTGATCTAATCGATTTAAGTTACATTACTTTATAAATTAATCATATTAGCATTTCTCGAGCTCCTTAAAAATTCACCTTTAAAGACCACATAGACGATAGGGAATAAAAAAGTATTTGTTTTTAATTATATCAATTCAAATCTAATATAGCATTCAAAGAGCTATCTAAGCTTTATTGTACGTCGGTAAGATTTTATATGTATATTAATAAAACTTTATTCATAAGAGAAATATGGTTGTGACAAACTTGATCTACAGGTAAAGTAGTCCTAGTATTATTTCTTCTAATCAAACAAAATTCGTATGAGATCCTAAGTATGCGTGAATGTATGAATGTGAGTAGGTGTGTGTGCGTATGACTCATTATTTGAGTGTGGCTGAGAGTTGTTATAATTCATGCCATAATATATAGGAAGGCCTCTGTAGAATCAAAATCCAATTCGGCTAACATATTTATGCGTTTTCTATGTTTATATTTGCATAGTTCGACTATCTCAGAATCCATATATTAGGAGATTTTATTATCAGAGAGCCCCATGACAAAAAATGTTCATTATGTTATTTAAACTTACATAATTTTTTCAATAAGATTTAATATATAAAAGGCACACCCCTAACTCAAGCAGGTTTCATTTGCAAAGGAGGATTGTGAAATGTAGTTTTGTTTGAGTAAATTATTTCATTTACTTGATGTTTTCTCATAAAATTAATTTTTATACATTCATTTATGTGCTAGCATAAAGCTTATCATTTCCCCGGTATTGTGATCACACCCCTGTTGCAGAATATATACTTACTCGTATGTTGATATTTTTTTATAAAACAGGGGGTAAACAGCCAGTCTTTTAAGTATTATACTAAAATAAAAAACAATTGACGAGTTGATCAGTCTTGGACTTGTATTTCTATATCTATATTTGGAAAGATTTGTATTAATAATAATTAACCGATCCTCATAAGTTTTTTAAAAAAGCAATACGGCTTTTAATAAAACGTGTTAGTTATAAGTTTGTTACATTCCAGGAATTAATGTACACTGAACATGTAGCACTTTTAATTTTTATTGAACATTAAATAAAGAATTTTTGAAATTGAATTGAATTGAATTAACCGATCAAGCGATCAGTCGGATGTCTGTAAGCTTGTTTTTTGTCCCCGTATTAAAGCATTATTATTAAAGATTCGTGATCATTTGTTTTTTGTTATAGGCTGCCTTCTGTGCACGAAGAACGTCAGCGACTTTTTGTCTCTACGGCAAAGGTTCTTCAAGATTTCCTTCACTGTATTGTGATAGTAAGAGGATAGGAACGGGAGGACAGACACGGTTGGTGTTTGCCGATAATTGGACGTGTCGGTAACACACTTAATATTAACATTTTGGTGTTACATAAAATTTTGGTTCTAGTGTTATTACTGTGTTGAGGGGTATGTGTTTTTTTTATTATTATTATCTTATGGCCTAATTTTGTTTTAGTATTTGAAATGTTCTTTTTCTGGTTTGTTTTTTTAGCTTTATGAAATGCCCTCAAATTTAATATTCATAAAACAAATGTTTGGATGAAGATAGTGTCACTGTGTTGTGAACACTCCTGTACAATACAGCGGGTTTTGGTGGGATGACCCAAGAATAAAAATCCTCCTGGCGCCCATAACCTATTAGTTAAGGTTAATTTTAGTTTATAAGTTTAGTTAATTAGTTAATGCATGTTAGTATTTACTTAGCTTAAGGTTTGTCATAAATATTACAAAATGTGTTTATTTTGTTTTATTTTATAGTTTAAAAACCCATAACAGTATGACCGAATGTTTAATGCGGACATAGATAAAATCCAATAGTACACAGCCAGGGATCGAACTATGTTAGATAGACTACTTAAGACGACCAATCTATTTATAATTAACATATATAACAATTCTCAAATTCTAGTTTACAAAATAAATAAAACGTTCAAAATTGAATTCTCTAAATCGCTTTCACAATTAGCGCTGTATTCATCATCGCAATGTCATTTAATTACTTTTGAATTTAAATAAGATAAATTATGAAAAGCTGACATCTGCTCCAATTGAACGTTTGCAAATTTTTAAAGAATGATTTGTATACAGCCGTAATCGGAGACGTTTATTAAACAATTAAACTTAATTATATAAGAGTTTAATTTAGCAGCGACACTGACTGATAAGTTAAAGTTGATTTAGTCATAGTAAGCCTTTTTAGGCTTTCAATTAATGTGGTTTAAATTTGTATTGACTGCAGTAGCTGCCAGCATTTGTTAACGTAAATTTAAAGACAAAAACAGTAATTAATTGAGCTATCTGTGTTTCCTAAACTTGAATAAATATAAGTGCTGTTCCATTAGTATAATTTGCATTTTATAAGTAATATAGGCAAAATAAAATCATTATGCTTCTTGAAGAATTCACAACCTATTTAATCTTGTTAAATGTATAAATTAAATAAAAACACTTTTAGGTGTTATTAACACAACTACTTTGTAAACCTAGATTGTATAAATAAAGGATTTTTTTCTTTTATTTGATTTACGAAAGTGTACAGCGGATGTAACAAAGTGTCTACTAAAACAATGTTTTAACTCAACCAATTAATTATTCTGAACCAATTCGGCTTAAGGTCCTTCAATAAAAGAGCGTACCAATTCTTAAAAAGCCGGCAACGAATTAGCGAACCCTCTGGCATTGAGACTGTCATGAGCGGCGGTCTCACTGAACATCAGATGAGCCTCCTGCCCGTTTGCCCCCTGTTCTATAAAAAAAAAATTAATTAGAATTATTGCGAATATATATTAATAATTATGAATGCCAGTGAAGGCAAACAATATAAAATTCAAAGTAAACTCGCAAAAAATTTGTACCAAAATCATCCTTCTGAAAACCTAATACAAAAATTCGTAAACAATAATTTAATTTCAACTCTCAAATTAATTATAAACAAAAACTCAGCAAGGATACAGTTTGATTAATTTTCTCAATCAAAATAAAGTATTTTCAAAAACAATATCGTCTTTAAAATTACAAAGGTACCTATGTGTTTACTTGTGACAAGCCTGGAACAATTTAAAATTATATGAATAAATGTGTGTGTCTTTTTCTACTCAGAAACATATCATAACATTCATTCCTCAAATCTTAGGTTAAAGTACTGGGTTCGATTCCTTAATATTGTTTATATTATAATTATCTTTCACCTCCCATAGATGTGTATCGAGGCACAAACTTAATGAATTTACAACAACTTTAAATTTACAATACATGTATAAATGTCAAAAAAATTATAAAAACCTCTCTCCACACTAGTTTAACTTTCTCCAAACCGCAATGTGTGAGTCATAGAAGTATGCGTCGAAGGCTACCTTGCACTAACTAAAATACGCACGAACTACGGCAAAAAAATGTTTACTTACGAATTATAAAAAATATTACTTATAATGCATTCGAATTGAGGCTGGGTGAATATGTCAAACAAAATTACTTTTAATTTCATTTTCTTAGACTTGCTTAGACTATTTTTCATGTAAGTGGTATTTTTGTCTGTTTTGAGAAAATAAAGTCTTTAAACCTAAATAATGTTTATTCATGATTAAGTTATTAATTGGGAATTAAAAAACCTATCAAAAATACAAATTTATATTACAATATGCCGTTAAAGTCCATCATGTTTCCAATTCTCGTATTATTTATTTAAATGGCTTTCAATACAAATCGATGTGATTTAAATGGATTTTACGAGAGTAGAAACGATGTCAAATAGAATTATCTGAACAATAAGCACTAATCCTGCATTCATTATGTTTATCTGTTTGTCGTTCAGATTCATATAAATTGGCTTAGTTATGTCTTACCTTATGAGTGCATATTTCTAAGATCAGCTCGTATAACTTCAATGAAATATCATATTTCCTCTTGGTCTAATATTGACTGACCTCTCGATCAATTGCATTTTTAGAGAAACTTTAAGTGTCGGTCTACGTTCTCACCAACTCTAGGTTGACATAGCCAATAAGATCATAAAATCAAATGAAATCAAAAATCATTTATTCATAAAGGTAACCTAATGTACACTTATGAACGTCAAAAAAACTGCTTCCAAATCATAAGCAGCCTCTTACCTGAACAAAACACTGTGGTCTGCGAATTCGCAAAATAAAATACGAGAAAATAACCTATTAAAAATAACGTACATAATTTTATCTTAAAATATAATAACTTTATTGACCAAGTTTGCCGTATACCTGTCGCAAACCTGTTAGAAGCAAAAACATGAACTATCAACTCTTATATAAACTTTGTTTTCCTTGCATTTTCTACAAATATGTGAGAAAACGTGAAGTTAATGAAATCCGTTTAATGCGGAAGCGATCGGCACTGACGTGCGGGTACGAAGAGCTGTGCGGATATAGAGCGGATATTACCGGGAAATTATACCAGATGGCGATTGGTTTTAACCGACTTTTCATGCACCGTGTATGAGATTATTCTTACATTAAAGCTTAGGGTCTCTTTAGGTCATAAAACCAGATGAAAATGGATGGAATGATCATGTTGATGATGATGAACATCATCATCAACATTGATCTTTAACATAAACCAAAGGGCTTGTAATAAGTGTACATAAGATATTCTAGAACTTATAATTATTGTGAATATGGTGTAAATCCTTTTACTCTATTTGTAATCTCTTAAAAGTTGTAATAAGCTGATGTAATAAGTGATGCGTGGGAGTGAGGTTGGACTCTCAGCGGGGAAGGTTTTTACTACGTATTTCGTTCACTCCAGTGAGCTTCCGTCTTACCCTGCAGGTGATTGGTGATCTCCCAACGGACCAAGCCGAGTCTCGCAAGAGACGCCCTTGCGCCTACCAAAAAGCCAAAAGCCTACAGCGTAGTATCATTAAAAAAATGTTTGATTCTTCGTTTCTCGCTAGAGACACTCACTTCTAGTTATTTTTGGTATAAGATTCTGATCAGAAGCTATTTTTAAATCGATTAATAAATATTTGAATAGTGAATTAAATTCCATGTTTTTTGTAATTTTATTTAATTATTGATATTAGTAGATTCCGTGGCTAAAAACATTTAAATCATACTTTGAATATTTGTCAAACCATCTAACATTAGAATCGTGAATGTTTCTCTACTTTCCCACTACAAAAAAATACTTTTACACTATGCAATGAGCAAATGTAGCAAAAGACAGTTATCAACGATATGAGCTCACTCACAAAAGAACGCCGCTAAGTACGCGAAAAATTTCTTTAAAACTGCTAAAATTAGGTTAGACCTGTTTCGACATCTTTAAATACTTTTAATATGTATAATTGAAACGATAAGATGCGACATAAACGATTCAAGGTAGTTTATGTGAGTGATGTTACGCGTTAAGGTATATTGTAATTGAATCGGGGTTGATTCGTATTCCACGGAGATCCAATCCAGCTACGTGGGTCGACTAGTAAAACATTTCATAAAATTTACATCGCTACCACATTTATCTATTTTCGTTAACTCATAAATGGTTTTATTGGATTAAATGTGCCTTCCCCATATACACATCGTTCCTGGTCGTGGCGAGATTTGTAGGATTATGTTGCGATAACCCTGATACATTTATTTTTTTATTTTTTTATTTACATAAATACCTACATTTATTATCCTTTCAGACATTGTGAAGGAGGTGCTACCGATTGATTACGTCATTTATTCATTTTATATGTTTGCTTTGTTATATTTATTTAGGTTATCAGTTATGAGGATTTCAACCCTGTATTCGTTTTGAATCACAGCTAGTACCAATAGATTTTTTTTCTATGTTTCTCCTAAAAACACCCGTTGTCGCTACTCTCTACAAATGAAATTTTTCGCGGTAATTTGGGATGGCTAGTTCCACAATATGATTCTATTCACGGTCCGATCTTGGCATCATAGTGACTATCAAGCCTTTATAAGCCTTATAAGTAGCTTGTGCTCAGCAAGGCGAGACGGTAATTCATTAAGGGCCAGCGCTTGCATCTGAACAAAGCACAAATTAATACACCTAACCAAGTCTTAACAGGCTGTATACCTACTTCCGACCCCTTTGAAAATGGTACTATCTATGAGCGGCGGTAAAATTTAACATCAGGTAAGCCTCCAACCCGTTTGCCCCCTGATATATAGAAAAAGAATTGAGGGCAGCTAACTCTGGCTAATTTGGTGAAGGCAAATGTAATGACCTCGAAATCGACGACATGAAGTTGATCCTATTTGTCTAAAAAATGCTTAAAAAAACGGATTTTTAGCATTTTTTTTGTTTTATGTCTTATATAGTATTCTCATATAAGTCGGTAGCGATTAAACCCTATGCAGTCTCAGATGAGAAGACTTTGAATGTAGACATAAAACTTTTACAAACCTGAGACAACCTGAATAAGAAGCAAGTAATCGGGCTATGTATTAGCTTCTCTTTTCTTTTTTTAGAGTCATCAATAACGAAGATATTCTGATTGTGAAATCGATGTAGACGAAATTGAAATACGTTTATTTCAATAGAATAAAGCAATTTCTTCTTAAAACACTACATAATGAAAGTGTAGTGCTACTGTAGTCTATAAATAATGTAAACTGCATGCTATGGCGTTAAAGTAAAAACGTGCGCGGTTTTAAAATAAAAATTGGCATCTGATATCTGAATTTTGATTTAACTTGTATCATCTGGATGAATCTGAAAGCTAAATGGATATTAATTTTCAGTGAATTTCGCGGAGCACTCGCAGCGCAGAATTTTACATGTCATTATATTTTTTCGATATAATAAAACTCTTTGTTGAAATAATGAAAAAATGTAGACGTATTTTGGTTGAGAAATTTCTTAATTTCTCCCTTAAGGCACATTGCGAATTAGACAATGGAGTCGTTTGAAAATCCTATAAATAAAGGAACCTGAAATATTCATAAAAATAATTAGTGTTATTATTATATTCTTTGTTTTTTTGCACAAATCAATGAAATTTTTTTGCCTGGTTTAAATATGCAAGTTATATGAATAAAATTATTACACACTCATGTAGAAAGATAAACAAAACATAAGACTAAAAACATACACTTGATTTATGATAACTTATTAAATAATCACACTAATTGAATAAAAAGAGGGAAATATACTAGTATTACCTTGATAAAATAACCAAAGAGAACAAGAAGCGAAGTCCATACATATTGCAATCAGACAATTATATAAAATACAGGTTTAATTTATTTATTGAGGTAGCCAACAGGAAATAATAATAAACAATCTTAATATATATATTTCTTGTGTGCGTGTGTATGTGACTGAACTCCTCCAAAACGACTGGACCGATTTAGACGAAATTTTTTGTGTGTGTTCAAGGGGATCTGGGAATGGTTTAGATTCACAATTTTGTCCGCTGGACAATGTTTTTTTAATTAATTTTCAATTTATTAGTTGTTGTTGATTTTGGAATGTTTTACATTGGATCCGACAGACGGCGCTACCATCGCAGTGTCAAATTTTAAATAATATTCGAATTTTAATTTTAGTCTGTCCCGAAATTTAAAAAAAGTTTTGTTATCATTGTGTTATATCGTGTGTGACCATGTGCTGGATCGTTAGATATTGTCATAACATTTAAATAATAATTTTCATCAAAATGGCTTATTAAAAATTGAAATTTTGAAATTAAAGACGTGTAGACAGGACAAAGTCTGTCGGATCCGCTAGTAAATATATAAATTTAAATGTATAACTAGAAAATAATGCACAACAATCCGCCTCACTCACACTGCTGGCTCTGCCACCCAAAAATTGTCTTAGCCTTTGAAATAAAAACTTCAAGCGCTCACGTAAGCCTAGTTTGAACTACCAACATTAGTATATTTAATTCATTAATAATGAATGCATTTGGCTTGAGAATTAGTAAAATTCTTTTCATGATAGTCTTTTACAAGACAACTCATAGGAATACGTGCGATAAGACGTACCTACAGTCTTATGTGAATTTCTTTCATTTAATTTTCCTAAAGTTATGTGCAAACTGGTTCCATTTAGTTTAAAACTATTTCATTAAAACATCTAAAGTCAATTGAAATTCGCGTTTCACATGTTTTTGCTAATTAAAAAACTTTGCACATTTTTCATTCGCAAAGTTATAAATTGCAGTTTATCTTCAACTGTCATCTCGGACAGTTAACTTAAACTGTCGGACTTTGCATAAATATTTTAACAAATGAAAAGGCAGTTTAACCAACGGCTTTTCAAAAACATTTTATGTGACTTAAATATGGTTCATGAATTACTTGGACATTATCTTGCGTTTTACGGCATTTACAGACTGTGTGAATAGGCCTGTGTTCACTTTGGTTAGTGATTAATGCAGGTGATTAGTTGGCTGCGTAATAAAGTGATTAGAAGCGTGTTCTAATTATTTGCGAGTGAATTGCGAGCAGTTTCGTCCCTACCCCCTCACTCACAGCGTCTTACAAAACATGTCATTTCATGCGCTTCTCGATGTTCGTCCATACTGATTAGTAACTATCGAATACTGAATTTACTTAACAGAGCTACTAAACTAGAATTGGACTCTACTTGCACTACACACCTGCACTAATTATCCTCAATTACTATTCACTTGCACTCGCATTAATCAAAGTGAATACAGGCCAAACTCACAAGGCCCATCGTTTGTTGTCAGTTGTCAAGGAGAAGAACACAATTTTTATCCACTTGTTTATCTATTCACTTATCCTCTATAAATTTATGTGATCATTTGCCTAATAAATACATTTGGATATACTACATTATCCCCTTGAAACAACTAAAAGTATTAGTCGAAGTAACGTAGGAGAGCAATAAATTCTTCAACAAACAACAGACTCCCTAAATCGCTCTCGTGATCCTGAACGCTACGACTTAGTACTTTCGATAAAATGTTATGCCTTTTCCGTTTAAGAGTTTAGTACTGCAATGAACAATTCGTGAAATCGTTTACGTAACCAGTAACAATAAATTGTCATATGGAATTTTTTTAAAGGAAAAAAAAGGATCAGGTTTCAAGGATCGTCATGCCATTTAAGCGACATGTCATTGTTTGTGTCGTCCATGCGTCGGATTATCTCTCTCCCTAAGATATCGCGAGGGGGCCGATGGCTGGCCATGCTTCATACTCGTGAACGGGTGCTACTTGTGGTGACTGGTCGTACTTGAATTCGTGTATGCGGTGACATTAGTTGTTTCTACTAAGTATTTGCGTTTTGTTCCTACGGTCTTTGTTTTTAATTTATTTTATTATTATTAATTACTTAAGGTGTCATATATGACATGTAGGTGTGTGCAGTACTATATGTCGTTGATAATTGAGTCTAAACATATATGTTTCCTTACGATGTGTGTTTTAATCCAAATGAGCTAGTTTTACAGGCCGTGATTCGAAAGGTTGAGTCGAACACTCAAGCCACTAACCAAGACCGCTCTTAATGGAATATATGAATATTTAGCATAACTATCGAAAAGTTAGTACAGAGCAGACACGCTCAAGTTCTATGAAGATAATTAGGTTGAATGCAAAAGCACAGCTCAGTGCAACGTCGTTTGCAGTTCAATTATTGTGTAATCTAGTTTACAGTTTCAAGTACAATCGCGACGTCCACAATCGTTTTACACCTCGTGGGTAAAGTCAGGAAGAAAATTTGAAGTAGAAAGGGTGTCGCAGCGATTTTACCAAGCAATCCAATTATTCGTACTGATTGTGAACACTCGACTTCACTTGTTAGGTGAGAGTTGCTGCACAGATTTTTTTGCAATTTGTTTAATTTTTCGTAATAATTATTATCCTTATAGACATCGCAAATGACAAATTTCTTTACATTTGTTTGACTTTAGTATTTATTGTTTTCAACCTTTTTCTCTTTGAATGCGATGTAACCGGCGTACAGAATTATTAAATATATAAATCGGATATGTTTGAATACTTAGGGCCTGTTTCACTATATCCGGATAAGCTATTTATTACTTACTAGCAGACTAGACTAGATTTTTATTATATTACATAGTAGTAAACTGTATTTTAGGTAAGTAGTTTTAGGAGTCCATCGCGGACAAACATCGTGACAGGAGATTTATATATATTAAGATTGGTGGGATAACGAGTATTTTTGCGTTTCACGACTGTCTGATAGCACTATTCGTCATGAAACGTGAAGTATCAAGGCAAATCAAGGCACATTGTAATGTTGAGTATTACACAGGGGTAATATTCAACATTCAGTGCACCACTCACGCCATATTTGTGTATTGTATACGTTGGATTACTTTTACAAAATTATAAATTATAATATCTTCTACAGTATTTAATTGACAACGTTAACATGCGTTTTTATACCACCAGCTATTATATTGCTTTTGGATCTAATTTTCCAAACATCATTTCCCAGTGCATGACATGATCTTAGTTAAAGACTATACATTATACAATATAAGCTGTGTTGACTGCAGAATTGCTGCTAAATTGAAATTAAGAGACCACAATAGTTGATATGAGTCGACAGAACTTTTATTTGGGTCTGTTGATTTATGAAGATTGGTGCGCTGCAGTTCGGTGAAATAGTGCCTTGATATTGTCCCCAACATGTCCGTTGGGATGGCTTTCAATGGATTAGGTTTTTGTTCCGGCGAAGTGAAAGCCATTTACAGTAAATAAACGATCGCTGTTGTCGTTTATATGAGTGAGCGATTTCCTTCCTTGTGCGTAATCGGCCTATATTAGTTGTCATATGTAAATTTCCTACGTAAAATGGTTACTATCACGTGTTTGTCTTTAGACGGTTTATATAACGGTCGTATGTTTTACGTTCAATGACACTTTATGGACACTTCGGAATTACAATGTGCTACTTTGAAAGCTGTATACGAATGTTAAGTATGGAGAGTTTAGTAATAGTGTCATATTCTTTTTCATTCCAAACCGTAATCATCAGTGCAACGTATGACTTTTTTTTTTAAGATACAAAATATAAGATGCGGGTTTAAATCGGTAGACACCCCTACTAAGAAGAAATGCAGACAGAGGTTATAGGCCGAGAGAAAAAGACGACGTAAAAAACTCTCGGTACTCTTTTAAAAACGCAAATATATTACTAATAAGTTATATTTCAATTAAAATACTTGCCTTTTTGCACTTCCAGCGGTAACCAACATAATTCGTGCATATTTTTATATTACACATGTTTTACTATGAATTAATTTTGTTCACATCACACACAACAATCAGATTCTATAATATATCAATATACTTCTAAATATACATAAAATTTCATTGATAATTTCTGTTTTGTTATTTTACGAGAGCAAACATGATAAATGTCTGATATGATGTGATTATAAGTGATACCGCCCGTAGACGCTGAAATTCCAAAAAAATTAGAGATCTATCTACTAAGCTTCAATTATAATTAACTGTATGATCTATTCAACAATTTCAGAATACCAACTTGAAATAAAATAATTGAAGATAACGCCAATAAAGAGGTTTATCAAATAAAAAATCTTCTAAAACCTTCACCAACATTACGCCACTAATATCTCCATTATTCCTTCATTACCCTCCTCCACATTCCCCTTCGCCATTGTTTTACGAGAAACTCCTCAGCGCTTTTAGGATCTAATAAATTCTACCGCTCAAGCATTTTATTTGCACGCAATATACTTGTAAACTGTGCTATAAGCTTAGATCGACAGAGCAATATTCGCCGGTTTTAGTATAATGACATTTATATTACTAGTAGGCACATGCACGATTGATATACTGGTATTTAAACATTGAGCAGTGTTGGCCTGGTGGCTTCAGCGTGCGACTCTCATCCCTGAGGTCTTATCGATCCCCAGCTGTGCACCAATGGACTTTCTTTCTATGTGCGCATTTAACATTTGCTCGAACGGTGAAGGAAAACATCGTGAGGAAATCGACATGTCTTAGACCCAAAAAGTCGACGTCGTGTGTCAGGCACTGGAGGCTGAACACCTACTTGCCTATTAGATTTAAAAATGATCATGAAACAGATTCAAAAATCTGAGGACAGATCAAATGAGGTTGTAGTGCCACTGATTTATTTTATTTTATTAATTATTGAATTGAGGGATCATCTTTAACAGTAGTTAAAGCATAATAAGCGATCACTCGACACATGAACGAACGAAAACACGAACATAATTCAGATTTGTTTGGCATATAACCCGAATTCTCCTACATTTCGCAGCGATTCTTATCAAAAAAGAATTGAACACATAAAAAATTAGTACTTAGACATGAGGTTGGACTTAGCAGACATGACACAGCGAGAATCCCCTTTTGCCCTCAAAAATAAACTTAGGATTCTATTCCTATTAAACCTTTTGCCATTCCGCAAAAGCGTCCTAGGTTCTAACGCTACCGTTCTTAGGTCATGTAAGATAGCTAATAAATTTCGCCCAGAACGAAAGAGATCCTTTCCACCTCCTTTACTTACAGATTCGCAGAGATATCTTTTCCAAAGTTTTACAATCACTTATCATTTATATATCTCGCTTTTTATCACATATTTGTTATAATTCTATTAGCAAGCCTGCTGTGTTTACCCATAATTATTAGCAAATTTCATTGCTTATTTTTGTTTCTATATGTAAAGATTTTACTGAAATATTCAATATTAAAAAAAAATCACGAAGCAAACGGGCACGTGCGAATTAGCATGATGATAATATTTGTCGCAATATTTGACTCCATCAGCTACTGCAAAATGACATGAAACCCAACTACAAAGACGTCGTCAGAAATAAAATTCAACTTAAGGTCCTTCAAGAAAAGAGCGCACCAATTCTTAAAAGGCCGGCAACGCACTTGCAAACCTTCTAGGAATGTGAGTGTCCATGGGCAGCAGGTGAGATATCAGGTGAGTCTCCTTTCTTCTATTACATAAAAAAACCCTTTTCATACAATACTCAGACTCGTTATATCAAATCTCTATTTATTGACATTAACTATATAATGCAATCCTCATTTACTTCAATACGTTATACTGTTGTTAAGTAACAGCCTCGCTTATGTATGTTTTATGAACTTTTTCTGTATAAAAGTTATCAACTTTTTGTTCCTGACCTTTGACCACGTCGATTATCGCGCATAAGGCATGCCGCACGACGTAACCACCGTCCAAGCTAATGCGAATAAAACAGAATATCAATTGGTGTATAAAAGTCCTAACGCGTGCCAACAGAGTTGAAAGTCTTACACTAGACAATTCTAAAATATATTTCTTGGTGTAGCTTCAAAAATAGAAATTATTAACAAATATAATTAATATTACATCTGAAGCGCGAGTGCTACGCTCGAGTTGCAATCTTGTTATATTTAAGTTCTCTCGATGCGAGATGCAGTAATATAATAATGCTCTTAATTAAAACTACAACTCAAGAATATTTATCTAACGATATATTGTAATTAATATTCAAGTTGTTTATTATATAAATTTATATTTAGTTCGTTGCAAAGACAAAAGATTCTGGATCAAACAGATCTTTTCGTTAACATGTGACCGCCTTTTTTACAATCAGGAGATGACTCGTGAACCTAAACCTGTATGACACAATAAGTAAAGTAAACCTTACAGATTGAAATGAGGTGCTTAAGAAATATATTAACGGGCAAATTTTTTTTTTTTTTTGTTAGCCATATTTCAGTAGGTTTATTTATTTAACAGTTTATGGATACTCCATAGCTTCAAGGAACATTTTTATAATATTTAACACATGTAAAATCACAGATTACTTGTTAGTATTAGCGTTACTTATTTTTAAATAAGTGCTAGTGAATACTATGAACTCAAGTGCTATATGACAATTTTAAGGACACGACAATACATAAAAAGCCAGATTAATAATTAGAGTTGGACTATAACTGTTCATTAGCTAGATTAGAGAAAAATAATTTTCAGTTTCTGTTAGGAATATAACCCTTAAACTTATTAAGTTGTCTTGATTTACTGAGATCAATACTTGGTTTAATTTTACGAATAAACTTGTAGCAATTGAAAGAGTATTTCCATGATCGAAGATGACACACTAATCCGAAAGAAAAGTGATCTATAGCGGTATCCGGGACAAATGTCGCGTGACCCGAACAAAACCGCGCTGAATATTTATAGATCCGGCCGGGTAGAGGTAATGTTTCATAGCGATGTTCCGGTACCCGGTTAATTCTTTACGATTCTTGTTCTTACTTGATAGTTTTCTGAAAAAATATTTGTACAAAACAAATGTCATCGGGTTCTCTTACTACATAATCTTTGAACCATTAACATCTTACAATTTCTCCGATATTACGTGGTGTTGCCATTATAATAAAACGAATGGCAACGTGTTCTTTTATTACCATGAGTGTAACATAATACCATTCAATTCAGTATTTTATTATGTACCACCACAAATCTTTTTTGGTAAGTAACTAGAATTTATGTAGTACATATTTCAATTCTCTATTTTATAATATTCATTTATATCAAGTTCAAAGCATCTTTTAGTATCACTACATATTATAAAATAAAGTCTCTGTCCCTATGTCCCTTTGTATGCTTAAATCTTTGAAACTACGCAACGGATTTTGATGCGATTTTTAATAGATAGAGTAATTCAAGAGGAAGGTTTATATGTATAATAACTATATGACCATTAAATAGTGGAGAAGTACTGTTATTTTTGAGGTTTCTAATGTGATGTCGTAAATAATTACATTTTTTCCGCTTACATTGCAAACGCAGGCTGAACCCTACGAGTTTTATCAAAATAATGCACTAAGTATTGTACACATTGAAAAGGTCTATAGAAAAGTCCCTGATGGTATATGTCTATCTCTTATGGATAACCCACATTTTTATATACAACGTTCACACATTTTCTGTAGTGCATTTAGTATCAACATTGCACCCGTGCGAAGCTGGGGCGGGTCGCTAGTATCAGTATAAGTTACAGTTTCACTCGCATTACGAATACAGATAGTTGAATACAGTTTTAAATAGTAAAATAAAAAAAATAAAATACGTTTATTTTGGAACATAGGATATTATCACTTATTCCACGTCATTAAATTCGAGCCTGTTGGCTTCCCTACTCATCGGCAAAGAAGACAGAGGGTGTTGGCCGAGAGAAAAAGCCGGCGTAAAAAACTCTCGGTACTCTTTAAAAAAAAGAAGCAAATCATCAAACAATTCTACAATATTTTAAACAAATATAGCAAATTAATTAGAAGTACCAGCACTAGTCCCAGGCCCTTTTATCAACTAGATAATCACTAACTTTATAGTAAGCCTTTTTACACAGCTTTTCTTTAATACATTTCTTAAATTTAATAAAAGGCAGAGATAAAAGAGCCTCTGGGATTTTATTAAAGCAGAGTATCCCTTTTCCCAAAAAGAATTACTAACTGTAGTCAGTCTAGTACGGGGAAATTGCAGCCTGTGAGTACCTTATTAGTAATCTAAATTTTTTTTCGATTGGATAATTAAGTACAATGATAATTTTTGGACGCAAATGATTGTTTATGCATGAAGAGCCGTCAAAGCACAAACACTACGTGTAAAACACTTATTGTTGTATACGTAGTGTTGCTGCACAGAAAGTATTTAAAAATCAATTCATCGTGCGGTCCTTCAAGAAAAGAGCGTACCAATTCTTAAAACGCATTTGCGAGCCTTCGAGCAATGTGAGTGTCCATGGGCGGCGGTATCACATTAGGTGAACCTCCTGCCCGTTTACCCTGTTGTTACTGTTGTATCGTCGTATAAGAGAGCGGCGACACGATGCGGTAACGGTGCAGCACAGCACCGCAATTATTTCGAGCTATAGGGTGCCACACGGGCGTTGCGGTGTGGCACACTACGCCACACCCCGCCCCGTCTCACAGGTCACAAGTCCGGCGCGCTTGCTCTGAGACTCCGGCGGTACAACGCGTCGTGTGACATGGTATAGAAATTTGTATGTAGGATGACGTTGCGGCACCGCTCCGACGCCGCACCGCACAGTTTCCACATCGTGTGGCCGCGCTCTATAGGATTTTGAATAGAAAACCAGTATTTGTATACACAACCTGTATGAAAAAATTTACTTATCAAATAAAAATGAGACATGTCATCTGTCAAAAACAGACACCCTCTAGAGTCTAGACGTATATATCGGCGCAAATTTATATATTGTTACGAAAAATATTAATAATGTTTGGGATTCATATTTTATGATAGTCTGTAGTAATTTTATATTCTTTATTATTTATGTTACAGCAATGGCGTGTTAGTGTCAGCTGCCACTGTCATTATCATTTAATGACATCGAAGTCAAATCTCTTTAAAACCGTTAATATGACTAGTTCATTTAACTTGTCAATGTTGCTAGATCTTATAATTAATCACTATTCAATGATCGATAATAATTCTGACTCCATAGTCATAATTATTATTATGGAAAGTTATTTATCATAATTTTAAATATTGGAGACTAGATAACAATAAATATTAAAGTAATCTTTGACACTCGTTCTTATGACTCTGTTTGACTCTGTGGTCTATTCGGGTTCGGTCGTGGAACGAGTACCCGAAATGTTACGAAGCTTGTTTATTACAAATTCTGGTTGTTATAAATACAGGAACTGATTGGTGCGAGCCTCAGTTCGATTGAGCGGTCTAACCAAGCAGAAGCCTTTAAAGTGTAGACTCTAATGTCGAAATTAAATGGCAGATGCCAACAAACTAATCTATGACACCAGTATTACTGACGTCATTATCTTCAATAATTTAATGACAGCTTTAATTAATCTGGATTCGTTATTTACAGGCGCTTCGCGCCGACAGCAGCGGTGGGATCACACATCTCCAAGAGACTTCGGGAGAGCTGATCCATACGTTAAGTTTCGGTACGCGATTGACGTGCCGAAATGGCGCAACTACACTTCGGACCAAGCGAGCCGTTACGCAGAGTATGCTACAATGGCACGGACGTTTTTTTAAGAGGATTCGACCATATGCTACCGACGCCGACGCCGAGGTAATGGTTGCGGTGATCACAGGTATTTACCCTGAGTTTTTTCGATCTGAGTAACTGAGACCTCCGATTCACTAAATAAATTCTTATCAGTTCTTATAATATTTCGTAGGCGTAAAATCGAAAGTAGAGTAAATATAATGATATAACAAAGATCCCGTGTTATGGTATCTTCAAAATATCAATTCGTTCGTTTCACTTTCTTAAACCGGGTCGTTTGTCGTTGTCGTGTTACCGGGACTGCAAAGTGAGAAATTCGTCTAAGCATAACGTTATTTCGTCATAATTCAGTAACAACAATACCGGTTTTCATGGCACAGTTTATTAAATGAGATTTCTGCCGTTGTGTGGGTCATCTAGAGTAAAATTGCTACTACCGTCAAAATGACGAATGTAACTCGCTAAATTAAACTATTAAGTATTGTTCATTTATTAAACTTACTACAACAAAATATGTAATTAATTGTTCAAAGAAAGGTATAAGACTTTTTAAAACTATTAAAATTGTCAATTAATTCGAGAAAGTCATAATAAGATATGAATTTTATGAATCGAGAAAAAGAACGGGACGGACCAACTTTGCGTTGATTTTTGCGTGTTGAATTCAAGTGCGGTTAGAGATATTAGCAGACCAAATTTAGAGATTAGGCAGAGCCCGATATTACAGATGCTTAGATATAGCATCTGGCTTTCACGGAATTCCCTAATCAGATGACACTATTAAAAAAAACAGCTTTTGTGTTTAATATTTACGTATGTCTTTCGGTAAATTTATGTATTTTTACTTTTCGTCATCGCTGAAAGTGAAAAGAGAATTTTATATCGGTCATTATAAACATTCTCTAATATTTTGCACATATGGCAAAGTAAAATCCAAATCAAAGTTGTAAATATAAATTTGAACATTCAAATATTTGGAGACGTTAACTGCTCACAAAAAAAAAATTAAATTTGATTTGAGTGGTTTAGTTACTAATTCTTTTTGGGAAAAGGGATTCTCTTCTTTAATATAAAATCCCAGATGCTCTTGTATCTCTTTCTTTTAATAAATTTGGGAAATGTATTAAAAAGAGGAGCTGTGTAAAAAGGCTTACTATAAAGTCAGCGATTGTCTAGTTGATGAAAGGGCCTAGGACTAGTGCTGGGCAAGCTACTTCTAATTAATTTGCTATGAGCGTTGTAGTATTGTTTGATGACTTATTTTATTTTAAAAATTACCGAGAGTTTTTTACGTCGGCTTTTTCTCTCGGCCTACACCCTGTCTTCTTTGCCAATGAGTAGGGATGCCTACGGGATCGAATTTGGTGACGTGGAAAAAGTGATACCTTGACGATATTATGTTCCAAAATAAACGTGTTTTATTTTAATTTTATTCATAGTTGTCATGACAAATATCAACTTTGTATGAATACTCAATCCAAAACGCTTTCTCTTCAGCTCAGTTACATTCTACACATCAAAATGCAGTGATTTTTGTCTACCGTACGTTGCGTATTCGTTCTACCCACTTTTCGTTCTTATTCTATTTTGCTGGGTTTGGCCCATTACTAAAAACTTAAGTGTGCATTTTATATCAACCATCATAAGCGAAACATTCCATACGTTACAGATATGAGTAATTAAGATTTGAATTTAAGTTGTAAATGTAACTGTAAAAGTAATTGTAAAATTAAACCTTCTAATATTTTTGACGAACATCAGGTGCATGAATGTAATTTGATGTGAATAACTAATGTGATAATAGTGTGATGACAAAAAAAAAATATATCAAGTATTTTGTGATACCATTTTACTGTGGGTTTTAATTTTTAATATATCTTTTTTTAAAGAGAACGGGTATCGGTATATTCTGTCATTAGACTGCTTTTGAGAAGAACTGCTTTATAATTCTTAGTCTAGATGTCAGCAGGCCGAGGCGGTTTACATGTTGTGGTTGGTTGAGTAACCAATTGGAGCAATTCTTTGAACGCCATGAGTTTATACTTCAGTCGAATTGACCGTATCGGCGGAAGATTTGTCGGAGAGTTTTATGTGAGGAGGCCTCGACCTCTTCTACTGACGTTTTTGGATCTAGGTAATTGCATTGAATTA
This sequence comes from Pieris rapae, assembly GCF_905147795.1. Classification (NCBI taxonomy): domain Eukaryota; kingdom Metazoa; phylum Arthropoda; class Insecta; order Lepidoptera; family Pieridae; genus Pieris; species Pieris rapae. Next base: position 2,544,533 of record NC_059526.1, on the reverse strand, counting down.
CTGAATAACTAATCTAATTAAAGGTAATAATTATTTTATGTATATGCATTGACATGTTTATGAAAAAATAAAAATGTGTTTTACCTATCCAATATCCTTCCTAAAACGCTGGCTGGCCACCATGCGTATCCTTGATCCTGGTCTTGTTGGCTGAACCCAGGATGGGTGATGCCTTGTGTGGGCTAGATCTCTAAATGAGTGATGCCTTGTGTGTGGGCTAGATCTCTAAATGAGTGATGCCTTGTGTGTGGGCTAGATCTCGTAATGAGTGATGCCTTGTGTGTGGGCTAGATCTCGTAATGAGTGATGCCTTGTGTGTGGGCTAGATCTCGTAATGAGTGATGCCTTGTGTGTGGGCTAGATCTCGTAATGAGTGATGCCTTTTGTTTTCCTATCCAATAACCTTCCTAAAACGCTGGCTGGCCACCATGCGTATCCTTGATCCTGGTCTTGTTGGCTGAACCCAGGATGGGTGATGCGTTACGTGTTGGCTAGATCTCGTCATGAGTGATGCCTTGTTTAAAGTTGTTGCAATGTAAAGCAGCGCAAGGGACGCGCTGGAGTCAGTATGGCCGTATCGGCGCAAATTTATATATTGTTACGAAAAATATTAATAATGTTTGGGATTCATATTTTATGATAGTCTGTAGTAATTTTATATTCTTTATTATTTATGTTACAGCAATGGCGTGTTAGTGTCAGCTGCCACTGTCATTATCATTTAATGACATCGAAGTCAAATCTCTTTAAAACCGTTAATATGACTAGTTCATTTAACTTGTCAATGTTGCTAGATCTTATAATTAATCACTATTCAATGATCGATAATAATTCTGACTCCATAGTCATAATTATTATTATGGAAAGTTATTTATCATAATTTTAAATATTGGAGACTAGATAACAATAAATATTAAAGTAATCTTTGACACTCGTTCTTATGACTCTGTTTGACTCTGTGGTCTATTCGGGTTCGGTCGTGGAACGAGTACCCGAAATGTTACGAAGCTTGTTTATTACAAATTCTGGTTGTTATAAATACAGGAACTGATTGGTACGAGCCTCAGTTCGATTGAGCGGTCGAACCAAGCAGAAGCCTTTAAAGTGTAGACTCTAATGTCGAAATTAAATGGCAGATGCCAACAAACTAATCTATGACACCAGTATTACTGACGTCATTATCTTCAATAATTTAATGACAGCTTTAATTAATCTGGATTCGTTATTTACAGGCCCTTCGCCGACATATACATGACGAAACTATCAACTTTAAAATTTCAGGTTTCAAAATTATGTATTTTGTTATTTAATGTCAGAAAATGAAAATTATTATAGCTTATGCATTCGTATTTACCGGTCCTGGATCTATATTCAGCGGTTCCATAATAATTTATTCATAACGTCGACTGCAGAGCGTCGCGGTGAATATTTTCGCTGACTCTCTCTTTTATTGAAATTCTTTGCGAGTTATTCGCTAAGTTTTCTCATCTATCGACACCTTTCATACCGTGTTCTTAATTTAAAGATGATATACATTGAGCATTATAATTATGTATAAAACATATTTTACCCAGATATTTTCTAAACACAGCATTAATTAAGCAACGTAAAAATAACATTCTTTGAATCTAAAACTAAAATCCTAAAAAAATAGAATAACCAAAATATATATAGGAGGCCCTTTAGGCAACGTTCCGAATATACTGGCAACGTTTACCCCTTTGAATAGCTAGACTCATTCTTAGTCCGAGATAGCTGCCAGCTCTTCGGTCTCCTGTGATGTCGCTTTTTGCTAGGACCCTACGGATCAAGGGTCTCGACACCGAATGGGACAGAATTAGGTATATTCGGAGCCTATACCCGTAAAATCATTCTTACTAATAAACAAGTAATGTATATTTAATTTTTCTCGGATTTGTAAAATCTTGAATTAGGTAAATGTTTTATGTTATTGCTCTGTGTGCGATTGATGTGTCAAGACAGTATCTTAACATTGAGGTTTTCTTCACAGACTTCAAAAGATAACACTAGGATCATTCCCAGTATATTAATAAACTCAGTAACATTTCATGCAAGTAAGACATTATTTAGAATTTTAAAAACTTTATTTAGTACACATAAGTTATTTATAGCGGTAATTGTTCCTTCAAAGTGAATGTAGGTCAACTTGACTTTATGTACACGATTTGGTTGTGTGAGTTACTTTCTTTACCGTGTCTATAAGTTTAGAAATTATAATAGACTGATAAACATTTTTATTTATTGTATATTCCGCTTGTGGGGTAATATATTAATGCTGTATGCTTTAATATATTAAAGCATTTATAAACTTATTCGTCATACTTCATTAAATTATCAAAGGTCTTTTTACTTGTATTCGCATTTGTCATATAGTGTACCTTACAATTTGTTGAGCCATAGTTACTCCTGCCACTTTGCTAATTGACAGACAAACATAAATATGGATGTGACAAAATTGATCAAACACTAGTCACACTAGGACTTGTGTTTTGGGTAACTAGATTACAATTATTCCGTGGTACATGGTGTATGTATAAAAAAATAAAATAAAAAGAATTCTGTGGCGCTACAGATTTTTTTAGGTTTGGGCCTCAGACTTCTGAATCTGTTTCACGGTTGTTTGTCTTATGGGCAAGTAGGTTATCAGCCTGGACCTACGACCGAGATGAGAGTCGCACGCTAAGTCAACTAACACTGCTCAACTTAAACATAAATTGTAAGTAATTGATTCTCAAAATATTGTGAATTCGATTCCTAGCGTGCCACCAATGAATTTCTGAACCTTTCTATAAGTGAAATTTTAACTTGGTCGTACAGTGAAAATATTGATAGGATTACGACATGTTTTGTACTCAAAATTAATCATGTGGGTTTGGCATAAAATGTTGAACCTACTGATAAAACGTAAAACAGATGCAAGAGTGAGAGAGATATATTACTGCCTCATACCGAGGCTTTATTACAAAATATACAAATACGAATAGAATCCAAACAACAACAAAATTTTAAATGGTTTTTATTTCTGAATCCTGCTTTATGAATCTCTGTATTCGATAATCAAAGTAAGATATTTTGATAAAATATGTGTTAGAAATAGTGTAATCACTAGTAATAGAACACTATATCATTTGTATCGTTGAGATCAGTCTCTGATCTCTTTTAAAAAGTATCATTGTAATGTTGGAGCTGAGTGAAAACAACTTTGCAAATATAAACTAATCGCTTTGCATCTGCGACATATTATAGTATATTGGAGATTTATTTCAAATTAAAAATGTCTCAATGCTGGTGCACATTATATCTCAAACGCCATCTTTATGAGTATCACGATCGGAGAAGATATCGGGCCATAAAATAATGCATTGAATAGGACGTATGCGTCCCAGCACGTGTGACCATTCTTCTTATCTAGTGTCATCTATAGTGGTTTCTTTACATTTTCTCGATTTAAAAGTAGTAAAAATATGTGCAACATATTTTTAAATAAAATTTAATATACATATACATACAGTACAGAGCAGTGTTGGCCTAGTGACTATATAGCATGCGACTCTCATATTTGAGGTCGTTGGTTCGATCCCGGGCTGTGCACCAATGGACTTTCTTTCTATGTGCGTATTTAACATTTGTTCGAACGGTAAAGGAAAAACATCGTGAAGAAACCGACATGTATTAGACCCAAAAGGTCGACGACATGTGTCAGGCATTGGAGGCTGATCACATACTTGCCTATTAGATTTAAAAATGCGCCACTGATTTTTTTTATACATATACATATACTAGCGGACCCGACAGACGTTGTCCTGTCTACACGTCTTTAATTTGAAAATTTCAAACTTTTTTTAATAAACTAAAACATTCTGGACCATTTTGATGAAAATTATTATTCAAATGTTATGACAATATTTAACGATCCAGCACATGGTCAACAATAACACAATGATTTGATTGCAGCGCTGTCGGGACAGACTAAAATTAAAATTTTACGCCGTCTGTCGGATCCAATGTAAAACATTACAAAATCAACAACTACTAATAAATTTAAAAAATTTAAAAAACATTTTCCAGCGGACAAAATTGTGAATGTAAACCATTTCCAGATCCCCTTGAACACACACAAAAAATTTCGTCAAAATCGGTCCAGTCGTTTGAGAGAAGTTCAGTGACATACACACTCACAGAAGAATTATATATATAAAGATGAGAATATTACGAATATCGAATATTCGCAAACTGCCACAAGAGTAAAATGATTGATTGAATATTTGACGCCTTCATGATTAACTGAAGAAACTTAAATTATATTTCAATAAATTATGGTTTAAATTAAAATCTCAATTTTTATCAGTAATCCCACGCATCTATAACTCAGTTATTTTTTCTTCATAAAACCTTTAAACTAAATTATAAGGTAGATTGTTTATAAATAGGTTCAGTATAACAAATGATTTTATTGAGATTTTTTAAGCGTTGGCAATATTGGCTCACAAAGTCATAAATTTTAATAAGATCACAAAAACGTTCAAAATCTAAAAGATATACACGACATGGATTTCGCTCTTAATATACTCAAACTATTTTATTTTATAGTTCTTAGTAGTACCGATTATTATTATGTAGTACTTAGTAGCGTTTGTAGACAATGTCGTAGCAATTGTAGGCTTATCTCGTAGCATTTGGAGTCGACGCACGTACTCTACGACACGTTACTTTTTATCGTACGTATTTATACGGTTGTATAATTAACGTTACATTGTGTATTCGATTCGTGCCAAAAGGCATATTGTAAAAGGATTTCTCTTAGCTATCGTATTTCTTCACCATAGCTTTAAAGCTTAAAACTATTAAGTAATACTAATAATTATTTTTTATTAAAATAGCTTTATTCGTTTACTATTTATTCAGGATAAGTTAAAGTCCATCACCACCATATACAATTCTCCGTCCACTCTTTTTTCTTTCCACTGTGCACATTCCAAGTTTTTTTGACCCATCTGTCATCACAAACGAATATGTTACGACGTCTATTATGTTTGTATTACACCGTTATTAACATTGTCTAAGTTTCAACCGGAGAATTGAGCCCTCCATAGCACTTTGGCACACTCTAATCTTCTTTAAAAATACATGTTTGGGATCCATATGAGAGACATGTGTTCAAGACTGTTCTTTTTATGCTCTACTTAAAGTTGAATTTAAAAAAAATGTTATTACGATATTTATAATTTTGCTACTTTCGAGAAATAAAGATTTAAATAGACATCTGGTACATATTTATTTTAATATAGTTTTATTAGGGCTACACGTAAAACAGCCTGCCTACATATATAAAAATATATAATAAAAATGTTAAGTGAAAAAAAGTGTTTTTTTTAAAGCTCAGCACGGGCTGTTTTGGCGAGCTTAGCGCAGCCTGAAAAAAAGTGAAGTGGTGTGACTATATTTAATATTTATATTCAACTCGTTATATTACGACACTCGACGCACTTTTATATTTAGAAGAGCAACTGTCATATTACTAATCCAAAGTTTGGAGTGAGCTATTGAATAAATCAAACGTTTAATAACTATATATCCAAAATTATTTAAAATAACATATATTTTATTCATGTTATACGAATACAAAATCACAATATATTAAATGAAAAACACGCAACGATATAGGTGTCTTACAAAACAATTTAATTATAATGAGAAGTTACACAAGTAAGATCGTTTACAAGCCATTATAACGCCAGTCACGAAGCGCAGCGAGACGAAATTAATTTATTAAGGCTTGTTTGTAATTGCCGTGTAAGCTTGTCTCAAGTTGGTGAACTCATCTCTACTCGCTACTTAAAAAATAAACGCTACGTAAAAATGTTAAAAAAAACTGTGACATTTTAGTTCTAAAGGCTCAGAGGTGACCCTGTGCAAATTAGGAGTTACATTTGTCCGTTAATAGTGGGTCATTAATAGGAGAGCTAGTGATCCAAGCAAAGGTATGTGTATGAGTTTAGAAATTCTTTAAGATTCACAATGTATGGATAAAGTACCAAATAGCTATGCAACACATAAATTATTCGAAAGATAAAAGTTCCGAATAAGATACTTCGCTACTTTATGACGAATAGCACTCTGACAGTCGTGAAACGCAAAAATATTGTTTATCCTACCAATAAGTAGTATATAGCGTATTCGGAACTTATCCGGACATTGTAAAACAGACCCTCATAGTTGTATCGCCTGGCGCGCATCAGTCCTGTACGTCGTCAATCCCCATACCCCTGAAAGTGATAATAAAAAAAAAATTGTAGCTTGTAATTTTTAAATAAAAATGTCATTAATGGATTTTTGCTGGATGGTTTTGATGTTATGACTTGTATCAGAAATGTAAATTATTATAAAATAATGTAATTTTTGTAAATAGTATAAACTTTTATTTAAATAAATTTGAAATGGACTAATCATTAGAATTAGGTTTAAATAAGTAAAGTATTAGTATTATGAATAAAAAATTCGTCGTCTTTGGATCTAGCTAGTTCTTTTCCGGCCCGGAATAAACCTTGCCCGGGGCAGGTTATTAGAAAAAACTAAAAAACCTACCACCCCAAAGCAGGCACCCCGCGGGAGGCGAATGCCAGTCGGGTGGTTTTCGTGGGATCAAATAGGACCATTCAACTCCAGATCGTGCGGTCAAAGCCCAATTGATATTTGCTTGCACGGTGATAGAAAATATCATGAGTCTTAACAGAAATCTAAGGTTTCACTCAATTATCCAGTTTCTATACTATGAAACAAATAATAAAATGAAAGGATTACATACTATTATATGTAATGAGTTAATATGTGTTATCCAAATTACAGAATGAGTGAGTATCAAAGTTTTAAGAGGAATTATTATTAATATCTGTTTGAAACAAATGTTCTCTTCCGGGAATTGAACTTTGCTTGAATTGAACTAAGTTTTTGAGGTTAAACTTATACTTAAATCTCGACAATCTCTTGGGAACTTTTTAAAGTATAGCCATGGAATACTTTTCACTAAATTAATGTTTGTATATAAAATATATGTATGGTCCATAAGGTAAGGTAAGGTAGGTGGGCTCAGTTTCCGCAACTTGACTCGAAATTGGTCCGTTTTGCGTAAAGCCCTGGCTACTTAAGCCAGCCCAGCTCCTTCTAGAAGCACAGAAGTTCCTGGGCACTTCACAGGCTTCTCGGAGCGACCTCACTGTTCCGACGGTTTTCGTACGTTGTTTAGCCACAGCCTCGCGATCCAAAACTACGTGGGTGACTGATTCCTTTGCGCTGAAACAGCCTCTGCACATGGGGCTGTCTGTCGCGCCTAGGACAAATAGATGTTTATTAAGGAGACAATGGCCCGTAATTGTCCCTATCATTGTTTTGAGATCGGTTCTGTTTAAGTTTAGAAGTCGCTTAGTCAGTTGTGGGTTCACTGCTGTCAGAGCCATTTTGGACTGCCTGCAGTCTGCACTATGCGACCATCGTTGATTCTGGATTTCGACGGATTTCCGGATATTCCACGTTCGAACTAGCGAGAAGGGCAAGGGAAGGAGCGGATACGGGCCATCCGGCGTCATTCCGGAGCCTCTTCTTGCAAGTTCGTCGGCAGCATCATTGCCGAGAGAGCCACTGTGTCCTTTTATCCACTGCAATGTAACCCTATTGGTTAGTGTTAAAGCCTCCAGTGCTTCTTGACACTCCATTAGTTTGCTGTTTATCTTTTTGTTTCCGAGCGCCATCAGCACGGATGCACTGTCGGATACGAGCGGGATGTATGGTCCATATTATTATTTATTATAAAGTTTACAGTTGTTTAGTTTAGTTGCTTAGTCAAATCTGAATATGTAGTATATTCGATTAAATTGACAATTAATTTACTAACAATCTAATTACATTGATTTTAATTGAATTATTCGTATTAGAACATATGTGCACTTATGACATCATGAAAAATCATTGGAAGGTCTAAATTAACATTTACTACCAGTTTCCAAATCAAATACGTAGAAAGAACTCTCGGCCACTCCTTTTATTCACCAAGTTTGGTTTATCATATATTATAAGAAATTTTATGGCCAGCAAAAAATGACACTATTCGTATCGTTGAGCGCTTTGTTTCACTTGATATATTGACATTTAATAATACAATAACTTTGTGCATAGAAATAATAAAACACTAACGAAACAATTGAACAAATTATTGTGATTTTAATTTGAAAATATTTGTAAACTATATTATTTATACAACAAATGTGAAACACATTGTTTCACATTTGTTGTATATTTTTATTTTTTTGTGTGTGTGTAATGTAAAATAATAAAGTATGCTCATTGACATTTCTGTGACCTTGGTGAAACAAAAATCTGTCTAATTGTACTACTTTAACTGAAGTTCTCTGCACTGCAAGGTTTTTGTAAAGTATTTTGTTTTTATTAATGTTTACAAGTCACTTTCAATCAAACTGGAGATTCTATAACACGGATATCGCAAGATCAAATGGAAAAACCATTTTCATTCGAGGTTTTTAATCTTCCTTATTACCAATCCTAAAGAATTCCGTTTAAATTTAAAATGACACATTTTCCTTAGGAAATCGCGTGGTGTTTTTATGTGTCGGCTACAACCGCAATTTACAGAACAAACCACTAGACTGGTAGACAAATACGAGGGAAATGCAATTAAATAAATAAAGTAAATGGGTGGTGCTACAAGTTTTTTAGTTCTATGCCTCAGATTTCTGTATCTGTTTCACGATCATCAATCTAATAGGCAAGTGGGTGATCAGGATCCTGTATGTCTAAGGCAGGGCAGTTTTCTCACAATCTTTTTACCATTCAAGCGAATGTAAAATTCGCACTTACATAGCCGGGGACCAAACCTACGTACGATCTGAGGGATGAACGAACCTATAGGGACGTGAGTCGCACGCTGAAGCCACTAGGTCCACACTGGAAAATGTAATAAGCAATTTTATAAATCATAAAGTTGGAGTTTTACTTGCGAAATTACTTGCATAAATACAAGCCACAGGAGACTCAAATATTGAAAAGGTTTTCAGCGTATATTTCCTTAAATTTAACCAGCCAAATACCAGCCAGTGCGGTAAAACAGAAAAATATAACTTTCCACGATGCTGACTCATAACGAGAAACAATGTAATAGAAACGCTTCAACGGAACACTTTATACTTCAAAAGCACACAACTTTATATAATTATTTTATAACATCACTGCGAGGTTTGCAGTCCACTTGAAATAATTGAAAAAGAACCTTAGTGGTTATGGTATTTGGTTTATTTTGTCTTGACGTGCTTGTCGTTTGCCTACACAGCTATTTTATGTTTATTGGAAAAGAAATAACTCTAACAAGGAAATTCTTGAGCCACTTAGGGAAAAATATTTTCCCGAAAAAATTCAAGTGTGTATGTTACTTTATCGAGTTACTTGAATATTCGGAAAGAATTTATGATAATAGTTATTAAAATATTTAGGCAACTCGTGGTAAGATAGACTTAAATTTTAACCGCCGTCGTATGCCCACTTAATATAGACCGTAAACCGTACCCCATTTACATCATTTTAAAGATCCAGGGCTTGGTGCATTTACTTACACCGTTGATTGTAAGTGCTAGTCTTAGTCTGATTGATTATTGGATTCCTTTTTTGTTAAACTGACACGTGACAGCCGAACCAGCGCATATTATTTTACTGAGGGAAGGGAGCATCCTGTATACCCAATCACACACATATTTTTTGGTAGAAAGTAACGAAAAGTAAGTAAGAAGAAAATAACAGAAATATGCAATAAACTGTACAAAATAAGCTTTATAATACTTTTTATGATTGATATACTTTAAAGCTATCCTTATAATATTTAGGATGAAGTTAACGACAATTCTACGATTCTGTTACAACAATATTGCTTCCAAATTTATGTTTATTTTTACTAAATTACCTGTTAAATGGTAAAACAAAAAAACATTAACTGATGTCCCTTTTTAATATTGCTCATTCCCAAAATCAACAGAATATTTCAAATCTGTCAGCAAAAAACTAAGTAGTTCAGATACCTCACAATCAAATTCTTTGAGATTATAACGTAATGACTACTATTATTCTGAGTTTAATATATTCGCTAGTAGAATTAATAAAAATTATATTTTTTATTAAATTAAATTAAATTATATTTAATAATGTCCACCTAATGCAATTAGCATTTGAAAATATTTGGCAATATGTAATTACTAAGTTTTAAGGATAATTTGTGCTTTTTTTTCTATTTAGGATAAGTCATATTCTTTTGTAGATTTTATGTTAACCGAAATTCGTCAATTTTATATAAGATAGATTGTTTGATAGAACTTATGCTGTAGAAATTGTATTATATATTTTGTCAATAAATATAACAAATTACTAAGGCAATCACTAAGATCGCTACTGAAGTAATGTGGCACAGTTTTCTTTATTTGTTACAATTCATAAACAATTTGTAGTCACAGTCAAGTTTTTATACTTTAATTGTATAGTTCGATCATGCTTCGAATAGCAAATCCTCTGTTAAAAGTCATGAACACCAGTGACAATGTACATTTATATTCCTACCCACATATTTTTAATTTGTTAAATTATAAGTACTTTCCGAAATTCGTTTTTCCATAAATTGTATTAAAACGTTTACTAAACAAGAATTCTATTAGCTAAAAGTATTTTTTGTAACAAAATGATAACAGCTGTAAGTCGGCCGTGCGTAAATATTTTCTTGTCATTACAAGAAGGGTCTCAAAAGGAATTCTTGTGACCTTCAAATAAAACTATTTCGGTCAAAGGATGTTAGTTAAGTAATATTATACATTCTGTACTCGTCGGGAACACGCGACAGGCTGACGGCACACATGAACCTAATGGATTTTTCCATTAGACCTAATCGCAAGGAATAAGGATCTTAATAGTGATACAAGGTCAAGGCGTTCCAAGAAATATAATTTATAGTTAAGTTATAGAGTATTTTTTTACAAAAGCTTTTCCTTTTATTTCTTGATTAATCTGTTTCTATAGAGATATGGAGTGGTCTATGGCAGTTATATCCTTTCTCAAAATAGAAATATTTACAGTCTTATCATAAAGTATATTTAAGAAAAACAAGTGATGGCGTGCAAATTTAAATACTTATTAAATTAAAATTAAAAAAAGTATTTATATAGCCTTATACATTTCTTGGAATTTTGAAACTTCTTTGTAAATTAATTCTTACTATACTATACTAAGGTCTCAATTGCTCTCTTCCTTTTCTTCGAGAAAAACGCCGCACATCTTCGTGGCGCTAACATTTAAAGAAGTTTCAGTTTAAAAATTTATGAAATATAGCCTTTTTTCTTAGTGTGCCTACGGGGAAAGGCCTCCCCACATTGTCCTCCATTTCTCCTTATTGTATACCAATATCGTCCAGGTCTTTCCAGCTATTCCATGATTTCATCAGGCCACCTTTTACATTTTCTACCTCTGTTTCTTTTATGGTCTCTTGGTTGCCACAGTGTTACAATAATACAATTAAATATACTAAAAGAAAATTCATAAAATAATTATGCCCGAATATTATAGGAATTATACCCATAAAACATACGAGTATACACATTTGTAATGGTTTAATATCTCCCTCTGAACTCCGAATTCCTTTCTCTAAATTATACTTGCAATTACCGAAGCGTAATAAAATGATGTTTTCCTTTCATATTACGTTCTTTAGCCCTTTAACGGGCCGGGGTAGCGGCTGGCAAACATGCCATTTCCAAGTTCCATTCACAGAGATAACTTAGTTAATATCCCATTCCGGCAAACAAGATTCTATTTAGAGCGCAATCTACATAAATTAGACGCGACCGCGAAACGAAAATAATCAGATAACGTCGCTTTGCAGACCGAGAGACGGCGAACTCCTCCCGCAGCTTACCACAACTTACTTTGTGCAATAATTTAAACACATTGGGTGCAGACAGTAAATGTATTCCACAGTTTACTAAGTATGTACTGAACATACAAACTTATAATAGAAACAGGAAGGAACCAAAAATTACAGACGAATAAACAGTATATAAATGAATTCATAGATATTTTCGTATATAATTTTTTTTTCTAAAAAATTTCTTCAAAAGTGTTTGTCCTCGTTTAAACATGTATGATGTTTGAGAGCATAAATAATATAAAGATTTTTAACAATAACTTTTTGGAAATACGTAGAAATTTGTGGATTATTAAACTTAAAATACTGAAATCTGCATTCTATTTAAACTTCTTTTGAAACTTCTCTATTACGGGAGGTTGGCCGTCAATCTAATGCAGCTGATCTTGTCCACAGATGCAGCAGATCTGGATTTTACTCATTATGATCATCATGGTGCAACACGTGGCCCAGGTGCAGCAACTTTCAGTTGTTTAATCGACATTAACCTACTTGTAATATTTTTACACCTGAAAAATAAGGGTTCCTTTTTTTTTCTTGCTATAGTAAAAACATTAAAAAATAAGGAAGGAAATAAAAATGACTTGATCTCGAGCTAAATTTGAATAGCCGTAACATAAAAGGCTTCAGAGGTATCAGTTTCGTTGTGTAAGCGAAGGGATCGCGCATTATGGTGCCTGCCTGGTGACACCGCATTCCTTTTGTTAATTAAAACAATGTTTTATGATAACAAATAAATGTTATCAAAAGTGATTCGCTTCGTCATGCCTGTATATTTACCTTAAAAAGATACGATGTCGTTTTTGTTTTAATTTCTGTAATGTTGATTACAGAAATTAAAACAAATTAGTATTATTGTAGATTTTTAGGGCAAACGATCAATTTATTGACCGCAAATGGTACTCAGAACTTCTAGGCTACGTTGTGCATCTAGTCTGGCCACAATTGTGTCATAAAAACACTTACATACTTTCTTTTTTGAATGTTTAATTATTTTGAATTTGTAAAACGTATATTATTTCAAAAACTTTTTTCGATTTTCCACTATTACATATGCATCTTTGCATTTTGTGGAAAAATGGACTAGGTAGATAATATTTTACAGTAAGTGTATTACGTAATATTACGCAAAAATCTAATTTATAAGATACTAATGTTTCGTTTTATTTTAATATTCAATAGCATTCAATCAATTTATCTCCACAAAACTGTTGAGGGCTACTACGATTTTAATAAATCTTGGCGAAGGCAATATGTGGGAAATGACGTCATAACTCACGCGATCGGGACCGTAAGTCGATACTGTCGATATATGGCTTTTATATTACATAACTTTTGTCTCTTATTTATATCTTAATTGGACAGGACAGAAGACACATGAATTGCAATTAGCACACAATTTGTTAATAGTCTCTTAGGTGTACCTTTTCACTACTAAGAACTGACGCGGTTCCTATATTTAAAAAAAAACGTTTATTCAGTTTAAATGTGTCTTAGAATATGCTTATGAATGAAACGTTTACAAAATATGCGAAAGAGCAAGACTACGCCATCCGTTCGCAAAACTACCAGGAGGCTATGTTCTGAGAAGAACGGGCAAGAAACTCAACAAGTTTTACCCTACCTCTACATTACAATTATTTAAAGGAAAATGTCATAAACAGTTCAGTCCTGAGTCCAAACAGCACGCCAGCGAAATAATATTTAGAAAGTACCAAATATGCTGGTAATATAAAAAGGTGCTGAGAAAAGGTCATATGAATTCGTGCGTAATATATAAAAATAATTATGCTAATAGCATGTAGAAACCCTAATGTGTAATTAAAATACACACTGCCGAACGGCGATGTTGTCTGTTAAATGTCATTAGATACTTTCCTAAAATTAACTGTGATGTACGAAACAATGTACTTTTTTTATAGTCCAGACAATATATAAATATATCTAGATATGACTATGTAGTCGTCGGAGGTAATTTATGTAATTGGTATTGGTAACCCGATTGATTAGCTAGCTAGCTATTTATTTTAACGACTATTGCTTGCTTGCTTCTCAACGGAGAAGTAACGCGCACAAAAAAGACTTTTATTTATTTGAGTACAAAATTACCGTCAGTACAAATACAATAAATTTCAGATAATTTATATTAGAAGGTATTCAGAAGACCAAGTGTTGTAGCTAAGGAATGCAATCTCGATATCGTGAGGTCTCAATCCCGCGAGATCGGGATTGCATTCCGTGTCGAGTTTTCGAGATCAGTCCCGATGTTTTACATGCAGAGATTAGGTGGCTGTAGTATAAAAAAATCTTCGATGAACATGCGTACCTCTGAGCGTCGAATATATGCAACTGCAGCGTTGTTTTATTTAAAAAGTCATAATGTAAAGTGTAATATAAATTGTTAATATTAATCATGTCTTAAAACAGTTGAAAGGCGACGAAATTTTCTATTTTCCTAGCAAATATCTTATAGCGTACATTTTCATTGTAAATCGTCGAAATTTTTTTTTTTAATTTTCCTTTTTGGTATCTTGTAATTATAAAAAGTCAAAAAAGTGCGTTTAAATTTTTCTATTAAAAAAAACAGTATTCTTTTTTATTACCTGATTAGTAAAATTATTTTATAATTTTTGGTTTTTTAAAGCCCTGTAACTTTTTTCCTATGCATTTTAACGAAAAAATTAAAATTCCTTTTTTGTAGAGAATTTAATTTACAAGCAAAAAAGGTAATTTAAAAAAAAATTGCGATTTACAATGAAAATAAAGAAATAAATGTTTTTAATGCATTTTAAATGGGAAAGGCCATTTTTAGGAGGTTTTTTATTGTCTGACAAAGAAGCTTTTTAGATATTTTTATTCAAAAAAATATTTTGAATCAGTCTAATATACATACGTAAATATATCGACCTATAAACCTAGGTGACATGGAATTGGTTAAATGTGCTAATCTCTTGTCAAGACTAATCAGTCGTAGCCACACAAACCATGTATTATACCTTTATCAGAACTGTCACATTATCCCTGGATTAACGATACATGTGTTTCAGTACGTTTTACCGGTATATGTAAAACGTAATTGAATATTCATTGTTATCAGTCTTTTATATCATAAAGTATTTTTTATAATAAAAAGGAAGGTTCAGGTTCAAACAGTTTACAAAAAATGCTTTACATATTACTAACCCTGTTTCGAATAAGTCATGAGTAAAATCTCCATTCGCTTAAATAACTTCATTTATATACTCTATAGTAAACAAGAAAGGCCACTTGTTGAATCGAATCGCGTCTAAAATTGTAGAATGGAATGCTTTGAAAGATTAAAATACAGAATTGAATCAATTACAGTTTAATTCAATAAACAAATTAACAGCATGATTCATAATGAAGATTCGATTAGTAAATAATATATTATTATTTTTATTTATTCGTAAAATATACTTAAATATTAATTTACAACAATTATTACATTAAATAACAAATTTTGATTAATATAAAAAGCCTTTAACTTCGTTATGTTTTAGCGAGGAAGTTTTATATAGGTAGGAATAGTTTAATTATGTTTCTATTTGTAATAATTAATATTGTGTTATTAATCCTTTTATAGATGCAATATCACACCATCTACATTATTAATTGCGAGTCGTATCATATTTTGGCCATACAATGCGCAAAGGCGATGAGGACTTGGAGAAACTGATCATCGTTGGTAAGAAGGCAAATGATCACGTAGCCGGTCACCAACCAGATGGACCCATGAAGTGAAAGACTCATCGTCTTCAAAACTGTCATAAGGGAAGCGATGGACAGAAACCGGTGGAAGCAGATAGTTCGCTCTAAATACTTCGTTGCTGACCATGACGCTCAGACATGAGCTGATTAAGGAGAGACATTATTAAGACCATTTAATTAATCATTAAAATTAACATTAAACGCTCTGGCATTGAGAGTGTCCATGGGCGGCGGTATCACTTAACATCAGGTGAGCCTCCTGCCCGGTTGCCCCATTTTCTATAAAAAAAAAATCAAAAATTTCCTACGGTTATAATAATAGTTGAACTGATTTGTTATATTAATTATTTTGGAATGTATGTTTAAAGAAAAGTAACAAATAACTCGTCCTTACTTTAATTAACACTATTTAATGTATTATTAACTAAACTATTTAATGACTAATAATGAATGAATAAAATAATGAAAAAAAAAGAGAAATAAATAAAAAATATATCTTTCCACTTATACTGTAAAACAATAGATATTAAGTTTTACATTCTCTATTGCTCTCGCACAGATATCAAAAATACACAAAAATACTTGAACAATCGAAATACAATATCGGCTACGATATAAAGTTGCTGTGGAGCGATGTAGAACAGAATCGATGCAATATTTTGGGCAGAAGTGGAAAAATAAAGCATTCGTGCAATTTACTGATTGCAGTAGCGTGCAGTGTTCACGGCGCGTTCCTAAAAACCATTACATTCAGCTTTTTTTAGTTTCGACTGATACTTTAAAAACACATTTTTGTATACACTCATTTACAGTGGAGATTAGTTAACAGTAGAACATCTACTCTAATATATGTAATCTAACCTATTAGTTAAGATTACGGATAGTATCGAGCCGTTAAAAATAAAGTTATCAATCGATGCATTTATAAAATGCACAGCAAAACATATTTGTTGAATACTAGGAATAATATTTCGTTTAAATGAGAAAATTAGGTATTAACTACCAAAACATTATGCAAAAAAAACTTATGAAACTCGAGAAGTTGTCATCCATCAGTGTCTGACACAATAGCAAGTCAGCGTGACATTTGACACTTGTCTTGTAAAATTAGAGAGATCTTCGAGCGGGGTACAAGGCTTTTAGATATAAGAGGGAACGGGTAAATAAAACGGTGGCGCTACAACCCCTTTAGGTCTTGGCCTCAGATTTTTGAATCTGTTTCATGATCATTTTTTAAATGTAATAGGCAAGTAGCCTCCAGTGACACACGTCGTCAAAGTTTTGGGTCTAAGACGTGTTGGTTTCCTCACGATGTTTTCCTTCACCGTTCGAGCAAATGTTAAATGCTTACGTAGAAAGAAAGTCCATTGGTGCACAGCTGAGGATCGAACCTGCGACCTCAGGTATGAGAGTCGCACGCTGATGCCACTAGGCCAACATTTCTCATAGTTCGGACAAATCTAACAAAGGCCGAGAATAAATTTAAAACTTACTCGAACCGGGAATCAAACCCGGTACCCCACCACACCCACCACCGCCACATACAAAGACCGTTTGGCAATGAGGCCCTTAAAAAACTGAATTAGACTTGTCTAACCTTAAGTTACTTCGCTTTATTAAACTTTTGTTTATGAATTAGCACAAAATCGTACCAAACAAAAAGTTTGGAAAGTTGTTTGTACCAAAGGAGCCGCCCTCAAAACAACCGAGATACTGCAAGTTGGTCACGAATTTCGGAAAGTAGAAAAAATTAACAAAAGCTGTTTAAAGTCCTCTTAAGTAGACTCAGTAAGTTGGTCATTTAACTTGTTGCTCAACTTGAAACTTTCGGTAAATAAGACCATCAGTTATTTGTGATTTCAGTAATTTGGAAGTCCCAATAGCGATAGCGATTGCGATCCCCACTTCAATGTGTTTGTATCGCGCGATACCAAGCTTGCAAAATTAGTGATACGGATAATGATATTGAAATATTAAGCTGCAAGGTATTGGCACAGGTAATTATTTACCATAATGAGCTAAATAAAGAGATTGACAGATTCATATTCAAGTACATACCATTAAATAAAGGTAGTATTTTTTTTATTAATATAAAACTCACAATGTTTTATTTGTGTTTTTGCTACTTAACCATTATTATATTAATCGATAATTTTTATATTCAAACAGATTCTGTCATTTCACGAATAATTTTATTTATTTTTAATAAAATATCTTAATTGGCTTTAAGTAATTGGGTACCAAAAAAGACAAAGTGGAATCTTTCAATCTCCCGTAGACAGTAACATGGGCTCATTTAAGCGGCTAACAAGGCATCTTGTGGACAGGCATGCCCTCTAATAGGCCGCATCTCAACATCAGGCCAAAAATCTGTCCAGTTCTATATTAAAAATGAGTAAATAAAAAGTATATATTATAGATATACAGTCAAATCCGTTTACGACGACATCGTTAAGAACAACATACCGGTTATATTGACCGAAATCAAAGGTCCCGTCTGAATTCTACATATCAGGTTCTCAGTAACATCATCATCGGCTGTTACGACTGTCGGTTTTTACGACCAAATATGATTAGCGCCATCGATGTCGCTGTAATAGATTTTGACCGTAAATATAATTTGTCTAATTATATTTGCCGCGAATAATTTTCGCGCACGAAACTGAAATTTTAAATGATTCGAGTTTTAGAAATGTTATAGGTACTTTACTACCAACTTACGTTAAATACGTTTCGTATGCATTAAATACATTAACTCTTTTCAACCAATGTGTTCCAAATTCTTTAAAATCAAAAAAAATCCTGTAAAATGAAATTTATCAATATAAGGTTACGCGACGAAAGCGCGAGGGAAGCTCACATCGTCCCTATAAATAGTAAGTGGAATAATTGAATTTCGGTCGCCGCTGAGCGGTTTCAATCCACCACGCTGCCTGCGCTAGGCTTGGCTGGCCTCACTCTATTGCCTCACTCTATTTACTTATTTGCGGCTTTTTACAAGGAAATTGGTTTGAGAGCTTTGACAGAATTTTTGGTAGGTACATACATTTACTATCACCGGCGTATTCATGAATAATATTTAAACGTACGTGTAAATACATCTTAAACAGAAATTGGACATGGTGTATATAATATAATAGAAATTAAAAATTGTATGTTCGCAGAGTGAATTCGAATTGGTATAGGCTGTAAAAATAATACTGTAATAAATAAATAAAAAGTTTAAAAACAAGAACTGACGATTATAGTAAAATATATATAACGGTAAAATCTTATATGGGTTTTGCCGTAGATTGCATGAATAATTGTTGATCATTTTTATTTTGAGTTTATAATAGATGGCGGTTTTCTCATACTACCTTCACTGTACTAACTGAATAATATGTTCCCTTTACAGAAGGTCTGGGGACATCTAGGTATCTACCTGTGGGGACATGAAGTGATCGCGGACGATGTCACTTTCTGACGTACCCATCCGGCACATTGAAGTTAATGAAGGACCGCCGAATTACTGTCCTTGCCATTAAACAACTATATTAAGTACATCACAAGGCCGAATTCTAATTCACAAAACCAAGAATAAATAAAGTTGGTTACATGAGTGCATAAAAAGGGTACACACCCTAATTCTTAAAATACGTGTGCCTCAAAAATAAGTTGAGAGGCGCACACTTAAATCTAGGCCAATACTGCTAAAAATAAAACACATACCTGTGTTATAAAATCATCTATGTGGTTATAAAATTGGTCAGCATTAAGTATATTAAGTAAAAATGTATACTTAAATAAACTACCTCTCTATATTTATATTAATTATATTCAGGTAATTATTAAGTATAGTAGTTCAAATCTGATAATAAATTTATAAATGATGCTTTATTTATCAGCCAAGGAGGTTGTATTCAAACGCTGCAGTTACTTATGTTTAATTAATTCCATTACTGTTTATAGCTTATTTTAAAATATCTTCCGTATAGTCACGCAACCAAATTAAAATGGCGCAGTCTCGGAAATAAATTCATAATTTAACATGAATCCATATTGTTTGCAAATAATTCTGAGCATTTTATTAAGAGTCCCTAAGCATATATCAACAGGTTGTCTGGTTGCGTTTGTTCCAAGAAAATAAAACTACGTAAAGCTAACATTTCGTATAAAAAGCTTTGAAAAATTTTCATAAACGTTGTAAAGTCATATTCGTATTATGAGTTTACATTGACGCGAAAGCTCACAGCAGACCGTGTTCGTGCTTTGGTTTTACGTATTTTTAAAAAGGAAAATTTGCGTTCGTAAACATGATTAAATTTTTATCATTGTTGGTGAGGATTGTGGGGTTGAGAATACAAGCAAATATTGTGATTGCGTGTAAAACTGCCCACATTATAATAAAGCCTAAATTAATTATAATAACAATGATAAAGGAAAATAAACATCTGACACTGGTTGCCTGAGGCTGATATTATTTTTTGATTTGTCCTTTTTCCTACTTATTAGTAAGATACTTAACATAAGAACGTTCTCAACACAATTGCGATCTCGCTCGCTAATTATTTTTTCTATATTAAATATTATCCATAAAACATAACATAGTAAAAACACTATTGTTGTACATAATCTTATGTATCTTCAAAACGCCATTACGATTCAAGATTTTCTCGTAAAAAAAAACAATATTTCGTAAATTCCCAAATAATTACAGATTATGACATCAGCGATACTTATTACGGCTAACTTACGTCACGGGAAGGCAATTTATCCTTGTGATTTATTCATCCGTCGGGAGAACAATACCGCCTCCTGGCAGCACCCCAGGTAGAACCGACGAAAATATTTTGCGTCAGTAATCCGCACTGCAATTAATATCAATAAGAATAATCAGCATCAGATCTGTCAGCCGGTAACGTTTCGTAAACCGCCTTTAGGCTTAACCCGTGATGTAATAAATCATTGTTAAAAGCTTGCATCGAATCTTGTACCTTTAGTGTATACCAAATCCTGTAAGAAAATAATAATTTTAACGTTTACTTTTTGCTGCTATGTTATTGGAATTTACTCTATCGGATAGGCTTTGACAATTATGTGTGATAATATATTTTTGAAGTGAAACTTCTTTATCGACGTATAGGAGAAATTTTGTAAGAAAACGTCACGTTTTTCGGTTACGCGCCATGTTGCTTTTTATCGAAGTTTAGTATAGTGACGTAAAGAATATAATGTAAAAAATATATATATAAAAATAAAAATATATATTTTAATATATATATATATATATAAAAATATATATGTATAAAATATGTCTGAAAAAATTGTTTTTATTAAGGCTTAAGCCTTAATAAAAACAATTTTTTCTACCCCATTTTCGTAAAGTTGCAAATAGTAGAAAAATGATATGTCGTAAAGAAGTTTCACTTCTTACATGTGTACTCTGGTACACACACATATAAAAAGTCGACGGTATTCGTCAAAAGGCTGATCATCTACATGCCTATTAGTTTGACATATGATCATGAAACAGATATATAAAAATCTTAGGCCTAGACTTTAAAGGTTGATGATTGGTTAATTTTATAAATATAAATAAAACAATAGTATAAAAAGCACGGACGCAGTAGAGTGGAAAGAGTCTTAGATTGCCTAATATTTTGAAGAAAACTCAAAAGTCCGATTTATGAAATCCGTGATACTAGAGTGACAAAAGTAGGTAGGTACTCAGATTGTTTGCGAATAGATAGCAAAGTCCTGCAAGTCATGCAAATGTTTCCAACACACAATTATACAGGATTCTGAATATTCTTAAGCTTCATAGTAATATAATAATATAATTAAACAATACTATAATGTAATTTTAAAAAATACTGTTTATTTTTGTGTTAATATAAATCGATGCCCTAATCGAAACATCGAAAAAATACGCAGTATTTTTTTACTTAATAATTAAAAATTAATATAATGATATATTAATGAAAAATGTGACGTGAAACAAAAAATCAAAAATTAATTTAATTTTTTTTTGACGTTCATAAGTGTACTTCTTTATATTAATAAAGATATTTTGAGTTGGAGTTTGAGTTTCAAACTAGTGAGGCAATTTTTGTTTCCGGCTCAATTTATTGGCATGTTTAAGGTACGTAAACTATGAAAAACATCCTATGTACCGTCTCAAAATCATGTCACACATATTAGAAACTATATTAAATCGATCATACTTAATCTATCATGCTTCTTGTATAATTCCAATACGAAACCGTCCAAAGTCAACATAATATTAGACCTAACTTCGCATGCTAATCAACGTACCAATCTCCGTGTGTATCGTGTCATGAATAGCAGTATACAAAGTGTTGGTCTGTCTCAATCGGTCTCAGTTGTTCGGTCCGGTCTCTGGGCAATCAAGAAGTCGAATCAGAAAGGAAACTTAATTACGACGAGTGCTCGGACTAGTCTATTTCTTTGCTATTTACTTGCTTTTAAAAACTTCAGACAGCGTTGATGAGAAACTTACTGTCGGCGTCTTTTACTTTTAAATTACATTTTAATTATATTACCGTTGTCTTATATACAACTTTTAAATACTCGGATTAATGTTTTTTTGTAAATTTTTTTTGTTTTTAATGGTGGATTGAATTTTCAATAAATAAAAACTTCATAGGAGTAAGTTATGGTTTATGCCAGCATACATAACTTAGACGGCAACGTAGTGGTTATAATTGGACAGACATACATATAGTTGTACCTATAAAACCGCAGTTTTAAATTTAAATTAATTATGGGTAGTATTTTCAAAAAAGTAGTTTACCATACAAAATATTTTTACAAATGTAACGTCAAAGAGGAAGATAACTTAGAAGGTACACCAAATTAAGGAAATAACAGGTATATGTCAAACATTGTAAAAGTGCAGAGAGGATAAGAGGGATATAATAAACATATTAGAAATATGTGTTCAAGTGTAAAAGTATCTAAAATAAAAGGCTATTAATATTAGAGTTACGTTCAGATTAGCTTGTTACATCTGTGTTTCATAGTGGAATAAATAGTGTATCATTAGTTTTTATAAGTATGTAGTGTTTAAGTATGTTTGTGTTTGTATGCGTTCCACGTGGAACCTCGAGATCTTAATTTAGTCAAGCTGTAAATCTTTCTCAATAAAAAACATAGTCCCAAGTCCTTCAAGAAAAGAGTGTACCAATTCTTTTTTTTTTTTTTTATTGATAAAGATTGCCAACGCTCGGCACACTGATATATTAGTAAAAACAAACACAAAATACAATTTTGAATGTGATGAGCAATCACGTGAGCCTCCTCTGCCCGTCTTCCTCCTGGAACATAAAAAAAGGTTAAAAAAAAGCTATTTGCAAAACATATATTCTAGTTTCGTCAATAATAATTCGAAAATTCTATAACAGAATCGTATTTTGTGAATATTTACCGTAGCTAGAAGAGTGACCTGTCTATTACTACTGAGTTTGATTTAAGTTTGTGATGAAGATTAATCCAATCGACCTTTAAATAAAGGTGTTTTTGTTTTATTTTTTGAATGGAAAGCTACGTTGTTCGTGAATTAGTTAAGATGAATCTTAATGCCCTTTTTATATAAAAAAAAATATTTTTTATTTTTTTTAAGCCTTAAATTATCTTCTACTTATTAACGAATTATCCTAAGTGTTGGTAAATATCTTATTTAGTTAATATGAAACAGGAACTCTCTCCGGTAAGCCTTTACCGGCTCCAAGGCTTTTTATCTTTTTCTATACCGAGCTATTTGGATCCCAATTTTACTAAAAAAATATATAATGTTTTTTAGTATTAAATAAAAATACCATAATCTGATGCATTTCAGAATTTAAGGGTCGGTAATATTTTGAAGAATATTTTTTTAAGAAAACGAATCGCATATTGAATTTCTTTACGATTCTGATATTCACGATAAAAATATAGCTATGAAGGAAAACAATTTCTTATTAGACGTAAAATGAGGTGCCCGTACTTGCACATAAACCTGTGCCATTAAACACAATACCGACGAATTTTATAGGAATTTTAGTGCAACTTCAGTATTGTGCCAATAAAAATTTATCGCCACTAGAGATATGACACTGCATCGTTGAACGGAACGGAACTGCGATTTTATTTCGTGAAATATTGCAGTATATTTGAAGAATTGATGACATAATAAACATATATATGTTACTAGCTTTATGCTCTTCGTTACACTATGCAAGTTAAATAATAAAATCAAAACAAAGTTCGGTTACGCGTGTCTCATTTTGTGGTCGTAAATGGCTGGAGGCAACCAATATTCTAAAATAATCGTTCTTTCTCCATTGGATTGATGCTACCTGAATACCTGTTCAGTTGTGTTCAGTTGTGAACAGGTGTTGTTGCGAGACTTATTCACGAGTAAAGCATTAGCTCTGGGGTCACAGGCACCCATCAGGCACCAACTTAAGTCTTTAATTAGCCCTGTGTACTTTAAGGTCATAGCGCAAGGGTCCAAAGGAACAAAATGAAAGTTACGGGAAAGACAAAACAATAACGTTATAAAAGATCTCACAATCAGAAATAAAAACGCAAATGATTTGGCTACAGTAAAAATTGACGCGGCAAAAGGTCGCCGCATATTTCAGCTGAAATTTCATAAAAAAGACAGAGGAAATCAGAAATGTATAACAAAGAAGGCGTAATTTGGCAAGATCGCTATGAAACATGGCCGAAACCGATCCGGCCATAAATAATAGCGATAACAGATCGCGCGCACGGTCTCTATGACACCTGATGTTTTTACGAGAGCCCACTTCCTGTGCACGCTTTGTATTAAGCTCTGACACTAGCAGAGATTATATATGATCATATTTTTTCTGATTAATATTTTATTTTTAAACGATTTCAAAAATTAGGTTATCACTTTGACCTGTAGTTGTTCTTGTTGTTAAGTATGTGGGAATTGGTAGGCTTCCACACATGTGCTAAATTTCGAATATGTCGTCCATAATGTTTTGTAAATTAAAAGTCATATGGTCATTTAAATTATGTAACTTAGGGAACAGTCTAAGTGTACGAGATAATAATCGCAATTTTACTCTTCATTTAACAGGCATTTGAAGTCACTTTTATATTTTACATGATAGTTCACCTGTTCGAATTTAATAATTTGTTCAAGTTCAAATGTTTTCTTTTTTAGTTTGTAAAAGTCTAATGAACAGTCAATAAAGAATATTTTATGTCCCTAAGACAAACCCAGGACCTATTTCTACCTGTCCTATTTATTACTTAAGATGTCATATAGAACATGGTGTAATGGCTGCAGCTCCTTACAAACGTTGTGTAAAAAAATTAAAAAGAGTGTCTCAGAGTTTATTGCCAGTTCTTCTCTTCCGTTCTACACCCTTGATTTGAGAACTGGCACTAAATGTAAAATTAGAAGCATTCATTGTATATTTCTTTTTGACGTTCATAACTGTACATTATCTTACCTACATAAATAAATGATTTTTGAATTTGAATTTAAGTCATTGTTAAAAGCGTACAAATTTAACAGAATCAAAACAAATAGTTTGATGGATAGTAATTTAAAACCCATTGAATTCGCCGTTTGCCGATTCACCTAAATCACTCGCGCCAACATATCACACACGTCATTGATATCTGTCTCCTATCGATGACAAAAATCAAAAAATATTGGCATTTTAAATATAGAATTTCATTTTAGACCATATTCAAGTTGTATTATCTACTTTGCATTTTTTAATTTATCTGTGGTTAATTTGAATGTGTATTGGCTTATTTTTCTAATTAATTTGTACGTTGTTGTAACAAATAACTAGGTTTAGTTAAGTAAAAAATAAATTACTCATCCGTCTTTTTTTATTATAAGGTAAACTAAATTTGTCAGAAAGAGACGAATGCGGACAAGGTGTTTGAGTCTCTAATCCACAGTAGACACCTATGGACACCCTCAATCAAAGCGACGGCGTTATACTTTGAAATGCGACAACAATGTTAATCCGACTGCTAATGCTGTATACAACTTCTCGACCTCAGCTTAAGAATGGTCAAGAATCGTTCCTTTAGGTCCGGGGAACCCTACCTTCCTTTATATATAGATCAGCGTAAACGTAGCACAACCCAAACAAATTCCTAGAGAGCTCATAACGGTATTGATGGTCTTTTAAGATATGAAAAGCGTGCCTTTTTTCTGCCCAAACTTGAATTGCTTCGGAAATACTTCAGTGGATACTTGGTTCCACATAGTATATCATTAGTTTCATCATTTGTAAAACGAAAGACGTCGTGGTGGTGGTGGTGTTCTTCCTGTAAATAAGTTTTTGCATCCGTTTCATCGACTGGTTTATTTATTTATTTCACTACAGTTGTGGTTTCGTTGCGAATTAAGCCCAATGTTGTAACCCTATGAAACCGTTAACGCGCCAAACTTCTCCATCTATCAATCTATACTGTTATTTGTTACGAAACAAAAGGGGTTCGAAGTTATACGCGTATAATTTCGTTTCGTGGTCCATGACAACTCCATCCCACCAACGCAGCTTCGGTCTACCGGGTTTCCTCTGGCCACGGGGTTGAGAGTTCAGTAAGGACTTTGGGATTATATCTTCTGGCATTCACACATGTCCCAATCATTTGAGTCTCCTGCACTTTATTGGACGATGTTGGTGTCGTCAAGGATGATATAAAGTTTCATTGTAGCGAATACGCCAAACACCGTCGTCGTTTTTGTAAATTACTTCACATTTTACCGAGTTAGATTAAAACAATATTAATAATGATAATTTGTTCATTTGTCATATGAACTTTAACAAAATAAACCTGTTTCAAAATGAACGAAACTCGCTTGATAAAATAATAATATTTTTTTTTCACAACAACATTTTTAGCTTACCTTGAAACCGTCAAAGTATTTCAATTAAATATTATCACTATGGCTAATTATTATTCTCTTAAGCTAAGGTTTTAGCTCCCATGGGGCGACCCTTGGAATTAAGGTATTATCGCACTCACCCACTAGATTATAATCCATTGAAATATAGTCCAAAATGTTTTAATTTTAACAACTATAAAAGTCTTGTACGTAACTATTATCTCGCGATACGATCAACTGGTGACAGGTAGTTTCTAGGAGGCTTACCCGTATAAGCCGCTAATACTGAGCTAATTTAGTGCTGAGCCGCTGGAGCTAACACCCTCTAATGCTGTTTGATTTATACCTCCAGTGCCCAACTTACCTGACATAAATTACCTCTACTGACATTCGCTTAATACAAACTTCTAACCATCGAAATTATGCACAGCAATATATCATTTTTATAATCTGTTCGCACAACCTACAGCCATTGTGATCAGCAACGAAATTTGCAGCTATTATATTCTCAATAATTAAATATTTTGACAACGCTTGAATATAAATTCTTCAATGCGTTTAATACACATGTCTCGCGTGTGATATATATACATTGAAAAATCGCAGACCTAGGAGCACGCTGCAGTGTCAACCCTTCGTGTTGACATCCCCAGTTGCTGCAGTGGCACGATTTTGTTCGTGGTTTGTAAAGCAGCAAAGCAGTGAAACTCTTTGTTCCATTCCATCTTCTCTAGACAGAGTCTAGGTTCATTTAGGCGGCGGATTAAACAGGTATCTTCTGGACAGGCGTGACCAATAGGCGACATTTTACTTTAATTCAGGTGGGATTGTTGTTTAACGTCTGTCTAATTTGGTATAAAGATATCTATATAAATAAAAGGGTTCGATTCGCAATCTTTCGATAGTATATATATATATATATATATATATATATATATGTTAAGTATAATGGTGTTAACAAAAATACTATACTAATCAAAAAGAACCAATTATAAGATATATAGGTAATAAGAAAATCTTTAAAGGCACACTAATGAAATGGCAAAGAAAAAAGGTATTTAATTTTACTTAGAGGTTCTCAGGTTCCATTTGGGGAGACCTCAGACGCCCTTCGAGGGTGTCCTAATAAGAAATAACTGAAATTCAATTAACTTATATTTTCACCTTCCCAGAAAATCAGAGACGTTTTTAATATTCGGGGATTTGAAGAAAAAATAATTGGCTTTTATTTGTACACAAAGTGTAATTTCGTGAATTGAGATTGAAATTGTAGAACATTTTAGAAACAAATGTCGCTAATTTGCTTAATGGATATTCTCATGCGATTCAGAGGGACCTTATTTAATTAAATTATTTACTTTATTCTGAAATAATAAATCTTATAATTTGTTGAATTATAAATGTCTTTTTCATATCAACAACGTGCGCTCAACTGGAAATTTGTTTTTTTTTAATATTTTTGTTCAAAATGTAGGAAACATTACCTAGTGACAATGTATACTAAAATAAAATAATTTTATGCCAGCCAATAACTGGTAAACACATGACGTTAAATACGGCTGTTTTCTTTCTTTCTTTTTTCTGATTTCTTGCCAAATATATCGCTTAGTGGTGATAGGACCACCTATGTGAATTCGTTAACTTACTCTGTAACTAAATAATTAAATTAATTATACATCTTAGGAGATGCTTCATTCATATTTTAACTAACCTGCATCCTAGTGGTTAGTGGTGTAAACAATTGTCTTGCGTTCGAATCCCTGAATAATTGGAGGTGTTCACGCCATCCAATCACCTAAGGTCCTCTCTGTCCTCATTTTCTGTCCTAACCGCACCCATTCCTTAAACACCACTCTGTCTCTTTGACATATTAAAGAAAATATCTGTCTGTCTATACAAAAAAACAATACAAAGACAGGAGGCCTAGGGGATTGAAGCATTTGTAATCATTGTATAAGTATGTCACAATTAAAGAGTAAAAATAAATAAATTTATTCAAGCCGAATACGCCCGCATTTCCATTTCGTAAGATTAAAATTGGATGTATGGTAAGTAATTAATGAGACGTAAGCCCTGTAATTAGTGAAGCGTGGAATATTAGCTCCCAATGATTCGTGGGTTATTCAAACGATCTGTATACACTCCCGACTTCTCGTATTGAAATTGTTTTAGTTATTAGCCAAGTTTCGTCATCGGTTTCTCCCCTCGTTCCATTGATGATATAAAACATTGCTATTTCAGAGCGATAATTCATTTCTGAGACTCTTAATGGTTTTATTTGCTTAGCGAAATGATTGTGAATTTATAGGACGATTTAATTTCATATTTCAAAACGTATATTAATCTGAGCAGTGTTGCCCTAGTGGATTCAGAGTGCGACTTTCATACCTGAGGTCGTAGGTTCGATCCCCGGCTGTGCACCAATGGACTTTTTTTCTATATGCGCATTTAACATTGGCTCGAACGATGAAGGAAAACATCGTGAGGAAACTGACATGTCTTAGACCCAAAAAGTCGACGAGGTGTGTCAGGTACTGGAGGCTGATCACCTACTTGCCTGTTAGATTTAAAAATGTTTATGAAACAGATTAAAAAATCTGAGGCCAAGACCTAAAGACGTTGTAGCGCCACTGTTTTATTTTATTTTCCTTTACATATATAATAAACATATAACACATACAAACGTATTAGAATTGTTTGTTGGCTGCTTTGGCAATTTTCAATCGGTTATATTATCCAATTAATAAAGAAATAGTCTTATTACCTTTAAATTCTTTTTTT
This sequence comes from Pieris rapae, assembly GCF_905147795.1. NCBI lineage: Eukaryota > Metazoa > Arthropoda > Insecta > Lepidoptera > Pieridae > Pieris > Pieris rapae. Next base: position 2,515,164 of record NC_059526.1, on the reverse strand, counting down.
ATCATTATTAAAAGCACAATTATGTATTATTTTAGTATGTCGTGTGTTCTCTGAGTAAGTGGTTCGTTGGTGTGCCTTTTTAAATAAATTCGATAACTAATTCTATTTTTCTTAATCATAGCGTTAATTCATAAACACAGAGGTCTTTATAATAATAAAATTAATTAATTCAAATCACGTCAAACACGGATAGGTTTCATAAATAATTAATTAATCTGAAATCATAAACTCGACAAACTTTATCAGCAAATTAGGAAACTCTATGTTTTCGTTCGAAAATTGAAATATGAAATATGAGCGGCAGAAAAAAGTCATTTAGGTATGTCACAAATATAAATTTGCTTCTACATTTTATACGAAAAATGAGGTTTCGAGGAATGAGCTTATTTACTTGTTTCTGAACGCAAAATTACACAGCTTTGTCGTGAAATATGAGAGACTTAGAAAGTACTTTTTACTAGTAGCTGTCTATGGCTTGGTGCGTGAAATTATAACAGTGTGTATTCATTCCCGATTAGTGAACGAGTGATTTAGGGAAGAATGGTTAGGATTTTTAGTGTGTATGGTAAACTTAACCACAGTTTACAATTAATATTTAAGTGATTTTTCTAACAGATGTATAGTATATGTTTTCATGAAAATTTTATATATAAGCAATTTTTGAGCGAACGAGCGCCATTGAATTTTAGGTCTTAGACATGTTAGTTTCTTGATTATTCTTTTATTTACTCAAGCAAGTGTTATTGGAACGAAGTTCCTTATCGCGCGTTGTGAAAGGAGGCTAGATGGAAAAAATTCTTACGAAAAGTTGTCACGACACTTTTTGCCATAGTTGTTGTCACTGAAGTTAAGCAACGTCGGGCGAGGTCAGTACTTGGATGGGTGACCGCCTGGGAACACCTCGTGATGTTGTCTTTTTTTTCTTTTCATAGGGACAAGAAATGAAAACAACAAAATATAATACTATCATCGATGCAGTTTTTTCAAGACATAAATAAAATAGAATCCCAAACATATGTTTCCTACTTCAATTACAATACATTCAAACAATACTAATATTAAATAACATTATATTTGTGATTAATAAAAAAAAATGATAAATTAAAAAAATAAATTTTTTTTACAATTCCTTCACTAATTAATCGAAAGGAACTTCGTTCCATTCGGACGTCCCTTGACACCTTTCAAGTTTTTTTTAAACATAGATTTTATAATCAAGGTTCAGAGACAGATTTAAAAGGTAGGTAGGTTTTCAATCGCAGAATCTGTACTCTTAACCGTTAACTTAGAATGAATTCTAAACTACAAAAACATATTTTATATCCTTTACGCGAGTATTACATATAAATATTGTAATGGTGTGCTAAATAACTTTGTAATGTTTATATTTTAGTTACCTACCTATATGTTTCTAGCCTTCGCATTGATGTCTATGGTGCAGCACATCAAAGTATCACTACAAATGTTGCAATACTAAATTTTACAGTCTATAAACGCAATTTCCATTTCTTCTATGACAGCTTCAGATATCACCCACAATCAAATATTCAGAGCTCATATCTCCGATCACATAATGTTATACGTAAACAACCGATGTATATTGTATTGCCAGGGAACAAATGGTGTTTTTCCTGATATTTTTCGCTCGACTTCAAAGGAAAAACGTTTTGATTGTTTGCTTTGGTGCTGGGTGTTTGGAGCAAACGTTCCGATGCAGAGGTTACTCACAAAGAGAGGTTTCTGTTTGTGCTAAAAATATAAAGTAATTGTATAGTCATAGGACATTTATGTCAAACAGATGTCATCGGAGAACATTTAGTTTTCTTAAGAAGGTTTTATATGCTAGGTAGCGTAGTAGATTTAGCGTAAGATGTCCATTTAATATGTTCTTATTTTAAAAAGTATTTATAGAAAATAAATTAATAAAGCGTGAATAATAATCGTGGCTTAGGGTCTTTCAAACACCAAAAGCCAAATTGTATTGAAGTGACAGTAATTAAAAAAAAATTAATATACTAACTTAACCTAACATTTTATTCATTATATACATAATGCCTGTGCTTTGTTCCGAAACAGTAGAGGGGCTGCATATCCCGCAGCGCCGGAGCTGTCCAAAAAATCTATAATTAATATTGTTCGGTTACTTTGGGTTAGTATATTAATATTTTTTTAAATTACTGTTACTTCAATAAAACTAAAAATAAAATGTCTATGTTTTTCCCTGCTCATCCCATATTAGGGATAACATTGCTAAAATATTATTTATAAAGTGACATAAATAAATTTCCTGATGTAGAAGTGAACTACATAAACCCTATTATATAACATTAATGTTTCCTTATTTCGGGATCAAGCTATTAACCCAAGTCAAAGCGATCCAGAAGCATCAGCATACGCCATGTCATTATGTAAATTCTCTTCAAATATGATGGATGGATGGAAAGGAAACCAATTATCTCCCCTCGACTTTTCGTGGTTTCAAACAAAAACAAAAGACTATCGTTTCTTATTGTATAGGCAAAATGCAATTTGTTTTGAGGATATATTTTCTGTGTTTTCTTAATTAACTTGTCAAAATGGAGGATCTGTTGTCCAACTATATGAAAATGTACTATCAAATTAAAGATAATTTAACTAAGATTTGTTATATTATTAATTAAAACAATATTAGTTCATGTTTGTATTTTAAAGTACAACTTTTGTTATATGAAATGTACCTATAGAATATAATTACGACACGTAGAACTTGACTTAACCTAAAAAATGACTTTACTATTTTGTTACTGTTAAAAAACTAATTAAAACATCATTATAACATCCTATTAAACCTTTAACATGAATAACTTTAGGTATTATACTGTCAATCGTTTTATTAGTATATTATATTCATACTGTACCCTATAGCTAATAACGATAAGAAATGCCCAGCACTGTACAAAACTGTATGTACTATAAAAATATCACGAAACTTCATAGCAACATTAAAGAGCTATTCATTTAATACCACAGTGATTAATACATTGGGGTCTATGAGACCTATTATTACATTATTAGAAACTGATTATAATGAAGAACAGCAACCCGCGGCTCACGATAAATGAATATAAATGATGCTCTGTTGTATCAAGCCAATATTAAAATGAAATATTTAAACCAGACGGATCAGCGATATTAGTTAAATTACTGTTCTCGCTTTACAAATTAATTTTTTGCCCTCTTTGAGCGTTTATACTGCAGATCGCATTTGAAACAACATTTATTTAATATTAAAAGAGATTATCTGGCAGATTTTAATTAAATAATTTCATAAAACTATTTCAGTAAAGTTGAAAGTTGCAATGCATTAATTTTTGTAGATGGCGTTAGGTGTATGTGATACAATACACGAATCTTTGTTTAGATTTTTTATTAGGCTTTATTTTTATTAGGCACGAATGTTTGTTTATTAGGCTGAGTCTCTGCAATTAAATGTTGCGTTAAAACGGTGGCCAAACACAACATTGTAGTCAATTTCGTCAATCTTGGTAGGTTTGTAGCAAAATACCGCCCTTATGACACTTCTGACATTTACTTTCGGAGCATTTAAAATACTAAGGTTTAAGTTACTTTCCTGTCTCCCAGGTTTTCAATCCTTTTCCACTCCTTTATCTTGTAGATATGAGATTATATTTGTTCACATTTAATTGTACTTTTATTTTATTGATGTTTCTACCCATAGGTTTTTAGGCTACTACTACTATTTTCACATCACTTATTAATTTGATTTTGACTTTTTACAAATCACAATTAGTTTATTTTTAGTTATTAGTTAATGTTATTTCACAACTCATCATGTTAACAGAGAAGAAATAATTTTAACATCATTCAATACAATAATATAACGTGACAGTTTAAAAAAATCGATCATTCCTTTTTCTTATATCAAGCAATAAAATAATTTTGGTAAAAATTCAGCAAACGCGAATTGCCTTGAAGCCAGACACTGAATTAGCATAATAATTCATCGCAATGACTCGTCACGGAGTGGAGGGTAAATAAGTGGGGGTAAAACAGACATTGGTTATGCAAAGATATTCAAGAGTTATTCAGTTTTCTTGTAGTAGACGGCAAAGACTAAGTGGTCCATCAACATAATATATTGTTTAAAAATTGCTGTAATATTTACTATCTCACATTTTTTTTATATAGAACAGGGGGCAAACGGGCAGGAGGCTCACCTGATGTTAAGTGATACCGCCGCCCATGGACACTCACAATGTCAGACGGCTCGCGAGTGCATTGCCGGCCTTTTAAGAATAGGTACGCTCTTTTCTTGAAGGACCCTAAGTCGAATTGGTCACATAGCTAGTACAATAAAGTTAATGATTTTGTTTTTTGCACAGGGCATGGAGCGTTTAAAGGTTCTTGTAAGATACATTTTGAGTCGCAGAACCAGTGGAGTGAGTGTGATTCAAGAACCGAATAATGAAATGACTTGTAATAGTTACATCCTCCCTCGCAAGGGGGATGCTTTAACCCGCTCGAGCATGAGACTCTATCGGGTGGTTTGTTTGTTCGCGCCCTGCTGATACAGGGCGGTACGGGGGCGGGCTACTAGCCCTTGGTGGGGGCTGCTGCGCGCGAGGAACAATGGCTCGACTCGCTGCGCGCAGCCGATGGGGTCTTGTCCGGGGTGTCAATCCGGTGGTAGTGTGGGGTCAAGGAGTAATCTCGACTTGACCCTGGTGTCGTGGTCGGTGGTATCGGGCAGCGCGCTGCGCGGCTCGCGGTCAAGCTCCGCCGGGTGAGACCCCCGGTAGCCCCGGGGGAGGCCCAGCGAGGCGACCAGCGGTCGAAGCCGCGGCTGCTGCCCTGGTGTCATGTCCGGTGGTGTCGGCATCCGCGGAGAGTAGCTCACGCGGATACCGCAGGCGATCTGGCGGCCTGGAGTGCCATGGCGCGATGTTTTGGAGATGGGGATGCTGAGAGCCATCCGCTCGATCGAACATCCCCTTCGCGAGTCGCGCGACGAACTCGTCGATGGACTCCATCCGCAGGTCTCGCGCTATGGTGGCGTTTCTCACGTAGCGGGGGGCCCCCACTGCGCGCCTCAGGCATGTGTTCTGCACGGCGCGCAGTCTCTGCCGGTGGGCCTCCTTAGTGTAGGAGTACCACGCCGGCGCCGCGTACGTGAGATGTGGGCGCACGTACTGCTTGTACAGCGCGAGCTTGGTGCGGATCGGTATGTTGCCGGTGAATAGGGGGCGGAGTTTGCTCGACACCCCCTTCGCTCTTCCTACGATCCTCTTGACGTGGTGCCGCATGGTCAGATTCCGGTCGATGGTGACCCCTAAGTAGGTGACCGGCGTCTTCCACGGCACGTCCTGGTCCAGGAATCGCAGGGGCGGCGGCAACCAACTCCGGCCGAAGGCGATCGCCTGTGTCTTGGTAGGGTTGGCGGCTAGTCTCCACTTGTTCAGCCACTCTGGCAGGAGGTCCAGAGCGCGTTGGAGCTTCGCCGCTGCTGCCTTGGTGTTGAGCGAGGTGGCCACGTACGCCGTGTCGTCGGCGAAGAGGGCCAGGCTACACCCGCTCGGGCAGGGGACGTCGTCCGTATAAGTGGTATACAGCAGCGGCGATAGCACGCTGCCTTGTGGAACGCCCGCCGTGATGGGTCGCGGTCTCGACGCAGCCTCTCCCGTCGCAACGTAGAACGTGCGGTTGGTGAGAAAGGCGCGGAGCACGGCGACTATACGGCGGGGCAGTGGAGACTCGGCGAGCTTCAGCACGAGGCCCCGGCCCCTTCCTTCTTGTTGAGGGCCGCGGCTGCAGTGAAGAGCACCTTCGTCAGCTGCAGCGTGGTGCTGTGCTCGCCGCGGAAGCCGAACTGCTCGGGCCTCGGCTGCAGGTATTTGTAGGTCCTCTGCAGCAACAGCCTCTCGAACAGCTTCGACTGAGTTGAGAGCAAGGTGATAGGCCGGTAGCTCTCCGGTCGGGTGTAATCCTTTCCGGGCTTCGGCAGTAGGATCACCTTGCCCTCTTTCCAGGTACTGGGGAAGTGTAGGGACCGGATGATCCCCGTGAAGAGGCGCGCCAGCGCGACTATCCACCTCATGGGTAGGTGGCGCAGCGCCTGGTGGGTGATGCCGTCCGGTCCCGGCGCCTTCTTCAGTGGCAGCCGGAGTATCGCCTTCCGCACTTGTGAAGGCGAAAAGGCAATGGGGTCGTCATCGGGTGGGATCGGGCGAGCTAGCCAGCCCTCGACAGCGCTCTCGACCTCGGCCACGCGCGCTGGGCATGCCGCGGCGTTCGGTGAGAATTGGCGCTGGAGGTGCTCGGCGAAGATTTCGGCCCGATCGTTGTTGTCATAGGTGATGGCGCCGTTGCCGTCGCGTAGCGGACGCTTCGGCTCTGGAGTCCTATAGAGGCGGCGGCAGAGTTGGTGGAGGCGTGTGGGCTCGGTGGTCGCCTCCCCCAGCGCTTGCTCCCAGGAGCGCTGGGCGTGGGCGGCCAACTCGTTCTTGACCCGTTCGGCGAGGCGGTTCAGCTTTGTCTTCAGCACGGGGCAGCGATTGCGCTGCCACTGCCTCCTGAGCGCGCGCTTCTGTCTGATCAGCCTCAGCACGAACGGGGCCAGTTCTTCGCGTACGACCTCCGGCGGACGCGTGGTCGTTGCTTCCGCCAGAGCTGCCTGGAGTTGCCGCGTCATGGACTCCGCCATGTCGTCAACGGCGCCTGGTGTCGTGTCCGGTGGGCCTGGCGCGGTGGCGCCTTCGAGTATCGATTCGAAGGCATTCCAGTCGGTGACCCTCCAGCTGCGTGCGGGCGGGGATGGTGCCCCCGCGAGAAGGCACAGCACTGGTTGGTGGTCCGACTGGTACTCGTCCATCAGGACCTCCTGCGCCAGGTAGAGATCAGGCCGGTTATGCACCACCAAATCGATAATGTCCGGCCTGTGGGTATTATTTCTCGGGTAGTGGGTGGCGGCATCTGGTCCGCACACCTGGTAGCCGCGAGCCTCGGCATGCTGCAGAAGCCGGTTGCCCCGCGAGCTGCTGGAGTGGGAATGCCAGCTAATGTGCTTGGCATTCCAGTCGCCCGCGAGGAGCGTCGGCTTCCGGCTGAGTGCGGCCTCCAGCTCGGCCGCTGCGAAGTTGGCGCCGGGGGGAGCGTAGACAGCTAGCACGTCTGTGGGCTGCCCGCCCAGTTCTAGCTCGACCCCCAGCGTCAGGATTTTGTCGCCGTTGACCGGCGGGATTGCGCGGTGAGCGATCCGTCGCCGTATCATCACCGCCAGTCCGCGAAAGGGCGCCCCGTTGGCCGCCTGGTGCTCTGAGCGGTAGACGTAGTAGCCCGCGGCACGCAGTCGGTCGGTGGGGCGCAGATGCGTCTCAGAAATGAGCGCCACATCCACGTCCTGTGTGCGTAGGATGTGACGCAAGTGGTGGCCTTTATCCCGAAGGCCGTCGGCGTTCCAGTGCAGGAGGCGTAAGTTCATTTTCGTTGCCTCACGCCTCGACTGCGCGACCGGCGTCCTCCGTAGGTCGGTTCAGACGGGGTCGGGTATAGGGCGCCCAGCAATGCGGTGACCGCCCTGTCAACCGCCTCAGCGATCGCCGTCTCGCTGGGGAGCGTCTGGCCCCTCAGTGGGCCCCCGCTGCGGGGGCGTGCGGCGCGCTGGTCAGCGGCTCTGGTAGCTCCAGCAACTGGAGCGGAGTCGGCGGCGGCCCTACTGGGGCCAGCCTCGGCGTGCGCGGCAGGTTCCGCGCGCGGGGGGGCGGGGGGTTGTACCCCCCCACGTCCTCTTCTTCTCCCCCCTCTGCGGCGTCGGCGTTGGCTGGGAGGCTCCGCGGGGTAGGTGACCATTTCTACCTCCTGCGGCTGCGAGAAGTGCTGCCCATGAGCACGCGGGTCAGCCTGCGCGTATTCGCGCGGCTCGTCCCTCCGCCGTGCTTGGGCAGCTGGTGTAGGTGCAGGGGCGGTGGCGCCATGTGCGCCGCGAGCGCCAGGTGCGCCAGGTGCGCCAGATGGTCCCCGCGCATCGCGGACGCCAAGTGCGCCATGGGCGCCATGTGAACTAGGCGCGCCAGGTGCGCCAGGTGCGCCATGTGCGCCGCGGGCGCCAATTACGCCCTGCGCGCCACGTCCGCCGCCAGCGCCAGGCGCGCCATGTGCGCCATGTGCGCCGCGACCGCCGCGACCACCGCGACGTCGACCGCGCGCCTCGGAGGCGCCCATGCCCCGTGCTGCAAGTGCCACCGTGCCAGCGCGCTTGTTGCGCGCCTCCTCCTTCAGCACCGGACACGTGCTGTGATTGGCCGGATGCGCCCCCTTGCAATTGGCGCATCTCGGCGTGGCCCCCTTAGGTAGGGGGCAGTCGGCGGTACGGTGGCCCTCCCCGCACTTCACACAGGCCAGGGCCCGGTGGCATTGGTGCGAGGAGTGTCTAAATCCCTGACATCGATGACATTGTGCGGGGCCCCTTTTGCCCCGCCAGGACTCGATGGTCACCCCCGGAATGCACAACAGCTCTGTTATGCCGTAGATCGCGGGGGTGATGTCTGGAGTGCGGCGGAGTATGACCAGGAAGATACACCCTGGTCTCCCCTTCCTGGCTCTAATGGGCTGGGCGTGTTCAGGCTCGTACCCGAGGTCTCGCAGCTCTGACATGATGGCCTCGGGTTCCGTGTCCGCCGGAATGCCTCTGACCGCCACCTTCAGCTGCCGCTCTGCTGGTAGGGAGTAGGAGAAGTATACCACGTTAACTCCGCTGGTCTCCAACTCCCCAAGGTACCGCTGCACCAGGCGGTACTCCTCCTCGTCCTCTGGTGTTATTTTGAGCCCCTGTCCATAGGCACGCGCGTTCACCGTACGCCCCAGTCTCTTTTTCATCTCCCTGAGATGGGTGGTCCAGTCAGGGAGGGATTCTATTACAAATGGCGGGTATTTCGGTGTCTGAGGCGCGGCGGGCAGGGGCGCGAGTGGTGGCCGACGGGCCACCGTCGGCGACGCGGTCATCGCGGCGTATGACGCCGCGTTTAAATTTGTAGTCGCCGCGTCTTGCGGCGTAGGTTGAGCCGTCGCAAGGGCCGCGCGGGGCGCGGGGTGGGCGGAGGGGGGCGCACTTGTCGACGCCGTGGCCATGGCCGTATCTTCGAAACGGCGGCGGCGCGGGTCCCTCTGAGAGAGCGGCGCCGGTTGCGCGTGTTGTGTAGATTGATTGACGCCAGGGGGCGTCGTCTGCGCGCATACGCGCTTAGGCGCCGACCCGGCGGCGTCCTCGTCTGAGTCCGGCGGCGGCGGGCGGCGTAGAGCTTGTTGCGCTCGTTTCACTTTAACGAGCGCATCGTGTTCGTCGCTTGATAGCGGCGAAGTCAGAAGGCCCTCGTTTAGAAGGCGCCTGCGCGTCTGCGATAAATACTCGCACATGGCGCGCGCGAGTCCATCCGTTGCGAACCGGCCTATGAGTGTCTGCGCAACAAACAGCGCATCCGACTCATAGCCGGCACGGGGCGACACGGGCTGCGCCGGGCGCAGGTCGCCTTCCAGGAAGGCCAGCAGCTCCGCCGGGTCTTGCCCATGGGCAACACTTTCATTGTCATGGATAGTAATTGTGGGCGGACTCACCGTTGTGTGCATTTGTTGTTCCGGTGGCGCCATCAATGGGGGGCGTGGCCTGTGTGGTGTTGCGGTGAGGGCGCTCTCGTCATCGCTATACCGCGACGAGAGCTGCGGCCTCACATCACTATCACTTAACACATTTAGAAGGTCCTGCGTATCACTGTCACTATAACCCGCGAGGGGGGCTCGAGCGCCAGCCGGGCGCGAGTCACCAGCGACCTCGGGGTCGTTCTGCGACGCAATGTTCCGCGGTAAAGTTTTTTCCGCGGGGGCGGGGTTGTGGGGGGCCGATACGGCGGGGTATACAATCGAAGTATACCGCGACGAGAGCTGTTTCTTAAAAACGGCTGTCTCGCCCGGTTCTTCGGCTCCTGGTCCCGGGGCTCGATCGCTACGCGAGCGAGAGCCGCTCAGGGACCGGTCAGCCATACGCGACGCGGGAGCACTGCATTCAGACGATGACGACGGCGGCGGCGCGGCTCCACCGCGCGAGCGGGAGCGTTCCTTGGCGCGCGGGCCAGACGTATCGCGGCGGGATTTTCGCTCCATGACGGGAGCTGGAGTCTGCCAGGCACAGCCTGGACACCTTAGCGCCTCCCGCGCATGCGCATCCCCCGGTGAGACCCTCTGGTGGGAAGCCGGGATAGACGCAGCGCGTTTGTAGCTTCGGTGTCGGCGTAGAACGGGTGCAGGCGGCTACTCACAGGTTTCTGCTTATATGTTTTATAACTAAAACAATAGCAGTAATAAAAAAAACGCGTGGAGGCTCGTGTGCACAAGGAGGCAGACGACCGTACGAACCGAATAATGTTTTTGAAAGGCATATATATACATAATAGTATTATAGCACGACCAAATAAAGAGACCGTACTTCACACATATCTCAAAGCTATTGTCTGGTGTAACCCTAACTAGTTGCTGTTTATTCAATTAATATGATTTAGTTTATATACCTCTATATACTAAAATGGAGTACAATATTACGAAAACTAAGTCTTTAAAAGAGTCTTGGAAACACGAGATCTTGTAAATCCATACATCACAAAAGTGAGTGATCATCACTCACTTAGGACGCTTAGGAATCCTCAACGAATACAATTTTTGTCACATTTATCTTAACAAGAGTGAAAAGGACAGAACATAATACACATATATGAATTAGACCGGTTGAATCGCAATCGATAGTTTGTTTTCAATCGAACTATAATTGCCAATTTTCTGTTGTGTTGAATTTCTGTGTCATACATTGTCGGGTTTTATTTATATGCAATAAGTTGAGAAGTGCCTGACACCGAAAACCCTGATCTAGTTCTTACGTATGACGTTTTCATTTACCGTATAAGCAACTGTTAATTAATTATTATCATCATCACCTTAATGCACAACTAAGTATGGAGATGGCCCCAGCTGTGTGTAATTTCATATAAATAAAACGCCCAAATAAAATTTAGTCCTCAAGGTGAATAAAATTTAATTGGTGGCATTTTAAGCACTGAATGGACACTTCTCACAATGTGAACTAATTAACCAAACAAAATTAAGGATGCCTTAATGAAATAAAAATATCCCTTATTCTTAAAGTAAATAAGTTGAAAATTGTTTGTTAGAGGTATTTCTTAAATGTTTATTATTTGGGTCGTCCTAACGCCGGGGTACATTAACTTACAAAATTAATTTTTACTTTAATTAAACAATCTTTTTATTTAATGGTGTCTGATAAGATTTTCCGATGGCGAAATAATAATTATTTTGTTTCAGAATATATTTTATTTTACGAATGGGCCGTGAAATATTATTATGCTTACAGAACAAAAATCATACGTATCAAGAAAAATATTATAAAAATGAAATGGTTGGTCTTATATGGCTGTCTGTGGCTGTGATTTTTAAAACAATTATATTTAACCCATAAACCTGGGCTGATATTCAAAAAAAAACGTACTTAGGCCTACCTATTATTAATCGCCAAAAAAGTATGTTATTTACGCAATTATAATATATATATTATATATATATATATATATTATATAATATATAAAGTTAATAATTGAATAACGTACAACACATATAGTATAGTTATCTTAAATTAAAAAAGATTCAATTGTTTAATCGAAAACCAGCCAACCATATTTTTAACCTTCTACCTCTTTTTCTGACCATGACAATTATAAGTTTTAAATAAATGTAACGAGGGGAGACTTGAAGTGTTGACACTTCCCGTAAGTTTGAAAGCGGCTGAAGGGATCATTAACTATTTCGAAAGTCATTTTTTACATTCATTAAGTACATCAAGTCAATGTTTTGTTGCGCGTCATTTGATTTCTGAATAATCTTTAAACTAGCAAACTAATGTATGATTTTGACAATTGTTGCCAGAACGTATAACGTGTTCATTATTTAGCCAAGAAGGTAGGCTTGCTGTTGCTTGCACGGAGAACAGATTTGGAAGTTTTTTATATAGAACAGAGGGCAAACGGGCAGGAGTGGGCAAACAGGGGGCAAGCGTCAACCAGCATCACGTGAGCACCTGATGTTAGGTGATGTCGCCGCCAATAGAAGTGTCCATTTCAATGCTAGAGGGCTTGCCAGTCGAATTGGTTTTGAAATACTAAATTGGATAGCTGGTTCAACATAGTGAAAAGGTAGACATACCCCTCATGTCCAACGCAACGCCAAGGGATCAATCAACCCACTCGAAAAAATATTGGTCGTCGACAATTCGATCAGCTCTCCGTTGAAGTTTAGGGAAAAATAGTGGCTTAAAGATGTAAAGTATGTAACAGTAAAGTCGCACTTTTTTCTTGTGAACTTTATTGTAAGAAAAAAAAGAATAAGTGATTTGTAAAAACTATTATACGTTTTTTTTATAGAACAGGGGCAAACGAGCAGGAGTTTCTGTTCAGTTCAGTTTCTGTACCGCACAATTTTGATGCACCAACGGATACAAATACTACATCGAAATTACATTAACTTAGAGATTGCTATCACTATTAAAAACAGTTACATCGATTCTGTTCTGGCTTTTAGATGCATTTTAGACGTGCGATACAAGATGCGTCCGTTTCTTCCATCATATATATTGTATAGTAGGTAAGGCAAGTGATCAGCCTTTGGTGTCTGACACATATCGACATGACAAGCGATTTTTGGGTATGAGACATGTCGGTTTGCTCACGATTTTACCATCACCATAAGAGCTGTGATTTGAACGCATGATCTAGGGGATCACTCAATTAAGACAGTAGATTAACAATACGTAGAAAAACTGTATGTATAATTTAAAATTGTGTAGTATATTTATTTTATAAATAAAACATGATATATGGATAAATCACATATTTAATATTTGTGTGTTGATTCAACCCCTCGTGAAATTTAATTTTTAATTGTGCACTCTTTGTTAACCTGACAGCTGTCAAAATGAGTTCAAGTTTTCTGCTCAAAAATCGTTTATAAAACTTACTTTTCACGAAGAGAAAACATTAACAAACAAAGGCGAAAAAGTTCACTCTAAAACTTTCTAGAGTCATAAAATATCCGTGAGCTACGAAAAGGCGGTAATTAAAAATCTAAAAGGCCGTGTAATTTTTCCTGAATAGGCAATTACCAGAGGTCTGCGGCTATTGTCCTAGTCTCACAGCAATTGCCTCTTGTCTGTGCTCATCCAGTTGGAAGAGAGAGATCACTTCAACTGCGGTACTAATCAAGCTCTAAAGCTACGCCTCATGGGTCCGTAAAATCGAGAGAGACTATCGCCAAAACGATTACATCAAAATAATACATACAAAATTAAATTTTAGTGTACTTAGCTTAATATTATAATAAAAAAAATCAAAAGCAAAATTAATTTTGAAAAATTTGACAAAAATATGGTTTCAAATTAGAATTTATTACCAGTTTCCAAATAAAGAGCGAAAAAGTGAGAGGATTAATCAAGAACATCTCCGCTACTCTTTGTAACTGCCAAATTTTTGGCTTACAAGGAACTGTAATTATTTAACCACACTCCACTTGTCATATTGAAATAATTAGTTATAATTATAAACTAAAAGCTTACCAACAGGAAAAGTATTAGCAAACACATACCAGGATAAAAAGGGGTTCAAATTAATATCACATTAATGAATTCAAGTACGACCACTCACCACAAGTAGCACCCGTTAACAAGCACGACGCATCATCGATACAGTCACATATTTTATATTAAATTACAAATAATCTCACCGTGAAAATGTCTATAAATACTAAGTCATAGTTTATGCTTAGTGTACACTAAGCATAAAGGTATTTTCGTTAAGTAAGATTGAGCTAAGTCTAAGTGCGCTCTATAAATCGTGCCCTGAGAGGGATTGGACGCATTGGACGTAGTTCTTTGACACCTAGATAACAATAAAAAACGGCTTTATGTAGAAAGTTGCCAATACTTTTATTGTTTTTCTAAGTAATCTCCGTTCCTCTCTACAGATAGTCGCATTCGATAGAACCACGCAGAAAAGCAATCTTCCATTTCCATTCTACATTCTTCTATGGCATTTTCATACATTCTAATTTCGTAATTCCAAAAAAGGTTTTATTAGCAATGTTTCTAACTGGCCAGTTCTAAACATTTTCAGTGTTATCCACACCACTTTAAATATGTTTATAATATTCGTGTCGTAGTTTAATTTCATAGAAAAAAGGGAAATTTTTCTACGGAAAAATACCGATAAATATTGTGAAAGTAATATGGGTTAATAGACTAAGTGAAGTAGTCAAATAGCTAATGTAGAGGGTTCAGGCGGGAGAGTAGTAAAACAAAACACGACCAATAAAAACTTGAGGGGAAATTTGAATGAGATGGATGAGCCACAGATGTGGCACGGTCTGTTCTATACTCGATATTTATCCTAATAATTAAATAATATAATTGGTATGAAAGTGATTACTTATTGGTTTTCATAAATTCTTTATAGATGGTATATTTAAGATTAGTTAACAGTGCATTATATTATTATTAACCTATTTTTGTAACATAATTTTTTGCTTATTCAGGGTAAAGGTTTATTAAATACTTATCAAAACTAATTCAAACAACGTAAAGTATATGAAATAAATTTAACCTTTTTTACTATATGTAAAGAATGTGTATTATTCATACACAAGGTTGTAGATAAAAATATTTCTTCAAAATCAATATATTGTTTAATTTTGTAATTATATTTATAAATTGCACTATGAATAATATATTTATTACTATTTGTTATTTATTATTTGGTGATTATTTTATGTGTTATTTCAACAAGTGTAAAAAAATATTGACTGCAATTTTTTTTTATAGGAGCAAACGAGCTTAGGGACGCCCCAAAGGCAAAAGATCTTAAATGGTAGCTATTGCAGCCCATGGATACATTCCTTAGTGGGTGCATTGCCGGCCATTGAATGTAATAATATACCAAAGGATGAAGAAATTGTTTAAAAAAAATTGTCGATTACGTACAGCACTGTATTTAATTCTCTCATAAAGCGGTTAGTGGTAGTGTCGTGACGTCACCTGCAGCGCTGGCAGCGCTTTATTACTTGAGCACTTGGAGCTCGGCGTCAGTAATTAAGCACGCTTAGCGGGTAGCGCTTTGTGCTCACCCAAAGCTATACATTACAGACACCTAATTTATAATTTGACAGTCTGTAGAGACAATAGAACTTAATCTATTGTCAGTTATATTTCCATATATAGGTCGTTCAAAATTTCTGTTAGCCCACATTGAGTTTACAAGATCAATGTCGTTAAAACTAACAGATTAAATTCCGGCAAATTTTTCTATATACAATGTATGTTTACTTTCCTTTACCCTTTTTATATTAATTTTGGAGCAAAATGCAGAAAATTTTGCAATACTTGTCTAATTACTTTAGTTAATTTGGTAACTTTCATCATGTCTTTTCAGGAGGGCGAACCTTCTCCTCGTTTTTCTTGCAGTTCTTCATATCATTTTCCAAAGAGGTACTTATCCTATTGTATCTCTCTATCCGACTCCTCTATAGCATTATTTTCTCGCTGAAGAAAACCATGATATTCCACGCCTCCCTGCTACCAATCATATTCATAATAAAACTGGACTGAGAATTTGCTACCGAAGTGGGACACTCTGAGAGTATATATAGCTGCATGTTTCATACCCCTACGACGTATGAATACCTTAATTATAATTAAATTAAAACAAATTTTTCTTTACTTCCGTTATAAACATGATTAAATATTGCCTGATAAAATCCCTTTCTATGTAAATTTGCTGAAGGGATATTATGATTTTGAACAAGATCACTCAATATCAATTCATAATCCCTTAGAGGTCCGGCTCTCAGTCCCTCATACGATCCTCTGTCAATATTTTCTTCTCATTATATGTAAAAGATTAAATTGTAAAGATACTTTATCCCAACAAAACATTCCAAACTACGACCATCATGAAAAGTATTTAAATATATATATTTCTTTTTAATCTTAACTTCGCGATTGTCCAAATAAGAGATACGTTTAGTGGTGAGTAATTAACTACAGATTAACTTAAAAACGCTTTTAAATATATTTTAATCACATTTATATGATTTGTAAATTGGCATGAGATAGATATTTCTTGATGATCTGTCAGGAAATAAAGTATTTAAAAAAAACTTCAACCGTGGTTTAATATTTTCATATTAAAAATTTCGTCTTTTACATGGGGCGCCCAGCCATTTTTAAACAAAAAAAAATTGGTGGCGCAAAAAAATTTGGAATCACTGCTCTGTCGTGTAGATTATATTAAGCTCTATTAGTTTTCATATTAAATCATGTAACACTTGATCACTAATAGCGACTGGAAAATTTACATTTTAAGCAGTTATTATGTATTCAATGTTATGAATAAATGTATTCGGAGCTTTTCGTTTAAGATTACGTGTATTTACTTGTCAATCTGCATAAATTGGGCGGGAAAATGTGCGAAGCGCAAATAGGCTGATAACAGAGCTTTTATGGGCGTCGTAGGGCGGGTGGAGCAGGTTGTGATTTTATCAAATCGCTTTGTTTTGCAAAGTGAGCAGTCCTATCTGGAATGTATTCAAGATATTACTTGGGGTACCTTCTACGAAAATGAAGTTATCAATTGTTATGTGCGTTAGTAGAACACGTCAAAGGGTAGAGTCACGTCCAATTTATTACTTTAAGGGCCTGTTTCACAATGTATGGATAAAGTGCCAAATAGCTATGCAACACATAAATTATTCGAAAGATAAAAGTTCCAAATAAGATACTTCGAATTTCATGACGTATAGCGCTATCTGACAGTCGTGAAACGCAAAAATACTATTTATCATACCAATAAGTAACAAATAGCTTATTTGGAACTTATCCGGACATTGTGAAACAGGCCCTAAGTATAGTAAAACATGGCTGACGAGATTCAGAATTACATAGCGATAGTAAATAACTGAATAAGTAATATATTTAAATAAATTCAATACTTTTACTTTAAAAACATTTTAATGTATAAGACTATCGTTTTTAATTGGTCTGTAAGGATAATGTATGTATTTTCTAAATAAATAACTTTAAAAATTCACAACTTGACATAATATAAATATACTACTTAGTGTGATATCATTTGGAAGAAAGCATAATTGTTTTTTCACGTTTCTTTTCTTTGTCATAAAAACATTAAAGTACATTTAATTATATCTAATATTTAATACCAGATAACTTAGAATGATATTTAGAATTGTATGTATTATAATAAGATTCAGTCGAAAAACCAAGAGGTACTAGAAGAATGACTTAAAATTACCTATAATTGACGAGCATGCATGGTAAATGTCATGCTATGTCAGGACCGTAGCAAGTGGAGATCCGTGGTTGCTCATTACCCCTTCGAGAAAAGAGGATTTAAAAAATATAATAAATTATTATATAATATGTAGCAACGATTTTCATATCTTACAAACAGAAGAGGAGCTTAAAAAACTATGAATTCATCTTTAGTGATCATTTGTTCATAATCATTTTCTTAAAATAGATCACCTTGGCATAATAATAACTAGTTATCAGGTCTTCCTCAGAAAATTTTAATAAAGAATTTATTCGCCGTTTAAAAATAGAAACTCAAATGTTTAAAAATAGAATATCTCTTCTCAATCCAACACAATAGTGAATACCTCAGAATCGAAACGTAGGAAGCTTCCTTCTATTATGGTGTATGTACTTGACACGAGGCGGGTTTCAAAGCCCAGTACAGCCGCGTTATGGACGGTCCTGTTAACGCAATCTCTGCATGTGTCAGCCACTACTTAGACACATATCCTGTACGTAGAAGTGCAATGAAACTATTGAGAATTGTATAACGATAAATCAAGCAAAAACTACAATTCTCTTGAGAGCATCTGTTTTATTGATTTCTCTATAGAAAAGCAGATGATCTGATTTCTATGCCTGACTCATTGACCTTTGAGTCGAAGACGTAGTTTTCTATTTGCCGTTCTTTACCGACTTTGCACACAAAGTGTAGAATCAGAACTCAAGCCCACCTGATATCGCTCTTACTCTTCACACCTTTATAACAAAAAAAAAAATCTATATTAGTATTAAAATTGGTCGGGGGCGAAGTTTAGATATGCCGGCCCCATTCTTGAGTGGGCAATATTATTTAGAACTCCGCTCAATAAATTTAAAACTCAATTAAACTCGAGTGAACTAAACAGAAGTTAGTCACATTATCAGCGCGCTACTGTATCAGATCAGACATTGTTTAAGTTAAATAATGTGCGGACCATTTTATAGTTACCAACATTAATTGAAAATGGTTTCATAATTGAATTAAATCTCGTAGAAGTTTCTTTATTAACTGTAATATACATTGGGTTATGTTTTAATGATACCTTGGTATTGCTACTAAAAAGGTAGCTGTGTGTATGAATGACTTTTATTACCGAACCTTACAAATATATGTCTCTGGAAACGGCAATACTTAATGGTGAAATAAATAAAAAATAAGAATTTATTTATACTTGACCGTATTCAACGAAGAGAGGTTCGAATCGTTGACGACCAAACTCTCTCCGAGCGGCTTGAGCCTTTGGCGTTGCGTAGAGATGTGGGGTTACTCTGCATCTTCTACCGCATTTACCATGGAGAGTGTTCAGAGGAGTTGTTTTAATTAATACCTGCAGCTGAGTTTCATCATCGGACGTCGAGGCAGAATACGAAATTCCACCCGTATCACCTCGACGTCCACCGTTCAACAACTGCGCGTTTTTCTAGACAGTTTTTGCCGCGCACCACCACTTTGTGGAACCAGTTGCCCACTGAAGTATTTCTGAACCAATTCGACTTAGGGTCCTTAAAGAAAAGAGCGTACCAGTTCTTAAAAGACCGGCAACGCACTCGCGAGCCCTCTGGAATTGAGAGTGTCCATGGGCGACGGTATCACTTAACATCAGGTGAGCCTCCTGCCCGTTTGCCCCCTGTTCTATAAAAATAAAAAATAAAATACTCTAAGGCAGTTATATAACTAAAAATAGGACGCGTTATAATTGAAAAAAAAAACATCGTGACGTTGACAATAGTAGAATAATATTTTACAACATTAATTGAGATTTACTCTTACTTCATTGCTCAGCTCGCATTCTACTTTGTGTTTTTCCATTGAATAAAACCGCTGTTGGCGACAGCGCCTGTTCGTGATGTATCTAAATATTTCAACTGTAAAAAGCTTTTCCAATCTATAAATATTGACTGAATTTTGAAAAGAAACCTATTTTTTAACATTAGCTTTTAAAACGTGTAAAATCAACGCATTTGAAATTTTTAAGGGTTGCAGTGTTTCTAATTTTTTACATTAAAAATATAGTAGTGCCACTACAACCCCTAATGTTGTTAGTCTCTCTTGCACAGCCGGCGGACAAGCTTAGACAATCCAATGGAGATGTATGGAAAAAAATGATCGAAATAGAGAGAGATAGACCCAAATGGAGGAATCTTATACTATATAAGAGATCCTTTAGAGAAAAAATATTATTATTTCTAAATAAAAGTTTAAGTGTGTCATCTTTTGTATGAATTGATGAATGTGTCATGTAATACTTGGCTTGATAATTATGTTTAACTACAAAAAGTATCAGCCTTCTGTGCCTGACATACGCCGTCGACGTTTTAGGAGTAGGCAACCTGGTCTTCTCACGAGCGAGTGGTAAGTATATTTACAAAGTCCGCTCAACCCGGGTTCGAACCTAGGAAGTCAGTGTCAAGCCACTAGACTAACAAAGATCGACACATATAAAAGAAAAGCGCCATACAATTATTATTTAAGCTGCGTTAACCTTTTTGTGGACGTAAAGGGAATTTATTATTTCAATAGAGGCCCGTGATAGCCTACTCGTATAAAATTTTATTCGTCCGGTCTCGGACCTCCGACAATAACTACAGATTACATTCTATTCACAATTACAGATATTAATTTTTTGCTTTGTTAGGTTTTTATTGTTTAATATTCATTTCGCTACATGTGTGCTTCCATTATTAGTGGTTTGTTTTGTTTTGTTCATTTCCGAATATCGAATGGATATTTTTTTAACATGATGAAAATGCAGTTTGTTAATTCATATTAAATGTTTTACATATTAATGAATGAAGTTTCGTTATTTATTTATATACACTTAAACATACATATTACATTAGGTTACTAGGTAAGGAACGGCCTTATCGCTAATAAGCGATTTCTTACATACAATTATGAACAAATAAAAAAGTACAAGATATCCAAAAACACTTAACCAAAAAACATTTATTCAATATTTTAAGACTAGAAATATTCTAACTAAATCTAATGTGTAAAATATATAGAACTTTATGTTATATTACAAGTAATATGTACAAATTTTAGTACTGAATTAAGTTGACAGTCTTAAATCCAGATTTTAGTAAGAGCCTGCTTGATTCTAAAGCGACACTTTATCAAAATAACTGTTCTAAAGATAAGGATAAAATGTCTCTGTTGTCTACATTAATTTATATTTATATTTATTACAAAATATAATCAGTATTCTTGCAGTAGATATTTAAAAGCTTTTACGAATACTATATGAAATGTAATTTAATAACAGAAACTTGGAGAAATATATTATTAAATATTAAATGAATGATTGTATGTAGCATAGTTTTGGTTTATTTCTGGTAAACGTTACCCTGCTGCTGTTCTTCAAGATAACGCCTTAAATCTGAACTATATTTGTAGTAAACTCCATAAAAAATCTCTTCACGTTCCGATTAGTCAATACAATAAAAGTCAATGAATAGTTCAATGAATGTTTCAATAGAATAGTTCACCAAAAGATGTCGCTATATGAAAACGTTAAAATCTTAAAACGCGCCTTATTAATGTGAACAAGTGTAGTGATAAGTTTACATACAATATAATCAGATTAGGGTAAAAACCCGCTTACACCGGGGAAGACGTGGACCATTACTTCTTACTTTGCTCACTCCGGTATGCTTACAGCTTCAGGCGATTGACTATCCTGCGACGGACCATGCAGAGATCCGAGTCTTCCAGGACTACCTTGCTCTAGTCGCTCACCTAAACATACCCAGCTGAGCTGTAAAGGCCCACAAAGAAAATCCATTCCTAAAAAAAATTTGAATCAGTGTTTCGATATCATACACCTTTAAATGTAACTAGACGTGAGCTATCCTTAGATTACTTGGATGTTGCTTATATGAATTATATGGATATATTAATTTTTAATATATTACGTGTTTAATACAGACTAAAATGAGCATATAGATAGTTGATCTCAAAGGAAAAGAAATGATTATTAATCGATCGAAATTCAGACAGTGCGCAACGAAATTAAAGTGTTCGGAATTCGTTAATTAAACTAGCGTTCTGACGAAAATAACAAATTCTCAACGAAGGAATGTTGTTGTAATTAATGCTTTGCTAAATTCACTTTGGCATTTTATTAAAGAAGCCTAGTAAAGACAAGTTTATTTAAAAGAAAATATATGAAAAGTATATTGGAAATCAAGAATCGGTTCTTATACCTAGTTATCTTTGTTCAACTTCGTTAATAATACGGTGTTTTGGTAATCATCTCAATTAATAACTGATTTAAAAAAGGTGTTATCTGCTTAAACTTTACTACATCATCAATTTAGGTTTCCAAGCGCTTTTGATAAACTTCATAGTTCCTCAGTCATATTGACTTTGATTTGACAAATAATTAAGTATAAAGAAGTGTTGACCCAACTTCAACCCTTCATCACTGAGGTCGTAGGTTAGATCCTAAGCCCATACACTGGCTTTATTAAAAAAGGTGAAAAAAAAACATTGAAAACCTTAGACCCAAAAAAAGACCGGTGTGCGTCAGGCACAGAAGATCAATCACCTGCTTATTCAATGATCACGGAACAAATACAGAAATCTGCGCAGACCTAAGAGTATTGTATTATATTGCTATTCAAATTTAGGGACCTGTATTGAACAGGTCCGCCGTCAGGCTCATCAAAATCTGTTCAGTATTTTTTGTGATTACGAAAGAAAAAAAAATAAGTACTTAATATAGTTACCTACTTAAATTGGATTTGAGTTTTCAAACTTACTGAAGGTGCTATCAAAGTATGCCCGACTAAATATTACCTATTTGAACCTTTAAAGTTGTATTATCAATACCGAGTTCCAGTTCCATATACACATTAATTGCACCCGGCCAAAGATAAAGTCTAAAGTCAAGTACTAGACAAACAGCTGGTCTGAATAATATTTACTCAGAACGGTCAGTTCAACAGTCATAGACTGTTTGCGAAAGACAAATATGTCAGAAGTTACAGCGCTCCACTCAAATTACTGAAACTTTTCTGATAACTAGTTTACATAACCATATGGCGTCCTTTGGGAACGTATTTGGTCAAATGTTTAATAACGTGTACACATAGAAGACCGTTTGCGGAAAGAATAAGGAGGAAGTAGTTCCAGAACTTAATATCGTCCTCGTTTCATTCATTCATTTTGTTTTAATCTGTTAATTCGGTCAACGGCTCAAGGCGTACGTCTATTGTATATCGTTTGAAGCTTTTTTTTTATAGAACAGGGGGCAAACGGGCAGGAGGCTCACCTGATGTTAAGTGATACCGCCGCCCGTGGACACTCAATGCCAGAGGGCAGTGCGTTGCCGGCCTTTTAAGAAAATTAGTAAAACCTTGCATACCTAAGCTGCTAATAAAATTCAGATGGTGTAAACAGCACATGTTTTACAGTATTGTTAATCAATGCTATTTACAATTCTTTAAATTTACCCACACTCACAAATATAGAGTAGTTACAATATTCTTGGCCTGCATAGTGATAAACATAATAATAATTAAAAATTATTATGTTTAACCTTTAATACTGGCAGCATTATTCGTTGAGCCATAAAAACACCAGCACTCGGGTCACCGGTACTATATGCCAGGCACCAACTTCTTTCATTATTCACTTGGACCCCACGGAGCTAGTCTCGCCAAAGGTAACATAATAAAAATTGGAGTAAAGATTTATATTTTAGCTATTTATTTTTCAATATTATTTAAAGCATAAATATGCAAACTTTAAAAGCAGTTATTTTAAAATTACTAAAACAGAAAAAATACCTGCACTAACATTAATCCTCTCTTGCCCGACTCTTCTCAAATAGGTCTCTGCGGTCGTCGAGAAAACTAAGCAAGCAAGAGAAAGTGGAGAACTTTCTGACGCTGACTGTATTAATTATTGTTCGGTACAGTCTCATAAATGCATTTACTAGCAATGCAAATATGAACTGCCCATCACGTTATTTCCAAACCAAATTTGAATAAAGCTTAGTTCTACTGAGCATAATAAATGCTAGCTGTGGTCTTTGAAAGTTTCCCTTCTATTACATTTCACACTATCTACAATTTTATTTATAGCTGGATTTTTTTGTACTCATTGTTTGCAGCTTCAAATCGGTATAGTAAGTATTATCGTGGCCAATAGGGCTCAGGTATTTCTGAGTAAGTAATCAGATTTCTTTGATACACTTTGATTGTTGGGTATAGGACGTGCTGATTTTCTGTCAAATTCTTTTACCTTCCTTATTGGGAAAACGGAAAAATAAATTTGATTAAATCTTTAATCTTTGAAATCTTTGATGTAATTTTGGTTGAAAAAGATTTTAGTTTTACAGAGGGTTAGTACAGTCCAAGATTAATCAATCTTACTCGGATGGTTTTATAAGCGACAAATAGTTTTTACGTATATAACAAGACTGTTAGAACAAACTATTCGTAACACTGGTGATCGCAGTACATAAATAAGCATGTTCCTTTTTTAATTTATAATGAAGATCTTCTTCTATAGAATAATCTTCTTCCTTATTTTGCGTAAGTTTATGATAAACGCTCAACTAAGTAGCAATAGCGAAAAGGTGACGTCTATACAAAAAGTAAAACAAATTTTACACTTTTGGCACTACTTCGAGCGTCTAACATGAAAAGATCCTCAAACATAGGGGTGTATAAATAACACGAAAAAGGTTGTATTTTTTCTAGAGCAGTGTTCCGCCCCTCGACAGATTTATGAAGTCGTGGCCGCGATTTATAAAAGATGAATACGAATTTTATTACACATCCCAGCTTACTTTATTGGTGTAAATTGTGACAAGGTAATGTTTTTATTAGTAATAAATATAAATTTATAGTACAAACTATAAAATATTATTATCCATTGATGATTCGTTGCTGTATGTAATCTAAACTGTGTATGTTAACATACATTCGTTCGAGGTGTATATAACTTACAATAATAAGAGAAATAAATCAGATTAAACAAGTATTAAAAACGTTTATTTTATCTCGAAACTTTCATTGAAAAATCTATGTATTTTCATACCAAGAATTGGTCAAATTCAGTTATGATCGTACTGTGAATCCCGTATGTCAAAACCAAAAGCTTTTATGACATATGAAAGTCACATACGTAGTGCCCTCTCAACGAAATTTGACCCTTAAAGTCAATTAGTTCGTTTCGTTTCATTTCAATAATTTTTGTTATATTCCATTGCATATCTTATGTAAAATTTTATTCATCAATCATGTAATTTAGAATAGCTATTGTGATGAATGTGCTCCGAGCCTTCATTAACTTTGTCATTACTGGACACAGTTTATTCGTGTAATTAGTATTATTTCCACTGCATTTATAAATGAAACATGTTTTAACATAAATCAGATCTTAAACTGACTGTTTCAAATTGAATTAATATGTATGACCCGTAAACTAACGTTGCTAAGCCAGTGTGTATCTTTTTGACGAAGAACAATTTATTTTCAACAAATATTTATTACCCTAAACATTTTTTAGATACATAACGTTGAAACAAAAACACTAGTATCGCACATCCTTATCATTCAACGTGCGAGCGTAAGATAACGCACAAATTTAGTGATGTCCTGTGGATCCAACCTGCGGCCGCCAGAGAACCGCACGCTGTAGCTAATCGGCCAACACTGATCGTAGTGATCTAACGTCTTTGGATAATATCTACTAATATAGATAAATTTAAATCCAAACTTTTAAATACAATATTTGTATCATAAGATGAAGTCGGCTACCAGCATACAACTGTGTTTAGATTAGTTCAATACTGGTTTGTAACATTTTATCGATACACGTTGAACATGAGTACTTATTAGTTGTATATGTATTTATATTTTTTCAGACAACTTATTAGTTATAATAAAACAACATTCATGTTGGAAACTATAAAACTAAAACTAGATTTTTTTTAATCCTCCGCTCTTTTTATAGGCGAGCCATCGCGTAGCTGACAAAGACACAAGCAGGCCTTTATACCAATACTAAACCTGTTTTTTTTTTTTTTTTTTTTTTTTTTTTTTTTTTTTTTTTTTTTTTTTTTTGGTGCACAAAACACATTATAATCTTTACAAAAATAAACTTAAAACTAATAGTTATGAACAGGATTCTAATGTAAAACCATGTGCACACTGCAAAATTAATGTTACATCAATAAAAGGCTCATAACTAACAAAGGTAACATAGTAAAAAAAAAACAATAATAATAATAATAATAAGTTCCTCGACACCAATTTAACGTAACGTTAACCAGGACCACAAAGGTCAGCACTTAACCTACGATGGAGGATGTCTTTAACGACACTAATGAATTTATTGATGTTGCGACAGAATATGTCCACAAGTAAGTGGTTGCACTTTGCCATCTCGTTATATTGACGAGCCATCCTGGTCAAAGGGTTGTAAAAAGAGATGTTATTCTTGTAAGTTTTAAGGTTTAAGGTAAGGTAAAAGTTTAAACCTGTATACAATATTCGTAATAAAGTCTTTATTATGGTTGAATAAATGTTAACCCCTTATTCATGAGTCTGAACTCATATTAGCATAAGTATGGGCCAACCTGTTGGTGATGGCGCCCGCGCCGTACTAGTGACCTCGATAAATATTTGATAGCATTTGTCCCTTACCCTAAAAATTACCATTTGTATATCGTCTATCGCGCTGATTCAACTATAACCAAATATACAAGTTAAACTCCATTATTATTTAATTAGTCTCTGAAGCTTTGTTATTATAAGAAATATTTAAAAAATGTCAGTGACTGGAAATACCTGTCAACAGGAAATTGTCAGAAATGCATGGATATTTACAACGATTTTATAAAACTGAGATGTTTTGGAATACTTGATTGAAATAAGAAAGGCCCATCTCGATATAATTTTTGGTTTTAAAGGAATTTCGCTTGCTTTATATTATAATAGCGCTACATATAGTTCACACTCTTTAGCTGGTTATAAATATAGAAAACTTAGTTTATGACATAAATTAACAAGTTTTTATGAGTACCATTATACTATCACTCATTTAGTTAGTATTTTAAATAAGTAAATAATGTATCTACATTTTTACCTAATCATTTTGTGTTACGATTCCTACTCTTTATTTAAATCTCCGGTAGACAAAAATACAGAAGCAATGACCTGATATCGACAATCGAATTTGTATGGAAATGAAGACGTGATCAAGCATGGCGAGCTAAATTCATTACCATAGGGTTTTAAATTGCTCACACCTGTCACAAAATATTTTTGCCTCTAACCCATTTTAACTAAACACAGGTTTTGGGTTGAATTAAAATGAAATAAAACTTCATTCGCGGATGTTACAGCGACTCATTAACATATTGAGGTTTGCATTACAACTATCGTGGTCACTGGTCAGTCAGACTGCCAGATAATGACGGGTACTATTTGATATAAGAATTAGAATAATTAAAACGTTGTTATGATTTACATTGCCATATTTATATGTAGCTTTAATTTAAACATATATGTCACTGTACTAAAATAATACAACCACTGTATTATAGCTATATATATATATCAAATCGCATAATGCTTTTACTACACTGTGGAACCATAATAATCCATGTTATTATTGAAAGAAATTGGAATGTATTTTTTATAGAACAGGAAGCAAACGGGCAGGAGGCGGATTTTATGTTAAGTGAAACCACTGCCCATGGACAGTCTCAATAAAAGAGAGCTCGCGAGTATATTGCCGGCATTTTAAGATTGTATTGTATTTTAAGATTGTAAGTGGATATGTTCTATTCTTGATGGACTCTAAGTCGAATTGATTCGGAAATACTTTAGTGGCAATCTGAATCCAGATAGTGGTGGTGTGCGGCAAAAACTGTCGTAAAAATCACTCATTTATGAATTAAATATAATAAAAACTTATATATTTAAAGGATTTTAAAACTATTTTTTTTTCTAGAATCGGTAAACGTGCTTGGCAGCGTTGTTAATGTATATAATAAAAGTTTATTTAATAATATGTAAAAGTAGATTTGATTGATAACGTTTATTGGTTAATGAACTATTTACTGTATGACATTCTACTGTATATATTGCAAGCAATTTGTGTTTATACCCAAACAAGCCTCTTAAAAGTTGCTTAATCTAATGTAAATGTGCAATCACACTCGCTACAAATTGGTTCAGCTGAAACTCATTACAAATGTAATTTGAAACCGTACCCTGATCGATGTAAGCACTACAACATCACAGTATTTCATCCACCATTATAAATACACATTCGTTTCTGTTATTCGTTTGATACGTATAAGCCAGGGAAAATCTTAAATAGCAATGAAAAGTTTGAAGGGTGATAAATCACTGGTGCTACAATCCGTATTTTGTGATCATTTTTTTATTATAGCCATGAAGGTATTTTGCCTTTTGGTCGTGGTATATTCCTATACTGTTTTTCTTCACGATAAAATCAAATAAACAAAGACATCCTGAAGTCATTAAAAGATTATAATTTCTAACCCACTACACATACTATAAGTATTTGAAAGTTCAAAAGAAGAAATTATTATTATTATTGAAGAAGAAGTAATTAGAAAGTTCTCTTTATTTTGTTGTTCTCACTTCGACATGGTGGCAAGCAGATATGACATTTCAGGAGCGTAAGAAACAGAAGCATACACAGGTCTAATAAGGCATTTATCCACAAAAAAACAACTTCTTGTATTTCATTAATACACAACTTTATATGAATAACAATTTTATTTTGTTGCGTGATTTATTAACTCTAATTAGTACAATGCTTTGTCCAAATATACACGCTTTTGACGGAACTAATACAAATTAGAAGTAACGTTCACGCGATAAGGCATAATAAATGTAATATTGAATGTTTGAGACAAAGAAAGTCTGTTATAATTATATTGAAAAAAATTGTAGGACTTTAAATTGAAGTAAAAAGTCGGAATACGCGGTGGAGTGTCGGCAAGTTGGAATCTACACTTAAGTCATATCGTAGCGCCTCTACGCCGTAGCCCGTAAAACGTACTTCATAGTAAGGATTCAGAGATATTGTGATTTATATTACTTTACAAACCAAAGTAAAACAATTTTAAAAAGGTCTATTTTTAGTTCTATGACTGTTAAAATTAGTGCAGTTAATTGGGAATTATACATAATTGTACTTCGTGTTTAATTAAACTAACAAATTGCAATAAAACAGTTCAAGTCAGATTAAAACAAACAAATTAATGTTAACATAAATAAAGCTTGTTTTTACACAACAAATACAATTTTGGGCAGAGAGGTGATTACTTTTGTTAAAACAGTTACATACGCGGCTTCCATGTTATAAAGCATCGGAGTCCTACACTACACTATGAAATTGTGTTGAAAATGATTTCTAACATTTGATTAGTATTCTTTATCTATAATTCTTACTCTGCGCTCTTGATTGAGAACACTGTAGTGCAGTGAAAATTGTTTTATATTAATTGATACCTTCATCTTATGTGTGGGATGGATTAAAATAGTCAAAACACATACAAATAAAATAAAAACACCCCTTACTTATCAATTTATTTCTGTCGAATTAAATTGTATGTCCAAATAACGTTTTGCAACAAACACATTAAGTTTGTTTCGTGAATACTGAAAATATAGCCTAAAATTTGTCATGTATGTGTGTATTCGTAAGGGATAGGATTCCAACATTATATAGAACAGTTGGAGGCCATAAAATAAGCTGTAAAGTAGGTGCAATCACTTAGCAACCTCGAATAACAATAAAATGTCAGTTTACAGCACTCTGTAGGTATCGCTTTTATTACTGTTGTCACTTAAGTTACAGCTTTCTCGAGTAGTCAAACATTTACTAGATTCGCTAAAATATTCATACTAACACGTAACCTAATTGAGGATTATGAGAGAGATAATTATGTCAGAATGACATAATTATAAATATCTATTATAAAGAGGAAAGATTATTTTTGAGTTAAAAATCTCCACCCGTACGCCGAACAAAAAAAAGTCGGCAACGCACTCGCGAGTCCTGTGGAATTGAAAGATTCCATGCACTGAGGTGTCCCTTAACATCAGGTTATCCTCCTACTCGTCTGCCCCCTTTTCTATAGCAAAACGTGTGAATAGACTTCAATATTTATTTAACATTTTCCATGTAAAAATGAGACCCTAGAAAGATGTAAAGATAATTTAAAGGATAGTATAGTTTACCTAAAAATGGGAAATGCGCGATGACGTCATTCGGTCGTGAAGCAATAACATAAATATAAATAATACAACTACTGATATAATGACGTCATTCTGCGTTTTTTCAAACCAAAAATGTAACGCCTCTAAATATATTATTATTGAATTCCAATAACAGGTGTATAGGTTTTTAAATACATAATATAAAAAGAAAATACAAATATTTGCACTAAATAAAAAAACTATATACTTCGCTAAATTCACACATGTTAAAATGTTTATATAACCACGCTTCAAACATTAATTAACTATCGACTCATTTATTAATCCAATATGTGTTCGTTAAAGAGATCATTCAACCTGTTATCTATAGTGAACAAATTCATTGCTTTCTCCATATACAGCAGTGATACGTGTTTGATTATTACTCAGCGATGTACCTCTATAAAGCAGATATTTCCAAACAAATTTTGGTAGTGTCTAAACGCTTACGGGGCAAGTAATCCGAGGTAATGGCAAGGTCGCGTTATTGCGTGTTCTATCAAATATTAATTCTGTTTTATTGTTGCTAGTCTAAAATCCCCGGCGAGCCTTCAATTTAATTTGGGAACAATATCAGCGCCTGGCGGGAGCCGTTTGCTTCGGCATTGTTTTAGTTAATGCTAACATTTTATTTATTGCCTAAGCGTAATACACCTACTTGTACATGTATAACGGTTATATATGCAGTGCTTTAAATAATACGCAATCTACCGTGGGATACGGTCTTGAGTTCAAATCCCGACTACGTACCGATGAATTTTTCTTCAGATTATGCATTAAAAAAAAGCGTGGCTTATTAAACAGTCTCTCTTACGGTGAAAAAAAAAATGTAATAGAACCGGCATGCTTTTGACCCAAAAATCGACGGTGACAGCCACACAGGCCCAGAAGGCTGATTACTCACTCACACATTTGCACTCATACACTCACTCATACACTTTGGTATTTGTTAGTTGGATAACAGTTGAAAAATCAATAACAAAAATAATAAAAAAATAAAATAAAAGATGTAATTAAATTATATATATAATAATATATATAATAATAGCTGAGACTAATTACTTAAAATACACACATTTTTATACTTTTTCATATTTATGGACCATTCGGTAATATGAAATGAAATAAAATCCTATAATGGTCCATCCGGATCAACGACCAAGATAACGCCAAAATTATTAATTCATGTTTATTTTGTATAAACCTATAGATTGTGCCATATCAATGAATTACCCAAAATTTCTTCTTTTAAAGATTATACGGTTACGGTTAGAATAACTTTATTTCTCATATGAATTAAAAAATTCGCTTACTGAGAAAAAACATTACAAGACTAAATAATTATTACTAGAACGCACAGAAGGTACCTATACAAAAATTCACAAAACAAATACAGTAACAAACATGCAGGTAGACACAACAAACTCGAAACGGTCAACCAAGCAAAAACATAGGTTTAGGATTGGACTTATATAAGTAAGAAAAATCCCAATATTACATTGTGTTTGTATGTTTCTATGCCTGTTATTGCCGTGTAGGCTGTAAGTCAGGCATGTCACGCAGTACGCGTTATTTCTCGTAGATTTTCCTCGCGACGAAAAGTTTTTGCGGATCACGTAAGAGTTGTTACTTTTATACAAATTGTGATTTACAAATGTATCTTTTCTAAAAACACAAAAATATTTAACACACCAATTTTATTGGACAATGTTACTAATTTATTTTTAGCCTTATATCAGAATACAAAATATATACATTATAGGTATTGTTTTTGTTAATCTTTCTTCAATTTTGTGTGACTCTAGAATCGAATAGTAGGCCTTCCCCATATTCCTCCATTTTTCCTGATTGTATATCAATCTCGTCCAGGTCATTTCCACAATTTCGTTGGCCCACCTTTTAAATTGCCTACCTCGGTTTCTTTTATGACCTCTTGGTTGCCATAGGGTTATAATTTTGCTCCATTTATCTGCTCCTCTTATAGTATATCCAGCCCATTTCCATTTTAGTTCTTTTTTTTTATATACAACGTCAGCAATCTTACTACTATAGACTATCAAATAGTCATAATTTGTAAATCTTTTAATAGATATAATTGCCAAATAGAATAAACCATAAAAGGATTTAAGACAGCAAAGACAGTAACTAGTACTGTCTTTGCTGTTGTTATAATGATAATGGCAGCTAATACTAGCGTCATTGTTCTGACATATAATATTACATTAAGACAGGAAAAACGTGCAAGACAAAATGGACGGCTTACGTCAGGAACAGAAAGCACGAGGGCTAAGAAGTGTTGTAGCGCTAATACTTTTTACTATACGTTAGAATTCTTCCCGATTTTTTTTATAAAACAGGGGGCAAATGGGCAGGAGGTTCACCTGATTTTAAGTGATACCGCCGCCCATGAACACTGTCACTACCAGAGGGCTTGCAGGTGCGTTGCCGGCCTTTTAGGAATTGGAAGGCTCTATGAATTTACAACAGAATAAGCTTATCATTTTAAAGCATCGAAGTTAAGTGGCTAATTCCTATCCTATAAGTAAAAGTCTTCAAAATTTATGTTCATCGTGATTGTATTGTATTTTAGTTAATAAATATATCGTGACTCATAAAAAGCATTATATATTTATTGTTATTTTTACATTTTTGTACAAAAACAGAAAACAGATTAATTAGTAATATTAACAATTACATACAATAGGTATATTATACACATATATTAAATTACAAGTCATCACCGCGAATAATCTTTTTTACAAAAATAAATACAATTGTGAAAAATATGAGAACACACAGAATTATAATACTTGCGTATTTCTCGCAAGCAAACCATTCTGGGTTACATTGTTGTTATTTGTGGGTATCATAAATAGTTGTGGGATACGCATTGAACGCATACCGATGCGAGGCGACCTTGATATCAAGTTTATCGAAAAGATATGATACCTTAATAAATAAATATCAAAATTGGATTTAACCCAAATAGTTAAAGCTTGCAATCACCCGTAGCTGGGATCATTAGGCGACAAGCGTCAAGGGAAGTATCTGGCCTGGATACCCCGGATCGCACAGAGTAGAGACAATGGCACAATAATTACTGCGCCCCACATATTCACTAATAAATCAATACGCCGCGTCGTCATTGCTTTGCTCTATGATTTATACTGAATACTCTAGAACTCAATTATAAACTGCAAAGTTTATATTATACTGTGGCTTGTATACTTTAAATAGAACTAATGACTAACAGATTTATTCATTGTGAAATCTAATTTTGTTTTGTAATTTAAGACAAAAAAAGAGGAACGTGTCTTCCTTCTCTCCGGTTTCTTCTACCTATGTTTACCATAGTAATTTTGTATGATGATTTCATATTTTTAAAGAGTACTGAGAGTTTTGTACGCCAGTTTTTTCTCTCGGCCTATACCCTCTGTCTTCTTTGCCAATAAGTAGGGATGTCTACCGATACAAATGTACTAACGTGGAATAAGTGACAGCTATATCTTTTTTTTTTATAAAATATATTTAAAACAATTGAATGAAGTACAATATAAATCAACTATTTAGAACAGAAATCTTTACTAATTTAATTAATCTTTTTTTCCTTATTTGTTTCTTTATTTGTATCAACAGGATATCTTTTGCGCAAACGATAAATTGAAGCTTTACTCTCGGTTATTTTTCTTGTAATTCTCATTGATTACTTAAAATGAATATGCATAGAGAAATCTGAAAACGAATTGTATTTTTCCTGTTCAAATATTTGAAAAATAAAATATACTTACACTTTTTATTAATAAATTTATAAATTTTTGCTAATTAATTAAGTGATATTAATGCTAAATGCTATGCTTATAAATGAGTGCATACATCTGACTATACTCTCGGGGCGTAATTCCGACGATTTAGGTAATTCCAACACGTATAGAACTAAGCATACCTGAGTGAGAAAGCCAGCCTCGGCACGATCGCTATTTTAATATTGCACAACTGAGCGTTTTTCATGGCAGTTTTACTGCAGAATCAGAAGTATTACAGAACCAAATCACCTAAGGATCCTTCAAGACCATACCGATTTTTAAAAGACAGGCTCTTGCAAGGTTTCTGTCAATGGGAGTGTCATTAAGCGACAGTATCACTTAACACCAGGTAAGTCTCTGTTCGTTTGCCCCCTGTTCTGTAAGAAAAAAAAAATTACACTTATTCTGTTATTGTTTAAAAAAATACATTTAAATCCACTTATATATATATGTAATCCGTGTTATATTTTAATGATAATCTACATTCTTATCTGAATAACTACTTATTACTTTAATAAAATTAAATTATTATCTATTTTTTACTTAAATAAAATAAAATTAAAAATATTTTTTAATAACGAATGTCTGACAATTCGTACTTACATAACTACTTGAATTGCTCGGTGCCTTTTATTATTCTTTATGATCCCTTAAAGATGTTGAGCGTTCAAAGTTAGCGGCCATAACTCTTTGTTGAGCGTTTAATTTGTCCAAGTCGTAATGCGGGAAGCTCAAGTTACAAAATGGTTTCAGATGCGATTAAGGATTTAATGTTCATATATGTATTATTTAGTTAGAAATTTATCTGGATCAAATGTCTTCCAAACGAACAAAATTTAAAGACATCATTTTAATATTAATGAGTAAAACGATTTCTTTTCTTTCCCTCATTTGGTAAGTTGTCTTTAATATTTGTGGTATAATTTGTTTGTATTATTATTTTTGTCTTATATTTAAGAAGTTTTGCACTCATGCACATCTTTAGTATTGTCTTTACCGTTTTTTTTAATTAGGTTAACCTGGAAGATTAGAAAGAGACTTTTATTGTTATTTCATTGTACATGCAATACATATAAATCAGTCTTGTCGCTAATAAGTAAAAAGATGTGTTCAACATTGTAATCTTGAAATTTTAACTATTATAATTATTTTCATAGATTTAGTTCTGGCTATTTTTCGGTAGTATATTGATAAATAAAAATATGAATAAAAGACGTCCTAAAGTGTTCTTCGAAATCTCTTAACCTTAGGTACTTATCGACACTGTATAATGATAACCTCGTATGTCAATAAACAATTATTTTTTTATTCTAAGAGTCTGTTTCAAAATGTCCGGATAGTTCCCAATGCGCTTTTTATTACTTATTGGTAGGATAAACAGTATTTTTGCGTTTCACGACTATCAGATAGCACTATTCGTCATGAAACGTGAAGTATCTTTTTCGGAACTTTTATCTTTCGAATAATTTATGTGTTGCATAGCTATTTGGTACTTTATCCATACATTGTGAAGCAGGCCCTTAGACTCTTATGTCGTAGTTAAGTAACTGATATAATCATGAAGTAATAACTTATTTATGGTATTTATAAACTATCCCTATTTACTATCCAAAACTATGGACAAAAAAAATACTTAGTTAATATATTTTTTTCGTTTCGATAATAAACTTACGGAGGCATTAACAAACAAAAGCTTTATCTATATTTATCGCCTTTTTCATAGAAAACATATTCGTACTACATTACCTTATACAGTTTAAACCATTCATTGCAGCGCATAAATTGCCACAAAAAACTGAATACTTACAGGCCTGATAACAATGTAAAATATGAAATGAAGCCGTAGAAATAAGGAACAAATACATTTATCTCCGAAGTCTTCTGATACTATAAACAAACCCGAAAATTAGTACTGTAGATGATATTTACATTTAGTTTTTAGTATTTTAGTGTGAGAACTTAATTATTCATGCATTAAAATCTAATTTAACTAAAGCTTTGACGAAATGAGCTCATCCAAGCATAAACCCAACTCAATAGAATGAGACAAATAAGAATCTATTTAGATTCAAATAAAATAGATTGTAAGGTATATAAATGCGATTTCATAGCATCACATAAACACGTTTTGAATGCTTTTCCACATGGTCAGCGAGAATTTAAATAAGGATTATTTACAAGCTAGATATATTTGGAATGATCAATTTAAATAGCATTTTTACCGCCTATCTGGTACGTAATTAGCATTGTTTAACAAAAAAATTACTAATAAAATTAACATTGGTAGAGTAAAATCTTTTTTCATTCGTAAAATTTATGTCCACCATAATTGTCACGTTTAAGAATATATACCTCATACCATATATTGTACAAAATATGATGTGGTGTACTTCTAAAATAAATCTTTAATAAAATATAATCGTAATCCAATGAAAAGATGGCCGGCCAGTCTTGGCAATTATATAGTTAATTAATAATATCGTTGTCTTTATTCACACAAAAAGTGGTTGCAGACTTATATTGAGATATGTCTTTATCAATAAAGACGCTTTATTAAGAATATATTCGGATATAGACCTCACAGCGCTAAGTAGAAATGATTATTTACGGGTAGGTAAGTGGTGCACTGGGCAGTATACAGCTACCAAAATAGCTCCTTCTGGAATTTACATTTAAATTACTCTCTACTTACGAGGATGCCTCCTTGAATTTATGTGCACAGTGCAATGCTTTATTTCCGACCAGACCTCATTTGTAGACTTATTTAAAAAAAAATCACTTGCGCTACAGCTCTTTAGGTCTTGGCCTCAGATTTCAAAAAACTGTTTAATTTTTAAACCTAATAGGCAAGTAGGTGATCAGCCTCCAGTGCCTGACACACGTCGTCGACTTTTTGGGTCTAAGACATGTCGGTTTCCTCACGATGTTTTCCTTCACCCAGGCGGGGATCGAACCTACGACCTCAGGTATGAGAGTTTCACGCTGAAGCCACTAGCTCAACACTGCTCTAAACTTATTTTAACCGACTCCAAAAAACGAAAAGAAATTTATATCCAGTATTTATATATGTATGTTCTATTCTGTCTTCGCTGTTTGCTATCATCTCTCATAGCATTTATACAAAGATTTTCTTGAATCACGATTTAATTTTTAATTCATGACAAATATTCATTTACCTTATGATATTCAAGCCGAGAACAATTTAAATAACACGCATAGAAGCGTCAGAGATAAAGTTAGTAAGGCACAGTGCGCAACCCGAATATAGCGTAGCATCGATACTTTAATCACTTTGATATGACGCACTTGATAACGAAAAGTAAAACCTTGTAGATACAGAAAAGTTAGTGTCAAAGGAAGAGATTTTAAAGTCACCATGAAATTCCGAAGCGATAGCCATACATTGATATTTGCGAGTAAAATGAAAAAGAAAATCCAAATAAAATGCAAGTGAATACATTATCTCAAAGCAGCAGAGAAGGAATAGTGGGTAATATTTTTCCATTCTCACTATAAGCTGTCGTCAAATGCAGGCCGCGATATTGTACAGTCGCTGAGAAATGCATTGACTAAAACTTGCGTTTTTAAATTTATTTTAATGGTTTGGGTTATTGTATTGGAATTTATGAAAAAAGTATAAGCTTATGTTGCTAAGTCAATACAGGGTGATAATATAAATAAAATAATGTAAATCCTGAATACACTTTTATTTAAAAATCAGTAATTTAACTTAACTTACTATGAATATATTTGTATTAGGTACTATACTATTTTTGAGAACATATTTGAAAGTTTAGACATCAAAGTAGGAAAATAACATCAGCAAAAATTTACAGTGAGTAATGTGTGTGTCCATTAATTTATTCGATCGAATGACATGGACACATTACAAATGACATTACAATTAATAAATAGTTATATATGATATACGTTTAAACGTTAAAATAACTTAACAATAAACTTATATTATAATTTTTATATTAGCAATTTTATATTTACCGTAATCTTCATACAATTTAGATTTTAGTTACTTACACTATATAAATCTATTTTATATAATCTTATTCTTTCCAATATTGTAATTTGTATGCGGATTTACATGCTGCAGACCATCTTTGTAAGCGGCTGGTGCCTAAAATAGGACTACTTCTGTGGTAACATCTCAACAGCCTTCCATCGCGGATAGAAAATGTACAAAGGTATAATTAAATTAAAGTAACAAAACTAAAGCTAAAGAAAAAAGCTGCTAAAGAAAGAGGTTGTGTGTATAAGAATTTTATTTAAATTCTACTTTATAAGGCAGTGGATAAAGAATTGTAAGTTTTAGTGCCTGCTTTAATTAAAAAAAACACTGAAACAATAATTGAAATTTTATAAATAGAACTATAAGATGTATGAAACAATCCTTATCAATAACAGAATACTCAATGTCGAGGCCGTTTTATCGGGAACGTGACGGGTTTGAAATACTCAGCTATTTTATCATTTGAGCTCGTTGTTTGTATTGTTAGAGCTCTGGTGACATTCATTAAATTGATAGCAAATTATTGATTAAGAATTGTTAAAGGTTTAAAAAAGTTACTCATAATGAAATTGTTATTATTTAAGAGAAATATTCAAAAACCCCAAAAACATTGATCAGTCTGATTGCAATTCTTTAAATTAAGTCCCCGTTTCTTTCTGTCAAATTGTTTTTACGCTATGATGAAAAGAGACAGTTAAAGTACTTTAGTGCATTCAGTTTTAAATAATAATATCTTTAGACGTCACGAACAAAGTTAACCCACGGTATAGTATAGACTAGAAACGAAAAAGTAAAATTTGAAAATACATATATAAAAACGTTTTAAACTGATAAAGATTAAACGTTTGCAGTATTTTTCCATAAATTATATTTAATTAAAGTACAACGGAACATTAACTTAAATACTCCAATAGAATGTGTAATAAAAAATAAGTTCTAAATCCACTGCATAAAGTCTAAAATTCTTGAACCACATTGTCTGTAATCTTGAGTATACATTGAGCATCTTCAACAAATATTTCCTGAAAGATAAATGTGTAAAGTTTTAAGAATCTCCAAAACTTGGCTTTCAGGCGAGAATCATCCCGATACTTTGAATAATAAAATGAAACAATAATAAATTACCTTCAACTCTGATGTAGGGTTAAACATTTCCGACAGTAAAATAACTATTTTGGCAGATTTGCTTTATTTACTAGTTGTATTTGGCTTCTGTTCCAATATATTTATACACCGAAGTATTTCTATGGGGGCAAACAGGCAGGAGGCTTACCTGATGTTAAGTGATACCGCCGCCCATGGACACTCTCAATGCGAGAGAGCTCGCGAGTGCGTTGCCGGCATTTTAAGAATTATAACGCTTTTTTCTTGAAGGACCCTAAGTCGAATTGGTTCGGAAACACTTGATATTAATCAAGTATTTCCGAACCAATATTTACAATTTGTACTAGTACATTAGTAGTAGTAGAAATTGTAAATTTTAAGGAATAATTTTTTTCACTGTTACCTATATGATTTTTATTTTTAATGTTTTTCTTCCTGTCCACTCTAGATTTGGGAACATGTCAAAAATGCAATTTTTTAGGTTTCCATTGTTTTTTATATTGACATTTCTCTGCATAATTACCTATTTTTAATTGACTTTGGTGTGATTTATTTACTACCACGTGAATCTCTTCCTCCTCATAGTTAAATATTATTTAGCTAAAAAGATCGTACACTGCCAAAGTATTATATATAATTTTTCCTTAAATATTCACCTACCGTTAAATAAGTTGCTAAGACATCTTATTCATTAATTGTCGTAGCAAAGAGCTACGAAGTGCTACGGCGACGTAGCATAATGTATTTAATATAATGAAAGTTAATTAGATCATAACTGTGTGACTGTAGGCTGTGGTTAAAACTCTTATCTTTTAAAAGTGTAGGTAATTATTAAAAAACTTTAATTTATGTTTTAGAAATAATATGTCAGTTAGGGGAATAATGGTAATTATGAAGTTCACAAAAACTTCGACTATAATATTAAAGTGTTTAAAAAAGCTTATTTATAAACCTAAATCAGTATATTTGGTACGGTTTAAACGTGCGAATGGAAAAGGACTAAACGATAGTCACTCGGCAATCAATTATAAACCATAAATCCCATACGAAAAATAGCTTAGTATTAGTAGCTACATTTCAATATCTTTTGTGTGCGCAAAATCGTTGCTCATGATATTAAAAAAAACTATCGCCAGTAGAGCTAAAACTCAAAGACATTCCTGGCGTAAAAACCCACCTATAGATAAAGCAATAACGTAAAAGAATGTAAGGCTAACAACAACACGAGGTCTCCACTATTTTTTGTATTGTTATAGACCAGTTTCATTATAATTACATTTTGTCTGGTCTTTAGTCTCATTAAATTCTAATAAACCAACAATCACATTCTGTATTTGAAAATTCCTTTTTTATCTTCATTCTAAAACATATAAACCATTTTCAGATGTTCTATCATTCAATCTCGTAGACCGTGGGATCTACGATCCGCAGTGATCCAGTTATTCCGTATCATTAACCGGGTCTGTCGGTGAATCACAGCCTTTTCGCACTCACCTCGCGTATCTCTCGTAATGATTCTGTGTGTACTTATTACACTCCAGTGGGTACATGCCTTAGCAATTTTTGTAATACGTATCATCAAATACATTTCTTGAATAAGAACACGATTTTAATGTGTATGAGATGTTTCAAGTAATACTTAAATCAGTTTATCGATAAACTTTAAGGTATTTTTAAGTTCACATCACAATAAAGGGTAAGACAGAAATGCTGTATATGATTGTATGGCTATCGATAAATTTTGTTTTTATCCAATGTTTATTTATTGACGTTTAATAAAGTAGACTTTCTGTAGATTTGCATTCTAAGCAAACAATAATCTTTTTGTATTTATTGTTAGCAAACGTTTATTTGATTTTCAGTATATATATCATTTTCGGTATATAGTTTTATTTATGTATAAAATAAGATTCTTATTTATTTTCTTTTTTTTTAATATTTCTTTTTTATTTTCATAATAATAATAATTTTAATTCGTAAATAATATTATCATGCATTCCTAATGCCGCATACAATGCAGTATAGCGATGGTGCAATAATATGAAGCGGTACAAAAGCGAGCGACTTGAACATTTTCCTCTATTCTGTAATAATGTAGAAAATAAATAATCCGCGTTCCCTCGGGCGCATTCGCTGCACAATATTAAACAAATTTGTGAACCGCTATGTGTAAAATACTACGCCATTTTCTTAAACCTTTTCTATATTTGAGCCTATTTAGGGACTTTTTAAATGAAACATACCGGCTTATATAAAAAAATATTCAGTCTAAACAACAACAAGTAACAATAAATATTCAGGATAAAACGCCTTATCGTTAAGAAGCGTTCTCCTCCAGGCAACCCGAGTAATGAAAAACGTACGAGAAGTGCATCACAAAATCAACAAAAATAAAATAACAAATAACATTTAAAAATTATACGATTACCTTATTTTTTTCATTTATTAATATTAAACTAAAAGCTAATCTTACGGTTCATAAATTACAAAAAAATAAGATAAAAATAAAAATAAAATACGTTTATTTTGGAACATAAGATCATCTAGGTATCACTTATTCCACGTCAATCAATTCGAACTTGTAGACAGAGGGTGTAGGCCGAGAGAAAAAGCCGGCGTAGAAAACTCTCGGTACTCTTTTAAAAAAGCAAATCATCAAACAATATTTAAAACAAATATATCATTAATTAGAGGTAGCCTGCCCAGCACTAGTCAGCCCAGGCCCTTTTATCAACTAGATAATCAATAACTTTATAGTAAGCCTTTTTACACAGCTTTTCTTTAATACATTCCTTAAATTTATTAAAAGGCAGAGATAAAAGAGCCTCTGGGATTTTATTAAAGAAGAGTATCCCTTTTCCCAAAAAAGAATTACTAACTTTACATAGTCTAGTACGGGGAAATTGCAGCCTGCGTTTGTTCCGAGTATATAAAACAACACGAATGACTGACAAATGTGAATATAATGATCTGCTTTAATACAGATCTGTCTCTATTTAAAGATAAAATTGCTAGTACACTTTAATTTCTTAGATATGACAGTTTTTGAAAAAAATGTAATCTCTAATAAACCATAAATCAAATATACTCTATATTTGATAACTAGAACAACTTATGCAAAGCGTTGATATCCGTATGTATGTTAGACGATTTTAAAAGCGTAATAAAATGTTCCCAAACAACCGCTGTTAAAAAATAATTAAATAACACTATCTTTTATAAAAATGAAACACACAATATCGTATACAGAACCGAGCATTCTGTAATTAATTTGCATGTGCGCGTGGTTTTGTTGAAAAAAGTTGGCAACTTGTACAAACTCATTGTGAACTGGCGACACTGCGAATTCTGTATAAATTGTATCATTACATGTTAATTAAAAAGATTATATTATTTTTAGGCCCAGTTTCACTACTTATAACAGCCTGTTCGACCCCTACGCCTAGACAGTCACATTTAACACTATCGCATTCTAATGGCAAATATAAAGGTCCAGTATTTCAAATGACAAAATATTTGTGTATATTTTAAGTATAGCGTATTCTTAGGTGGCTACAACTCAAAACTCCTAGTGAGGTTGAAAATGTGACTATGGTAGAAAATGTGGTCCAAAACCCGTCAGTTTCTTTTAGACAAGCCAAAAGGAGATTGGCTAATAATAATAATAGTATAATATAATAATGTGAAAAAAATCGATGAATGAAACGATCTTGAATCTGATTCTTTTGCTCACCATTGTTATTGTTTTCAGAGACTCACTTGATATTAAGATTAATTCAGTCTGAAATGTTTTACACATGAAATCAACCAATTTTGCTAAAACTATCACTATTAAATACCGCAACCCACTTAATTATTCTATTAAATTCCTTAGTAAAGAATTTACTATTGTAATATTACAAAATGCTTTTAAATATTGAAATTAATTCACTGCGCCGTTTTCACTTGTGCAAATAAATTAATAGAATAGTGAGCTTTAATAAAAGCTCAGATTGCAGGGAATAATAATAAAAATCAACATTTTCAAAAATGCACAAGCACCGCTCACAATACGGTATGGAAATAAAATCGAATTCGTTATGCATTCTAATTATTGCGCATTTTAGCAGCTGCGAGCCTCGATTTTTTTTTAAATCACGACGACGTTATCTTTTGACTATAAATCGAAGAAGGAAACGTTGGAATTTTTTTAGATATTGTTTCTTTTAAATATTTCGGATTTTCGAGTTACCTTGACTTGTTAAAGTAAAAATTTATATTTTCTACTCACTAGTGTTTTTGAAGAACTATCTGATGAAAAATCACACTAGCTCAAAAGCCTTGATTTTTTAGGCCTCTGTTCTGGGTGGCTTCGACATTCACGTAGTGAAGAATCCAGTACTAGAACCAGCCTATTTGTACATACGTATTCTTAGTCTGTGCTATTAATGTATTAATTATATTAGACGCCCCTCCATCTCTATTCTTTGTGTATATACGTAGGTAACATTGAAAATGTTTAGAACTGACCTGTTGACAAATTCACAAAAGTAGTCTTGGAAAGAATTCGACAGCAGCGCCCTCGAAGCAGGATCCTCCTTCACCAGACAATGCTTCAGCGCACTCCGCAAAACCGGCTGTTGAATATTTGTCTATAGCATGTGTCGAAATAATACAGTCCTGACCTGGCGCCCTGCGACTTTCATTTATTCCCAAGAATTAAATATAACATCGAGGTATTCACTTTCTGAACCCTGTAGATGTGGTGAAAGCGTACGAAAATGCCGAAGAAAAACAGGAGAAGGAAGGAAAAATCGGCCCACTGCTTTTCTCAGTTGCTCCATGGAATGCGGCGATGTTTAGAAAGGAACGGAGATTACTTCGA
Source organism: Pieris rapae (assembly GCF_905147795.1). Lineage (NCBI taxonomy): Eukaryota > Metazoa > Arthropoda > Insecta > Lepidoptera > Pieridae > Pieris > Pieris rapae. The sequence goes on along the minus strand of NC_059526.1, from coordinate 2,471,665 downwards.
AAAACAATAAAAGTATTGGGAACTTTCAAAATTAAGCAGTTTTCATTTTCTAAACATTTCAGCGTAACCTAGGTATTATCCATCTTTAAATCTTAATATATATATTTCTTGTGTGCGTGTGTATGTGACTGAACTCCTCCTAAACGACTGGACCAATTTTGATGAAATTTTTTGTGTGTGTTCGTGGAGATTCGAGAATGGTTTAGATTCACAATTTTGTCCGCTGGACCAGTGTTTTTTTAAATTAATTAGTAGTTGTTGATTTTGGAATGTTTTACATTGGATCCGACAGACGGCGTTACCATCGCACTGTCAAATTTTAAATAATATTCGAATTTTAATTTTAGTCTGTCCCGACAGTTAGCGCTGCGATCAAATTAAAAAAAAGTTTTGTTATCATTGTGTTATTGTAGACCATGTGCTGGATCGTTAGATATTGTCATAACATTTGAATAATAATTTTCATCAAAATGGTCCAGAATGTTTTAGCTTATTAAAAAAAGTTTGAAATTTTCAAATTAAAGACGTATAGACAGGACAACGTCTGTCGGATCCGCTAGTATATTATATATTGTTAATAAGAAGACAAATTTAACTTCATTAAATTCTTTATTATTTAGTTTATTTTTAAGGGTTTTAGTAGACAGTAGTTTGCAATATATAAAACTTGAATTGATTTAATTAAACAAAACAATCGCAGTTATACTAGTGTTCAATATCTTTGAGCGGATTTCCAATACTTATTTGCATTTCCTAGAATAGCATCAAGATGTATTGTGTGTCGACCCGGTCTCTTGGCAATCGGTGCTTCGGTGAACCTTACTACTCTGTGTTAAGGAATAAATTCGTATGATATTGTTTTTGATTTATTTGCGTTAAGCTCGAAGTGTGTCAATACAATGTAAAGTATGGCCCTTGGGGGCGTAATGGAGACTTCAGCTCACGGTCTTTGATAAATTACTATTATTTTATTTTACTTCAATGTGGCTTTATGTTCAGTCTCAGGTGAATTGCAAACAAATGTTGCAAAAAAAAAGTTGGCAGACATCATAATTTTATAACATACTTAAGTGAATCTATCATAGTTTATTCCTAAATTATATTATTAATTGAGTACTCTAAACCGATTCGGCCGTGATGGATGTTATAATCAGACTAGTTAATTACACAATAGAAAGGTAAATATATAATAAACTAGCAGGCTCGACGAAACGTTGTTGTGGCTAAGGTTTTTCTTATATTACATAGTAGTAAGCTATTCAAGGGAAACGATATGAGAACTTATGTGAAAGGTATATAGTTTATGTAAAACGTTGGTACCTTTAAAACAGCACCAACTGTTAGAATTGTATCAAATAGTAAACAAATATTTGCAATAAAATAATACTGCGGGTATAAATTGATATGTAAGCTATCTTATCTTTTAAGTTAGATCAAACTGCACACGGTGTGCAAATTTCATTGATATCGCTTCGGTAGTTTAGGAGTCCATAGTGGACAAACAACGTGACACGTAATTTGTATATAGTAAGATTATAATAATTTGACACTAAAGCATCAAAGAACTCTTCATAATATCACTAAACTAATGGGGACGATGGTAAACAAAATACTCGATGATCAGCATCCAGTCCAATGACACTTGATATGATGCATCAAGAATAAACATCCATATATCTAATCAGAATAGAAAAAATCTGTCGTTGGACATTCTTATCACCTGGGGTTATTTTTAGAATCGAAACGTTCAAAATACCATCTCTAATACTGCCGCTAAAAGCTTCCGGCGTGTAAGTACAGCAGCCCGTTAAATTTAACGTTATCGGCTTACAGAATAGAGCATAATACGATAACTTTATGGAGGATAATAACGCTTTGAGTTTCGTCTAACTACAGTTAGTTAGGAGATTGTAAACGTGAGTGTTACATGGCTTAGCGTTGTGTTAAATACAACTTTTACTGAATTACTGGCATTGCCTGCGGCTGTATAATTAGATAACTTCGGGGCTATCGTACTGTAATATCTATAATTAGGCGGGTAAACCTATATAAAGCGTAGTTATTTGCTCATTATCCGTTTATTACTATCACTTTTTAACTATTAAATATAATCACTATTCGTATTTATTGTAACCGCTATACATGCTTTGAGACGTAATCGACTTTACTACAGGATGCCTTTGTCGTTTAGTTGAATAGAAATATCTATAACCACTGTCTATAAGTAAGCCAAAGTACCAAGCATAATCGAATATAAAAATCTGGAATTAGAAACTTACAATACAAGAGGTATACTTTAGTCGCTCATTTCATTAATTTGCTCAAACACAAAAAATTCACAGCTACTTAATTTCCTATATCTGTAATTTTAACTTATTTGAGCAATAATAATAATAAGATATCTATGTCTATGATAATAAGATAGTATGTATCCCACAGGAATGTTACAGGAGCTAAGGGCGGGCGGCGCTAGGGCGGCGTTTGACGCGCACGTTGCACACGTATAACGATGGTGAATATTAAGAGGCTCTTGTCACGTCTCCTGCCACGAAGGAGATTATTGTCATATTTTTAACTTTTATGTCCGCTCAGCGTTTCTTGAAAAATATTGATGTAGACATGTTCAAAAGGAGCGGGGAATAGGGAATACATGAAAGAATGAATAGGGAATATATGAAAAAAAAATGTTTCCTGTTCGTCTGATTGTAGATTTAGTTATGAGGTTTCCATGATAATATTTCTTTTTAAGCATCATCACCCTTCTGTTCCTGACGCAGCCACATGTATTAAACGTTGTGGTTTACTTTAATATCGAGTATTATGTACGTAGCTATATAGATACAGTAGCTCCATCGATTTATAAAGTCAAAGTCAAAAATAAAAATTTATCCATATAGGTAACATAATGTACACTTATGTACGTCAAAAAAAGAAAAGAAATATAAAATGATTCTAAATTTACATTTACTGCCAGTTCTCAAATCAAGGGCGTAGAACGGAAGAGAAGAACTGGTAATAAACTCTCCGCCACTCTTTTTAATCGCCAAGTTCTTTTTTTTACATAATGGTTGTAAGGATCTGCTACCATTACACTATGTCCCATATATCTATCAGTATCACCATAGATGTATATTCGGGACTCAAACTCTAGTATTTGTCGTCACTAACATAGTGACATGTAGTTGATTATGATTAATACTGCATCAATCCATGTTGGTAATATTACCTTCAAATTACTGTGAGAACTGAGCCGAGGTAATTTGTAATGATCTAGCGGCTCATAGTTCGCAACAACAATGGAAGCTGGTAATAATAGCAATTATTCACAAACTTGTTTCCGTATATACAGATCTGGCTATTTTAATTACTAATATCTGCTAACTATATACCAAAATAACTCATATATATTAAAGTTATTAAAAAAAATGTGGAATAAACTTTAAAACAACAGTAAGGATAATAGTCTTCTTGTCGTCTAATTCAGTCTTCAACGATCCATGAAGAGCAAAGTAGATAGAATCAATAGAATCAGAGGAATAGAAAAAATTGGAAACAAAATATTAAGTATTAAACAAAGGTACAATAAACATAAAAAAGGAAGACAATTTAGAAATTTATCCACTATAACCAGATTATGGAACAGCAGATGGCAGAGAGTGGTAAAATACTAAAATGGCGGGAATTGGAGGAGGCTTTTGTGAAATTCATCTAGGCACTAATACATCAGTATCATTAAATAAACTGGTATTGGTATTTAAGTGTAAAGTATCTAAAGAAACCTTTGTTACTCGAGATTTTCATATAATACTAGCTGACCCGGCAAACGTTGTTTTGCCATGTTTTTGTGCCAAAAAATTAAAGTTTATAATTAACAAAAAAACAGTTGGCCCAGTGGCTTCAGCGTGCCACTATCATCCCTGAACACGTAGGTTCAAGCCTCGGCTGTGCAACAATGGACTTTATTTCTATGGGCGCATTTACATTCACTCGAGCCATGAAGGAAAACATCGTGAGGAAACCGACATGTCTTCGACCCTAAAGAGGCTCTTCACTTACTTGCCCATTAGATTAACAAATTATCTTGAAACAGAATCAGAAATCTAAGGCCCAGACCGAAAGAGGTTTTAATGCCACTAATTTATTTACTTTATTGTAAAGTCTAAAAATATCCCGGAGTTAATATTCAAACCACAATGTCTCACTTTGTAACTGGGAACAGAAGACAAAGGCTTCTTATTGCTCACTTACGTATTATAAATTTCGTCACACGCTTGTTCTGAACTCTCATTTTCCCAAAAGGTCCATTAGGCACGTAAATAATGCAGAGAATAAGCGAAAATAATTTCCATAATAATTTGGGTAATTTGTCAGAGAAGGACCCAAACTCCTTTTAATTACGATGCCAGACCTTTTTGTCCGAGTGACTCACTTCGCAAGCAGACAATTCAATAAATATTATATTAGAATAATTAAATCTGGATTATAGTATTTGAGGTATGAGATTTTATATATTTTACTGTATTGATTTAGTTAGGAACAAAACAGAGATACATCTCTGTTTTGTTCCTAACTAAATCTCTCTTTACAATGAAATGTAAAAAAATAAAACATAAAATTAACACATTGGATGTTTACACAAAAAGTTTCACTGATAAAAAATAAGATAGAAAGCAGAACAAATATATAAATCAGAAGAACGACAAACATACTAGTAGCTATAATAAAGAAGAAAAATTAGGCTTAGAACAATGTATGTAAATGTATGATGCAAAATATAGAAATTCGCGTTGTTTAATGGGCCGTGCTTGACGGCCATAATGAAAATGATTAGCTCACGTAGATATGAACATATAAAAAATAACTTAACATTGGAAATTATTTATTTAATGCAAGCAATCTATGTAAACACTAGCGGATCCGACAGACGTTGTCCTGTCTACACGCCTTTAATTTCAAAATATCAATTTTTAATAAGCCATTTTCACACACGATATAACACATATAAATTTCGGGACAGACTAAAATTAAAATTCGAATATTATTTAAAATTTGACACTGCGATGGTAGCGCCGTCTGTCGGATCCAATGTAAAACATTCCAAAATCAACAACAACTAATAAATTGAAAATTAATTAAAAATCATTCTCCAGCGGACAAAATTGTGAATCTAAACCATTCCCAGATCCCCTTGAACACACACAAAAAAATTCGTCTAAATCGGTCCAGTTGTTTAGGAGGAGTTCTGTCACATACACACGCACACAAGAAATATATATATTAAGATAACATTGATATATACATCTCTAAATAAAACAAAGTCAATGTCAACTAAAAATTAGTCAAATATTCAGTTAATGCTATCAAAATTATATATTAAAAAGATAAAATATAATATAATAAGAATAAAATCAATTACTAACCTTAAAATATAATAACTAATATATAAAAGGCGTCCCTTTAGGCAAGGTTCCGAAGATACTGGCAACGTCTTTGAATAGCTAGACTAATTCTTAGTCCGAGATAGCTGCCAGCTCTTCGGTCTCCTGTGATATCGACTAACCTTTTTGCTGTTTCCTCAAAAAGCCTTATAGCGCTAGGACCCCACGGACCAAGGGTCTCGACACCAAATAGGACAAAATCATATTCGGATCCTAGACCCCTGTATTTACAGGCTTTAGCTATTTCAGCCGCATCACAAGCCGCACCAGCTCTGTTGTTTGTGGCATGTATTACATCTTGATATTACAAGACTTAATTACTTAAAATTTTAGAGATTATTACGATTCATTGTTTTACATTTTCGATATATGTTTTGTTCGCACTACTTGCGCTCACCTGTACATTAGAAGCGATGGGGTCCGTTATATTTTTCATTTCAAGGAAGATTCTAAAAACTAATAATACATTTTAAAGTGTTAAACTCCTTTAATAAATTAACATAAACGTATGCTGAAGCCGTGGATGTATTTGTACATTATGTTCATAAAGCTACTAAATACTATACTAATTGTTGGAAATTCACTTTACTAAGTCTGTCTCATTCATTAAAACTTATTTATTAATTTTCGCTTCTTAGCATTAATATTAAATTTAATTAAATGTTAATTACTGTCATCAACTCTTAAATAAATTTGTAGTAATTAAATATGTGAGTACGTAGTGTGGGGTGTAAAAATCGCGAATAAATAGTCGATTGTGGGGTATTGTTTCGGTCGTCAGCCCTGAGTCCCGATTGATTTAACCATTGTTTAAGCGTTGATTGTCCCCGTGTTCTGCTAATTGCGTTGACAACTATTATACCTTACATTATTGTTTTAACTCCATTGTTTTGTTGTTTGTATGTATAAAACGTGCAAACAATAAACACGCATTGTTAAAAATTAGGGTGAAAATTGTCCTACATTTTTAAGCCAATATAATGTTAAGCACACATAACCTATATTTGCCTATTTTATAAATTGTATAAAGAAACAGATTTATCTGAATGCATCTGTATACTGTCATACCTACTGATATTCCTTAGAAAATCTTATAGTCAGTGTTACATCGTCCTACTACAGAAACTTACGTTTTACGTGATTTGATATCTCAATAAATTCTGGATTTGATATAATATATCTTAGAAGATGCTGGCTGGCTAAGCTGCGATTGTATTATGTTGACGGAAGGATTAATAAAGTCATACTTCCTCGTGCTCAGCAATAGTAATGTGAAGGACATTGTCCACTCAACGAAGAACAAGATGCTGTTTTTTTCTCTATTTGTTCAGCCTAATAGTAGGATACTCCATCAATATTACCACTGACCTGCCGACCTACAAGCCTAGGTGGCTGAAGTCGAGTCATATACACACATAGAGGTCGGAATATCTTTGTAAACGCGGTTCAGGATATAATATTATCGTACTGATTGAAGCTTCGGAATCGGAAGTAGCTAATACCCGTATAAATAGAAAGAGGAAAGTATGTTTTGAAAGATGTCAAAATCTAGAATCGTATTCTTCTCTTCTCTTTTCGTAGTCGTACTACTCTATCTCCGTACTGGTATAAAAATCTTTGTTACTGTAAGAAGATCTGCTAATGGAACGAACGACTAAAACTATTAGAAAGTACCTGCAACTCAATGCTGTTTGAATCGCAATACATTTCGAATACTATTCCTGTTTGTTTAATTCATTTGAAATGAATGAAAACAGATTCAGAGGTAAAGTTTACAAAATGGAAAAATCCTTAACTAAATAGTAGGAATTTAGAATCCCAGCTGGTTCCAATATTTGGATGACAAACATAATAAACATTGGAGTCAGATTTGACTATAACAATTTTAGTTCGTATAATATAATAATTGTAAAATAGCAATTGCCTCTATATTATATCTATCTGGGAGAGGTCATATTCAATTTGTTAATATTTCATGGTTTGCACAGTTTCTATAAAATTATTATTGATAGTACGAAGGTGGTGGTTTTTATTGATAAAGCTTGCCAACGCTTGGCACACTGATACATTGGTAAAAAAAAAACACAAAACAATTTTTAATGTGACAAGCACTTAAAGGCAAACATAACACATTTATAGATCATACAAATATCAATCAAAACAATTATTAAACTAATCAATCATTACAAAAAAGAAACAATTACTAATCAAAAAAATTAAAATTACAAAAAAACTAAAAAAAATCGATTTTAGAGTGTGAAAGCAACTATGGATATCCAGACCTATTCATTCAATGTTCATTGGCAGCCGGGAATCGATCCTACGACTTCAAGGATGAGAGTTGTACGTCACGGCTACTAGGTCAATATTGCCAGTAGTGTATTTTTTTTATAGAACAGGCGGCAAACGGTCAGGAGGCTCACCTGATGTTAAGTGATACCGCCGCCCATGGACACTCTCAATGCCAGAGGGCTCGCGAGAGCGTTGCCGGCCTTTTAAGCATTGGTACGCTCTTTTCTTGAAGGACCCTAAGTCGAATTGGTTCGGAAATACTTCAGTGGGCAGCTGGTTCCACAAATTGGTGGAACTTATTATTATCCTTGTTAAATCAGTTTAATTAACAATGTCTGAACTTATTAAAACATCGTCGCGTAGGACAAGCGTTCGACAAAAATAATTTTGAAGTGTTCCTCGCAAACGACGTTTTAATGTCGCCAATTACGTAAAAACGAATTGTATCCTCTTGCCTTGGGTATACTCGAGATTAAGCTTTTATTTTCACAGCGGTATATTTAATTAATGTAATATCAAACGCGAACTTCGTAAGTGATATTCTTCCTTATTAATTCCTGATTCGTCATTTGTACAGATATTTAATTTAATTTTCTGTTCAAGAATACAAAGTTTATTTATTCATATTGGTTACTTACAGTATAGAAAGTCTTTATTGACATTATATTCTTAATTTACATATAGTACTTATACCCATAACAAGGAAGTAGAGAGAGTGTGAGGAAATGGCGAGAAGTTAGCTGTAGGATTACGAAATAAATAAAGAGCACCTTGCAATACTTGCCATATTGAAATAAAATGGCACAAAAAGTACTACTTATACCTTACCTACCTAACAATCAAGAAGTTAAATCATGTAGTTAGTGAAACTTTTAATTTGTTTCAGAGTATTTATGTTTCTGTACACCGCAAGTATCTTTCAATTTGACTTGTGGACTGTATAATGATTAATCTCAGTTAACTTAAAACGTCACGCTTATAGTATAAACATTAGTGTCTCTTGTGTAGTATTTTAATTAAGGTAACATTTATCTCAATTAGAGACCTCATATATTCAAAATGAACTCACTGATCCCGGCGTCCGAAGGTCGACTGTCTGTATGAATGTGATAAACTTAAAACCTACCTAAATGTTATTACTGATAGTTAGGGCACTCCTGAGCAATTTTTAATGTATTACTGGGGGTTTTGTAAATTATCTTTTATTATCATTGTTAATGAGCAGTGTTGGCCTAGTGGCTTCAGCGTGCGACTCTCATACCTGAGGTCGTAGGTTCGATGCCGGGCTGTGCACCAATAGACTTTCTTTCTATGTGCGCAATTAACATTTGCTCGAACGGTGAAGGAAAACATCATAAGGAAACCGACATGTCTTAGACCCAAAAAGACGACGACGTGTGTCAGGCACTGGAGCCTGATCACCTTGCCTATTAGATTTAAAAAATGATCCTGAAAGAGATTCAGAAATCTGAGGACCTAAAGAGGTTGTAACGCCACTGATTATTATTATTATTATCATTGTTAAAGAGGTCGCCAAAATTCACGTGAAGCTGTGCGCTCAGCTGCTGTATACTCGTCTAGTTAGTCAAAGTCAAAAGTCAAAAGTCAAAAAAAAATTATTCATATAGGTAACATAATGTACACTTCTGAACGTCAAAAAAATATACATTAAATGCTTCTAATTTTACATTTACTGCCAGTTCTCAAATCAAGGGCGTAGAACGGAAGAGAAGAACTGGCAATAAACTCTCCGCCAGTTATTATAACAGTTCTCATAAAATATATTGCGTGGAAATCGTGTCCGTTAGTGTAGCATTTCAATTAAGGTTAAAGTTATCTCAATTAGAGGACAATATGTAACAGTTCGGCTGGCTCGGGGCCAAGCGACAATGTATCAGACAATAAACCCGTTTGGAATTAGGCAATACTGGTACATTACGTGATCTATTAAACGTGTGCGTTCTAATTGTGTTAGGTAACGAGCTATGAGGAGCAATGCGGGGCCTTCGTGTGATTGCTCGACGGATAATGCAGGCTCGGTGTAATGAGCGGTTCACGCGTTCTATACATTGGGTGCCTCTTTTCACTTATAAATGTGAACTGAGGGCGCATCGTTTACTGGTTAGGTGTTAGCTCTTTTATTTTTAGAATATAATGTGAATAAGTTTGCTTTTTTTTATAGAATAGGGGGCAAACGGGCAGGAGGCTCACCAAATGTACAGTGACAAGTGAGAAGGGGAAGTCATCGGCAAACTTCTATCTGTAAAACATCAGAAAACGTCAACATCTGTTTGATTTCTATGAGGTAGCAAAAAAATTTCGACCCCAAATTGCCGCCTCAAAATCTACCGCCGCCGCCGCTAATAAAACTTATTGATAAAGCAAAGTAGCTAATATTTTGCTTTATCAATGAGTTTTATAGTCAAGTATAGTCACTTGGCCGAATCTTTAATATCCCAATATAAAATACACGTCTCAAAGTCTCACTTAAACAATGTGATTCTGTTACTGTTCGTTAACCACATAAATAAAAAGTAACGTGCAGTGTACGGTAGGAATATTGACGAAAACAATAGCGATACAATAAGGTGGCAAACAAAGGGTGGCGCGCGACGGAACCGGAAGCAGGCGCAGAACGTCGCGTGCGCCGCAAAATCAACGGGCGTACGAGCGAACGAGCGAGCGAGCGGTGCGCTTCCGACGCGTTATTCTTGCGATATGAGCTACTAGATTTGGCCTTTCTCTTTCGATTTTATTTAGTTTTTAATTTTAATTACGTACTTTGATGTGTATACGGTTACGATTTTACAGAAGTCTGCTATAATGATTGCATGATGCACTTACTTATTTCAATAGTTAATAAAAAAATATTTCAATAATATAACGTTTTTTATATATAATATAAAAAAATGAGTCCTCTTTAATCAAACATAAAAAGGCAGAACGACCTCAAGATGGTCTCAGATTTCTGCATCTATCTTTTAATAATAATAATGCGATATTTTTCTTAACAGCCAAGCGCCTATCAGCGTAATTCACGTCAGCTATTTATAGGTTTATGGCCTGCTGATTTCCTTCATACAACCAAATGGTATATGCAAAAGGCCATTAGTGCATAACCGTGATTCGAACGTACAACCTTAAGTTTAAAAGGCGCACGCTCCAGCTGCTACTGCTATTTTTAATTGTTAATACATGCAACAGTACTAAAGGACTAGATAACAATTATATTTTAAGGGTAATAGACATCTCATGACATTTCATTCTTCAAGCATTTAAAACAGTGCAACTCGGGCATTAAAACAACCTTTTCATTTAATATGCACATTTTATTTTTACTCTACAACATCACGATAATCAGATATTTAGAATATGTATATAGAGAACTAATATTGAAGTATGGGTTCGCCAAGCATCCGCAGTATTATACATAATTATATTGGAATAAAGAAAATAATAATAGCTACGTTTCAAAAACGAAGGGGCAAAATATATCTCCTTATTTATTTATAGCCATATCAGAATCAATATATACATTATAGCTATTGTTTTTGCTGTCTATGATAACTGATCCTGCCCACTGGCAAAGGCCTCCCCCATTTTTTTGTGTTAAAATTTAAATTTGAAAGTACATGACAATCTACATGATATGGCACTATTGGTATAGTCGATCTCATTCTTAAAGCTGGCGGGCGCTTTAAAAAAAATGTGAGACTTCACGGGACGCCTGGCAGATGTGAAAAATCGACATTATTTTGTAAAAGTAACATGCAGAAAAGAACAGACTGATATTAACTAAATATGTTATAATGATATATTACGAGTTTTTCCAGATAACGATGACTATTTGTTGAATAAACATTATTTTCATTAAATATTTTTAATGTGAAATTTACAACTGCATTTAGAATTAATATCATATAGCGTGGCGACGCGTCGCCACGGCATGCGTCGCCGCGCCAGAAATCGGTTTTACGTGCGGCTATAGATGTTTCAAATCAAAAAAAAAAAAATCTAGCTCCTTAACTCCATGTAAAATATTGTAGTAAGGCAGGCGCGAGGTTCCATTGAGCCGCTCTACAAGTGCGGTATTGTGATCCCTCAATGCGGTATTGTGAGTACGGGCCTCACTCCTCATTGATCTGAATACACGACACGCTGCGAGACGCTGCACTATTTATGCCTTTGTGAGCTGGGACAAAGTTTTCAAACTTGTGTGGTTCATTTCACATTTCAATTGTAATTTATTTCTATAGGAATCGCGGTACACTGGCGATAACATAACTTATTGAAAGTTACAATAGCTTTATTCGTGACTTCGTTCGCATACTATATACGGTATAGAAAATTGAAAGTGTAGCCTAATTAAACTGGGGTTATAGTATATATTTTACATGACAACCATATGAATTGTAGTATCTCTTCTTCAGTCGTGCTCTTTATATTGTCATGACACCACACCACTTCCTCCACTCTCCAGCATCTTCGTCAAGCCTTTGCGCCTGGGTGACAAGACCTGTAAGAGCCTTAACTTGATCGGTCTAGCGAGAAGGGGATCGGTCTCGAGTTCTGGTACCCTCCATGCCACATGACAGAATAAGTTTTTCTGAACTTTCTGGATAGAGATCCCTGCTTGATACTGTTTAAAAAAATCAGGACGCATTGATAATGTGTCGAAGCCGATTTTTTTACCAGTAACATAAGCATCTGTCCAGTAGTATCCGTGCAATTCCAGAGCATTTTCTCCTTGCAGATGTTCGTATAGTCCAGGGTTCAGCGCTAAAGAAAAATAGAAAATTCTAAAATTCTTAAAATTCAGAATAATATACAATAAAAAGAAATCAAGTGTGATTGTTTACATTTTGTTGAGTAAATCTCCTAAATCTATTTGTATATATTTTATTATAACTAACCAAGCCTACTACTAAAACATTCGTTTTGTTAATTATTCTACTATATAACAAATACAGAAATTGTCGGCCGTATAGAAGAGACTGATAACGAAGTATTGAAAGAGTTGAACAATAGGTGCGATAGCGAGGCGGAAACCGCGGTATTGACTCCGTTGCGCTGTATTGTAGCGTGGTTTCTAATACAATATTGAATTCTGCATATTTAAATATACATTTACTGATTAAAAAGCTTTATGCCATTCAATAGTACAAAATTAAAACTTTAACAATACTTTTCAGAGCGTGATATGATTGTTTACATTGCGTCTCTATGCGTATTCTCCAAAGTGTTGTTAGGATTGATCCCTCCTGTGTCGTTTCAACAGCATTGCCAGCAATGAAACTGATGCCCATGGGCTGCGATGACTGGCCTTTTAGGACGTCCCATCAGCACGTTTGCCCTATTATTCAATAAAAAAATACTGATGCAGAAAATACTAATTAAATGACCTAATATCTATTAAAAAAAAAATATTATAATATTTAAATTATCAAATTGCAGTTAAATTGTGTACCATGATTTAAAAATTGTAAAGCAAAATTAACTCGAAGAAAGAACAAAGTTTTCCTTCTTATATATTTCGAAATAATCAAATTAATCTTAAAGTTTAAATTAAAGCTTTCAACGTGTACTTTAGATATCAATGCATTCTCAAATCACATATCAAAATAAATTCCACGAATCCATTACTAATGCGATATTCGTTACTGAGATATAGTATAAAAACTTCGGCAGTGACTCAACAAAATATTATTATTCATTAATTTTATATGCAACCATATAACTTTAGACTTTTATTTATTAACAAAAGTTCGTGTTGATATAACACTGCGTTTGTTCAATTATAGGTTTGAAGTAATATACGACAGTAATAATTATTAATTTCTTACATAATATTATAAATATAGTTTACTTGAAACTAACATAAACAGAATTAAAAAAAAATTGATGTCTGAGTACTTTTAAAGCTGAGAGCAATTGCCTGCTCTATTGTGACAGGTTGAGCAAAGAAAGCACCGGCCAGAATTACCAGACGTCAACATAAATATTGGTTAACACCTGTATACTTTAACCCAAAGAGTTCATTTAAAAAATGCGGAAAAGAACTCCATGATACGAGCTAGTCCACTGTACATACAATAACACTGTGGATGGTTGTCGGCCAAGACGCGAGACACGTGAAAGATTACAAAAGTAATTCCACTCTGATCCTCTCATCCATACTAAGTGGGGAGTAATGGATCGTGGGCTGCGATCAAAAATTTGGTTTATGTGATTACAACAAATTTATCTAATACAGTATAGGCGAACTCTGGAACGAACTATATATGAAATACTATGTTAGGACTTCGATAGTTAAGGGTATATTGATAGCTGTATATGTTTAAATTACAGTGCAGATTACACTGAATATAAAAAAATACTATATATATATATATATATATATATATATATTATATAAAACTTTCACTGAACCAAAGACGTCATTTGATAGATTGTATGTATTAATAGCCATCTGCATGAACTTGCTCCGAACATTTCGACCTCTTATCGTTGAATTTTCCTGCCGGTTTGCTGCTACGCACACATACAAGTATCACCGTTCCTACTTCCAGAAACAATACTATTTACAGATCGTGTACTTTACTTGGTGCTAACAATGATGTCCTATTTTTAAACTCCTCTACTGCTGCATTAAAGAACAAATTAAAACAATTTTTCCTAGGCCATGTATCTTTTTTCATTGTTATAATTATTCACCTATCTACAATATGCCGAGAACGAATCATCTCATATTTCGTCTAAATACAATGGGCAAAGAACTTGGAAAAAACTGATCGTGATTGGCAGCACAGAACTCCAAAAAACACCACCAACCAGATGGACCGATCAACTGAACGACTTATCGTCCTCAAGCTGTAGGTGATAAGAGAGGTGCTGTACATAAATGTTTTCATAATTTCTTGTACCAGCGTGGTTCGAACGCATGAGCTCTGTGTTGCCCGCTTAACCGCTACGCACTATACTTACCTACACCAAGTTATTTTTGACTTAATTTATTTACCTTAATTTTCCTATCACCGCATATATTACATGCTTCCGTAGCTTTTGGCTAATTGAGTCGGGAACAGAGGCAAGTAGACTGGCGCGCTCATTATTAATTCAAAGCATAATATCAGGCAACTTCCCGTGAAATCGATCTGAAGCCAAGCTATAGACCGAAATTTTCCGCACAACTTTGTTATTACGTCATCCGACAAACTCATTAATAATTAAACGTTAGACCTTTTATTCGCGTCTTGCAACCCTCATTTCGCTGTTATTGTTATGTGACGATTGTTCCAAAATTTTACCACGGAATCCGAACATAAGTATTCAGAAATTTTTAGTGGGGCTTGTGACATTTGCGTCTTTGCTAACTTATTACTCAGGAATATTTCCAAAGTATTACTTATGCTTATGTGGGCCATAAATGTCGTTTCGTCATTCATCGAACACAGGACAACTTTAAAAGCTCACGATCACTGTTTGCCATGCAGATGCAGAGAGCATTGGCTAATTGGTTACAAAGTTAATCAGTAATTAAACATTACAATTACTAATAAAGTATAGAAATCATAGTTCCCAGCTTTTAGTTGGCACTTATATTCCCTTTTTTTCATATAATAATGTAAAATATTAGCGCATGTATGGCAATTTCTGTCACCAAGTTAAAAGCCATCCCAAATGGTAGGGCGCAGCCGCGCGTAATATACGACATCTCGTAAATAAGTGCAATGTCGCGGAATGGCTGCCACTTGGCACTCGGCACGCCATCAATATGCCATGCGATTTGTGGCGATATGTTGTGCTACCGATTTGTTAATATTTACTGACACATTTAGCGTTTTCACCTACTTAACGCCCGTTTTAATGGAATTTTTTTTTTCTATGGTAATAGTTTAACAACAGTTTTACAAATCTTTTTACACGCAAAATGGTGATTAATGTGATCTATTAATAGCCATTTTCAATCGTTACAAGGTATTGGCGTTTTCAATGTTTTCACCACTAGTAGTCGCATTGGCCAGTCAAAGGCTAACCTTTGTCAACCGATGAGCTCTATACAAATATAATTCAACCTTTTATATTTCTATAGAGCTTATCGTCCGACGCTTAAGATTCATAGAATTGACTTTATCAAGATTTGGCTATCAATTATCTCGTCATAGTCGTAGAATAGTGATGGATCTGACAAATAGTAAACTTACAGGGCAGCCATTATAATATAATCATATTAGTTTTTTGTGATAACTTTTAAAATTCTAATTGTGTAATTACGAAAATTGGAATTCAAGCATACAATAGAATTTATTTGGAAATAAAATACAAATAATAACATTACAGTTTTTTAGAAAAATCACATGTTTCTATCAAATCCGTCATTCTTCTACGATCATTACGATCTATTCAAAACATTAGGCAAATATACACAGCGCAGACGTTTTATATTATATTAGTAATAATAATAGTTTATTCATGACAGTAATATGGTTGAAACAAAATTGATCTAATGCTAGTCCCCACACTAGACAGCCTGTGTTGTGGGTAACTAGATTATAATTATTCCGTGGTATATGGTACATGTTTAAAACAATTTTCTAGTAATAATTCGTCTAATGTTACATCTAATCAAACAATAGTCGTATATGACCTCAAGTATGCGTGAATGTATATGAATGGGTTTAAATATTCTCTATTTAAGGGGTCGTTAGTTTTTTAGCTTGTGTGTCTATGTTAGTTTTTGAAATTTCAGAGACATAAAGTAAAATCTGAAAATCTCTGGCGTCTGAAAAATCAAAATCCAATTCGACTACCATAACTTATGAGTTTTGTCAGTTTAATTTCACTATCTCAGAATCCATTTTTTACATACCGTTTGTCTAGGGATGCCGCTACAGCCAACAATAAACAAATGAACGAAGGCTCCACGTTTGAATTATTGATCAATCTAAATTGAACAGGAGTGCGGATGAATACATTAACTGGAGGATATTTTTATTGAAACAACATTGTTTGTTCATTTAGTACAAATTGAAAGCTTCGGCGAAATTAATCCCAGCTTCAATAACACAAAATGTATCGTCAAAGCGACTATCGGACGTTATGAAAATTGTTTGATAAAGAAATATATCCCTGTTGCTTTTCTGACCTCACTCTGATGGCCAAAAAAATGATTTTATGTCCGCATATTCGTAAAATTCTTTGGTTTTTGCGGGTACCCTCAGTAGTAAATTAAACTGATAGTACTAATATCACTCAAACCAATTGTTAAACCAATTATTAAAAATGGGGTTTAGTCGTAAAAAATGAAGGTCATGTATGTCTTTAATTATATTTTAACATTCACTTTAAAACTAAGGTTTTTACTTTTAAGTCACTGTTTAACTAGTAGGTAGTTTACTTATATATGAGTGCTAAGATACCGTTTAAGTATTACGTAAGCACTATTAGGGTCTTTGATTTCCTTAATTGGTGATAACGACAACATTAATTATTTACTTTTTTAATATATATTTACCCACACATTGTCTATGCTTGAGAACGAAACGTATAATCGAGGATTCCCACAAAATATTTTTGAGGGGTTTGCTTACTTTTGCTGACAAGATGAGGGAGACAATAACTTGACGAACCATCAATTATATTTTTAATATATATCTATCATTAGAGAGAATCTATTACTAAAGAATATTTTATTGACTCTATTGGTTCCTTACATAATCCAGAAAACAGTTCGCTTAAATATTTAAAGCTTAAAAGCGTGCAATAGCGTATATGGAACCGTATATTCCTATCATAAATCCTAGAGAGCTTTTAAAATTCAAATATGGGTGAAGTGTTTCCAATGGCGGCTCGATTCAATTACGAAACGGTGTACTCCCAGCTGACACCTGGCCGGTCTTAAGCTTATTTGGTAATTATGCGGCCATTTGGAACTAAGATGGATGAGATAATATCACATGCAACCTGTGAACCTGTGAGATATGCCGTGATTTTTGGGACGTCATTTAGCACCGAAATCTTTACTATATTACAAACTAATTTAAAAAAACAAAAACAAAATATCTTCATCTAGGTAAACAAGTACACTTATGAACGTCAAAAAAAATTAAATTAATTGTAAATTTACATTTACTACCAGTTCGCAAGTCAAGGGCGTAGAGCGGGCGAGAAGAACTGGCAAGAAACTTTCCGCCACTCTTTTCAATCGCCAAGTTTTTAATACAAATTGTTCGAACTGGAGCAAATCAATCCCAAGGATTAGGATTATTTAAGTATTCGTCACATTTATAAAAAGCTTTATTAATTAATTTACTTTTAATGTTTAATATTTAGAAATAACTGTTAACGTTTTTATGGGTTTTTATATTTTACAGCAAGTAGATGAGACTTCAGCAACCCAAAATAATACAGAACATACTATGGTCGTTAGTTATTTATCATTTTATTAACTTCTAAAAATATAAGACAGGTTAGTCTTATTATGTGGCCATATAAGAGTTTTTTTTGGTTGTAAGTTATTTGCGTGACACAGTTTTATACAAAAAATCTACAAATAGTATACAACATGTTCGTATGACAACAGCCTAATACAGTTATAACGTTGTGTGGCTGCGAATAAATTCACGAATTCCCGGGGTTCAGAGATTTCCTAAGAGAAATGAACAGTAGACACAAATCAGCTGTGCGATCTGATAGCGAGAGATTTAGAAACGCCCGGCCTGCACGTTGCACGAGGGCCATAACTCTCCCAGACCTACATACAATACATTACTGCAACTTAACGCACACAACAGTTTCGCATATCATTTATATAATAAGCACTTAAAAAGGTAAACAGTGGAGCGAGAGTACTGAATACATAATTTTAGTTTAATCAATTTTGTAAGGGTGATCCAAATTATTTTAACTCGGTCGATGGTCACATTTTCTGGATTGAAAATATCATATTTTCAAGTTACGACTTTCAAGTTCAAGTCACCGCAAATATCACTTAAAATCCAATAGATAAAAAAGGCTAGAGTACCTTAAACATGATTATAATCAATGAAGCATTTTTAATTTTCGGACAGTGAACATAAAATATCCTAACTTAAACTTAAAATATAACCTGTTGCTGTTGTTATTTTAATAGCTAACTGTACGAAATCTTTTACATAATACAGGTAGATCACACATGTTGTTACAACAGGCATTATGTGACTAATTAATAGTAATAATCAGAGACACTTGTTCATAGAAGCATTTTGTAAAACAATAAAACTGGCGATTAAAACCAGTGGCGGTGAGTTTATTGCCAGTTCTTCACGTCCGTTCCACGCCCTGATTTGAGAACTGGCAGTAAATTGAAAATAAGAACCATTTAATATGTATATCTCTCAGTTCATTGATCAACATTGTGTTACCAAAATCGCTATTTGAATTTGAATTAAAGAAGGTTAATTTGCAACTAAGAAAACTTTGTTAAAAATACTTACACTATGTATCAACTTGTTGATATATAGTATAGTATAACTACTGTATACTAAGTAAATCCCAGTAGCTCTAAGCGACTCTAATGGGACAAGTTGTATTGTTTACGACTATGCCCAATTCCACCCGTTTGCGCCAATTGAAATGAGACCCCGGCATGTCCCTTCTGCCGGAGAATTACTCCCGGGTCGTAATAGCTTATCCCGGACAAATTAACATCGGTTCCAGGTAATTTATGGTTGTAACGATGAGTGTGTGGGCTTAGATATGTTGTTATTTGTCAATATAAGAACGAAAATCTATAGAAAAACGTTTGTAGTTAATTTGGGTTGAGAAATGCCTTCACGTAATTGATAGTGAGAGAAACGCCTACTAGTTATGGCAATGTTTTGGCTTGTTTTGCTTCCTAAATTTATATGAACTTTTTTATACCCATAAAGGTGGTTACAAATGTTTAAAAAATTATTGGAAAATTGGAAAACTATTTTTATAAAAATGTTTAAAGAATTAATTTTTTTATTATTATTTACAATTTGCAAAACATTCAAATATAATCAAAGTTGTAAAGTTTGTGAAGTTGTTGTTGAATGTCGTTAACTTACTTGTACAAATCTTATTTTCCAATGTACGATAGAGGCATGCAATATCATGTAATAGATGTTGCGAGATGACTTTGGAAGCAATTTGTCATCAAAGCAGCGATTAGCATACATTAGGTACGCCGAGAGGAGTAATGTAATCAGAGCTGGAGGCTTCGGGTAAACGGGGGCGAAGGGGGCATGGGGCAAGTGACGCGTGCCGACCTCAAATTACCATGCCAAAGAGCATGTCTAGCGGGCACTGCGTGATAAAAGTATGGCACTAGAACTAGCCAGTCCCTGTTCTATTTTGTATTAATTCCAAATTTGATTAAAACCATAGTAATTTGTGTATTTTAACTGACGAGCATGCATAGACAAAGTTATAAAAGTCGATTAAGCGAGAGGTATGTTGCCGCAGCAAGTGGAGATCTGCGGTTAGGCTTATCTGATCAGTCTATCCCTTCGGAAATGGGGTGCGAAAAGAAATTAAAAAAATCAGTACGAAGTTCACTTTAGCACATACAATTCCATTCTTATGTGATGTGCTGAAGTAGAAAAAAAGTATATATTTATTATGAACGAGCCGGTCGTATTAATTTATTTATAGCCTTATATAAGAATACAAAATATATACATTAAAACTATTGATTTTATTAATCTAAGATTCTGTCTGCCTACGGGCAAAGGCCTCCACCACTGTCCACCATTTTTCTTTATTGTACTAATTTCGTCCAGGTCTTTCGGCCCATCTTTTAAATTGCCTATATCTTTTTCTTATGGCCTCTTGGTTGCCATAGTGTTACAATTTTGCTTAATTTATCTGCTCCTCTTATGTATGTCCAGCCCAAGTACATTGAAAATGGAATTGGTCGTATTAATTAACGTGGATAAATATTCGACTGTATCGAGTAAAACCGAATAATAAATCATTCGTAGATACAGTGTATACATATGCGATGTTTGACAAGCTGAATGATGACGTTGACAAATTCTCAGAATGTAGAGGCTAATGGATTTCATTGTATCACGTCAAAGGTATCGAGACGATTCCCTTATGGGTGTTCCACAGTATACATTTATTAGACAAGAAATAATATTATTGAGCACTTGTCTAACATAGACTTTTATGTCTGTCTTGTGAGACTGTCTTATGATATAATCTGTGCTGAAAATTCAGCTTAATGATTTTGACATAATATAATTTATAATTCGATGGAGCCCGCTGCACGCAAGAAAAAACAGGACTCGCGCGGCGTTACCTCGCGGCGCGTCGTTACCTCTGATGCGTTCCATTTAAACCTTGAAGTGCAAGCGTATTTATGCGTATAAATAAATGTAACTTGATCAATTCAATTGAGATTTCCATTTACCTCCTTTACTATATCCATACAAATTATCTATCAAACAAATAAAATTAAAATTTTCTTTTGAAAAATGCAACCATTCTAACAGTATTTTCTTATGACGTCACGTTTAACTATCGTCAGTTAACCGACTTTACAGACAACCGATTTTTAAATGTAACAATGCAATATGTAGCAACGGAAAGGAGGCTTACTTTATGTTAACTAATACCGTCGCCCATAGACACTCTCATTGCCAGAAGGATCGCAAGTTTTTCCGGCCTTAAATAAGAATTGGTATGCTCTTTTCTTAAAAGTCGAATTTGTTTGGCAATACATCGGTGGACAGCTGGCTCCACATAGTGCTGCGCGGCAGAAAATCCTTGAAAACTCTTAGTTACGGAGTGATAGTGGTAATATCGTGTTACCACACTAATTAGCGTTAGTGCACATTGGTATTAAGTGCTTACTTGTGGTAAGTGAAAATAGAACACAAGAACTGAGTGTCTTCCCTTTAATAGAGACTGTAGTGTTCTTAGGTACTTTTATGTTTCCCAGTAGAATGCGATAGCGACCCCGGAGCCTCTGTAACGCGGCTTTGAAGGTATT
The DNA here is from genome assembly GCF_905147795.1 of Pieris rapae. Taxonomy (NCBI): domain Eukaryota; kingdom Metazoa; phylum Arthropoda; class Insecta; order Lepidoptera; family Pieridae; genus Pieris; species Pieris rapae. The sequence continues at coordinate 2,449,933 of NC_059526.1, read as the reverse complement.
TGTCGAGGTTTTTTTAGTAGGTATTGTTCACCCAGTCTCTGAATAGCAGAGATTTTGGTGTGGGTCGAGTCCCACATACCCCTGCAACTTTCTAGGGCAGGGGATGCGAAAATGCATTTCCACCTCGAAAAAAAAGGGTTAGGTAAGACTAACTTATTAGTCTTAAAGTAGGCTAGATCGTAATTTTTATTGATGTCATATGCCCTAAGAATAGAGCTTCTGAAATGTATAACTCGAACCCAAACAAGGAAGGAAGGACGTTTGTTTTTATAATGTAAAATATATTTTATTGATAACAATTCTCTCGAATGTATTGATTTAATTATAATTGTTTAACAACTGCGCGTGAGTATTCTGTGTCGGCAAGGCCCTTGAGTGGTGCTACATTACCCGATTGCCGAGATCCGACGCTATCCCTAAGAACCTTAACGTGTAATTTATTGGCAGTTAGCTTCCGCCACTGAACATCTTGAGCTCTGTAGAATATCGAAATACACTATTCAAGGTGAGGTAAGGTTTGTGTTATATTCAATTGAATTACCTAAACGGGAAATAATTTACCCTTTATTAGATTAATAAAGGAATCATACTATTGGAAATTAACTACTCTACATACGTTTGTACACGGCAGATACAAAAATAATACACACACTAGCTCTATAGCTGAAATTAATAATAATAAAAAGAGTGTGTGTACTTATATATACGCGTTAGAAGTTATACTTCTTTGGCGTATGGAATAAAAATAACTAATTTGCAGTAGTGATTAACGATAAATATTGAAATTAAATAAAAAGATTTTATTTAAATAAATAAATTATTAGTAAATACTATCATCGTCGTATATGAAATTGATTTAAAAACACCAAAATAATATTTATTTATTCACACTGTTTAATTATACTATTACGAAACACGAGTTCTAAATATAACATTACTAGATTATACAACTTGAACATGGTTGGATGGCTGGATGGCTGCAACAGTCCACTTCTCTAGTCTCTCCTCTCTATTGGAAGGAATAGGAATAGGAATTGTGGAATTGACTTCCATCGGAGGTTATCCGATACGACGTCCAAACTTTAAAAGGGAGTATGTCCACCTTGTTCTCTTAAATGCTGGCAAACTTGCCCACTCAAAGAGTGTTCATGGGCTGCGGCAGCTGTATTTTAAGGGCGCACGTTTGCCGTAAATCATATAAAACAAATTTCTTATGATGCCTCAGTTTTAATGAAGTGTAAAGTAACTTATAAACACAGCACACGTATGCCGACTTAAAGTATCGAAACCGCGATAAGACTTTGGCCTGACACCACACTACAAACTTTTAGTTGTAAACTTAGTCTACCCACAACTTTGCTAAACACGAATTAACTCGATATACTGGCAAATAGACCGTGTTCCCATTACATAGCCGTGTATAAAACTTTTCGCTAAGTTTTAGGGAATTTTGAACGACTGGTTGAATGCAGATCGTGTATCTCGGAGCATTAGAAGGAGCGCCTATCAGATTATAAACAACACATTATATAGATTGAAACCTTCAAAGTGAATTTTTTTTCATTAATGGTAATGGTAGATATTAAATATTAAGTTTAAGTATATTGTACTTGAGATTACATAATAAAGTGGCATTTCATTAATATACTAGCAATGCTCGTGAAGGTACCGATCTCTTCCTTTCAGATTATTAGATACAAACTTACAATTATAATTTAATCAACATACAGATTTTACTTTACAACGAATATATATCTAATACATTTTTAGTCTATATTGTATTGTATTATTCACGTCATTTTATAATATATTTAAAGTATTTCTTACAATAATATAAATGCACTAATAGTGTAAGCCGTTTTAATTATGTCGTTTGTATACAACACCGTGAATATTTTTGTAGTTCGATCGACTTGGCTATGTGTTGAATCGTAAGCCATCGTAAGGAATTTGTTCAATTCATTTCCACGTTAAAGTTGAAGCAAACTCCTTGACACGGAAAAACAATAGACAAGAAGAACTAAATAATTTAAGTTAGTCAAGTACAAAGAAGTGAATATAAGCCTCAATCTAGAACACTTAAACATAATGCCACAAATAAGAGAAAATACTTTTAAAAACTAAAAACAACGCGTTTTACAAGAGGTTGTCTGTTTTCGTAAAATTGTGTAAACAAAAGCCAGATGAGAGTAAACATAATTTTGATACTGTTAGAAGTTAAGTAGGTAGTATCCTTTTGTGCCTAAAGGACATTTGATAATTATTAAACTATTAACATAATTCTAGTCAATAATTCTAAGAATATCCAAGAACAATGTATAATAATAAAAGCGGAAAAAAACCAGTGTCGAAATTACACTTATACTTACTTGGATGTGACTTACAAGACATACACTAGACCGCATCCCGCATTAGGCGATTGTTGGTGGCGCCTTGGGGTTTTAGTGGGTATGCACAATAGCAAATCCCACATAACCTTTCCACGCCAAGCAGTCGCGTCGCGGAAGGGTATGAGGAATGCATTTCCCCAAGTAAAAAAAAACATACACTATTGGACCAGATGGAAAGGGCTTATGTCCAACAGTGGATAAACCAAAAGCTGCATATGGTTCCCAAATGTAACATTGTATTTTACATACTGTGATAAGTACTTTTTTAGGATCCATATAAAAGAAAGTTCAAAGTTCATAATTAAATTTTGGGAATAAATTAAATTTGAAATAATAATAGCCAATAATCATCCTTTTGTGCTTACACAAAAATTGTTTTGAGATCAAACACAGGACTCCAGATATGCTTGTCTATTGTGTATTTTAAATTCAGGTTTATAAACTAAATAAAAAACACATAAGCTTTTGTAGAAAAAATAACTATATTTCTAACATTATAGTGGAATTGATTATGGAAACTAAATTTTAATGAGCACTGAAAATTGTAGGAATTTTCAGATCAATCCGTCTTTGGCTTTGAAATCTGCTATTTGTCTAGATGTTTCTAATTAGTTCGTTTCGCATCTGTGAATAGGATTATGTGAAAACACGAATTCTGTTGGATAAATTGAAAATGTTGTTTCCCACCCATAAGCAGAATGCGTCTTTACAAAGAAAACTTTGATAGATTAAAAACTACATATATTATGTTCGTTTGGTAATTAGTATATTTTCCTTGTTTAATGTGATTTTGTAAATAAATTAACGTAATTCAAAATATATTAATTCCTTTAGGTTAACATTCTATAATGCACGTTTACGTAAAATAGACTAGATAAGAAAGAGCACTCCAAGAAACATCTTATTCTACGATTTAAAGTCCTGCAACCATTATAATAAATCTAAATTAAATTAAAAATATTCCCTGGAAATAAACAATATGCATAAATGTGTATAGATGAAGGATGGTGTTCCCCCAAAGTAAATCGATTTTATTAATCAATTGTTTTTAAGCAAGAAAAATCGCCAAATAAAAAATAATCGATTTTTGTATATATATCGACTATGTCCTGTAAAGTCCACCCCAATTGACTTTCAGAAATGAAGAGTGTCACCGAAGCAGAAGAAATGATACTGTGAAAACTTTGTCTTTGTCCAGTCAGTCTTAAGTTGATTTAAAAGAAATTTTAAATTCCATTAAAACTATGCTTTCAAATTCTCAGCAACACCGAACGGAAGGACGAAGAGACAAAACAGCTCCACTCACACAAAAACAGGTGATTTTTTAAACCTTTAACACTATGGCATCAACAATTTCGAATTAAGTTTAATTTATCACTATACAATTAAAATCACATCAATATTTAAACCGAAAACGTATTCCACAGATAGCGTTTGTTTTACAGAATTAATATTTACACAAATAAATAGAGTTTACCCAGACTTACATGTGACTGCATCGTATATCAGCAAACATTGAGAATCAATCAGAGCAAACATCTGGAGTTCCCTAAAGATGCAATATCGCTCTGAAAACTTGCAGTTCTCGGCCGTCTCTCCAGATGATTGCATCCAGAGTTTGCCCTCTTCAACTAACTTCTTTACTGAAATAAATATCCAGTTCAAGTATTACGAGTCTTATATTATAAGTTTTATACGTTATGAATATTGTGCTAAAAATATTAATATAAATATTAAAAAAATTATATAAAAATATTAATATAAAAAAGAATTGACGAAAAAAAAAGACAACACAAAATGTTCATGGGTTTGGTATCGTGTCGATACGGTATACTTTCCCCTCAAGTTAGATAACGTAAAAATTATAATTAAATAAAAGTTTCGAATTGACAAAATGTATCCACAATATTCCGTGGTATATTTAGATTTTATTTTGCAATTCGTCGATAATAGTTAACGTAATATTTATTTAGTAATGGTTAAATTGATAATTACCTTCTTCTGAGACGGTACAAAGTTCGAAAGTAGATGCTCCTCCGGAATGACTCGAACGATTTCTGTGAAATTTTGTGTGCACATGAGCATACAAATAACATCCATTTTGTCATCCTCCTAAAAGTTAATACACCCTTAAAATTTACATGATCATTTTTTTGGAAAAATTATTTGTTTAATTTTTTTTAAGAATACAAAAACATCAACCCTTATTTTTATGAGTAAAAAATTGTGATTTGAACTCTGAGGTTTATGTAGAGAAAAATTCATAGAACAACCTAAAAAGTTTTAATTCCGGAAGTATTTGGGTACCATAGCAAAATCTTCCACGTTTGTAAGAACTTAAAACGCTCAAAACGTAAGAAACTTATAACAATCTACGTTTTCATATCCCTGATTTCCGGAGATAATTTGCCTAAAATCAATAGTAAATTTAATTAATACGATAGATAGTTATAAAGTAATAATATTTCGAGCACACAAATACTTAAGTTCAAGATATTAGTTATGTAACAATAAAAGTAGGACATGGGGTGGTACCTCCAAGAGAATCACGGAAGGCTCTGTCTACACTAATAATGTGTGTGACGACGGCGTTAATGATGTTTGCTTCATATCGGCTATTAATCTTGGAGAGGACACGAGATATTTATCAACACATCACCCTTATGTGCACGCGTCATTGTTCAGCTAATGTTCATCCTTCATTACCATCGCGTATATACAATATTTGGTGTATTATAAATGTAATTAATTTAATCAATATATAGTATTTACAATATTTTAACCTACATAGTAATAATGATTAAAAATTTATAAAAAGAAAATTTAAAAAAAAAATCCCTCTGTGCGTACCTTTCACGCTAGAAGTAAAAAGGAAAGCACTAGCTCAGATGTTATCAGGCGCTAACTTAAATCTCTAAGTAGCACCCGCTTACTTGAACCCCATGGCCCACGAGTCTCCAAACTAAATCAAAGTTGGAGGAAAGAGCCTTATATTTGAGTCGTTTATTATTTTCCGCCTACTCTGCGGCATTTACTATAATATTCCCGAGATTTCAAATAATAAAGTTATCTTGCTGGAAGGTATAAAAAAAAACGTGTGTCTACACTCGTCAGAAGTTATACTTCTTTGGCGAAAAAACATAAAAAAAATTCAAAACTTCACTTTCTATCTTACCACAAAATAAGTACTGACTGAGCTTTCTCCAGGCAGTTTTTGCCGTGCACCACCACTTTGTGGAACCAGTTGCCCATTGAGGTTTTTCCGAACCAATTCGTTTTAAGGTCCTTCAAGAAAAGAGCGTACCAATTCTTAAAATTCAATTCAGCAAATCTAAAATCCCACAAATCATATTGGCCCTTTTCTACTAACCCAAGTTGGATTCTAGAGGTAAATAAACGTAATGAATACTAATAACTTGAAGCGTCGTTGTCGTAAATACGATTAAAATTACCATAAGTCAGATCTGTTTGCGACCGCGAACAATCTTGTTTGCGAACTTGGAATTAACAAAGGGCCGAGGAGTGATTTCCTGGTCTATTCTAGGGCGTATCACATCTGCACCAACAAAGGAGAATGTTCAGCGAAGTTATTCGGATTAATACCTGCAGCTAAGTTTCATCATCGGACGTCGATGCAGAATATGAAATTCCACCCGTATCACCTCGACGTCCATTCCACAACTGAGCGTTTTTAAGGCAGTGTTTGCGGCGCACCATTATGTGGAACCAGCTTACTGAAGTATGTCCGAACCAATTCGATTCCTTCGGATAAGAGGCTTTCAAGAAAAGTGCGACGAAAAAGGGCTTCTTCAAAGGCTGCAACGCACTCGTAAGCCCTCTGGACATTGAGTGTCCATGGGCCCTGATGACATGCTTCATTATGGGCATCAGACGAGCTTCCTGCCTGTTTGCCTCCTGTCCTATAAAAACAAAAAACATTTTTTTAATTAAAAATAATTGTATTTTTTTTGTTATGTTACTCTCTAAGGCAATTTACGAAAGATTACTATGGATGGAGGAGCGCAACTAGATTGCGATCATGAGGTGGCCCAGAGCCGTTAGAGCTGTTAGGAACATTTTTGTATCATGCTGATCTTGTATCATTTCAAACTGTATTGCATGCTTTATATTATATAATAGTGGAAAAACGAGCGCTTAATCTCAGTGCATTGAGCTGTGACCTAAAATTTGTAATTTTACTTTAAACATGACAGCCTTTTGAAATATATGTAAACGTCCATACATTCAGACTTTAGTAACGCATCGTTAATTTATATTAATAACTAAAATAAGCGTAAAACTCGAAAGATGGACTATGACTATGATGGAAATTTGCTGTTTACTAAATGACTCTTTGGAATTTGAAATTAGTTCCTAGTTTACATGAAAATAAAATCGCCATTAACAAATTATTAATTTTCTACTCACATTTTAATAAAACATAAAAAATGGTTTATGTATAATATTATCTATATTAAGGAATGAAACATTTACGGGAAAAAACTAATTTGGAACAAACTAAATGGAAAAAACTAATTTGAAAAAATAAAACTAGTTTTACATATTGGTACAGATTTATCTTTTACTAAGTTATAACGCCCATGCTTTCACACCAGAACACGTGCATAGCTGGCCGTTTAAGAATTGATACTCTCTTACATGACTCGATGTTATTACATATACCCGATTGGACGCTCCGTGTTCTTGATATGTAGTTAAAAGGCGTCATAAATTCAATAAAAATCCTAAATCCCGTCAAATCAAAAAAGACTTGTAGCAACACTTGTTCAATATTAACGAAGTTATTTTGATCCTTGCGATAAGTGATTGAAAGGAAAGTCGAAAGCATGATATGACTTTAACGATCAAATGGATTCGAACGGTCCGCTAAACAGATTCGCCACTAAAAGTTGTGTGCACTGACCCGATAATTCCAGTGACCTATTCCCAGCTGTCACCCCCCCCCCCTCATCCGCTACCCCCCTCGTTGGAGCTCTTGGAATGTTTCCACGGTAGGACAGTCTGGAATTTAAATTCAATTTATCACTAACTAGCCGAGTTTTTGTTGCAGTAGTGGCGACGGGTTATTCATTTAATTTCAACGTAACTTATTTGAATTGCAGTAAATTCCTCACCTCACAATGTAGCTAAAGTATAAAAATACTCAAAGAAGACGAGACTTCTTAAAGAAGTACTATAATTTGTAAACTATGAGGTAGACTTATATTCCTATATACCCAAGATGGCGCCCACACTGCTTAGCCATCCCGATCTTTCTTGAGTTACGTACCTAACTTCGGACCACGTCAACCCCATGATTCCTGGCTCGGGTTCAACTGAGCGAGGCCAGGATTGCTTAGGGCGGCCATGCTTCCTTATTCCTTATATCCAATCTAGTGCCTGTTTGGGGATTTGGTTTGAAGAGTGGTAGAACTCTTAGAAGAGTGTAGCCGATCTATCTCAAGTTTCGATATAAAATGCGGTGGCGTTTCCCAGCAATGTTCCTGTTGTTAAGAAATCTGCTCTGGCCTGAATATTCCCAGGCACCGGTTAACAAGAACCTGGATTCGTTGCGTGGTGGCTTTATGGCGTTCTCCGTTTCACATCAATTGTGTCCAAAATTCCGATTTGAGATATTTTGGGCAAAATTGTGCGAAGGTGACTCTAGCTTTGGCTATCCTGTAAATAAGAAGAAATACCATCTTCCACCGGCCTCAGTCGTGAAGTTACAAACTAGTAAAACTCAATTTTAGTTTGAAATAGCTTCTACCATTACTTTTACCTGTCTAATCTATACTGGTGTCACTTTAATACATCTTTGATATTAAAAAGTATTGAACGATATAGGAAAAACATTTTTTTAAAACAGCAACCAATTACCATAAGTTAAAAAGCAAAGTGGGTTAAACATAATGTCCTTATGAAGAAGTACAAGTCCTGGTGAAACTTGTAACATAATACTATACTCGGTAATTAACGCTTATTTTATGGGTGTATTTATTTAGTTAGCTATCAGCCGAAGCAATAACTTTGACATTCCTGTAAATTGACTTTCAATAATGATTGTACGAAATCCTACATTAAATTATATGCCTTTTAAAAATTGTGCTAGTAACTAGATGGGACCCAAATACAAAATAATCAGTATGTTTTGGGTATAATTTCTATATTAACTCTCTGAACATCCTTAGTGGTGATGATGCAACCGTGGACAATTGTGTGGTACAAAAATGCAATTACAAAGTCGGGATCTTTTTCGCTATTAGGAGTTTCTGGTCTCGCAAAATTTGAATAAGAAGTGGACGACGAATTGGAGCCTTATAAATCCTACGGCATATTTGAGCATGCGACAGGTTAGAAAAAAATGTGTCTCTAATACAACCTAAATATAATAAATACATTAGAATTTCTTACACAATAGGATAACAAACAAGTTGGCTGTAAGGTACCACAGCCCATGTAGATGTTATGAACGGATGTGTTGCCGGCCTTTAAAAGAAAAAGAGTCTACTATAAAAGACGTTCAACAAGACGTTTATGTTTATGTTAATCTTGTCTGGACTAATTTACCCGTAAACAACTTTACAAGGGCCATTTACTTACCCGGCAATAAATACAGAAACAAAAATTGGCAAGCAATAAATTAGGACGAGGTCGCGACGGTCACTCCGACATAAACCAGAGACAACGCTTGTGTAAATCCTGATGACCGCAGCCGCTAAATTACTTGATAAACACTTCATTCTGACCTTTAATCTTCATTATCACCGTTTCTATTAATAAACATGACATTTTGTAAAAGGATTTTTCTTTCACTCGCTCATTAAGTAATGATCTCGCAGTGAATAGAAACTTTTCCCAAGGTGAGCTTTACACAACGAAAATAATTTTATGTCGACGTTTCTCAGCATTGCTTTATATTAAAACTTTTTATATAAGAGTCTCAAATATGTGGCTGACTTTGTAATAAAACTAATACTAATTTATAATTAGACTTAGGGCACTTCAAAAAAAGAAACAACCAAATAAGACACATACCAAAAAAGTACCAGTTCTTAAAAGGCCGGCAACACACTTGCGAACTTTCTGTGATTGCGTCCTATTATATTTTTTTTTGATATCATGGAACATTAGCCTATATATAGCCTATCGATCTAGCCGAACTTAAGATTAATATGTAATTTAATTCTCACCTAATTTATTTTGGATATTTAACATAAAAGTATCGAAGACCACTACAGTCTCTATTAAAGGGAACACACTCTGTTCTTGTTCTTTTTTCACTTACTGTTTAGCACTTAATATTAACATACACTAACACTAATTCATTAGCTCAAATAGATTTGTCCTTTTCAGTCTTCTCACTAGGCCCGTGGTGTCAAGGAGTTTAATAGCCTTGACGTTCATGTGATGGTGGAGCAGTCTTTTTATTAATGTGGCGACGTCCTCAGAAATAAGATTCCGATGAAGGTCTCAATTGCGAATGTACCAGCAGACTGAGCACTTTGTTTAGGAATCGTTGGATTACTTTCATGTTACTGATACAGCCCCATAGCTGGCAACCATAATCATATTATATAAAACAACAGCAAGAAAAAATCATAAGATTAAACAGGGCAACATTGAGACTAAGCGAAAGTTCGCTAGTACGCGTAATAGTCAAAAACCCAGAAAATTATTAGATCGCGTATTTTTCATAATTATTATACAGCGTAAAATCAAATAGTGTACGTATGAATGGATGTATTCATCGTAATTTTAGTTATAAGCTGAGTACTGGCGCAACGCCAGAACACTTGCTGACTCATCCTAGCACGTGGCGTCAGCATCGCCGGGTGTCATCGGTGGAATAGGTCAGGTCTCGTTTTGTTTCTAGAAAATGAGTCTGGATATATTCTGATCTCAGGTTGATAGACAATGTTATAATTCTTGGAAACTGGAACGATGGGATTAAATATGAATTATTATCTATATGGCTTAAATAATCGCTTGTAAGCGATAAGGCCGCCCTTTGCCTTATAACTTTTGTAACTGTTTTTTTTTTTATTTTTGTTATGTGTGTTTTTGTATAAGGCGATAAAGGATAAATAAATAAATATAAGTAGTACTACTCGTATTGTTTGCGTAAGCTTCAATTTATTTAAGGCACACATTTTTGCACTCTTACGCATTTAATTAGGCTTAACATACACATTGTCATTTGAAAACCAATTCCAATACAAGGAAAAGATTCTATAGACTGCCGTAATTACGTAGTTTTGAAACAAAAGATCTCGATAATTATGCTTTCAGTACGACTAATACTTGACATAGAAATAAGTTTATAGACATTTTTATCGTCAATATCACCATAAGAAAGTTTACAACAGCTTAACATTGAGGGAATGCATCAACGGTGATATGAGGCGCAACAGGTGACGCGGCCACGACCCTCTTCGCTCTTCACCCCCAGATCCTTGTTCCTTTGTGTTGCTCCCTCAGATATCCGACCCTTTATAATTCAGGCTACCCTAATGACCTTCAGGAGATGCATTGTGCAGGGTCAGTATTGATTTAATTTGGGTGCCGTCGCGAAGATATATTCTTATTACAGTATACTTTATGAACTCAAGTGAATATTATATTTCTTAAATCGATTGACCAATATGATTATTACTCTTGTAGCCATTCATGAAAATTATGTACTTTAAAATTTAATATCATTGTCATAAATCATTAGAAATATGTAAATAAATAAAATATTCGGTAAATAATTAAAGTCATTTCTGTGTTACGTCATCAATCAAGGATTACAGAAAAAAATATTTCTTCTTCAGTCGCACTCATTACATCTGAAGTTCGTTTTAATGCCACACAAATTCTACAATTCACAAATTCTATTCTCTTCGCCTGGGTGATGCTAAGACCTGTAAAGTCCTATCCTTGAAAAAAAAAGACATTCAGCTAGGATTACTGGTTTCAAGTACAATTTTTATTATGACATCTTGGGTAAAATGGAAACTTTAAGTGGCCTTTAATTAAACATAAAAAATTGTAAATAATAAGAATCATTTCGTCGTAACATAATTTTACATATTAAATTACCTACATTAAATTTTAAGCCCATAACATGCTCGTCACAACTTAAAAACTTATGTTGTAGTTTGGAATACCCTGTTAGCTTGAACTTTGAACTAACAGATGAAGCAAAAGCTACTAAAGTCACGTCTGGTTAGTGAGTAGTGAGCGACACAGTTAGTGTTGAGTTGAGAAGGACGTTGAATCACAATGAGTCGACGCTTTGGCGCGAGCGAGCTTCCGTGTGACTCGTTACGAGCTCGTAGATTCAGCTAAATGGAGTAAAAGCCACACCCATTAAAATTTTCAGCCTTTATACAATAATGTTTATTACCACATGCATATTTTGTACTTTAATAAAACGCCATAATCTGTAAAATTCGTTTCATACTGAAAAAGATTGCTATAGTAATAAATGAGTGCCTAAAACTAATAAATTGTGTGATTAATGTTTAAAGAACTTTATTTCTCATTCCAAAAAAAAATATTATTTACATGAGAAACTTAATATTAATTTTTATATATACGAGCGAGATACACGTCGCCATTAGCCGTCTCAATTTTAGTCAACTGTGTTCACTCTAACCTGCATCTTTACTGCATTTTTGAATTTGTCAAACACACCAATATAGCGAATTTTAAATGGCAATTTGGTAATTGATTAAATAATTATAAGATATATTCGAATTTGATTGTAAAGAAATAATAATATTAGAATTAGGCAATTTTGTATTAATAATGTTGCTTGTTTTTGTCGTACAATATTCCTTTATTGATTATTTATTTGTCACCTTACCTCTAGAGAATCAATCTACGAGAAATAAAAATAAAGAATACGCCGAAATGTCCGATAAAAAAGGCTATTATTAATTACCTCTAGAAGAAACGATAGACTGAATACTGTCCAGATCGCTTGTTGGAGCGTAAGTCCTCGCTTGAAAATCTCAAACGTTCGGTGATTTTCGTTTGAATAAATGCAGTGTCTTCGAGCGTGGCATTCAATTTTATGGAGCGACAATTTCACGGTGAATATAAAACGGAGCTCTGTCATTCCACTGTTGTTGCCATGTTCAGAATAGCATCAGTAGTGTTTTTGTATAATTAACAGATTTATTTTCTGTAATCCTACAAAAGTTATTAAAGTTTATCTCTCGCTTATGTTGAGAGAAGACTTAAGTGATGTAAATGTGAAATAAATGATATAATTATTTATCTCGTATTCTTTATTTATAATAACTGCTGTTTTAAAAGACATATAAACAACATATGTCCCAGTAAGTCACAAGAATATTCTTTAAAAAAATCTGTGTTGTGCCGTTGTCAGAGTAGTAGTAAAAAAATTACGAAATTAATTATTCAGTCACTAAAATCATCATTCACAGGTGTATGAATAAAACGTGCGACTAGAAGCACGCCAAGCCTTCCCAGAATTTGTGATTTCCGACGAACAGGAGAAACGGTTTGCAATCTCTTAAAGATAGGCAACTTGTATACGAAGGTACAATATTAAAATCTTGCTATTTTTTGGCCTGTCCCTGAAAGGATAAGTGTATGGAACTCATAAAACATTCGATCATATGAGGCAACCAATTAGTAGTAAGACTGGTCAAAAACCCTACTTGTGGGTAGGAGTACATATGCTCTACTGGGAAACTCAGCTAATGCTTTTCTCAAACAGCGTGTGATATACACAGCAACCGTATCATGCACAAGGGAAACTTAAAGAATCTTGAGCTACAGGAAATCTGTAAATATCTCAATATTACAAGTAATTCATTCTGTTCTTTGACTAACGTGAGTTTCTTATGTATATATAAAGATACTTTACTGAATATAAAAAAAAATAATTAATATATTGTTTTGCTTATCATTATTTATACGTTTTAGATTACAATACCTTGTTGCATGAGTGTACTACTATGCGTTAGAGTGAGACACACTATATAAGCGTGTTAGTCTGGTAGATTGAATTGGTAGATAGAAAAAAAAACTGCTTAAATTGAATAAGTTGTTAATAAAGTAAAATTCTACGCATTAGCTTAATCGTCCATCCAAGTGGACAAACAAACAGGCAGGATGTTCAGTAGATGTACAGTCAAAGTCAAAAATCATTTATTTAAATGTCTTTCGTTCGTACTGCGCCTAAGCATGGCCGGACTTGCGGCTTGAAATCCAAATATTTGAGTTTTCTCCGCGCTCCGTGTTTATGTTGCTTTTCATCCTCTTCGAGCTTTTTGTAATTCATTAAGCCCACTTGTTTCCACTTCAACTATTATTATTCCCTTCTAATATCACTTACGAGAAAATGTTTGAATTGTAATTGTTGAACATTTTACAATCAGATCTTGGAGGTGCTTTGGTTTTTATTTCAATTTTAATCACTATTATATCATTAAAAAATATATTAAAGGCGTGTGAAGTGTGTAGAACGATGAATGTGGATACTTTAACTGTTAATACTTCGATAATGAATTAATTTTAATATCATCCTCCAAATGAATATGATTGCTAAAAATGCGATTAATATATAGATAAATTGACAGAGAATCTTTTAAAATTCTTAAAAGGCCGGACGAACTCCCGAGCCCTCTGGCATTGAGAGTGTCCATGGGCGGTGGTATCACTTAACTCGGTATCACTCGGGCAAACGGCCCCCTGTTCTATAAAAAAAAGCATGCGCAGGCTAAAGTGTCCAAATATTAAAGTAGAACAACATTGATATGGGAAAAGGCATTTATTTGCTACACCTACGTTAATTAATTCATCATACATTAAGTCAAGGAGCCAGCCTAAAATGATTAATGTGTAGTTTTGAAACTACCTCAAGTAGAGATAGAAACAAATCGATTTTGGAATTATTTAGTTTGTTTATCTTAAGTTTTCTAATCCAGTTAGTGGGAGAATATTAACTCAATAAGTGACGGCGAAGTAGCCAAGGTTTTGTCCTCATTACAACTTTGTTGTCAATTAATGATCAAACGGGGCACGTTCTGGTTATCAGTCCCCCACCTTGCAGTAATTATTCGCGTTGGTTTTACAGAGTTTGTCCCAAATTGACTAAACTTTATCAAAGCAATTCTGAATAGAACCCTTTGCTCGTCGTTTTATTATGATTGTACAATATTTTTACGAAATAATTAGTGAAAAGTGTTTATCTGATTTGTCACTGATTTTAAACTCCCATTCAATGTAAAGTTGAAAGCTCAATTAAACGCTCGTTAATTCATAACTATTTTAAATTATTTTATTGCTAATTAATACATCAAAAGCCCTCGTCATCCAATAATTACGCGTCTAGCTGTTATTAAAGTATCTGTGACACACCGTCGACTTTTTGGGTCTAAGGCAAGCCGGTTTCCTTACGATTTTTTCCTTCCCCTTTCTCGTTTAATGCGCACATAGAAATAAGTATAAGTCCATAAGTGCATCATCGGGTATCAAATCTATGACCTCAGGGATATGAGTCGCACGCTAAAGCCACTAACCCAACACTGGTCTAAAGCTAGCGAGGTAATCAATCAAATCTCACAATAAAAGTCAAGTTTTTTACACGCCACTGACAGACGCCGTTTTTTTGCCTCTAATACAGGCCTCATGATTTCCTTCAACGTTTGATCCAATGTTAAATGCGCACATATAAAGAAAGTACATTGCTGCACAGCCGGAGACCAAACCTCAGGGTTAACACACATACAACACACATAATAGAAACAAATTATAAATGAGCTTGCAGGAGTTTGTTCTGTCCCGTTGAGAATTTTATATATATTTCGACATACTCTCTCCGTCAAATTGAATTTACGCATTTATTCCTTGATAGTGTTCGTTTATTATTCATAAGAGCGTCGACGTTTTTCGTGAAAAATTAAGCAACAATTTTTTTATCGTCACAAGGGTTGTTTCGGGAAATGTAATCAAGTGGATTTACGAGGGGATGGTCCCTCGATCGGGTAACACGCGCGAAGGACTGGTAACTTATTATCAAGCTTAACAATATTCAAAATCGTACAATTACAATTATCTGCATTTGATGTGGGCTTTTGGTAAAGGTTTGAAAAATAATATTAAATATGTCAAAAGGTGGAAAATATATGCTGTATTTTAATAATAGTTGAGAGTTTATTGATTGCTTTTTACTCCAATTAGTATAAAAATAATAATAAATTCTCAATCGGGTCTTGGCCTCAATGTATTTTTTTGTTCATTTGGCAAATATTTACGCGGCCTGTGTGTCTAACATGTAACCCACGTGTGTATAAAACTTTGCTGTACATGTAATAAATTCAAAAGCACACGGGTGTTTACTGTTTAACCCATGCAATTAAATTGAATTAAATCAAACATTAAAAAACACGTTATTTTAGAAATGCTATGAATTCAAAGAACTACGAAACGAATTCAACCTTGTTTAGCAAGACAAAAAAAAGATTGTCGGCACCTTTAAAATAAGCCTATCATTGAAACCAACAATGCAGGCGACATATATTAATTATACAATGCAGGCGACATATATTAGTTATCGCACGGATTGCGGAAAGAATCGTTACTCCGTTCTTCGTAATAGTCCTGCCGGATAAAAAGCTCATTTTGTGACAGATAGACGTCAACGACAGCAAGGCGAGCCCGTGATTCCTTGCGATTCAGCCACTTTGGACAACTTTTACTGACACCGCATCCGGACATCTTGAGGCGAATACGCAACTTTCTACCATTTTATTGACACACCACAAATATCTTTTGTAACTGTGTATAGTAATATACCTTCCGACTCAACGAACTAACATGGGAGCCTCTTCGCAGGATGTGTTCTATTTCGATTCTGCGATTTATATCGACCTGTTTTGCACTCCTCTACTGCTTTATTTATGAATAAATTAAAACTATTTATTTCCTAAGCTTTATCTTTCTTGTTTATTATACATACCAATATGTTTGTTCTCCTAATTACGCACGTTCTCATAATCTTTAAATTTTGTGATTTGATTTTGTATTATATTTCTTATCAGTGAAACTTTTACTGGGTGTGTATGTTTTTTTTATAGTACAGGGGGTAAACGGGCAGGAGGCTCACCTGATGATAAGTGATATCGCCGCCCATGAACACGCTCATTTATTTATTTTATGTTTTTCTTTAATTATTTTACTGTATAGAGATGTATCTGTTTAATTTCCTTAATAAATAAATAAACTATGATAATACTAATTCTGGTTTAGCATAGGCAAACTGAACATCACATGGAGATAATATCGTAACCGCAGCTATGTCGGACAACGAATTAGTCCAGGTATTCAGAAGGGGAAACGCTGCCAGTATCTTCGGAACCTTGCCTAAAGGGACTCCTTTTAATAAAATATTTTGGTAATTATTTTTAAAGGTTAGAGAGGATTACTTTCTATACGTTAAGTGTATCATGTTATATTTATACATGTTAAAAAAATGAAGAATAAAATTGGGTCGACGTCTGATGGCGACGTACAAGTCATTATTCCTAAATCCTTAATAGGTAACTTTAACAAATAATTTATAAGATTTTAAGATAATATTAACAAACTAAAAACATATAGGTAGTTGGTAATTTATCTAATTGTGTGGTGTAAAATGTATGGAAGGCTGTAGATAATAAATAAATCACTAGCCGTGTTGGTCTAGTGTTAAGCACTAGACCAACACGGCGAGCGAGTGAAAATCGGATACTCCTACTATTTTCAATTGTATATATTATACGTGCGGTATAAAGACTCGCTTATACGGAGCGTAAAAACATCACACAACATCGTTTCATACACAAACCCGTGTGTCAGCGACAGAATGCTCACACCTACGTGTATAAGAAAAATAATCAAAGAAATACATTGACGCTAAGACCCGATGGAGAAATTATTACTTTTTTCTACTTTAACTGATTTTACTTTCGAAACATACTAATCAACACGTCGTTATAGTAATTTCGACGTGTTCACGTTCTGTTTGAGGCTAAATAAAGTCGAGGTGAATCAAATGACGATGAAAAGAAAAATGTATATAATAATTTCGTTTTTTGTATAGAAAAATACATTTAATATTTGAATATTATGAAGAGAATATAAAAAAAAACGTGATGTGCATATGTGATTATTTATTTTTTATAGCTTTATTTGTCTGAAACCTCGCTGGTGCCCTTACCTTGATTTTAATTTATAGTATCTTAATATACAGTATAAACAATTCCACTGATATTAGTCAAAGTCAAAACTGTATTCATTGGCAAACAAGTACACTTATGAACGTCAGAATTTCTATTCTTCTGTTCAATTAATCCTAAATTTAAATATACTACCAGTTCGCAAGTCAAGAGCGTAGAGAGGGCAAGAAGAATTAACAAAACATTGACCGGGTTGATCGAATCAAGGAATTCCGTAACGAAAATAAACCTTACGCACGACGACGTAATATAGTGGGATAGAGCGCATACTGTGTGTGTGTCGTAGCGTAAGCGCGGCCGGTGAAGCCGGTACGCGTTAGATTGAGACAGACTACATATATAGGCGTGTTAGTGTGAGTCTGGTAGGGTGATAGAATAGTATATTGAATTAATATCAAAGAAAAAAACTTGAAAGAAAATAGAAAATTATAATTGCTTAAGTTGATTAAAATTGCTATGCAATAGCTTTACCGCGGTACCACATTTTTTATTTTACTTAAATTTTAAAAGGAGTTTAAGTTAGAATCGAGTCCTGTAGAAAAGTGTCGATTTGTGAAGTGTACGCTAGGCAGACGAGCGACAATACAGTAGAAACGAGTGGATGTGATCATCCCGATTCGACAATAAAATCCTTTTCGCTATTTGAATGGAATATGTTACTTTGAAGAACAAGAAACGGTTGGTAAGCAGGTCACATTTCAAATGACTGAAATATAAGAATGCTTTTTTACTTAAATTTATACCCAATAAAATTTGCTTATGAAAATACACAGAAATTTAATATTCGTTGAGCCCAACTCAATTGTTGCTACCCAATACTTATTTACATTGTCTGTGACAGTCTCACGACATAATAAAATAAATTATTGTAATACTAAACAAGTTTGTAAAACGATACACACACATATATTTAAACATACATTCGCACATTTGCTATAAGTATAAGTACGCTTCCTAAGTAGCTAGAAACATGAAATACTAAAATTTATTAGTTTTATTACAATGTTTAAATAAACTTTATTTAACTAGATATTGTGTTATAATAAAACTTTCAATGTATTAAATACATTTTCTATTGTTTGTGTCGTTTTAACTACTTTTTAAAATTGTAAAAAGATTTTTATCGTCATACGCCAAAAAGTACTTCTAACGAGTGTACACACACACTTTTTTTTCCGATGTTTTGCGTCACCATGATATTTTATTTTTTCCAATTTGTTGTGTATAACTTCCTAACGATCCCTTGGCCCTTCAAGCGTTTGAGTGTTTGATTCCTCCGTTATTGAAGCCTCTCTTTCTATTCTCCTTGTTAACGTTTTGGCGCACACGGGGTTTATATGTTTATAAATACATCTTAAATTATTTAAAGCAAACATTCGAATTTTATCTAACATACAGTAATGTTTTTATTTTACTTGTATGCAATTCAAAGTCTCGTGAAGAGTGATCTCTTCTAAATATTAAACATCTACTCTCAACTATTAGCATCAACTCTTACTCAACTAAAGGCATAAGTGTTTAATCGTGCGAATCTCGTCCCATCAGGTCTAGCATTCGAATTCGGCTTGTCATTTTTTTTAAGCTACATTTACTTTGCTTCCGTAAAGAAAATCAATCTGAAGATTGATCTGCCTCAAAATAATAAATGCCGTCTGTTACACGTGCGCCTAAGGCTACGAGAATTCATACACGTCTATATTTAATTCAATGTCTGATATGGGTTCGTTAATGAACTGTATGTGTACGTAAAATATAATAAGTAAAAAATGTTACATTGTAATTACTAACGTCTACCGTCTTTAACACTGCGTACTTACTCATAAGTAAAGAAGCTCGTAAGACCTAACATGTAGTTACAAATTTATTCACTCACACACTCACTCAAATGCACCCACACACTCGTTCACTTACATGCACCTATACACTCGCTCAGGCGTTGGAAACAGTTGAAAAATCAGAAATGAATAAAAAGGTGTTATTAAATAGTATACTATATATATATATATAATATGAAATTGATTTTTATGTTTATTATGGAGAGAACTCTTTCGTCTCTTTCTGTCAAATGTGTTTACGCTGTAATAAAAGCAATAAAACCTATTTATCAATAAGAGTATTTCGTGGTATTTCTTCATGAAACCACTGACAAAAGAAAACTTGTAATATTGATACAATAAGAAGTCAATATTAATTAGATATGATTTTAATTACCCAATTTCCTCTCAGTATTTATGTATTACTTGTATTAATTTTGTTACATTAAGGGCCTGTTTCAAAATATCCAGATAAGTTCCAAATAAACTATTTATTACTTATTGGTAGGATAAACATTATTTTTGTGTTTCACGACTGTCGTATAGCGCTATTTGTCATGAAACGCGAAGTATCTTATTCTAAACTTTTATCTTGCGAATAATTTATGTGTTGCATAGCTATTTAGTACTTTATCCATGTATTGTGAAACAGGCCTTAAAGATTTTATTCATGAAAGTACTATATGACTTTAGTTTCTCGTTTTTATTTTTAATAAATATTTAATAGCTGGTAAGGTTTATAATACTTTCATGAATAGCCAGAGACGCGCGAATAATGGTCCCCGTATGTCAAAATTAAACTCTGCTTTAGTCTTTGAATCTTACTTCTACACAAGTTTTTTGGACTTACTAATGTATACTTTGTATTTGCTCCAACATCTTACACATAATAATGAATTTTTGTCAAATTAATAAGTACATTATCTACCAACTATGAGTAGGCGAAAGCGACGAGAAAAGCTAAAGTCCTCTTTAAATATGTATGTGAACTGCCTTAAGCTTCACGAACAGTCGAATGCACTCAACTACTATTTGTGAGTCGAAGGTTACTTAGGCTTAAAACTTGTAGCGAGTCTTGAGTCTCCAACATCAAAACGCACAAGAACATTTTGCTAAATATAAAGCACTTCCTATTTCACGATGCCTCCTGCTGATAGTGGACAAATCTTTGTTTTTAATTCATTTTATTATTCTTTATTACTCAAGATGTAATGGTTCATGTTTTATAGAACATGATGCAATGGTTGCAGCTTACAAATATTGTGAAAAAAAACTTGGTTATGAAAAAGAGTGGCGGAGAGTTTATTGCCAGTTCTTCTCTTCCGTTCTACGCCCTTGCTTTGAGAACTGGCAGTAAATGTACAATTAGAATCATTTAATGTATATGTTTTTTGACGTTCATAAGTGTACATTATGAATATATGAATAAATCATTTTTTGTTTGTTTGTACACATAGTATTGCCAGAATAGTACTAACTTAGTTATTTTAAAACGACTAGTATATATGAGGGAATTGTAACGTCAGGTCAGATACGTATTCGACCATACCTGGACCAAATCCAGGGCGTTCTTTAGAAAGGACAGGTGAAAGTACCTACCTATGTCTGAGGAGCATGCATTGTGGTGATGAAAGGGGTTGAAACGAGAGTGATATGTCAGTGTGGGATAAGATTTGCTGAGTTCCTTGCCCGTTCTTCTCAGAACAAGGTCTCCCGGTAGTTTTGCGAACTTGCTTCTTGCGCTTTCGCGAATTTTGTGAATGATGCGTACTTATGAATCTTGACATTATTGCCCTTAGACGCATCTAAACTGAATAAACGTATTTTGATTTGATTTGATTTGAACCGAAGAGACCCATGGTCTCTGCTGATGATATTTTATGTATATTCAAGACAGGGAAAGCGATTCTAGGCATATCTATCACGTTGTTCGTTCCGTAACGGATACAAAAGCACTCAAACTCAAAATAACTTTATTCATATGGAACCAAGTACATTTATAAACGTCAACAGAGAAGGTGTTAAATTGATTCTAAATTTACATTTACTTCTAGTTATCAAGTCAAGAGCGTATAGCGGGCAAGAAGAACTGGCAAGTAACTCCGTCCCTCTTTTTACCGCCATTACGATGGTAGGATTATTACAGGACATCTAATAAGATTAGCATGGAATAATGAACCAGCTGACAAGAGTACCGAGAGTTTTTTACGCCGGCTTTTTCTCTCGGCCTACACCCTCTGTCTTTGCCGATGAGTAGGGATGCCTACAAGTTTGAATTGATTGACGTGGAATAAGTGATACCTAGAAGATCTTATGTTCCAAAATAAACGTATTTTTTTTTTTTTTTTTTGAGTGTTTTAATAAGCAGATTTAAGGCTTTTGGGCGCCCTAGGCCACACTTCTAGAGTAGGACAATTCATTCTCGAAACTTATCATACTTAAATTTTGAACTATATGATTCCCGCCTACAAGAGATCTTCTAGTCAATTATTTATGTTTCTTAATATAAATTACCGAGTTTGTACCTTTGAACATACAGAACATGGTCACCGCAGACTGGCATGAGTTACGTAATCCTAACGCTGGCATGCTTTTAATTAGCTATGAACCACATGAGGTAGCACGAACTAATTCCAAACCAAGAAAGGTTTTTACTAAGGTAATGTTACCTGCTTTTAAGAAATAAATGCACAATTGTTATCATACAAGAATAAAGCTATGTCTGGATTCAGATGTCAAGAGTGTCGACGTAGACGGATACAAATGAAAGACAAACGTTATAGCGACGAACGAGTGAATATTTACCTGATTCCCTTCAACAATAAGGTCGCACATGTTCAATACAATCGAGGAATGGAACAATAGAGGGGATATGCTTTAAAATTCATGAAGATGTTAACGCGACAATCGATCGTACCGCTCAACCTGCCGATAATAAAGCGACATTGACATCTAACCGGAAACGGATTCATGGATCCAGGTTGACATGCGTAATACAATGAGAAAATGAATTTTTTGTATCCCTTGTTTACAGTATTAATCTACCCTTTCAAGACAAACTACATAAACAAGCAATAAATTTATACAACCATAAAAAACATAATTATTTAGTTAATTCATTGATACTATAATAAGCACTAACGTCCGTATAGTCAAATATTATAAAATACATAGTTAATATTTAATGTAGTTTCTTTGTGGAGCAAACTGTCTTGATATGTGCGTACCTTTGTGTAAGAAGCTTAAAATTTGGTCTCTTCACTATATTCGTTCGAATTATTAGATTATAATTTTTGGAAATACGTATTTGATCCCAAAAACATAAATATTTTTAAATAGGAATAGACCTTCGAAGAATCTTTCGAACTAGATATGGGGAGAGAGTGCCAATAATTTTATAGGAAAAACACCTTTGCATAGAAATCAATGCTTAGAATAATTTACAAAAAGATTTTCCTACTAGAGTTTTTAAAAATCTACTTAAAGTACTACTTTTGGAAAAAAGATATAACATTCTATAAATGATTATTTTTGTTAAAATTTTAATTAATGTCAATTTGATAACAAAATAATATTTTTTAATAATGTACAAACTACAAATAAAATTAAATTCACTAAAATGATATGGCTCATAATGCATGTGAATTCACTTTTAAGACAAATTTGACCGCCATTTTGTGTAGCAGAAAACTACGACCACTATAACATTTTAATACCATATTCATTATTAGTGCAAAAAAATATTATTATTTATAGACTTTTAGTCATGCCAAGTTGAAGCATAATTTATTGGAGAATAATTTGAGTAAACTACACACACACACACACGTACACACCCTCACTTTTACACCATTACACAACACAACCAATTTAGGCTTAATTAATTAAATTTAATCAGTTAGTTAATTGTATTAAATACTTTGTTTGATTGTTCCCTTTTGTAAATCTTTTTGTTATATAATGTATCATGTATTCCTTCTGTGGCTATGTTCTCGGTGTATTTGTTTGCTATTATATGTAATTTGTGTTAGCTGTAGGAGTACAAAATAAATAAATAAACTTTCTAAAAGTACCCCTTGTGCCATTGGTACAAACAAATTAATACTACGTAATGAACGGGCGGAAGTATTCATAAAATAAATGAATTCTATTTTATTCACTCACATATTAACATCACATTCTGGTATGTGAAATAAACCAGTAAGATGTTCTAATTTTGGTTCTCATCGCGTATTCATATGTAAACTTATCTCCGTCTCTTTGTTACTTAGAGAAATGAAAAAAGTTCCGATCCGCGAGGTTTACGGAACGCACACGTTGACAGTTTGTAACAATCGCACATTCGCTATTTCAATATTAATCCTGTTGTGTGAATAATACAAAATAATCTTGCATCTAACTATTGTAGTATATATTATCTAATTTACTTTTTGTTTGTTTGTTTGTTCCCTATTATAAAACTTTTTGTTGTAAAATGTATCATGTATTCCATCTTTGCAGCTATATTCTCAGTGTATTTGTTTGTAATTATATATAATTTATGTTAGCTGTAGGAGTACTAAATAAATAAATATCTATTCTAATTCTCAATGCACATTCAATCCATAATTACGTAGAAAATTCAATGTATTTTTGAGTACAAATAGAAAATATTGAGTATAAACCAGCTTTTAGCTCCGTTCCTTCCACATGACCGTATTCAACGATGAGTAGTTTAAATCGCCGACGGCCAGTCATTTTCCATCTTGAGTCTCTTGTCTAGAGAGGCTGGGTCTCTTTGCATCTTCTTCCCCATGTACAATGAGAGTGTTCAGAGGAGTAGCTCGGAGCTACAGCAAATTCCACCGGTATAACCTTGACGTCCATCTTTCCACAGCTTAGCATTATTTAAGGCAGATTTTGCTGTGAACCAGCTACCCGCTGAAATATTTCTAAACTAATTCGACTTATTCAGGAAAAGACCATACCAATTATTAAACTGGTATTGGTATCACACTCACGAGTGTCCAAGGCCGGCGGTACCCCTTAACATGAGGTGCGTCTCCTGCCCGATTGCTTGTATTTCCTTCCTATTAAAGAAGCGTTATTAGTGGTTGGTATAGCACTAACTTTGTAAAAGATTTGTCTTGCTCTCAGTTAGTATTACTGTGAACTGGAATAGTATGTGGACTACAAGTTTGTAGATTAACTAAATGAAAAAAAACTGATTTTGATAGCATTTTATTTAATTATTAAATAAAGTTACCGATAACGACTTAGAAATCATATACACGAATTTGATGATACATGATTATGTAGATGTATCGAACCTTGATTGAAACACCTCCAAGTGATTTTCGCTGCAGGAGATGCGTCTACGTAATTAAAAAAAATGTAATGTATTGAAATATGTAAACAACCCGTCCATTTTCTACTTTTCGTAAAAACTTTCCAATATGTACCATCGATTTGAATGCCCATATTTTTTTGTAGATAGTACTCACTAAATGAAAGCGTGTTGCAAAGTTTTCGTAAACCATTATCACCAAATTCGTGTATATGATTTCAAAGTCCAACCCAAGTTACCTTCGAGAGCGATACAACGATATAATAGGCCTCAAAATAGGCTTAAATTTTACCGATTACTTTACCAAAATTAGAGGTTTACAAAATGTTTCTGCTTGTTAATACAATATCGTAGAAACGCACAACAAAATGGCGTGCCTTTCGACATTGGTAAACGTATGTAAATTCGAGTCGCGTGCCATATGACCTCTGACGTGATTTTAGTACGTAATTTGTTACGTTTTCGTGGTTTTTGTAATTTAACCTACAATACATTCCTTCTTAATTTGTAAATTCAAGGAACCCGTAGGATCGGATTATCGATATCCACGGGTGAGGATTTTATAAAGCCTGGTTATGAACAGCTGAAACCACAAACAAAATCAAAAATTTAAACGTACATACTTCTACAATTTATACAGTATTAGTGTTATTTGTATTATTACTTATTTGATCTATCGACCTTCTAAGTTGTCTCCCTCTTTTATGTTTGTTGTTTAGTTCTGTTTTGATCCACATTTCATTCTTTTCTGTTCCTCTTGCCATGTGCCCCGCCCATTTCCACTTAAGTTTATTTAGTGTTAACATGACAGAGAGTGGCACAGTGCAGAAAGGAATGGCGGGATTGGGAGTAGGCTTTTGCCAAAAAAGGTCACACAGATACACTAGAAGGAGATTAAAATAGAAATGTGAAAAATGACAAATGTAACAAAGTCTATTGTTATTATTACTATTATTATTTGTTAAATATTTTGTAGTTAGAATAACAGCTTACTGCTCATTATAAAGAAAATTCCACTGATAATAAGCTGCCAGTTTATAGTATATGGTATAAACAGTGAAAAAACAGCTGTGCAGGGCTTGTAAAGTTTTCTTCTAAAGCATTATGTACTGTGTCCAGTTACGGGCTACGCAATTCTTTTGCATCGACTCTTGCTTCAGTCTGTCTCCTTTCTATCTCAGTATAACGCATAGTAGCCAGCAGTTAGTATCAGTCTCTTATAAAAAACTGATTATGAAAGGTAGTTTTACTACCAAGAAAAATCTAAAAGTTAAAAGATTGAGAGAAAATTAGTGTGGAGACGACGAAATGAGGAACGGCAAAAGTTTCCAGAGCTAATCGAAGGGTTGACTGAGCTTCTTAATTAACGAACTTTCACTTTTATACGCTTAAGGCGTTTTGAAACTAAGATTTTGTTAGTACAGAAATTATTCTTAACAATTATTATTTTACCTTAAAATATCGTATGGAAATGAATATTAATGATAAAATTATCTAAGATACGTGTAATATTATATACATTAAATGAAAAGAAATATATAAATGAATTGAAAAATATAGCTAAAAAGAATTTATTTAAATTATATTATTATTACAGGCACGTTCAGTCCTGCAGCCATACCCTAAAATCGAGTTTTTATCCCACGGCTAAGTTACAAAAGCCATTTTGTCGAAAGAATTTGTTGAAAGGATTTGGCTAACGACTTTAGATAAATAGGATATAGTTCTCTATAATGCTGAATATTTTCTATTCGCGACGGAAAGCTGACCCGGACGTCTATAGGCACTAAACTCTCACAGAGATAGTCAATACCTGTGTTATGTAAACTTGTAAGGACGCAAAATTGTAAAGAGACAAACAACACACTCACACACACATACTCCGCTTGCTCTGCGACCCAAAAAGGCAAATAAACTTATTATTATAACGGTGCGTCCACATCTGGCGATTATGCCGCGAATATGCCGCCCGCGCGCAGTTCGCTCGCAAAATAAGGGTCGAACACGATCAGTGCGCTAGCGGCTCGCGTCTGCCTTCCTGTAAGCGTAAAACTGTAAGCGCAAGAACTGAGTGCGCACAGCCGTGACTGCATGCGCGCAAACGGACCGATAGCTGTACATTCGCCAGATGTGGATACACCCTTAGGTTATAGTTTTGGTAAAGGGCACTTTAGTAATGATGCAAATTTAAGACTTCAATTAAGTTATTCAGTTTCGGTTTTAAAAGGTTGAAACAGACAGTAGTACACTTGAATTACCACGAAATGAAGCCGGCAAAAGTATCAATTTCAATCTCACAAACACTTGAACTTAAAAAGACACTGTCAAACAAAAATACTTCAAAGAGTGGCTCCAATTATTGAAAGTGAGCCGAGCCATTTTCCACTCGATAATTTTTAAAATTTTCTCGTAAAATATCTGACAAAATAGTGCTTCTCTACGCTATTCATCTATAAAGATTCTCTTAAACTATCAATCGGTCAACAACCAACAGAATTACAAAATAGTAATATTATTGAAATACTATGTATTTGCATTTGATCGCTTAAGCGTCGTAATGCTGGTATAGCGAGGAAACGCTGCCAACATTAGTGTTACAGTTTACATTATTTTAATTATATTATACTTCTAAATACATATATATATATATATATATATATGTATTTAGAAGTATTAAGAGTTTAAAAATCCGCAACAAAAATCAATAAATAAAATAATTTTCGTCGTAACTATGATTAACATTTACAAACTCAACAAAAATCTCATGAAACTTTTTGATAAGCCCAAAAATATTTATTTCTCTATTTCTTAACAATTATTCTTTAATTTATTTTATTTACTATACACTTTTACACAAGACTTCATTACTTACACTGCTAACATTTACTACTACTATAATATTTTTTTTTCTTCTAGATATTTGTATATTATATTCTTATTTTTATATGCAACTGAGGCGCAAACTTGCTGGGTGTTGTCTCTGGCAGAATGACCAGCCCTGCTGTTGTGCTGAACACTCAGCTCCTCAGCATAATGCTGAGCCACGGCCAATTACAACCACAGCACCCACGCATTACATACTTATTGTTTAAAAAGAAAGAGAAATTGTTATCTCTCATTCTTTTTTTGTTTGACTATTGCTATTTTGTGAGTTACTGTGTGTGTTTCGTTGGTAATAAATTGTATGTCTATGTCTAATAAACTGCAAAAAATTTCGTAATTAAAAAACTTTTACATTTTTTTAAAGTGATCGTCAGGTATTGTGAATTGAAAATGCAATTTAAATTTTAAGCGTACAAATGTTTGTTGTTGTTGCTGAAGGGCGCTCTTAGTTCACAGAGGACAACCGAAAACAACCTCAAACCAGTGGAGTGATTCTCAAATATTTTTTTTACCTCCTTTGTACTTGATACAATAAAACTACAATGACAACGATGACATAAGCTTGTTAGAGGTTAAATTATTAAGTTTATTAGGTAAACTCTAATAATATGTACACTGTAAACGAAATATCAAACCTGGCCATATGTAAGACATATATGTATATTTATTTATTAACACTCTGTTACATTACTATATAAAAAATTGAACATAATTAAAGGAAAAGGAGGGCAACTGGCGGCCTTATCGCTTTCGAGCGAATTCTTCCAGGCAACCACTGTGAGTATAGGAAAAAAAATGTTTTAAATTACATATGGTAGGCAAGAAGTGCAAAAATACATATTACATATGTAATAAGAAGAAAAAAAACTTAATATAATATGAATATTTATTATGAACTAGCTTATCTACTTACTGTTTAGTTCAAACTGCCCTTTACTTTATTCAGAAATAAAGATTCAGCCTTTATATGTAATTTAAAAAAGTCAGAACATCGGAATATTTATTATATATTTGTAAATTAATTTATTTGAAACACAGATAAATTTGTTTGGTATTAAAATGATCATGTGTGACTCTAAACATGAAACTAATTACAATTATCACAATTTTCCTTTTTTGGTAAGATTACGAAGGTATTAAACTGCATAAAAACATTCAGATCTCCAAAGCAATTAATCACGATCATAATTTATTTTGCTTCAAGCATGCGATCAATGCAACCTGTCTTACGATATGTAAATTAAATATGTACTAGCACACAGTGCCCCAGTTCAAGCGACGTATTATTTATTGTGCCCTGGTTTCAAACACTTGTTCCTTACATTCAATGCAACTACTTTATAGCTGCCTGCTTCACAAACCATGTATCTTCAGCTCGTTGGCTCGTTGTGTTAAAATCTTTTTTGCTACCAACATCATCTATCTCTCTGTAACTTTGGACAAGTACGGAAATACAAGTATTTGAGAAATTGGGTTACATACGAGTGGAATCCGGATTAGGAAATCAGGTATCGAAATGAAATTGTCCGAGTTTCTTTCAACAAAATGAAGAAAGTTTTGTGCTGTCATTACTTAACCAATAAACTTCGAGTCCCGAGTTCTCTTTTGTTACATATGGCCAATTGTTCTGTACGGCTGTGAAGCTTGAATAATAAAACCCGCCGGGGGCCTCTCTTAAAAGCAATTGAAATGTGGTGATATCACCGCCTGCTTTGTATAGGCTAGATCCAGGAGTCTCTAACGAGAAAGTTCTTAATCGAGTGGATATCTCGGAAAAACTTATACAGAACATTAAACAACGAAAAGTTGCGAAACGCACCATCTTTGGTTCTTCTGAACTGTTTTATTATTGAATCCACATGTTCATCAATATCCTAGTTGGCTATACATTAGTCAGTTTTTTCAATCTTAAAATTCGTTAGTTTACAAATGACTCATATCACCCTAAGTGAATAACGTACAAAAGTTTTGATCTAATATTAAAATTGTTTAGCCGATTTGACACCACAGTCCCCGAGAGACCAGCTTCTTGTGGCAGTTAACATAAACAAGGACAAATTACGTTATGACTCACTGTAGACGTAATCCGAGTTAAACTTATATCATGAATAGGTAAGTTGAGTTTTGGTTTTATTTTTATTTAAAAAAAGATATCGCAAGCAAAGTCAAAGGTACGTCCTACATCGAAGTTTCGTAGCCGCGTATCAGGGCACAATGTACACATGAAAAATTGAACTGTGAACCTCAACATTAACCCAAAAATGTATGTACGTACACAAAAGTACGTAAGCAGTTTCCGTAGTGTCAGAACAAAATCAATTTAACATAGATACACAGACAAATCCATCTACAAAAACAAATCGAAAAACGAATTCAAAGAAATACATTTTATGGGACAGCTATATCACAATGGCCTGGTTCTAATAAGTAGCATTTGAATGGAATATCTAAGAGTATATTTTACAAATAAAAGCAATAATATTGTCCCGAAGCTCACTCCCGCGAGTGGAGAGAGCATTGTATGAGAGCGGCGAGGCACAATACCACGCCGTAACTACTCGATATTATCTTGTAACTCACAAGGCCCGAAGACTTCACAATTCGGAATTTGCTCGAGTGTTTTATTGTTATGAAGTATTGTCTGATTTGATTGATTGGAGTCGGCTCGGAATGCGAATCTTTTTATTTGTGTTTGAGTACGAAAAATCACTTGAATTAGGCATCTATTAATAGACATCGTAGAAAATTAAAATCGGTTTTTTGGTGTTGTAACAAATTGTTCCTACATCTACCTACCTTTTTAACGTTATCGCTGTGCTGAATAGGACTGAGAATTACTTTAGTTTGATTTGTTTTATGATAAAAGCAGATAGTATGTAACCTTATACTGTATACCAGACGTCCCGTTTTGAACGGGACTGTACCTTTTTCCAGTACCGAGGTCCGGTGTCCCTGGAATGAACTGTCGGACGCAAAAGTCCCGTTCAGAAACCGCGTGAAAATTTAAGCTGCAGAGTAAAGAAACGTGCCAAGAGTTTCATTCTTATTTGAAATCGGGACTAGATATATTAAAACAAATTTGTTCTTCTGATCAACTAACTAAACATATTTTGTGGTTCGTAACTTTTAAGTCCAATAAGACTGCATATAACTTGACCTAAATTAAATCAATGTCCCGTTTTGAGTGAAATAATTAATAGTTACTTTACTAATACATGATGCCAGGAGCCCGTATTAGAAATACAGTGAAAACCATTAACGACGACATCGTTTAGAACAACATACGTTGTTTGGTTATATTGACCAAAATCAAAGGTCCCGGCTGAGTTCTATTGAAATAATAATAATAATTAAGTTCATATCGTGACAAAAAAGGTGATATACAGCTTATATTATATACATTGCATACATTATTCTATTTATCTTGTTATCCTATTAGTACCGTCGATCGGAACCTCTTCGCGGGTAAAGGCCTCCTCCAGTTCTTTCTTACCGACTCTGTCCATGGCTTTCCTTCTCCAATCGCTTCCTGTTACCGCTTCTATTTCTTCTATCCACCTTTTCTTGAGCTGAAAAGGAGTTCTTTTGTATTAAGTTATTAAAAACAGCTTCATCGGCTGCTTCGACAATTTTTACGACCAAATATGAGTAGTCAATGTAGTCAAGTAACCCTCAATGTTATAACAGATTCTGACTGTATTTACTTATATATAAAAACTTATTCATAAATTCTATGGTTTTCTCATAGGGCTGAACGGCGAAGATTAGCGCTCACTAACAATATATCATTTCGTACAATCCGAACACGTAACAAAAACTAACAGCGAATCCACGCGCGATCCAAATAACAAAAACCCTCTCGAAATGAAAGCTTGTTCCTGTGAGCCCTTAAGAATCTATTTACCCGGACCCCGTCCCGGGGGCACTACCCCCTTTCCCATTCGCACCCCTCACGGCTTCGCACTTCGTACATTATAAATTAAGGCCACCGGCCATCCTAACTTTCAAACATTACACATTTATTTTCATACTATGTCATTGTATGAATAATTAAACACTATAAAATTGTTCATTTGAAACAGAGGAAGACTTTTAGCAAGAAGGAATGGATACGAAGAAGATACATAATGATCCTATTCCTTGGGATTGATTTGCTTCAGTTCAAACAATTTGTATTAAAAACTTTGCGATTGAAAAGAGTGGTGGAAAGTTTCTTACCAGTTCTTCTTACCCGCACTACGCCCTTGACTTGCGAACTGGTTGTAAATGTAAATTTACAATTAATTTAATTTGTTTTATTTGACGTTCATAAGTGTACATGTTTACCTATAAGAATAAAGATATTTTTGAGTTTGAGTTTGACACAGAGAGATAGTCAAGTATTCGTATACTTCAATTCACGTCAGTTTAAACGGCTTAAACGCATCGATTTCTGTCATGTTACTGCTAAAGTTTACCGAACTCTATGCGTACTTTTTAGTCACTAAAAAGTATGTTTTTTAACATATGTTTCGTATCCTATATAATAAGCTAACGAGCTGTACTGTTACAGGTCCATCATTTCAGATACTTAATTTAGTTATAAAATCATAAATCACTTAAACCAAATTTGAAATGAAATTTTTAAATTAGACTAGGAAGCTTAAGTTACTGAATAATAAACGCTGCATCTCCAAGACCGGCACAGAATAAGATCACACTGAAATCATGATCCTTTCGGGGAATCATGAATAAAGGAACAATAGTACGATGTCACCTCTATTATGTACTACAAGGTACACTTTACTACCTGCATTTTCAGGCATGATAATAATTTTGAGGACATTACTAAATAATGCTTGACCTATCTCCGTCACTAACTGGCACAAAGCGTCAAAGAGGGTAAGAGTCACGACATAATAATAA
Source organism: Pieris rapae (assembly GCF_905147795.1). Taxonomy (NCBI): domain Eukaryota; kingdom Metazoa; phylum Arthropoda; class Insecta; order Lepidoptera; family Pieridae; genus Pieris; species Pieris rapae. The sequence continues at coordinate 2,417,376 of NC_059526.1, read as the reverse complement.
CTGTTTGTTCTTCAAGCTTAAAATGCTGAAGTCAATGTGTCAACTGTAAACCCTACGTGCTAGGTATAATTCAACTTCGACAACTATATTAAAATAAAAGACAGATTCTATTCTATATAAATTAAAATGAATCGCAAAATATTAGACTCAAACACGAAGACGGCTAGACTAATTCGAGTATTTATTAAGTGAAACTTCTGTAGACGCAGGAGGGTTTTTTTTTACAGAACGTCGCGAATGTATGCAACGTTTTCGCCGGAGAATAGGGAGAGACCGATTGGGAGAGAGTGAGAAAAGAAGATGAAGAAAAAATACATGCTATTGGTTGGTGGATTCGTTTAGTATTAGATCTTTAGGTGGAAATTCTGTCGCATAATGTCTTGTGTAGTAAACGCATTGTTTAGAAAGATATATAAATAAATATAAAGAGTAATCATAAGCTCGTACATGGTCATCTATTGGGGATTTTAGATACAAATACATAGGGTGATCATATACTGGTACACAATCACAAGAAGTTTCAGATCTGACATGTGTACTTTGTACGCACGCACTTTTCTTAATTCATTCTTTAAACTATAATGAGGTTTTTATGGAAAGAAAAGTGGTAAAAAGTCTGAATCATCATATGGTCAAACGAAGTTCGCGGGGATAGAGTGTCTTTGTTAAATACCAAATCACATATCATCTCATTTGTTTGCGGAACTTCAAACAATATTTACATAATTAAATAGTAAAACGATCTATTGTAGTATTGTGTTGTGGTTTTGCTGAATGTACTTGTAATGACACAGGTGCAGTGAACAGTAGCTGTCTGAATAGTGTCGGATGTAGTGCGTCATCAGAATGTTAATGTTTAGCGCGTCTAACGCTAATCGCCACGCAGAGCCAGTCGCATTATGATCTCTATTACGAGCGTGATACCGTTTATATTTCCGCAAAGCGCTGGTTGCCAAATGAGCCTACATTAACTCCGATACCACACCCTCTCTATCTTGTATAATAAAAGTTAATGCATTATTTAAGCCTTAATCTAGTTTAATTTAGTCTGAATGATATGGAGTGTTACGGCAGTTTTATTAGTTGTACGTACCTACATCCAAAAGTGAACATTGTCGTGGAATTAACGTTATTAGTCTGTACTTTAAATGTTCAATTTAATTTGGTTGAAACTTCTCATGGGTAAAGGGGTATACAAATGTCTGCTTACATTTGTTTATAATAATAATCCAGTGGCGCTACACATCTAAATGGGTTATGACCATACTTTTCTTTTATCATTTTTATTTCATTGACAAGTAGGCTTCTGACTTTAATCTTTGTATTTGAGATATGCCAGTTTAAAGCGCGGTCAAACGATGCGGTAACGGCGCTGCACCACAATTATTTCGAGCTATAAGGGCGTTGCGGTGTGGCAATATATATTTTAACCCTCCCTGCCTCGTCTTGCAGGACTTAAGTCCGTCGCGCTTACGGTATGACGGACTTATGTCCGACGGACCGCGCGGCGGCAAAACGCATCGCGTGACATGGTATAGTAATTTGTATGTAGGATGACGTTGCGCCACCACTCCGGCGCCGCACCGCACAGATACCGCATCGTCTGGCCGCGCTCTAACTCAAGATGTTTTCCTCGACGTTCGAGCGTTAGATGAGGACATAAAAAGTCTATTGGTACTCCGGGAATCGAACTTATGACCTTATAAAAGTTGCACGAAGCCACTCGGTCAACACAGCTCTTTATCCTATGTCTACCAACCCAAAACAACGAAGAGCTTCAATTAAAATCAAAGCAAATACATCTGTATTATTTATGAAACACTAAGCAACGGAAGCGGTACTTTTTAAGTGTGTTTATGTAAGGACAGATTGAGTCTTTCACAATGCTCTGTTAACAAAGGCGTTTCGCCTACGATATGATATTTAAGACGCTATTGCTTAACGCATATCTCCTGTGTAATTAATATTATTATATTATATTGTATTTTAGACATTTAAGTATGGGCTTAGTCTGTAAGAATAGTGTGCTTGTAGGTTATGAATAAATAAATATTAATTAAATTTTTATTTATTAACACTGTTGCAAAACAATTCAAGGACGTGTAGGTAAATTTCATTAGCTGTATCCACAAATTATCGTCACAAATAATCGTCATATCAATAGAATCAAATGTGTTATTTATGATATAAATCAGGAATATTATATAACTTAGCAGAGTGTTTCACTACTGACTAGTTTCATCAAACTCGATTCTGTAGTGTTTAAAATCAGTTGCAAGATATATTATTTCCTATCTTTACAAATGTTGAATATAAATATTTTTGTATAACAACAATTTTCTTAACCTACAAAATTATAATAAAAAGAATAAGAAAAACAATCAAAAACAAATTTAAATAATTTCGTCCCTGGGGCAGTGTACCTTTAACTAATTATACTATCCCATAGACAAATATTATGTACGTCGGTGTAATAATACTGTAATGTATTACTTCCGGAATGTCAAATGAGGTGCGGCCGCTACTAGCGGACCATAGCCGCCGCGATGCCGCTCTGTGAAGCGATTACTTCTTAGGAATTCGATAATGAAATTGTACCTTTATCAAAAGCTTGACATGTGAGGTACAAAGGCGCTTTGTGAATTATTGTCTCTATAACTAAAGCGGTCAGCAAAATTAAATTGACGTTAAACTAACTCAAAATCATTTTCGAACTCTAAATTTTCTGTGGGACTCTTGCAGCCAAGCTCGACGAGCCAAGTCTTGGCTGATGATACATCTTGTATCTTGATGTTTGTATTTTGGTAAACTAAGTTTAAGTATTTGTAATAAGGTAACTTATAAACATATCTTTAGAGATACTGTGGCCTCAAAAATCTTTCTTTCGAAATAATATAAGATTATCTGAACTTTGGGCAATTTAATATTATATGAAGAGAAACAGTTTTTTATAAACAGTGGCCAAGAAGCTTAGCTGTTCAATTAACAACCTAGCCTTTTAATTAAACAAAGCCGTTTAACTAGCGGCCTGAAAGATATTCTGGATAAGATGTTTAGTTAAAAGACTAGGCTTAATTGAACGGTTTATTAAACTAGTTGGCTGCCACATATATATATTATTATGTAATTTGACCAAAAAATAAAGATTATTATTGAATACGTCGCCAAAACTTTTGACGGACGCTAAACAAAATTTCTTAAATCCCAATTTATTACTATTGTCATTTGTCTTTTTGTATACAATATAGTACATAATTATTGCAACTGATATTAATGCGAATAAAAATCATGTAAGTACCAGCCATTAGCACAAGATCGTAAAAGAGAGAAAGTCGTTCGTAATTCACAATATATTGCTCTTACAGGAAGGAAGTAAAAGCCCTCGTTTAAAGAAAGGTCAGGTTCGTGGAAACGGCTTAACTGCTTTTGGTGGTTGGGAAACAAATGGTATCTACATATGACTTACAAATATCAGGTAATTATTTTTTTTATACAGCAATCGAGTAGCAGGGCTTGATGTTAAGTGAAACTCTAACGCTCGAACCCAATCATCTATAATTAATCCACAATCTCAGATTGTTTTCAATCTGAGATTGTGGATTAATTATAGATATAATAGACCGTGATAGCTGATCTGCATCTCAATAACCAAACCCTACGAAGACAATCCATTTTTGGCGGCGGATAGAAAGCAATATCTTCGCCCTTTACTTACTATATTTGATAATCAATAATATTACGACGTGCGATTCAAAATATGCAATAGGCTCAAATAGTTGGCACGCATGCACCAAATGGCCTTCACCGAACTCTGAAGACCTACAAACAATAGGTGTTCAAGGTTGGAGCAAAAAGCACGAGATAGATTGTCATGTCCAAAATATTTGCGGAGGCCCCAGCCCATACGAGAGTGTATTTTGATGATGACGACAGGCGTATGTAGTTCTGTGACCATGTAATGTGGCGTGGCATCGATTCGTTTCAGAAAGTAAATCTTTTCAGTGTCTGACACCTATGTATAATGATGAGTATACGAAGTTGAAATATCAATTTCCTCACCATATTTATTAATCAAGATTATCGCGTATAAAAAGGAAAATCTATTTATCCACTACTTCGAATCTGCGGCGAATCGTAAGCTTAAACTGTTCAATTTACTGCGAGTCTGATTATTATTAAAAGTTGTCTCATTTCTTGGAATTTGTCCAGTAAACATTGTCATAACATATACGTTCGAGCGGAGGTCGTACAGAACTCGATATGAATATGGGTCATTCGTACACCGGTTTTCCTCTCAATTTTTATTTACGTAAACTGGATCAGTCATGACTTTGTGTCTTACCGAGGATGTAGTTTCCATTCCGGTGACATAATGTGGGTAAACGATGGTCAGAGAAAATGGAAAGAAAGAATGTGTCTATGCGGAACCTGTCCACTGAAGTATTTCCGAACCCATTTGATTAAGGGTCCTTCCTTATATGGAAATTATATTCGTTTTTACAACAAACTCCCAAACGAAATAAGAGAACTATCAGTAAATAAATACAAAGCCCTTGTTAAAAGTAAATTAATTAGTAAGGCCTTTTATAAATGTGACGAATACTTAAATGATCCTAATCCTTGGGATTGATTTGCTCCAGTTCAAACAATTTGTATTAAAAACTTGGCGATTGAAAAGAGTGACGGAAAGTTTCTTGCCAGTTCTTCTTACCCGCTCTACGCCCTTGACTTGCGAACTGGTTGTAAATGTAAATTTAATTTGTTTTTTTTTTGACGTTCATAAGTGTACATGTTTATCTATATGAATAAAGATATTTTGAGTTTGAGTTGAGTTTAAAAGAACTTGTCTTTGTTTCTTGTTGAATGTATGTGTATATAAGAAAGCTGTTTACAAAATTTATTTTTATAATCTTTGTTTCTTAATGTTCTCAAAAACTACTTAATAAAGTTTTAACAGATTGGTAAAGTTTATCTGGCGCCAGTTGTAGACGAAAAGTCGTGTCCATAAGGCGTTGGCGAGAAAAGATATTTATCTATAATGAAAAAACTACTAATTAACTTAGCCATAGTAATTAGAATACAACTATAAAAGCATACATACATACTATAGAAACTAATAAAACATATATTTTTTTTACCCAAAAATCGCACATTTTTCGTTCAACGCTTTTTCTACTTCTGGGGCCCTTTCATCTTTAACCACTTCAATAAAAACAAAATTATCACTAACATTACAAAAATCACATTTCATACTTTTACTAAAAATCTCAAACAATATCTTCTTAAGCTATCGTAAACTGATACAGAAAATATTCTTAACGTACACAAATAGTATAAATATAAATGTGTTTTGCAGATATATTAAGCAATACTGTTTAGATGTGAAAAGGAAGAGACTGGCTGCCCACAACACAGGGAATCCTAGTGTGGGGGCCACTGCACTCTACTTTATCGAAATATTCCTGTATATTGTGTCTTATAAAGTTATTTCTTCTTCTTTTAAATCCATGTTTTTTCTTATAGGTATTTGTTTTATGTTTGTATGTCTATGCGACTGGGCATTAGACATAAAACGTTTTAAGACTCTAATAACGATTGCAATTATAAAAATATTCGGATTTTTTTTCATCGCGCAAATAAATCTACCGTTATTCATGTCTGACCCAAATTGAACAAGCCATAAAATAACCTAAAACTATAATAGCCCGAATGCATTAGAACACTAGAGTGGCCGATTTAATGACAAAATTGATTCGTAATACGTTTCCGAGAAGTGTATTGGCGGCGTACTGTCGCTCGGAAATAGCGTGATCAGACATCAACCTATGTACTTACCACACCCACATTATCTTCTTAGTAAGTTCAGTTGTACGCGCAGTAGTTATTTTAATGTCTTGAAATGTATCAATATAAAGAAAAATATATTGCTAAGCTCAAACTCTAAAAATACCAATTCTAGTTGGAGAGAAAAATTTGACACAATAAAAAATATTATAAAGATGATATTCTGGAATAGAAAACACTAAATGGTGTAAGGGCATGGGTAGTGTTCTAAGTGTTCCATATGTTGGCGAATAAAAAGATAGACTAATTAACAAAATCATATAAGGCCCTTCGCCTTAATATGTAATTATTTGTAATTGTAATTCACACGAAACATCAAGGATGTAATTCGGTCGATATTCGATACTTATTTTGGCATCAAAGCAGTATTAGTTTACACCACAACCACTGGGATTACGGCATGAAGTTGGTATGAGTAAAGGAAGCTTCCGACGGATGTGGTTAAGCCCTTTCTTTGCCTTACAAATTACACTCGAGACCCTTTTCGACTTGTAGAGGTATCGAAACAAAACATTTTATACACTTACTTTTATGACTATTTTTTGATGATTTTTATACAAAACAGGGAGCAAACGAGCAGGCTTACATGCTGCACATGGACACTCACATTACCAGAAGACTCGAAAGAGCGTTGGTGTTTTTTAAGAACTAAGATCGAACAAAATCGAGTTAGTTTGAGCGATGCACGGCAATTGGTAATTGGAAGTTCTGTATCTTCATATACATACATCACACAAAAGACGGTCCTAGAGATTGATTGATGGGCCCGATGATTTAACTGTGATGGTGAGATTTGAGTGGAGACTTTGAAGTATACACTGACATTCTGATATTGAAAAATCCAGGTACGAAAAAATCAGAAGGTGGTAAGTAAGGTTCGGAAATACTTCAGTGGGCAGCTGGTTCCACATAGTTGCAGTGCGCGGCTGAAACGACCTTCAAAATCGCTCAGTATTACTACTAGAATCTAACATACTGCTTACAATGTTCTTGTGCAAAGGTTTCTTATATATTGTTTTTCATGTATACAGTATTTACCTGGATAATACAGAATACAAGGTAATTTGTACCTTACAATAAATGCTGGACCTTGAACCCGAGTCATGTGAGGACTCATCTTTGCACTGTAAGCATCTTATTTGCTTATTAAGAATATTTCATACTAACAAAAATAATAAATCTTATTTTGAGGTAGATTATATCAGACCTACTATTTATTTGTGTTGTTCCCACGAAAATGTAAGAGGGTGCACCTACTTCACCATGCCTCCTGCTGATAGCGGATAAATTTATTTTGATGAAATAAGATGTATGTGGAATATAATAGTTGCAGCTCCATACAAACGTTGTGTAAAACAAAAAACCTGGCGATTAAAAAGAGTCGCGGAGAGTTTATTGCCAGTTCTTCTCTTCCGTTCACTCTTGATTTGAGAACTGGCAGTAAATTTAAAATAAGAAGCATTGGTGTATATTTCTTTTCTGACGTTCATAAGTGTACATTGTCTATATGAATAAATGATTTTTAGCTTTGACTTTGATCTTAACTTTGACTTTGACTTTGGTCGTAGTATGTCCGGGATGCGCAATTCAATACTGTAATGTAGTACTAAACTAAACGTAATAATATATAGCTAATAAAAACATCACCCATCTCTTGTATGTCGTATAAGTTAAACCCTCTTCAATATAAAAGGCTCTCAGGTATAATGTGTCACTTTATCGGCGTCTGACACATAATCAGACAGGCTTTTACATATATGTGGGCCACGAAGCCTTGTAACTACTTGCAACTGACGGATATGTTTTAAATGATTTATATGTTCGAGTCGTTTAAAGCGGCTGTATAAAGCTCTCAGTTATATAAGACGAATGTATCTACTTTAATATCTTAGGCAAATTTTTAGTTTAACTCCAGTCGCGTATGGGAATATGACGCAAAAGATAGGTTAGACCCTAAAAAAACATGTGTTTGTGCGTATGTACACGCGTTAGAAGTATACTTCTTTGGCGTGAATTGAAAAATAATATGTTCTTTATCTTTCGCCTTATTCGACGTTTGGTGAAAAAATTACACTAACAATAGAAAATAGGTATTTAATACATTGAAAGTTTTACAACGCATCTAGTTAAATAAAGTTTATTTAATAATCACAAAAAACATATTTCTATATACTTAAAGAAATTGACTTATTATTTTAAAATGTTGACTATGCTAACTTCAGATTATCGGTGTTTTTTGCGCGCATCGGAAAAATTAACTCTCATCATTTTTTCCTAACACACCAAAAGAAGTATAACTGAAAACCGTATCTACTTATATTACACTTTAATATTATCATGATAGCGTGTATATTCAAATAGTATTCTCATTTTGTTTATAAAAACCCATGGATGAGGGGATGATGATTCGTATAGAAAAATCAAACGCAGAATTTATAGAGATTCAAAGATTTTCTTTAAAGACAAGATAGTATACTTCACAATTCGACGCTACCAATGTATTTTTCTTGTAAAAACAGCGAAGTGGCACTACTTGCCCCTTTCCATCTTCCCCAGACAGTTTAATATGGGTTAATTTAAAAGGCGGTTTATTAGACGTCTACTGGACAGGGCCTGTCCAGTAGACAGGATGTCACTTAACATCAGATGGGATTGTGGCCAAACATCTGTCTAGTTTAACACATTAAGTGTCTTTTCTCGGGTCCGAGTAGAGCGGGGTCAGAGTATCCGTGCCAACCAATTGGATCTCTAGCCCTCGGATCCGAGTCGGCTCACAGCACATTGGGTGTCGGGTGGTCGGCACCCAATGTGGTGTGAGCCGACCACTCGGATCCGAAAAATGATTTTGTTTTATAAACATAATATACATTTTATCAATTGTTTAAGCATTCAATGTGTTAAAAAAATCTATGACAGCTAATAAAGCAATGTGATGACAGCGTTCTGTCATTCAATGACAACTATTTGAAAATATAATTAAGCACGGTACAATCGCACGATGTCTTCCGCCAGGAAGGAATCAAGATGCTGTCGGCATGTATGTCTTCGTAGAACTGATTACTCCATAACGAACTTCGAGCAAATATTTATCTAAATTCCATATCATACAAACATATGATGTCGTTTAATTTTTAACCGATTTTTCTTGTTGACAGCGACATTTACAAAAGCACCGAGCACGCTTAATCGCAAGATTCAGTCTAAAGCCTGCTAAAAGTTTATGAGTTCCTAATAGCAATTCTACAATTGAACCAAAACTATAATTAAAAACTTAAAATTGTTTATCTGTCTTCAGCGCTAATGAAGTCGCTGAGTTGACAGTGTGAATAATGCTCTCCGCGTAGTATTTGGGTTTCCACAACGATTAATATTGAAGACGGCACTTGCTCTTAATTAACTTAATGATAATTTCGCCTTTTATGTCCTATTATACCTAACCTAGGTTATATTTGGAGTGAAACGCTGATTATCTTACGTCAATAACAACTGAGCATACCTACTAAGGCAATTTTTTTCGCACACCTATGAGAAAGAAAAGATTCCTACTGAAGTATTAAGAGTCCTGAAGAGACAGAGTGAAGTGAAGTGAAGAGTCAAGAAAATGGCGCCGAAGCATTCGCGAGTCTACTGGTATTGAGAGTGTCCATGGGCTCAGGGCGACGGTATCAGTAAATTTCAGATCCTCTACCCTTGTTCTATTTTAAAAAACGAATTAAAAATTATTATTTAAGTTTGTTTATTGTTTACAGATCATAGAGAGTTTTTGAGTAACGTAGACAGTGGTTTTTTTTTCATGAATAAAATTATTTTAAATTGTTTTACTAGTACAATAATGAACTCTTAGATGATACACGGCACTAAGTACGAACCAGTTCTTAACCGTCCACGCACTTGGAAATCCATTGGTGCACAGCCGGATTCGAACCTATGACCTCATGGATGAGATTTACATGCTAAAGCCTAGTACCAGGCAACCCTCTTTCTCCAAATTATAATATATAAAATAAAAATACAATAATAAAAGAACACCAATACAGCGGATTAGGTATGAGCTAGGCACTTAACAATATTTAGCTAAAGTTTAAATATTAATTAGTAATTTCTTCTATTAGACAAAAACAAATAAAAATTGATCATCCCACTACCATACCATATCATATTACTCATTAACAGAAATTTTTAAGTTGTAAAAACTCGCGAAAATTATGACATACTGTTAACAAGCAGACAGAATGTATTATATAGAGTTGTGAGTAATGAATGTGGAATGTGTACGCGGCTTGAAACACTTTAATATCCACTTCGCATGTGCTCGGTAGCAAATGGTTTGCCTTTTTATATTTTGACCTGAATCATATTTATTTTTTTGATTTTATGTAAATACGAGAACTATATGTTAATTGTTGCGAAGGTGAAATTCGAAAGTTGTAGAATTGAATCTGATCCAAACTTTTTGTGTAATAAAACAATCACTGCACACGCCATGGCCTCAGGTTTTTGTATCTGTTTCATGATCATTTGTCAATCTTATAGAAAAGTTTTTCGCAATGCATATTTTTAAATAAACTAATTTTATATTACTAAACTTTTAAATTGTATATCTAAATATTTATTAAAGTTTCAGAAAAAAATAAAAAATATTCTATTCGAAACACATGGATTTTACACAGGCCTTTAATCTGTTTAGTCACGAATCTATGGATCTACGAACTGTTTTTAAAGCTATAAAAGCTCGCTGCCGCCCCGATCTTTTCTGGTCATCGACAGGCTAAGTTTAGTTGTATCTATTGATAGTACAATATTACGTCTGATACTAAACTTTTGAAATGTCTGGAATATGACCGACAGCTCCATACCAACTTTGTGCGAGGCGATCACTGCAATCCTATTTTCTTTAACACCTCATTCCATATTGTAATTTGATAATGAATACGAAAAAATATCGAAATAGCGCAAAATCGAAAGTAGTTTTTAAAATTATACATTGTAGTATATAAAAAATGAATAAAGAAAAGTTTTCATGTAACAGTAATTATGGCCAGACTAGTTATTTTATATGAAGATCACGCTTTAAACAAGTCCTAAATCAAATACTAAAGCTTAAAAAAAGACTAACAAAACTATGTTACAGGTAACAGTTAAAATGTTAAACCTTAAATATTGCGCTAAACACTATGTTTATAAATTTCCACACAGAACTTCTATTGTGTTATTCATCACACTAAACTTGCGCGAACTGTAGCGGAGTCTACTCAGTTGGATGCTGTAAGCCGCGTGACGTCACAGGCTTATGTCACCTCCACAATACTGCTCCCCGCGTGAACATTTGTTTACCTGTGTCTGCCAGTTTCTAGCTTAGACTGTTTCATACTGAAAATGAAGGTTTCATTCAACTATATATTCATACACAAAGCATAAACTTAACATAAGAGATTATATTGAAACAAGATATAAAGAATAAGAGGACGTGCTTTACAATCACGAGTTTGTAGCTTTATTTCTTTATGCATATTTAATACTTATTAACAATGATTTATGATATCACACAGTTATATAAAACATATTTACATACATACTTTTATCTGGGAGGCAAGTCAAGTCAAGTCGACCGAAAAAGCGGCGCAAATAAGTTCGTTGTAGATATAATTGAAAACCTAAAATTTTTATTTAAAACATATAATTGTAATATTGATATCGTCACTTTGAGATGTTGTTTGCCAATTATGTAATTACTTAAGACGGAAGGTCTCTTTAGTAAGGACTGAATAAATTGACTAACTTGGTATTACATGGATCAGACTCAAGTCAATGTAGTCCATGGTGTCCAAGGACTTACTTTAAAGCTAAAGGAACACTCCATAGAGAAGGATGATGGCAATTTGAAGTGATCCAGGGTCCAAAACGGTGCCAGTGTTTCGCGAAAGATGAGAATTAAGTCTGGCCGGCTTCCCTAGACCCTACTGCCACCGGCCTTGCACAATCTGAAATTGAGGTGTAATAAGTTTTGGAACTGAGATTTACTTAGAAAATCCAGTTCCTTTGTTGACGCTAGAAGGCAAACTTAAGCCTGGGTTACATGATAACCACGCGTTTCTCGCATTTGTTAGATCCGCAATCTCGTAGCATGTTGAATAAGACCTAAGGATATTACCTTCCACACTGCTAGATTTGTCAGCAGACGAGAGAATTGAAAGAAAAGCTACACTTATTATTTTGTATACTCCTATGATAAAACGAACGAAATGAAAAAATAAATATTTCAAGTATTCATTTCTCAGAAATTTTAAATTATTACGACTGCGCCAATTAATCGTATTAATAGATACTAAGATCGATGCAAACAAATTATGTAGTCTAAGTTGACGCAAACCGTGCGAGTTTGAACCGGACGACCCATGCGACCTTTTTTGCCATAACGCCGACTTTTGTAAGATTTGAAGGCTAAGTCGTCCGCCATGTCGCCGCAAATGGCTGTTTAATCCGCCCGTCCTGAACTTGACTTTGACCCTTGACACATATCCTGAAGACGAGCCGGGATTAAAACGTCTAAACAATTGTTCGCAAACAATTAGAGATAATGTGGAAGGCGCGACATTGCTCTAATTTAATCTTTAAAAAAAAAGGAAAATGTTTTTTATATAGAACAGGGGCAAACGGGCAAAAGGCTCACCTCATGTAAAGTTATACCACCGCACCTAGATCTCTAGATGGCATAGACTCTCAATGCCAAAGGTCTGGCGAGTGCGTTGCCGGCCTTTTAGGAATTAGAAATTGTTTCGTGAATGTGTGACTTCTACCGTTTTACATTAATCTATTTGATTGCGTGAATGTATGTATTAATAATTAAAGTAATTATGGTCTGATGTTAAACTCCTATAAACTACTTGATTCATACCAGTAAATTGGGATGAACCTCTGACTCTTATTGGTGCAATGAAAATAAATATTTAATATTACATTCCTACAAACATTGACAATAGAATGAAGGCTTGAGAGAAAAAAAAATAGGAATATATAAGAACTAAGTCAGACATAAAACAAACTTATATACGATTTATTAGTAAGGCAATAACTTTTATTATTTACAAGTCGCTAACCTGGCGTCTCAGAGACGATATTATAGAGAGATATATTCTGTGTTTAAAAGGATTTTTATATAAAATAGTCCATCGCAGAAGTCTCATATCAAAATCTCAGCGCGTAGAGTGTAGCATAGGACAAAGAATTATTGTTTGTGACATTGTGACCCAGCGGGTACAGTAATACATATCAATAAAACAAATGACTAACGTCAAATAGAAACGGTGGATAATCTCAGGGCGCATACCTGACGTGCGCTGACCTATTTCAGCCGTGAAAATAATATGATTTTATTTATATTGAAGTTGAGTGTGACCTTGGCCCGACCTCTGTGAAACATCAAGTCACTGTGTACCCGTGGTGACACACAAATCTGTTGCGATTGAATTAATTGCAACCAAGCAAAAATATCTTGACATGAAAAGAATCTCAATTCAGGTCATATTATTTCAGAGAAAACATTTAACAAATTGTGAATTCACATTAATTAAAGAAAAGCTAATTTTATTAAATTAATGTAGCACATTTAAGTTTATAAGTATCTATTACTAAAGTAAGCATTAACCTGACCCATGTATCAGGAAATTAAAAAACAAGCGTGTAACTGTTTTCTGATAATTTAGACATAAATAAATCAGTGGCGCTGCAACCTCTTTAGGTCTTGGCCTCAGATTTCTGAATCTGTTTCATGATCATTTTTAAATCTAATAGGCAAGTAGGTGATCAGCCTTTAGTGCCTCACACACGTCGTCGACTTTTCGAGTCTAAAACATGTCGGTTTCCTCACGATTTTTTACTTCACCGTTCGAGCAAATGTTAATAGCGCATATAGAAAGAAAATCCATTGGTGCACAGCCGGGGATCGAACCTACGACCTGAGCTAAGAGTTTACAACTGATCACCCAAGAAATTGAAGGGTGTAAAAACATTGGATAATGTACGTAAAATCGAGACTTAACTCTATGTATGATACAAACACACGAATTGGAATTAGTTTTATGGCCTCGCCGGTCCCCTATTTAACATCCTGGTGAGTTGCTTAAACACACGCAATACACATTTAGGGCTTACTAACATTTTAGAATTAACCTTGAATCTTCTTGTTTACTGGAAATGTCACTGGTAGCACATGTGTTCGACGGTTGTTATATTGAGTCCATTGCGCATAAAATGGCGCAGGCGCAGTATAAATTTTGGTAGTGATAGTGAGATGGAAAAATATAACAAACACACTTTACCTTCTTATTTTAGTTGAGTAAAATCAGACCGAATTCAGGTTATTTAGTTAGAATTATTGTATAATTTTGTTAATTTATGAAAATTGCTATTAATTAATCGGATCTATACGGCTCTTGGTATCTAAGGCAAAGAGACAGCAAGAGTAAGTAACTAGTAATAATATTAACAAAACCACTTTAATTCCATACTGCTAAAAATACAAATGAGTGTTAATTTTGTTATTATGCTCTAAGTCTACGTTAGTTAATGTCATATCCGTTTCTTTCTGTTCTGCCTCTTCCTGAACTTCCCATTTGGATCTACTCTTAGCTTCGTCCGTACCTTGCTCCTCAGAGACCTTAACTGTGTCGTCAGCCCATCGTTTTTGTGGTCATCCAACGCTTCCCAAATAAACGTGGGAAGTAAGTTAATAAGATGGGATAATACATTGTAAAGTTAAAATCTGTAGTTGAGCGATCTCAGTGAACTCAGGTGAGAACTGCATGTGTTAATGTCTCTCCCAGAGGATGCGCCTGCGTCGCTTCCGAGCCAATTACCGCTGATCATAACTGACAAGTAACATAAATTATTGCCAAATTACCAAATAGCTAATGGTTATTAGGAAATATTTTACTTATGTGAAGCCGTAATAGGTACATATACAGGTACATATATATGTATAAGAACTTTAAGAAAGAAGCATTTTTAAGTTCGGTCTTGCTATCCGTAGACATTGTTTTTGAAGTGAAACTTCTTTAGAATCGTTGTGATTTCAAACCGGATGCAACGAAAAAGCGACAGTAAAAAGAGACAGAAACATTAATTCATATGATTTAACGTGGGAGAAAATGAGATAGATAAACTTCTTTCGAATCGTCGTGATTTCAAACCGGATGCAGCGGTAAAGAGAGACAGAAACATCAATTCATCATATGATTTAACGTGGGAGAAAATGAGATAGCAGGCATTATACAGCCTCTCTTTACTGCCGCTTTTTCATTTGATCGAATTTCAAACTTTCGATGTTTTAGTTTTTCCCAAATTAAAAATTTATATTAAACTTATAAATTAAAATTTATCATTAAAATATACTGTTTTAAAAGAACACACACATTTAGATAATGGAAAATGATTAATTTATATATGATTAATAATAAAAAAAATGTTTTTGAAGGTTTCACTTCTACCATGTGTGAATTGCACATATGTTTTTTATACTCAAAAGGTATTCTACATAATTACCTTTGCTGGGTTTTAAACCTAATTAAAAAAAATATCTCACGATATTTCAATTAATTCAAAAGAAACTGCATTAATTAATATATAACAACACAGAAAACAGATTCTTACTGTATGTAAAGTTTTATTTTAAAACTATGTAGTATTTAAAGAGTTAGGCATATACCCAGAAAGGGTTACACTAGGCCATAAAAATAGGTATTGTGGAGAATGTCATGGTAGTTAATCTCGTCCGCTCTTCTTGGATTTTTTAGGTTCATATGAAAAGATATCATCGTGAGTAAATGTGTAATACAGCAGAGATCAATTTGTTAACCGTGGAAGGGGCGTGATGGAAACTACAGAAATAGAAGAAAAATTATACCTTCGCTTAACTTCGGCAGTCACGGAAGCGCATAGACTCGACATTACGCACCAGCATCAAGTCTTCCTCACTGTTATTTGGGTATTCGCCGTATTGGCGCGAGAAAATCTCTTTGGGAACTATGGTATCATGTGACGCAAGTGGAAATGATCATACACATCAAAGATACCAATTTTAACCCCAGGTAGGCCGTAAAGAAAACGGGAACTGGCCACCACAAGCAGATCTGGAGTCCAGTTGCAGATGAGGCAAAGATAGCCGGAAAACTCACTAAAGATGCCCTCTCTCCAATCTTGCCCGACATTCAGTCAAATCAAACTAAGTCGTGTAAAATATACGAAGACAAAATGTTTTGCCAAGAGATTGACTCAAATATGGAGGATATAATTCAACAGCATCAGTTATAGTACTCATATAGACATTACGGTTATGTCATATATATGTTGCTCATATAAATAACCGTGTTCCGCCTGCGGTGTATCCCGCTGCCCTATTATCGATCTCTAAGCGATAGTCGTCATAACGATTTAATAATGTATGAAAGAAAATTTTGGAGTTTCAAAGCACAAGAAACCGGATAGTTTTATTATTTTAAAGTTGTAATAAATGCGTTTAATTATAATAACAAAGGACCTATATATTTTTATTGATATTCGCTTAGCCAACAGGCTTACACTGTACAAATGAACAAAAAGTACAAAAACACACGACAAATTAGCTTTATAAGCGATATTTCAACGACTTGCTGGTTCTTTGTAATAACCCTGCCGACTAGTCTCAGTTATATCTTAGTGATCGGACCAAGTCATTGACATTGAGCTATACACCCCAATATAGAACTCCCACACTCATGCAACAGTAAGCCGAGGTGTGAACCATCTCATCTTCTTTTAGAAATACCGTTTTGCTTTTAATTACTATTATTACAGGAGAAACAATATATTGTGTTACTGGTGTTACTGAATACTTTATTGTTTATTTATTAAAGTTTTCTACATCTATACTAATATTATAAAGAGGAGAGATTTGTTTGTAGGTATGTTTGTAACGATTAGGCTCAAAAAGTACTGGACCGATTTTAAAAATGATTTCATAATTTGAATGCTCCAATATCATTGATTAATATAGGCTAAACAATAAGATCCCCTACTAAAATTACAATAATGTTACCCAAGGTGTAAAAAAATGCCAATAAAATATTTTTCATCGCATTCGCTGCGAAAACTATTGATGATAGAACAAAAAAAATATGTTCCACAATATTAAAGAACATATCAATAAATGTCCACCCATGCGAATACGGGACGGGCCGCTAGTCATATATAATGTTAATCTACGATATTTGTTACAAATATCTATATATTTGTTAGAAATCTCTATAAGCGAGAATGAGATTGTGCTCCCTTAAACTCTCGCTTATCCAGGTTTGACTGTTTATTACAATTATGGTAAACATTTGTTACAGAAAATTAAAATAAAAACATTTAAAAATGTTATAGTATCGAAGATTTCAAACGAGAGGTGGCTGCCTAGGTTGGTTATTGCAGACGTAGTTTGGAAAATTGTGCTGATTATAACCTTGGGAATAAATAAGGAACGACTTAGTTTTACTACTATTCTCTATTTGAACATTGCATAATTTGTATAGAAACGTAACACCGGCTAGAGATCTTCGATTATACTGTGACATAATTTTAATATAGGTCACGGATGTCTATGTCCTGTACAAATGAATTAAAGGTGAAATGACAAATACAAAAAGAACTGGCGCAATTTCTATATAACCATATATTCTATTGACATTATGGTATTGCACATTGAGCGTATTTGTCATGCTTAGAGCGCTGTTCAAGTAATTACTTAGTAGTGAATAGTAGTCAATTCATATTATTAGTATTTTTTCATTTCATCTACCGTATCTTTTACCTGATAGGACAAATCTTTGTTTTTAATTTATTTTATTATTCTTGATTACTCAAGATGTCATATGGAACATGGTTGCATGGTAATGGTTGCAGCTCCTTACAAACGTAGTGTAAAAAACTTGGCGATTAAAAAGAGTGGCAGACAGTTCTTCTCTTCCGTTCTACGCCCTTGATTTGAGATCTGGCAGTAAATGTAAATTCACAATTAATTTAATTTTTTTGACGTTCATAAGTGTACCTATATTAATAAAGATTTTTGTTTGTTTGTTTGTTTATCTGGTAAAATAAATCACTCAATTATTGTCAGGAATTAATATTATTTAGCAAAGAATATATCATATTCCGACAAAACTGGGTTTAAATTTGCTTTTACGCGAAAAGCCTGCTGATACTGCAAATATAAATCCACCTTTAAGAGAAATAAGACAGTATTAACTAATAAGAGATTAATTTAGTTACAAGCCGCCAGTGAGTGCGGGTGATGGCAACGCGCCAGCTCGGTCCCGGGTTCACAGCCCGATACTATATCTAATCTTTGCCCCTGTAAAAAATCGGTGTGTACTTGGTAAAAATACAAATATTGTTATCTGCGATTTAATGGTTGTTGCTCAAATATAGCTTCCCTCAACAACTGGTAAAAATTACAATATTTAAAAATTTAACACTCAAAACATAGTAATAATACACAAACTGTCGGTAATGTGTAAAAAAAAATACATTAAAAAATCTATGACCTTTTAAAGTCTTAAATTTCTGTATCTGTACCATGATCATTTGTCAATCTTATAGGCAAGTAGGTGATCAGGCTCACAAAATCATGTCTTATATTTTAGATTAGATAGCTTGTTACATACACTAGAGATAGATCATTATATAAGGTAAACTTTAAGTTATAAATAAAACCAATGTTAAATACGGATTTTGAGGCACTTTTATTCAGAATTAATTTTACAATATTTACTGAGGAATGCTTCGGTTTTATTTATAATGTTTTTAACAGAATTATAACAAAGTGTTGATGAAGACGTATATTACCTAAATGCAGGAAATTTGAGGAAATGTAGTATAATTAATAATTTAGAGATAATGAACGACTGTGAGTACGGCTGTACGTGAGTCATTGCTACTAAGACACAATGCTATTATCTATATGTATCGAGTGTCACGTTTCTTATGAAACATTATACCATTGTTGACCCTATCTTTTTGCCAACACATTTTACCTGGAATTTTGATTTAATACATTTTATTACTTATTCATCAATATCTATTGTTTCTTTATTTAAAAACTAGCTGTGCTTCGCGGTTAGACCCGCATTAATTCTGGAAAGATGTAGCCAGTATCTATAGCCTAAAGCTTTCCTCGGAAAAAAGTATTTAAATGCAAAATATTTTTTTTGTTAGACATATTTCTTTGTAGATATTGATGTCTTCTATAAAACTGTACTACTTCACTTTGATCTATTGTCAATAGTTCCCACTGCGTACTCAATTTAGAAAAGGTTTTAATTTTTTTCGCAACTTGAGTTACACTGCCGCACTCACGCCCATAACTTATCTCAATCCATTTTTGATCAACTGAGATAGACATCTTAATCCAATTATTGATACAAGCTATCCATGAGTGGTCGGATTTGTGTATTTGGATAGACCTTTGTATGAAAATAACAGTTCAACTGTGCCAATATCCTATCTTAAGATTTCAACTTATACCAATTTTTAAAATAATGAAAAATCTATTTAATATGTTTTAAAAATATATATATATATATATATTTTAATATTCTTTGTACGTTTTTATTTACTTTATTTGGTTTATATTGATTATGAAATATGAGTGTAAAGAGCGCAAAGATTGCAATCTTGCGCTCTAATTCTATCCGTCGACAAAATGGATTGTCTTCGTAGGGTTTGGTTATTGGATCCAGATAGGAAATCGATCGACTGTCACAGTCTGATCTCACATAGTTTTTAATCTGAGATTGTAGATACATTATTGGGTTTGGCCGTTAGTGCCGTAAGTAAAACTTGTGCAGAAATGTTCGTCAGGCATAACGTAGAGTTCTAATGATAAAAAGATTAGTCTAATCACTCCAGTAGTTTCGCAGCTTATACAATGCAAACAAATAATCAAATGTTTCCTCTTTATAATATGTATGTATTAGGTGCCATTATTGTTCGCTGGGAAAAATAGAATCTTTGCTTCAGAAAATTACATTGCAACACATGCGCAGAGGTGATTATTGAAATTAAAAACGTCTTCTGCATTTATTTTGTTCGCCTGGAGTTAAACTCAGTATGTACTCAACCAAGCGATTTGGTTTAAATAATATTTTCCATATACATTTGCGAACGTGTGAGCTTAGTTTTGTCGTCTTCGTTAAGTCGTGTGATTCTGAAGTCTGAGGTTGGGAGTTCGGAATCCGGCCGTGTCGTATTGTTTCTTTTTGTACTCAATTTATTTGCTCAAAAGGTGAAAGAGACTCCCAAGAGTAACTTGCATTTATCATTCGGATCGGGTCGGTCATGGACGCCAATACGTTACGACGCGTAAAAAGTAATTATTACAACAAATACATAATTTCAGAAAACCAGAACTTGCCAAGGCCATGTAAAGGGTATAGCGAGTATGGAAAGTTATATATAAAAAGGTCAAATCATGAAAAATATCGCTTATCCAACGGTCGCGGCTCGTTTATCTTCATTGTGTTTCCCTCGTTCAGTGTCCAGTGGCGAGGCGCCGCAATCTTGTTAACTGATTGCACAGCGCCCCGAACGTTTCTTGTTGAATTTCTTAGTCAGTAAAATATTAATAATTATTAATCTCTGCAGCCTATGGTAATTTCCTGTCCTCTTATCATAAACTCTGGCCAACTCATTCCAACACATCGGTGATATTTTAATGTAATGGATGTATTGCTGAATATTAACGCCAAAAACTACAAAATGTTTGTTCATGAAATATACACCATATTTAACTTTTATCAAAGCATAGTTCAGCTTCTGATGATTTCAATATTATATATGTTAATTGTTTATAGAAAGTTTCTTTTATCACATGTAAAAGTATGCCATAATGTTCAGTTGAATCATGGTATTAGATTGGTTAGATTTAGCGTATTGGAGGAATGTACGTGAATGTGTTTAGTGTAAAAAAACCCTCGCTGCTAATAGTCTAAGATCCGGGATTAGAAAAATATACCCTCATCTGTTATTTAGATAAAACAATTTTTTACAAGCTGATTTTAATATCATGAACTTATAAAAACAACCTCTGCCATCATAAGCCTGTTGCAATTAATAGTAATTAATAAATTAACAACTAATTTACTTTTAATTTTTACTTTCTCATGTTAGTTACATGTAGTAAGTTAAAACCGTCAATATTTTATATTATATACCTCACTGTAGTAGGCACCCATCTCTATGATTGCTATACTTACCTGCAGCCAGGTGAGAAAATTATATAAATTATAGCTTATTTCCCTCACATGTTAATTAAAAAATCTAAGTACAATAATAAACTTACTACATGTAACTAACATGAGAAAGTAAATTGTTTCATCTAAATAACAGATGCGGGTATATTTTTCTAATACCGGATCTTAGACTATAATAATAAAAGCAAATATTTATACCAAAACTAAGGTGAATTGCACAACCGACGGAACGTATACATATAAAGCAGATATATCTGAGTTAAAACAATTTAAACAGACAATTTTAGAATGGAATATATATTCGATATTATTGCCGTAACGCGAGTGTCGTTCGGATGAAGTGTAATCTATTTTAGTATTCAGTCCGTTAACGACTCGCCTCTCGTTTGACGAGCTTTTAACACCGGCTTACGTGCTTTACAATGCACTTAATGCGTTACTAAAACTTTATCATCTAAATTTAAGTTTTTATTTGATTGTAATCCTGTTATTTCGAACGGTCTATGCTGCTCGCTTATATTGTATGGGTGGTATCGTAAATCTGGTGTCAGAATCTACACTCTAGTAGTAGACATTTTATTGGTGTGAGTCTTTTCCCCCTAGTTAAGTCTTTTATGGTGTCCACTTTACACTTATATAAAAGAACAGCATGGAAATTATCGATTGGTAGTCATTTAAAGTATAAAACTTTACAACCAAAGAAATGTTGTGATCAACCAGACGTCTGCAGGTGTCGTCTTTCGCGCTGCATTTTAAAAGTACAGGTGTTAAGACATGTTTCAGTAACTGTGGGGGAACGGAATAAAAATTTTAATCCTTCAAACTCGAACAATTATTGTTCTTCCGGAATCTAACCTAGCCCTAGCCCATTACCTCCAATTACAAGCCATGTGCGTTAACAACGGTCGACTCGGTACACTATTAACGTAGTACAATTCACAATTGAAACGTTCTCAATAACAAGAGGGTTCGCCCCGCCGACCGCGATCAAACAGATACAAAATCCTTTCGGAGCTGGAATTTCTTTTCATCGTCTGTAAATAAATATGTTGTTACAAATTCACAAATACTCCAAATATTTCTTTATTTGGAAACTTCGAATTCCTTCGACCTTTCTTAGAATAACGATTTTATATTTGAGAGTAGACAAACTGGATTTAAATCGGCACGGATATTATACACACGTTGAGGGAGATGCTGCTTCCGGATGATAGTTCTTAAATTAAATTTCTTATACCAGCGTTTTAATACTACAAACTCATTACAGTAATTTAGTATATTTCATAGCAGGCTACTTTAACTATATTTTAATCGGCACGGATATCGTTTGAACATAACCGGATATTACCCACACGTTGAGGGAGATGCTATTTCCGGATTTCGAGTTGATAGTTCTTAATAACAATTTCTTATACCAATGATTCAAGACTTCAAACTCATTACAGTAATTTAGAATATTTCATAGCAGACTACTTTAACTGTATTTTAATGGACAAAGATATCGTATGAAGATATAAACAAAACCAAAAAATATCTATATTTATATAGGTAAACAAGTAGGTACACAAATGAACGTCAAAAAATTTAAATTAATTTTAAATTTACATTTACAACCAGTTCGCAAGTCAAGGGCGTAGAGCGGAGAAGATATCCGGAAAGATGGTATTTCCGCTTAATAGTTCTTAAATTAAATTCCTTATACCAGTGCTTCAAGACTCCTCCTTTAACTGTATTTTAATCGGCACAGATATCCTATGAAGATATCCGGATATTATCGACACGTTGATAGCGATGGTATTTCCGGTCAATAGTTCTTAATTTCAATTTCTTATACCAGTGTTTTGAGATTACAAACTCATTACAAAAATTTCCAATATTTCATTGGATAGTGTTGTAATCTGAAACTCGTACGGTTGGCGATAAAACAGCACAGCGGTTCGTTTGATCTGTGATACGCTAATATTTGTATTCTAACAACTTTACAGCGCACATTGCTTTCAGTGAACCACTACACACTACATACACTAATAAACTATTGTGATTGGTTCACGTAAGTAATGGACCTTTTAATTAAAACTTAATTAACAAATTCAAATCAGACTTATTACATTATTTTTTTCAATCTAATTGGTTCAACATTTGAGTGGATAAAGTCGTATTTAATAAATGAAAAATTGACTTTGACGTTTCACGATAAAACACCTTTTTTGGACACTCATTGGTGAACACCACCAATTTATGGAACTAAAAACCATTTCAGACATTTCTGAAGAGAAAGGACTTAGGGTCCTTCAAGAAAAGTGCGTACCATTTCTTAAAAGCCGAAAACGCACTTGTTTGTTGAATGTGGAAATTTGAGTGTCCATGAGCGGCAGTTTTACTTAACATTATCCTCCTGCCCATTTGCCTCCTATTACATTAAAAAAAGATAAAAGACTACAATATATTGTATACAACTTCAAGAGCTGACAACGTACTTGAGGAAGGTGTTGTCATCAAAATACATGAAAGGCTAGCAATAAACTCCCACCTCACCTCATTTACTCCTTTTGTTTTGTCCGCGACCAATACTAAATATAAATCACAAACACGAACACGGCGATTTTACAAATTAGAAACTATTTCCTTCTCTCGCTGTTATTATGTTGAATTACTGATAAAGGGTGAGAGGACTGTATTTTCGAGAGTCACGCACGTGAAGGCTTTGCGTGTAAAAGTGACCTATTTAGTTTAACGTGCTACGTGAGTGCCGCAAGTATAACCTGTCATGTGGCACTTGTGTGGTCATTGCAAGACCTTACAATTGTGATAGCTAAACTGTCTACTACTGTAGTATATAAAAAAAAATTGTGCGTGTGCTAGTGTACACACGTAAGAAGTCAAACTTTATTATGACCTTATTTTCCAAAAAATTATCTACATATTATGCAACTTTTTAGAAATTGATTAGAATACAATTATTTCATTTACCCTTATTACTACTAAAATTCTTAAATCTTTCCGAATTTCATTAAATGTAATAGAATTATTAATATCGTTGTTATCGTTATTACATATTATTGATATTAAAAGCTTCGAATTAACCGTGGTATGGACAAGAAAAAGATGGCGCGTAAACGAAAAAAAAGTTATGGTATTTTTTTCCAAAGCCGCGGCCGATTAAGAGGTTTCACTTTAATAAAACAAAAAAGCTTTTCATTTTAACCGGGAACCCTCTAGCATTGATTCTTCCAAGTGAAACCTACCCGTTCGCCCCCTGTTCTATAATAAATCCTTTTAAAATAAACAATAATAATTTGATGCAAATATAAATAAATATATAGCCTATGATTCAAGTAGGAATTACATGTATAGGCCTCCTCTAATGACTGCCTTCCCTTCCACCTGGCCACCTGGAGCCAATATGGGCCGTTATAGAAAGGTTGTTCCGTCATAGCCTTCTGGATCCTTTAAAAGGAATTCATTCAGGAAGTCCAATTAATTAAAATAAAGTCAATGAAAAATCTACAAAGAATCGAAGACGACCTCAGACCTCTAAAAATAAAAAAAATATATTTATTTTAGAATATAGGATACCGGCCTCACTTATTTCACGTCATTAAATTTTAATGGGTAGACATCCCTACTTATCGGGAAAGAAGACAGAGGTTGTAGGCCGAGAGAAAAAGCTAGCGTCAAAAGCTCTACCAGGCTAACACTACTCACAAACCTAATTAAATCCTGAATTTATTTCGCCACATGTTATCGTTAAGAGCGAAATTAGTTCCGTTAATAACGTGGAGGCGAGCTGTCGCAGTAAAAACAGCAGAGGCTGCGTCAGTATGGCGGGAGACGAGCGTCGGACCCGGATTATCCGTTTAAATATTGTGACACCCGTGTTCTTAACTGCGGACCGCGGACCAATTACACGCGCCCAATTTATGCGGCTCGCCTTCGTCAAGATTTATCAACTAAACTCCATTTCGTGTATTTTCTGTCCAATGAGCATTACTTCAACTATTTCTTTATTACCGGTCTGAACCGCTTTTGAAATTGTAACTTTGTGTTCGCGACGTTATTAAATCCGTGCGCCCTGATTCCATACAATACTTTGACTGTAGTTCTTAAAAGGGACTTTGTCGTTTTTGATCCAATAGTAACGGATAATAACTAAATAGTGTCTACAGTGAATTGAAAGTTCAGTACGGTTTGGAAGCAATTAATCACATGATAGTTGGAGTTAATTAGGAGCCTTCAAGTGCGGTGCCGGCTCACGCTTGGCTCCGGTTACCGACTCGGTGACCCACTTACAGAATGGCGTACCTCACATATTCAGCGCTCGTTTGTCTATTGAACTAAACATATCATGGGACAGTTTCCCTATCAGCACTTAATCACGATCGGATTTCATCGAACACCCGACATAAACAGTTTTATGACTGGCATTTACGGTCCAACGAGGCGATGGGCTCAATTCAAGAGGGTCATGGTGGCCGCTTCTCAATCACATTATTAATAAAACATATATGAGAAACAGAATTCTATATAAACCGTATACCGATCACTATTATACGAATTCATTCTCGTACAGCTAAAATTTACGATCTAATAAAGTTATTGTTCTGAAAGTTGCTTTTATGTGTCTTCTATTTAATCTTTATTATTCATATTTGTGTTTCCATACTAATAGCCTTTAAAGCTTTTTCTACCCAACTAAGAATTGGTCCTTGCTAATAATAGTCAACTGAAGGTTTCTTTTAGTAAGTAACATAAGCATACCAAAGCATCGAATTAACATCATTCTGTTATTCTTATCAAACTGTTCACAAAAAAGAATCAAAGTTGATTGAGGCAGCAAACTGCAAAAGCCGGCGCAAGCTTCAAAATTAACATTTTTGAAAACAGTAAAGTTTAAAGTGGGTTAGTTAGTGCGGTATGGCGGGGGCGGGGGCACACTTGGCACTGGAGTACTTACAAGGTCAACGAACTTAAAATTTTTTGCTTCATTTGCAGTAAATTGGCGAATTTATCGGATCACGGCATGCGGGTTTGTTTTAAGGACCAAAGAAAAAGGTCAGCGTTATTTTGAATTTTTGTAATTTTTTAACAAAGGTTTAACAAATCCGCAATATATGATAATCACCTAAAACTGATAGCGCATTACAGGTGCATTGTAAAATATACTTAAACACAAACAATTAAAGTTGCCATTGCAATGAATGAGAATTCAAATTACGGCATTAATGCTAATTCGCAATGAAAATACAAAATGTTTTGATGTGTAAAACAGCAGCCAGTACCACCGATTGTGAGTTTTAGCCAGACTTTATAGGGTCCACCATATCACATTGCCAAGCTGGAATCTTCAAAGCAAAAGGAAACATGGTCATACAGAACTGGCAACGAAGCAACTTTGCCAAGGCGAAGGAAGCTAGAATGACATGTGATATATGTATGGTTAACGGAGTATATCAGCCTGCTTATGAATCGTGATTTATGGAGAATTAATAATATAAAATGCTTTTTCCATTTAATAAATGCAATAAATGATAATAACGATTTTGTGCAGAACTAGAAACTATAAAAATAAATTAGGTATTATATTTGTCCATGATATCCACAATATGTAAATGGATTGCTGTTCGTTTGTATTTCTAAAACTTGAGAAGGGCCGGACCAATTTGCTAATTACGATCTTGAAATATTTATGAAAGTACAGGGATGGTTTAAACGGAAACATTAAGAATAAGAAAACAAAAAATACTAAAAACGTCAATTGAACTTTCCAATAAATACTTCTCCTAGATGGGAAATTTTTTATGTCTTTTTAGAAAAATGTCACTTGGATATCATATAGGTCTCTGTATTTCAAAGCTGTAGTATGAGGTGCGATCTTTTTGGTCGGTTTTATTAATTTGTATTAAGTTCTGACGCAAATATATGTATATAAAAATTGCATAAATTATATATATATTTCTTGATTCTATATTTGACTGTTATAGTCGTCAATTTCCCTCACAAATTTTAATCATTGTACCCCTGTTAATCAAGCAACTCAGGCACAATTTATTGGACATTTGGGTAAAACAGACCTCCAATCCCCTGATACCTAGTCAAGGTAACAATTCGTAACAAATTGTATTTATATAATGTATTCCAGCTCTTATATAATATGTAGTATACTTTTGATATAATATTTCAAAGTCAAATACAGTTTATAAATCTGATAGTGAACGATCTTCTATTCATAATTGACAATGAACAATCTCTTTAAGAACCATTATTTTTAAGTCCAAAACAAATATAGTACTGAGGTTTCCTTCTTACACAGAGAACTTATGATAAGACGTGCGTAGGCGAGTGCATAACTCACTCACTCACTTCTTCCACGCACTATTGAGTAAAACCTAATTTTCCACATTTTACGCGAGTGGGGAGGGTAAAACTAAAATCCTCTATTATTATTTAAAGCACCCTGATGATTTTGGAGCCATAAATTTTTTAACACCGATTAAGTGTCAATTGTCAAAAAACCAATTTAACTGTAAAAAATTGAGTTAGCGAAAAAGCATTTCCAAGTCACCAACTCTACAATATAATTAAAAATATTTCCAAAAAATATTATTATTCACAAAAATCTCGCAATTACAAAACAAAACAGAGGATTTTGTCCATACGCCATGGAAATTAAAAATTACCCGTCTGTCATGGCATGATTTATTATTCTACCGAATCCGGGCGCGACCAAATCAAAGTCCGAGACAGACGTAAACACGCCCTTTTTAGCCTTATGTAAACACTGGGTACATGATTCCTCTCCTAATATAGAAATAGTTTTAACACGTGTCGCTCGACATAACTACAAACATTAGCACAATGATTCACCTACAAATTACCAAACGACAATGGACCATGGTTCCGGTTGTTGTTAAAAAAAATTGTGCCAGTGCCACGGATTTTTAGGTTTTCTTTAAAAAAATTGTCTACGTCAACAAATAGAAAAAAAAAAAATCTTATTTAATTATCGTATAATAAAAGTATATTTTGTCTTCGAATTGTGTTTGTGCTTTACAAAAAAAAATAGCGCAGATAACTTATATTTACGTTTTTACTTTAAAATTTCCAATCAATTATCAATAATTAAATCGGTCTACTTTTCATCTTGTTATAATATTTCGGCACACTTGCATGATTATTATAAGATTTTTTTGTCTTCAAATTTGGCGCATATAATCAAAAATCCTTCAATCGCTTTTCATGTACACTAAAATTGTCTGCTTACAAAATGCACATAATATGATAAGTTTCTTTAATGTTAACCTGACCACAAATTAATAATTAACAATACTATTAACGCATTTGAACGCATATAAAATTAAGTGTTCTCAAACTTAATCTGTACTGACTAGAATTTAAATACGTATTAAATTTAACCGAAAGAAGTTAAAAACGTTTAAAACTGCGTTCGTCGCTACTCCTCTCTTCGTAGCACAGCCAGCAACGGAATTCTGGGCATTGACATATCGAATGACGTATAGCTTAATTGAGTACGTTTAAGTTGACCGCATTCAAATCGTGGACCAGTCACATTCCGAGCAAAGGATCTAGCTCCTTCGGTGTTGCGTAGAGATGTAGACCCCACATCTCTGCATCTTCTACCACATTTAGAACATGTTCGGATTTATACCACTTTGAGTATCGAAATTCCAGCCGTATCACCTCCACTTTCGTCGTTCCACAACTAAGCGTTATTTAAGGCAGTTTTTGCCGTGCATATCCACTATGTGTAACCCACTGACGTATATCTGAACCAAGTCGTGGGCGATATATTTATGTATGAACTTAGCAATATGAATAAAAGTTTGTGTATGAAAGAGTTGAGTCAGGACCGGATGAAAAATAATTATTTGGGTTACAATGTCATCAATTCTATGATTCATCGTAGAAATTTTTAACTTAATTGGTCATCGGGTCTGCGACACATTTTTACAACAACGGAAGATTCACTAGGTCTAAAATCATCAATATGGAGAATATTCTTAACTAACTTAATAACTTCCTTCTGTTAAAACCAACCTAGGAGTTCTGGCACCCCTCCTTCGAATTCTTCGGGGTTTTAACAGATTGAACACAGCTTATCTAAAGCTGGATATATTCGGTAGTGGGCTGATCGGTTTTAGAGAAAGCATTTTTTTCTGCTTTACCAAAAAATTCTGGTAATTTTATTTTATTTTATTGTGTGCTTACCTAATTTATTGTCTATTAAGAAACATCAAACCCAAAAAATTACTACGAAGTTTTATATAGCGCGGGAATCAAAACTATAAATGAAATAATAGAACTGATCATATTTCAATAGGCAAGTACAAATAACACTCCTGTGCGTATACTCACAAACTTTTTCTTTACCGTACGAGCGTGCTAAATGCACACATAAAGCCCATTGGTGCACATCAGGGGATCGAACCTACAACCTCAGGTTTGAGACTCGCACGAAGGCCAACACTGAACATACCTACTGTTTATCTATAAACCATAGATTTTTTTAAGCCAATACTGGTTAATAAAACTGTTTAATTATTACGACCAAAGTACCGTCCCACAATTTAATATTCGAGATAAGGCGTTCGGAGTTAAACAATCTGTTTACATCGGGACCGAAGAGGGTTTGATCATGTTCAAAATAGATTAGATAATTACATGTTGAGTGACCGACAAGGCTACGAAATAAATCAACCGTTACACAATTGTAATATACAGTTTGTAAATTCAAAATCAAATTTGAAGTTGTTAGTACAAACATTTTTGAAAACAGTAAAGTATATAATAAAATAAATCTAAGTCATGTTTTTTAGTGTGTAAAATAAATATGTTGTAAGTAATTAGTTATCTGGGAACAGGTATATTTACTTAAAAGGGTTCCCAAATCTTACACTATGAAAAGAAAAATGTACCAACTTAAATGAATAAAGACTTATTATATTATTATATTATATTATATTATTATCAGAAGTTAGGTAAAAGTTAAATAAAACCAAATTTACGGAAAATTCATGTTTTTATTTGAGTTCCACGTCAGGGCCATAATTAACTTTTCTATATTCTATTAAATAAAATGAAATAAGTATAGTCTTATTTTTTTTATTTCGTGACTTGTTATTTTTAATAAATGACTGTGAGATAATATTTCTCTTTTTTATATATTACAATTTACCAAAATTATATAAGAAATTAGTTGTTTTGTATTCTTTTCAATATAGGCTGCGATGATTACCCGTTGTAGCCTCCTTTTCCCCATATTATGAAGACTGCGCCGGCCTTTTAGGAATTAGAACTCTCTTTTCGTGAAGGACTCAAATTTTTTTAGCGCAGAGTTGCCCCTTCCTATAATTCGAAGGGCAGCCGATGTGTATGTCTCTAAGACGTATATGGTATTTTAGAGTACCCTCAATTTATATTACTAATTGAAAGCCAGTCTTCCTAAACTTGTCGTAACGAACCGTTTCATCACTTAAAAGACGAAACATTCACAAAAACACACACTTTAAACATCAAACGGAGAATGTTTTCAACATTTTGGAGTTTTATTACAAGCTCGTGACCAAAACGTTCATTTGTTTGTTCTCGAAACGTCTGCAATACTTTGTCATTACGTGAAGTGATTCATCTGCTTGTCCCGTTTTATGTATAATTAAATGGTTTATAATTCTGGATCTTATGAAGCTAATGTTAGCGTACGGAGATAACTTTTAAATACAAGACCTAGACTTATTCCAGAATGTTAGATCAATTACTAGCGTATATCTACCTGATCATATATTAGGGTTTTTAATTTTTATTAAAAAAATGGTACGCTTGCTTATAATTATATGAGAAATTACGGTGATGGAATCCACAGACTTTGAGTTTTTATACAAGTCTAAACACAAATTAGGGTTTTTAGATTATACTAGGAAAATTACCTATTAGGAACCCATATAAGCTCCATTGAAGGGGAGCGTTAGATGACTTTTTATTGTAAAATATACGTTATTACATGGCAATAAAGTTTTCTCTCGATGTTTTTCTTTCAACGGTCGAGCGAATGTTAATTGTTAAAAGTCATTGGTGCACAGCCGGGTTCCGAACCTCAGGGTTGAGAATCGCTTGTTGACGCCACTAAGCCAACACTACTATTTGATAATAGGGAAATAAATATTTATTTATCTTAGGAATCATTAAATAATTTAAAGCATACATAATATAAAATCCAGCTAAAGCATAAAAACAAACAATTGAAACAGATGCTGATTTGTATCTGCCTAAGTACTTAAGCGTCCACACAATGGCAGGTCAAAAAGATATTCCTCGTTGCAACTAATAAAATAGGTATTCTTGTAGTCTGGACATAGAAAATGTTATTCGCCGTTAATAACGACATCCTTATTGAATTCTCGGCTTCAAAGGTTAAGATTAAATATTAACACGTGAAGGAATTCGATGTCGAAAGGGATCCGCTCATACTAATGACTTCTATAAATAAAATAGATACTTGAAGCTGTCAATAGTCAAACAGTAAGGACTATCGTGTTATTTATATAACATATTCAAAAAGGCAGTAAAGATGCATGTTAAAATGAACACAGTTGACCAAAATTAAGACGGCTTATGGCGACGTGTATCTCGCACATTTTAATATTAAGTTTTATATATATAAGTTTTATATGTATAACTTACTTGTGTTTCTCATGTAAATAATTATTTTTTTTGTAATGAGAAATAAAGTTCTTTAAACGTTTATAGACAAAGTCTACAAACGTTTTGCAAAAAAGAATTGACAAAATATTATTTGTTTAGTTATTACCTAACCTCGGAGCTAGCGAATATAGACACAATAATTTGTCAAAATCGGTTATGACATTTCGGTGGACAGCTGTTACTAGCACGACATATGTATAGATTTAGAAGCCTCTTAAAAGTCAAAAGTCTTTAAAGTCAAAAATACTGAATTCATGTAGTTAACACAATGTACACTTATGAACGTCTATAAAGAAATATACATTGAATGCTTCTAATTTTACATTTACTGCCAATTCTAAAACCAAGGGCGTAGAACGAAAGAGAAGAACTGGCAGTAACTCTCTTGTGTAAAAGGGTTGAATACAAAAAACACGCTAGTCTTAAAACTGTAGAATGCTCTCCATTCCTCACTGTAGGAGCCTTTTTTATGTAAAACTAACATAGGAACTTAAACAAATTTATTACTAACTCTAACTAAAGCACATTTTTATATAAAGAAGTTATTATTACTTAAATAAAATTCTGAACTAATGCTTAGTTAATTTCGGTCGGAATTTGGTTTGACTTTGACCAGAACTCGACACAGCTGAATAGACATCATAAATTACACAGAGTTTGGGATATTTAAATACGTAATTTATATGTGTATTACTCTATATTAATCTCTACAAGAAAAAAAAACCCTATTTTTTAAGTGTCTTATTATGGGGGGCCAAATGGGATACCCAGAAAGGAGAGTCGTCTGTGTCCATGGACGCCTACTTTTAGGGGTCTTAGAGAGAGAAGTACAATCATTCTTTAAATCATTGGAGATCATATCCAAGGTAAAATTCCACATCGTTAATTGTATTTACTAATCTAGACTGTCTTTTATTTTTAATGTATAAGTTATTTTCTCTTTATCATTGTAATGTTTCCCTCTAAATTGTCACTGAAGCACAGTTTTTATTATGCCTTTAAAAATAAGTTTTTGGTAGATAAATTTCAAGAAAATTATGGCTAAAATTGAAGCGAAAAAAGTTCGCGTCGTTATCTCTGGCGTTATATGATTTTCTTCACCGTTCTATAGTGAAGAGGTGGCTCTCGTAGGCGGAGGTTGTACCCGCACTTGACCCACAACACAACAACCCACTGACTTCGTAACAGATCTCACACTAACAAATATTATCTTAGAGGATCGCACTGAGGTTTTCATTTGATTTATAAACAAATTCAACACAGACGTTGAAAAGGTACGCTATTGTATCAGATTTAGCAAAAAATTAAGCGCAAGAAATAGTAGTATTGGTTTTTAAAGAGAAACTTTAACATTTTTTTTTACAACTGGGGGCAAACGGGCAATATACCGCATATTGTCACGTTGCCAAAGAGATCGCAAGTGCAATGCCTTTTAAGAATTGATACACTCTTCTCGTGAAAGATCCTAATTCCGAGACTCCACGTAGCAGAGTTTCAACTTCAGACACAAGTTTGTTCCGATACTGATCGACAGCTGCCTGAGAAATGCCTGTACGCCCAGAGTACAGAGTCCGATTGTTTCGGAAATATTTTGTTGAAAATGACGTGAACGGAGGCGCAAATAGCTAAAAAAAAAGAAAAAAAAATTATTATGAATTTTTTGACGATACTATTTCTAACGTAATGCTTCGGCTATACCAAGAATAAAAATAATTACATATAAACAAAAATTAAATCTCAAAACCGTAGCATTTATCCGCAGTGCAGGCTCAGCCTTACAGATATCATTTAAAAATAAATACAATTTATTTCCCTCGGCGTGGTGTATTAAATATTTATTTAATACGCCATACTTTATTAATAGTAAACAGGACAGATTAAGAATAAAAATTGTAAACAGAATCAAACTATTATATTTATATACTTGTGGATAGAACTTATATTCATATAATATATCACAGGAGTTGTTCGGATTAATACCTGCAGCTGAGTTTCATCATCGGACGTCGAGGCAGAATACGAAATTCCACCCGTATCACCTTGTTGTTGGGTGTTTTTTGCACGCACCATCACTTTGTGGAACCAGCCGCCCACTGAAGTATTTCCGAACGACTTAAGGTCCTTCAAGAAAAGAGCGTACCAATTCTTAAAAGGCCGGCAACGCACTTGCTAGCCCTCTGGTATTGAGAGTGTCCATGGGCACTTAACATGTATAACTTAACATCAGGTGAGCCTCCTGCCCGTTTGCGCCCTATTCTATAAAAAAAATCTTACTAGTAAAAGAACTATACAACTATTATAATTTAAAAAGTTTGTGTTGGTGCAATATCGTATTAGATCATAAGCAATTGTTGTGAGTAAACATCTACACCCCATGCGTTTGTATTTTAGGCAATTAAGTTCTAGGTCTAAAACGCTGCACATCTTCGTGACGCTAATACATATTATTGCGTTTCATCCGTAATAAATGCGGCTAAAGAAGGTTCACTTCAAAAATTGCGTTATGTCAAATCTTCGGGAATAAATAGGATATGTTCCAACAAGCAACCAGCAAAGCCTTGATGAAAAGGTCAGATTTTGTAAGCTTTAATTTGGTAAAGTGACATAGTAATTATAAAACAAACTACTTGGTACCGCAATAAATTTTAAATGACCATCACAATTTGTAATGTCACTGACACGCCCGCTATTCAATTTCCTCACTTACACTTTTCTTTACTAAATTACAGGTTGTCATTGCATGAGCCAAGGCTACCCACGCAGGCTTTCTCGCGACTCGAAATTGAAGCTCAAAGTAAGTTATTTTGGTTTGTTCTATCTGTAGCCGGTAATTTTTTAATTATTTAAAAGTATATCCGCACGAAATTGACGTCAGATCCTTCATCAGCGTTTCAATATTTGGAGCCTTCTGTCAAAGTGAGTGTCCATGGGCGCTATCACTTAACATTAGATGAGCCTCTTGCCGGTTTGCCTTCCACATAAAGTAAAATAAATAAGAATCCCACTGAATTTTGTATTGAATACCAGCAATTTTCAAACAAACACAAGCAACTAATTAAGGTCACTTCATCATTCACACTTATTCTGCCGGAGTTCTTATTTAAGTTTATAAAAAACATTGTCTTTTAATTGTAAATCTAAGCGATTCTCGAATCCACTTGAACACATAAAAAAACATCAAAATCGGTTAAGGACTTAAAATACACGTTAAATATATATACTCATACAAAAACAGTCAATAAAACCCTCAAAGACACTTAAATCAATTGTTTATCTATAATACATTTTAACCTTCTATAAATAGCTATATGGATAGATAATTTACAAAAAACATAATTTATTATGTAGTATACATTGAAACAGCTAATAATACAATAAAATAATGTAATAGTAAATATTATCTAGTAGTAAATAGGATATATATAGTTGCAAATAGTATATAAGTAGTATATTAATAACAATAAATAAAAATAGGATGGTATTAATTTTAATTAGATAAGTAGGCCTATGTAAAAAGTTATATTTGTAGGAAATAAAAAGGCTTTTTTTTTTTTATTTATTTTATTTATACATTGAAACACACAGGTAATACGAATGTTATATCGTTTAGGTCACGTGTTGATAAAAGCTTCTAAAAAGTTGTTCCATACTTTACGCAAGTAAAGCTTTCTAAGAAGAGTTTTTAAAAATCGAATTTAAGCCCAGCTCTTCGATTAATATTTTAGTCGAAGCCTGACTGTCATTTTGTATTTAAAAAAGGTACCAAGTCGACCTTCTGGTCACTGGCGCATTCGTTTTTGTGTTCGGACACTTTCATGCTCCAGTGAACTTCAAATGATGTGCAATGGAGCGACCGAACATATGTCATATGTACAGCTAATCCATCCCATTAGAGCCTCGTCTATTATCAAAATGCTATGAGTAATAAATAAAATAAACATTGTTTTATTTAAAAAAACATGTGCAATTCACACGTGGTGAAAGTGAACATTTTCAATGATAAGGAGACGAATCTAATTTAAATATGAAATAATGTTGATAAAAACGACAATTATTGAAAAAGTTTTTAAAAGTAAGTAAAATTTTCTTAAAATTAATTTTCTGTTTCAATATTAGTTTTGTAGTTTATTATCAATCTTTAATTTTGATGAAAACTAAACAAATAATTAAAACTATATACACTTTATAATGCTTCTTATCTCAGTTTCTCCCACGATAAAATTTTATTGATTTCTCTGTCTCTTTTTACTGTCGCTTTTTCGTTTCATCAACTTTGGAACCACAACGATGCCAAATTAGTTTTCACTTCAAATAGAGTAGTAAATCCTTTAATTGAAATCATTACCACCAATATTTGCGTAACCATGTTTCCGAATTCATATGATAATCACATAAATATTAGCATTAAGCCTAATCTTCAACTACGTTGCGGCTCATAAGATATAAAGCCTTCATTCATAAATGGAAAATTCAACACTACAATAGCTTATCAATAAAATTAAGTTTATCCTAACTTTTATTCAATATAAACAACAGTTGCGCTACAATCGTTAAGGTCTGGACCCCAAATTTCTGTATCTGTTTTCTTCTGATAGGCAAGTAATCCGCCCTCTATACCTGACACGACTTTTTGGGTATTGCCGCTTTCCTCATGATGTTCATCGATGTATGAAATGCTCACGTCGGAAGTACAATGGATCCTGGGAATTGAACCTACCACCTCAGAGTTGACGCACACTAGTGCCACTAGGCTAACACTCCTTACCTGATGAGTATTATTATTGTAGCCCCAATGGTAACTTAAGTTTACATAGAATAATTTAGTTAAGAATAAAAATATCCTATGACGAGGGATATCCGATTCCTGAGTTACTTCAAATTTAAATAATAATAATTATTATTTACAGTTTGTTTCACAGGAAAAACTTATATCTAATTGCGCTATTTATATAAACAAAATTAGTCAGGTTTATCTGACCCAGAACAAGGTGTGAACCTGTATTTCAGCACACAGCGCCAAACCCCTTAAATATATTAGACAAAACCTCTAGCATCAAGTACATGACTTGCGAAACTTATATCTTATAATTTACAATATATTTTTTGCAAGTAATTATATTGTGGTAGTAATTGTTAAATACTTAAATATTTCCCTAGTCTTTCTTCTTATCCTACCGGGTGACGTCAAAAGGTCACCATTAAAGTTCTTTCCTATTCTGACTTATTAAAAAATAATATGACCCTATGACGTACCCATTATTAAATCCCGAGACAAATTACTTAATCATGACATTTACGCGAAAACTGGACCTTTGAAATGTGGTCCCACTTTCACCATAATACGTTCGTTAAGTAATATTATAGTGGAAGTGAGTTATTGCTTAATGGCGTGTTATTTGAGATTGAAGTTTATTAAAAACTTGCTTTGAAAACACAATGGAATATATAATTATTGCTTTTGTCATTTAGAAACAACGTAAATGTGAAATCAGTTTTTCTTGTTTGTAATTAATCCAAAATTAAAGAAAATATATAGGTTTTGTTGTTGACATATACCAAAAATTGTCTTATAATAGAATGGCCTTCTAGCAATGTGTAAATCCATGGACAGCGGTATCTGATGAGCCTCCATTTATCCACTCTTATAAAGACAAATTTGTAAATACATATTTGAGTATCATATTCACACGTCATTGTATGATTAAAAAAAACAAGGAAATACGTCTTACTTCAAACTTTTAAACACATTGAAATATAGTAAAAACGCATTTCATAGGTTTTATCGAACCATCTGTTAGCCCACAGCCGCGATGGGAAGCCCTCAGAGTGCGCCCCTAATACTTTCCAATGGATTATATATCCCATGTTATATTTATCATATAAAAGCTTTTTCGTTGATAATTCATGTAATCAATTCAACAATCGGACCTTGGACGGAGACTTTTCGAGAACTGTGAATATTTTTTTTCCCCAAAATAGGCAGTCATCGCAGCTCGGAGACGCCTATTTTAGTGGGTTGAAGAGTAATTTTTTTTTAACAATTGGAGTTCGTATCCCCAAGGGCAGAACCCCACCGGGAGTTGTATCAACAGTTCGCTGATTTGCAAAAGAAAATGTCTTGTGAAGCGGTGGAAAGCCAGCCATCAAGGTTATGCGTGTGAAATATTGTGGTAATTCGGTGATAAATGAGGCAATCTAATATTTTTTTGACCTAAGAGGAGAGCTTAAAGACGTGTTTATAAATAAACGTATAATACACTTTACACGCTGCTCACATTAAAAAAAGAGACAATTTCGTACTGAAGAGTAAATGCGAAAATTATTTTCATGCAACATTTCTAACGATTAAAACAGAAAATGTATTGCGTTAAAAAGTCGAAATAGTCGTATATTTTAGCTAAAAATACTCAATGAAAAGCGCGGTAGATTGAAATTGTTCACATTTCCCGGTGGTACATACTCTGTGGTAATCGGTATCACTGAATGCTGGCACATTGTTTAATTAGCCATTTAATAAACTAAATGACGCCATTACATTAAAATATTATGGATGATATGAGCACGCTCCAACCTGACACGATATCCATGCCTGTGGTTTACTAGTTTATTAATCTGCGGGTTTGATACCTGGCAAAACAATAGTTTTTGAGTTGCTTTAAAAATATCAGAATTTATATAATCTATGCATTTTTTGACGCAAAATCGTTGTATTTTTTAGATAAGAATTATTAAAAATATTGGTGTCTAACTAACTCTGCGCTGTCATTTTTCTAAATGTAAGATTTAATAACGTATAATAATTAGTCTTGTTATTCAATAGATCAAATAAGTAAAGAAATAAAATATAAGATGACATTTGTATGCCTATTCATACGTGGCGGATTTTTGTAATTTATGTAACTAATTGTAAGACTATTCTAGCAAATAAACGATTTGACTTGACTTTTACTTTAACAACATAGGTTTCTTTAGTGGCAAATGGAGGCTTTTCTGACATTGACACAATGGCAGAAGGAACGGAAGAATATTAATTAAATTTTACAATACGTTATTTTCTTATTATATAATCATTCAATCTAAATATTTAGTGTTTAAATTAAATCGTTATCAATTTAACGTGCCAATGACCTAATCAATACTTAATACGTCTCCGATTGAAAACAATTAACAATTTATTGCTAATTATAGAGTAATTGTAAATATAGGCAGCCGGGCTTAATTTATTATTATATTTTATGTGAAAATAAGTGACATAACCTTTTTGGTCTTGGCCCCAGATTGTTTTTTTCGTGTGGAGGGTAGGGACAAAACGACAGACGCGGATGGTGATTTCCCTGTATTGGACGCTTTTGAGTCATATATTGCGTCTCTTGTGACAAAAAAAATTGGATTTAGAGTCATTCAGTTATAACTGTGTATGACAGTTTTACTGTTGTGAAGCTATCTGAAATATTTTTAGGGTTGGGAAATTGCCTCAAATTAGGTGTCCATTTATTAAATAATAAATTAACTATTTGTATACGTGGAAAACATTACCACACACAAATTGCGCCGACATTTATTATGTTTATTATAAGACACAGAGAACTTAGCTTTCAAGATATAATATATTTTAATTATTATATCTTGAAAGCTAAGTTGTCTGTGGTCTCTTTTATAAACGTCCTAATATGTGATAACTTTGTTTTATTTTATAGTAATAACCCATAACGTGGCCAGTGCAATACACGCCGCGGTCGGCCACTTTTTAGGGTCTAAATCGGATTTCCTCTCGATCTTTTGCTTCATCGTACGAGTGAGTAATGCGCTCATAGCAAGTCCATTGGTGCTAAAGGTTTGAATAACATTAGCTGCAAGGCCAACCTGCTCACTGCTATGTAAAAATTAAATAAAAAATGTGATAATTTCCAACGAATTTATTTATTTATTTATTTGGAAACAAAACGGATACAGCTTGACAATAAAAATAAAGTTAAAAATAAAACATAAAATAAACACATTAGATGTATCCACAATAGGTTTCACTTATATACTAGTTTAACCATATTAGCTACTCTGATGTTCTTTATGGGTATAATCATTAGGTTATCCTACTGATGTTATACATCTAAACGATATATTATTTACTAAAAAAAAGATCGATGAATTGATAAGTTTATGTGTTTGACATATTTCTATTTCTTTTATCACAATAAAAATAAATACTCGTAAATATATTTAGAGACTTTTTAGGTCGTTAATAAGTGTACCTATTTATATATAACTAAATGTTGATATATCTTCACCATATTACGATATATGGAACATTCTGTACAACCATACACTTGTTATATTCACAAAAGGAAGTAAACAATAGATGTTTATTGTTCTAATTCCGGACTCTAGTGGAATGGGGACTCGGCGACGGGAGGGCGCGGTCTGTTTGCGCAGGCGACGATTATCGTGTTTGTAGTGTTTGATATTAGCGATATGTCGCCAATTACGCGATAACGTGACAGTTGGCCGCTCCCGTCAATTGAGGACCTAAAAACCGCACCCTAAAACTTTTATTGGCCCACTAGACCAAGAAGGAATGAATTTTCTATTTTTGACAGTTGACATTAACATGTCATAGTACCTAAGGGTACTATAAAAAATCATAATATTAATATTATAGAGGAGAGAGATGGCCATCATACAAATTAATAAGGAATTTCAAGGATCAATGGTCAATAAAACTCTTTTTATTTAAACATGTACAGTTACAGACAAAAACATACTTGAAATCGGAATACTATATTATTTATATGTAAAATCTACAAAAAGCTACAGTCCCGAGAGGTTCATAAAATAAACAAAGAGCGATTACAGCAAGGGTTAGAAGTCAGTAGCGGCTATGAATGAAAATAATATAATTCACATTGTGTGACCATAGTCTCAAGCAAATCTAAAGATAAAGTATGATAAGCGGCTACTTTCGGCATAAAGGCGTCATTAAAATTTGAATTTAGAACAAAATAATATCGTGATTATACAAATGTCTGTCATAGGGTTTCAACACATTAAGCATTAAAGGCAAATTTTAAACAATTTAAATAATTAACGTGATTGCAAATGAACGTCAGTCCTAAGGAGGTTTTACCTTTTTAGGTTGTATATTAAAAGCTCAATTTGAAATTTGAATTTAGAACGCAACGTCACTTTATAATACAGTATAAGTCTCGTGTCGTTTGTTACATACCTAAATACCAATCCTAATCTATGATACAAAATTTAAATTTGGAACAATTCCAATAATTAACAAGATTGTGCAAACGAATGTGCCATAAGGAGGTTTTATACTAAAAGAGCGATTTGAATTTAGAACACAAAGTGATTCAACTTAACTTTTAAGTAGCTACAATTTAAATATATGTACTAGAGCTTCTC
Source organism: Pieris rapae (assembly GCF_905147795.1). Taxonomy (NCBI): domain Eukaryota; kingdom Metazoa; phylum Arthropoda; class Insecta; order Lepidoptera; family Pieridae; genus Pieris; species Pieris rapae. The sequence continues at coordinate 2,376,142 of NC_059526.1, read as the reverse complement.
TTAATATCATTGCTGATAATAGTGTTATAAAATAGTTTATATATACTTAGTTTCGTTTTGGAACAAACATTAATAAATTAGCATGGATTTCCCATTATTCTAACATAAATTCTACATATAATATATTGCGTATTTAGTGTTGATATAGATCGAAATAAGCTTGGAACTTACGTTGTTCGCATAAGGCTTCCCATAAACATGAAATCTTATACCACGACATCTGCACATAAGTGCAACCAAGTAAATAGAAATGAATGAAAAACCCTTTGTTGATAAATGCTTCAATCAATTTTCTACACTTGTTTAACTCGTAGAGCACATTCAATCAGTTGCAGGCTGCTCCAAAATGTTCCACCGTTGAAGTACTTGGCGATTTTAACGCCCGTCGCACCGAATGGCTCGGCTTAGATACCACAGCTCATTCCAATGCGCTTGATCTTGCGTAGAGATGTTGGTTCCATCTTTTACCGCATTTATCATATGATGGATGGATGGGGGTCTGAAGATTATTCGGAAAATTACCTATATTACCATAAACCGTAGATAATAAGAAAAATGTATCAGATTGTATTTATTTTAAGTAATATTATTCCGGTATGGTTATTCTAATGCAGTCTCTTTTGAATATCACTCTTAGGGCCTGTTTCACAATGTATGGATAAAGTACCAAATAGCTATGCAACACAAATTATTCGAAAGATAAAAATTCCGAATAAGATACTTCGCATTTCATGTCAAATAGCGTTATCTGACAGTCGTGAAACGCAAAAATACTGTTTATCCTACCAATAAGTAATTAATAGCTTATTTGGAACTTATCCAGACATTGTGAAACAGACCCTTAGTCTAATTGATAGAACGAGAAAAAGCGAGTGGCAAGTATTAGGGTCGCTTCCGCCAAGTTACATAACAATATTTGGGTATTACTAAAAACATTTAAAACGGTAAGTAATGACACTATTTAGCGAGCACTGCTCCTTGACACTATTCCTTATCACCACACCTACCCATATATCAAAATGATTATTAGTTTATTGGAAATTATAATCATAAATTTAATATTTTTATTGCTTATCGTGTATTTATTTTGATAGATTTAAACGCCTTTACGATATTAGTGCAATTTACAATAATTCAAATATTGTTCGATATTACTGGCACAGAAATATTATATATACATATATGAAAAATATTAGAATATTTATTTTATTTGCTATAATTATATTAAAGTTTATTAGCAGGCCCTTTTGTAAATATGGGAAAAGCCCTTTCAAGGGCGGATATAGACTTTACGTCCGGTTCCGGTCACACAGTCAGTTTTATTTTTATAAGATCGGATATAAACATTCATTGTATACTAGCTGACCTGACAATCTTCGTTTTGCCAAGTATATCATTTATAATAAAAAATAGGGGTTAGAGGGGTGAAAATTAGGGATTGTATGTATTTTTAATGCAGTATCATAAAAAAATATCTAAAAATTAAAAATAATAATTTAGGAGGATAGAAAATAAATGTTGCCCGATTCTCAGACATACCCAATATGCACACAAAATTTCATGAGAATTGGTCAAACCGTTTCGGAGGAGTTTAACTACAAACACCGCGACACGAGAATTGTATATATTAGATGTACAAGTATCCTATACCTAATCTCTTAATTCACTGTTTTGCTAGTATTTTTTAACTTCTTGTTAACGAAGCAAAACAGCGTGTAGTTAAACAGTAGTAAAAGTAAATAAGTGTCTTACATTTAATAAAATGTATGTATCTACTTATACTGTAGATAAAGCATTATTAAGGTGTGTTGAAATTGGGTTAATAAATAAATTAATAAAGTTAGGAATGATTCTGTAACTACAAAAGCTTATTTGTCTTATATCAATTAAACTTGTGATAAAGACTCTTGTTGATAACCTATTTGCGCATTCCCCGCAGTTCAATGGCTCCAATGATATGTGGAACTCGACTCACACCAGGCATCCATACTGCTACTCGAAGAGCAAGGTCTATTAAACTAGTGCATACCGCCGTAAAGTGTTCGCAAGCACCAAATTGCCCTAGATATTTTTAAGTCTCTGTATATGTCCCAAATGCCAATAAATCTTGTTTAACAGTAGATCTATTATTTATTTCGATTTTCGTTCTATTGGATAATCCCAATTCTCAAAATAATGTCTATTAAAAAGAAAACGCCAACCACGAAGTTTTTACTAAAAAAAATTCATGGAAGGTTTTATGAGTCATGCAAATTCTAAAAAGAAGCTACTAATTTGTTTCAATATCAAATTTAATTATTTCATTTCATATCAACAAAAACTGCTACTGAAGACTTGGCTGTTTGGGGATTATTCCCTTTGCTTACCCAGAATGGGTGAAGAAAACAAAAAAAATCTCTGCTCATATTTTTTATAGGAAATAAATGATTAATTATTGAGTTCATTGTGTTTTTTTTATTTTATTAAATTGATTAATTTTTTCGCAACTGTATTAAAACAGTTGTTCAGTGCACGCGCGGAACCGTCATAGCAAATTGTTCCGACTGTCAACCCTCACAATAGTAATGAAGTTATAGTAATGAATGTATATTAGCACTGTGATTACCAACGGAGTTTTCGTATTACCACTACGTCTGTCATTCCATAACTGAGCGATATTCAGGTAGTTCTTTTTTTTATAGAACAGGGGCAAACGGGCAGGAGGCTCACCTGATGTTAAGTGATACCGCCGATCACCACCATTATGTAGAGGTTTAAGGTTCGTAGAGTCAGTTTCTGCACTTTGACTTATAATTGGTCCGTTGTGTGTTCTATGTAGAACGAGCTGGCAACCAATTTATTTCCGATCCAATTCGACTTAGGGCCATTCAAAAGAGATTACTAATTCTTAAAAGGCAATCCTTGCCAGCCTTTGGCAATGTGACTATATTAACATCAGTTGAGCCTACCCGTTTACCCTTGTCACATATCAACAGGTGTACTGGGGTGACTCAATGGCTGCCTCAACTCGCACGTGATGATCACAACCGATGACGGTCTCACGTGGAGCTTAACTCACGTCCTTATCGAGTCTTGATAGTAATAAAACATATAGAACGCATTAATAAGTTACTTACGGTATGTTTATCGTTTATTCAATTTTGTTTCTGTGTGTGGTTCAATGATATTACACTAATTGCATTGCTTCGGTCTAGTGCGGCCACATTTGGGATGCGAGCGTCTACACTTTGAAATCTGATATTTCGAAATCATTATTAAATATTTGTACTTTTTTATACGTAAACATCTTGAATGGGTTGCAGGAGGCCGTCACCCAAGAGGGATTCATATCCACAGGTGACTAACACATTACTTCAACTAAAATTAAATACGAAAGGACAAAAGGAACAGAAAAGCAAGTACTGAACTGGTTCCGAAGAACAAACAAAAGGAGTAAGACGGTGGAGAGATCAAATGAAGGAAAGAGGTATATGGGAAAGAGTGGCACAATGCTGACAGGAATGGCGGGATTTCGAAGAGGTGTTTGCCAAAAAAGGGCACTCAGGTAACTAAACAGAATGAGAGAGAAATATAAATGTGTTTGAGTTTAAAAGTATCTGAAATAAAAGGCTATAATAATTAATAAATACGAAAAACATTCGAAAGGTAACTTTAGGAGTCATATATAGAGAAATAAATTTTTATATTACAAATAATCCCACAAAAATCTGCAAAGGGACATCTACATAAGGGTTTGTGCAAAACATTAATTAAAAAAGGCCTAAATTAAGAGCCCTTCTAGCACATTAAAACAACCATGAACAATATCACTACATATTATAAAACAAAGTCGCTTTCTCTGTCCCTATGTCCCTTTATATGCTTAAATCTTTGAATCTACGCAACGGATTTTGATGTTTTAATAGATAGAGTGATTCAAGAGGAAGGTTTATATGTATAATAACATCCATTAAATAGTGGAGACGTACTGTAATTTTTGAGGTTTAAGGTAATGTAATAATTACATTGCCTATATAAATAATCACACACAGAGCATTGTTGAATATTTATCCATTGCATGTACACAATTCTTGTTAAAATCATTACATACAATTCTTATTAGATATTTACACCTTCCTACCACGTGCAGGTGATCTGGAGTCCATCACCGTCGAGATGGACAAATAAATTTATTACCAAACTATTTCCATACGGCAAATACGGAAGTTTGCGTTCACGCTACCTATAAACAGATATGTTTATATAATATTAGGCCTACCACGCAACCTCTAAAAATTTCATGGTAAAATTGTTCTTTTACCATGTAAGTTGGAACTATGGATTCTGTATCAACATACTTTTTTAATATACTTCTGTTATGTTACAACAGAAGGTTGAAGCTTGCGAGTTGTATAAAATTGTTTATTTATTTATTATTAAGAAACATAAAATACAAATAACAACAATTAATTTTAAAATACAAAGTACATGTCAGAAGTGAAACTTCTTTGTAAATTAACTGAGGTAAAAGCCCCAATAGAGGATCATGTACCAGTATATGATTATCCAACAGAATTGCCATTAAATGTTCTAATATGTAACTGCTAAACGAATACATCAACCAATTGCGTGTATTTTTTCTCCCCTGTCCCTTACTCTCTCTCTCTATAGCTCTCTCTCACATTTCTCACTATAGGTCTCTTCCAACTCTCGATCTATGGCAGTGTGCGTAATGCGACGTTCGCTCTATCTCACTCTTTCTCTCGATCTTTCTCACTTGCTTACTCTCGCTCCATGACTATTTGCTTCATGCTGTGGTCACCATTTCTCACTCTCTTAATTGTTCTTAATCGCTCTCTCCCTTTTCTTCGACAGAAACGCTGCATATCTTTGTGACGCTAATACTATGGCGTTTCATCTGTAAAAAAATTACTCTCATGCGCCTAAAGAAGTTTTACTTCAAAACTAAACAGCGACAACAGAGCAACTATGGATATCCAGACCTAGCTCATTTATCAGAATGCTCTATCTGGATATCAGTTTTGGCCATAACGCGGTCTTCTAAAACAAGGGACAAATGGGATGATGGCATGCCTGGGGTATCTAAATGTTTAAATTTTGTTAAAATGTTGGGACAATTTATTGAATTACATGACAAATACTCAAAAAATTGTAAACTAGTAAGCACTGAATACGCATTTACTAAAACTAAAAACATAATTCATAGAAAGAAAGAAAAACTATTTGTAATGATATGAACATTTATAATTTTCATTGAAATAGTAAAATGTATTTATTTGAAATATCTGTGCCAATCAAAATGGCGGTCGTTTTTATAAAACGATCACTTAGCGATTGTTGTTAATATAGGACAAGCTATCAGTAGCGATCGTATTCGATAATGTAGATTATATTTGGTTTTATAACTCTATGGGCAGTGTTGCCCATTTATACGACAAAAGTTGCTTGTGTAGAATAAAAAATATTTTTAATTCTTGAATTACTATATATTGTTCAACTCATTATCAACATTAATAGGCGTTATAATCTGTTTATTTTTCTATCAATTAGCTAGACAAAATGAAATTCTTTTGTAGATATAAATAAATACCTAGATTTTTTAATTTTGGTATTAGCGGGAGTTACATATAATTACAAACTCAAACCATGATGTTAGGAAACATCGCACACAGCCAAAATGAGCCCTTTGGTTTTTCATCTTCACTATGCATCTTCTACCGTATATATGTATATGCATCTGTACCGTACCTCATGGTAAATACCATGGAGAATGTTCAGAGCAGTTGTTCGGCTTAATACCTTCAGACAAGTTTCATCATCGGACGTAGAGGCAGAACACGAAATTCCACCCGTATCACCTCGACGTCCGCCGTTTCAAAACTGAGCGTTTTTTTTGCCGCTTACCACCAATTTTGTGGAACCAGCTGCCCACTGAAGTATTTCCGAACCAATTCGACTTAGGGTCCTTTAAGAAAACCGTGCCAATTCTTAAAAGGCGGGCAACGCACTCGCGAGCTCTCTGGCATTGAGAGTGTCCATGGGCGGCGGTGTCACTAAGCGTCGGGTGAGTTGCTGCCCGTTTGCCCCCTTTTCTATAAAAAAAACCTACCAGTAACAGATAGAGTCTCATATTTTAAGCTCTTAAACGTCTCCAAATGAAACCAAATTCCCCTACATCCGACAAATTGCCTAAAACGGCAACAGTGCCTACGGGTACAAGCGGCTATAAACTCTGAAATGAGCGCCGAATTGTCGAAAGCGAGTCGAAAAAGCTGGAAACAAACACTTCCATTAGAGAGTTTACTTAATGAAGCAAACCAGGCGCGCTCTAACTGGCACTAAGAGATAGAACAAACATGTGCTATTATTTCCCTTCGTTAGCCGTGCTTGTGGGAGATCAACGCCCACTGACTGGCCCACAACGAAAACCTATGAACTGATCCATCCGTGACACACTTCATACCAGTCCATTTATCTCCTGCGTGATAAATTTCAAGTTTGGTATAAAACTCGCTTAGTCTGTGAGGTAAATTATACTTTCTGTAATGTTCACAATCGTTTTACGTCGTACTTAATAAAAATAAGCATGTATTTTTTTGTGAAGAAATTATTTGACTTGGATAAAATTATTATTAAAACAAACGCAATGGATGTGCCCTATTCAGAAGTCCCTTATAATTAAAGCCGATCTATCGTGACCTATGTGTACATCGTATGTTGTATAATTAAAATAGTCAGCTTCATTGATATACACTATATTATGATAATATGATAAAAGATCTTCACAATTAATTCTGCAAAGTAGTTCAACTTTCTAGTTTATTAATGCGCAAGGCACTCAGAAAGCTTAAACTTACGATAAATAGGTACCTGCCGAGTTGAAAAACTATTTTTAGTTGTTTATAGAACAGTAAATGATCCTATTTATAGAAAAGAAATCGTAAAAAAATGTTGATATTAGGTTTAATAGTTTTTTTATACAAGCCATAACATCCCAGTATATGTACTGCATATTCTCTTGGTTATTATTGTTGCTAATAGTTGATAGACCAATATTAGAACAGAACCATTCCTCAGGCTATTCCAATAAATTATGGCTTGTACGTGGTACTAGGATAAACAAACAGTATTCAAATACGATGCAATTTGCCTTTCACAAAGTGCACGAGAAGGAGCCTACTCGCGAGTCACGATATGAGAGCAGCCAACGAGCAAGTTTATAGGGCAAGCTGCGGCGGCCGACCCCTCCGCCCCTTGCTTCACGCTGTTACCCCCCGCACCCCGCCACATCCAGTCAGTCAGCCGCCGGTCGTGATCTGCGGAGCGCGCGTCGTCGTCTCTCAAAACTCCCCTTTACCCCTCTGTATGATCGCGCGATCTTCGCAAGTGACCAAAGGATACGAAACCAGTGCGAAAATTGTCATACGTGTTTTGTGCAATTGTAATAAGTGCTATCAAGTTTAAGTGCATTGTTGTGAAACAAGCGTGGAGCCAGCCGGTTTGGTTGCATGCCGGGACCCGCTTGTCGCTCGCCACTCGCCGTGCTTTCTAAACGACCCACACTCGAAACTTTACAACATGAATTTCAGATGAATAGGATATGCGAATAGAGGTAGGCAAATCCAGTATTGCACGAATATTATGTATAAAGCAATCAAAAACAGAATGTGTAATATAAAGAACTATTTGCGCTGAATGAAACATAGACCTTAGTTGTGACTTGTGACACACACACGACATTACTCATAAAACTATTAATAATCTTAAGTTAGAAACACGTTAGTTCATAAACTAGTCACCGATTTGTCTAGAAATTTTGATATAAGAAAGTCCTTATCTTTAAGCAGTTAACAGCCATGAACTAAATTTTACACTTCTTTAATCTGTGGAAAAAATACTTTAAAAATGTTATTTATGGGTACGTAGTACACATAGGAGTGAATAGATTGATTTTAAAATACGTTTCAATTTATTCGTATTACGTGTAGGTACTCGGTTCAACATAAACACTTCCTATACAACCCCACTTAGGCCCATTAGGTTTTGTATTATCGAAAGATAATTGCCAAACCTGTCTGCATCGGATTATATTATATTTATCAAATGATTCTCGCCTTAGACAGGAAAGGAGTACTCGAAGTTTTCGTATCTAATTTATCTAACCTGCCTGTGGCAACCTCACCTCATTACTTACATTTTCGGTTTCCAATGCTCACTTTACTAAGCCTTATAGGTAATTAAAAATATATATTTTTTTGTAATTAAACAACTTGAAAGGAATAGGTATGATTACCGTCTGTATTAATTACAATTGAACAAGCTTGTAAATGTTTAGTCAGATGACTTTTGCCATTTCTTACGATACCTAATTAGGACACTAAAGTAACATGATAAAATATATGCATCTAATATAATTAAATGTAAGTAAATGTTGATTTTTCTCTATCACAATATATAGGAATAATTTGTGATAGGTGTATTTGGTCATAGGAGTTATATGGTGGCAAAACAAAATGAACCGTAGACTTAGTGTTTACTCGCATAAATTGAAGTTAGTCTCCGTAAAATATATATATATATGTGCCTGCTTTTTATATGAAGTGTAATTAAGTAAAACATTTTCCGGGCTATTAATAAGATTTCGTCTTGTGATTTTACTAATATTTCGTACCCAAAAACGAGGTTTACTACCGCAGCATTACCGTTTACGAGGTAATCCTGCTCAAATTCGAACACACTCATTCGGACTTTTAATAATCAAAACAGGTTCATTTTGCAACAGATGGGCTGAGACAGCTGATGCTCGCAGGCAATTATTATCCCCTTTTTTGTCTACATAACGTGAATACGCAGTCATTAGCAAAATATTTTTGAATCATCAGAAATTTTTATAAGAAAATTACTTACGCTCTCGTTACCAGTATTCGTTTTAGGTATGAACATGATAATCTGGTTTAAAACAGCAGTCAGTATTGGCTAAGGCGTGTGCCAAAGGGAGAAACATAACTAAAAAATAATACAGAAGCAGTCAAAAATAAAATAAAACGAGTTTGTCATTTAGACAAAAACATAACCTAAAAGTTAATGTATTACTCTGATATAAAGATCAAGAAAACAAGCACAATAATGGTACTTTACATCCCTTTATCACAAACAACAAAAGTAATCAAGAGCGTTGAATGTAGTACTGTCACTGAAAATACACTTAATTATTTTAATCAAGACTAACGTGTTTTCATATAATATAGCTCCTTCATTAGAACGAGTTGTGCAGGAAGTTGAGAGAGAATACAGTCTGAAGAGGTTATAGTTATAACTTTAAACCTCGTTACTTTGTCTTTGAACTACATATTTCCGAATTAAATGTATGGAAATGATTATTCGGATTTAATTTTTTAGATCATGTTACACCTGTTAATATACAGTCTTACCTATAGCATTTATAAAGTAACTGTGACTCTTGTGTCGTTCCAACAGTTGTATTTTTATAACGCGAATATAACGGAATAAACAGTACTTATCCAGAGATATTCGGTTATGGGCTGATCAATTTTAAACAGGTATTGTTATGTGTCTATGTCATATCTAATCTGCCGTATTGCGGGTAATTCTTAGCAATAAGCAAAAAAATACGAGTATTTTTATTTTCTTTGTACATAATTTTAACATAGATTTTTTTTTTGTAAAATTTATGTTAACCGTAATTGTTATTTTAGAAATGTTAGCTCGTAATTTTTTTAAAGTTTAATATATTACTTACCAAAGTAAGAATTTATAATTACTTCTTTCTGTGTATCGATCTATTTCTTATGTTAAACATACATTTTTACATTACATACATCGTCAATAGAAATCTCGGCTATAAATATCACTCTTACAAGTAATGTATTTAAGGATTGTTATAGCCATTACAATTTTAAGCCATGCCTTTATTAAAGATTGAAGTATTTAGTTTTAAAATACTGCTCTGTTGTTTAAGCAGTGGATAACTAAACAGATATTGAATTACGCTGCTGATTTAACATCAATAAAATTGATAGAAATATATTTATCTAATATTATAGAGTACACTTGTAAGCTTACATTATAGAAATAGAAACTGACCGTAACAATTCAACGATAAAATAATTTCCTTATGAGTGCCTGCTATTGTTGAGCCTCCTTCAGACCCTTACACTGATATTTCCCGGTAATTTGGGCGTGGCAGTGTCGCAGATGAATTATATTATAAAACGATAACTAAAAAAGTTTTACTAAGTCCTATACTATAGTTTGTGTCTCGTTAAAGAAAACTCAATTTTTGTCCCAAACAAATTTTACTATACTTTCACTAAAACTTTAGTTCTTTGCATTACCAAAGTAAATAATAGTGAATATTTCACAGTTCGAAATCGTCTCTATCTAAGTAAAACATTTCTTTTATTCTGTGTGTCAAAGAGAAATTTGAGCGGAATTTCTTTTCATTTGTTTTTCTATAAATATATATAATACATATTCCAAGACTGTTTTTGTTTTAATGTCTTAAACCCTCATATGGTACTGTTATTTAAAGTATCTGCACAATTGGCGTGACGACATCTTCATCTAAGTTAATTCTAATTGCCTTTATGGCGGAGGTCGTCGTGTTAAATTGACAATTAACATGCAGCCGTGCCTCGTCTCGTTATTTCATGATAACGCATTGATAACTAGGTTACACTTAAAGTTTATTTTCACTCGCGTTTTACTGGTGCCACACGTTGCGTCATGTGTTCGGCCCTGAGGGCATACCATGCTCCAAAGTCCACGATGTGGGTTTATTGCAAGTTTTAAACGTGTATTTTAGAATTGAAACGTATCACGTTTCACGGACCTAACAGAGTTTTGTCTCAGAAAAGTTTTAGATTTGACATCCGGAAGTCTATTGCTAAGTTCTAAGTCAGCCTGCTTCACTAATAATATCAGATCTCGAAACCCTTTATTGAGATAATTATATTACTCGGAACTATTTGACTAAGTCATAAGTAGTAAATTATGTATTTAAAAACCGAACAAATTCCAATAAATTTCGTCGTCAGTAAGCTCTCTCAATGTTGTCCTTGTGCGTCTATATATCTAACATTGAATGGCATATATATATATATATTAATCTAATAGGCAAGTAGGTGTTCAGCCTCACGATGTCCTTCACCGTTCGAGCGAATGTTAAATGCGCATATGCAGAAAGTCTATTGGTGCACTGCCGGGGATAGAACCTACGACCTCAGGGATGAAGCCACTAGTCGAACAATGCTCATAATTTCTTTAATTCTTTAATTGCCCTGATTAAGTATATAGCTTAAATTATATCAATTAAAGTGTTTCTTGTATCAATGAACAAAGGTTAAATTTACTTAAGTAATACAGTTTAAGTAATTCAGTAACAAAAGTTTTATTTAATTTTTTCTAGTGTGCCTTAGTTTATAAAAGTCGATAAGACCATGAGAAAACTGGTATTTCGAGATTGTTGCGCTCAGTCTGCGTGTGGAATGCCTTATTTATTTGGAATAGAGATATGAAAAAAATAGAAAATATGTTATGGTATGTTTAAAGGCAGCTCCCACAGTCCATAGACACTCCTGTTAGTGGATCTGTTGCTGACATTTTCGGGAGGAGTTGGTACTATTTTAATTATTTGGAGTATTATAATATTAGTCCCAGGACACCACAGATAGTTCTCCAAAGGAAATGCCTAGAGAATCGGACTGTGAATCTTATCACTGATACCGTATCTGGCTATTAATTCAAGGAATTAGATATATGTAATGCCGATTTCAAATGTTATAAAATAAGTGTGTATAGTATTTTGTATAACATTAATATTTGAAGACAATAGAAAGATAAAATTCTATATTATCTTATACTACAGCGATTAAAAAGAGTGGCGGAAAGTTTCTTGCCCGCTCTACGCGCTTGACTTGCGAACGCGTAGTAAATGTAAATTTACAATTAATTTAACTTTTTTGACGTTCATAAGTGTACTTGTTTACCTATATGAAAAAGATATTTTGAATTTGAGTACACAAATGTACTGTTTATTTTCGAGTCACATATATTTGTTTTAGCGTCTCAAGCTAACATTAAATGTAGGTAAAGAAACACCTACACTAATAAAGGCTTTGTTTTTCCCAAACAAAGTAAGAAAATATATAATTGGAACGCTCTTTTCTTCACCCTAATTCAAATTGGTTCTATTATACTTAAATGGGTAGGTGGTTCCATATAGTTGTGTGTGTGTGCGTGCGGCAAATACTGGCTTACAAACAGCTAAGTTGTGGAACGATAGACGAGGTGATACGAGTGGAATTTCGTATTCCGCCTCGACGTGCGATGATGAAAACCTAATTCATAATTAAACTTTATACTAAAGTTAGTACAATATAGGATATAGTTTTCGTATCTTTCAAAATTCCTCAAATTAATACCAACTATGGAAAAAATACATTCATGATTCGAAGTGTACAGACAGACCTACAACCAATATTCAACCCAGTTTGACATCGATCTTTTCTGCTCATCTATTGAATCTGTGAGACGCACACTCACATCCAGCTATTTCCATTAAAATTGTTAAAAATTTAAATCTTCGGCTTTTTCATACTTAATTTCAATATTTTAATTGTTTCGTAGTTTTATAAATCCGTCATTGTTAATTTTATTCTTCCTATCTCCCTGAGGTTTTTATTGTTTATCTATAGGTGGAGATTTGTATTGAGATGCGAACACCTTTTAACCACGGCATTATTACCTGACTATGAGCCATACCGCTAAATGTTCAATTTAGACATAGACATAAATTACAAACAAAAACACACACACATAAACACGCAAAATAACAATAATCAAAGAGGAAAATTTAAATAAAAGATACCTATGTATTTTTTTTGTGGCCAAGAAGTTGAAAAGACATTGAAAAGTTGCTAAGCGATGTTTTGTATTGACAAAAACATTTCAACTTAACGTTACTGCAATTCTACGTTATAAAACATTTAGCAATAATGCTTTAAAACAGAAGCAGAACTTGTCACTTCCTCGAAAACTTACCTTACTAACCTCTCCGGAAATAACTAGTTATAGTTAGCTGGTACTGGCATCGACAGCTGTGCGGACTGCACATTTTGGTACCTGCCAGAACCTACCTGCGTCCCTTTATTCTTTTCATCTATATATCGAGATTCTTTGAATTGTTTATAATTTGCCGCATTGTGTGCACAACTTAACAAGTACTGACATGTCTGGAGGCTATACGTATGATTGTTTCCTTTCTTACATTAAGCTCATTTAAAAGCAACTATTTTTACCTGTATTCGATAGTTCAGTTCACAAACTTTACCTTTATTATGATGGCAATAAATGTGTTTTTTTATTATTGGTTAACTGTTTACGTTAGGCCGAGATCATCATGCTCGCACGGTGCACATCTTGTTGTAATTAATATTATTTTGAAGGATTTAAATGTATTTCGAGAGAATTTGATAGATTCGCATAAGTATGGGTTTATTATTATGGGCGGCTTAGAGCACCCAGTGGCTTGTGAAAGAATTTTACGTTCTACAAAGTTAAATAATGTAATATTAGTCAAGTTTTAAGGCCTAGTGTCTTGAACGCCATTTTGCGCCAAGTATGTTTTCTTTATATGCCTTCCGTGCCGGGTGACCCTCATTGATTTTTGAGTCTAGACCGGTCTTATTGTTCAATGCGCGTGTAGAAGATATTTGCCAGGGTGACAACCCTGGCAAATATCTTCTTCACATGATCGCAGGGTTGAGTCAAACCATTTATTTAGGGTTTTGAATATAATCCCAGCTTCATGACGCTTACAAAAATTTTACACACAAAATAAAAAATTGCACAAAGCAATCCTTATCTATTGTTAAATATTTATTTTTTATAGAACAGGTGGCAAATGGGCTCATCTGATGTAAAGGAACCGATTATCCGATCGCCAAACTCAAAAAAGTACATTGTTTCTTTCCATTTTTTGTCATCGTTTCTTAAATTAGGGCGAATGGAAAAAATGTATGGTGGAGTTGAGTAGTTTATGTATCCATTTTGAAAGATCGATACACGATTTAAATAACTTCGCTTGATAGTAAACCATCCAAACATAGGCAATTTTTGACACTTTGAACTCATTTTATCAGGAAAATTTATATAGAACATGATTTTGAAATTTACACGATTATACGATAACACGATACTTTATCGCAAACCAAGTAATCCATTTAAGAAAAATACATTAGTTTAATGTTTTACATAACTAATTGTTATTTAACGGACCGGCGCCGCGCCGCCTCAAAATAATGATTAGATTTAAAAAAACCAGACACACACAACTCCTATTTTGAAGACGTGAGTTAAAATAACAACAAGAATAAAGAATAATAGCAGTGCAAAAAACATTTATTGTATATTCTCGATCTATAAAAGTTATATAGTTACTATGTATACACGAGACTACCTTCTTACCCATAGCAAATGAGGCTAAAGAGATATTTTCAGGATTTTATAGGCAATTATTACATAGAGGCTGAACCAAGGTAAAGTACGCATATAGATTGAATCAATAATCGTGCACCTATTGTACAACGGCCTATATTAAAAAATAGAGTCGACTATATACCATGATTATTCCATGATACGATTCAATATGAATCGCGGTACGATAAACGCACACTTCACAGGCCAGCAACGCACCTGCGGTGAAATTCGGTTGCTGTTACAACTTTTAATGGCTGTCCCGTAGGTTCGTTTCCACTCCTTTTTTATAAAACTTAAAGGCTTTTTAATCAGTTAAGCGATATAAAATTCGTTAAAACTCCAATGTCTAATGCCCTATATTAAAGAATGTATGAATATAAACTGTGTCGATTGATTTATTTTGTATCGACAGTAAGTTCACTGTTGCGAGTCCCTAAGATCAGAGTGAGTGAAGCGCGAAGGTCAGGCCGATGACCGGTGCGCAGGCGCCGCTTGTGACGTCATTATACGCGCTCTATTGCTGCAGCCGGTTGCCACTAACTGAACTTCAGAACTACCGTAATATTCAATGCTTTGCAATAGGTAGTATACTTCTATAAGAAATAAATTCAATTATATATTTATCAGCAAGCAAAACAAGTTTATTCGTCGTTACCCCAATCATTCAAAAACTTAACTGTCAAATTATATTTCCAAAATTCAAAATTCTATGTCTCGAACATGAGATGTTTTTAAAATTTATTTAACCGTTAATTCATAAAAAAACACGTGACTAAGACGTTAAAACTGTGCCATGCCATATGTTTACAAACTATATTATTATCTATGTTTTCAAATCAAAACAAAAACTTATACGTTGGTTAACCATTCATCTTTTAAGAAAGAAAGAAATCTTTTAATTTAATACCTATGTTTAAAAGATATTAATTTTAACTCCATTTGTGAAAAGCTCCATCTAGCGAAAATCGCCAGAAATAAAACCTTGTTATTTCCTAACAAAATATTTTAGTAGCGGGGTGTTTACGGAATGAGCATAAGTAATAATAGTACCATAATTCTTAGTCAGACTCTAGGGAACAGAAGTTGATAAACTTCGTCAATTAATCGCAAGAATCTAATCAAAATACGCGCTTTATAATTTTTCCATACGAAATCTCCCGCTAGTATTCTAATAATATATAAGGCGCTGAGAACGCTTTTAAGCTTCGCTCCTGACTGATTTCCACCATAACTTGAATCACATTAAAACAATACTCGACACAGTTTCCGTTTGTAAATAGGAAGAAAGCAAAAGTATGCGAGTCGTCTACAAGCGATTATTATTCCGCACACTCCCACCGCTATTGGTTTGTTCACAACAAACACGCCGCCTATATTATACGTTCTTAGAACGAGATATCATCCGATCTATCACAACACCAAAACTGTATATTACTGTCGTGTGTATCGTCACGTTGTAGAAGAATATTTTTTTATCATAAAACATACAAACTATGGGTAGGAATAGCACATACGAATTATCACCGCGCTAATAATAATCTAGCTAATAAAATCATTTATTTGCGAAGAAAGTAGTTCATTCTTATTGATGAATTATAAAAAGCCATATAAAAATAGGCATGCAAATGTTATATTTACTATCATAATGTCAACAGTAAGTTATTTATAATTAAAAGACGTTTATTATTATTAAACTTTAGTAAGTAGCAGAATCATAAATGTCCAATTCGGTTTTGATGTCTTGATTTATGAATTATGATTTACTTCAGTTAATGTCTTATAAGCCCTGGATGGGGGCAGAGGGTGTCCACAGTAAGCCTCTATCGCACGCCCCACAGGGGCGCAATTTGATTGTTAAAGTATTTAAGTCGTGTCGAATTTTGTTAAAACTATTTGCAATTCGAATTTCCATTATATTGTTTTGAATTTATCAGTATTTTTTTCTTAAAACCGATCCTTTAAGTTTTTGTAAGTGATCAATTCCATAATTATATTTTAAAATACATAATTTTTAATATTAAAAATTTGATGTGACGGCCAATGAGAATTTTAGAATGACTAACTGAATATGAATGAATCTTCCAACTATTTTTGTACCCGCCCCGGGTACAAAAATAGTTGGAAGATTCTGGTCTCTCTACTCGCGGTCCAGCTTTCTTTGCTTCATCTTTACATCGCCAGGTTTGCTTGGAACTGCCACGCTTTCTCTGTGGGTTCCAATCAATATAAATCTCATACAAATGGACGCCATAAAATTCACAATAAACTAATAATAATAATAAAAATAATAACTATATTTACAAGTCTGCCTGACTTATCCTTCATCAATAAAACCTGTTTCTATAGATCTGGACTAAAACACAAGATAAATAATCTTTTACTTTGATTTAAAAAAAAACGACAATTTTCAACCCAACTTTTACCATTTTATTAATTGTTAATATAATGAGCATATTTTGTTTTCAGCGCTTGGAGTCTAATCATCTTATTGTCTGCGCTTCATGAGGTATGTATTACATTAGTAAAAATAAGTAAGTAATTAAAATTAGAAAATTATATTTTAAACATTAATGAAAGATCTGTGGAAAGTTGAAACACAACTAATTACAGCATTATACAGTTACTTACAATAATTTACAATAAACCATTTAAATAAGTTCTGTGTTAAAGTATTTATAGACGAAAAATTATTATTCTTTATATATTCCTATTAATAAATAAAACCTACGAAATTTATAAATATAATAATAGACACAACAATTAATATACAGAACTAACCTTATATGTCCTTACTCTAAAAAGCAAAAATGTTGTTTTGTAGTTATTCATACAACTTATTTTTGTTCCCTTTTTACAGACAGCCGGATGAGGAATGGCGAGTGCGCGCGCGCTGCTTTTGTTGGCGGCGCTATGCAGCGCGCGCGGTGCGGGGCCCGGCCCGCCTCAATTTTCGCACGCTGTTTACAACGTGAGCATACCGGAAAACAGCCCACCGCGAACCTTCGCCGATCAGCCGGCCGGCACCGAGGCATTTGGACTGCGCCTTCAAGAACATGGCACGCGCGTGCGCGCTCGTATCCGTCACGGTGACCGCGACAAACTGTTCAAGTTGGAAGAACAGGTAGTGGGAGACTTCTGCTTCCTATCCGTGCGCACACGCGCCGGGCACACAGCTGTGCTCAATCGTGAACGTCGCGATCATTACATGCTAGCAGTGCACGCCACTGCAACATCGCCTGATGGATCACAATTTGAGGCTGACACGCTCGTCGCCGTCACTGTTTCCGACGAGAACGATTTAAGTCCGCTTTTCTATCCTACCGAATATGAAGTATACGTCGCCGAAGACGCCCCTCTGCATTCAAGCGTTCTTCGAGTAACAGCTGAAGATGCGGACTTGGGTATCAACGGTGAAATTTACTACAGTCTGGCGGAACATACGGAAATCTTTGCGATCCACCCTACCAGCGGAGTTCTGACTGTCACGCGAAGTTTATCTTTCGCGGAGAAAACACGTCATGATATCGACGTGCTGGCACACGATCGAGCGTCTTTGCTGTCACTAGGAGATAAGGCTCCTGCTGCAAGAGCGTCCGTTATAGTTAACGTCAAGCAAGCAAATTTATATGCTCCAGAATTAAGTGTCAGAAAACTTCCGGAACTGATTGAAAATTCTACGGCCGAAACGTACGCTATCATAGAGGTGACAGATCGTGACGTAGGTGAACATGGTCGAATCGCTTATCTGGATATAGTGGACGGGGATCCAGATGGTCACTTCAGAATACGTCCTTCGTTGCAATCGGGTCAATATGACCTAGTCGTACATGCCCTTTTGGATCGCGAGAGCGCGCCACAGGGTTATAATGTGACTTTACGTGCCACCGACGCTGGACAGCCGCCACGCTCCTCGTACCTCACCTTACCCATCACTTTAACCGATGTTAACGATAATGCGCCCGTATTTAGCAGAGAAGTGTATGAAGCTAGCATTCCTGAAACTGCACCGCCTAATACACCTGTGATCAGACTAAAAGTGACGGATCGAGATGAAGGACAAAATGCCCTAGTGTACATTGAAATTGTTGGCGGAAACGAAGGTGGAGAATTTATGGTCAATCCTGATACCGGTGTTCTGTATACGGTCGTTCCTCTAGATGCTGAAGAGAAATTTTTATATACTCTTACAGTTTCAGCCATTGACCATGGAAATGCCGGAACTCGGAAACAGTCTTCCGCAAAAGTAAAAATTTCAATATTAGATGCCAACGATAACGATCCCGTATTTGAAAAAGATGAAATGGAAGTAACCATCGTTGAGAACGAAGCCAGCGGGGCTATCGTTGCGAGAGTTGTTGCTCGAGATGCTGATTCTGGAGAAAACGCGTACATATCGTACAGCATCGCCAATTTACAGCCGGTACCTTTTGAAGTTGATCATTTTTCTGGTGCAGTCAGAACAACACGACTATTGGATTATGAAAGTATGCGTCGGGAATATACATTACAAATTCGAGCCAGCGATTGGGGCCTACCATACCGGAGACAAGCTGAAATGAGACTAACAATCCGATTAAAAGACGTCAACGACAACAGACCTCAGTTTGAACGTGTGGATTGTGTTGGATACTTACCGCGGAGGCTTGCTATTGGTCACGAGATCGTAACATTGTCAGCGATCGATTTCGATTCTGGGGACGCGGTGTCTTATCGAGTTGTCGGTGGTAATGAAGACAATTGTTTCTCTCTAGATACTACAACGGGAATATTGAGCTTATCTTGCGACCTTAGCGATATTCGAACTGAAACAAGAGTACTTAACGTAACGGCCACAGACGGAACTCATTTCGCTGACGCAGCCTCGCTTACTTTGCACCTGGTTGCTGGTAATACTGTTAGCGGTAGCGCCGACCTGAGCAGCCTTGAATGCCGTGACACGGGCGTCGCACGTCGTCTCACTGATGTCCTTGCCGCTGCTGAACGCAGCAACGCCCCACTTGACTTTGCTGAGGATTTTCCATTGGCTTCATCACGATTCGGTGAAAACCTACACTTTCCAGAATTCGTTGATTTTCCAATTGAGATAAAAGTGAATGAATCTGTTGCGCTTGGTACGTCTCTGGTAAGGTTGCACGCTCGGGATCGTGATCTCGGATACAATGGCCTCCTAGTGTATGCGATATCGGGAGGGGACGCTGACTCTGCCTTCCGGATAGATCCTGACACGGGAGAACTGAAAGTTATTGGATACCTAGATAGAGAACGGGAAAACGAATATTACCTAAACATATCAGTATACGACCTAGGGGTGCCGCAGCGGTCATCGTCTCGTCTCCTGCCAGTTACCGTATTAGATGTCAACGACAATGCGCCCCGTTTTGAAAAGACCCTGGCTAGCTTTCGAGTAACTGAAAACGCCATTAACGGAACGGCCATATTTAGGGCGAATGCGACGGATCGAGACAGTGGGGACTTCGGAAAAGTGAGATATAGCATCAGCAGCGGTAGCGATGGAGAATTTTGCGTTGACGCGGAGAGTGGCGTTGTGATGGTATGCGCCGCATTAGACCGCGAGAGGCGTGCTGTTTATGAACTTACTTTGCGTGCTGTTGATGGCGGCGGGCTTGCTGCGGAGGCAGCTGTGCGTGTGACCGTAGACGACGTTAACGACGTGGCACCGCGATTCGCGCTGGCATCGTACAGCGCGCGTGTTCGCGAAGACGTACCCGTCGGCAGCGTGGTAGCTGTGCTGGAGGCCTTCGACCCTGATTTGGGTGCGGGTGGCCGTTTGGTCTACTCTCTGCCAGACCAGGGTGCAGACGATCTTGTATTTACCGTTGACTCCGCATCGGGAACGTTACGTACTGCCCGCCGGCTAGACTACGAAGAGAGACAGGTATATATTAGAGATTTATTTTAATGTTAAGTACAAATAGATTTTTTTTATATATTTTTGCAGTGATTAGTGATGTTTTAATGACATAAATTAAATAAAGCATATGTGTTAGGTGTATGGCGTCACAGTGCGTGCGACAGATGGTGGACAACCTGCGCTGTGGGCTGAAGCCACGCTAATTATTGAGGTGGCTGATGTGGACGAGAATGCGCATACACCAACATTTAGCTCACGCCTTGCATTGGAAGCGAAAGTTAAGGAAGACGCAGCGCCCGGCACTCGCGTTCTCAGTGCTGCAGCTCATGATGCAGACCCTCCTGGCCGAGATTCCCGCCTCGCCTACTATATTCTTGCTGGATCTGGAATGCCACACTTTTCGATCGACGACGCAGGTTAGTATTTTTTGTTTGAAAGAGTCAGATATTACAATGCTCGGTTTATTGTCATGGAATACGCCTTTATCTTTTGCCTACTGTACAATTTAAGAAGCAATCTTGACAGTGTCGCTTTTTACAGGTGTCATCCGTACAGCAAGTCCCCTAGACCGTGAAACGGCGTCCGAGTACTGGCTCACAGTATGCGCGCAGGACCACGGCCTAGTGCCTCGTCACGCCTGCGTGTATGTTTACATCGAGGTGGAAGATGTCAACGATATGGCGCCGTGGCCAGAGCATGCCGAGTACCGCGTGCGTTTGCCTGAGAACAGCCCCGCTGGTACGCACGTTGTAAGAGTCACGGCGCACGACACTGACGAAGCGCCACGCCCGCCGCATCTGCGGTACTCAATCCGCGCTGGCAACCCCGACGGGCTCTTTTCTATCGACGAAGACACAGGTAAACCCCATCTTAAATAATCTTACTTTCTCCAGAACGTTTTTTTTTTATTGGACCACAAAATTAGGACAAACACATGTCAATATCAACTTACATGCGAAAAAAACATAAAAAAGTGGTGCCGTCCCTAGAACATGTGGACACGACAAGCGAAATTGGGTAAATACAAAAAAAGTGTCAAAACAAAAAACAATCAAATATTTAAAAATAACAGCTATAAAGAATAAAACACTAGAACAAGAAAAGAAATTATTGGTATTGTGTACTCTTAGATGAGGCCAGCGAACCATGAAAAATGTCAAAACTCTGTGCAATATCATTATGGCGGCGACGTTATAATCTATAGGGTTTTTTGTTCGCAGGGGACATAGTGACTACGGGTCGGGCGCTTGACCGTGAGGCGGCGGCTATGCATGCGCTGGAAGTATCTGTATCGGATGGCGAGTTAAGCGGGACGGCGCGTGTGCGAATCTCGCTCACCGATATTAACGATCATGCGCCGGCATTCACGCAGCGATTTTATGACGTCCGCGTACCGCCACACGCTTTCACACAACGTGACGCACCTTCACTCGACGCTAGTGCGGAGGCTGATATTGACACAGATACGGAGGATGACGAGGAAGGCTCGGGCATTCGCCTGTCTTGGGATTCTTGGGACGAGGAACCTAGTGATGACTATATCTACGTTACAACGGTAATCTTGACTTATTAATACATTATTTTCCTGTCGCTACGCGTATCAAAGAATTGAATCTTTAATAATTATTCTGAATCAATAGGTGACGGCGCTCGATGATGACGCAGCGGAAAACGGGACCGTGCGATATAGCTGGAGAACACGCGGCGGAGCGCGAGATGCACTCCGATTGCAATCGCACTCCGGTCGTCTCTACGCCGCACCTGACCTGCATTTCGGGCCGCATCTGGCTTATGACGTCACGGTGCGCGCCTGCGACGCGGCGCTACGTCCACGTTGCGGTGTGGCAAGGGTGCGTGTGCGAGGCGCTGTACGTGTTGGAGGAGGTGCACCGCCCACGCTTCGACCGCCGCCACCGCTACAGGCTGCAGAGCTCGACGCTCCGGGCTTTCTGCTTGCGTTACTACAAGCTTCAGACCCGGAAGGCGATCCCCTCTATTATGATATCATCGGTTGGTGTCGTTTAATGTTACCGTTACACTTTTATATATTTTTAGAATGAAGTTATAGATACTTGTGCAGTTGTGCACATTACATACATACACAAATAAAGCCATAAAAATTTGGGTTTCAATGAAAAAAAATACAACAATCAGCCGCAACGTTAATCGGTCGGTTTCAGATGGTGACCCTGACCACGATTTTGTGGTGGGGCGCGAGGATGGCAGTGTGGTACTAGCGCGCCGGCTTCTCTGGGAGAGGTGCGCCAACTATCGTCTCAACGTATCTGTTACGGACGGTGCGCACACTGTATACGCTGCTCTGCACATTTCTGTCGTCAACGATGCCAACGAGGGAGGCGTTGATTTCGCTCGCGACCTCTGGGAATTGGAAGTCTCGGAAGCTAGTCGACCTGGAATTGCTCTTGCGACGCTGTCAGCGCGCGCCGGAACCGACGAACGTCTTCTTTATGGGATCCACGCGGCACGCGCGCCCGCCAGCCTCGCCCTATTTCGCCTACATGAGCTAAGCGGCGTGCTCGAACTAGCCGCTTCATTAGACCGCGAGGCGGCCGCGTTGCATGAGTTGACCGTCTGGGCACGTGATCAGGCACCGCGAGCGTCGCTCGCTTTCGTACGTGTAACGATACGCGTTGCTGGTGCAGACGAACACGCGCCATCGTGGGGCCGGCGTTTGTGGGAAGCTCGAGTGGCGCGTGGGGCGGCGGCAGGCACGCTAATTGCCCCTTTACGCGCCGCAGAGCGAGACGCGGGTGGTGCATCGCCCGTATACTCATTAGCGGGGACAGGCGAAGCCGCTGGACTGTTCACTGTGGATGCGGCATTGGGTGATGTGAGGCTAGTGCGACCGTTACCGGCACTTGGTCCGCGCGAGTACACTCTGCAAGTACGAGCCGCCGGGCCGCCGCCCGCTGAGCGTGCTTCGACGGTACCGCTCCATGTGCTAGTTGTTGACCCGGATGACGCCCCGCCTAGGTATATTCATACTACATACATTTTTCTAGATCAGAAAAGGAAAAAAGTTTCATGTAGTTGAGACCTCTAGTAGAGTCTTCTAATAAATAGTTAATCAAACCTGCTAATAGTGGAATGCCTTGTAATACCAATTCTCACTATTCTAATATTAAAATACCACGAAATGACAAGGTGCATGTTAAGAAATACGAAAATCTCTTCGATAGCGAAAATGTTTGATTGATGCCCCTAATAAAAGAAACGCTGTTTTGTTTCCGATTACATCAATTTAGTAGTTCCAGGGAAGCAATCCGTTTATTGTGGAATCATAGTGCATCTCTATCTAAAATGTAATAACTGTATTTTCAATAAAATCTTGCATTGTTTAATAGCCAATTGTAGAGAGATGAATCTACTGTTTTCAACGCTCAACTTAGTAATAACGACTAATGTTTATAGATTCGCAACGACAGAGGTGCGGTGCGAGGTAGCTGAAGACGCCGCGCGCGGAACTTTGGTAGCAACACTGGAAGCGCGCAGCCCAACTGGGGTCCGCTATGCTTTAGCCGGTGGTGACGGCCGCTTTCGCCTGAATCCGGCTGCCGGTTTGCTCACCCTAGCGGCCCCACTTGACTACGAGCAGCAAAGCATCTACAACCTGACTGTCACGGCGCTTAACATGGGTGGAGGCAGCGCAGAAGCGCGTGTCACTGTACACGTCATCGACCGTAATGAATTCCCACCGGTGTTTACGCGCACACGATATAGGGGCGTTGTGTCCGAGGCGAGCGAGCCCGGAGCCCTAGTGTGGGATTTGGCAGGCCGGGCACCACTTGTGCTGACCACCAGCGATGGAGATTCGCCGGCCAACCGCCAGCGTGCCTTTGAGATCCGAGACGCATCCGCCGCGCGTCTCTTCCATGTTGATCCGCTCACCGGTGCGCTACGTCTCGCAGCGTCTCTTGACTACGAGACTGCACAGACTCATCGATTCACCGTCAAGGTGATTTAAACTATCTTTTTGAAAGAAAGAAGAAAGAAAGAGATTCTTTATCTATGAAGTATTCTGTTCGACAAGATTTTTTTCTTTGATTGGTAGACCGATCAATTATTTATTTAAGTTCATTTATAACATATAATTTATACGGAATTTGGCACCATCGTAAATCAATTTCAACTTAAAAGGTTTGAATGAAGATAACTAATTCATTGATCATAAAAATTATTATTTATTATTTTTACAGTCAATGTAGATTCAGGAAATATAAGAGTAGTGCTTTTAAGTATATTTAAAAATCGTCATACACCTAATATATTTCTTTTGGTAATAACTAAAATTTACTCAGGTCGTGGACATGGGGAACCCTAGGGTGCCATCAGACAGCGTGGCACATGTAACAGTAGACGTGACGAACGTGAACGATTGCCCCCCGAGCTTTTCTCAGCCGTCATACGAAGCCACGGTCCTACTCCCAAGCGTAAAAGGCGTGGCTGTACTGAGTTTAGCCGCCAGCGACGCCGATGGGCCCGGATTATTACGCTTCGACGTCATCGAGGGCGATGCGCGGGCATTTTCACTATCACCTAGTGGTCGGCTTGCAGTGGCAGAGCCGGCTGCGTTAGTCGCTGGCGCCGAGCACCATCTGCGCGTCCGCGTCTCCGATGGCGAATTATCATCCACCGCACGGTTGCTGGTGAAGGTGCGCGAGCCAGACAACTCTGGACTCGCCTTCCAGAAGACAGACTACTACGCCTCGATAATGGAAAATTCGACAAAAGCTGTCACTATAGCTGTTCTCGACGTGCTAGGAGCGGCGCTTAACGAGCACATTGAGTTCACAATCTTGAACCCTACAGAGGGTTTCGAAGTGGGCCGCACATCGGGGGCAGTGCGAGGCACGGGCTTAGCATTGGACCGGGAACAACGTGCGTCGTACGTGCTTCTGGTCCAGGCAGCGGGCGTGGGGCGTGTGGCGCGCGCACGTCTCACAGTGGCTGTAACGGACGTCAACGACAACTGCCCAGTCTTTGTGCGGCGACCGTACGTGGCGGCAGTGCTGGCAGGTGCAGAGCCTGGCACGGAGGTGCTGACAGTAGAGGCCGTCGACGCTGATGCTAATGACAACGGGGAGGTACGTACTGGCGAATATGTCAACACTCATAACTTATAATTAACTATTACAGTAAACACATTAGACGCATTAGCACAGTTGCTATAGCTAACAGCTCGCGTGTTCAAAACGTGAATTAAAAAGAAATGTAAGCTGTTGTCGGGTTTCAAATTAAAAATATATATTATATTTTAATGTATAATATATTATATATCTCAATAATATATCTTATAATATATTATAAGATATATTATTGAGGATTTTCAAAATAAACCACAAATTGTTTCTCTGAAAATACAAAGTTTTGTTTTATTTAACACGCCTTAACAATATTACAACGATTATCGTTTAACTATGACAATTACACTTTTATCTCACCTGAAAATACAAAGAAACGACATTTAAAGTTCACTAATATCGCCTCCTCAATAATATCCCTTCATTTATCTCTCTACAAGTTTTTATAATAATTATCTTAACAACAAATCATCTGACTATCATCCGCCCTTGAACCGACCGCTGTGCCCTCTATCAACTTTCACTGACAACTTATTGATTGATGAATTAATGAAATGTCATTTCATTACATATAATATATTATATTTTAATATTTGAGCAGGTGCGGTACGAAATGAAGCGCGGACACGGAGAGCTGTTTCGCGTGGACCGGCGCACGGGGCAGATCACCCTGAAACAGAGCGTAGACGCGCAGCGACAGCAGTATACGCTGCTCATCGGTGCATTTGATGGTGGCGTTCCAGCCTGCGCCGCAGAAACTGAGGTCACGGTGCACGTATGGCCGGGTGGCGCTGCGCCGCGCTGGGAACGAGCGCATGTGTCGCTGGACGTACGTGAAGACATAGCGCCGGGCGTACCTCTAGGGCCTCCGCTGCGGGCGCTGTCGCCGCTCGCACGTCAACTGATTTATACGCTGCATGCGCCCGCAGGCGCCGACGCTGACCTCGATCTCTTCGAAATCCATTTTGAAACAGGTGAGGACCAATGCCTAGTTCACTTTCCCACACGAGTCTCGTTAGCCTCCTACTAACTTCTTCGTTTTCTCCCGCAGCCCGTGATGGGGGAACTAGCCCGTGTGAGTACTGACCGCTCATCCCGGCTTTCGGAAGCTAACTCATTTGCTTTGTTTGAGAATATTTATTGTTTCGCCTTAGTCGGTGTTCTATTATTTAAAATCTGCATCCACCCATTTTGCACATTTGTTTTAAAATGGTCGTCCTGTGAAATCTCACTTTGAATGTCGTCGTTGCACTTTTATTTCATTTGCACTGACGCTACCGAAATCGTTGTTATCATACCGCTTGGTTTTATTTTGCAAGCAAAACGGACGGCACGTGGTCAAATCTGATGTATTTGCGTTTCAGGTACGCTATCGGCTCGCGGCGCTCTAGACTACGAGCGTGCACAATCACACGAGTTACGCGTACGGGCAACAGATGGCGTGTCGGGCGCCTGGGCCGAGGTGGCCGTGACGCTGACCGTGCTCGATGTTAACGACTGCGCACCAGAGTTCGAGCGGGACGAGTACCACGCCGCTGTGCTTGAGAGTTCCGCGCCTGGAGATCTTGTTATTAATGTTCACGCCGATGATCACGACACGGGTGAGATAAATGAAAATTGACAAAAATGCAAGAAGCATATGTTCACACAAAGCTTTCGTACTCATTTCGTTACGTACTTAGGTGCTAACGGCGAAGTGCAATACGCGCTTTCGGGGCTCGTGGGTGAGGCAGTCTCGCTGTTTGTTGTCGACGCGTCATCAGGCGCCGTACGCGTTGCTGCGCCACTAGACGCTGAGCTCGTCGCGCACCACCACCTGTTGCTCACAGCTACCGATGGCGGACGTCCGCCGCTGCTTACCACCGCACATCTCTTTATAACTGGTGAGTAAAATAAGCGCATCATACAGCTAATGTAGTACTGTACTAGTACTCAAATGTACTTATTTCGGTAATCGGAACATTTAACCAAAAAAGTCAATGAGTAAATTGCTTGCAGTGGAGGACGTAAACGACTGCGCACCGCGAATGGAACGAGCCGTTGTGACAGCATTGGTCTCAGAAGAGGCTGCACGTGGTACTGCGGTGGGGCGTGTCGCAGCCTGGGACCCGGACGAGAGTGACGCGGCTCGATTGCGCTACGCAATGCAAGGTGCCGAGCGCGGTCTTAAGGTAGACCCACTCACGGGTGTACTATCGCTGGTCGAGCCGACGGCTTTCAACGCCAGCAGCGCACGTTCGCTTAACGTGTCGGTGACAGATGGAGCGCGCGCCGCCTTCGCTCGAGTCAAACTGACGCCAGCGCCAGCCAACCGCAACCCTCCACACTTCCCGCACCTTATACATGAGGCCCGTGCACTAGAAAACCAGTCGCCGCCATTATTACTAACCACGGTAAGCAACAAATTATCTTTTTCACTTCAATACATGTTTATACCAATAAGTAATGCATGAATATGATAACATACGTCAATAATAGTTGGTCCTTTTTATTTTTTTACCTTTAGCTTAGGTTGCATATTTTGATAGTTCTTAATATTACGATTACAGGTTAAGGCATACGACGAAGACGGTGGCGAATACGGTAGCATAACATACTCGATTCCGTCGGGGAAACTGCGCGAGACCTTTTCGATAGATGCAGCCAGTGGCGCGTTAAGCGCACGTGTACCACTTGACCGCGAGGCGCGTTCCGAATGGGACGTGCCCGTGCTAGCAGCGGACGGCGGTGGCCGCATACGTCAGACCAGCGTGCGCGTACGCGTGCTTGACGTTAACGACAACGCACCTGAATTTCCACTGCGCGAATATCGT
Source organism: Pieris rapae (assembly GCF_905147795.1). Lineage (NCBI taxonomy): Eukaryota > Metazoa > Arthropoda > Insecta > Lepidoptera > Pieridae > Pieris > Pieris rapae. Next base: position 2,347,856 of record NC_059526.1, on the reverse strand, counting down.
GCTTCCGTGCGAGCTGACCGGCCACCGCTTGCTCCTTTTCTGACACTATCAGCCCGCGATGCTGATGCGCCTGAACACGCGCGCCTCGAGTATTCGCTTTATGAGCGTGGTTCGGAAGCTGAAGTGTCTGGCCTCTTCGCTGTCGACCCTCTGACCGGGGCATTAGCCTTTGCGCGTAACGCCTCCAATTATGGTAAGACCTTTTTATTGTAAAAAAAAAAAATATTTATTTATTTTTAGATTATTATTAATAGTAATGGTCTTTGCATTTTGTTCTACTAGTAATTATTGTATTTTTCTGTTCGTGATGTTACTCTGTGATGTTTTGTATTTTTTAGAGTCAGGATTTCTGTAGTTGTATATTGTTAGTGTGCACAATTTTTCTTGTACTAAATTTTGATGGGAAACAATAATAATTATAAGGAAACCAAGCCAGAACTTTAATGTATTTAATTTAACTTAAGTTCACTAACTATTAAGCTTTGAGTGCATTCTTATTTTTTTCCATAACTAACTAATTGTATAGTATGGTTTTTGAAAATATATGTTACCCGCAGCAGGACGCAGCGTGCAAGTTTGGGTGGTGGCGCGTGACGGCGGAGGTCTGACGGGTGAGGTTGGCGTGCAGGTGGCATTGCTGGCTTCCGGCGACTCAGCCCCTCGGTTGGCGCAACCGCCACCTGACTTATTCCTACCTGAGGACGCTACACCGGGAACCCTTATTGCTCAACTGCGTGCCCCTTCTGGCCCTCTGCCACGCTTACGTCTTGCCCCCACTGCCCGAGCTGACGAACGTCTTTTCACGCTCGACGCTGATGGGCGTTTACTGCTCGCCGCCCCGCTTGATAGAGAGACTGCCCAAGATCATATCATCGGTGAGTCAACAAGCTTTTGTATTGTCTGCATTCCACGCGTTATTTTAAGACCATTTGCGATATGGTTTACGGTTAGAATAAACTTTATTTCTCATATGAATTAAAAAATTCGCTTACTGAGAAAACATAACAAGACTAAATAATTATTACTAGAACGCACAGAAGGTACCTATACAAAAATTCACAAATAAATACAGCGAGAAAATATTAAATTTATTATAACATCAATTCATAAATATTATTATTGTTACTATGTAAGTATATTAAGTAAGAAATACTGTATATAAATCCTGTATATTTATGTGTTGAAAATAACAAATATTTATATCGCGTTTTAGGAATCATCGCTGAAGGCGAAGGCAGTCCAGCGCCTGGTACACTCGTCCAAACTCGGCTGCACGTGCTTGACGTAAATGAGCATGCACCGCAATTCCACTCACAACCATACATGTTGTATCTCGCAGAGAATACACCGCCGCACACTAGCCTTATCCAGCGTAAGTGCACAAATATGAAACCTAAAATGTAGGAAGTCTAAGTCTAGCCCGTTGTTACACAAAATCCAGCGTAAAATCAAAAATGGTTTACTGAATGTATTTTCGTCCCTTCAGAGTAACGAACGAGTGAATACTTGAATAGTGCTTGGACACCGATACGCTTTTGAAGTGAAACTTCTTTAGGCGCATAAAGGTAGAATTTTTACGGAGAAATTGCAATAATAAATAATATAAGCGTCACGAAGATGTGCAGCGTTTTTGTCGAAGAAAAGAGAAAGGGCGATTGAGACCGATTGAGTGAGTGAGAAAGGGCAAACGTAGCAAATAGTCATGGAGTGAGGGTAGAATGGCAATAAACGCAATTTTTAAATAAATTAATAAAATTAAATTTAAAATTTGTATTAATATTTTAACCACAAATAAATTCCTATTATATCTTGCTTTTTCCCTTTCTCTAAGTCTCAGGACTCAAATCTAAAGTTTAGATTTGTATAAATAAGAACAAGACTTAAAATTTTGCCAAAGAAGTTTCACTTCCAACATGTACACTGTACTGTACTGTACAATGTACACACATTGTACGAACGCACTTTTTTTTAAAGTCAAACGACTAAGTTTTTTAGTATTGACATTGATTTGATGCTAAACAGTAATGGCGGAAGACCCAGACGCGGGGTCGAACGGCGAGGTACGATTCGCTCTGGAGAGTTCCGAAGAGGTGCCTTTCGCAGTTGAGGCCGGAGGATGGGTGCGCGTGACGGGTCCTTTGGACCGCGAATCGCGCGCCGAGTACTGCTTGCCTTTGCGCGCCTCTGACCAAGGGACTCAGCCGCGTTCAGCAAAGGGTGAATTAATTGTGCGGCTGATCGACTACAACGACTGCCCGCCTGTATTCACGCAGGAGGTTTATGAGGCCGAGGTATTTATTGTTTTCATACCGAAATTCCACCCGTAAAAACGTGATGTTTGACAATTTAGTTTAATGATTTTTTATTATGTGGGATTGCAAAAGTACAAAGTCATTAGAAAAATCTATCTGTGATCTCATCTGTGTTCATTCAGTTAATGTTAGTGGCCACTCCTTACTGTCTACCGTGTCTTTTGAAATTTAATTTAAACTAAGTGTATATGGTCGTAGGTTCGCGAGGACGCAGCAGCAGGCACTGTGGTGGTACGTCTGGCTGTACGCGACGCGGATAGCACAGCTGGTACACTGGCCTACTTCGTGGCGGAAGGCGATATACGCGCGCGATTCCAGATACGCGGATCGGGCGAGCTCTTTGTAGCGCGTTCGCTCGACCGCGAAACTGAGGCCGCATACTCCCTGCGTGTAGCGGCCACAGACGGAAAATTTACGGCTTACGCCACGGTACGCGTATCTGTGCTGGACGTCGACGACAACCCGCCTTACTGCCTGCGACATAGATTACGGGCCCGATTGCCTGAAGATGCGCCACCAGGAACGCGAGTGGCTGAACTGCTCACGCGCGACGCCGACGAAGCACACAACGCGCGACTACGATTCTTCCTCACCGGGGAACATGCCGAACACTTCACCATCGATAAGGTACGTCTGCACATTAAACAATCACCAATTTTTTAAGTTTTCTCCTATCTTTCTCGTATATATATGTTAATAAAAATTTCGAGTGACCCAAGTCCTTTCTTTGGATGAAAAAATTATTTTATATTGTAGGAGACCGGCGTGGTGACTGTGGCAGCTGCACTAGACCGAGAGACGGTAGCACGATATGAGTTACGTGCGCAGGCGCAGACTCGCGATCGACCTGAATGGGGTTGTGGCGCGGAACTACAAATAGCCCTTGATGACGTCAACGATAACGCTCCTCGCTTTGCCGCGCCTCTCTACAGTGTCACCTTGCCGGAGGATGCCGCACTCGGAACGCTTGTGGCTAAGGTTGGTTATTGCTTGTTTCTTGAAAATATGTTATCGAGCGATTAAATATATAGATTTAATGCCGCAGTCATCTGGAGGAAAAAGCCAAACTGGCTTCCAAAAAGCAGGGTGTTTTGGTCTAAGTGATATTTCATTGAGGTACAACGTATGCAGCTTTACAAGACTCAAGTACGACCCCATAAGGAATACTGCTTCGCTCTTGGCTGGTGCTCCCAAATACCAGCTTCTTTTGACCAAATAGCCCCCTGGGCTTGTCGAATTGTAAATCTCCAACTTAATTACTCGGCTTGATTCTTTTTCTTTACGCAGAGACAATGCGTAGTCTACATAGTGTACTGCGCTTTTAGAGCAGTAGGCTCTAAATATATATATATTAATGTATATATTTTTATTGATTTGATTCCAGATCCATGCCACGGACGCTGATCTCGGTGAAAACAGTTCTGTCAGATATTCTTTCATTGAGGAGAATGAATTCTTTGAGCTCGTTCCGGAGACTGGTGTGGTGACGTTGCGAGCGACACTCGATCGTGAGACTCAGGCGGAGGTGCGAGCTGTCGTTCGCGCAGTTGACGGTGGACGACCGCAGCTCAGCGCCACTGCTACGCTGCGCCTTACCGTCGCGGACGTCAACGACAACCCACCCGAATTTGAGTTGCGCCAGTATGCGGCCGCCGTGCCCGAACTTGATGCTCCCGGCACCCAATTGCTGCGTGTACGCGCAACATCACGTGACGCGGGTGTAAACGCTGATGTCTATTATGCACTTGTCGCCGGCGACGGCCGCGATGATTTTACACTTGATCGGACCACCGGTGTACTCTCCGTCGCCCGTCCACTGGATTTCGAACGACGCCGCGAATACTTCCTGACCGTGCAAGCCGTCGACGGCGGTGCGCCTCCGCTTAGCGACCACGCTACTCTGAACATTACCATTTTGGACGGAAATGACAATGCGCCATCGTTCTCACAGTCGTCGTACGCGGCGCGTGTGCGCGAGGATGCAGCACCTGGCACTCGTGTGTTGCAGCTTATCGCCGACGACGCGGATTCGGCTGACAATGGTCGCATCTCCTACTCAATAGCTCGCGGCGGCGACGGCCATTTCGCGATCGATCTCGACACCGGCTACTTGTCAGTGCTAGCGCAACTCGACCGCGAGACCACGTCGCGCTATGTGGTCGAGGTTCGTGCGACCGACAGAGGGATTCCCGCTCTAGAATCGACGGCGACAGTCGACATCGAAGTCATGGATGCCAATGATAACCCACCTTTGTTCGCCCAAAACAATTACTCTGCTGTCGTTCAAGAGGACAAATCCCTGGGACATCCAATACTAAAGTTCGTCGTGAGCGATGCCGATGCAAGCCCCAACGGAGCCCCATATACGTTCGATATTCAAACGGGAAACGAGATGGGCGCATTTAGAATAGAGCAAGACGGTTATTTGCGTTCAGCCACCCGATTCAACCACCGGATAAAAGACCGCTACATCCTACAAGTCAGAGTGTTCGACAACGGTACGCCCCCTCTTTTTTCTGATGCGTGGGCGTATATCCAGATCATAGAGGAGTCTCAGTACCCACCCGTGGTGACGCCCCTCGAGGTGGTTGTCAATTCATACCTTGACGAATTTCCGGGCGGCGTCATTGGCCGTGTGTTCGCTTCGGATCGCGACGCTTACGATTCACTCCGCTACTCCTTGGCATCGCCAAACGGGGCCCCCTTCCCACTGGCCGGCCTATTCGACGTTGACGCCACAGATGGGACTCTACGAGCAGCCCCTCGCCTCGACGTGGGGGATTATCGAATCAACGCGACCGTCGATGACGGAAAGTTTCGAGGCTTCGCTATAGTTAAAGTTTCCATCGTCTTGATTACTGACGAGATGCTTGCGCAGGCGGTTGTGGTGCGTTTCCGAGAAGTGACCGACGTCGATTTCATCCTAAGCCATCGCAAAGGTTTCATCCGGGCCGTTCGAGAGGCGACTGATTGTGGCCCTAGCGACGTAATCATACTGAGCGTGCAGCCCGCCGAGGACGGTGGAAGACGACAGAAGAGACAAGTCGCGCAAGACCTAGACGTAGCGTTCGCCGTGCGCGAGCCGGGCGGGGATGGATTACTGGCGGCCGACGCGCTCCGGCGTCGACTGCACGCGCACTTGGAGCGCCTCGAAGAGCGTAGTCGCCTCGTAGTTGAGGAGCTTTTGCGCGCCACCTGCGGCGGCTGCATGCATGGCGTCTGTGTCGAGCGCCTGCACCTACGCGAGGCTCGGCTTCGCGTTGTTGCCGCCGACGTGTTCGCTCTCGTTGCGCCGGCACACGAGCTGCGTGGGGAATGCACCTGCGCAGCGGGCTACACAGGAGAAAGATGCGAAGCGATCGCAGCAGAGGTTACATCGGCGATTCCGTCGGACGACACCGCCGTTGCGGTCTTACAGCTAGGCGGCGACGGGTATCTGGCTTATCGCGTTGAAAGGGGCGTGGTAGAAGGAGCGCGACTTCTTGACGATGAATTGGTGCTGTCGCTGCGGTTGCGTACACGCGCGCCCCGCGGCACGTTGCTATGGGCCGGCGGGCGCGTAGACTTCTTGATACTGGAGGTGGTGGAAGGAGTGATTCAAGCGCGTTGGGAGCTTGGCGCGGGAGAGGCTCGTTTACGAGCCGGTGGCTCCGTAGCGGATGGAGCATGGCACGAGGTGCGGTTGGAACGTCGCGGTGCCGTTGCACGTCTGACGGTGGATCGCCGATCGGCGCAGGCGCGCTCTCCGCCCCCGGCCGCCGTCTTAGACGTCCGTGCAGACCGGCTACTCTTAGGTGCCGCCCTGCAGCGGCACGTTCACGCTCTAGCACCGGAACAGGTAAGCATATTAAAAGTACTAAGCTTTCTGTGTCCTTAATCATCATTTTACGGCGTTTATTTTGTCATAACACTATCATAAATTGTTTCAGGTGACTTACGGGTTCCACGGCTGCATATCTGACTTAAAAGTTGGCGGATGGAGGCTACCATTGGAGGAGGGCGGCACATCACGCGATGGGCGAGTCCAACTAGTGCGCAGCGTTCGGGCGAAGGTCGCAACCACCTGTGCACCTCTTCCACCTCCTGGCGCTTGTGCCGCCCAACCCTGCCAGCACGGCGGGACGTGCCGCGAGGTATCATCCGGCTACACCTGCGACTGCCATGCGCGATACGTAGGCCGGGACTGCGAGCTCGACACGGACCCGTGCGCATCGCAGCCCTGTCTCCACGGCGGCTTATGCTCGCCTGAGAGTGACGTTGCCGGCGGCGCCTCATTCCGCTGCGCGTGCGCCGCAGGACTCGAGGGTGCACGCTGTGAGCGTGGGCGTTGGTGTGCAGAGGGCGTATGCGCCCACGGTGGTGCTTGCGAAGAGGGCGAGTGGGGCCCGTCGTGTCGCTGTCGAGGCTACTACGGGCCTCGGTGCCAGTACGACGTAGACGAGTGCGCCGGCGAACCGTGCCTCAACGGCGCGACATGTCTAAACGAGCCCGGATCTTTCCGCTGCCTCTGCCCGCCTGATAAGACCGGAATGAACTGCGGTAACCCGCTCTACTCGGATGCCGTTACAGCTGGCGAGGCCGGATCAGTTGACGGACGGCGCGCTCTAGCAGCTGCATGGCATTGGGCTCTCGATGCTCGCTGGCCGCTAGGTGCAGTAGGTGCTGTGGCTGCGCTGGCATTGCTGTGTGGCGTAGTGGGTTGTGTACGAGCCCGTCGAACTCGGCCTCCTCCGCCGCCGCTCAACAGCGCCCTGGAGAAACCGCCGGTGACTAAACTGTCTAATCTGGAAGCGGTACGACGTGAACGCCCGGCGTCGTGTGCGGCTCCGCTCAACAACTTAGAGACGTTGCGGTCCTACGGCTCGGCTGGCGACGAGCTGGAGGGGCTTCCACCTGATTATCGCCGCAATCTCAACCTCAACGTCGATCTGGACCGAAAGCCGTGGTCCGAGCAGATGCATTTGCATACCTTTGTCGACAATAAGATCTATAACGGTAAGATACGCTAAACGTTGGAATTAAATAATATATTGTATTTGTCAGAGAAAAATATCTTCGCTCCATCAATGTGATCGTATCATCGCAGAACAAAGGACCCCACTAATTATCGTGCAGTATTTAATTTAGATGCATTCCTTTTAATATTTCAAATAAAAACAACGCTTATAGCTTCAATTATAATGAGCAGGCTTACTTCTTACTTTTAATCACAATCTACTTAACCAAAAATCACATAGACCCAACTCGGACCAACGGTCTCTTCACCACAATATTCCACCGAATACTCAATCAGAACTGCCGTGCACGCACTTTCCGAAGTCAAGACAGCGACTCATCTCTGATTGGTCGTAACAATATTCGTACTTTTATTCGTTCTAAATTATGAAACAGATATATAATAAAAAAGAAATCAAATTAAATTATAATTCTGAAAAAAAAACAGAAGGCATCTCAAGTATTAATCAAAGCAACAATGAAAATATACGATCAATTGACTCGATCCGATTATTTCCTGATAATCGGATCCCTGACATAATAAATGTTTATGGAATTTACTATTCAGTTGTGATAGTTCAAATAAGGATATTCACTAAATTATGAATGAATTTCTTGACGTAATGTCAAAACTAATTCTCAAAATTAATTTTGCTAGAAAATGTAAATGTCATTACCACTAAATATGGCACATTTACTAAGTTCATTGTCATGTTGTGACATTGACATTTCGATGTATTTTTATACAGATTTGAAGAATTGCAAACCACGAATCCGCGCCCCATCTCCCGCGAGCACCCGTCGCGTGGCGGTTGGCGCGGCAGTCCCCGGCATGGGCGGTGACCTGGTGGGCGGGTACCACTGGGATTGCTCGGACTGGTGTGGAGGTGGAGCTCTCCCCGGCATCAGCGAGGTACCGGGGTCGGAGCGACTCGACTCGTCGGAGCCACCATCTCCGCTGCGCTCTCCGCAGCCGCCCCTTCCGCCCCTCCCTCCTCTGCCGCTCGACACCGATTCTGCCCCGGAGGACCTTGAATCGCATCCCTTTACAGACGGTGAGGCCTTATATCTTTACGTTTCTCTCGATAAAAAAATTCTGCCTCTTCATAAGATGTGAAGTACTAACAAAGATGCAAAAATAAAAATGACTATAATGCAATATTCTGTCAATTACAGCGTCGTCGTATCTTCTAGCAGAGGAACTCGGGCTAACGAGCGAAGGCGAAGGGTTGGAGGGTGGTGGGGAATGCGTAACGAGAGTACGCCGTGAAACGGACGCTCATAGCCTCATCACTATGCTCGGTAAGTTGAACTACCAAACCATTCGTCTATTTTAAAAAAATTATTTAGCGTCCTTGTCTTTATTGCGACTTCTGAGAAAATTTTATAACAATAATTACTATGAATAAGTTATGCAAACTGACACTACTGCCTCTGGTTCCTTTTTTTTAATAAACAGCAGCGTTCTGAGCGAATCAAATAAGATGTTACTTACTCTATTAATATTAACAAAGATTAATTGTATATACATAGTTTTATTATTATTTGAGTTAAAAATTGGGCTATATAGTGTTATCTTACTTTAATGTCTTCTAAAGAAAATATGTATAATATTTTCATATATACCTCAAAAAAAATCTTTAAACCCGTAAACGAGCTTGGCAGGAATTTAACTTTGTAATTGGATACTTTCTTACTTACTTTGTGATTGGACTGTTATTTCTATTTGCAGAGGAAAGACACTCGCTGTTAGGCGCGGGCGGAGGTTCGGGCAGCGAGCTATCGGCCCATTTATGCGAGTTCGAAGACTCAGACGCAGAAGAGGGTTCGCCTCGACACACGGCCGTGTGACGGCGGCGAGCGGCCTCCGAGCCGCCTTTTTCTCGTTCGCGCGCCCTCTAGCGCCAAACCTACACTTCGTAGTTAGCGCATTACGTTTGCGCGCCATCTAGCGCCTTAAAACGGCGCTACTGTACATTTGTATATAATATAGAGTATTTAAAACAATGACTGAATATAGAAGTAATATTTTATAATACTGTATACTCTTCAACTGCTGAGCTTATTTTAATTGGAAGATGTGAATAGCTAGTATAATTTTATAATTATAACACTTGTTGGCAACAATTAATGCATTTAATTTTTTTTTAATGAATTATCTCAAAATCCTCGATCAGTATTATAGCTAATAGCTCTGTTACCAGCTATATTATTGTATATAAATTTAATGTACATTCCAATACATATTCGTATGCCCATAGCAATTTTACAATAGACTGCAGAATATTTTATGAGAAAAGTATGATTGCGCAGTACCTTGATGTTGAGGTGTACAACACTAGGTTATTACGAAATATTTTTTTTTAATTCTTCTTAATATTGTTTTCCACGCCATATAATTAAACTCTATTCATTATATATGCTTCGCTGGATCAAGCATCTGGTTAGGCCTTTCAAATGCGACATCCAATATGGACTAGACATTTTTCTGCGGATCGTACTTCTAACGCCCAACAAGAAATTCTTCACCGGAAAACGAATCAGACTTCTAGTTCAGATGTTCTGTTTCTCTTCTTATTTAGAATATGTATTTTAAACAAACATTTATTTCGTAATAAACCTTATGTTATGTGGTTTGAGATGTACATAATGTAATATAAAGTATGGTATGATGTCTGTGGGCTGCGGGGTATGAGGGCGGGGGGCTCTCAAAGACATAATTGCATCGGTAATAACTATAAATTTTGCCTACTAACAAATTTATTTCCTGATTTTTTTTTTCATTTAATTTATAGTCCATATAACCTGTAGTCATCCACTCATCGGCATATATTAAGACGGGTTAGGTTGTTGATGTGTTTTCCTATTCGGACCTAAATCGTAATTAGAATCAACTTATTTTCTATTTCAAGGCTAAAATTTGTTCACAATGTTTAGGGCAAACCGGTAAAATTATTAGTGAATTTTAATTGGGAGCTGCCTCACACCTCGCTAGATCAACAAATTGGTGCTCTGAATATAGTTTTCATATCATAAGTTAAGGCATTTACAAAACTATCCTCTAGGATAAGGAATCTATTTTTATATGTGTACAGACTGTAACTATGTAATTGTGTGGCGACTGTTTGTGTGTGAACGATCGTTCACGTTATAATTTATTAAGATAAGTTTTGACACGACTAATAAAGTATAAATTGAAAATTGTATTTTATTTACGCCACGTAAAACCTTTTTGACGATGTCATAGACCAGACATAGAGTTTCATTGTAAAGACCATAGACAACAAGTTATCACGATGATCTACAGAAATCGAAACAAATTACGGCAAGAGTATGGTACCGTTTGAGGCGCAACTATTGAATAGGATGCCTACGTTGATTACAGGACACACCCTTGACGTTTGGCGTCTTTTATGACTGACCATAAATTATAGACTAGTGTCTGATTTGTTAAAGTACCTCTATGTATTTATTATTCATTGTTGTTGTTTATTTAAACTAAACTATTATTATTCAATTAATTCAAATGCGTAATGTATTATTCTATTTCTACCAAAAAATACGTTTATAATGGAACAAAAAATGTAAAGGTATCACTTATTCCACGTCATTAAATTTGAACCTGTAGGCATCACTACTCATCGGCAAAGAAGACAGAGGGTGTAGGCCGAGAGGCCTAAGGGTTTATTGACAATGTTAGGTATGAATAGGGACATTATATATGAAGCCAGTTTCACTTCAGGTTTTTACACTGTTTTGATCATTTACAAAATAAAGCTTTTATTTTTTCGTAAGTTATTTCGATGAGTGATTTAAAAAATGTATGAACCCTTTCGAACGTAGTAGATGTTTGTATAATTGCTCCAAGATTTAAAAAAAAGTTTAAAGAACGCTTAAATTTATTATCTAATAACTGAGCTTAATTAGGAAACAATCGAAAATTAAATAATGACTAGAATGCACCATAAACAACAATTAACACAACAGTACTTATAAATTATTGTCAAAATTACTCATTCCAACCGACACACTACTTTCGCCATCCAGCAAATGGCATTCCTCAAATTCGTTTCGCTTTTCATCGATCTTTTCAAAATTATTCTTACAAAGGAAGTCTCCATCGCACACAAAGTCGTTCCTACCATCTTCCATAATTGATTCGTCGAATGGTTCTCTAAAACGTTTATCGCCATCATTGTATTGATATCTCTCTATTTCAAAATCTGGTGAAATTGTTTGCCCTTCATTCACCGTTTCTTTTCCTAAGATATCTTCAGACTCAATTCTATTTATTGGAAGATCATTATAGGATCGTCCAACATTTTCATTTTTCACCTCATACTTTACTTCCGACAAATCTGTATTGTCCCTATTTTCTAATAAGGGTTTCATATGCATTAGGTTGAAGTTGGGCATCATTCTTGTATCCCATGGGTTTTGGGGCTGTTCTTGGGATTCTAAATCGAGGTGGACATCCTCGTCAGCTTTTTTGAAACTGCCAAGGTTGTACTGTAAAGGAATGGAGAAAGAGGGTAGATCTAGTTGTGGGTTCTGTCTCGATGGTAGAGCAGAGATTTGGATAGCTGGAGCGGTCTGTTTGTTCTTTCCGTAGCTATTTTGATGCGCAGCTTCGGCCATGTTGATTATTTGCGGCGAGGACACTGTGTTGGAAAATTGAGGAAATATAAAAATGACTAAAGTTCCACTAATGTTATTTATAAATTAGTCCTAATGCGGAAATGACATTCCAACATCCACATAGTTTTACAACCCGAAACGATTATCTCGCCGAAAATAAAACAGCACCTTTGTAAATATCGATATTTGATTTTTGCAACTGTAAATCTCTATTTACTGTCAATCTGTATTTCTGAACTTATCAGCAAAATTTATTTATTTAATTTGAAGATTATTTTTAAAGATTACCTGGTATTGTAATAAAATCTCTCATCTCCAAGGCCAGTGAGGACGGAGATCGTTGTTCAGGTGATCGTGTAGACCTGGGTGGATAGGGCTCACAGCCCGCCTTTTGTTGTTTACGCCATTTTGCTCGACGATTTTGAAACCACACCTGAAAGAAAAATATGTATGTGTTAATTCAATTAGGAAGAAAGATATGTGTTAATTCATTTCGCTCAAGAAGAAAAAATTGTATATTGTTTACGAATAACTTCATAAACTACTAAACCATTTTCCAAATTTTGAGATTATTTAAATACATATGTTTTTAGTCTTGCGAATCTTCTCATATATCTCTGGTTTTTTACCTATAACCAAACATCTGCGGACATTAAAATGACATTTTGATTATGATATGTTAAAAAGAAGTAACCGTAAAACACAATTCAGATGTGTACCAACTTCATGTTTTTATTATTTTATTCTAAATACATAAGGAAAGATAAACAAAAAAAACTAGAGAAGTGTACCTAGTTACGTACGACTCTGAGGTTCCAGGTTTGAGTCCCGGCTGTGCACCTTCGCTTTCTATGTGCGCATTTAACTTTGCTCGTACGGTGAAAAGAATCGTGAGGAAATCGGATAATGTCATCAAATCAATATAATTCAGTGACAGAACAATTATAATTCACCTGAACTCTGGCTTCAGTCAGATCTATCCTCATTGCCAGCTCCTCCCTGAAGAACACATCAGGGTAGTGGGTTTTGTGAAATGCAGCCTCTAGTTGCTCTAATTGTACATTTGAAAAAGTTGTTCTGTAAAATATATAATACCTGAATAATAACCTATGTCAAAAAGTACATAACATAAACTTAACGAACGAGATTATTATCCTTTAAGACACAAAGAACTATCAAGGAATTTCGAATTTATAAAATGCAACAAAATTTTTATTATTTTCAACTTATTGAGTGATGTTATATATATTCTTATATAAAAAAATTACACACCTGTACCTTCGTTGTTTTCGTTTTGGAATATCTCCGGCCTTGCCACCTTAAAATATTTTATAAGATAAAATGTTACATTACAATTAGCAGGGTAATTGTAAATGCACATTAATAATAAATATAATTATAATACAAATTTGTGGTTTGCTGACACCATATTGACAGTTTGAAGAGATTCGTTTCGAGTTTAAGAGAGGCAGAAAGTAGAACTAACTTAAATGATCAGTCAAAAGGCACATAATTATGATGTACATAAGATTATATTTAAAAAATATATATACTTCTTTATTAAAACCATTGTTGCGCGTTATCTAAAACAATAATTTGTGAAATAGTTAATAACATACTCGAATTAGGTGAATATTCTTCCTCCTCCTCAAATTGGTGGTTCTCTTCATCAGCGGGTTCCTGTGCTGCATAATTTTCCACTTCCGCTTCCGGTCGCTCACACAGCGAGCCCGCTCCCAAACTAAAAGTGTAATTAAAAGCATGTATCAAATATTTTATAGTATCTTATTAATTAATCAGTTAATGGTTAAATAAATTCGTTTAATGAGGAAGTTGGTTCGCAAGTGGTTCCTGAGTGGCAAAAAAGTATGGCTCATGTAACGAAGACTGTTTGACCTACTTATTAGGAAAAATTATAAGCAATAGAGACACATATCTTCATGTCGGACTGCCCTCAAAACTGCCACGCCCACCGTTAGTCTAGAAAAGTCTTTATTACGGAAAAATGTATACCTATTAAACAAATTAGGGATGTTATAGCAAAAGCTAGTTGTTGGAGAAACGTCATCATTCAAAATGGCTGCTGAGTCGAAGCCTGCTGCGCTATGGCTCTCACGGCCGTCTAGAGATTCCTCCATCTTTAACAAAAGACATTTAATTAAACTATTTCCTCGTTTCCATAAGCATTTGAAATGTTTTAGTATTTCAGGAGAAACTAATTGTTTTTTAAAAAAATCTTTGAGGCTTTTATTAATTTTATGAAAAAATCAGTTGCGCCAAAACCTTTCTGGACCCTCAGACTTCTGTATCTGTTTCATAAAGATTTGTCAATCTAATAGGCAAGTAGTCGAATTTTTGGGTCCAAGGCAAGCCGTTTCCTTACGATGTATTACTTCACCGTTTGCGCGAATGTTAAACATAGAAACAAAAGTACATTGGTGCACAGCCGGGGTTCGAACCTACGACCAACACTGCTCTATATATTATATTCCATTCTAATTCGAAATGCGGGAAATCTTGTATCTTTCTGGATAACGTTTTGCTCTCTTTATTTTTATTTGTGTGTACTACCTAATATGTGGTTTACACATTTGGTTTTATTAATACATTTGTTTTGTTACTTTTCTTATTCGTGAAGTATTCCGTATTATAATCCCACATGGAGATTTTTTTGACTTGCTCTTTCAAGACTTGACTCTCTCAAGCTCTACTGAAATAATTGCTAAAAACTTGATGGTTGGTTTCTTAAAGATTGTTAAACTTTTCAGAATTTGATTTTATAACGTTCAAGGTGTACAAACAATTTCACATATGTATTCTTTATTTCAATCTATGTCATAATAAATAAACTACTTAAAACTAATTTTATAAGAAGCTTCTTCTGCTAGTTTTTGCGTGACACTAATGGGAAGAAATTTAAGCAGCACATATCGTGACCTAGTGTTCTTTAATAATTAACACGAGTGGAAATAATGTGATTTGGTGGTACCATCTTTGGAATAGAAATTCCAACAAAGACATATCGTATGAGCGATCGGTGAAGATAAAGATTCTATATGAATTCTTAAGAATAATTGTTATTAATAAATAGTTAACCGTTTTTCTACTTAATTTCAAATCAAGAGTGTAGAATTTGATTCCCTGCGAAACACTAGTAAAAGAAGCCTGATTAACTGAATTCATGTTATTATTGAGATATTAAAAATTAAAAACGTATTTTTTAACTTTAAAAAATATCGACTACTATAAATAAATTTAAAACATTTAATTATAAATTTTGTAAATTACTAAGTATTTAAAAAACGTAGATTATTTTATATTAATATCTACGAATACATAAGTCCTCTGTATCTTCATAATGTTTTGTAACATAATGCTATAAGAGGGTGATTGACCGCCCACAACTGCTAGTACTTGTAGTTAAATTGAATTAAATGCCTATAATTTAGTTAAGTTTATTAAATTATCACTAAATGAGTATAATTTGTTTCTTACGATACAGTTTTGTATGCGACCCCGGATGAACGCCATGTTTTCGCGCGAAAATTTTGACATATTGTAACTTTATAAAAATTGTGGTTTGTGCTTTGGATGATGTGTGATGTGCATAAATATAATAGTCACAGATAATAGTAGTGTTCATTAAAAATCAATGGCATTATTATGCTGTTTAACATATAAATAATATTGTTTAAAAAAGTGTAATTTTAAATCTTGGACTTAACTCGAATGTGATAGGTACTTAATTTAATATATAGTATAAACGGCCTGGTATAACAATAAAATATATTTTTACTTAAATTATACTTTTCCTTTAGCACAAAGGGAACTGAACTTAAGCGCTTAAACGAGTTGGTAAACAATTATTCAAGTTGTTGGTTGGTAAATTTTTAATACATAAATTACTGCATTGAGAATATATTCAAATATTAATAATAAAACTAAATGTGAAACACAAGTTTATAAGTGTTATATAATTTTATTAAACCCAATTTAACATTTTAAAAATGAAAATGTACTTACAGTTAGATGATTCCAAAGCCCGTCACTTAAAAAATAGCATTCTTATAAAATTGTGGTAAAAATCGTCTTGTAACTATTGTCACGTGGTCTCCAGTACTGAAGTGAACAACGATAGCCCGCTAGCGACATACGAACAGCGAAATCTATAGAGTCGTGAATAAGAAAGACAATAAAAAAGCGTCTGTAAAAAGAGTCATTCTGTCGTCTGTTTCTTTTTAACCCAATGAACGAATAAAAAAATATTTAAAGATGCATGTATAACTCTTAAATTTTTTAAATAAAATATTTTAATTAAATAATTCATGTAGTTTATCCAGTAATAAAGTTTAATATAAAGTATCCTAAAACTCATTCAAATATCTAGTCACTGTTGGGTTTATTTCCAACAGTGACAACTAACACGTAAAATCTTTCTTGATTTAGGCTTAATATTACGCTTATCATAACTATATGTACCTATACTAAATATGACTTTGAAAACGTCTTGTATAACAAAATAAATGTTACCGTCACAGACAGATCCGACAGGACTCAGACAATTTAATATTTTATCTCCCTTTACAGAAACCAAAAATATATAAATAAATAACTAATCCTTGCTCATGGCTCCTCGCCACATCTGTTCGCTTTGCCTAGAAAACCAATGACGTTTGCTATTACGCTAAACAAATCGTTATATAGCTATCCACGTGTGTCCGTCTGTTCGGTGCTAAGCCTGGCTCAAGGGGGAGTTGGGAGGTGATGACTTACAAGTGACTGTATCGCTGTCAGCCACAATACATGTTCAGTTTTTCTATAGAAATACTTTGATTTTAGGAATATTTTAATCCAAATCAGAATCAAAAATATATAACGTTTTACCATTTTTTAAATATTTTAATTATTTTTTGTAACTATTTAAGTAAGAATTCTTACATACTCGTATATTCAGGTAAAGGATATTGTGTATTCAACGCTTTGTATGTATTGTACTATACTAAACATTAATGCATCAATTCACTTATCCAGAACTTGATATATTCGGTTGTGAACTGATCAATTAAAAAAAATAATGTTTAATGCCTATCTGATATCTGATTATGAGTAATTTCTTATATAATATATCTCCTATAATACTTAAAGTCCACAACCTTCTTAAATAATCTATGTCACTCTAGCAGGTACTGTCTAAGCCGGCCCCATGAGATCGTAACAGAAATCATCATCATCATAGGCGCTAGATATGATTTTCAGCGAAACATAATGTGTTACAGCCATTGACTCAATATGCATTAGAAGAGCAGATGAAAATGCCCCTTTTCCGGGACTTCAATACTGATTTAGACGATCAAGTGATATTCCTAATAAAATGTTCACAATGTCGGGAAGCCACACACTATTGGGGCAACGATAGTTTAATGTATCAACGATTTATCCAAATCTTGAGCGCATCTGCGAACTATACACTTAGTGTATAGCACAATTAGTCATAATTTTATTTATTGTATATTTAACTAAGTAGGTCTTTTTCATATTATTTGTATAATTTGAATTTTTGAATTAAAACATTTTTGCTACATGTTTAGTTTTATTGTGGTGTATCTTCTGAATTATATTCAATTACATACCTTATTTAAAAATAAGATTTAGATATTGAAAAGCAGTGTTGCTCTAGTGGTTTCAGTGAGAAATGTAGGTTCGAACCACGGCTTTGCACCAATAGTCTTTCTTAGTGCCCACATAACACTCGCTTGTACAAGAAAACATCGTAAGGCATGCCAAATTAGACTTAAAAGTAGATGGCGTGTGAAGCACGGAAGGCTAATGCTTGATCTTCACATAACATTACTTTGTTTGTCTTAATCTTAAAACACATTTCATGCTAGTCTACTTTATCCCTTAGGAGTTAGAATAACCAAAGATAATAATTGTAATTGTATTATAACAAAGTATAATGAATTTAATTGTATTAAGACTCTGATTTTGGCTCTCTCAGGCTTTACAAGCGTGGCGATTACCTGATTCGTCACAGTTACGCTCCGAGTATAGATGCAAGCACTTTTCAGAATTTTATTTCAGTATTATTCGCGCTTCACCGCTATGTGGAACCACCTGGCCAACGCCCGCTAAACCGTCTACCGCTACCGAAGGAACCCGAAGTATCCCGAAGCAGCCTCAAGCTTATCGAACCGGTATCTTTATCGTATATCATCGAAATGTCTACTTTATTGCCATGAAGATAATGTATATAGCTTTTTATCAGCTAAAATCCTCAGCCATGCCGATGCCGATAATGGGCGCCGGGCCTTAGAATCAATCTAACATATTTTCATAAGTTCATAAGTATACTTGGTTACTTATATTCATAAAGTTATTTTGAATTTAAACTACCTAGTATAATTTAGAAATAACCATAAACGACTGGGTTTGAGAGGATTGAAATAAAACACCGAGACTCATCATGAATGTTAATTCATATTTAATAAATAAATACACTTTCGCATTTTTAAATAAAACTAATGTAAGTGACTTAGTTGTAGCAATTCTCAACAACATTATTATACAATATAAAGAGACGAATGCTTTTATTTCTAATAACAATAACTAAAAGATATATATTAAGTAATCCTCTTCAATATACATACATAAGTTAGTAAGGTTTATATTACAGAAAAACAATACAATTGGTATCTGTATGGTAATGTGAAAATCTCCTCGTGAACACAAACCTATCTTTGGCTTCAAGCGATATTTACAAAAGCGCTTCATAGAACCTCAAATTGACAGTTAAATGCCGTAGATAATCGCTTGACAAGTTCGACCCTAAAGTTAAGTATACAAGGTTCAAAATTCAACGACAAAACCCTATATCAATTCCTTTTACATTGTAATGCATTACAATTTTTATATATTAACGAGTGTCGACCACAGTTTAAGTAAAGGTATAGCGACGGTTAAAATTAACTGTGACTCTAGAGTATAGACCAATCATAAGTGACACACAGTTATGTTTAGTAGGCTTACCATGTAATTTCATCTCAATCATGGTAAATGGTATAATTATTGGAACCGGTTTTTAGATATCCAACAATGTAAGAAAATTGTAAAAAGTACGTTTTTACAGAGTAACCCTGCTAAAATAATATTCTAATACTCTTGTTTGAGTTGCAAATATACTGAAGATAATAAAAATCACAAAATAAAATTTTATCATTTATTGGAATGGTAACTTTGTACTGCATTCCATCAATAAAAATTGAAACACGGTTACAGGGTAACCCTGTAATAACTTACTTTTTAGGTTGGAGTTTGAAATGCAGTAAAGAAAAAATATAAACATAATAAAAATCGTAAATAGTAAATAGCTAATTCTTTTGAGTGGAGAAGTCTTTAGCAGTTCCGTAGTCGACACATTAAATTCTTACTCTAAATGGAGATTCACGTTAAAATGGACAGCGCAAAGTACAAAAACGTATACAATAATTGTACGATTGGCTAAGTCAGTCGGGTTGAAAGTAGGAAAATTTATTCATAATAATTTCTTAAATATCAAATTTCAAAGAAATTATTATCAATAACCAAGCGGGTTTCGTTAGGGCGTTTCAACTCCCAAAATTCCCGCTCAGCACGAAAGGGAATTTTTCCTATCCGTATCAAATAGTAGAAATAACAAGCCTATTACAAATTCAACATTAGCTAGTCAACAATCTAGTTTTTACTTATTTGAAAATGTTACATAAACAATACGTAAATCGAAAATATACAAATGTATGATATATTTGAACAGCGCTCCGTGGGCATATTTGGAACTAAACTGAAAGAACATATATATGTAAATCGTATTACGAGTACATTACAAAACTTGGCTTTGAATTGGAAAAAAGATGGCGGATTCAAGGACAGATTTTTATATCGGAAAAGGACGATCCATAGATAATTTATCTTACTCTACGTTCTATGGTACCAAGGTAACACAGTTGTAAAAATAATCTTGAAATCGGATAAATAATATCTATATAAATATACTTCTGAATGGACTGAAAGGAATGGTATGGACGACTATCAATATTTTAGAATACGAGATATTAATTTCTAAATCTAATAATTTCAACAATGATCGAATAAATTCGTTTAAATGTGCCACATATGGCCGCTAAAAGTTAAACCATATTTGACCTTGTGCCGAAAGTAATGTTAAACTATTGTAGTGAATTTCTCAACGTATGTACAAATTACTCTAACACCCAACCGGGTAATCATTAACTTTTCAAACACTATGGAGTTTAATTTTGGTTAACCGTTCTGGTAACTTTTATTGAGCCATCTTGATTTTTGTGTCAGAACCCTGCCTTCTTACAGCTCTATTAGGTCAAGAAAAGAAAACGCTATAATTATCAAGAAATATTCATTCCAAATTTCATAGAAATTGTCTATTTCGATCTACAGTAAATGTCATTCAAAAGATGGACCCATCTCAGTTATCCATTTTCCGTCAATGTTATATTAATTCTTAAAATCTTCAAGCAACGTACGCGTACCTGAATCCCTAACCGGTCACCAAAGAGCATGACAAAAATAATGCTATCTCACTCCTTCCCATACAATTCGATTAAGTAAAAGCGAGAGGTTTGTGCTTCAGCTTTCAGAAGCTACTAAAACTAAAAGGAATTAGGATGGCACTTGGAAATGATCGAATCCCTTCAAAGATTCGATGATCGCGCAAAGAAATAGAATCAGAATCGATTTACAGAATCGAATAGTAACCAAATCGAAGCGATTACACTTCTGTGCTTTTGCCGACTTGGCTCTTCGTGTCGGGGATGCCCGAGGCGCTCAGTTTGCGTATTCGTCCCGGGAAAATACCGCCAAATATACGTCCTGGAATAAAAAAGGGTATAAATTACATCTTATAAAAGTAAATAATAATGAAATAATTGCATAAAGAATTAAAAGCTAAACACTGCAAAGTTAAATTTATTTACTAGTAATCTTACAGCTACACGTAGACAATATACAAAGCCAAAACAGATTACATTGATAAATAAAGTATATGAAACAACATATCAGAAAACATAAGTACACAAACGACAAATAATACATAATAATTTAAAGAAAAAAGTCAAGGTTTTCCCACTTTAAATATTTCCTGACATCCTCTTTTGCAAGGTGGTAAATATCAAGAACCTTATGCAATTACTTTTATAATAATGAATTATAAAGTCAATTTTATTTATGGGGCCTGGATCCCAAAAATATTATTTATTTAGTAAAAAAAATAAAAATATTTTTTTTTATTACGGCTTCTGAAAACGAAATGTCTTTACTTAAGGGGAATTAAAAACCACTAAGAAATTTGTGGGCAAACATTTAATCATACATGCACTTACGAAATCTATCAATCATGCTCGGAAACCTAAAAAAAAACATACTCAAATATCCAATCATACAGGTCGAACTCTAACATCCTTTTTTGAGGTCGGTTAATAAAGTGCTCGCTCACCCGGCGACCGTTGCTCGGGTGGGTGTCGCGGTGACGTAGCGTGAAGAGCAGTGCGGCTGCCCTGTTGGAAAGAGACGGACATGCCGCTGTCCAGGGACCCCACTGACCCACGGCGCTGGAGACGCTCGGCTGCCAGGGCCACTGGAATTTGGAAATAATTATTCATAAAGATTTAAAATATTCTGTAACGACTTGTTAATTTTTTTCATAAAAAGCTGTTTCTTTATACATATATATATACATATACTAGCGGATCCGACAGACGTTGTCCTGTCTACACGTCTTTAATTTCAAAATTTCAATTTTTAATAAGCCATTTTGATGAAAATTATTATTCAAATGTTATGGCAATATCTAACGATCCAGCACATGGTCACACACGATATAACACAATGATAACAAAACTTTTTTTTAAATTTCGGGACAGACTAAAATTAAAATTCGAATATTATTTAAAATTTGACACTGCGATGGTAGCGCCGTCTGTCGGATCCAATGTAAAACATTCAAAATCAACAACCACTAATAAATTGAAAATTAATTAAAAATTGTGAATCTAAACCATTCCCAGATCCCCTTGAACACACACAAAAAATTTCGTCTAAATCGGTCCAGTCGTTTAGGAGGAGTTCAGTCACATACACACGCACACAAGATATATATACATATATATATATATATACATATATATATATATATATATATAAATAACCACAGTCCACAGAATACTATTTTTATTCAAACACTTATAGGTAAACATGACAAATACAAAGAGATCATACAAATATTAAACAAAACAAATACATATATATTATATATATTCTGTGGACTGTGGTTATTTCATTGATGTAACAGTGTGCCGAGTGTTAGCAAGCCTTTTTCAATAAAATTAAAAAAATATATATTTCCTATATGTAAGGATACTACTTTTTCTTTTCTGTATGTTCATTATTCTTCTTAAAATTTCCAATATTTTAATAATCCAATGACTAAATACATACCAGGATCATTGATATCAACCAGCGAGTTGCTGAGAACGTTTCTCTTGATAACTGCGGTAGGCGGGCAGCCTCCACCGGCCGGGCGAGGGGCCATGGGGGCAGGGCACGACGGGGGCGGGGGCACCACGCTAAAAATGTTGATTAATCGTTTCAGTACCAATAAAATTATATTTAAATAATATTTCTTCCCTTTGAATAGTTTAAATTGGGTTTTTTGTTTTAATAAAAATATAAATTTAAAAAAAACTTACCCGTGAGCATGCATATGATCAATACATTGTTGGTGATCGATTTCCACATCAGCTACTCCACTGTCACGATTCTCCATAACTGAAATATCATTAGTTAAATGAGCGAGAAACATCATACAAATTGCTAATAATAATACTAATACATAAACAATATATTAATAAGTAATAATAAGCAAGAGAATTTGACAGTCCAAAAAAAAATTAATTTTTCAAAATCCTTGAAGAAAACAACTCACCATTCCTAGCACTATTATTCGTACCCCTGCCCTTTCCCCTGTTCAATTCAGCTTCGATCCTCATGGCCTCCATTTCATCCATTTCGGCGATGCTCTCGCGCAGATCTTCAGCGAATTTGCAACGGTCGTGCTCATTACGCGCATTGAATGTTGCCAGTCTGCGTCCGTCCACGCGACGGGATAAGCGTATGCCGAACGGGTAATCTGGATCGAAGGACCATTTTATGTTTTTTATTTATTTATAAAATTTCTTGGGGATTTTATTATTATTAAACAAATACAATTATTGCAATGTTTAATGCTTAATTTTTTAATACGTTTAGTGTGCAAATCTTTATATACATCATTTTACTTACGTGGAACCGAGAAGAGATTCACCAGCATCGCGCACAGCGGGAATGATTGCCTGAACGTGTAGGTGACTGAGGACTTCTTCTTGCTGAATATCTTGGTTATCACCAGGAGATCATTGAATAGGAACACCTGTTTTGTAAAAAATAGTTAATATACGTACGTATCTTTTGAAAGGACTTCAATCTTTTAAAACTTTTAATAAGCGTTTTTAAAATAACTACAGAGACTATTAGTACATTGTATGTAATGTATGTATGTATTAAAAGAAAAACTGTGTAACAAATTAAAGTCTTCTATCAATAAAAGGGCTACAAAGCCTCGGCATCTCATTGAATACAAATAAATACCTCTCTCTGATGAACCCCCGGGCGTTCCTTCTTATGTATGTCAGGTATTTCGTAGAGACGGCAATAGCAAACCAGGCGACGGTGAGGAAGGGCTAAATGCGGCTTCTTCCCAACTATCGTGGCTTGGACTTTCATCACCTGAAATATGTATACAAATAAATTGATTATTATTTAATCTTTTCATATTGAATATTTAGATCCTAGTCGCTAAGTAGTGGTAAAAAAACCGTTTTATAAATGTAAAAAGTTTTAATCTGTATAATAGTAATGTTAGAAGAATATATATGCAAGTCAATAATATATATTGTTTAACATTTAACTAATTTTTAATAAAATTTGCATTTTTTGAACTCACTGTTCCAGAAACTCTGGAAAAATTTGTTCAGTAAAGCAGCTCTTTCTTTATATTTTTAATCTTGTTTTATATTTTTAATCAACTCGCTGGCTTTCGTTCAGACAGATAGTTAAACGTTTTCGATGCTGCTTTATTTAAATCAAAATCTTAGCGATCTGAATGAATAACGATCTTTAATTAATTACCTGTCTAGAGATTCAATTAACTCTCTGATTTAACTACTTCACTGCGACATATACAATTTTAATTTTTGCCCAATATTTCTTATTTTTTTCAGTATAGCCTACAATTGTCTAGTGTTTAGCTCAGTCAGGTTGGGGAATAATATATTTTAGATAGAAAAGTAGCTCTTATTACCTGAGTAACATGATCGCTGCCGGGTCTAAATTCGCTTGACTTCACCCGCTCATAGATGCCAGCCAACATGTCCCTGTCGATGTCTCCACAGTCGTCGATGCCTCGCAAGTTGCGAACAAAGTCATCGAGTGACATTCGAGCTTCCGGTTTGAGATTCGGTGTATGCAAATCGGTGTTTAGCATTATGATTGCGAACGCTAAAACGAATATCTGAAAAAAGATTATAAATATAATGATTTTCTTTGAACGATAAACATGTATTATTATTTTTTTATTTATATAAAAATAAATTTTCGTCGGCTGATGTGTGATTGAACCAAACATATTAAAACGTTAAAATTAATCAAAACCAAATAGATTAGAATTGATGAATTCGCTGCAAAGCCTTTAAATGCATCATCGCTACTATGTATTGTTTGGTTTCTCCCAACCTCAAATAATTTTGAGTTTCTTGCTGCAATTTTTTTTGATTAATCAAATCCTTTTCAATCCAGTTTTCTATAAAAATGATTTTTTATGATGTAAGACGAAGTTACATATAAAAGATCATACCGTATCCTGAGTACGAAGCCTTTGTACGAAGTCTGGATTGCACACGCAGTAGCGCCTTGCGAATGCCTCTACCAGCCTCTCGATCTTTTGTGCCTCCCCTGGCAAACGGAAATGTGCCTGATACCTGCGCAGTGCCACGTCTACCGCCATACCGGATAGATCCAGCTCGTTTACGAAACATCTAGAAAACAAAGAAAATTTACGTATTTAATTTGGTCATCGAGTATGGGGCAACTTCTTTATCGGCCTTTTCTGTTTGAAATATGATATCTCTTTAAGAGTACGAGCAAGTGTTCAATAAATAAAAACAAATCTATTTCTTTGTTAGAAAACACTGATATCGCTTTTTCGTTTAATCAAAGTGCAAAGCTAAATAAAAAAAATTATGTACTCACTCTAATGCAGCCATGTTGAACTGGTTCTGCAGGTTTCCAAGATATTCTCCAATCATCTGCTTGCTTAGCCCTTTCCTGGTGATGAGGAATCTTGCTACTCCTCTCGGAGAGTTCTCCAGGAAACCACGTGAGATCAAATAGCCAATACCACGCTCCGGTTTTTTGTTAAATAGATTTAAACCCACACGATACTGACGTTTACGTACAGTTTCTGATACCTAAAAAACAATTGAACGCATGTAGATAAGGTGCTATCCGGCCCGAAGGACCATGTACTAAATATGAACAATAAGATTTATTGTTATATGGAAAAATATATTGGATTTAATTGGAAACCAAATATGGAAACTCCAAGTGATTTTCTAACAAAAAATATATTAATAGTGGACCGGCAGTCATGTTTAGTTATTACCTTCAAAGGCTGTTGATGGGTATGCTGATGCTCATGCTGCGGTCGACAACATGCAGCGGCAGGCGGGGATTCATAGTATGGTGGAGCGTCCTGTCTCTTCCAGACATTGAACCTGTCAGCTTCATAGAGCGTACCAGACGCAGTACGAGTGTGCTGGAACTGCGGTTCTTGAATGTGGATGTGGGGCTCCTAGAAAAATATAATTTTTGAAACAAATTATTATTACATAAGCGTATTAATAAGTTGTTGTATATTTTCTAAGATGTGATGTGATATTTTAAGTTTTAAGCATTTATTTTCAATATATCAGTTGAAGCTATCATTAAATATGGTATAGAATATTTTAATGTAATAAAAATATACCTGTTGCCTAGGTTGGTACACCTGATGGTAATGCCTGTGCTCCTGAGACGATGATGAAGACGAGGACTGTACGGAGGACATAGACCCCCCTCTCACCACCGCACCGCCGCACTCCGCTCTTCGGAGCGACACGGGGCTCTCCGCACTGGGGACAAACGTATTTAATTCTTAGTATATATATATATTACATTGTATGGGTTGCTTCTTAGATTTGGCTGGTGGACCTAAGCAATATGAACACGAAAAAAATTCGTAATTTTTTGTTTACCCGTAAATAACAACGGTATATGACGAATTTTATGGAGTATGAGTGAAGCAAATGTAACCGATGAATACAAAGTTTATTTAAATAAATATAAGGCGAAAAAAGGATTGTTCCTGAAAAAAAATCAACTTCTTAACAAATATTCTTATTTTTAATTTTATATTATTTACATTTTTTAATAATTTTACTTTACACGTAAACTCGAAACATATCCAAATCACACGTATGTAGTCAAATTATGAATCATCACATAAATATTTTAGTTAAAACTTAGTTTACTTAAAACAATTTTACCAACTTACTTGAGTGTAATACTACTTGTCCGTTTCGGCACTTCCGGCGGATGTCGTCTCGCATTTGCCGCCTGGATTGCGGCTAGCTGCTGCTGTTGCCGCGCTGTTGGGGACGACAGTGGTTTACCACCGGAGGAAAGTAGGTTCCCGTATATTGGGCCTAAACAATACGAAAATTTTATTTTGGTCATAAAAAATATCAAAACATTTGGAGTGTGAAAATTTGGGGCAAATCTACAGTACAGTAGGTTGTAAAAAATATTTAATTAACTTCAATAAAGAAGGTTCTCAGTTGGTGAGTATGTGATAGTATAAAAAAATTAATAGCACCTTTAAACGCCAAAATAAAGTATAGTAGTATCTAATTGCACCACTATCATAGCAAATAAACGATTTCATTTCATTTCTTATTTTGAAAATGATTTATTATTTTATTTATTCCATTAAGATATAAAAAAAAATCTTAATTAATTAATAAAAAATCGTACCTGAGTTATTCAATAACTGATGGTTGTGTAGAGATTCGTTATGTGATGATGATGTCGATATGTTTGTCACTGAACCGCTAACGGAACAGCTGCATACCTGAAAAAAAAAATTAAACATTATATCCATAACAAAAAAAGATTCCTCCTAATCCATAACAAAAAAAGTAAGAGTAATCGGATGGACTGGCCAATAAGGACAGATCAAAAGAGCGATGAACCAACGAGATTATAAGTCTGACGATTGGCTATTCGTCATGAAATACGAAGTTTTTTATTCGGAACTATTATCTTCTGAATAATTTGTGTTGCATAGCTATTTGGTACTTTATCCATACATTGTAAAACAGACCCTAAGTCAACTAAATATTTACTCTTTTTAGAAAGATATTATATATACGACAAACTATTGAATGAAAACAGTATGTGCTTCCTTAACAATGTATGGAGAACGTAAAAATTACGTATGGTTCCATTTATGGAATATACTTAGTTCATGTGTTGAAAATTTGAGTGACTTTTAATTTTTTTTAATATCGTATGTTACGACGAAGTGCCTAAATATGTACTTCCATTTATTAAATATAAATTAATTTGAAATATAATTAGCGATGTACTTAATGTACGCCATTAACGTAAAATTATCTAGAGGATTTGCTTTTATAAACATTCTTCGCGATTCTTATCTCTTATCATTATAGTAAATCATCAAATTACTCACAAAAATTTGAAATATGACTTGTATTTTGCCTTACATCTTTAAATTGTTCAGTGTTTTTCTTAATAATTACTTAATGTTATAAAAAAATACGTCTTTGAATACATAAATGAAAAATTAATTAAAGTTTGTAATGTTTATTGACATTGAACGGTTATGCTATTTATTGTATGTAACGTAAAATATTATTGTTATTAATGTGAAATAAAATTCAATATTGTAAGAGAATATTTGTTATCTTGTAAAGGAATCACTGGCGTAATTTAAGGAGTTTTCATTCGAAATTTGGGACAGAACTCGGTTTATACATAGATTTAGATATTATTTTTTGTATGTCTGGGCCTGAGATGTCTGTATCTTTTTTAAGATCTAACAGGCAAGGTAATCAGCCTCCTGTGCCTGACACACGCTGTTGTCGTTTTGGGTCTAAGGCAAGCCGGTTTCGTCACTGTGTTTTCTTTCATCGTTCGAGCTAAAGTCCAATGCGCACATGGAAAGTAATTCCATTGGTGCACAGCCAGGGATCAAACCTACGACCTCAGGGATGAGAGTCAAGCTGAAGCCACTAGGCCGACATTGCTCTTAAATGTAAGTACTGACTTTTTTATTGTCTTTTGCGAGAAAAACTAATAAAAGTTTTTATGAGTAAAAAGATATGTGATATAATGAAAAAAGTGTTTTTAAAAAAATTTACCCCTACATACTCAACGTACACAAACAAAACACATACTAACATCATACTGCGACTTTCCACACCACAACGGAACCCGTCCACTTTTCAAAAACCAAAAATGTTTATTTCTAACGATTTTCTTAGTCAAAATTTTGTTTCTATACGGCTCCATAATCACTGTTAAACGTTATAACTGTACAACGATACTATTATTACTGATAATGACCGTATGAATTTAAGAGATGACGCTGGTAACACTGTAGAGGAATTTATGCTTAATTACTTGAGAATAAAGGACAAAATTGTATAAAGTTACGAAACATCAAGTTACTGAGTGATACGATAATTACGTAGACAAATATTTGCATCCGCGTTCACGAATTAATGGAAATAGGCATTGTTTAATAAATTTAATAAGTAAAATAAAATTAAGACAAATTGGCGCGCTTATGTGTATATGCGAAGTTTCGATTGTGCCACCATAACATTTTTGTACCATATTCTTGCAAATTAATTATTATTATTATAACGGTTCTTTCTTAATAAGCTGTAAATTACGAACAATAACGGAATAACAATTCGCGTCTGTCGTTACGCGGAATTAGGTTAGAGAGAGATAACGTAGTGTCAAGAAATAAGGATTTAGTTATATTTTTTAACGGTTCCGTTTTACAAAATATTTATTTAAATTTATTTGTTTAAAAAATTATTTAAATCTTAAATATTTAACAATCAATCTAGCAAAACAAGTTTTTTGCTATCTTTAACTTCGTCATTTACTTTTAATTTGAAAATTAAGTGTCTCCTATGTCGTTGTAATTAAAAAATTGACCAATTATATTGTAAAAATAATTCACCACAAGAACTATTTAGGTCTGGGCCTCATTTCTGTGTTTTTTTCGTGATCATTGTTTAAAAAAAAAACAAGTTGTTGAGCAGTCTTCTGTGCCTAACAGGCCGTTTACTATGGCTCTAAATCATGCCGGTTTCCTCACGATGTTTTCCTTCACTGTATGAGCAGATAGATAGTTCACAGCTGGGGTTCGAACCTACGACAACTGGGATGAGGGTCGCACGTACGTACGTACGACTAGGCCAACACTGCCTTATATTGCATTATCAAGAAATAGTTTTATAATATATTTATTATATTTATAATATTTAAATAAAATTGAAAGAATTTAAAAAGGATTATTTTGTATAATTTTACTTACCCCGCTATCTGCGTCTCCCCTGTGCGGAATTTCGCTTGCGATCATGTGTATCTGATGCGCCGACTGCTGAACCCTGGCGACCATCGCATCCACATCGTTCGAATCACAGCCGATGTGGTTGCTGGAACATAAACAAACAATTAAAATAGGCAAAGTTTCTATTGAATAAAACACCAAATATCGGCAATAAGGAAAATACAAACTAAAATAAACAAAACCGATAAATAAATAGAACTGATAAACAAAATCAAACAAACAAACAAAATCAAACGAAAGAAGCATTCCCCAATCCGGCTGGTCCACATGGGGAATTAGACCACAACCCCCCAAATGTACAACTTAAATGTAAAAATGGGGGAGGCCATAGACAACAAAAACAATAGCTATAATGTATATATTGATTCTGATATAAGGCTAAAATAATTATAATTCGTGATATAAATGTAAACAATTGGTGCATTGGAGTAATCTGTAAAGTTATTTTGCTAAATTAAAACCTAAAATTTTGGCAATCATTTTGATAAAAATTTTATTTTTATTTATTTATTTACACTTCGTTGCTAAAGAAATACAAACAACACAATATATATAAATTACAAGGGATGCAACGGGCGACCTTATCGCTAACAAGCGATCTCTTCCAGGATTTTTATATTACGTTTAACGTTTACGTCATACTTGGGCAAACTATATCTACTTACCCCAAGTCGACATCATGTCTCTCCCGTAGTGACATGGACCGCATTGGTCTGGTGAGCGCCAGAGACTTCTCCACACCAGCCGGGCTTTTTTGTAGCATTGTATTCGCGTAGATATCGTTGCCTAAAAATGTAGATATGATTAATTATTATTATTGATATGGTAGATATGGAAATACTGCCAGCGAGAAAACTACACAGGGACCACACTTTTAAAATTTGTTTTATTTTTCTATTTATCAATGTTTAATGTTTTAAGAACAAGCATCTTTAATGCGTTTTTGAATTTGATAAACGCGGCAATATTATGAATTTTAGACGGTAATTGATTAAATATTTGCACACCCTCATACCTAATAGACTTTTTCAAATATTATTCTTTATTATATATTTTCTTCTTTAATTATTGTTATTATTACTGAATATTGTAAATACTGTGTATGTGTGTGTTGTAAATAAATATTAATTATGATAAATGGAGAGATATGACGGCCAGTATATAGGCCATAAAACTGCCTAAATTTTTACGAATCGTTTCTTATACGAGTTGTAAATTGTAATACGATAACCGAACCATTGAAGAGTTGATGATCCAGATAATTGAACTGATCGGAGAGAATATTAAAAAAAATAGTTATATTTTTTAATATTCAAATTGTTAAATAAACAAAATTAAGGAGCATATCATAAAACTCGAAGCTAGTAACAACATCTGTGAAATAAATTATTCTTTGTTAATTTTGATATTTGAACAGCACTTAAAACATTTTATAATGCCTTTTTGAAAAAAAACTAATATATAGAATTAATTTACTCACCGTTAACCATCAAATGATCGCCATCCTGCATTCGTCGAGCATTCGAATCGGCTGCCTTGGCCATAGCAGTAATAGCGCTGAATTTCTTTAGAAGCTGCCTCCTTCTAAACGCGCGTTGAATCGTCACCGCGGCCCTGCGTGCGCGCAACCCACCGTATCGTCTCTCCAATATCTCAACTTGCTTGTCCAACAAGTCTTGTGACATTTCATACCGACTGAAATTTTAATATTAGACTTTTACATTTTTGTTTTATGTCGTGTGTTAGTCGTTATGTTAGCGAATCACTAATTACATGGTGTCATTTTTACGTTAAATCGATGGAAAATGATCAAATTGAGGGTACCTGACATTCAGAATCGAGACTTATCGCTTATGAAATTCGGGAGTTATAAATCTCGACTCCAGATGAAAGGGTCAGACTCATTGTAAAGTAAATAGTGTCATCACAATTAAATTACACTTCTGAACTATAAACACGAAATCGCGCCTCACACAGTGAGTATGAAAAGCTCGTATATGGTAATAAAGCAATACATTCTTTTATTTCTGACAACAATAGATTTTTTTTTCAAAACATGTCAGTAAATTCATTACAAAGTATAAGTGTAAGGCCGAATACAGTATGGAGAAGACGCTATGGAACAAGCAGAACTTGTCATAATTACTAACAGCGGAGTGAGATTTGCAGATGGATTAAGATCATGTTGAAGAATTAAGCATGTAAGGAAATCATTTTATACCTTCAAGTATATAATTGAACTATTATTTAAATATGTATGTTCACATTTCATTACTAATGATATGAAATAGGAATTATTATATATCACATATATTATTAATTAAAAAATAAATCTTTTAATTATCTAATAAATGTTTTGTTAAGATAAATCGGAACAGTTTAAGTAGTTAATGTTTTTTTGTATGTCCTTTTAATAATATAATATTTAGATTAAATCGTATTGTGAATTTCATGCATGTTAATCAAACAATATTAGTTCAAATGCACTGCGTTTATCATTTGTTATTGATAAGCATTATATTTAGTGCCAAATAACCTTTATGTGTAGAGATTTTATTGAAGTCACCTGATCTTCACAAGAAATAATCATTATGTCTTTGTAGCTTAAACTTTTCATTATTGAAAAAAACTTTTCTTTTTTTTTTTCTTTCAAACTGTACATTAAACATTGCTGTATTTTTTAAAATACTCTTTGGAATTTTATTATTCAAGGATAGCCGATTCAGATAGCAAGATAGATAAGTTATCTAATACAAGTGAGTAACAAGGATGACTCATGATTTGCATAGGTTAACTAATTGGCGTTATGTTTTGTTTTCATGCTAAGTGCTGCGTATGATTTCGCGAATGTCAAGACATATCGGCCGATTAAAAATCTCGTAATCAATCAGTGGGGTGTGGCTTACAATTCTCCGTATTCATCTTTTAGATACTATACTATGCCATTCATTTGCATACATAATTTTTAAGTGTAAACTTAATAACAACTACCGCTTCTAAAAAATCACTACTATGAAGACTTTTGTGTAACAAAACTGTTATGTGTTATATTATAAAGCCAATCAATGTGTTATATTATAAAATCAATCATAATAATGTCTATTGGACTACGATCAAAACAATAGTTAAATATTTCTTCAAAAACATAGTAGATGTATATGCCTATATTCCAACTAAGCATCAGTAAAGATTTCACTAATTTATGGAATTTGCACCGTTGACGAATTAAAACTCTAGTAATAACACATAGCATAACATTATCTATCGAAAAAAACATATTGATCCTATAAAAAATCATTTTATTATACATTCTTTACCGTCCCAATTAATAAAACTCTTAATGCAACTGTTTCATTTTATCACAGCGTTAAAAAAATTTGACAGAAAGAGACGAAATACGTTAACTAAAAGAATGCAATTAAAATTAATTAATTATTTATCTTGTAGTTGTAATTATTTATCTTGTATAAATTAATTATCTTGTAGTAATAAACTTCCAAAACATTAAGAAATTCAACAACCCGTTATGTTACTAATCAATTACCTATTACTCTAGGGCCTACTTCATACCCGCTCTAATTAGTTTCAATAGAAATATATACTATATAACCTATACTATTCGCAATTCCTTATCAATTCCTGTTTCTTATGAGAACTAAAGCCACTATGCCTTGACATCTGAACATCATACATTGTATGCAGGTTAGACTCGAACACAAGGGAAGGTTTATTTCGACTACCATTCGAGTAGGATAGGTCTGCATTCCTTTAACATACCCTCGGGTAAGTTTTCCCCTTTTTTGGGGTAAACTGGAATCTTTTTGCGCAATCCCAGTACTGCCAATGATCCCCACGTCTGTGCCACGCCTATGGAAGGAACTCAATTGTCAAATCGGGTCACATTTTTCGAAATTAAACTTTTTAATTTTAAAATATATAATCTTTTAAAAAAAGAACACAAAAAATGAGACCTTATTTTTTTATATTAATTTCTATAAATTCCATAGAACACTAGTTTAAAAAACCTGTACACTCAATAAAGACCCCTATTTTTACGTAAGTATGTACCTGTTGGTATGAACAGCCAATCCGAAGCCCTCTGGCGGCGCGGCGATATAAAGTGGCGGCGCCGGTTCCGATGCGCCTGCGCACAGACCTGCACCGGTAGACGCATTCGAGGCAGACGAGCATGACGAGTTAGAATGGTTTAGAGCTGAAAGAAATATTCTATAATAAGTATCTCCAATCAAATAACTACTGTTAGTAAAAGAATGTATCTTTGCGTTTCTACGATACGAGACTTACCAGTTACCTTGGTCTTATTATCAATGTTGACATTTACTGACATTTATTGCATAGTTTACGCAATATATCCATTTATTAATTAACACATTTAAAACTCTATTAATATCTCGCAGTTAAAATATAACCCAGTATAATAGCAATGTAAATCACTAATTAACCTGACTTGCAAATTTCCTACACGTTATTGTAAATACAAACAAGTATAATTAAATTCTCATTACCACTGTTTATTCTATTGTATGTAAAATTCTTTGTGTATTTGAGATGAACGTCTTATCATAAATTAGTAGCTTGTTATCAAACTTTCTGATATTATGCCCATGTTTTAATTTACAAAATAAAGACTATGGAGAGTAATTCTTACCGGCTTCCTACCTATTATAGGCCCAATAAGTATATAAACAAGTCATAAATAGAAATATCTGCCTCAGTTTAAAAATAAAATTTACCTAATGTGTTAACAAATTCGTATCCAATCGCTGAATAGGTGCCCCTATAAACGTCACGAGCACAAAGCTATCGCTATTTTCCGAGTAACATTCGTATCGAGTATACGGGCTTGGAAAAAGAGAAAATTTATCAGGATATTTCGCAATATCTCGAGCAAACGAATTATAAAGTGAATGAAATTCAAATAATTAAGTTACCCTCCAGTTCGATAATTCGCATACTTAATATATTTTTGTAATACATAATATGTCATCTGAGACATTACGATCTACCCTAAGATAAAGTAATTTATGTCTTACCTAATTTATAAATAAGAATAACATAAGAGAGTGTCTAAAGGGAAAACACTCTGTTCGTGTGGTCTATTTTTACTTTATAATAACGTTTTCTTTTTGCTTCATAATCTAATTTGTAAATATAAAATTATGTAATATAGCGTAGGAGCAGTGTTTAGCGGCTCGATCCCGGGCTGTGCACCAATGGACTTTCTTTCTATGTGCGCATTTAACATTTGCTCGAACGGTGAAGGAAAACATCGTGAGGAAACCGACATGTCGAAAAAGTCGACGATGTGTGTCAGGCACTGGAGGCTGATCACCTACTTGCCTATTAGATTTAAAAATGAACATGAAAGAGATTCAGAAATCTGAGGACAGGACCTAAAGAGGTTGTAGCGCAACTGATTATTTTTATATAGCGAATAAAGCTTTACAAAAATGAAGACGGTTGATTGCTCTTAGGTTTTCAGAAACAGAAATATAGTAAATTAATTTGTATTCCCCAATACCCACCAGGCATAGGTCGATGAACTGCTGTAACATATCTGTTGCCCTCCATGTAACCGCGGTCAGGCTCCGCGTGATGACCATGATGTCCGCTGTGAATATTGTGCTGGTGGGAGTAGAACCCGTCCGGGGGGTGAAGAGTCACCCCGCCGCTGTTCTCCTCCTCGTCGACCTTCTGGGAGAAGCTGTAACAAGAAAAGAGAATATTAGTAGTGCAGAGTACGAAATGTGGGGTAAAATTTTTATCTGTTAAAATTATAATTTTATGCGATAATTATTACCTGTTTGAAATATGAAACATATACTTTAGGTAATATAATATTTGTATATTTTGCGAATATAAAGCAGAAATTAAGTTGTATTAATTTTCGCTGTCGATTTTAATCGATTTATAGTAATTTTCATTATTTATAGTAAACAGCCTCTAGTACTCCGAAATATGAAAGTCTTATTTTTCTGAACAATGGTTCCCGAAAAGTATGGAACGGAGCGTAAAAATAATTCTTTATTGGATCAAGAAATACGATTACAAAAATACCAACTGGATTTGTTTCTCATTTTGATCAAACGAATTATTTTACTAGTCGAAAAGATTTTCAATCATTGTTCCCTCTTGGGGACATCTCAAAAGAGATATACGATAATTAATGACCCAGAACTAAACGTAACTTATACCGTGACTATGGTCGTGTCGATGTCTAACATGTAATCGTAGTAATTACTTTCGAAGATTACATGTTTAACTTAAAAACAAATTGTGACTGAAATATAAACACTGGACAATAGTAAATAACTACTAGTAAAGTCAATTTGTTTCTTATTGCAATGCAATGCAATTTTTTTATGTTAGTTGTAAGTTATTCATTGTGAAACCTAGGGTATTATATTAGAAATTATGACTGAAGAGCAACTATTAGGAACTCGCACCATTTGCCAGGCATAAGTATTAAACATTGGGCATACCCCGTGGTTGTATTCGCGTTATATGAGTCGTGATATCATATAGTATATTTAACTGAACTACCATTAAAAAATCAGTTCCTGAAATTATTTTAATTTTATATCATACGCTCAATCGAAGCTAATCACTCTTCGATTTTCTTATTTGGCGATTACGTCAACAGTAATTATTTACTTTTTACACATATTACCCACATATTGTCTATGCTTGAAAACAAAATGCATTTTCGAATATTAATAAACAAAATTATTTCGTTCATGTACTGTTGAGAGCCTTACTTTTGCTGACAAGAAGCAAGGGGGAGAGATATATTGCAGTAAATTTGATTACGTCATACTTGTACGACCCCGATATTACGTCATGTTTTCGTATATGAGTGCCCAAACAATAATAGTACGAAAAATGTATGTTTGTTTTTATTAGACATTTCTGTTTGTTCCGTCCCAGGAATACGGGTCACCATTAATTCGGCCCATTGTTATCATAATTGCGTCCTCATTATTTATTAAAACACTAGGACAGAGAACTAAACTCAACCGGTTTGAATGTGGGCTAGGTCAAGCTTTTATACTAACGAGAATTTAAGCTCCGCTGAGTGATTAAAAATAATTATTTCATACATATTGCTCTTCTGATATTATGCATCTCATATTAATGTAATACGAGATGCCATTATAACACATGACCCACATTTATATTACTAAGCGTAAAACATTGTGTATTGTCTTTTATTAACATAGCTTTTACACATTTAAAGAAAACACTTTTTTACCGGACCACGCACGATGTAAAGCACGCGAAACGTCGGATTAATTTAAAATTATGTCAAATAATTATAAGTTTACAATAATACATAGCTTCAATCCCATAAAAAAGTGTTTTCTGTAAAACATGTTTCTAAATATACATCCCTTAAATTGTTTAAATGTAATAGGAGGCAAACTGGCAGGGCTCATCTGATGTTAAGTGATACCGCCGCCCGTGGACACTGACATTGCCAGAAGTGTCGCAAGTGTGCTGCCGGTCTTTCAAGAACGCTCTTTTCTTAAAGGACTCTAAGTCGAGTTGTATGTGGTATATGTATTATGACATCATGATAATTAGTATGATATTAATTATCAAATGTGTATATGGCTGATTGTGCTGTTTTTAAAATGAATGTAGTGAATGCAAATACATTTCAGTTATAAAGACGATGCTTGAAAATTTTTGTTCTTAAATGAAGATAATTCATAAATAAGTGCACATCAACAATGAGTACACACAAAAAGATGACGATTATCTTTGTATCAATTTGAGTTAAGAACAATAAAACGCGGTTTTATTTCCGGTAACCGATAAACAATGACTTTGAAATATCTGAGATAATTTGCGATATCAACAATCCACGCTACACTAGTAAAACAATAAGATGTGTTTATTTCAAGATAATATTCCATAAAAGGTTCGAAACCCATCGCACCCAATGCGTATGCGCATTAACACTTGCTCGTACGGTGAAGGACAATATCGTAAGGAAACCGTCCACCTTAAATCCAAAAATTCGACGGCGTTTGGATGTTCACCTACTTAAAATACAATATTTCTAGAGCCTAACAAGGTAACTAAATAATAATAAAGTTGGCGGTGGTGTAGCGATAATATTCGACTTGATAATCGTACCGAGGCATAAGAAACGAAGATGTAGGACTATGTACATACTATGCTAGTGCCTTGTTGGTCTTCGCTGACACATATGTACTCGATTTATAGTGTAAATCCCACATTAGCGACAATATTTTAAGCAAATCCCGAAAATATATAATAAGTTATATTATATATATACATTTGTTGTATTAGCTATAAGGATTTTCCACTTTCAATTCCTCTTAATACCGGCTACTTAGTAAATAAAATCCTCAGTATAAAGCAACCAAAAGTTACAAGGAATTCATCGCAGATAAATTTATCAGGACATATATCTTTTATCTCTGGAGATATCACGATTCCTATCGCAATGCTTGCGCAGTGAAAATATCTGGGACAGAGACACTCGAATGAGGCGTGAATCGTGAGACGATATTTTAAAATATGCCATTAAATTATGTGATATTTCAAATTCATCGCCTCTCTTATAACTTTATAGAACTTCTACGTAAAATACGGAATCGTCTATATGAACGAGTTAGTCATAATTACATCTATAACTTAAAGCTGGTACTCAATTCGGTTCCTAACGCAATAACTGTTTCGTGTTGGTGAGCGTTGGGTTACTTGCCTATATATTTAATGAGTTCCAGAACATATCAATCAATCAAAATTCATTTATTCAATTTAGATGCGTCTTAGGGCATGCTTATGAATGTCAAAAACGTTTACAAAATTCGCGAAAGAGCAAAACTACGCCATCCGTTCGCAAAATTAACAGGAGGCCTTGTTCTGAGAAGATTCATATATTGCTCCAAGTGTACTAAAAAAATATAAGGTAATAAAAAATAGGTTTTAAAACTATGTCTGAAAAATCAATTCTGAGGTAATAAAATAATAATAATAGTAAATACGGGATTCAACTGATATGTTTTCAAAACGGGCACAAAAAACCCACACAATAAGACTATTTATAGACATTATAAATGATAAAATCATATTAGAAATGGCATGTTGATTTTGACTTGAAGCTCGACTTCAGTAGGTCTTCAGATATTATCTTTGAGAGCCTTCGAGTGTTGTTCAAATGACAATAAAATTTTAAAAAATACGGGCATAAAAGAAAATTGAAGTTGTTTTATTCACTACATAATATTTTCAGAAAATATTCTAATTTCACCTAGATTTTGTATAATTTTCCATATTATATCCAAACAAAGAGGGCAAAAAGCATTTGGTAAACATTTATTATTACAAATATTTAAATTATCATTATAAAAATTAAAATTGTATAGGCAAGTATATACATATTTGTTAAGACATAATTATATATTTTTTATTGTTTTGTGTCAAAGCTGACGTTTTATGTAATTGTAATATTGAAAGTATGTTAGTCTGAAATGACATTACAAACTCAAATGTTTTTGTCTGGTCTTTCTATAATTATTTAAGATAATTGATATTTTTTTTATAAATATTTCAGGAATTTGAAAATGATTCATTACTTTACGTGTCTTCACATATATTTAGATTTTCAATGATTATTAGTTTTATATTTTTTGTTCAAATTCTATTATTAATCGTTGGTGTTTCATTCGTTATATAATTTTTTTTGGAAATTTTATTTTTCACTAGTAGCTATATGTCTTGGTTACTCTGACACATTTAGAATTTGGTTTGTTTTTAATGAGCAATTTCTCGAATAGACCTGCAAACGTGCAATACACGAATGGTTTAAATATAACCTAGGTGTTAAATTTTAAATTTATATAAATGTAAGGTAACATAAACATCAATTCAGAACTGTATTCATTTAGTAGTAGTAGTTAGTATCCAAGCGAGCAATTTTTTGTTTCTCCGGAATTCGAATGGTTGCTATTCGCTTAACTACTCAGCCAGGGAGACAGTTATAAAAAATCGGTGGAGCGTACAATTTTTACCGTAGCCTTTCCGTGCTTCGGACCATGAATTATAATTGCTCCATAAGTGTGTCAGACTAACTTTATGTTATACGTCAATACACATGGTTCAACAGTTAAGAATGACTGTAAGAAATGTGTCAAATTGTAATTAAAAAGCCACTAAAATCTTTAAAGCAGCTAAATATATACGTATAAACGACACAAATAAATAAAAAAATATCGCATATATGTTGCTAAGGTCAAAACTAGAAGAATGCACAAATTCGAGTAATTTGTATTTTAGTTATTAAAAGTACCGGAAAAGCGAAAGGTATCTATGGTGTAGCATAGTTTTCCGTACGTTACGCCGAAACGAAGCCCGCGGGTGCAGTCTTTATAATATACAGACATAACATTTATTACTAACAAAACACACACACAGTAACACACAAAATAAAAACGATCAAAAAAAAAACAAAGAATATATCTTTCAGAGATAAAATTTTTTTTTAAGAACAAGGTATGTATTAAGTATGTAATGCGTGTGTGCTGTGGTTGTAATTGGCCCTGGCTCAGCATTATGCTGAGGAGCGGAGTGTTCCACAGCGCTGGTCATTCTGCCATTTAGATTTCTATAGAATTAATGTTAAAAGTAAATATTGACGTCTTTTCAAACCATTCAAAAAAAGTTAAAAACTATTATTAGCGAA
This sequence comes from Pieris rapae, assembly GCF_905147795.1. Lineage (NCBI taxonomy): Eukaryota > Metazoa > Arthropoda > Insecta > Lepidoptera > Pieridae > Pieris > Pieris rapae. The sequence continues at coordinate 2,307,364 of NC_059526.1, read as the reverse complement.
ACAGCTCGCCATTATTTAATATTTTGCAAATATTCCTAGCATTATACATTCTAATGTTATGAAGATAGAAATCAATCGAATAGTTTCTGATACTATTTGCTGCATACACATATATTTACCTTTTACAAAATGAGTCTAATTCCATTTCTGATGATTTTCTTGCAATTTGAAAACTACTATCTATACTTTTATAACTATACAAGTTCCGAGAACGGGTAAGATCTTTAATATTAATAATTTAATTTAATCTTGTAGTCGCTTGTTTAGCTTTTGTTGGATTCAAGCCAAAACGGTGCAATAAAATATACCTGAACACGGAAATCTAGATTTCCTCTAGACCTCGCAAACAAAGTCATAATTTCTATGGCGACACAAATACCTCTGGAGACGTGTTCTGGCTTTAATGTTACATTTAAAGATAGGAGTAGTATTAATTGAAGGACATTTTAAAAGCACAATTTTCATGTATGAAAATGACGGTAGTAACAAAATACCTCTGATCCTTATTTATCTATTCATTGAAATTCTGCTGCTCGAATAAAATAATGAGAGGAGGATAAGGAGAAATTGGTCAAACGACTTTTAGATATCATACATAAAAAACATTAAACTTTATGCAATTCAACCGATTTCAAGGAAGAAAGAAAAGTAAGATTTAACTTGCAATACCATTTTATTGGTTTATAGAGCAAGTCATTGTTTCAAAGCGTGGCACCTAAAATAAAAGTAGCCACCATGATAGCCAACCTTCAAAGGAGATGGCACTAATAGAAGAAAAAGAATAACTGATAAATTTATATAAGTATATATTTAAAGCATGGAAAAGAACATACTGGCAACATATTATTGTGATAGATACATGCAAATTAGGGTAGCCTGAATAATAAATAAAAATGTACTAAATAACCAACAAATACGTTTTGCGAATATTTATCGTCGCTGGAGACAAGATAGTAGTCACGATACTTGTGTTTAGAAAGTTCGAGAAAAGCAACAATTTGAGCTTCTCCGTAAACCGTTCATTGTTATGAGAAAGCGACTCTATATAGCTATCTTATTATATATAGCTATATATTATATAGGTAAAGCTAAGTAGTTATGATTGTCATAATAAGTTTAAATCTATACGCGTGTGATCATTTTAAATTTGAAACTTTAGACACGACGAAAACAATATGATATAATACAAGACATTATCCTAAATCAAAAAATCTTTATTTCACGTCCCTCTCATCAACCAACTATGCAAAATACTCAATATTTAATCGCGCAGCCTGGACATACAACGAACACTCTATATACATCAAAGGAGTATCAAGAATATCCATAGCGCTAACAAAACTGCATCATGAGCACGACCCATATACCACCATCACACACCACAACCACATTAGGTATTAATTAGTGAAATGTATTTAAAAAAATTCCTTTCCCAAATGTTTGAACCTTTTTATATATACAATTGTGTATCGTTAGATATTTAGTATAATTGTTTTTGTTGCATACAATTACAATTTATGTTCGCTGTAAGATTACGAAATTAATAAATAATTAGCATTAAGTACCAAAGCAGCTAAGGGTTAGACGATTGGCTACATCAGTATGAGTGAGATTTTTTGGCCTAAGTCCAAAGAAGGCTAAAAAAGGGGGACAGATGCAAACAAGACCAATATATTCAGTTTACACCGCAAAGGCTTATCGAGGTTCACTATATATTAATATGTTATGATAAAATAGATTATAAAATTTTTTTTTTTAAATGAAAGTATGAAAATTTAAGTTTTATATTTGCCTAATGGCATGAACATATAAAAACGTACGTTTATTTTATGATGCACATTCATAAACACTTTATTTACGTCACAAATATTCAAAGCCAGTATAATTGAATATAGGCCAGTCTTATTATCAAAAGTTTGATAATAACCCAGACGTAATGACCAAAAGGAAACATTTCTATACAATATTTAAAAACTGTTAGTTTCTTATAACGCACAGTAGTATTACACTGTGGGGACACATATACCATGATCCTATTATACTAATATTGGATTTATGTGGCCAGCAGTGATAAAAATACGTATGATCTTCGTAACATAATCAAGTATTAGCACAAACGTTTGACGCATAGTGGGATAATCATTCTAACGCATGTTAGAATGAACATAGCTGACTAAAATTGTTACGGCTAATGGCGACGTGTATCTCGCTCGTATATAATATATACATATTAATATTAAGTTTCTCATGTAAATAAAATATTTCTGTTTTGTAATGAGAAATAAAGTTCTTTAAACATAATCAAAAGTGTTGTAATTTATAATGATATATGCATAATATTAAAATGCTCACAATAGAATTGAAATTTCAGAAAATATTTTAATCAAGCTTAAAGGCGAAGTGATCGTTATAATGAAGGCTTCATTTATTTGAAGTTTCAAATAAAGAGTTCTTTGAAAACGTGTTGAAAAAACTGCTAAATTTATACAGAGTTTTTTGGGATAGGAGACAAACGTCCAAAGCAAAGTTCACTTTGAATTAAGTAATAACCACCGCCCATGGACGGTAGGTAATAATAATAATTAAAAACAAATTTTAAAAGTTTGGTCCCTGTGGCATCTATTTTGGTTTTTGGTAATATATTAAAGTAGATGTAAAGCGAATGTAAATATGTCTAGATCACGTACAACTAGTAATATTTATCTTAACAACAGTAGACAAAGTAAATATTATTCAGCTACATACACTCAGTCATTGCACATAACAAGCGAATTAAATTTTAAACACCAACTACTACGCCCCATAGCACGGACAAAACTCAATTACACACCAACTTTCACCACAATTATTACTTTCCTAGCAATCACCTTATTGTAAAACAGTCGCACGAGTCTGGAGTGCACTGAAATAAACATAACATAACCATAGCCGTTCAAATGCCTAATTAGATTTCGCTACGACCTTGCAGCTGTTTCAAACAATTTTCAGCCCTACTAATATACAAATACATCGCATTACTGTGGAACACGATAAAATTTACAGTAACTTTTGCGGCAGAGATAATTTAAGTGATAAAGGCTGCCAATTAATTCTTAACCCTATCATTTTATTGGAGCGGCGCCAGTACACGGCCTTGCAGAACACCCTAAGTGTAACGTTACATATGTTTCAGTTTTCGAAATGATTTCTGTATGTAGTTTCATTTCGCTTTTAGGTCAAATAACATATTCCGAAGCAGGTCAACAGAATTTAATCAGGAGCACGAGTATCTCATCCACAGATAGCATTAACTCTTAATTCTAGCTGAACATTTTAATGAGATGAATTAATTACACCTTACAACTAAAGTATGTTTATATGAATAGGAGACGAAATGTATTACTCAAATGAAACGAAACGGGTCCTTACATTGTCACCAGAGGGTGGTTTTCTATTCAATGCGGACTTGATTAATATTGCTGAATGCACCGTCGCAGGAGTGACCCAGTTTCAGAAAAAAATAGTTATTAAAACTGCCCACGTTTGTGAGGGCGAGATTGCCTGGTTCAACGAAATGGCCCGCGGTTGAGTTTTTAACGATTTCAATCTGTGTTTTCAATTATACGGCAACCGCTTACAAATTATAAAAATGCTTTTAACTTTTACTAAAAACAATTTTTTAAAGCAATTAATATTTTTGCTGTTTATTTAAATTAAGTAAATATTAATTGGTATAACCTACTTCATGATCCAAGTTTTTAGTAATTAAATTTGAAACATCCAGACTAGTTGGGAAGTTATTGTATGCGATTAAATATTCAACGAGGGACCTAAATCAAATCAAACCCACATACTGAACTAGGTCACACTCGAAGTGAAAGCTGTAATATACTAATAGTAACTTAAATTAAATCCTATAATGTTTATGTTTATATTTTTAGTTTATATTATATTTTTTTAATACATTGTCTCGTCACAGACATTCTAAAACATTGATCGATACTATCAAACGCAACTTAAGACTAAGAAGTAATTTAAGTCGAACCAAATTTACTAATACATAATTCAATAATACAATTAACATAAGAAAGTGTCTTAACACTACTTTTAGTCTCTATTAAGGGAAAGGCACTTCAGAGTGTCTTATGTAAAACATTTTCACTCATCACTGTTTAGCATTTAAGACTCCTAGTGAGTTTAAATGGTTTTATCCTTTACAATCTTTTCACTAATCCCGTGGTGTCAGTCAAACATTCACGTTAATTTATTTGAATTAAAAAACTATTAATGTTTGAAATACATAAAATATAAGTTTTTTTTATTGAACTACAAAATAATTATTATCCTATCAATTTCGATTGTCCATTTATTTATAATTCCTATAGAAGAAATTTATATTATATATTGCGTCAAAGACCTGTAGAAGTAGTCAAATAAAAAACGAAGAATTACTTTCTTTTAAGCTTCTGGCAAATTTCTTCCGACTTTCCCCTATCAAGGTACACTCACCCGTAATCCTCAGATAAACCCGGCTTCTGACAAAACCAGGACCTTGTTAGCTTTGCAGCTTCCAAGAGCACTCCTCCCAAGTCTCCGATCCTCATGCCAGTACAGCAACACCCATCACCTTCACCCTCCACAAGAACGAGTTTCGACTCTGACTTCGCCACTTTGAATTCTATTCAACCGTCAATTCACTTTTTCATTGGCTATGCGTTATTGACATTTTTATTATATGCATTAATAAGATTTATTGCGTTGCTTTATGAACTGTCACTTTCACTATAATGTCAGTTTTCACCAAGTATAATATAATTTTACACTTTTTAATAATTATTCCTGTAAGATTGAAAATTGTATAACTCCCGCATATTGTTCGAGGTGACTTGAGACAACTAAGTTTGTAGAAACCAAGAATTCCAAACATTAATATGAAACGAGAAACGCGCTATTAAGCGCAAATAACTTAGCGATATGAACGAAATATTGGATTGTCTAAACCTTGAAGACATTCTCATTTATTTCTCGTATAAAGTCGTAAATAACTCAACTATTACGCAAGACAATAAAACATATCGAATACAAAAAGGATCATAATCTGATTGAATTTGGTGTAACTTTCGAAGTGTCGATAGATTCTTAAATGTTCAGTTGTCTATTGAGACAATTTTACAATACAGTTTGATATTCAGGTTACGTATCATCGTTAAGTACGATCATTATATGACAATGCAAGCATGTAAAGCAATAACTATATACATGATTCAGCAATACTAAAAATGAGATATAATTATACTAGGCTTGGTTATTTGCTTTCCTACAGTTTAACCAATGTCAAAGGATGTTATAAATATATTATAAACCTAAGTCACAAAGAAAGATGACATCATCGAGCATTTACGGAAAATCCTATTCAGAGTTTAGAATTTTTTATAATATATTGTTCATATTTACTTTAAATAAACGTTAACTCGATTTAAAACTTTATTTTGTATCACAACTGTGCGTTTTTTAAGAAAGTTATGGCCACACAACCTGCATTCCACTGAAGTATTTACGAACCAATTCGACTATGGATCCTTCCAGAAAAGAGCGTACCAATTCTTGACCGGCAACACACTTGTGAGCCTTCTGGCAATGTGTGTGTCCATGGGCGGCAGTATCACCTAACATCAGGTGAGCCTTCTGCCCGTTTTCCACCCATAACATAAAAAAATAACATATAAAACTATATACATAAATAGTATTTTATATACTTGTATGTTTGTATGGCAATAAATTATTATTAGTTAAGATTATAATAATTCTTAGATCAATAATATATTTTGTTTCCTTTGGAGTAGATAGACTCTTGGGCCGTGGGGTTCAACACGGGGTGAACAGCTGGTGCTAATTAAACATTTTAGTTGGCGCCTGGTACATACTAGATAGATACTTTCGGTGACCCCAGAGCAGTTGTTTTCCTTTCTCAACGAATAAGTTTACACAATACAGCGATGAAAAGCCAGCGTTAAAGGTACACTGCCACAGGGACCAACCTTTTTAATTTTTTTTTAATAATTCTTAATTATTTTTATTATAATATTTCCAAATCTACTACTGACTCATTCCTTTAGGACATGTAAAAAAATTATTAAAATCCAATAGGACCCGTACCTATTACCTTGTTTATAGCGTAGATTAGTTTGGATTCTTCTGTGCGAAACATTGATTGTTGACACGAATCACTTCATAGATTCTGGTTCAAGACATATCATGTCTCAAACAGCTTGAGTGTCATCACTTGCCAATAGTCATATACAATTTCAATGTCACTCACACGACACCAATACATGATAGCCGTATTAAGTGTCCGTCTCAGTGTTGCTTTAGGCATTTAGGTACGGTAAATGCATTTAGCCTTTTGCTAATAAACCGCTAGAAAGCTATCGAAGCGTCATTTAGACAAATTAAAACCTTTGAATATGTTATTACCTAAAATTGGACTAGGTATGAGCAAGTACTGTATGTACGGAGTAAGTAAGTACTTGCCTGAAAGAGATCGATAAGGCCTGTAGTTGCCCTCCTTCTCATTTAATTAAGACAACTGTAGTACGTGTCTGCAACGAAGTTTTGATAAATAAAATAATACATAATACTTGTAACATACAATATACACACTTCGAAACAGTCAATGTATCTTATTGTATTTATTTGCATATGGGGTCTATTATTAAGGTAGTAATTAGTTAATTATATGATTATAGTACATTTGTCCTTACATAATTTAACGGCTTACCGTGTTTTAGCAATAGAAAATGCATCTCAACACTTGGTTGCTAGAACATCACTGGAACTATGAGTACTTATTGGAATATCTGAGTTTTATCATTGAGGCAGTATACGAAATTCCATCCGTATCACCACGTCTGTGGAACCTGCCTATTGAAGTATTTCCGAACCGATTCCACGTGGTGAACAACTCTTTCAAGAAAAGAGCGAACCATTTCTTTAACAGGCCGGCAACACACTCGCGAAACTTTTAGCATTCAGAGTGTACATAGGCGGTATCACGTTACATCAGATGAGCCTCCTACCGACTTGCCATCGATTCTTTAAAAAAATCTTGACAAAGGTCAATGTCCACATCAAAAATCGAGAATTATCAATACCCCAATTGGTTAATAATTGATTACACAGATTGCATAAACAATGAAACCGAAAGTAGTTCACTCGCGAACCGCTTGAGTAAAACCAGGAAATGAGGCAAGGCCGCCGATTGACAACAGATTTTTGATATTTAACTGACATTTATTAAGTAAATGGCTTCATTTCTTTTCTTATTCTCTCTTGTTTAAAAATGTCAGCGAGTTATTTATATCGAGTTTTTTTTTGTTATACAACTAAAGAATTACAGTTTTTAATTTATGGTTTATCATTGGTCATAGCAATTATATTTTACAGTTTTGGTCCTAACTCTTGCTTATCTTAATTAATCGATATAATTTATACTTTGACTGTGAATCGGCTAACTTCTATTTAAGTCCAATAATTAAGACTCTTTCGAGGAAAAGTAATAGAATTGCATAAGATAAATGAAGCATATATATAATTATATATGCAATTAGCGAATTGTTTGTTACATAAATGAGAAAGGTTAAGGTAACATATAGATCTCTGGACGGCCTTCGTCATTAATCACTGCAATAGTTTTAAGTTATATACTTCTGCGTTTGATGTCTCAAACCAATTTAAAAAGAGAATATATTTTAAATAAATTGGCCCTTTGAACCTGTGGTCTTAAAACACACAAAGATATTTATAATGTACATGTACTGTCTAGAACTAAATGCCCGTATCATGGTTGAGCAATACCTGTTTAAACCACTTTACTACTTACAAGGCCGTGGTAGAGAGGATCTCGTCGCTCTCGCATTCTACTGGGCTCAATGGCCTGTTATAGGACATAGGAGATAGGAGATGAGCAGGGATCTTCTTCTTTTTACTTCTCATCTTCTAGGATTCGTGAAATTTGTTAATATTTAATGTTTTACAATATTGTCATCAGTTGTAGTCAATTCATAACAGTATTTAGTAGTTTGGCTCAAAATCACAAGAAACAAGGGCAGACCAAAAGAGCTATGGGCCGACGATAGAAAAGCTAGCAGAAATTGTATCATGAAGGCAAAAAATAAAATAGGGTAGAACAAGGCATCAAGGACGATGGCCGCATTATCTTAATAAAATTATATATATATTTATTTCTCTATATTATATATAAATAAGTTGTAGATAAATAAAGGCGTATCATTATATAGTATTTCATATAAAAAACCGCTTCAGTACCTAACCTACGTCTACAATACAATCAAGTATCCATTGCCAGCGAGCGGAGATGTCGCCGCCTCACACTGGAACACTCAATTAAAACTCAACTTAATTACATTTGTTATAAAATACGTTTTTCATCCGCAAATTCAGATGTGTAACGATTCGTAACATGAAACAATAAAATTTGAATTTTACGACATGATTAAAAGTGTGCAATTTAGAAGTGCATACACGAAATGAAACAACAGAATATATGCACAGATTTTGTTGATTCATTATCGTAATGTTATACAGAATCGACGCTTCCTCGACTCAGGGGTAACGGTTATATCACAAGGGAGTAGGCACACTTAAAATATGTAGCTTGATGACATTATCATCAAACAAACAATTGGTGTTCGAAGTCAGGAAAGCCTTGGAAAATCGATAATGCATAAAAAAGTAATCTAATTACTTTTATTTGTAGCCATGCATAAATTATTTTTATTATGTGCCGTGTAAGTAGTTAGACATCTGTCACCATGGTAACAAGCATCCGATATTTGTCCCACTTTTTATAAAATAAACAAGTTCTTTATATTCAAACATCTGAAATGCTAATTAGTATTAGCATACACACACATATACACACTTGATTAGACACTTGATTAAAAAAGTATATAGGTATTGAGAATCTTAAAAACATTTTACTTACATTATGTAAAATGCGAAATATTATTTTTCATATCGTCACGCACATAGTTAGTAATTTTCTATTATATCACGCAGAAATGTTTACTTAAACGTGTTCTAACATATTATGTATAATCTAATAAAACGCGTGTGATAAAAAATATATCTGCGATAGAACTATGATACGTAATATTTACCTATGTACAAATTTACTTCTTAGGAAAGTTCTGTGTTTAATTATGCGCTCCATATATCGAAAAGTTAACAATTATGACTTAAGATTTCGGAATAAAGCCTAGCCCAGTCGTTTCATAAAGACTTGTCAACATAAACTATATGCCGACAACGCATCATTTCGTATAGTGGTCACACAACGAGTCGAGGCAACAAGAAACCGACACCCTAAGTTAGCATAGAAAAAAAATCCTATCTTACCGTTCACCTGTCATGTTTGTATATAATAATTCTCTATCTTTAACATGTTTTACTAAAGTGATGTAAACAATAAATTACCACTCGTTGTTATATAGAAACCGAGATCGATGTAACACACGGTCTTATATAATTTGGTTGAATACTTGTTTGCTATTGAAAAATACCTCCATTGTTTCATTCACAATAGCATTGGAGTATTGAGTATAAAGATTATGAAATAAAATATTCGTTGTATGGCTTTTGATATTGGTATAAGGTTAGATTATTAATAAAAATGTCCAGATTCTCAATTTCGAGTCACATATAACAATTAAATAATTACAAACCAATGGCCAATATATGCCATTCTACTCCAGTCCTTCAAAACTCATGCTATTTCCATCCCTAGGATACCTTTTATCTACATTGTCTATTTTTCACTTTCATCTTATAATGTTTCATTGCCATTATAGTCTTTTATATGTTTTTTTTTACAGTCAGTGCCAGTACTAACTTGCAGTAGAATTTATGTAACTTTTATACAAATATATCCTCACTTAAAAATGTTATAATATATTATATACCATTTGTCTCGACAAGTAGAATGGCAGACATTATTTTGAATGAGCGGGTTTTATTAAAATTAAAAAAAAAAAGAAAAAGCTGGTATAAAATTAATTAAAACAGTGTACAAGGGAGTAAAAATAACCAATAAAATATATCACTTATGCTGCCAAAACTATAGACAATAGACCGAACTGATGATCACCTGTTTTATAGATGGCATCAATACCGTGATATCCTTATATCTAACAGATAAAAATATTTTGGATAGCTAGCTAGTATATGAACAATTGCTCCCGGATACTTTATTACATGTCAAAGAAACAAACAAAAAATTTTTTTTATAGAACAGGGGGCAAACGGGCAGGAGGCTCACCTGATGTTAAGGGATACCGCCGCCCATGGACACTCTCAATGCCAGAGGGCTCGCGAGTGCGTTGCCGGCAAAAAATATCTTTATTCATATAGGTAAACAAATACACTTATGAACGTCAAAATTTTTTATCTCATTGACATTAATTGTGAATTTACATTTACTGGCAGTTCTCAAATCAAGGGCGTAGAACGGAAGAGAAGAACTGGCAATAAATTCATGTATCAATGAACCAATTGAAAATCATCACGCCTTTTAGGGACTGCAAGAAAGTGGCAATCAGAGCGGATCGTTTACGCATTTCACGCACGAGACACGCACTCCGGCGCATGGAGAAAACGCGTAAAACATGGCACAATATTTATCTGGAATGTATTGAATCTTTCTATCTATCGAGACACTGAATGATAAAACAATCTATCTTATCTGTCAAATTAGCAATGGAATAAAATTCAAGTTTATTTTAATAATTGCTTAACTAAAAGAGGCCAAAAAACCAGTAATGTTATCTCAACGCAAACCAAAAAAATATATTTAAAAAATCTAAAGTTTAAAGATCCAAGCAATTACACCTACCTAGATTCGTAAACAATTTTAAAATGTAGTATTAAATACTATTTCATGTTTGGCTATTTCATACTGCCCCATTATTCTATAAGCAAGATTTCCGAATTACTCTATTTAATTTATAAAATTAACAAAATCAATCAAAATGAATGAGTATTCCTACCAGCATGACACTTATTGTACCATATCTGAACGACAGAGCTAATAATAACAATCGTGTATTATGGTTAGTGAGATTCGTGATGAAGATATAAAACTTAACAATCGAACGTGTTAATGTGGCGGAAGACACAGAAATTTTAACTACGATTCAGTAAATTAATAAATTTAAAAGTGAATTCACTAAATATACTTAAGCGTGGCAGAAGGATTGTGAACCTGATAATGTGTTTGTATGAATAGTGGGCATTTATTTTTAGTCTATGTGCCTAATCATAACTAGGACGTAAAATAAGCCTCTGTGAGTAATACAATTAATTGACTTTTTTGGATGTAAGTCATTCACCTCACGTACCTATTCGTACACCGTACCACCGAATATACGTACAACTCAAATTGGATGAATGGATTTAATGACACTGACATGTAAAACAAAGCTATATTAAAATCTATCCATATCAGAATATGAAACTAGAAGAATGTGTTCAGTTCACCTGCAAGTGCCCTTGAAATCGCAATAACCACAGGCAATCAAGTTTATCGGAATCTAGTACATTACAAGTAAAATTGTTATTTATAACCGTTTGCAATGCTCATCATTCCCTGCGCACACGCAACTTTTTGCACCAATAGATACCACCTGTTAGTTACAAGGTTATGTGATAGATCAGGAATTTTAATTGCGATGAGAACTTCATTGTGAACTGGTGCGAAAAACAAGGGTGTTGTAAGTTCGCTTTTGCAGTACCGGCAATATTTTTAAGGTTTTCTCCATCTGCCTTACCACTTTTATTAATATCTATTAGTTGGTTTACTCAAACCAAAGATAGCATTCAATGTCGCTATTAAAGAGTACAAGCGAAGTTTCTTTTAAGAGATATGTATGTACACACATTTAAAAAGACACGTACACACATATATTTATTAGATAAAGACTATTTTGCCACCTAAATAAAAAAAACGTGACTAATCTGGACATTTAATTTGTTTGGCGTACGTTTATATGTATTCTGTATGTTGACTCATATGTATATGAATTTGCACTAATACTTTTTAATATTTCAATAAAAAAATTATATGTTACAGTTTAAGGATAATTAGAATGTTAATTGTGTGGTGTGAATCGCGACAATGTTGATATAGAATTTCAAATATTGATGAATGATGGGAAAATGTAAAGATAACATCGCATACATTGTTTTAAATATATCTCTAAAAATATCTATTAAACATGAATGAGATTCTCTTTACTAATTTGTTTTATTACTTACGATAACGTTTTATATTTAACATTTGCTTATGTTGCGAACCAGATAACCTGGATAAGCTGGTCGTCTGCAAGGAAGGCAAATGGCTGCAGGGCGAATCACCGAAACGCTGGTGTGACACCATAACAGCCGCGCTAAGAGAAGCTACAATGTTAAGAATTATAACAAGTCAAATTTCTTCATTAATTTAAACTTTCACTGCGAGCGGAACGGACCCATTACGGACTCCGCTATACTTGTAACGATTATTTTCATAAATCTTCCGCTTTTGGTGGACAATACTTATTTGTAATGTATTGAATCTTTATTATCTATCGAGGCACTTTCAGAGATAAAACAATCTATTTTATCTGTTAATTAGCGAAGTAATTAAATTAAGCACTTGTATGAAAATCAATCACTTCTATCACACATGATGATTGGTATTATAGGGATGCGTTGCAAGACTAGGTACATTTTACTTTATATAACTTACATTTTAAATGCTTTTTTGCAATCGTGGCCGCTTTTATATTCGTTTATTAAAAAGCTAAGAATACGACGATTACAATTTCCAACAAGAAATTAAACGTAAAACTGACAAAATAAACACAATAACTTTTCACCTTCATTCCAACACCTAATTAGGCATAATGACCCTTTCACATTGTCTTTTAAATCATTTTACGTTGGGTCGTAATATCGTGAGAAGTCGCTATTGAAATTGTGTAAGTCTTTTGGCAATATCTTGTGATATAACTACGGGTCAGTTTAACGCAATTACAGCTGCTAATTGGTAACTGTAATTTGATTTGAATAACTTAGTTGTAAAACATTAAAATAATTTGTTTTTATATAGGAATAAAAAATGCAACATAGGTAGGTTTTTAAGTACCTAGTAGCACCAATGTTGTATTTTTTTTTCATTTCATTTGTCAATATAATAGGCGATCAGCCTCTTGTGCCACACGCCGTCGACTTCTGGTCTGAGGCAAGCTGGTTTAATCACGATGGTTTTGGTACATTTCAAACATGAAAAATGTGGGTCGTACGCGGAAACGACCAATGCTGCTCTTATTTAGGATATTAATATATTATGATTATCGGTAATATATTACATAACGTTATCGTATTTTAATTGGTTAATAGCGAACCTGTGTTTGTGTGTGTGTGTGACATAGCCCTATCTATTTATCCATCAATAGATGATCATGAAGTGAAATGTACTCAAACAAGCTGGCTGTGATGGTTGTTCACATAGGCCTACTGACCCTAATGCGTATGCGCACAAATGCGGGCGCGAACGAGGTAAAGGCTAATGCGCGTGCTATTAGTATGAGAATCACATTTAAGGAATAGCGGTTGGATTATTCTTTCGCGGCTACCGTGAGAAATGTACCGAATTTGTTTCACGGTAAAAACTCAAAAACTATCCAGATTTTGTTTAAAACGATTTTATTATTGAACTATTCCAAAGCGTTAAACCCTGGTGGAAATTTTTTACTTTCACTATAGGTAGGTATTAGGATATTTTATATGCGTAGTGTTTTGCAGCTCTTTTTTAAAACAGTTGGAGGTATCTCCCAGGGTAGTCGATTCCACAAATCGCTATTTTATATACATCGCTTTGATATAACTAAATATGCATAAGAGCAGTGTTGTCCTAGTGGCTTGAGCGTGCGACTCTCATACCTGAGGTCGTAGGTTCGATCCCCGGCTGTGCACCAATGGACTTTCTTTCTATGTGCGTATTTAACATTTGCTCGAACGGTGAAGGAAGGAAGTGGAGGCTGATCACCTTCTTGCCTATTAGATTTAATGATCATGTAACAGATTCAGAAATCTGAAGCTAAGACCTAAAGAGGTTGTAGCGCCACTGATTTTTTTTAAATATGCATAATAAAAATTTACATGAAGGATAGAAAACAAAATTATCAATCGCAGATGTTTGGGAAAATAACGGTTACGTGAAATCTAGACTAGTTCAAGATAACGTATTGCATGTCTCTGACATATCTAGAGCAGATTTATTGAAGCAGCACGAACAACACTTGTCGACTTATGTGTACTGCATTTTGTGTATCATATATCAGCAATACATAAAAAATCTTGCAACTGCGGGGTGGCTTTCAGACTTCCTTACTAGCTAAAGGCAAAAGGCAAGCAAGGCAAGTGATCATCTCACTAGCAGCAGGTACCTTGTGATACAGCTGTGAGAAATTACCTTAGCCATTAAAGCCTGTCAAATTAATACGACCCGAAAGTGTTCTGAAGCGTTAACGCGGTTCTGAAAGGGTGACCTATGCCGGCTATATTAATAATGCTGTTGGAAAAAGCAATCTACTCCTAAATCTATATTTTTAAGGTTTTTGCTTGGTTCTAACCTTCAATGAATTTCAATGGGCAGTTTTATACGTATAATTAAAAAAAATAGCTATATATACAATATAATTTAGATTGAGGCCTCCCTAGTAAGTCAGAGAACTGTGACAGGGAAGTTTCGCTCTTTATTAAATTAACAAAGTTTCTACAATGGTAACTAACACAATTGGTTTTAAAACGAGGGTACTGTAAAAATATTAAATATGTGAATATATGATGATATCGGTACACACAACTGTGTCAATTTTTCACATCTATATATATAAAAGAAAGTCGTGTTAGTTACACCACTTATAACTCAAGAACGGAAGAACAGATTTGGGTGAAAATTGGAATGGAGGTAGCTTAGAGCCAGGAGACGGACATAGGATACTTTTTATCCCGTTCGGCAGCGTTCCCGTGGGACTTGACATGAAACGTCAGTCACTATAAAACGTGGTATAACAAAAAAGAATAATAAAACGCAAATGATAGCTATGTAATTGACGTATAATGACAGCTATGTAATGACGTATATATGATAATTTGATATTTGTAAGAAATCAATATTCAAAATATTTCTATTAAATAAATAATTAAATGTAATGATAGTGCCATTGCCCATTCGTATAAACAGTGAAGAGAACTATAAAACTCGACATGGTCGTATGTATTCAGTTCATCCAAAGAATGATTAATGTTTCTATTTGTTGTTGTTGTCGAAAGACGCATTTAATCGAGTATTGGAGCGGGAACGTGAATATGATCACCAGGAATTAGACTTAGTAGTTCAAACGAATGTAACCCTGTTGAATTACCAGCAAGTTTATGATACTTTAATGAAGGCAAACGATGATGAAAATGGCAAGACATTCCTCATGTCATTAGTTTTAGCAACTGTTCGGGCGAGATCCAACATAGCGGTTGCAGTTGCTTCTTCTGAAATAGCAGTCACATTGTTAGAAGGATGCCGTACGGCTCATTCAGAATTAAAATTACCGTTAAATCTTCAAACTATTGAAGAACCAACGTGTAATATTGCAAAACACTCAGCAATGGCAAAAGTTTTAGCGGCATCGAAAATCATCATCTGGGACGAATGCACAATGGCGCATAAACGTGCATTAGAAGCACTTAACCGAACATTAAAAGATTTACGCAATGACTCAAGATGTTTTGGAGGAGCAATGATTTTACTGTCTGGCGATTTCCGCCAAATACTGCCAGTAATTCCAAGATCTACGGCTGTCGACGAAATAAACACTTGCCTCAAATCGTCAAACCTATGGCGCTATGTGAAGAAACTGCAGCTGACAACAAACATGAGAGTTACATTGCTTAATGATACATCTGCTGAAGATTTCTCGGAGCAATTGCTGACTATCGGTAATGGTCAAGTACCTGTCGATGAATGGAATCAAAAGACGAACTTATTAACAATGTGTTTCCAAACATTATTTCTAACTACAAAAATAATGAATGGTTGAGTGAGCGAGCAATTTTAGCGGCTAAGAATAAAGATGTAGATGACCTGAACTACATAATTCAAAATAAGATCATTGGAACAATGCTTCATTCAAATCTATTGACTGCGTCACAAATGAAGATGAAGCCACCAACTATCCCATTGAATTTTTAAACTCTTTGGACGTGCCTGGCTTACCACCGCACAATTTACGCCTAAAGGTTGGCTCCGTAGTAATCATGCTTCGAAACATAAACCAACCGTTGCACAGTTTTGCAACGGTATGCGTTTGGTGGTTAGAAAATTGAAGAACAATGTAATTTACGCTACGATAATGATAGGAAATCTCAAAGGTGAGGAAGTTCTTATTCCGAGGATCCCGATGATCC
This sequence comes from Pieris rapae, assembly GCF_905147795.1. NCBI lineage: Eukaryota > Metazoa > Arthropoda > Insecta > Lepidoptera > Pieridae > Pieris > Pieris rapae. The sequence continues at coordinate 2,290,864 of NC_059526.1, read as the reverse complement.
CAACCGATATGCCGTTTGAATTTAAAAGACTTCAATTTCCGATACGTCTTGCATTTGCCATGACCATCAACAAATCACAAGGCCAATCCTTAAAAGTTTGTGATTTAAATCTAGAACATTCATGTTTTTCCCATGGTCAATTATACGTGGCATGTTCACGGGTCGGAAGACCATCAGCGTTGTTTGTTATTGCGCCTGATAATAAAACAAAAAATGTCGTGTATCACAAGGTACTTAAGTGAAGAACAACCTATGTACTAAAATACAGAAATAATAATGAATGATTAATGTAGGTATTTAATTTTTATGTATTTTTTCCAATAAAAAAAACAAACTGCTTATTTATTGCCATTAAGGCGGAACAAAGTTCGCCGGGGCAGCTTGTAATATGTATAATTGTAGATATATAAAAAATATTTAATATAAAAGCGGAATGATGAAAGACGTCATAGACAACTCTAAGACGTTTGGACCATTCCAAGTTTTTTAAAATACATTTGTAGTACAACTCTGAGGAGCAATTAAAATGATCGATATGTAGCTACTAAAAAGCTTACTGAGAAACATAATTTAAAGGCGAAACGAAATTCGTGGGGTTATTTTTTATGATTATATTTATGTTATTATAAAATAACTTTTTACTCATATCAATTGTATAAATTTTAGTAAAAAAATATAAAAAGTATAAGGACTTTGCACATGACGCGCTGAGGTCAATGTCGTGTCACCTCTTTGACCTTGGGGTGTTAGCACAGGTTCCGTGATACAATGACATCAAACCATCTTCCGATTCTATTATCTTACGATATCTTATGATATGATATCTTAATGATATTTATTCATAACAATACCCCTTAACTTCTTTACATAGTTTTGGGGTGAATTCATTTACAAATAACATAGTATAAAATTGAATATAAGCTCATACATTGACTGATAATTCTTAAACCCGGATCAATACGACCAAAGCACTCTCTTGACAGTCCACACGAACTGTCACAAATAACTATTACATGAAACTTTTAACCATCTACAAGCTAGATGATTCTACAGAACTGCTTGACTCCTAAATGCAGAGCAGAATATGTTAAACAATTGCATATATGAGAAACACTTAATTTTCTTTTAATTTTCCCTTTTAACCCGCCATGCCCAGTCGGGAGCGATGTATGTGGATCGGATCCTACGCCAGATTACTATTAAGAGACTTGAGTAGAGAATGCCCATACATATATATGCATGTGCATGGTAGAATATTAAAGTTTACCATACGTTTACAGTTTTTACCTAAAATGTTAATCTTGAGCGATTTAGTTAATATTTCTTGAAGTGGAATTGAGGTTGATTTAAGGCCTAAAGCGAATTATTTTGACAAGATTTCCCTATTAATAGGGGACTTAATATATTATTAAATTCGCTACGATGAAGTCTTGATTAAGCAGTGACTCAACAGTTAATTTGAGGTTTACTTAATTAAAATAATAATACTATTGATTTATCAATTACACAATGTAGAACATAGTTATCTTAATAAGCATATAATAATAGTTTAAACACTGTGATCATAATATTTAAATGTAAAATTTATATTTAAAAATGGCACACTAGAAACAGGTTTACAAAGATCAACGAACTGTTATCACAAAAACATAAGCCAAATTGTTATCAGCTTAATTTATTTTCAATAACCTCCATCTTTTTAACGTAAGGTGAAAACACAAAAATATATATATATAAAAATTAACAAACTAAAAAAAACTAAGTACATATATTTGTAGAAAAACATAATCTAAACATTTAATACAGTCCACAGCGATCGAACCTCATACTACAGCTATGAAACACATTTCTGAAAGTTATTATATTGGCGCTTCTAAACGGGCCATGTTTTGCTGCAATTGATGGCTGCAACACATGGCCCGGCAACATTGCAAACAATGTCAGCCACACTATGCAATGTTGCAGTAATGTCCCGGCCATATAGCCAAACATGTTTTGTGTAGCCACTTATGGCCGATATGGCCCCGATGGGTTGCCGAACGATCGCTAGGCTATCGAATTCAACTGCAATATTGCACAGCCAGTTCTATTGTTGTTTCAGTCACTCTCTTTGTTATGGCATAGTGTAGCCTTTTCTACGCGACATGAAGTTTGCTATGAGTGAAGTGTGCCTGTTGCTATATTCTGTGTTTTGCGATCAGCTGCATTTTGACAACTACGTAAAAATGGTTACTGGTCTAACAAGACAATTACTGATTTTATTGAAGAAATACATTTGCACCCCGAGTTGTGGGATATAAAAACCGGCTCATACAAAGATAGAAATTCTAAAAAAGATGCATGGAATGAAATCACTGAAAAGTTTGGCATAACAAGTAACGAGGCTTACAAAAAATTCAGAAGCCTAAGAACTTACGCAAATAATGAGGAGAAAAAGAAGAAAAGTGGTAGTGCTGGCGGTAAAACAGTAAAGTGGTTTGCTTAAGATGCGATATCGTTTCTCTTTACTCAAAATACCACGAATATAGGATTACATAGTGAAAATGAAAACTTCTAACGTAAGTATCTTTAATAAAATATTTTAGTCATTATAAATGTACATATCTCTGTATTACGTATGTATCATATCGATTGATAAATTGAACTTCTTCCCTCGAAATCTTTTGCAACTTGTTTCCATTCTGTTACTCCTGACGGCATCTGAAAGGCTTAAAGATATACTAAAAATTTTATGCATTCACAGGCGACTGAAACTACATACTGACATCAGTGCTGACCCACGTGAAGTCGTAGAATCAGAAACAACCGACACTTTGGAAGCCGTCGATACTACTCCAAAACCACGTACTAAAAGGCTCAAAATATTAGACGCGATGCTGGCGAAAATAAAAACGAATATGCTGCTACTAGATACCTATTATTATTAAATTTAAAAAGTACATAATAGTTACTACCTATGCGTAACATATTTAATAAACCTATGTTAACTTACCTTGATGTATTATTTTAATCCTTCTATAATAGCTGTACACACCTCTTGTATAAAAGTTGAAATCTAACACTCGGAACAGGGACATAAAACTTTTAAATGAATCTCCTGTTGCCAAAAACCGTAGAGTTATCGCAAATCTCGTGATGGCGATGAAACAGGTTCTCAGGCTGTTCTCATGTTTGTATCATTTCTTTTTATTTTTGATCCAATTTTGTTTAAGAGAAAGTCAAAGTCGCCTTTTGAAATTCTAGCCAAGTTCTTGAATAATTTATTATCAAGGCTTATTACTGCTAGACTCAAATTGTCTACAGTTTCACGCCTATTTAAATAAGGTCGAATCCTCAATCTCTTCTTTTTCTGTTCTTTTAAAATTAATATAAGCTGCTGCGACAAGTGTGATTTCATCAGCCATTGTTGCCGGTATGTGTGGCCCGTTTAGGAGTCTGCATCATGGGCCATACTAATGCTGACATATTGCAACACATGGCCCGGCCATAGATTGCTCGGCCATCATCTGCATTAAAACATTTTTGTGATGGCCGGACAATTAATTGCCAATAGTGCAGCCATCAATTGCAGAAAAACATGGCCCGTTTAGAAGCCCCATATATGACAGTTATGTCTAAAAACAAACTTACAATTTACACTACATTTAATATGTGCCTTGCAACAGTTTTTATTTGAAAGTTTATTGTCGTTAGTATTTTTATTCCCTATTCCCTAATTCCCCACCTATTATTTATGTTCTCCACCGTTTAAACCTTACCTCAACATCCACAATCATGCATGATCATAATTAGCCAAATCGGTCCATTTATTCAGGTCCAGACGTTCTCGAGTTTTAGCGATACAAATGAACAGAATTTAAACATACATAGATGCATTTTTTATTGTCGTGTCACACTTTTTTGTTAGGATTTTTATTTCGTCTACATGGACTTTTTGTACCATTAATGATTAAACAAACCTGTCCTGAATAAGTGTATTTAGTTATCATATAGTATAAGTAAGCCATAAGGCGGTGTCATGTATTTAAGTATTCTAAATTGCATTATATTTATTTTTCCTAGCATCTATATAGAAACATTAGTTTACAGAATATATCATCGACAAATCCCATATCACAGCGTGTCAATACCCTAACTAAATAATTGGTCGGGTTAAAAATGAAAGTGATGTCTTCATCTGTCATGATGCAACCATTTGATTCTATTTATTATGGGGCTTCTAAACGGGCCATGTTTTTCTGCAATTGATGGCTGCACTATTGGCAATTAATTGTCCGGCCATCACAAAAATGTTTTAATGCAGATGATGGCCGAGCAATCTATGGCCGGGCCATGTGTTGCAATATGTCAGCAATAGTATGGCCCATGATGCAGACTCCTAAACGGGCCACACATACCGGCAACAATGGCTGATGAAATCACACTTGTCGCAGCAGCTTATATTAATTTTAAAAGAACAGAAAAAGAAGAGATTGAGGATTCGACCTTATTTAAATAGGCGTGAAACTGTAGACAATTTGAGTCTAGCAGTAATAAGCCTTGATAATAAATTATTCAAGAACTTGGCTAGAATTTCAAAAGGCGACTTTGACTTTCTCTTAAACAAAATTGGATCAAAAATAAAAAGAAATGATACAAACATGAGAACAGCCTGAGAACCTGTTTCATCGCCATCACGAGATTTGCGATAACTCTACGGTTTTTGGCAACAGGAGATTCATTTAAAAGTTTTATGTACCTGTTCCGTGTTAGATGTTAGATTTCAAGTAGAGTGTTAGATTTCAACTTTTATACAAGAGGTGTGTACAGCTATTATAGAAGGATTAAAATAATACATCAAGGTAAGTTAACATAGGTTTATTAAATATGTTACGCATAGGTAGTAACTATTATGTACTTTTTAAATTTAATAATAATAGGTATCTAGTAGCAGCATATTCGTTTTTATTTTCGCCAGCATCGCGTATAATATTTTGAGCCTTTTAGTACGTGGTTTTGGAGTAGTATCGACGGCTTCCAAAGTGTCGGTTGTTTCTGATTCTACGACTTCACGTGGGTCAGCACTGATGTCAGTATGTAGTTTCAGTCGCCTGTGAATGCATAAAATTTTTAGTATATCGTTAAGCCTTTCAGATGCCGTCAGGAGTAACAGAATGGAAACAAGTTGCAAAAGATTTCGAGGGAAGAAGTTCAATTTATCAATCGATATTATGATACATACGTAATACAGAGATATGTACATTTATAATGACTAAAATATTTTATTAAAGATACTTACGTTAGAAGTTTTCATTTTCACTATGTAATCCTATATTCGTGGTATTTTGAGTAAAGAGAAACGATATCGCATCTTAAGCAAACCGCTTTACTGTTTTACCGCCAGCACTACCACTTTTCTTCTTTTTCTCCTCATTATTTGCGTAAGTTATTAGGCTTCTGAATTTTTTGTAAGCCTCGTTACTTGTTATGCCAAACTTTTCAGCGATTTCATTCCATGCATCTTTTTTAGAATTTCTATCTTTGTATGAGCCGGTTTTTATATCCCACAACTCGGGGTGCAAATGTATTTCTTCAATAAAATCAGTAATTGTCTTGTTAGACCAGTAACCATTTTTACGTAGTTGTCAAAATGCAGCTGATCGCAAAACACAGAATATAGCAACAGGCACACTTCACTCATAGCAAACTTCATGTCGCGTAGAAAAGGATACACTATGCCATAACAAAGAGAGTGACTGAAACAACAATAGAACTGGCTGTGCAATATTGCAGTTGAATTCGATAACCTAGCGATCGTTCGGCAACCCATCAGGGCCATATCGGCCATAAGTGGCTACACAAAACATGTTTGGCTATATGGCCGGGACATTACTGCAACATTGCATAGTGTGGCTGACATTGTTTGCAATGTTGCCGGGCCATGTGTTGCAGCCATCAATTGCAGCAAAACATGGCCCGTTTAGAAGCGCCATTAAATCTAGGCATTGCGATTACGCTTACAGAATAAACTGTTTCCTTACGAAATGGCCAAATTTGTATTAAAAGTAAAATATCTATAGTAATATTATAAAGAAGAATAATCTCATCTCAAAACTGGGCGAAACTAATATTTTGAGTAACAACAGTTAATATTCGCTAATAAAGATAAATATATTAGAAAAAAGTAATTATGAAGACCGTTTAAATCATTTTATTTACTTGAATTATTCCAAACCTTACATGATAAAGCAATTGTAATATTATGAACGTCTAACAATTCATAACACAGTTAGCATCTACAAATTATATTACGTAAAGTCTATCCGTGCATGAAGTATTACCACAAAACTATTAGAACAATAGATACAATTTATCGAAAGTAAAATTGCTTCAAATTGTGGTAAACCGCTCATCTGTGTAATGTGAGAAACTGCGGAACTGATGTGCGGTCTGCCCTTGATCAACCTTGATTATAGTCAACACATGATAACCGAGATTATTATAGAAAGAGTGGAGAAAAGAAAAAGAGTGGTAATGGCCAGTCTTTTTAATTCTATAATTATGATTACTGAGAATTGGGTAATCAGACTTGAAAAGCCACACTGATCTATTTTGTATGTAGTTCACAAGTACACATTACCAATGACATACAAATGAATTTTGATTACATTAATTTTTAGCTAAAAAATTTTCATATTGCTCTCTTAAATCCTTCTAATATATATATTATAATTATAATAATACTTTGGTCTAGGAATACATAGAAATTAAATATATATACAGCATTTAATATCAGGCAATATTATCATGTTATAATCTAGTACGCAACACAATCGTCCCGTTTCTAAATGGTAATTATGGTATTCAATGTATTAAATGGTATTCTTGTGCATCTTCGTCCTCATCGCTATGGGCTAAAGGCTATTAAACGGTCACTAACAATTTCACTTATAAAAGGCACTACTTAGTATTCCAAGTGCTTGTCCTGTTCCGCTCAAAGGACTTGGTACCGTCTGAAAATTGTCCACTCATTATGAATGATAAAGACGCCGGTAACTTCGTCTTGCTGTAAATTCGCGCACATGTTTCAAATTTAAAATTTTACTCTGTGTGAATTGTTAAATAACTATCAATACGCAATATTGCAGGTATTAAATAGTAAATATTGTAATGTGTCAATTGGAACGACTATTTAAAATCTGAAGTGGAAATTGTTATAACTTGTAAGAAGTCTTGTTCTTTTAAGAAGTAGTAGGGAGAATTGGTGCAGTTTACGAATGGGTGTCCACGTGGAGGACGACCACATAAGTGATGTGATGACATATTCACATGCATGAAAGACAATTCATGGCGGCGAGTCGCACGCAAGGCGAGTCAAAGGCGTGTCTTGGTCCGCTTGCCAAGTGGATGAGGAGCTGGCGCTAGACATAAATTCAATAAAACTTAAATAATACAATAGATAATTAATATTTAATAATATTATTTCTATCGTATTCACCAATTTGAACCATTTTAATAAGGTGATTTAATTTGATTATTTCTTTAAGATTTAGTTGACAGTCCATCACTTTTTTGGCCTAGAACTAGAACAAATTATCAACAGTAATAGCAATATACTGAAATGTTAAACAGATTTTGTAAGTTTCATATTTGCAAGGAGTAAGATTCACTTAGCACGTACTTTCTAAGTGTAACTGGATCGTACAAATCGACTGGATCCGATGACCCGGTTGTATAACTGAATATTGATGACTGTATACACTCATATATAGAATAACATTTATAACAGCTACTGTGCTATCCGAGGTTTTATATAACTTTTATATAACATTTCTATAATAATATAAGGTATATATAATCTAAAGTTAATCTATATATTTATACAGATAAATAACTGAAATATTATTATAAAAGACATTGATTGTAAGACAAGCATTGTATGTAATGTAATATCAAATCTATGGCATATATATCTGATTAACAATAATCCATATAAATTAATTCATAATATTAACCCAAGTACATAAATACTTAAAATAATAGTTCCTTTGTTAAGTCCCATTCAAAATATTGCCGTTCGTCGTAAATCGTTTAAAAACATACTAACAAATCAGCAATTTAGCCTCCCATTGAAATGTTACAGCAGACAAGTTGTATTGTCAGTCCATTCACTATTGTGTGTATGACAACACCATACATTGACCTGATCGTTAAAACATTCAACATTTACAAAACACCACATTATGCTAAACATCCTTTTATAAGCTAAGGTTCAATCGAAATAACCTGAACTGTTGAACTGGTTTAACTACTGAATGATTCAATATATTTAAACGACACCAGAGTCGTCAAAATATATTGAATAAACTGACTAAACGTAAAAAGACTGGGAAAGGTAGAAATGCATTTGTGCATCCCCTGGCCGCGAAAGTAGCAGGGTGAATGGGATGCGACCCAAGATGTAAGACAAAGCAACAAAGCTTTATTAGAATAATAAAAGTTATCCTAATCAATAAAAAAATTGTCAATTTTTGATTAAAAATTAATGTTTGAATGTTAATTATGCTTTTAGGATATTGCATGATTAAAAGTAACTTATATTCACTGGGCTACTACAATTAAGAATGTAAGGTAAATCATATCAAGAACGAAGTAGATTTCACTAACAAACCAGGAATTATGTCATTGAAATTGTCAAAGCATACGCGTAACTCTCTTTACTCTAGGAACTTATCGAGTAAAGCAAAAAGAAAAGGCAATCCGCAGTACGAAGCAAAAGTTCAAACGGTATTTAAATAAATTTGTAAAGCGAATAATAGATAAGAAATAAAATACAGGAAGTAGCAAAGCGTAATTACAAGTTCTCAATTAGCATAATTATGCTATCAACACGTCAATCAATTAAGTACTTATTGTTAGCTCACCTAGAGATCTAGTTCCCATACAGACTATAGGAAGACTGACAGCTAATGGTGCATTCACACAAATTTTGTGGGCCAGTTGAATTGCAACATGCATTGGGTAACTTTATTATTAACCCACTTCAAAAACCTTTTTAAAAATACCATAGTAATTGGCTATACATGTTGTATCACAGTTGTCATATAGAAACGGTAGTTAATATTAAAGAAAAGAACACAAAGGATCTAAATCAGTTTTTATCATTTTTTTCATAATTATTTAATTATGCATGTTCTGCTTTATCAGTCAACAACGCTCTCGTCTAAAATTACGTTAAAACATTTCTCTCACAGTATAACGTTTTCATATTACAAAGAATTTCTTTGACTTTAGATACCGATCTATCAAAGAGAACTCAACTCGCTGTCGTCAAAAGATAAAACGATATCTTTAATTAAAAAACAACGTAATTACAAGCTCCGGTGTCTTATAATTTTGCGAAAACTTAATTAAGGTATTTTTGTTAATTAAAAGACAAACGTAATGGTTTTGTTAAAACTTGGGCTGAAGTAGAGAATACTTAAAATATGGATAGTTAATGTTAATATGAAATAAATTGATACAAGAGATTTGTGAAATATTAAATGTATTTCAAATAAACGATAAGTTCATGAACAAGTGTCAGGTTATTTACAAAAAAAAACGATTTATAAAAGTCATTTTTATAAAAATTTAATCAAACTAACTTATTGTGTTATCAAGTATCGCAAAGAAAATAATAACCATAAACTATTGAATACTCTATAAAAATAAAATAAGTGATATCGTTTATAGTCTATTACTTCGTCAAGTGTCAGAACCCAGATCAAAGTATTTCCCTAAGAAAATTGTAAGGATTCGATAAATTGAATATTGTCTATCAAAGGGAATTTAAGTACAATTTCAATAATTAAATGTTTTCTCACACCTTATAAACGAATGTGACACGACAGTTCACAGTGATAAAGGCCAACTATACTTTGCGTCTCTTTATGGGTTATTTTCGTTGCGATAAAAAGACGGACGACTAGGTAATGACGATGATATCAGAGATATTCTTTTATGCAAAATAATAAATCTAACTCTTAATATCTTAATAAATCTAACTCATAAACATACCCTAATTATATTACTTTACAATATTTTTAGTAAAACAATTAACTTGTATTTGTGTAGTTAATGATAATATCTATTATAAATCATTATTTATTTTGTAATCACTATCTTCCTGTTAAATTGTATTTAAACTGTGATAAAAAGTGATAGATCACTACTAAAATAAAATACTCGATGTATATTTAAGAAGATATAAATTTATTTCTAACAGCCTCCAAACTTTTAAATGAGGGAAGGAAGAATCGTGTTTTACCTACAATAACAATTACCTACATATAAAGTCTGGAAGATATCGATAGGCAATAAGTTAGCACATGTACACATTTTGATGTTGTGTGTGCAACAAAACTATTTTATTTTAATATATTATCTATATATACCTCGCCTAAACATTTGAGGCATTTATTTTTACGTATCCAGGAAGCGAAGTTCATTGACCTATAACACCGTAAGTGTGTAGCATATCTTTCAACACACATAGCGATTTAGCAGTTGCGCAGTTAAACAGACAAACAAACACTGAGTGCATTAGTAAAAATAAGTACTATGGACTTTCTATATGCGCATTTAACATTCGCTCGAACGGCGAAGGAAAACATGGTGAGGAAACCGGATTGCCTTAAACCGAAAAAGTCGACTTGTGTCAGTACAGGAGGCTGATCAGCAGATTGACAATTGAAACTGATACAGAAATCTGAGGCCCAGACCGAATGGTTGAGGCACCACTGATTTATTTAAAGTATTACAGATGCGCCACAAACGTATTATAATTATACCCAGTCTCGCATCGTTAGGTCCGCCTTTAGAGTTTTGGAGAAAATGATTTGATCCTTATCAATTGCATTACTCGATCGTGATTTAAACTTTAAAGCCGTTGAGGTGATATTCATAGAAAGGACTTTCTGTAAAGATACATGCCCATGACAAGAGTCAGCCATAGAAAGCATCAGTAACGCTCATAATTATTTAAAAAAATATTGCGTAATCATGAATATTAAAAAATCCAGTGGTTAGAAAAACATTAGTACTTAATGTTTTTATTTATATCTTTCTTCATAAATATTTTCAATATATCTTTCTGAAGTAGAATAAAGGCTACCGAAGCGAAAATGAAATATCCAAAACCGCCCTTTTAGGATTATACAAATCCAACTATATTAGAGAGAAAATAATATTAGGAAATCCACGAATCTGTGAAACATCCTTAAATGTATAAAGCTTTTTATTTTTATAATGATACACAAATAAAGCTTTCACATAGATAATTAATGTTTAGCTAATATGGAACAGTATATTAATAAAAACTTAGTAGATAAAAAAATAGCTGCAACCCTAACCAGCAGCATCTGATGTTAGTTAATATAAATTGTTTCAATTAAATCAAATAAAAATCAATATTAATTTATGCTTTTTACATTTTGTATCTCAATTATATCTTCTACACATCAAAGGACTCACCATTATTTTTATCTACCAAATTAACCAATTTTCCTATCTATCAAATTGTATTGACGCTGTGTAGAGTGCAGTGTCCAGTGCTTTAGTTAAAATCGTGTATTAAAAGACTCCAAAGAATACCGAAATAGAAGAATTGGTAGCCTAGCCCATTATAAGCAAAAAGTCCCAGGTCGTCGGCTGGAGCGCATGTGACAGTAAAGGAAGCACATTAAGTAATACTAGAAACCAGTAGATCCCAGGTACCACTCATTTGGCAGAGTGGAGGATTTGCTGCAGCCAGTAATTAGGAGGAGGTGGCTCAGGACAGCGCTGAAGGTTACCAATTTTGGAGACACATTACCGCAGAGTGACTGTGAGTATGAATGAATAAGTTTCAGGATATAGAAATAAACGATTTAGGGCCTGTTTCACAATGTATGGATAAAGTGTCAAATAGCTATGCAACACATAAATTATTCGAAAGATAAAAGTTTCAAATAAGATACTTCGAATTTCATGACGTATAGCGCTATCTGACAGTCGTGAAACGCAAAAATACTATTTATCCTACGAATAAGTAATAAATAGCTTATTTGGAACTTATCCGGACATTGTGAAACAGGCCCTTAATACAGTAATATAATAACTCAGTGCCATGGCAACTATACCGTTAACGTCTGGTAAACAAAGCTATCGAGTGGAGAAAATGAAAGTGGTCGGCATAATGACGTTGCTTTCGTGACATAAATCATATCTAAGGAACATGGCTTCTATTATGGATACTACTATGCGAACTCATTCGTATGAGCTCTCTTGTATTTTTTATACTAGCAGCCCCCGTATACTTCGTTTCTCCTCTATGGCAAGAGACCGTACGGTATGAGTTTGATTCCATGGAAGATGGGTCGTGTTTTGGTATGGGATGCCACCTGTTCAGACACATTGGCCCCTTCCAATCTTCATGGAACCAACAACAGAGCTAGTGCGGCTTGTGCCTGCAAATACAGGGGTCAAGGCTCTGAATATGATTTTGTCCCATTCGGTGTCGAGACCCTTGGTCCGTGGGGTCCTAGCGCGTTAAGGCTTTTTAGTGAATTATCAAAAAGGTTAGTCGACATCACAGGAGAAGGAAGAGCTGGCTGCTACCTCGCACAAAGAATTAGTCTGGCTTCAAAGGGGGAACGCTGCCAGTATCTTCGGAACCTTGCCTAAAGGGACTCCTTTTAATAATATTTTTTAATAATTAAATTTTAAGGTTAGTTATTAGGTATATTTTTATGTATTATGCTATTTGTATTGTACATATACATATATACATTAATAATATACTTATATATTTTAGTCTATTTTTAGTATGACTTTGGCCATGTATAGTCTGCAAGTGAATAAATAAATACTATACTATTATATTTAGCTAATAAGCCGCAGTGGCCACAAAAGAATCAGTCAAACACAAACCCTTCGTCATAATCAATCATTGCTGAATATTCTACGTCAAAATACAAACTAAAGTTAGATACATATAGTAACACTATGAGTACGGATAAAGCAAACTTTATATATATTTCAGTAAAAATCACACGTAGGTATAATTTTTAATGTAATAAAGGCAAACGAGCAGGAGGCTTACCTGATGTTAAGTGATACTTCCCACTCACATTGACAGAAAGCTGGCAAGTGCGTTTCGGGTATATTATTTCTTAAAGGACTCTAAATCGAATTAGGTCGGAACTAATTCTTGTTCCACATGCGGGTTCCACATAGTGATGGTGTTTGGAAGATTTCTTAAGCATGCTTCATATCTGTGTAAGTAACAATCTTTAACGCCCTTGTATATACCTGATGTTTTTCTCACACTGCGAAAAATGTATCGAAAAACTCGAAATCGAGAAGCGTAAATCATAGTAGTGGATAGTTATTAGTGTTGAAGTCTGATCATTTATCATACAAACGTGGTCTGCATATATACAAACGATTATAACAGATCCTTTATTAGGATCCGTCACTTTACTATACGTAATGTACGTATGTAATGTTTTGATAAATGAGTAATGTCATGCGGCCGAGACAATTGTATTTCTCTTAATATAAGAACAATAAGGACCCATTTTCTTCATCTGTCACTTCCACATCGTATTTAAATTAAATTTGGTAACTCCATACAGATATTCGCAATAAATTGTATACATTTTTGCATTGCAATAAACATAAAGCCTTGAAGACAGAATCCTTAAAGGTGCAGATAGAATTCACTTCTCGTATATAGCCGCTTAGGTCCTTCTCTATCTTCCTTTAAGCCAGGATCACCAGGATATAGATAGTATGCCTTACTTTTATGGTAATTGATCAGAAATTATCGTGATTGCACTTTTGCGCTTACCTTAACTATTTTTTTTTCTCACTCTGTTGCCTAGAAGAGATCGCTCGAACGCGCTAAGATGGTTAATTTCTCTACTTTTTATCTCTAATTTTCTATATACATCGGAATAGAAACTACATTTTTTAAAACATACGTGTAATTTAGGTAACAATGTGCCTCTACTCGCCGAAGCGTAACTTATCTTGTAAGGTAATATACTGTACTTTACCCGCGTCACAGCTGACGGAGTTTTATTTGAAAAACTGCTACAAGACGTCAGCTTCAGATATTATATTCAAAAATCGAACACAATTGTTTTGTTACTCAGTTTTGTAAGACGTTATTTTGTTATTTTTGACAAAACTATTTGTGAAAGTTAAACCGTGTAATTATAATTTAGTAAATAAGTATATACTTGTATATATACACTTACTTACACATGGTGTTTTTAATATAATAATTGACTTAAAAACGACGTGGATATGACAGAGAATACAATTGTCTCGGCCGTAAAAAATTACTCATTTTAATAAATGATTAAGTATATAAAATAATTATATTATTGTCTTTTCTTTTTAATAAAAGACAATGCGTATAATTTAATTAATATTTAGTAATCAAGTAAGCATATAAGCTATATATACCTAGATAGAAACGCAACAGTTGTTTCAAAAATGAAAATAAGTTTCTGTAAAATGTAAAAAGCTGCGTTAAAAACACATTTTTGAGAAGAACTTTGAAGAACAAAATGTTAAATAACTTCCAGAAGAAATAATTCAATACATAAGAAGTTGTAGAATAGACAAAGTGATAAATTACAAATCATAAAGATTAAAAGTCACAAAAACTTGAATAAAGTTAGGAAAAACAATGTTTTTGTGCCTTCAAAAGTTAAACCTCTGAAGCATAACAGTGTCTATTTCAAAGAAAATAGTTTCCTTGATTATAAAACCGAGGTTTCTCATAATTAAAGTACTACAGAAGTATAATGAAAGGAATTCAAACAAATTCTCTTTTTCAATATTTCTTTTACTTTTACTTGTGTTTTTTGTTATTCTTGTATAATATAAAATAGATATAATTTTAAGGTAATTTATGAAGCGATTGTTTCTAATATAAATAAATTAAACTTAGAATAAATTCGAATTCGATTCGCCGAAATGCCATAGAATAAATTCTTTTAACTTCCCACTCAAGAATTTTCCGCGTGGGTACAACCTTCGGAACTTATAAGATAATATCAAAGTTGTTGAATTATAAACCAAATTTAACTCTGAAATAAAAGTAAACTCAAAAGTTCGTTGGTTTCCATCCCCTCATCAACAAAAAATCATATTGTCATAGTATCAATAAGGAAGAGTCCTTGAGAGATAAAAATCCGCTGCTTAGTAATCCTATCCTTAATTTTAAATAATTTAATTAAGATGGAAAACATTAATCATGTATTTTGTATGTTCACCTAGAGTTATTAGTATAATTTACATATGCGGGACATACGCCCATGTCTCGCAATTTTTAACGTGTTTTTACGTTACTTTTTTTTTTAATATAACGTACGTGTCACAGCATAGTATTCACTCACGATTATGTTATAATTATACCTATATGCGAATTTAAGCTGCAATTAACATTCTAGAGATAGTCATAATTAGTCTTTACATAAGTGGCTAGCTTTCTCCGATTTGCTGAGAATAGAAAAATTTATGATAAAGCGTGGGAAAATCCCATATCACGAAGATAGGATTAGATTGACATATTTGCTGATGTCTAGACAATTGTGTCAATGATAAATTAAATAAAAATACTGGTAATAACAGCCTCTTATAAAAGCCTTGTTTTCAAACATTTATATATGTTTACTGACAGTTTTGCTCTTCCGTTCTACGCCCTTGATTTGACAACATGTAAAATTATAATCATTTAATGTATTTCGTTTTTGATGATGATAAGTGTACATTATGTTACCTACATGAATAAATAATTTTTTAATTTGAATTTGTACTCTACTGGCTAAGTGATTAAATGTCTTGATCAGGAGAAAATTTATTGAAACTAATGTCTTAACTGCGAAATATCCAGCTTCATTACTTAAACATTAAAGTGTGAACCAGTTTTAATTGACCCACTTATCTCATACTTTAAGTTTCAGTAAAGTATACCTGAGTGTAGATTTAAGTGATTATGTAATATTGACAAGGAAACGAAAGTTATAAAAGTACCTTAAAATATATATACCTTATTCACTTTCGCTTTTATCAGCCTAAATTTACAAAGTACAATATTTGTATTTATTATTTATTACAAACCATCGCCTTACAACCATAATTTGATTTTAATTTATAGTATTTGCTTTTTTTATAAAACTGGGGGCAGGAGGCTCACCTGATGTCAGTGATACCGCCGCCCATGGACAGTGTCAATGCCAGAGGGCTCACGAGTGCGTTGCTGGCCTTTTAAGAATTGGTATGTTTAAGTTTTTTGTTAAACTCATTTAGGAGGTACAGAAACTGCTGAATTTCTAAGTCCAAAAGATTTATTCCATAGTTTAAATATATTTTAAACAATGTATTATAAACAAAAATGATACTGATATCAAATAAGTTATCAAAAGGTTAAAACTGACGTAAAATCAGCATTTCGCAACGAAATGTGCAAAATATTTGTAAGTGAATAATAATAATTAAGTAATTATCGATTCGCGTTATAACAGAATCAACTCGACAGGACTAGGATTCAAAAGGACTTAAAACCAATGCTTATTGTAATATGAATAGAGTATTATTGAAGAACTTAAGCTACCTACACAACAAATCCTTCGGTGAGTCACAAATATTCAAACCCTAAACCGAGAAAAACATTTAGAACCTTACGACACTTCGTTATCAATGTAATTAAAAATCAATTAATTTTCAAACCAATTAAATGCGTGACAGCACAATATCCGAAGGTTCCTAACACCAAATTACATTTGCACTATTAACCTTGGTCACAAAGCGTTTAGCCACTGTTCACTTCACTTTATCACTGATTACGTAGTAGTTTTTTAATCCGACAAATAGGAAAACGCGTGCGGCCTCCATGCACGGCCGTGAGCGACTGTTGACTTATGCGCGTACAGCGAAAAGTCGCTTACTAAAATGCGACACTCACGCGCAGATAGATAATAATTTATAATCCAGCGCTGTTTTGCTTTAGTATAGAAAGTGCTTTCTTCGACAGGTAGTTTCGTTTCGCTTGATTGATGGTGAAAACTGAAATTTCAGAACAGCTATTCATATTATAAACTGACAATCTGTACGTTATTAGCATTAAATTTCTCCAAATTTATAGTTTTATATCTAAAGGTAAATGCCGATATGTGTCTACAGCAAATTTATTTAAGTTCTTCTTATATTTATCTTTCAAACCACAGTTCTGTCTTGCAAACAACACCATAATATATTAATATATATACTACCTTTCAGTGCATAAGTTCAACGATATTTTTGGTTTGTTCAGGCCAAATATCGTTCAAACACATAGAACATGTACAATTTTATTGCAAACATCTCGAAGGTCGTAGGAAAAATCAATCATCAGAACAATGACGGAAGTGCTTCAAAAGACAAACAATTTGTTCGTTCTTGATTGATTTAGATTCATTTGTAATATGGACTTTGCTCTCTTGTAGCGGAATATCTTAATGAGTACTGAATGTTAATTGAACTTACAACAAATTACTAATAAATATATATTTAAATACTTGGCTTGATACTTAGCAATTTCCAATTGTGTTCTTATTTTAAACCGTTCAAAATATTCTATATACAAAACGGAGGACGCCAGATTTTGAAAAGCGGAAGCTACATATTGCCATATGGTCTTTCCTGTAATCCGCGAAGCCTTACCTCTCGCTAACCAACTGTTCGTGCTTTGCGTCACTTGACAAATACAAAAACACCTGTTGCTACAACACATCAAGGCAAGTATGAAGGTCAATGGCATTATTTTTATATTTTCCTTAATTTTTAATTCTGTGACTAGGAATATTATTTTTAGTATAAGTAGACCTATACAATATTCCTACTCAATAATAGTATAAATTCAAAACCTTAAAGAGCCAAGATTAGAGTAAGTCAGTAGTTTTCTATTAATTTATAAAAGTAATACTTTTAATTATTTCGCTTTACCCAATCGACATTATAGAACTAGAAAAAACAAGTATAATAATCTATTACATAATCACTCATAATAATGATAATTTATTATCATTAATCGTCATCAAGCACATAATCAAATAAATATCTTTACGTTTTAATCATTAATCAATCATTACTGCGCGAAAATCGGAATTTATGAATATTTAATGAATTAAGTGGATCTTAAGAATCTCATAAATTAATGAACATTATCATGTAATTTTAACATTAAAAGCTTTTACATTTATTCATTTCTTTAAGTATATCTCATGCAATAAATACAAAAACAAACATAAAGTATTAAATTCAAAGGAAGGCAACGCCCTCGCGAGTTTAAGCATCGAGTGAACGTTCTTTCTTAAACGAGATGAGAATTTAATCTACGGGTATAATAGAATGTATTTGTAATAAAGAAAACCTAGACAAGAAGACAAAAGTTTTTAACTTAATTTAACATTCTTAACAAATAAAGTTTTAAGGTTAAAAACGACATAGTTTAAGCAAAGCATATGCAATTTAACAAAGCATCATAATTTAAATGCAGCATTTTATTAATGTTTTTGTATTTCATTTACACTTTCGTATATACGATATTCCCAATAGCAGAATAGATCAAGTGAATGCACAAGGTCGTTGTAACCGGTCCGCCGCCACAGCCTCCGCAACTCCCTTTCAGGCTGTATTGGTCAACGATATGCGAATTGAATTATAAGCGTGGGGAAACACTGGGCCTTCAACTTGCCCAACCTGATGTCATCAACAAGTATGTTGTAAATGTCGTGTAAGATCATTACATGTTGTCATGTTGGGAAACTCACTCTTAATTTTGTTGAAGGCAGACTATGCCATGTGTTTCGCTGTATTACTTAGTAGCGTGATGTTATAGATGCCATCTATAAAAGGACTAGCTGAAACTTTATTTTGTTTAAGGGACTTCTACAAATTAAACTTTATTTTCCTTATCAACATTTTAAAATTAAATCAATATTTAAAATAAAAGATCTTTATGTAGATTTACTACCAATATGTAATAATAATACTATTAAATGTTGTAAGCATACATAGGCGTTTGATATTTTATTTTCTGTCCTTATTTATCTCATGTTACTTCACAATAAGCAAATATAGTAATGTAATGTATAATTATTAGCATCATTGGTTCGATCTCGTTCTCATCCTTATGTTCAATCCATTCGTGGACAGCCTACATACGAACCTACGACCATTTCATTGGAGTTTCATTCCATTCTATGTGCGCATTTATTTTTCGAACGGTAAAGGAAAACGACTTGCTTATTATATTGACAAATAATCATAAAACTGTGAAAGGATTTAAAGGCCCAGACCTAAAGAGGTTGGAACGCTGCTGATTTATTATTTATTTATTGTTTAGTAATGTCTATATGTATATACTATACAGTAAATAAATATGTAAAGTATGAGCATATTTTTATTCTATTTTCAGTGGATTATACATCTACTTTCTCTCAACTATGGTTTAGTGACGAAATATTGATAATTTTGTATCGATTTGTCCTGTGTTCTTAATATTCTTTTAAAAGTTTGGGAATAAATGAAGGCTTAATAGTTGTGCTAAGAGAATATAAAGTCTGGGTACAATGTGTAAACGACTCTGAAAGCATCTTAAGATGGTAGAGCTGGTAACACTCTAGGAGTGTAAAAGGACACTAGTCCCAATTACCATAATGGTTAAATTGAATTGTTATCCTCCTATAAAAAAACACAAATATATTTGTATACGTACATTTGACGTGTTCATATGAGTATATTTCTAAGTTTTTACAACATTAAACAATTAGATAAAAATACAAATTTTACACTCAAATAATACGCTTGTAAATCAAGGATACTTTAATTCTAAACAACGGAAGTAATTACCTACAATTTAACGCTTCATTGCTCTCAATTGAACGAGAAAATACATGTTTTTCCTTTTTCCAGTTTAAAGCTTTCACGCAAGCATTTAAACCAGGAATGTATGAAATGTATGAATGTACACCCGATTCCATCAAGAAGTCCTTCGTTTTTGTGTATTATAGTACATTTATTATTACATACATACCGTAGTGAACGTTTGCCTTTGTAATATCTTGTACATATTTACCTGAAATCAAATATAATAATATAAATAATTATAATACGAACTAATTAACACAATTAAAGAATTCGTGACTGTAGGTTCATGATACATCATTTAACATAGAACACATACTTTAATAGATCAATTTAAGTTTATTTCATACTCAGGAGGACGGGTAGAAGATTAAAATTAAAGTAAATACCAATTATTAAGACATCTGTGAGCCTTTTCAGATTGCAGTTGATGAGGCTGTAAAATCTTACAATTGTCAAATTGTAAGATTTTACAGCCTCATCAACTGCAATCTGAAAAGGCTCACATATGTCTTAATAATTGGTATTTACTTTAATTTCTTGAAAGGTTCAAATGCAAATGTGTTGAAAAATCAGAACCACAAAAACGATTCAATCTTATTTAATTCAACACAATATTCTCTAATGTATATTTTGCGCTAGTACGAGCCACTTGGGAATATTTGCATAGCAGTGCATCAGAGTTAATATTTATCTTAGATATCTAACCGAGGGAGACGTTTCACTAAATAAACATTATGTAATTGTGTAAAGCAATAGTTGTCTCCTATTACTAAATTTTCATTTTTAGGACATTAATCAATGGAACATGAAAAGCAGGAATAATTATTTTTACATACTATTTATAAGCGTCCATATTTTCATACTAAAATTAGACCACTGAACCATAAGACCAATAATCTCAAAAAAAAATATTTTAATAGATTTTCTTCCATTAACATCAGGTGAGCGTCCTGCCCGTTTACCCATTTTTCTATAATAAATATAAATATTAAATTAAAAGTTGATTTTCCAAATACTCTTAGTTCTTCATTAGGATGTCATTACAGCCCTAAGGGAGAGTCCAGGAATCTCCGAAAATTGCGTCACGTATTACTTGAACGCCCCCTACGTAGATCAGTTGAAATAAGCATTATTTTATACCTTATAGATATTTTTTACAAGTACTTAAGCTTAAACTTTGAAAACAAGAAACGATAACTTAATAAGCTGTTGTAAACGTTCTTATATTGTTTCGTTGTTTGAAATAAGATTAGAATACCCAAAACGGGTACTTTGTTTCAGTTTTTACTTTTACTGAGTTCAAATAACACAGTTACAAAAACTGTGTTATTTGCGCTTGTCAATTAAGTTGACATACAACAAAACTGTATTTACATCTGTTGCCGGCAACGGACTCGCGAGCCCTCTGGCATTGAGTGTCCATGGGCGGCGGTATCACTTAACATCAGGTGAGCCTTCTGCCCGTCTGCCCAAAGTTCTATTAAAAAAAAATCTTGTATTGATGAAGGTTTTAAGTATAATTTACCGAATTTAGAATCTTGTATACATGATTGAAATATTTTTTAACGCGCGACTCTCATCTCTCGTAGGATCGATCCCCGGCTGTGGACCATTGGACATACTGTCTAAATGCGCATTAAGCATACGGTGAAGAAAACTATCGAACGAAAACCGGCGAACCGGCAAGGTTGATTTTTGAGATCACAGAACATATGAAAAAAACCGAGGCCATTTCAAACTCCGAGCCACCGAATTGCACTGTTATAATACTATCTTAGAGTTATTTTTATAATTAACTTATATGTAGTTAGTATATAGTTATATTATTTACACACACCAAAAGGTCTTGATTTCTTTCCACAAGTAGGTTAGTAGGAAACGCATAGGCCGGCGCCATCGGTGTCGGACATGCCACAATTTCGCATGTTTACATATGGATACATACAACAAATGTAATGAACTGTTTCTATTTTTTCGACCAAAAAAGAACACTCAAAAGAAACCATTATTTTTATGACTTTTCTGTTATTGAAGTTTTATTGAAATTTTTCATGAGTGAATTAATAATCACCACAATAATAAAGTTTAAATCATACGTAACATTATCAAATTGTATATTTTACAATTCAACAACAGTTATCGTAACCAGGTGACCATTTCACAACTTTCGATAATCTATCTCCTTTTCGCTTATAGAATATGAAAGAGATAGATCGAAAGCTCGATGCAACTGGACGTGGTCGGAATGAATGCAGAATGTTGCATAAAATTGGTGCAATACATTGTATATTGATGTTGTTTCTTAATGTTTATTAGGTCAATACGTGATTTTTAATACAAAATGTAATAAGCGTATTACATACCGTCTCTGAAGCTTAGTAGTTCAATCATGGTTTAAATCGAATTCCAGAAAATTCGTCAAGTCTTTCTTCACTAGTTGTGACGTGTTGTAACGCAAATAAAACTAAAAAGCTAACTTTAAACTAAAATTTTAAACTAATAAAACACTGTTTTATATAAATTTGCAGAGCGAATTTGTCTTGTTGTAAAACAATTGAAAATAAATAAAAAATAAAGCACAAAATGGCAGCAGATTATTGGTTACAAAAGAAAATATACACACCGTTAATAAAATTTCACGTAAGTCACATATTTCTGTCCTTAACACATTTTCCTTACCACATTTTCCTTACCAGAACAAATGAGAAAGTATGCCGCATTGTATAAATTATTTACCTCAAACTTGGCAAGATTTGGAAGTGACATCGGCGCGTGCGCGGTCATGTTTCCCAAATAATATGAACAGTGAACTCCCAATATGGGGACAGGCGTTCTCGTTTTATCGACATACTCTTAAACTCTGTTTTGTTTTTGTAAGTCGATAAATAACCGACGCTACAATCGAAGTTGTTTCCTGTTGTATAATTAATAATATAAATTAAAGCTCTCTCTCTCTCTCTCTCTTCAATCGGCAACCCATGTCCGAGCGTCGCAGGAGAGCTCCTGGAGCGGACTATCAGTTTCCACTACCAGTTTCTATCCAGAGCCTCTCTTACAACTGTGTATAGTTTTGAGGACGATGAGTCACTTGATCGGTCCATCTGGTTGGTGAACGGCCATGTGATCTTTTGGCTTCTGTGTTATCAACCAAAATCAGTTTCTTCATGTTCTCATCGCCTCTGTGCATTGTATGGCCGAAGTAAGATAACTCAACTCAAATAATATTTAAGAATGAATTAATAATATAAACAATAAATAAAAACATGGTGCTACGAGCGGCTTATCGCTATTAAGCCATCCCTTCCAAGCAAACCCTAATTTATGAAGCCAGTGTTATGTATATAAAAACCTATTCTCATAGCTATATATATATATAAGAAATATAAGAAGTGCTCCTGGCGATTCGGTATTTGAATACGACATTAGATCTTTATAATTAGACTTTACGAATTTTACGAAAAAATTTACTTAGGAGTGTTAGGGATAAGGTAATTGAGTTTCTTAAATGTAAGCTTATTATTACACTTTCTGAATATTAACATATCATGACCTAGCACGGAATTAATTACTTTCACCATTTTCTTTTTGTCTATTTATTATATCTTTAGGGTACATACCAATTTTACAAATTTCATACCCTAAAGATATATACATACATACGGTTGTTAGTAACACAATTCCATAAAACATTAAATTACATAATTTGGTTATGCAGTGGAGGCCACAACTTAATCAGGTTAACCAAGTTCAAAACAAGGCTGATTGCACTTTATTTGGAGTTATACCGAAGTATGCAAAATAATTGTGCAACTCTGTCTTATGAATTACTACATGTTGCCTTCGTGGAAAACTTATAATTATTAACATAAAATATTTGGGAGATAGGCTGGTATTTTCCTTTATAAATTTTATATAATTTTATTAAAAATCACATATAATTAGTCAAATATGTTTCAACTAATATCACTTACCTAAACCCATTGAACCGGCAACCACATTCTCTCACATCACAAAAGTACATCTCCAACAAAATTAACTTTTTATACAAGAAAAACACAAGGTACACAAAAGCACTTCAACTCACACAAAATATTATGAAAGACGAAAATAAAGACCATTAAAACTGGGAAATTAGTTAATCTTTATTGTAAAACATAAAATATCTATAAATGTCATTTACGTATTAAACGTTGTAACTGAGAACATAAAAGGGCGGAAACAGATCAAGTGTTTTAGATGAAATGGGCGGTTCCCGGATGATTCAACTATTCGTGGATTTAGTTATCTATAAAATTCAAGAGAATATGCCTTGTCTCCTTGATATTTTAATGTATCGAAGAATATAAATCATGTTTGTAGGAAATTATGTGCGTATATTTTACAAATACAATATTAAAAACTTATGTAATAAAAAAATTGTCTGTAAATTGATTTTCACAAGACTCGCACATAAGATAAAATATAAACATATAGTGAAATGTTTGTATTTTTTTAATTTGTTCTGGCTACGATTACTTATTATTTTAGTACTCAAACACGTTATTCTAAATTGTCAAAGGTCACGAGATTCAAATAATTTTCTAACTAAGAATTTTTTCTTTACGTTGAAGCAACTATCCCGATATTATAATGATGGTCCTTCGAAACAGAATATATAATTTTTGATAATCAAAGGAAGCTACGTGAAATAAATAACAACGCGAAAACCGCAATAAAAACTAGATTTAACAGACAATAATCTTTTAGCGCAGTTTTTCTTGTAATTAACACTCTTTGATAGCGAAGGCTTTGATGTACTTCAGAGTTAAATTTTGATCCTTTTAACGATAATTAGTATTATTAAACGCGGCGTTGTATATTTCTCCTGTCTTTGTTCGTATATTTCTTGACTATATGACTTGTTTTGTCATGGTGTTCAGGACGTTTCAGTCCTCTAGTTATAGAGGTTTTTAATAACTCTAATCTTAACTCCATGTTTCAGCTTTCTCTAATGCGAGACCGTCAGACTTGTTCGTCATAAAATAAATGGCCATAAATCCCTCCTCATAATAACTTACGAGTCTTTAAATAAAAGCGGCTGTAACAACTTAATGAATGTAATAATATATAGCTAATTAAAATAAGAATTTAAGTTTAATAACGTACACAGTTTATGAGTAATTTACTCATTTGTGATATATGTATAACACATAAACCTTATAAATTTAATAAGTTGATGGTATTGAAACATCTCAGCCTCGTAAAGCAGAGCAGACCTGTATAATACTTCGGTTATATAGTTTGAGAATTACAGAATAAAGAGGGCACCACTCTCGTATGTAATATCTCCGGCGTAAATAGACAGTGACGTAGAGAAGAAACACTATGGGTTAATCGAGGAGACCATATATAACTTACACAGTATAATTATTTATACACATAAATTGCGTTAAATAATTAACCTCCCATCCTAATTTATCTTTTACCCCAGTTATAAAACACGTTTACATAAACTTCCATCCTATTAATAACACTAAACGTATACCTGTATACAATTTATTGAGCAAGGAAGTTGTTCTGCTGAAAGATTTCAATCAACCTATTTACAGTTTCAAAACTGTTTACAATGAAAATATTTTTGCTTCTAGTCAGTATACGGGTATATCAATAAATGTTTATTTTAGGTTTATTATTGAATAAAATAATTAGGACCATTATATATCTCCTCCAATTACGCGAATAGGAGAGGTCTCTTAAAATCCTATTCTAATTGGGGGAACAATTTCTGTCAAGTCAAAGTCATGAAAAGACCTACCCGCGTGTCGGTGCTATCAAGACATATGGTGGGCGTTAAAGTCGCCAAGTATCACGATTTCAGCGGCCCTTCAGGCGATTGACCATCCCGTGTCGGCCCAAGCCGAGGTTCGGGTCTCATTCAGGCGGAGCTAAGTTCGCCAAAACAGCCTGATTTAAGCTGTAAACGCCCCTAAGGCCAACAGCGAGATTCCTTTCCAAAAAAAAAGATTTCGGCGGACGGGACCGTTGTATCATTTTTTTAAATAGCTCAGCCCTTGGAACTACACTACTGCGCCTAATATAGTAGGGCTGCGTACTGAGGGATAATTTAATTTGAGTAGCAATGTACCTAAAGAAACGGTAACAACTCTTGCCAACTATACTTAGAATAATAATATAGTAATTATGTTTTTATGACTGTTGTTGTTGTTTTTAAATTACAGAAGTCTTCTTGTTATTATGTGTTCTTATCTAATTTATTTATTTATTTTATATAAACAATAATTTATTTATCTTCATCTACAACTGAATTAATCAACTATCACAATACTCTATTATTTACATATTAATAATAAAAAGAACACAGATTATAGTTACAATACATATACCACAGATTAAACAAATCATGAGACAAGCATTACTTTACAACAATTTTTTTTACAATCCTAAAGCTTTCTGTCAAAAGCTCGTAAGAGCATGAGCTTACGTAATAGTGTTTTGCCTTGTTACAAGAGAACTCTCAATGGGCCAATTATATAATATCAACTACAACATGACTTTTATGTATGCAAACGAGATTTAAGTATTCCCATGTGCATTGCAGAGCCAAAAATTTTTGTGTAAACGCCGACACATTCTACGTTTTATTTAATATTTAATGCGGGACTGGAATCGAACTAAGGACTAACATTCTTTTTAAGTCACTATATGTACGATAGAAATGGAAGCGGTAGCTGGAAACGAATGGAGAAAAAAAGGGATAGACAGTTCCTGTTTGAAGCTAGGATATAGGATAACAATATTAAAATAATGTATAAAGTTTTTAAAAATCTAAGCTGTTTATTTTTATTTTTCGCATTATTGCCTGATATATTTCAATAGGCCTTTTTATTATCATATAAGTTATTATTTGTTATTATTATTACAATATGTACGATTGACATTAAATTTAATGTAAAACAGCTGTTGATGTCCTAATCCTTAGGATTAAATAGGATATGTCTGTCTGCCCAAGTATATAAATAAATTCTTGAAAAAGTAAAATGATTTTATTAGAAATTAATTCTAACAATTTCCAAACATCTTTTATTCGTTGAGAGGTCACGTTATAATTAAACAAAACACAAGAAACGTTAATTAATAATATAGAAGTTTCAGCATCTTGTGTAAACTGTGAGACCCTCAAAGGAATTCTCCGAATAACTGCTTTTAGGCCAACTCAGTTTACATAGCGTGGGCCACTTAAGTTATGTCAAGTAAATTCAATGAATTCAAAAAATTCAAAATCATTTATTCATGTACCCTACATCGTGTTACCTTTATGAACGTCAAAAATAAATATAATACGAATTCAACATAATATATCCGGCCAGTCAGTGGTTCAACAGGGTGAATCCGGCCATTATGTTGTTTAGTGCATACTTTTTCACAATATATATATTCTATTTTATCCACACCTGTTTTTGGTTCTGCAAATATTTCATGTGCATTTCAAATGGCATATGAGCATGGCATACGAGTTTTTTATATATTTTTTAATTTCACGCCGGACATAGGTACTTTTTTTTAGGTACAACAAAGCTACACTATGAAGCTAAATAATATTATTAAATTTGTGGTTTCTTTACCATTGAATCTAACACACAAATTAACTTGCAATGATAATGCAATAGGTCAATGTAAACTTAGGTAATTACTAAAATCCCATTGCTCTCCGCATGTCATGGTCACAAGTATTTATTTTGTGAATACGCAATCAACTATGTCTTCACTAATAACGCTGAATATTTTTTTGAAAGATTTACTTCGTGTCGGATGGTCAATTACAGTATAAAATTATCAGTGGCGCTACAATCTTTTTAGGTCTGGGCCTCATATATCTGTATCTGTTTCACGATCAAGTCAGTGCCTATACACATCGCTTTTTTAGGTCTAAGGCGGTTTGCTCACGAAGTTTTCCTTCACTGTTCGAACAAATGTCAAATGGGCACATAGAAAGAAAGTGCATTGGTGCACAGCCAGGGATCGCACCTACGACCTCACGGTGAGTGAGATAGGCCAACGCTGCTCTATTAATATATATCACAGTAAAAACTCCTAAACACGGAAAGTACTGGTTAATAGGAGTCGTTTTAATTCCAGTTAGGGAAATATTCGAAAAAGTGTTCTTTTAATACCGACAACTGAATTTTGGAAGAGAATTTATTCGAAATAGTAAAATGTAGTTTCAACGTGGGAGTTAGTTTGACGCCGGACCGGAACATTCCGTGAATCGGCATGAGCTTTGAGATTTGACAATGGAATGAGAAGAGAGTGTTCATTCCTTTTTAAACCAGTTTTCTATGCAACAAATCATACAATTGTGGATTGTTTTATAAATAATATATATCCTAATAATAAACCTAAAAAAAGCCGGCAATGCACTCGTCGCAAGCCCTCTGCCATAATGAGCGTCCTTGGGCTGCGGTATTACTAAACATCACGTGCCTATATAAAATATTAGCTTACATCAGCCTTAAATAGCAATTAATTTTTATGTCTTATGTATCTAAAATCAGTTTAAAATAATTTTGATAGTTTATATGTCGTTAAATAAAATAAATTAGGATCAGCATCCGGTTGGGTAACTTCCTTATCTGAAGAATCGTCCGAGACATCGGTGTGTTTGTAAACAGTCGTGTGAAACGGAAAGTGGATGCGTGACCTCATTACAAGGTCAAGTGACGTCACCCAACAGGCCTGAGGATTCGCAAAATGCTAATGCATAGATCCATCATTGTATCGTTTTTGTTTTTTCTGTATAATTCTAATTATAGTGAAGCCAGTTTATTTCCAATATTTC
This sequence comes from Pieris rapae, assembly GCF_905147795.1. Classification (NCBI taxonomy): domain Eukaryota; kingdom Metazoa; phylum Arthropoda; class Insecta; order Lepidoptera; family Pieridae; genus Pieris; species Pieris rapae. The sequence continues at coordinate 2,262,102 of NC_059526.1, read as the reverse complement.
AAAAATTTCAATTTTCTTGTTATACTAATATCCTAACTTCTTTCGGTATCATTGATCGGTACCCCTTCAATGCCTCCTCTATGCTCTTCCATTCATGGCTTTCTTTCTCCATTCGCTTCCTGCTAATGCTTCTTTATCTTCAATCCACATTTTTTTCTGTTGTGGTTAAACTCGTGAACCAACTTCATTTAAAAATATTTAACGATTGACTCATCTCAATTAACTTAGTTTAAGAACTCTACTGAATTGTAACCAACGATCTGAAGTTTCTTAATATTTCGGGTTAAATATAATCGGCAATTATATTTTAATTTATTAACTCGAATTTCATTCTAAGTACAACCGAACATTTTTATCTTATTATGATTGATAGTTCGTGAATATATTTTGTCTATGACGTCAATAGACTAAACGCATGTGGCGTTATTAAATTTTCAACGCCTTCAATGTGTTCACATGTCTTCGAGGCAGTTTATCTAACGAAGATACAATACATCGTTTCATAATAATAAATTTGGGGCTTAAATTTTACTCTGATTTTCTATTCTATTCAACTGGTTTTCTATCTTTAGATAATAGCACTAAAACCTGACCGTTACAGACATCTGGAAGGTGAAAAATAGATGCTCTGGAGGCGGATGCTTAGAATTTCCTGGACAGCTAAGGAACAAACGCGACTGAAGACTGACGCGATATTTCTTTTCAGATTAAATTGAACATCTTTTTTGTTTTGTTGTTCTTGGGTAATCAAATATCACAAAATACACAAAAATATGTCAATTGGTTAAAGAGATATAACATGTCTAATTCTAGCTAAATTAAGTAAGAATTGGCAATTGATTATTATGGACTTTAAGTCTCAAAAATAAATTATTTATAGTTCAGTAAATATTGTACAGTTCATGCTTTTAAGCTCAAATGAGCTTTAAGCAACTAAAAACATCTGCTCACATTTCCGTAAGGGTTTTTCGATCAGAAGCATGAAACTAGGTTACACTGAACTTTAAAAATGGCTGAAAATTTTCTAGGAAATGTACATTTCATAACTTTATTCTACCGAGAGAATTGCCCATTAAGAGAATTTCATAACTTATATTTCTCGTAACCAAGTAAATAATTTTTCTCCTGACAGATTTTTACTAAATACTTTTTTTAAATATAGCAAGCCGACAGCCCTATCCGTAGATTTGTAGCGTTTTATTACAACTGCTGTTCCTGGGTAAAAAATAAATAATCTCTCTCTTTAGTCGGCAGCTCATGTCTGAGCGTCGTGGTCAGCAACGAAGCATCTAGAGCGGACTATCTGCTTCCACCGGTTTCTGTCCAGCGCTATTCTTGTGACACTGTATAGCTTTGAAGACGATGAGTCTTTCACTTGATCGGTCCATCTGATTGGTGAACGGCCACGTGGTCTTTTGCCTTCTGTGTTACCAACCACGATCAGTTTCTCCAAGTTCTCAAATTAATAATAGTCTGTTCTAAACTTACAAGGCTACGTAGAAGCATTCATTGCACTCAGTACTATTTACTTTATAGACAGTAGGTGATCATCGGAACGATGTCTAATACAAATCGTGCACCCTTTCCGAACTGTTTGGCATCCCTTGGCGCTGCATAGAGATGAGGAATCTCTCAACATCTTCTACTACATTTACCAATGTTCAGAGGAGTTGGTCGTATCTGCAGCTGAGTTTCATCTTTGGACTTACAGGCCCAGTACAAAACTCCACCAGTGTCACCTTGACGTTTCTTAAGTTAATTTAGCCCCCCACCACCATTATCTGGCTGCAACCCACTTAACTATTTCCGAACCAATTCAACTTAGGGTCCATCAAGCGTAACATTTCTTAAAATTCCGCCAACGCACTTGCGAGCCTTCTGGAAATGTGGCGTTTACTTAACATAACGCGAGGCTTCGGCCCGTTTACCCCTGTTATGAAATAACACACGAATACATAATATGTAACAATATAATGTGTTCCTTAGTGCAACGTACGAATATAATTTCTCTTTCATACGTTAATAGCACTTTTACTATGCAAATCACTTATGATGCGTCCGCAAAACGAAAACATAATTTTAGAAAGTGACGTTCATTGTATGAAATAACATACAATTGTCTGATAGACTTGGAGATAATATTAAAAGAAAATAATTTATATAATACATGAGGCAGATACGAAGGTACGTATTATTAGGCAAATATTTGAATAAATTAGAATTTTAAAAACATTGGTTAAAAGTGTAAATACACTTTAAATAAGCATACACCACATACACACCTTCACATAGGCACTTTTACATCATCACACAACACTGCCAAATAAGCTATTACTTACGTAGTTAATTGTATGGAATATTTTTTATTGTTTTTTCACTTTTATATGTATTCTAACTTTAGCTATATTTTTTGTGTAATTGTTTGTTTTTATATATAATTTTTGTTAGCTGCAGGATTACAAAATAATATATATAAAACTGTTTAAGTGTATTTATTATGATAATCTTCAGGTAATTTAACATAAATTCTAAGGACGAAGGGTTTTTGTTTTTCTCTTTTTCTTAATAAAACATTCTTTCGAATGTGCACCATGTACCACAATTTTATGTGCTAGGAGCTTACCGGGCAGGCTTATCTGCTGTTAAGTGATACCGCCGCGCATGGACATTGGCAGAAAGCTCGCAAATACGTTGCCGATCTTTTCAGAATTGGTACGCTCTCCCTTATCTCCCTAACCTAAGTCGAATTGAAATACTGCAGTGGGCAGCTGGTTCCACATGTTGCGCGGCAAAACCTGCCTTTAATAACGCTCAGCTGTGGAACAACGGACGTCAAGGTGCTGCGGATCGTATAGGGACTAGCGTTAGATCAATTTTGTATCTGTCATTAATTAATTAATTGAATAGTTTTTAAACATATACACTAAGTGAATGTAATTCTTTGAGAAATAAAGTATTATTTAATAGATTAATAGTATTTTTTACTTTTTAAATAAATAGTGTGTCATGTTAAAGTGATACTTAAGTACAAACCTATTTAAGAAATAAATCAGTGGCACTACAACCTCTTTAGGTCTTGGCCTCAGATTTCTGAATCTGTTGCATGATCATTTTTAAATCTAATAGGCAAGTTGGTGATCAGCCTCCAGTGCCTGACACACACCGTCGCCTTTTTTGGGTCTAAGACATGTCGGTTTCACGAAGCGTTAAATGCGCAGAAAGAAACTCAATTGGTGCACAGCCGGGGATCGAACCTACGACCTTAGGTATGAGTGTCGCACGCTGAAGCCACTAGGCCAACACAGCTCAACAACCTATTTAATAGTGATGTTAAATTGTTTAAAACCAAAGTCCCTTAACAATGTTAACAAATTGTAATTACCACAACAGAGTGCGTACAAAATTAACATAATTACTTAGCGACCGTAAATGTTTTCCTCTGAAACAATAATATATCTTTGAAGTAAATTACAATTTTACCTTTATATGACGTATTATGCTCATAGATATAAAAATCTATAGGAGCATAATCGCTTTCAAATGCAGAGTACTGGTTTACTGAAAGCTTGCGCTTTTGTTTATACCACGCAAATAGCGGTTACATATCAATATTGAGGTTTTGTACCACGTTATTTCAAGACAATTAAATGAAAGCTATTGGGAAACGAAACAGAGGAAGACCGCTCACGAGATGGGCGGACATTGCAAAAACGGCTGGCTCGAGCTGGGTGAAAATCACCCAAAACCGAGATACTTGGAGTTCCTTGGAGGAGGCCTTCATCTGTGGAAGGTTTCTTGCAAAATAATTGGGAAATAGATACAAAAAAATAGGATAAAAATAGAATAATTTACTTTTCTTAAAAAATCTATATGGTATAAATAGTATTAAGTTTACTTTATTCTTGCACATGTAGAAAGTTATAGTTTTTTTTTTCTATACGATCAGGTTATATACAAAAATATAATATTTTACTTTGATAATCTACAACAACACACATATTAAACATCTTCCTTAAGTTTAAATTTACCTAGCATTAAGTATAGCCATAAAGATATCTTATTTAAATTGCTAGTTCCCTTTATATAATGCCATCTTTCTATCTTCAACAAGAGAAAAGTTAAAAATTTCAAAGTATGAATGCAGTAGTAATGAGGTCCACAACTTTGCGAGCTTTCAGTTGATTGCAGTGAAAGTTCCCACAAACATAATGAACTTTAGCTGGACTTTAACAGGAATGTAAAATCGAAACGGCTTTGAAGTTATCTTCATTTAAATGCATATTTAAATGAAGATAGCTTTAAAGTGTAACATCAAAAAGATCAGAATTTTGTACTAAGTTGAAATCAAAACTGATTTTGATTTTTCTTTAAATTAATGGCTTAATATTGTCTTTTTGGTTTTCAGTTAGGTTCATATGTCATTCAAAAAATGCTCTAATTTCCCTAAATAATCTACTACATATTTAAATCGCACATACGTATTTTCATACTTTACATAACGATAAATTAAATTCAAATAGCCTAAAGGCAGAAGGCGGGTCATATCGTTCAATAAAAGCAAAAGCTTTGAAATTTTAGATCATTGCGTTGTAATTTGATTCACAATCGAATTGAGTCCACGTGGACGGTGGTTTATTTTTTATTTATTGATTCACACTTCATTAAATATAAAAAATTAAAAATCATTTATTCATATAGGTAGCATAAGGTACACTTATGAATATATATTACATTATACAAAACAAATATACATAATAATAAGACATAAAAATTATAGGGAATGCAAAAAGCAATTGAGAATTGCCTAGGAAGCATGGGCTGAGTTTTCAATAAGCATCTATTGCAGGAGAAAAAATTAAAAATGTTTACGTGTGTAATTAGATTGTTGTACTTGAAATAGTACTATACAAAATTTGCTTTTAATGACAAGTAAAGCTTCAATACTTAAACAAGACTTCGAGCTCTAATGTAACAGAAAGAAAAATTGTGGGAAAATATACTGTTTTCCTTCAGTATCTGGGTCAAAAATTACACTGCTATTCCACGGCATCCTGGCCTATATATTCTAATGAGCGTCATTACACTCAGGCTTCATATGAGGACTAAAAACTTGCTCTGCGATAAAATAGGACTGGGATAAAATAATGAAATACCGTACGTAGAAAACAGGTCATGGGATTTTTTTAATGCAATATTGTATAGGTCTATTTTTTATATGCATATCATTGTAACAGTACAAGTACAGTAGAAAAAATTGTAACTTATAACCCTTTCATTGCAAATTCATTCATAATAGAAGACGATCGAAAACAGCAACGCCGCGCATTGACGTGCCAGTTCGGTAAAAAATCCCAAATTTTCTACGTTCTACATACATTTTTTGGTCCTAGCAGATTTTTAAAATGAAAATAATGGCGTGAATATCTACTGAATATGGTTTTAGTAACCTTACGATAAAAATAAAGGTTTGTCTCGGAACCAGTCATTTTTAACTTAAAATATCGTTACGAACATGAAAAAATTTACTACGAAAGAAATTTTTTTTTTCAAACCAAAACATTTAACATAAATTATATTTTGGTCTTATTAAACGAATGATTACACTTTCGAACAGAATATAGTTCAGCTATATTCAGAAAACAGCTATATAGTTCAATGTACAAATAAATAGATTATTATTTGAAGCATATAATGTAAAAAAACTATTTATCAGTATATACCTATAAGTTACTTCACATAATAATACGAAAGAAACAATTGAAAAATGAACTGAAAGGAGAGGAAATGATAAAGTCGGGAGCATTGCGAAGAGGCTTCATTCAGCAGAAAGGACCTACCGTCAACTTAGCCATAGAGCCTTGATGAACAATGCTGTAATAGGCTGCCATTGCACAGACCAAGTTACGGGATATGGCGATTTTCAAACTGTACAAACTGAGTAGAGAATCTGTTTATATACTAGTGGACTAAAATATTTGTTACCATGGTTACCAACTTCTTACGTGGAAAAATTAAAACAAAACAATGAGTTTGCATTGAAAGGAAAATAATTGAATATATGTATAAGAACTCCTTCATTTTTTATATCACCAAACAATACTACACATTTCGTAATAATATATTTATCAGTGTTTCGCTACCGACGTATGCAAGGTTTTTATGAATGCAGATAGACTGGAATCCAAGTCGAATTTGAATTCAGTAAATAAAAAATCAATTGTTATAAAGAAAAATAATAATAAGCAAACGTAATATAAGTATATAGATATTATATTAGCCACGTTACAAGTTTTGTAAAAGTAGAACAAATAATTGTTACCGCTTCCAACAAAGCTTTATTTAATTGGTACATTAAATAGACTCTGCACAGCTGCATCGCAAAAACCGCACTAATGGTTGATAAAATCAATAAATGGAACGATTTATCCGCGCCAGGGAGCCGAAGATATATCTTCGTTCTATATTCAATGAACGGTTAAGAATTATAACCATTCTTTCATACTAAATTTTAGACATAGACAACAAACATTTATTACTAACGAAACACACACAATAATATTCAAATCAAAAAAAGAAAAAAATAACAGATTTTTTTTTTTTAAGGAACAAGGTACAAGAGAGATCACAACAGAAGTTTCTATTAGTATTATAAATAAAATAAAAACGAGGGATGCCCACCAGATTCCAAATAAAATGAAATAAAAGGGAGAGTGGGGTTTATTAAAAATGATGGCGAGGACGAGAGATAACTGGAAAAATTTCAATGAGGCCATCACTTCTTTGGAGGTCGTGTGTTAATGTGAAACGTGGATTTACTGTAATTCTGATTATGTACTACTCGAATAAAGGCTGTTTTTTTTGCTGACTTAAATTTCGAAGTAATTCTAGAGTTCCTAGAATTAAGTCTTACGGCTATGTACTATGTACCTCGCTGGCTCGCTTATCTACCACTTAATGCTCCAGTGAATAGGATATCTCGCTCTTCTTAGATACTAACATTTATGAAAACATTGATATATTTTACAACATCTTCCTACCATGATTTCTGTGTATAAGTTTAAGTCTATTCAGTTTTAGTTTTTACTGTTTGTGTGTTTTATTTTTTCTTTTAGGTATACATTTTGTTTTAGATATTATAAATATATTATTTATTTTTATTAGAGAAAAACAACATTAAAATCAATTTTTGTTTTGTTTTTTTGTATTTTTTTTCATAGTTTTTAAGTGCCGTTACATTAATGGTAGTATTTTGTGTATTTACTGATGTAACAGTGTGCCGAGCGTAGGTAATTTTTTTTTATAAAAAAACATAGAAACATTTTTTTCCGTAAATTTTCCATAGGAGTAATTTAATATAAATGTACAACATGTGTTGTAGCATGTACATTACTGACTCGAAATTGGATTAAAAAAGTTCACCCTGACCGGTTTGTGCCAACAAGTCGTACAAATAATTGAAAGAAAATCTTCCATTAAGATAATGTCAAACTTGAACCACAGTCAAAACAGTACGTCTGAGGCTTTGAAACGACGAAGGCACCCTTTGTTTGAACGGAAGTGTTTTTATATACTGTATATATGTACCAGTTTTTGGGACATACAAGGGTGCTCAGTTTCGAAAATAGTAGACACTTGTCACGGTGCGGTTATGAGGGTTTTGTTAAAACATATTTTGAATATTAAACAATAAATAACAAAAATATTAGCATGTATTATAAAAGTACAATTTAGGATTTTAGCAAAGAGAACAAAAATCCAAAAGTGGAAGTGGGAAAGCCACACGGAGGGATCCAAGTCACATATCCAAGTAAGCTCTCGACTGGGCAAAAGGACATGTGGTCAAAACAGACCTGGCGAAGTAAGCATCATTGCAGAGCCTAAAGCTGGATTGATCTGTAATGCTGTCACAATGCAAAAGAGCCGCGCAATACCGATCAGGCTGCTCTTCTAACTGGTTCTTTCTTCTCCACATGGCGGATTAAGGTCAAGAAAGTCAATTCTATCCATAGTTAATATCCTTACATTGAGAACGTTGACTTTAGTTACTTTTCATCAACCGACGACGTATTTTATGGTTTTCCAGCACTTTAATAATTTAATAATATTTTAATATTAATATAGTTAAATAATATACATTACATGTATAATATACACAAGAATTAGATAATATATGAAGTATCAACTAACCTGTCATCTTGCAAGTGTTTCAGTTCACTCAGTTCCAATTCTCGCCGCAAATTCGACACCTCACACAGCAGCATATCCCGCTCCGTCGATACTTTCTCGAGTTCGGCGCGTAACCGCACCACCTCGTTAGTCAAATCCATCGTCGCCATTATCGATAACCACTACCGACACAACACATCACTATCACTGGTAAGCCGAGCGCTCGAACCAATCAAACTCGCGCATTTTAAATTTAGAACGCTCGAAACTATTTCAAATAGTGTTGTATGAAGTTTCTGCTACACAGTCGGCATCTGAAACAATAAATACTGGCATGAGGAATGTGGCAATCGCATACTCGAGGATTCAGAATTTGTTCATAAACTACGTCGTGAAGCAGACATAGTTATTGTAAAAGTTATTATTCTTTTTTATTGGATGTTCCGGGAAAATATGCTGGCAACATTTTTGTGAAGTCATTGGAAAGGTAAATTTTCATTAGGAGCTAGATAGCCCGGTAACAGTATTAGGCCTAATGGCACCAGCATGCTACTCGCATCTCTGAGGTAGGTTTGATCCCCGGTCAAGGGAATTTATTTCTAAGTGTAGTATTAAGTCTAAGCTTTTATTGGGAAGTCAAACGACAAATGTCGTAAGTATCTTTCTTTACTTATTTTTTTTTTTCATTTAAACCTACAGATCATAATATCCCAGAAATTCTCGGTTCTTAGCGAAACAAACGATAGCCATTTTTTATATATTATATATAAAGTCGTTATTTATATGTAAGAAACCTTTAAATTTCAAGTGCATATATTATACGAATGGGAGTAGAATGTAAATGAAGTGAAAAGCATGTCAGGATTGTAGAAAGCTGAAGTCCTTTGGGAAAACGGGTGAGTTTCTGTGGAAATTGTTTGATGGTATAATTTAGAATTTGTAGGATGTTTTCGTAGAAGAAACGAAGTCAAAATCACACGTTTTATCACGTAATAAACGATTTCTTCCAGGCAACCTAGATTACTTTGAACTGCTGTGCTGAGTTTACAAAGACATTTATTTTGCCTTTCTTCACAGGAATAATGAAGCAATGGTAATGGATTTCTTAAAATGGGTCCACATACTTCCTATTTATAATATTAGTATGATTTAAAAATATAAAAGATTCCTTCTTTGCCGCTGGCTTGGTTTCTCGAGTTAATGTCTTGATTAAATGATGCAGTGACTGTTATCATGACAATGCCGCCAACCTTTGCAGCCTTAGGATTTGGTATTTCTAGATTAATAATTCATCGTTTTCTTTGGATGCACATGTTATATTTTGACATAAATTGCCGAATTAGAATAAAGAATACTGTGCAACGGAGATCCAATCTAAAAGAAGCAAGGCTTTTCTTGAAGGACCTTTAGTTGAATTTGTTAGGAAATGATATGTAGGAAAAAGAAATAAACCTGGCCAAAGTAATATGTTACATAATATCACTATATATTAAGCACGCCAAATTTCAGAAGCTAAATGTATCATTCATCGAAAGGACTTGTACAAACAGCAATTAGCAGACAAACAAAAACAACACAGCTGAAACATTTCAACTCTTTCCAAAGTTTATTTACTTTGGTTATACACTCCATTAACCAGGAAGCGGTAGAATCCAGTTCGACTTATTATCCGCTGAAGCCTTCGTGGTGGGTTACAATAGACAAACAGGAACCCCGAGTTAAGTCTAACTTTTTGATATACGAAAGTCTGTCACTTGGTTCCTGTGATTATGACTTGGTGATCAAGGTGTGTGCCAATGTGCCCCGATTTTGACCTAGAACGTGCATAATTTAACATGTCTAATAATGTTATCATTGAGCAGGTTTTAGCCTAAAAATTTCTCAAATCAAATCTCGCATCAAAATTAATTTGATTTATTTAACATTTGCGCGAACGGTGAAGGAAAACATCGTGAGGAAACCGACATGTCTTAGACCCAAAAAGTCGACGACGTGTGTCAGGCACTGGAAGCTGATCACCTACTTGCCTATTAGATTTAAAAATGATCATAAAACAGATTCAGAAATCGGAGGCCAAGACCTAATGAGGTTGTAGCGCCACTGATTTATTTTTATATATTTAAAATTAATTTGATATAATAATAATGTCATGACTTAAGTGACTTTTGGGTAAAAGCGGGACATTGGCTTAATTTATTTTAAATAATAAGTAGTCAATTAAAAAAAACACCCTTAAAAGTTATTTATTGAGAAAAAGATAGTTGGCTTTAAACTAACGAATTACAAAATAAAGGTACTTAGATACCAAAAACGTTTAGTAATATATATATTCAGCCTATTTTCAGACTAAAGAAAAATCATACAATTAAAATGTATGTGAATTGAAAAATTGTATGACCACTATATAATCCTTGTATCGCTTTCGAATAGATTGAAGAATCATATTAAATGAAATAAAAAAGCAATTGTTGTACGTCAGCCAATGACTTTTTAAGCCTACATACAAATATTTCATAATTTAAAATAAAGTAGTATTAAGAATAAATGTACCTACTATTAAAACCAGTTAAATATCTGTAATAAACAAAACAAAGGTATAAATAACCAAGTCAAATAACAGTTTTATACAACATAGAACGACAACGCATCTGCAAGATATCCCTATGGACAACACTGCACACTAAGCCGGATGTAATTACTTGTAAAAACATTTTATTAAATCCAAACAAAAATTAACTAAAGTCATTAATTAAATTAAATATAAAAAAATCGTAATAATCTCGGTGCTAATTTCCTTCGGGCGTTGTTAATGGAAACATAAATTGATTAAACTCACGGTTTTATGAGCTAAATGGAGGTCTTAATCGTTTTGTGAGCCGATATTTTCATTAAGCGTCATAGTTTTCAAACCCGTGCGTTCATTCATATAGCCAACAGATTTAACGCTTCGTTTTAAACGGTACGTTTAGTTTTACGAATGTATGTGGCTTTTTTAATCGCTGACAAATACATATAGCGCGGAGTTAGAAATTGGAATTATAATTAAACTTGATTGAATGCAACTACTTCAATACAATAGAGTCCTCTTGTGAGTATTGTGCTGAGATATTGCGGGTTACTCAATTGTGACGTAAGCCCACGGGCGTAACGGGTCTCCCGGCGCCACCCACGGGTGCATCGCGGAAGACAGCAATAGTGTGAGGAAGTTGTAGGGATCTGTTTCACGCTGTGCCTTCTTAAGCTCTGTTATATGTGATTTAAATGCAATAACAAATAAATAAAAATAAATGTTTTTTAAGACCAAAGATAATTTTAACTATAAAATATTTATATAACACTAGCGGATCCGACAGACGTTGTCCTGTCTACACGTCTTTAATTTCAAAATTTCAATTTTTAATAAGCCATTTTGATGAAAATTATTATTCAAATGTTATGACAATATCTAACGATCCAGCACATGGTCACACACGATATAACACAATGATAACAAAACTTTTTTTAAATTTCGGGACAGACTAAAATTAAAATTCGAATATTATTTAAAATTTGACACTGCGATGGTAGCGCCGTCTGTCGGATCCAATGTAAAACATTCCAAAATCAACAACAACTAATAAATTGAAAATTAATTAAAAAAACATTGTCCAGCGGACAAAATTGTGAATCTAAACCATTCCCAGATCCCCTTGAACACACACAAAAAATTTCGTCTAAATCGGTCCAGTCGTTTAGGAAGAGTTCAGTCACCTACACACGCACACAAGAAATATATATATTAAGATAACGTCCATTATATCTTGGTTTTGTAGTAATTTAAGACAAGTGAATATGAGAAAACTTCCTTTTTTACAATAGCGCCATCTATATACTAGTCATAAAACTACCGAGGTTAGTTGCGTAAGCGCACGCTCGTGAAAATCCGAAATCCACGCTAGATGTCACGTCATGTCACAAAATAGTGTGAAAGATATATCTATCTTTGTTGCACAACACAATCGTTTACGAGTCATAAGAAATAAGGTTACGACAGTGTTTTGACACTCAGCTGATTCGTCATAATTGACGTTTCACTGGGTCAGCTGTTTTTGACTTGCAGTATATATATAAAAACCCATAATCAATTTATTTCAAGTAAAATTAAAAGATATCGTATAAGTAACATCATCAAATATGTATCACCAAACTTTATTCAAAGAAAAGATAAAAGAGGGATTTAAACTACAACCCATTAAATTTAATTTTTCTCAATTAAAATAAGAATCTCCTATATTATAGTAGGTACATAAATTGTAGATTTATTTTTATTTTTGGTTACTCTACTAAGATAAATATGAGAAAAAGCTTTCATGTAAAATAGTACTAGAATAAAATATTTGATTGAATTAGTAAAAAAAAATTATTTGAAAAGTCTGCCTTGGCTTCCTTTGCACTTCACGCTTAGAAATTCTTTTTTAAAGTTTTTTACCTTTCTATGGTTACCGGAAATAGATCGCTTGTTAGCAATAAAATTGCACGTTGCATCTCTAATATTTTTATATATAACGAAGTTTAAATAAAACCTGTAACTTACTTTAAACTACGCAAAGGCGTATCTATAAACCAGAGATTCCACTTTGTAACAATTATACGGCGATTGACGCCATAATGGTAAAGTCGTCAGCTATCCCATTAATCGCTCCCGGGCGAAAGTAAACATTCTGAACAAACAGACAAACGAGTGTTCTACTATTTAATAGTTTCGCCGAATTGTGGGGAAGCTGTGATGTAATGCGATACTGTTTCGTAATACTAATGAAGATTTATAGAACTTTGCTTATATTGCAATACCATTCAATAGCAATCTATATATATAAAAGAAAGTCGTGTTAGTTACACCACTTATAACTCAAGAACGAAAGAACAGATTTGAGTGAAAATTGGTATGGAGGTAGCTTAGAGCCAGGAGACGGACATAGGATACTTTTTATCCCGTTCGACAGCGTTCCCGTGGGACTTGACATGAAACGTCAGTCACTATAAAAAGTGGTATAACAAATAAGAATCAGACTTGGAATAATAAAACGCAAATGATAGCTATGTAATTGACGTATAATGACAGCTATGTAATGACGTATATATGACAATTTGATATTTGTAAGAAATCAATATTCAAAATATTTCTATTAAATAAATACGTTTAATTATTTTTACAATTTACAATTTAATTATAATGATAGTGCTATTGCCCATTCGTATAAACAGTGAAGAGAACTATAAAACTCGGTATTGTCGTATGTATACAGTTCATCCAAAGAATGATGAATGTTTCTATTTGTTGTTGTTGTCGAATGACGCATTTAATCGAGTATTGGAACGGGAACGTGAATATGATCACCAGGAATTAGATTTAGTAGTTCAAACGAATGTACCCCTGTTGAAATACCAACAAAAGGAAGTTTATGATACTTTAATGAAGGCAAACGATGATGAAAATGGTGGTTTATATTTCCTAGATGCCCTTGGTGGAACTGGCAAGACATTCCTCATGTCATTAGTTTTAGCAACTGTTCGGGCGAGATCCAACATAGCGGTTGCAGTTGCTTCTTCTGAAATAGCAGCCACATTGTTAGAAGGATGCCGTACGGCTCATTCAGAATTAAAATTACCGTTAAATCTTCAAACTATTGGAGAACCAACGTGTAATATTGCAAAACACTCAGCAATGGCCAAAGTTTTAGCGGCATCGAAAATCATCATCTGGGACGAATGCACAATGGCGCATAAACGTGCATTGGAAGCACTTAACCGAACATTAAAAGATTTACGCAATGAATCGAGATGTTTTGGAGGAGCAATGATTTTACTGTCTGGCGATTTCCGCCAAATACTGCCAGTAATTCCAAGATCTACGGCTGTCGACGAAATAAACGCTTGCCTCAAATCGTCAAATCTATGGCGCTATGTGACGAAACTGCAGCTTACAACAAACATGAGAGTTACATTGCTTACTGATAAAAAAGAAGAAAAAGAATAAAGATGTAGATGACCTGAACTACATAATGGTATGCGTTTGGTGGTTAGAAAATTGAAGAACAATGTAATTTACGCTACGATAATGATAGGAAAATTCACAGGTGAGGAAGTTCTTATTCCGAGGATCCCGATGATCCCAACCGATATGCCGTTTGAATTTAAAATCCGATACGTCTTGCATTTGCCATGACCATCAACAAATCACAAGGCCAATCCTTAAAAGTTTGTGGTTTAAATCTAGAACATTCATGTTTTTCCCATGGTCAATTATACGTGGCATGTTCACGGGTCGGAAGACCATCAGCGTTGTTTGTTTTTGCGCCTGATAATAAAACAAAAAATGTCGTGTATCACAAGGTACTTAAGTGAAGAACAACCTATGTACTAAAATACAGAAATAATAATGAATGATTAATGTAGGTATTTAATTTTTTTGTATTTTTTCCAATAAAAAAACCCAAACTGCTTATTTATTGCCATTAAGGCGGAACAAAGTTCGCCGGGTCAGCTAGTAAATAATAATTGTATATAATTGCGGTCTAGACATCCTTACAAAATAACATTGAAGAAAAACTCTTTATGTAGTATGTAACACCTGTTAACAATAATATATCTCTTTTCATCCCATTGTAGACAGAATACAAAAGAAAGATTTGAAATATTCGGATATAGCAAAACGTTGATATATCAACACTCAAAAAGAGGTGCACTTTCTCAAGAGCAATTAACTGGACGGCCAATAGTGTGACACAGTTGAAACATTTTTCTTTTGTCTAAATATCGTAATAAATTCTTTATTATCTGTTAAGTACTTATGCACTTTGCATTCATACAAATGGCGCTACAACATTTAAGTCTGGGCCACAGATGTTTGTATCTATTCCGTGCTTGCGTGATCACCTCCTCGCCGATTAGATTTGGGTCTAAGGCATCTCGATTTCCTCACGATCTTATCCCCGTAAGAGCGAGTGTTAATGCATACTTAGACATCCATTGGTGCACAGCCGAAGATCGAACCAACGGGATGAGAGTTGTACGTTGTAATCAACACTGTTCACTCACACTTGCCAAATTAAATTAACCGTATACACTTTTACGAGAAACCCGAACAAGACCGACCATTTAAAATTCTATGTCCGTGAATAAATTTCCACGAAGACGTAATCTGTTTTATTTCTTTTATATTGTAATTTTACCGTTGACTTAACTAGAATTATGTTCCGTTTATTCCTTAATGCATGTTAAACAACCTTGCCAGCCTTGTGAAAGAGATTTAGAGGATAAAAATGTTTGATAGATTCTACGGAAATAAATAATTAAATAACGTCCATTATCTAAATGTATTGCAATCCTATGTTGGTTCCATGAAAAGCAAGTCTTCACATACATAAACAAAAAGGTGCACAGCCGGGAATCGAATCAAATACCACAGGAATAAGTCGCATTGTAACAAGGCCAACACTTCATTCACACCGTTTGTTGATATTGTTTTAAGATCCCGACCGCACCCATAATCAAAACGACATCTTATGTTTTATTTGTTTTTAAAACAACGTGTTTTAAAGCCACTGGTCAATATTTATTTGTGTCCCCGCGAACTATTTTTCGCCTTAATATATTTTTTTAATTATGTAGGATAAGTAGCTACCACATACCAACATATGGAACATTTTGAGACCTTGTGCTTTTCCGGAATAAAAACTTAAGTAGATACGAAATCAATAGAGTTCCAGAAATATAAAAAATAATAGTTGAGTTAGTCTAGCCGTTTCTTAGTTTAGCGGTTAGCAAAACTTGTAATATTTCTTTTATATATTGTATTAAATACTAAAATCTTCAACATATACTGCGTGAGAGTTTGCAATTTCGTTAGACAGTATTTTCTACCACAGTCTTATTTCAGGTTTATATCCTATTATACTCACAAATATCGTAACTATTGGCAAAGGAAAAATTTCTTCAGTGGATACGCACAAACATTACATCTTTATAATAAGTATAAAATGCGATAAAATTATCTTATATAGGAACTATGTGGAATCGAAAATTTAAGGGAGATATTTCTCGTTTTTAAGAATATTTTTAGTAATAGTCATTTAATGCAATTGCTGAAGGATGTGAGCCTAACTAGAAGTAGGTACAGAGGATGAGACAAGAGTTGTATAAAGCCAATGAAAACTTGTGTTCCTGACTCTGTACAGTCAAAACCTCCAATAATACTACAATAAACTCCGGACTCGCCTCTCTACCACATGCCGACCTCATATTCTTTTTTCAAGCATAACATGCGCAGGGGCAATGAGAACTCCGAGAAACTGATTGTGGTTGGTTCAGAATGCAAAAGATCACATGACCGTTCACCAACCATATACCTATGAAGACTTCTGTACGCTATCAACTATGCACTGTTATAGGAGAGACGCTGAACCGATGTAAACACATAGTCCGCTCCAGATGCTTCCTTGCTGACCACGACGCTCAGCCATCAACTGCCGAAGGAGAGAGACATTCAAGACATATAATATGTTGGAAAACCAATTTAAAAGTTACAAATACAATCGGAATGGTATTAACAAAACCAAAACAGGCTTAGAACTTTGTTTAAAAGCTTTCGTTGTTCAAAATGAACAAATCCAAAACGTGTGTTAACTTTATTAATTTAAAAGTTAAGCCACTAATGGGTTATATAATATTTTAGTAACAATTGTACTTAAAATACACCGATTTTTTAGTTAAAATTATAGATTATACTTGTTGTAAATAACTGAGCAGTGTTGGCCTACTGGATTCACATCCCTCACGTCGTAGGTTCGATCCCGGGATTTGCACCAATGGACTTTTTTTTTGTATGTGTGCATTTGACATTCGCTTGAAAAGTAAAGGACCCAAAAAGTCGACGGTGTGTAAGGCATCTGTGATCAAGACTTACGAAGGTTGAATAATTATAAATGTTATTTAAATACACTTTAAATTTTACTAAAGCGTTGCTTGAGTAAAATTTAATCAAATAAAACGACCATGCGCTGATCAACATCCTAAGCTTCATCAAGATTTATTATCGAGCCAGGAATAACCGAGACTGAATTCCTTAGTAACTTCAGAGATTAGTGTGTACATACATACATAAACACAAGAAAACTTCTAGTACATTACTTCTTTATCTTCTGAATAACATAATATTCAAATTCATATGCTTAACAAAAATACATTCCTCATTAATAAACAGCTACAGTTAATTTTATAATGTACGAGTAACGATACAATATATAAGCAACTTCTGTAGCATATTTTAATTAAGGTATGATTAAATTAATTAATTGTGATTGTCTCATTCATATTAATACGATTTTTTAGAAAATTTAATAATAGTTGTATTCTATCTTGTAGATTAATATTTTACGAATCACGTAACAAAAATACCCTGCATCACTCCCTAATATTTCTACTTTTGTGCTGGTGCTTCTCCATTAAAGAAGTTGACCGTCCATCATGAGAAGGGTGTCTATTGTCTAGTCTTGTGTCGCAAGAGCCGTCCACTATCTAACTTTACAAAACCATGATTGTTTCCTTCGTTATAATTAATTGAGAGATGGTAGCGTTCTTAGCTGAACACTTCAATATTACTACTACTAGTAAATAATTTTTGAAAACAAATCTATACAAAAAAACTTTAAATGTTATCATTGTTATGGTTGTGTTTTTTGTATATAAAAACACCTCTAACACAAACACAAAATTGCATAAATTCCTGAATTCCTTTAATACCAATTACTGTTTAATTAGCTATAAATTATAGCCGGTCAATGGTTAATAAAAATGCTATAAACGAAAAACACACATAGTTGTGGGTGGTAGAACATAGAATATGGTAATACATTCATTTATATTAAATTTTCGTGGAGATCTTTGACCAACATTATGCATATTATAATTGAGTACTATGTTTTATAACATGAACTATGATTTATCAGTTAGGTTTGTTGCTAATGGTATATGTACATAATATTATATATGTATATTTATACATAATAATATCAGATTATACCAAAATAAATAACTTATACATATCAGATAAACACTAAACAATCCTATATTAATCAGCCCACTACCGAATATTCCAAGCACTGGTTAAGTAGTGTTTATTATATTAGAGAGGTGCCTCAAGTCCTATGTTGGTTTTTGCAGACGTAATTTGGAAAATTCTACTGATTTTAAACCTTGGAATGAACAAGGGCCGACAAAGTTAATGTGCCATATTCTATAAGTAAAAAACCTAATTACCAGTGTTGAGACATTTTAGCGCCTAATTTGTTTGTTTTCGTCAAGGATCGTCCCACATGGAGCACAACTCATGGTCAGTCGACACTTTTACTAACATTCCTAATGCGTAGCGAGGTTTCACTCACGCCGCATAACGTGATTTACGGCGTCTGCGACGCCTGCGCAGGACGTACACATTATCTATGAAATCGTTACGTTTCAACACGTTAGGTGATGAAATTAGGTTTACACCTACAACGCTATCAAGGCGCTATCGTTTAAATAGTCGTTTTATCGTTTGTTTACCGTCGTTTATACTCAATCGATTTTCATATTTTTCGACCCTTAGCGCCACTAGGCCACTAGAATATGATTTAAAAATAGGTGTCTAAATATGAAGTGTTAATAAGAGTTAAGATTGCTAACATTTGTATTTCTTAATATAGTTTATTATCATTTATTTTTATTGTATTATTTATTTTCTCTTTTATCATTGCAATGTTTACCTTTAAATGTTGTGCACGCTTGTCATTTTTGTATTGTGATTTTTTGTATGTTGTGTTTCGTTAGTATGCCTTATTAAAATCAATAAATATTGTTACCATTATAGTTATATATAACTTGTTCAGATATCAGAATCTACTATTCAATGTATTTTAATTATCCTATAAGAATCTTACTTATTCATTTAAAAAATCCTGTGTTTCTAACGATCGGCAAACTAATACATTGGTACATAAGAAAAAATTAACACAATAATTTAATGCGACCAAACCTAAAAAAAAGAAGAAAAAAAAATATCGATTCATAAAATAAAAAAAAACAAATGAATATTTATTGCAATTTTTGAAGGAAGAAACTATGTACATATATCCAGACCCGGCTCGTTAATCAGAATGCTCAATTTGGATATCGGTGAGATTTAGCCAAGACGCATTCTTCTGATGGATGCTAGGGGATATCTAGAGAACCACTGAAGCTCCCATTTAATTCAGTAAATTAAATTATATTTTAGAAGAATTTTTTAAAGGAGTACCGAGAGTTTTTTACGCCGGCGTTTTCTCTCGGCCTACACCCTCTGTCTTCTTTGCCGATGAGTAGGGATGCCGACAGGTTCAAATTTAAAGACGTGGAATAAGTGATACCTGTCTATTTTATGTTCCATAATAAAGAGATTGTTATTTTTTTATTTTTTATTACATTTATAAGAACAGATTTACTACTAAATTTAAAAACTTTCTAGCTTGGTTCTTAATTTAAATACTAAATAGCTACAGTTCCTTTAATTAATAATAATTAATAATGACTCTGTGTAAGGCTATATGAAACTGTAGTTGGATTTTTATATACATTACATATTTCTCCCACCCTTTACTTATAATAAAAAAAGCAATAGCTTAACCTTTGTCTATATTTTTTAGGCCTCAGATTGCTGTACCTTTTTATAATCATTTGTCAATATAATAGCCAAATAGGTCATCGGCCTCCTGTGCCTGACGCCGTCAACTTTTTGGATGTGCAATTGGGAATGCAAGCCAGTTTCCTCACAATATCTTCCTTCACCGTTCGAGAGAATGCTAAACGCTCACATAATCAAAGGTAATTTGTGGAGTCGAAGCTACGACCTTTCCGAAGCCGCTAGTCCTACACTGATTTACTACAATATACATATATACATGAAATACTATATACAAAAGTGTATACAGAAAATATATCTTATGGTGATCTTACTGCAAACTCAGTGTGTCATAATTGTTTGATATTAAAGTCGATGGACCTTTAGTTCCATTGTGAATTCCCGAATAAGTAGTGATAAGCAATCTAAGCAAGGGTCATTGACCGTCTATTTTGTAACCTGTTCGGCAGACTGGAAACAGGGTGCCTAAAACCTATCGATTTACCAGCTTAGCAGATTATACGGTCTATTTCATGTTACGTATGGGGTCGGAGTTAATTTAACCTTTGATGGAAGAATAGGGAGACCACAGTAAGTAGCTAAATAGTCGAACTAGAAACATTCTACCCTCTTCTTGAATGGAGAAATATATCCTTAATACATCCGAGTTCACATTACCATAAGTAAGTTTCTTTGTATGCTTCACGCTTTCGCTCTACTGAATTTGATTTATATCATGAAAACACTACGTAACAGAGATATTTTTCAAATACTAAAATCGGGAATAAACTCGTATGTAATAAAAGTTCGTCACAAGCAGTAACTCACTTATAAAAAGTCGTGCGAACCCTGTTGCAATTTACACTATGTTTATATGCGCATTTAACACTCATTAGTTCGGTAAAGGCATCAACAATTTTACGCCCAAAATAGTCAACGGTGTGTGTCAGGCATTGAAAGGCTAACAATCTAATTGTCTATTATAAAAAATTACCACTAAACAGATATAGGAATCTGACCTCAAAGGTTGCGCGCGTTTTTAAAATAAAAACATTATATTAACAATTTAAATAATTATATTGACTTTTATTTGTTTCTTTCTTTTGAATTGATTAATTTATACCAATACATATATTAAAACACACAACACAAAAGATTAACATCTTTTATATTAAAATTTTGACACATAGAATCGGTCACAATAGAAAAAATACTACATATGAGCTATGTACTAATTAGACCGGCGCACATTGAAATCATAAACAATAACAAATAATAATTTATCTGTTATCTGTCATATTACATCTATAGGTATCCAGTAATTGTAGGTACTTGAACTATTCTCTGTTGAAATATACCTGATATAAATCAAGAATTTAATGGACTTGGAATTTGTCGACAAACGTATAAAGAAAATAAATCTAGCATACGCTTAAAAGCTTAAATAGTTCATATTAAAATAATAAATCCAAAATAGGTAAGGCACTTGCACTTGAACCTTCTGGCAATGTGAGTTGTCCATGGGCCACCACCTAACATCAAATGAGCCTCCTGCCCGTCTGTCTCCCGGTATATAAAACAAAAATTCTCGCATATCAAATTCCATATACCTCTTTCTTTGAAGTTAAAAAATATAAGAACAACATTTTATGACACCTTAAAATTTAGATTCTCGTCATATTTTATTATCAAGCCTTTGCTAAAGGAAACTTTAGTACGGTTTTAAAAAGACAAAGTCGTGACGAAATCTGCATATCAGAGGATATTATGTTAATACAGCCCTCATTAGGCTGCATAATTGGTTCTTCACTTGAGGTGCTCCGAGATAGGAAAATATTTAGGAGTTCACACTCAAAGGCTCTTGCGGGACTACCGTTGGCGAGAAGTTAATAAAATAACGGTTAGTTTACTGTTTGCCTTTACTATGTTCTTTCTAAGACCCATAGGTATATAAAATTTAAAATTCATATTTTTCTTCCTTTCGTTAGGGCTTAAATTTAATTGGATTCGGCTATTGCGATTTGATGAATCGTTTAAAACGATTTTTGTTCGCAGGATTAAAACCAGAATTCCGGCTTATAGCCAATACTTAATCGTAATTAAAGAGCATTTTCCTTCAAGTTTCGAATTGAAATTTATTTCTTTAATTCGTTAATTTTGATGCAATAAGAAATGGAATCGTAAAAAATCTGATCTTCTACGCCAGATGTGCTGAACAAAAGGACACTATTTAATATTTCTGCATTGTCTTTATACACGTGAAGATTATTTACAATAACATGAATGTTAAATCCACCTTGGGCAATAGATTTATACTTGACGTGAACACGTGCAGGCAAACAAGTAGGCAGATGGCTGATCACACCTGGCGACCGGCACACGAAATTCTTATTTGCTTATTCAGTGGTGCAGAAATAAAATCAAAACTATTATGGACTAACATATCTCTATTCTTGAGACACAACTGTGAATAAATAACATGTTTAGATAAATCTACGATCCTGTTACCAATTTAGGAGAAAAACTAATTTATTTATTTCGTAATCCTACAGCTAACATAAATTATAATATGTAATTACTAACAAATACACTGAAAATATAGCCAAAGATGGAATACATGATCATTTTTACTACAAAAAGATTTACAAAAGGGAACAAACAAACAAAAAGTATTTAATACATTTAACTAATTGTGATTTAATTAATTTAACTAAGCCTAATTTGCTTGTGTTGTGTGATGGTGTAAAACTTACTTGATGGTGTGTATGTGGGGTGTGCTCATGATGTAGGTAATTGAACCATAAAAATAAATTCCAGTTAGGTAATTTAAAATATTACCTAATAAAACAGAGACATATAAACGCATTCAAAAAATGAAATGATTAAGACAAAACAGTCGATACCTCGTTCATTTAGCATTCAAATGAAAACCGTTGGTTATCAATACAGCCTTTAATTATCACGCGACGGCGCCACCGCATCGTTAGGGCTGCCTCCAATATATTACGTTTTAAGCTTTTTTTTAATGATAGTTTTGTAATTGTGTCTGGTTTTTTTATTAAACACTTATGAACTTTTTCTACCGCATATACTATGGAGAGAGCTGAGATTCATCATCGGTCGGCATAACCTCGACGTCCGTCGTGTAATATGGGCCGAATTTTGTATATACTATTATAACTACCACTATGTGGCGGTTCCATGTGGCTATCCCATATATTTCATATTTCCAAACTCGGATAACTAATATAATTCCCAATTCTACTTAGGGTCCTTCAAGAAGTTAACCAATTCATAAGAAGATTTGGGGATTAGATAGAGATAACTATACACAAAAATAAAATAAATAAAAAAATTAACACAAAATTTACTCTTTCAAATTTTGAAAAAATATAGCTAGTTTTATAATAATATATAGTATATAGATATTGCTATTTGTATATTTTGTTAATAGTATATCATGGCGTAAAGGCTTATCTAAACTTGATATGTATGTAATGAACATATATGTATAAAAAGTATGTTTCATCAAACGAGAAACAACTTCTTTTAATGGTTAAAATATTCATATTGCACTAATATTCATATTAGTTTTTTTCGTTACTATATGAGGGTAGATGTAAAAAAAGCCAGCTCATAACTGCCAGCCCTTAACTACGTGACTCACAGGGAAAATTGAATATGTTACGTCATCCTTCAGGTTGAATCGCCTGTGTTTATGGTGGAAAATTAACATTGTCATTCCTTGCGAATATTTAAATTCGACAATGTATCTACATACATATTATAATTAGAAAACGTGTGTGTACTTATTTACACATGTTATAAGTTATACTTCTTTGGTGTAACAAAATAAAAATCATTCAAAAATGTTATTTTACCCTTGTAGAATAAGCGACAGTAACAATAGAAAAAAGTTACTTAGAACATTGAAATATTTATTATAATGCATTATAAAGTTAAATAAAGTTTATTTAAATATCACAAAAAACTAAAATGTTGACTATAACTATAACTTCAGGGCGTCTTTCTTTATATAGATATATTTGCAACGGTCGGCACACGCATTGTAAAATTTACTCACATCATTTTTCCCCAAACAGTATTTATTTTTTTGTTTCCAATGGTGATGCGCGACAAAAACTGTTGCAAAATCTCTTGCTGCACATTCGAGACTAACGTAGACCGTCATCCATTCTTATGTTTGAGAACCACACATTAGTGAACTTTAAACACACAATCTTACAAATGACGCATTAACCTCAAACCAAACGCGCAAAATATTCGGCAAGTAGCAAATCGGTGTATCACAGGCGGGTCGAAAATATCCTTTTGAATATTTGACACAGTAATTAGGCAACCCACTCGGCCGAGCGCTGACGTCACCCAACATGCCATCAACCCTTTGATCTAAACGGGTATAAATAACTTCTTAGTTTTCGGATTAGCCAAAACACCGCTATACTTATTTGATGAGGTCCTCGGTTACTGCATTATTGCAGCAACTAAGCTTAGTTAGATCGACTTGATCAATAACATTTAGTATGGTCTTTTATTAACATAACTTTTACACTGTTAAAGAAAACAGTTTACTAACGAATTGAAGCTATGAATTATAAACTTATTAATTATTTTACATTATTTTAAATTTTTCCCGACGTTTTGCGTGCGTTTACGTATGCTTGTAATAAAATAATATAAAAATAATTATTATTATGATATAAATTTGCATATTAAATTTTAAGTGTTTTATTTATATAATTTAAAAAGAAAGCTTTTCAATACTTGTATACCACCTGTTCTAATATATGGATGTCAAACTTGGGCGCCCACTAAAGAGCAGAATACAATAAGCTACAGGTGCTTAATCATGCGATGCAATAGGGAAGAAATGATATATAGATAGATAAAATGAGGAATACATCTTCTGACGCATGGCCTCGAGTTTTTGGGTCTTAAGCAAGCCAGTTTCCCTACGATGTTTTTCTTTACCGTTCAAGCGAATTTCAAATGCGCACAAAGAAAGTCACCTTCAGCAGCAAAATATTAAAAACTAAATAAAATATATAAAAAAAATCTCTCATGAAAAGCCGTATTTAGATATTTTCAAAAATTTAGAATTAGTAAAGTAATAATAATTAGAAAAAGTAAAAATATAGAATTTAATCAACCCACATGTTCCTGATTTTCATTAAAAGCATTTCAACCAACCTGAAACGAAAACATGAAATATGAAACAATGCACGGAGTAATAAAATCTTTTGTTTGAAACTAGACCACATTATAAAGCTGGTATTAAAGAGATGTTTGGGAATTTTATGAACAAATATAACCCAATTTTTTATAAATAGGTATTTCGATTCTTATATAGGGCAAAGTCATCAATACGTTATTACTAGAGAGAAGAGCTTATGTCTCGTTCGACTTCTAATAGAAAGAAACAGGATTTGCATTTAGACTGTTGTTAGTTGTTATTCAGTGGTAGACTGGTGGACATAATTATAAATTTATAGCGGACTTGACATCCATGGGTTACATACAAATATATATAAAAAAATGTCTATTTGTAGATATAAATAATCCTCAAATCCACTATAACGCTAACAAAATTCATGACAATCGGACCAATTTAGGAGTAGTTTAATTACAAACGCACAAAAGATTCTTAGTCAAATTAAACGCTAAAATCTCTAAAAATCTGTTCTTACTGAATATGTGCTGATTTTAAATTACATATATAACAAACATATAAGCTAACGCCAGCTATGCATGCCAGCTAGGTACGTCTTTTTGCATTTGATATTTAAATAATCAATTTCATTAAAACTGAGAAATCACAACTCAATTAAAACTCCACATTCCATTTCAAATCAAAATGTCTTTTTGCGACAAGAAATTCCAATCAAGACCATTCAATTCCTTGTTTGAACATCGATACCAAAGTAACCACAGATTCGATATGTCTCTGACCTAGAACCTCTGATTGACCTGTCCTTTACGTACCTTTATCTGTGGTGATGTTAAATTGACTGCTCTTTGTAAGGACGTAGTGAATGAACTATGGTGGTTGTTTTGAGTTGATGATTTGTGGTCTATGTAATCTTTGAAGTTGTAAGCCAATGCTGGCACGTATTAAAAAGTTTTACATTTTCAATTACATTTTCCTACTGTTAGATAAATACATCATTTATAAAAAAATTGTTTAGAGATGTATAAAATATATTTATTAGTATAATGATTATTTTATTTAACTTTTAAACTGTCACTACAGTATTTTTAACTCCGCAAAGAATGCCAAATAAGAATAAAAATGATATAAATATTCAAAATATACCCCTTTTCCTTCAAATAACAAATAAAATGGCGCTAGTTTCAACATCAACAAAGCTTACTTGATACAATATGATATTGTGTATGTCGTAGCAAGATTGAGTTGAAGATTGACCTGTCCAAAACATGACGTCCTTTGTAATATGTAATAGTGAATATAGATTCTGTATTACAGTTTGCTTTGAAGTAAAATTCTCAGCCTTATAAATATAAAGTATTAGATATATTACTACTACACTTGGTTTGTAGGCGTTTAATTCAGGTGGTTTTCAGCTATAGATATCTGAAGGATTTTACGTAGGTCGTATTAAAACTTGAGAAGTGTCAAGGGACACTCGGATGGAACGAGGTTCCTTTCGACTAATTGAAGGAATTGTAATAAAATTTATATTTTTAAAGTTATAATAGTTAACACAATAGTGAAGATATTATAATGCATACTTGCTAAAAATTTACCTAACTCCATCAGCAATACGCGGAACTTGTGCAGAAACACGGCCAAGATTAATTATTGTTATTAATTTTTATTATTTATTATGTATGAAAGACCTGTGTACACTCAAAAAAATAATAGTCGCGATACCATCTGTTCAATGCGAAATACAAAGATGAAACGATAATAGCTGGCTTGCATTCTCTAAGAGAAAGAGAGAGAGAGTACGAGATAGACAGAAACGCGCGCACGCTGAACGGCTTACTATAGCACAAAGTGTCTTAACAACTTTAGGTCTTAATTTTTTCCGTGTAACCCCCTATTGCAACGCCCGATAAGGAACTTTGTTCCAAAACTGTATCATTGCGTTCGATCTTGAACTACGAGAGAAAGAGACTCGAGTGACTGTAGATTACAACACTAGAGTCGTCGTGAAACCCAAAATCTTATAGTTAGTTTTTTCCATACAATCCACTTAATCATATTTTAAATACCATTGTTCTTGTTATCTTAGTAAAAAAGTATTAATCACATCTTATTTTATTAACATATGGCCATACAATGAACAGAGCCGATGCGAAGTTGGAGAAACTGATTCTAAGTGGTATACAGAAGTCAAAAGATCACGTGGCCATTCACCAACCAGATGGACCGAGTCAAAAACTCATCGTCCTCAAAACTATAGACATAAGAAAAGTGTCGGTCAGAAAGCTGTGAAAACAGATTGTCCGCTCCAGAACTTTCCTAGCTCACCTTGCTTGACCACGACGCTCAGACATGAGCCGATGATCTTCAGTCGGTATGAAGAGAGATTACCCCGCTGTATGCCTCAATTAAAGTTATATGTCAAGATTGACTATAAAAACGATACATTTAATAACACTACAGGGCAGTTATACAATACCAAAGTATTTATATATGTTGTATTTAACATAAATATATACATATATTATTTTTGGTATAAAATTTGTATATAAGCCACATTTTACACAGTGCTTCAACAAATTAATTCTTAACAAAACCCATTACGGGCTCAGGTGCGAAGAGGAGCGACATTATATTTTAAAAAGAAATGGAAATACTTAAATTTTATGTTTTTTATCCACTTAAACTCAATTTTATAAATGATTTGCATAACAAAACATAAGCTATTTTAATAACTGTAAGGACCTTTAGATTTCTGTATCTTAAGATAATATTTTAATGGCAGCCGTCCCACGCCATTGTCTCTCAGATGTGGTGTCCTCACAGTGTTGAACGTAGGAGCAAGTTACACAAGTTTTTTTAAATAATTAAAAAGCTATTTAATATGTTTTAAACACAGGCATGTATATTTTAATATTCTTTGTACGGTTTTATTTACTATATTTGGTTTATATTGATTATAAAATATGAGTGTAAAGAGCGAAGAGATTGCATTATATCCGTTGCCAAAAATGGATTGTCTTCGTAGGGTTTGGTTATTGGGATGCAGATAGTCGATCGACTGTCACAGTCTGATCTGAGATTGTTTTCAATCAGAGATTGTGGATTATTTATTGGGTTCGGACGTCTATGGCCAAAAAAGCGTGTGTCTAAATTGACAAATGATCATGAAACAGATACAGAAATCTGATGCCTAGATCTAAAAAGATTGTAGAGTTATGTATCAGGCTAGGTTCAAACAGGCAGATTGCTAGTCGCATGTATAAATACTAGGACATGACCCGTTTGGGCAGGAGGCTTACTTCATGTTAAGTAGGATAGGTAGTTAAGGATTCCAGGGACACTCTAAATGCCTGAAGGCTAGCGAGAGCGTTGCCAGCTTTTAAATTAATTCATAATTTTTATTTCAGCCTCTCATTAAAAAATATTATACTAACATTTATACTATAATACGTTAAACCACAGTTTACAAAGTGTTTACTGAAAAAATCTCGGGTCAGCTACATTTTAACTTTTAGTAATCACAGATTGCGACCTATTTTATTCTTGTATTCTTTTTACTTACTCGCGGGTCATGGTACAGCCAATTTTCGTTGCGGTTCCCATCTTATTTTAAGCGAGAATTTCGTCTTATCGTAGCCTTCTTCCGGGTAGAGCCTATCTCTGCGGCTTTATGTATTTGGATACCCAATTTCTTTTAGGATTTGTGAGGGTAGAAATGAAACAAGATTTTTACTGTTGTTTTAACTGCTAGGGAGATTGTATCTAAATTATTATATTGACTATCAACAAATTAGAATTACACCTAAGTTGTGAGAAATGCGATGATATTTTTATTTCTCAGAAATTAAATTATCAAAATTACCTGATTTAATCATGCCTTATTTAGAGTACAGCCCAAAATTGGTCAAGTAGTATTTCAAACATGAATATCCATTTCACAAGGAACGTCTAATAACGTCTACGATTTTCGATCGAATTTTACTATATTTTAATTCCTATTTTTAATTCCCAACTATTTCTTGTCGTTTTGAGTATCGAATAAGTGTGCGAGTATCAATGCCAATGGATTTTTTATTTGTATGTGAGCAGGTTATAGAATACAGCGAATTAAGTATAAAAATGTTAAAACTATACTGTATATCTGTATAAAAAAATGTATACACCAAAAACATTCTTGTCTATATGAATCTTGTGTACAATTTCGTCGTTCAACCCCAGCACTAAAAAATTAAAATCCTTCACTCTCAACTGAACAATAAACTCACGGCCCTGTTAAACATGGGGCTTTTACTCAATATCTAGTGCACTCCCGGATTATCCGCTACTAAAGTAATTAAATGCATGCATCAAATTATGTTCAGCGAATAATCTGGTTTATCCTCGCTGGAAATTATTCGTTGGAGATTCTATTAATCTCAAAAACATTGCCTGTTACGACGCAAAAGACAAATTATAACGTGATTATAATTTAGTGTAAAAGATAAATTATATGATAGTTTAACTATCACAAAATAGATTTTTATTTATTTTTACTCAAGAAACAAATAGTAAAGAGTTAACACAAACTTATATATTAACACAAAGTTTGTTATTTATACACGAATTTTAACATATTTAACAGAGATTATGAAACTAGGAACCACAGGCGCTACATCCTTTTAGGTCTTGGCCTCAAATATATATATATATATATATATATATATATATGTGTGTATATATTTCGCGATATTTTTTTAATACGCAAATAGGTGAAATCAGCCTTTTGTGCCCGACACACGCTGTCGATTCATACAGCCTCAGTTTCCTTAAGATTGTTAATCGACCGAGCAAGTATTAAATGTGCATGTAGATTGAAAAGTCTATCTATCTATTGAACATGGGGTTTGAAAATACAACCTCATGGATGAGGCTCGCGCGATCAATAGACTTGTAAAATCTTTTAGCAGCGTTTAAGAGTCGTATAAGTTTCTTAATATTTCTTGTTATTCCGAAAATAATCACTAACTGACTTGTTTAGTTAAAATTGTTTTGCTTTAACATCGCGGAAACATACCAGACAGGTAGACAAAGGGTGGCTCCCGCTAACATACAGTTCTATACTATGCATTGTACTTCCGGAAACGACTTTTCTCATAACTGCAGATAAATTTCAGTACGAAGACTTGTTTTAATACATTCATCTAGAAAAACTAATTACACCCCCTTTGAGAGGCAAAGGCAGCTTGCTTTGTACTTAATAACTACGAAAAAATCACCGAAAAACAAAACATATTTGCTTACAAGTTGTGGGGTTAATAACGAGATTTTATTTTATTTAAATTTAGAAATTATACAACGAGAAACCATATTATTTTAAAAACCTATAATGATGGTAGATTATTATTGATTTGTGAATATGACGGTAGATTTAATTAGACAGAAAGTGTGTGTTTTTTTATATATAGAACAGGGGGCAAACGTATTCTCATCGTTGTGTCATTTAAACTAACCGTCATAACACAATGTACTTGTGATCTGAATAATGAATAAATATTTTTTTAAGGTTTGTGACATATTCGTCTAATTACCCTCATCGTTGTTACTTGTGTCACAATGGAACGGCTGCTGCCTTTGACAAGACACGCTCGTAGTAGCAAGGCATGTAGACACATTAGAAAATTCTATGTCGCATTCAATCTCAGTCGTCAAGAATAAGTTAATTTGCCTCATCACAATTTAGCTATTTACAAGTCTACCTAATACACGAAACATAGATAATAACTTTGTGAGAGGTGCCTATGATAGGACTACAGAAATTCTTGTGGTAGCAGCTAAATAAAATAATATAATAAGGTAAATAGTATAATATAGTCTATATACCACGAAACACAAAAAACAATACAAAATATATATAATATAACTTAGCATGAGAGGGTGTGTATGTGTAAAGGTGGTTGAATTAAACGTGACTGCAGTAAAGACATTATAAAATCTAAATTATGTCATATAAGTACATATATGTAGATAGATAATAAATTTGGTTAACAATTCTTAAAGCCGTCTTGAAATGTAGGTTAAGACTCAAGGGTACTTCCCAGTGTGTCACTAACCTTGGCTATTTTGTTTTAATATTCAACACCTGTACTATGCTATTTTGGTAGAACAAGGGCGACCAGTGGTTCCTGTACTATTCAGGTTGAAGGGCCTTTAATATTTGGATAGCGTTAAATATAAATATGTTGTCATTATTATTAACTTGTAAATTGAATTTATAATATGTGTATTATATTTCAATAAGTAATTTACCAGGGCAATTGCATTTGATTCTTTTACATCGGAAGACAACAGCTAATTACAATTATATGAAGATTTGGCACTTTCTTTTGCATTAATGGGCGTCTTCCCTCAGAGATGCGACCTCAAAGTGCCCTCCAAAAGTCAAATCATTCTATTAGACCTTTAATAAGTCACATTTGAAAGTATAAATTACAGGTTAAAAATAAAATTTACTCCTCCCTTAAAAGCCAGCCAGGAGCCAACCACTCATCATCGATATCCATTGGCTGCTATCACCGTCCTTTAAGGGCGTTCAGTAAAAAAAAAAGACTTTTAAATATAAGATACAGGTATCACTTTTCCACGTTATTAAATCTGAATCGGTAGACATCCCTACTCATGGGCAAAGAAGATAGAGGGTGTAGACCGAGACGAAAAGCCGGCGTAAGAAACTCTGGGTACTTTTTCAAAATAGCAAATCGTCAAACAAGACTTATTTTAAAACAAATATCGCAAATTAATTAGAAGTAGCCTGCCTACAACTAGTTTCAGGCCACTAAGGGCAGTTAGTAGGATCACTTGCCCCCCTATTCTTAAAAAAAAACAAGTAGATATTATAGATATTTTTATATGTTCTATCCACACATCGGAATTGTTGGATATGTATCTTTTAAAATGATTATGTTATAACACTTCAACCTGTATAAGTGGACTTCAATAAAATGATTATTATCAGTATTAATCGTACTGCATCTGTAATTTTGTAGTTTTTTAGTAATACTATTTGCTAGTGTCACGGACTTTCTACAAAAAGATAAATACTAACAACTGTGCACCAAAACTACCAAAAGCAATGACCAAATAAAATAAATCACAGTTTAAATTGGACAAGGACAGTATATTTTAGCGATGCCAATAGGATTCCCACTTTAGAGAGTCCTTAAGTGACATTGATGAAGGTTCGTAATGGGCAATACATCAATTTGTGTTTTATTCTTCAGTTTGTAAAAGGAGTTTCTTGACAGCTCTTCTTTCTGGCTATATGCTGGACATTTGGCAGGTGGCAGTAAATGTTTCAATTATAAAGGGTAAACAGTTTGTTGGTAGAAGGAAAAAACCTTAGTACGGACAGACGACTGCGGAAGAGTTGGAGTTGCTACATCTGGCAGAGGACAAGACAAGCTTTACGAGACCAAGTCAAGTCCAATCCAGTCCAGTCCAGTAATAGCAAGACACAGAAAGAAAAACTAAACCTAAATTTAGGCCTTAATAAACCTAAATTAAAACCTTCAATCTGTCTCTTATATCATTTTGTATGTGGTCAAAATCACTCTAAACCACTTTCTGATGAGTTTAAGTTAAATTTAAGGGTGCAAATGATGAAAATGCAAGAGGGATCTATTGTTGAAACTTCTATGTCAGTAACGACTAAGTTGAAGAGAGTAAAATTATAAGTATTATTACGGCCTATATGAGTTGTGATGTAAAGTGATGCCGCAGCTCATATTGTCAAAAGGCTCGAAGTGCGGTGGCAATCTTTTAAGAATTGGTAGGTACGCTCTTTTCTTGAAGGTCCCTAAATCAACTTAGTTCGAAAATACTTCAGCGGGAAGCTGGTTCCACACAGTGGTGGTGCACGGCAAAAACCGTCTTGAGAAACGCTCAGTTATGCCCCGTTTACAAAAAATCTATCTCAGGTCATGAACAACCGTTGGGAGCTGTGACTTCAACAGCTGGCGCAAGGCTACGATGATACCATGTCCTGCTTCGGGGGATTGCTGGTGGCGCCGTGAGTTTTTAGTGGATATGCATGTATAAATTTAAAAAAAGTAATCACAAAATAATAATTTAAAGAAAGCTATCGCATAAAATATAAGCAAAATATTACGACACCCCACATTCGTTACGTGTTCGTTATAACGAGTAACGGAATAGAAATCAATATCCGTTTTTTAAATTAAATCAGGGATATGCTTCCGATTGAGGAGCGAAGTCAGGGCACGTCGTTTTGCGGAACACATGTTGTATAAGCCCGGTAGTGACCACACTTTAATGTAAATCTAGATACTTTCTTTAGGAGAATTGGCATTATTAATAATAACAGCTTCTAACAATTTTATTAAGTAGAGAATATATTTAATTTATCCTTGAATATTTTTTGTTTAGTATACGAAGGTATTTTAAATTACTTATATATGGGCAATATATACATACATATAAGTAATCTATATTTTTTTTAATACACAAAGCTACTGTTTATACACTAATTAAGGGTTTGAAGTCGAATACAACTGAAAGGGTGGTCACCCCATCGACCCAGCGGTATCACGAGTATGACGTCCCATCCGGTTTGTGCGCGTGCTCAGTCTCTGATCAACAGGTGACCATAATGAAGCTAATTTAAGTTAACAAACATATAATTATATTAAGAGATACAATCAGTGTTAGTTCACATTAGTATTTCATGTTAAAATAATTTATATAAAATAATTTAGTTACCTAAACTGATAAAATGGAGGATATTATATTACATATTTTTATTTATGGAGTTTACACTGCATAAATAAAAATATATTGCGAAGCGCAAAATTCGAGTAATTCTTTTATTAATTCCTTAAGCTCTGATGTAGGTTCTAATGGAGAGAATTAAAAAAAAACCTAAGTTTTTTAATTCAGGAAAGCGAACAGTCGTAGGGTAGTATAGCAAAATATTCCATATATTGGTATGTAGCTACTATATTAAGGCAAAAGGGAATTCGCATTGGCAATTTAAAAAAATATCGTCATAAATACAACTAAACACTAAACAATGGGCTCGTGACAGACAAATAAATTCAAAATCAACAATGCAAAGTCGTAAAAACTCAATTCAAGAGTAAAACGGGTCAATTCATTTAAAACATAATAGAGCCACAATCACAACTCAATACGTGGCCGTGAAACGTGTAATTTATGTTAATAAATAAGTGTAAAATAAAGATCACAATATGCAGCGCGCAAACGCATAGAAGACAACAATTTTTGAGGCATATGTCATTAATAGTGGTTTACCAAATCACAGAAAGCCGGTCGAACTGACTCGCGAATCTCTATAACGTATATCATTTGTTTGTTCACGCTTTGTTGGTCTGAATTTTAAGTAGTTTGACGTTTGATAACGTGTTTTTCGTAATATTTACACGTATTCAATAAAGATCTTCATCGCTTGGCGTTGCGTAGAGATGAGGTGTCTTTCTGCATGATGAAAGCATTTACCATGGAAAGTGTTCAGTGGAATTTTTCGGATTAATACTTGCAGCTTAGTCACATTATTGGTCGTCAAGCCATTGATCACTTTCAAGGCAGTTTATGCCGTTGAGCACCACTATTCGAAACCAGCTCACTAACACAATTAGGCTTAGGATTTTCAAGAAAGGGACGTAATAATATTAATTAATTTTTAAAATATTAAGTGCTATAATTGAGCTTATAAATATATCGCGCGAGTAATGGCCCTACAGTATAAAGGGACGTGCGTATACGCACAACGCAAACTGTTTGATTGCCCGGGGTCACGCTAATTGGGCGTACGCTCAACTCTTGACAGGTCACTATGTCATACCCATTATTTAGGAAATTGTTTAATGCGATAAAATATTAATACATTCACAGCAATTATATCCCTTTATGTATGTTATGTAGAGTTCTGCATCTGATCAACAGACTCGTTTGTTTTTCAATTTTTATGATTTGCAAGGAATATATACAATTATCATAGACAGTCCTTTGTGGGTCTTACATCCAACGTTACGTTTCGAGGTGGTTGACAACTACTCCGACCAACGCAGCCTTAACCTACAGGGTCTTTTCCTGCCGCCATTTGGTGCACATCTCCCAACCACCTGAGCTTGTTGCATTTTATGAATTGGACGATGCTGGCGTCGTCAAGGATATTATTCACTGCAGCGAATACGTCAAGCAACGTCGTTGGAAACTGGGCCAATATAATAATATATATGCGTAAAACAAAGTTCATGGGTACATAACAATGTTATTACCGCTCTTTCAGTGCCTAGTTCATGATCCTTCCTTTCAGAACACGTAGAATATTCATTCTACTCGTAGGAGCAAAGTATCAAAGCGTTTCATAGCAATTTCTTTGGCGTCTGCGACACATCATTAGCGCCGCGGGTCGTGCGAACGCTTTTTGTTCCTTACATTAGACGCTCATTCTACACGAGGATCAGTATATGGAGTACAAATAGATGATTGCTACTAGAGAAAAGGTCTTGAAGTTGAAGAGTGCTATGCATATCTTGCGTTGCATAAAGATTTTAGTGCTTGAATGTGCCGTGCAAAAAATCGATTTTCCATTATGCATACATTGAGTAACCCTGCAGCTAACACAAATTTTATATATTAAAAAAATATTAAATATTCTAAAGATTGTATACATAATATATATATATTTCCCTAAGATAGCTAAAAAAATCATGTCTTAATATTGGTCGTCGTATATCCGGGCTGCGAGATACAAAACTGCGATTTTTTTATAGTTGGTGTTGAATTGAGAATCGTGAAACAAAGCAGCATTATGATCTGGTATGCTGAAACATGTGTGTACAAGTGTATTTTTTCTGGAAGTAATCTGCAATGAATTAATTATATAAGGAGACATTTATCAATTTAATTTCGTATAGGGGAGAGCAAGCCAAGAATGCCAGCCATGGCATTCATTAAGAATATTATCAAATATTCACAGTTAGGGGCCGCAGTCTGGCAAGTTCCAATGTTAATCGTTATAAAGCCTCTAAGGGCCGCTTCTAACTTATCAAGCAACCCACCATGCGTGTAAATAATTTCTTAGTATTAAGTAAGAGTAGAATGAAGAAGAAAAAAAATATGGTATGTACTTATTACTTCTTTAGTATTGTTGGTGTAGTGGTTTTCACGTGCGACTTTCATCCCTGTGGTCGCAGGTTCGGTCTCCGACTTTGCACCAATGCATTTATGCACTTTTAACACTCGTAATGGGAAGAAAACATCGCATGGAATCCAGCTTTAGATCTGGAAAAGTCGACGGTGTGTGTCAAGGACAGAAGGTTGATCACCTACTTGTCCATTAGAATTAAAAAATGATTATGAAACAGATTCAAAAATCTGAGGCCAACACCTAAAGAGATTGTAGCGCCACTGATTTATTTTTTTATAAAAGCATATTATGTAACAAAACGATCACAGCTTAGTCAAATCAGCGATTGTTTAAACTAAGTTATTCTTATAAATGAAATATTATTCATGTAACTAAACATGATAAACACTATGTAAGTATTTATAATTTTCTTAACCTACACAGTAATAATTAATGTTAATAATTGATTTGAATAATATTAATAATTGCTTTTGGAGTTTAGTTTCGTCAAATTAAATGAATATTTTGTCTAGTGAAGAGCATGTGCATTTGATTACCAAATATTTTTCAAATTTACGCATTTAGAATGACGCTTAATAAAGACTGTTAGTAGTGTTATTAGACACTTACTTATGTTAAATATATCCTTATTAGTAAATATAAACTTAAATTGATTATTTAATTTAAGTTAGGCCATGTCTTGGACCACATAATTGAGGGGTCTTTCGCTCGGTCCTTGCTGATAATATTGTAGACAATCTGTCAGAAGATAGCAATGACGGTCCCTGGAATACCTTCAAGGATTTTTGTGAGGCCATCATAAAGCAGAAAGGGAAAGCGATTCAGTTGCTCCGTCGGATAGGAAAGGACGACCGGGGCATTGACGCCGTGCTTTCGCACTGCAGAAAGAGTTTTGAAGATTTATGCGTGGAAGAAGTCACAGTGTTATTGTGTCATTTGCATATGGCGGGGCGTGTTTAGCGTTTAGGGTTGTAAATATCAAGTGTGAGTCCCACATAATCAATAATTTGTTTTTTTTGACGTTCATAAGTGTGCATGTTTACCTATATGAATAAAGATATTTTTGAGTATGAGTTTGAGAATCTCTGCTGAAGCAGACTTCCGCAGAAATGTGCATTTCCTGACGTAAAAAAACATAACTAAATATTCATATAGCTCAAAGACCGTGCAATTTCTATATTTCGCCACGTTTATTGTATGTATAAATTGTGAAAAACTTTATAACATCTAATAATAATTTGCATAAACGTGGCTGGAAGAAATCAATAAACTGTCATCACTATATGGGTCAGTGAGCAGGGAGCGCGCTTCACTAAGTTAATTATGTAAACTAAACAAAAACTGTGTTACAATAAGACAACAAAGCTGATGGCACAGAATAGGAATAAGATATTTAATATTAGTGTTGGCCTGGTTGAAGCAATTCTAATACTCCAATCCCTGGTCCCTCCAATCACTCTCTCGTATGGTGAAGGCCTTAATCCCGGTTTCCGAACAACGTCAAAAGTTTCAGAAAAATTTCAACGGCGGATATCACACACGGCTGATAACCTACTATTTAAATGATCAAGAAACAACGACATCTTAGATCAAAGTTCTGGCACCACTAACAACCGGGGGCAAACGGGCAGGAGTCTCATCTGAAGTTATACCCATAGACACTCTATTGTCAGAGGGCTCGCAAGTGTGAAACAGAAGTGCAAAACAAAACAATCACTTCTAGATGGTTTAATTATTACATACATAAACTTGTAAGAGCCGTAAAACATGTATTTATGTAACATATTAAATACAAAAATAAGAAAGATATTTAAATTCGCTAACATATAACAATGAAACGGACGTTAACAATTACGTATTATTAGCCTTAATTAATATCTACGTCAATATAAACCATATCAAATTCTAGCACATTTGAACGAATTCGTGAACTCTAATAATGTAACTATGTTACATAGCAAATACTTTGACAGAAAGAGACAACGCGCTATTTAGGAGCTACATTTTAGGCCTGCCATGGAACGTCCATGAGTATTCCTTTCTTCGCAAGGAGATGACAATATAAGCAGAAGTAACTCTTGTAGGTACAAATGTCCAACACAATTTCATCGACACAAAATATTAAAACTATCAGATTTTCAATAAGGAAAAGTAAACTCGTAAATTGCCGGCGCCGCTAACTAGCGCCCAGCGTGGGGCAAATCCCGGACCAATTTTCCATTTCAACCCCCTTATCAGGCAACAGACGCATTACTGCTAATACATTTAAAGCTTAATATCCTTTGAATTAATTGGACAGCGTGCTTTGAACCCAATTGCGATTCAATAGAGTATATTTTTGAATGTTTTAGTTGCATTCATAAAAAAGCGATGCATGTAATTCACAGGGCGAGGAAATCTCTGCAAGTGCTTTCAAGGGTTAGGTAAATGTTCAAAAATTTATTTAATTTTAATTTTTGTACGCTTAGCACTAATTAAACGATTTCTGTTTCGACAGACTTACAAAAAAATACATAAGAAGCATACAATTTATTAAAATGATAGTATACAAAAATCAAAATCATTAAAATTTAAATAAAAAAATGTATTAATCGAGTAACTTTATATATTTAAAATAACGTTTATATTTAGAGCGCACGAATTTATGTAATACGAAATAATTTAACATTACTTGTTAACTAAAACATAATATATCATTTAACATACTAGCTGTGCTCTGTGGTTTAACCCGCATAAATTCGGCCGTAGCCCGATGTTTTATGGCCTAAAGCTTGTATCGGTAAATAGACTTTAAAATGAAAATATTTTTTATATTTCTTCATATTGTATCACTGATTTGTAGATATGGATGTCTTCTATAAAACTGTCATACTTTACTTAGCTCTTGTGAATAATTTCTGCATCGTACGCGGTTGAGAAACTTTCATATCACACAACTTAGGTACACTAACGTCATACAGGCCCATTTTTTTTAAATTTTCTTTAGCCTGAAATGGTAAAAAAATCGAAATCGGTCCAGTAGTTACGGAGTCAATGCAAACAATCCAATCTTTCCTCTTTATAATATGAGTATAGACATGCAAATATTACTTTCAAAGTATTAAACCGATTTATTATTCTTACTAAAACAACAAACTTCCGATCATAACTTATGGATTTGGCGTGTTTAAAAATAAGTTTGCCAACTTTCATACATTTCGTAAATTTAAAATCAAAGCGACTACGATATTTACTGTTTATTCGTATTTTAATCCGTCACCTAAGCTCTGTAGTAAAGTATTTTCTTCGGAGGACCCATAAGACGTTAGTGGTCGCTGTATGAAGTAGAAAACCCCATTGTTTTTTACAAACGTTTCTAAAAAGGCGAATTAAATTGTAAGACAGCCACTATTACATTGTCTATCATTATAGACAATGTAATAGTGGTAGTCCATTGACTGACTAAATCTTAAACTTAACAACCTTCTATTTTATGAGTAGCTTCGTGGTGTTCCAGACGATGAGACCTATATATTTATATATATATATAATATATATAATATATATAATATATATTCCCTATTTCCCTGGGTCACGGCATCACACGTGAACGGCTGGACCGATTTCGCTAATTCGTTTTATGTCGTGTTTGTTATTGTCAGGAGAAGGTTCTTATGATAAAAAAAAATAAGGAAACTACAAAATTAGCAAATTTAAGAATACCATACCATAAGTATTAAGTAATTACTGACTTTTGTATAGCAAATGAATGAAAAGATCTTTATATGCTGCTGACTGGACCGACTTAAATGAATTTTTTGTACGCGTTTGCTAATTGTTTGAAATATCATGCAGAACGTCTGTCGGGTCCGCTAGTTTAAAATAAAGAACAGGTCGTTTAAGATTTCTATCATTACTTAAACTTTGAATAAAATCCATTAATAACAGGTAGATATATTGATTTAGCAGTGACATGACATGGCAAATTTATAACACCCCTGTTATAATCCGAAAGAAAGGAGTTACTCATAATATCAATAGTTTTAAGTCGATAAGTAATTTGTTTAATCTAAGTTTACATTTGATCAGTTCTCTTAATTGAAGCGATTTTGTTATATACTAACTCATGAATTCAGTTTTAAACAGTACAAGTAGTTGGTAAGTTTGACGAAATCCTGAAAATGCAATGCTATTTTCCAGATCATGATCACAACCTACGTGATTCCATAAAGTTTACAGTTTACAGAAAAATAAACATGAATTGTTTTTAACAGCCAATATACTGTATGCCCAGTAGCAATATCACTTCCGGCTCATTTCGATTATTCAAATCCCTTTATGGGCTGGGGCAAGTCTGGCTCTGACAAATGGTTGAGGGTGGCCAACAGTAGGGGTGAGGCTCGAGCCAATACTTATTTGTCAATACTTCAGTGTGATTCAGTGAAACCGAATCAAAGTTTTTAAGATATAATAGCTTATTGAATGCATATGTTTTATTTATTTGTAAAGTAACACTTCATTACACTGCAATATAAAAATTGAACATAATTAAATGCAACTGGCGGAATTATCGCTTTCGAGCGATCTCTTTAAGGCACCCACTGTGAGTAAAGAAAATTTTTTTGTGGTTTTAATTAATGGATATGCGATACAAGATAAAGATTTCCCCACTGTTATACTCTAAACTTTTTAACGTTTATTCGTTTTTTTTATTGTTAACAAAGGCTGCACTAACATGTGTACGTCGAGGCTTCTTAACTTCTTAATACCACGGGCTTAGAGAATATAGAAAAGGCCTAAACCATTCGAATTAGTGAATTAGTATGAGTGCACGTTAGTCTTAAGTGCAAAACAGTTGAAAGTGGATAAAATAGTACACAAGAACAGTGTGTTCTCCATGAATTTTTATGTTAAATATC
This sequence comes from Pieris rapae, assembly GCF_905147795.1. Classification (NCBI taxonomy): domain Eukaryota; kingdom Metazoa; phylum Arthropoda; class Insecta; order Lepidoptera; family Pieridae; genus Pieris; species Pieris rapae. The sequence continues at coordinate 2,221,009 of NC_059526.1, read as the reverse complement.
CTTTTTAGTAAATAAGACTTAAATTAACTATTTGTCTTATGTTAGGCTAGATTGTTATGTTAAATTATGTCTTTGTGCAAAGACTATTTATATGTGAAATATCATGTTTCTTAGCGCAAAAAGCCTCCTCCAATATCCAGTGATAGTGTTCTATATTATAGTTATACTCGTTATAATAATTATATAAAATCTATATATAAAAACCAAGCCCCGGTAATATTCCAACGCTACCAAATGGGGAAAACAAAGAGCCAACGGGATATAATGCCACAGATAACTGGGATACGACTTGGGCTGGTAAGTTTCCAATCAGAGATTTTTCATTGAGGAATTTCATTTCATCATTCATCTATTAACGGTCTTAGTGACCATATGAATATTACAAATTCATGTTTTAAATAAATAAATTGACTTGGCCATCGCATGTTAACACAATGCATCTGAAAAGAAATACATTTTATATTAAGTAAAATAGATTGTTTAGTACAATTTATTTTGAATTTAAAACAAAAAAAAATTGATAACAAGATTCAGGTTTCAAATTTTATTCACAACGAAGTTATAGGAGGTCGAAAATTGGCCATATTTCGAGAAAAGAAAAGTACCACCATGGCTGACCTGGCGGGCGACCTGCCGTTCCTCCAGATTCAAATTGTAGAAACAGAAACCGAAATACAAAAGAAAACATATATAAGTAATATATGTTCAAAGTACATGCTCCTACTGATAGAGAAAATCTTTGTTTTTAATTTATTTTATTATTCTTTATTACTTAGATGTCATATGGATCATGGTGTAATGGTTGCAGCTCCTTACAACCGTTGTGTAAAAGAAAAAACTTGGCGATTAAAAAGAGTGGCGGAGAGTTAATTGCCAGTTCTTCTCTTCCGTTCTACGCCCTTCATTTGAGAACTGGCAGAAGATATAAAATTAGAAGCATTTAATGTATATTTCTTTTTTTTTTTGACGTTTATAAGTGTACATTACCTATATGAATAAATGATTTTTGATTTGATTTGATTTAATCAGCTCCTAGTCTGTGAGAGTCAAAAATGTCTGCCCATACACAAAGCTTTTACGTATCCCCTAAAAATAATATAGTAATAGATTAAATGTATTAAGAAAGGAATACAGAGTTTCTTGTTTTCGATATCAAAATAAACAGCGTTTCACATCGTAAGGAATCGTGAAATGGCCTGAATTCTGAGCAATGTGAATGCGGTTAGAATTTCGAGTATTTTTTAATTTCTAAGTAACAGTATTTGTTCGCAACGCGGAAATAAATATTTTAAGACCCAATATGAAATTTCTAATTAAGATTCTTTGTTATTATTTGAAGAGTAATCTGTATTTATTAAAAGTCCAATGGCGTTACTATTTTGGCCTTCTTTAAAGATTTCCTGTTTTCTTTAACTAAGCCTTCCATGCCATACATATTTATAAATTTACTAGCTGCCTCCACGAACTTTGTTTCTCCTTAATGCCTAGCCTACCTTTTTAGTTCATATCAACATGGAACATTTTGTTATAATACCCCAGAGACTGTTCGGTTTTCCGGAATAAAAACTTTTTTAGCATTTTCTGTGATTTTTCTCTATATACTTAAACGTCAGAGTTCAAGTTATAAGTTTTCAACTAACAAAAAAAAAGGCGTTAATCATACAGGGTAGATGAAAAATAAGGGCTTTATTTATTCTTGAATGCTGTATCAACTTTTTTGTCTAAAAACTAATATTTTTTTGGAGTGGACACACCTTATCACCTAGGGATTTGAAAGATATATAGCCGATTCTCAGACTTTCTTAAAATGCATTAAAAATGTCATAAGAATCGGTCGAGCCGTTTAGGACCAGTATGGGAACGAATATTGTGACAAGAGAACTTATCAAATATACGAGGTCTTCGAATCTGCTAACACTATGATAAGACTGTAATAATATTGATTTAAAAAACAGAGACCACACTTCATTACATAATATAAACTTCATACACAATTGTTGGACACGCTTTACAAATTAACAAAGGACCAGGAACTATTGTAACGAGTTTAACGAAGAGTTGACTGACACGTATTACGGAAGAGATATAGGAACCGTGCCCTTAATATACTTATAGTACAATAGCATTAGAAACCGGATATAACCGCCACCGGATACCAAAAGTATATATAAAAAATAAATCATCCAACAAATCTGTCATTAATAAATATAACAGAAATTAGTAGAAGATATAAATTTACCGCTGCAACTGTTGCTTTACTTAACTGATCTGTGTAGTCGTTTAGGTATTCTTCAATAATATTGTAATGATGAAGGGGAATAAACCTGCCTGTAGGCTATGAACTCAAATGCCATACTTATTAGTTGTGGAGGGTAGATTCAATAATATACGAGATAATATTTTTTATATGATATCATGATTCAGAGATAAATCTATTCTATTCACTTAACTATGATCGGTTTGGATGCACTATAATTCTGACTATGCAGAAATTAGCACTTATATTGTATTACACGTACACCAAATATGTTTATTAATTATATTACTATGTAAATGAATAAGTTAATGAACTATTGAAAAAATGAAGATATCTTTGAGTATTAATTTACTGTTAAACTACCAAAAACAGTCAAAAGTATTAGCCAACATCGATAATACACCAAAAATGTATTCATTATTATCTCAGTAAATATATAATAATACAGAAAAAGTGTTTAAACCTTACCTTGCTACTCTTTGGTATCTGAAACAAAAATAATGTATCGTTAAAACAGCGTATGCAATAAAAATAAATGCTTTAAAGAAAAAAATCGAATCGAATTACCAAACAAAAACCTCCTTATTTGAAGCCAAAAAAGGGGGAAATTCTATCAAATTGTCGCTGCGAGCTCAGTTCAAAATACCAACGACCAAATATTTGGCAGCTATGTCAATAATATAATTAAACATCACAACTTAAATTCACTTGTGTTCTAGTGAGCTGCACATATACAAAAATCTAGTAAAACACTGATCACGCAAAATGCCCCACAGCTCACAACCCTTATTATACTCCTGTAATGAAATTACAACCTTATCACCTAAGCTATAAGAACTCTTTTAACACATCCCCGGTGACCCCAAATTCGTTAAGCACTTGTAGCGCACAATTTCGGTGCACTGATCAATACAATCATTCTTATGCCATAGAATATTATTTGTATTAAACTAGGCTTGGTTACGTCTGCGACTGTTTTAATACAGAATATTATCATCTGATTAGTAAGAGTTAGGATACTACCTATACTAGATAGCTATTAATAAACTTAATCCGCGTGGCATAATTTTTAATTTCCTAGAATACTTGTCTTGAAGATGACGAATTTCCATATATAAACTATCAGCCCCTGTTTTATTGGTTTAGGCATAAAAGCATAACAGACGATAGAGCTACTGATAAGAAATAATATTATATTTTTATTGATTAGTACCACGTCATTCCATGTGCCAAAACGCCTTATAATAATTATTATAAAAATATATTTGAAAAATTCTCTCCACATTTTTCATAAAGAGTTCTAACGCTACGTCGAGAAAACTAAAATGCTTTATAAAATTTTCTGGGACGTGGAACTAGTTTATTTAATAAGGAGCTTATAAACCTATCTAAAGCCGTGTTTTGCTGTTAATAAAAGGTGGACCGGTATTTCTATTACAGTATCTCAGTAGCACAGGTACTTAATATAATCGCTTTATGAAAAATAAACTCGAAAATGCATTGAAAAGTATTAAATAACTTTTGTTGTATTGAAAAATATTTTGTTAGAATACGTCCACGACCGGAGATATGCTTGAGCATACAAAAAAATACACATAGAAGGAATAACCTCCTCTTTCAGCCTCATACATAACTAAAAGTTTCCCTGCATGTACCAACAGTTTAATTTGAATTTAAGATATTTGTTTATTTTAAAGATCTCTATCGCTTAAAGATATAACACATGGCATCAGAGAGCAGATATCTGAAATGTTTTGTTATATTAAATTTACCAAATACACTATTACGATGAGGCAGCTAGTTCACATTTAAATCGTGGTCAAAATATTAAACCGAGCTGGCACAATGTCACCAAGCATTTGCAGCATTTGGAGCATCATGACGCTGAGAAGTGAGCAAGGCGGTCGGAGGAGGATGTTTCAGTTTTCAGGCATTTTCTTACTCATAAACTAACCTTATTCATAAACAAATAAAGCATTCTTTAACCGTTTGACTAAAGCACTCATTTGTCTTCTTTCATCAAAGTAAACACTATTTGAGACAACGAGACAAAAGACGTTGAGAAAGAAACAATGCAATTAGATGTAGATTGTACATATATAGTTACTATAAGAGGGTGAGAACTTTATATAAAAAAAAACTTTACTGATTTTAAGATTATTCTGATTCTGATATTCTTTTAAAGAAACTCAAATTCATTGTTCAAGATTTTACAAAAAGCCTAAATAAACATATTATTAAAATGTTATTATAACAGTACCATGCTATGTGACTATTAAAACAGTTTCCAACATTTCCACCGTCGCTTATCGGGAAATCAATAAGCAAGTTCACGGGAAAGGTTCACTGCGACTCAAACAATGCCCAGAGCACATATAAAACCTCTGGGGCTCACAACGGTCAAAAGATTTTATTTATATTGCTCTTAGAATGTATTTTAGTTTCCAATGCTTCGGTAGAAAGAACTACATATATTAAAGAGCTATTACGTGTAAATATAGCATGTTTTTATCTGTGGTAACATGAATAATCAACTATATATATTAAAAATAAGGTCAAAGAAGTAAGCACGTCGAATAGTAAAAAAAAATTAAAATAAGTATTTTAGTAAAAGAAAGATTACAAATAAATATGAAGTTATACGGCAAAAAAACTTGTAAAAACTATTTACTATGATTATATATATTCAATCTATTTATTAAGTGATACTACCTATAAAGCTGCTGTAGCTATTTAGTAAGTGTAACATACACTTGTAAGTAGTAACAAGTGTATAATACAACGGCTTTAATATGTTGACAACGGAAAAGGTTTAATAAATATCGTTACCACCACAACTTCCCACTAAACTCAATAGCAAGCAGCGAGTATTGTAAATGTAGATAACATGTGCCCGGGTAATAAAGGTGCCCTAATAAATACGCTGTCATGAGACATCGTAAATGAACTCGTAAATGGGGTTTTCGGCAACACTTTTTATGTCTTGTCTGTGAGACCTAGACCGTTAATTTGAAATCAAAAAATCCGTTACAGTTTTTACCGTATCGTTTACAAAATGACCTAAATGGAATGATACATCTCTAGTGAGTGTAACAGATGTAAGAAGGACAAATATATTCTTAATTAAAAACATTCAACCGAATTGTTGTGGCACTCGCCTACAAAACAGAATGATGAAAACAAAAGTTTAAAGAGCAATTTGAGCTGAAAAATAGCGTAACAAGATTCTAGTTTTGCGGTAATCTAGCGGTTATCTTGCGGATTATACTTACGATCTAGGTTAATGGTAAACAACTTCAATTATCATTTGAAGGTTAAATGCATTTTGCAATTAAATAAAAACTCTAAAACTGACAGAATTAAAAACTCAAAGCTCGCGGTAAAATCCATGCAATATCTGAATTTTAAAAAAATCGCGTTAAACTTACACCAAAGGTGTTCATCCAATAATAATTATAAAGATTATGTCGGGCTAATATATTATCGAATGATAGATAACGTGTTACTTATAATTTCCTGGTAATTGATCTTCATATTCCCTGACAATGCAAATGGAATAACTCAATACCGGTTTAAAATCTCACTAAAAGTCATGTGTTAAGACATATGTTTGTGAACAGATGTGAAACAGAATATAGGATTACTATGTGATTTTAAGGAATGCCATAAGAGTTTGAAATATAATGACATCTATTCCCAACGAAAAATAAAATATATGTAAGTACTTAATGAAAAATAAAATGGTGTATTTGTCTAAATAGGTAAGTAGTGATCAACCTTTCATGCCTCCAAGACAATGCAAACATAAAATTTAAATAAACTTTTACTTGTATGCAAAATGCTTTCTCCTAAAATATATTGCTTAGACTTTCGACTTTATTTAAATGTAAATACTACATTACCTTAAAATATTAATAAAACCTATCCGAGCATGAGCCCGAATAAAGGGAAAATTATTTTTCATTAAATGCTGTTACGAAGAAATTCAATTAATCCTATAATCTGAGAGAATCCTATCCGGTCATATATCCAGGGATTACAAATAAGAATTGGGTTAACCAAGAGATTTGGATTAGCGAAATTTATTGGTTTAAATTATAAATCTTTCTCTCAGCTTTCACAAGTTTCTATTGCTATGTATTGTATAACTATTATTAGATAGAGCTCGGATATTAAGTATCTTTCGACATTTACTATTTACGTACTGTATATATACATCTAGTGTTGTATATATATCTTGAGCAGTGTTGGCTTAGTGGCTTTAGCGTGCGACTCTCATCCCTGAGGTCGTAGGTGCGGTACCCAGCTCTGCACTAAAGATATGTATGAAATATGTACGTTACAAATAATATATAAGAATTTTATATGACTGATAATGTTAAATTTTAAGACAATTTAGCGACAGATTATGAGCACGATTGTACCACCTTACACATTTTTGTCCCATATTCTGACAATAAATTATTGTTATTATTATTATTATAAAGGACTTTCATTCTATGTACGCATTTAACATCGTGAGGAAACCGACTTGCCATAGACCCGTAAAGTCAACGGCGTGTGTCAGGCACAGAAAGCTGATCACTTACTTGCCTATTAGATTGACAAATGATTATGAAAGATATACGAAAATCTGAAGGCCACACCTAAATGGAAGCGTAGCACCACTATCTATCTACACCATTTTAAAGATAAGAATTTAAACAACTTAAAAAACAAACCAGTTTAGTTAGTATCTGTTATAAAAGAATTTTTAGTGTTACTATAAATGGTACCCTTATAAGTAAAGCAAACAAAACTCCACAATTTTAAGGAACTCTCAAAGTTCACGGAAAGAATCGATCGTGCGATATCGCCTTGTTAGGAAACTGGCCAATTTTTACGAACGATAAGGAAAAATTGTCACCAGCAAAATAACTATTGTTCAACTAGCTTGTTATTTAGAGTACCTTTTTATTTAACATAAATATCTATAAAGTGACTTATAAAATATTCTCAAACTAAGTGAAAACAAAATTATGTCAGGTCAAAAGCAAACGAGTAACTTTCTCTGATCGGACGTTTAAGTACTTGCAAAAACATTAAAATCTACACAAATTAACAGTTAGAAATGTTACAATTACCTCATTTTTAAACTTTTATAACTAGAGATCACTTACTTAATCTTAACACTTACGCAATCACTTAATGGTACAAAGTACTTAACAGTATATGTGAATATTCATATTGAATACCTATATGAAATATACATATTTATATTTATAGTATAACATTAATACGTCGCCTCAGTCCGGGTGAGCAAACGTTCACAATTCAATGGATTCCCTGCAGGCGAGGAAACAATCATCTCGACGAAAGCACAAAGGATCTTCTTGAAAAAGTAATAATCATTGTAAGATGCAATCTGTCCAATGCCTTATATGAAAATCCAGTCAAAATATCACTTATAAAAGTCGGTAAGAAATCGATTAAAATAGTCCTAAGTAAATTGAATAATTTTAATTTAAAAGTAGTATTTAAATGGGATCCTTACACTTAACAGAGTCGATGATGCCTCTTGTTTATCCTGTCTATAATAATTTTAGTATAGCTGATAAAAAAATCGAATAATTTTCTTCATTGAACTTGCTTCAAGATGCCTACGCAGTAATTTTTAAAAGCCGTATAGCCATAAATCCATTTCCTCTATCTAACATCAAAGGACCTTTTATTCTCTAACGGGGTCATCACCCCTGACCCCTGGATAAATACTCGCCGCTCGTGTGACAAATTTAATATAATTCTTAACGATTAAAGAAACTGATCTTCAGGAGCTATCTTCATACTGAGTATAAAATTAAATGTTGTTTGATTAAATCTTCACAATTTTGTTGAAACGTGTTGGCCCACTGGCGTCAGCGTGTGCCTCGCATCATTGGGGTCGTAAGTTCGATCCCCGGCTGTATATTATACATTTTTTCTATCATGAACCATGACTATGAAATCTGAAGCCCAGATCTGAAATGGTTGGATCGCCATTGATTAATTTTTTTTATAATTTCTTAGTTACAAGACAACAAATGTTCTTTAAATACACTAATATATTATTCTTACTTGTATTTGTAAGAAATACAAACAAAAAAATTGGAAAGTTATGAATATTATCTACACCATTGGAAAGCAACATTCCTGAATTCATACATATATTTTTAGTAAATGAAATCATAATGGACTTTTTAACAAAGGCCACATTACATACATTCTAAGTAACTATATTAATGACGTAAGCTTGATTAACATTAGAACCTTGAACCTGTAATACATCTCCCTCTCTCATACATTAAACTTAATCGTTATGTCCTTCTCCTACATATTGCCGATTGTCTTTGACAGCAAAGCGTTAAAGTGGCACTAATTGTATCAAGCGAGGCTAATATCAATGGAAACTATTTCTAACGCCTCCCCACGATCATGACCATGACACATTATGCACTAGTTTTATCGATTATGACCTATATGTTGGATGCTATTTTCTCGTTCCAAATTTAAAAAAGCTACTGGAGTGGAATCTTGTCGCACTAAATTATAAGGGTGTGGGTACTTATTCCGTCCCAAGTCTTATATTTGAGTAATTAAATTGAATAAAATGTCTTATTTTTACTTAAAGTACAGAAGTTTACCTGCACTTGGTGGAACGTAAGATACAGACAAAGGCAAGTAAGGCAAGTAGGTCACGGTTGCGTGATATATTAATAAACAGTACAATTAATCGACATTTTTATCCGTCAAAGAAGTATTTTGTTGTGCTTGAGAATACCAAAGGTATATGTAATTCTCTGAAACATAATACTGTTATAAAATTCCACAAGCATGTTATCATTCAAATCAAACAATCTAAGTGCACACCTGTATTAAGGAAATACATTCAAATGAGGAATTTGAGATAACAATAATCAGATTTCTATGCATCCGAATGTGCATATAATATATTGTATTGTGTACCTTAAAGTATACCGTGCATCGAGCACATATATTATTTATTGAATTATTTATCAAATATTAAACTTATGGATAATTTAGAGGTGCCAATTTAATACTTGTTTAAACAAAAACAAATATTAAAATTTTCATTTAATACTTAATGTTGTTTCAACAACTATCATACTGTCTATCCTGACCATTGCCAACAGTAATATATATAAAAAAACAATACACTCATTGACTATGCTAATTCGTCAACCTCTTCAAAACAAATTTTCCGTTATGAAAGCCAATCGAACATATTCGTAATGTTTTATAATCAAAACAATCACATCTGTGTAATAAATCACATGTGTGGTCATGAATTGATTAGTCACTGAGAACAAAGAATCCTTCAGTCCTCAATATTTTTTTTACTTATATTGAGTTCTCTTGTATACGTAGGCGTGGGAAGGGTTTATCTCAGAATTTTGAATTTCGAATCAAAATCCGGCATTGCATAGAAGTTCCCCATGTCTCATAAAAATACACATTAATATGTTTTTTATAATTATATTTCTTTTAATTACCGCCAATTCTTAATATAAAATGTAGAACATATAAAATACAATAACGCTTTGTTACGAGACTAACAAAGACATTCATATTTCTGTTACACGGACGATTTTAATTTAATTTGAGATGGAATTAACTAGCCAATGTTATAGTTGCCGAAGCGTAAATCCGTACACATATAACCTTAATAACATTATATGTTACACTTTATTCACTTCACCAATTTATTATTCTTAATTCTTTTATCATATTAATTTATGTCTTATAATCCCTATTTTTTATTTTAGACAACAACCTCAATAGGTTGTTGTAACAATTTCCTACTACTAAATTAGCCCAATTAATTTGACTAATATACAATTTATTTTTTCAAAATGGGTTTACGCTGTGCTGAAAAGACTTCACATAAGTACTTTAGTTAGAACAGTCCTACAAGAAAAATGCGTATAAATTTTTTAACGGGTATAACACTCGCGAGCCTACTGGCATTGAAACTGTCCATGGGCGGCGGTATCACTTAACATCAGATGAGCCTCCTGCCCGCATGCCACCTATTATATAAAAAAAATAGATAACATCTAAATCTTATCAAGTACAGAGTTTTATTTTCTGTATATCTGATAGTGGCTGCTAAAGTTTGTCATATCTTAATTTATACTTCTAATCCGTATAAAGTTAATGCAGATTACCTATAAACATGTAAACATGAGTGCAACGTCCCCACCCAGCCGTGATTCATCTGTTGAGTGCATTCAAAGCGCATAGCACTACCAAATTAGACAACGCGATACAAGTGTCTAAAACGCTTTCGTTTGTTTTGCCATGAAACGTGACAGCTTCTTATATATTCCAAATTCAAAATAACATTCACACATTCCAAATCAGGTACTTGAAATAAATATAGTCAGATTTCTATGAAACTGAATGTAGATATTGTATTGTAAACTTGGGGTGTTACAGCGCAGAGGAATCAGTCAAGTAGTTCTGGATTACGTGGCCGTGGTTTCCCAACGAAAAGCAGTAAGATCGCTACGTGGAGCCTACAAACTGCCCAGGTAACTACTATCTGGAAAGAGCTGGGCTGGCTTATTTAGCCAGTACTTTACGAACAATGGACCAAATGGACGTCTACGTGTGGGAACTGAGTCCACACTACATAATCCATACATATTGTGTACCTTTATTTCAAGTATAGCTCATACCAAGCTTATATCATTTATTATTTCTGCATAATTTAAATTTTAATCGTGCCAGTTTAATACTTGTTTAAACGAAAACAACACTGGAATTATTTACTTACGGAACTACTTAAAACAACATATTATGTCAAAGTGTTTACTACTGTTTTTGTTTTTATTTATTTATAACATACGTATACATACAGTCTTATCAATTCAAAGTATATCTCTCATTTTCATATATCGTATGACAAGATGTATTGTTTTTCGTTTTGTTTTTTACGAAACAATAATTAAACTATCCCAATTAGCTAATTTAAAATTGCTTCTAAATTATTCTTCATACCACCTATCTCTTACATACTAAGTAACGATACAAAGCTAGAATAATAAAAATAATCCGACGATTTTAGAACATCGAAATACAAAACGAATGCTGTGGGAGCGATAATCTAAATATGGCTACCAACGGGGAGCGACCAAATCGTTTTGCAAAACGCACCTAAACTGTTTTATTAATGAGAATCACACGTTGAAATTGAGGCCCAATTTAGCTTTCTAACAATAATTGTTGTCATTGATTTATGAATTATTATTAACTTGGTTTCCTTCGTCCACTGAAGTCTATAACTATAAAATTATCTTCCCTTACACATGCAATTCCCTCATTCTTTCTTATTTTTAATTTTGGTACTAGTTGTTCATAGATATAATATTTATATCTATGAACAACTAGTTTAGTAGTATTTTTTAATGTTTCATTACCTTATTTCTGCTCCAAACAAATAAGACAAGGATCGTTTATTTATTCGTAATGTTATACGAGAGTGGGAAGGAAGTATTAATAGCAATTTAATACAAATAATTTTTATAAATATGTATAATGTTTTACAGAAGATTCCAACGACTGTTATTACGAAACGATTGAAAATCGCGTATAAGAAACAAGTATTACTTAGTTCTATATTTAAATAAATAATATACTCCTTTTAATCCAATATTAATTGTTATGATCAATTAATCAGCTGATTGGGTACACATTGTAGCTGACGCAATGTGAAGGTCACCTGCGGTAAATACTTTGTGCCTTCGTGTGTTAATTGTCTATTGACACGAATTATTATTTCAATGCTCAGTATGCATTGTTCTAAGTTCGCTTTTAACAGCGTTGAATCTCTGAGAGATAACAACTATTTAATTTTATACATACGCAAAGTTATTATATTAATTTGGCATTACCAGAGCTAGTTTGTAACTTTCTAAAGCGATAACAATATTGATGGCTTAGTGTTTGCATGCAAAGATGTAAATCAAAAACAAATAAACCAGTGTCACTCCAACCTTTTTAGGTATGGGCCTCAGATTTCTGTAATTGTTTCGTGACAAGTATGTGATTCAACCATCTGTGCCTGACACATTACGCCCTGACTTTTGGGTCTATGGCAAGCCGATGAGGACACCGTTGAAACGAATGTTAAATATACAGAAAGTCTATTGGTGCATAGCCGGGGGTCGAACCGCAGAACATATAAAGGAGGTTTATATGTTCTGTGGGTCGAACCTACGACCTCAGGGATGAGAGTCGCACGCTGAAGCCACTAGGACAACACTACTCTTAATGATGCAACGATGATGTTTTCTTAATATCCATCCTTAAATTTTAAGATATTTAATGATGATAAAATTTAACATTAATGAAATAAAATATTTACTTAACATGATTTTATTTGTTCTTTTGTTTAATATAAGTTCTATGTAATTAAGGATACGAAATTGTAAATGAAATTGGTTTGTAAGCTAATTTCACAGTACTTCACCCCTCTGAATCAATTAAGTTAATGTAAGGAGTGGTCGTTGTTGATTAGGGTTTTGATTTCACCATTTGATTAAATTTTTTAATCAGATTTCACTCTGAAACAAATAATGGACCTGATGTATATTTCCCAATATGTATTAAATACATTAATTAATTTTGTTTTATAATTTACAGATTCATTAACATTAAAAAAATACTAGTTCCTCAAAGCACTCTTTTCACGTTAAGTTTAAGAATAAATGTCGTGTTCCGAGAAGCTTTAAGCTACTTGAATCTAAGTTGAATTTACTTGCGCTAAAATTGTGTCACATTTTCTTAGAGAAAATAAAACTGCTCTTCCTAAAGAACATTAATGTACTTTTGACTTTAAAATACTACTACTAGATTACATATCATAATATATACAATAATTCACTTCCACTTGCCACAAGATGGCGTTATATCAATTTAATAAGTATTCACTTGAATTATTGACAGTTGCTGATTGCGACAAAGGAATCAAGTAACGTAAATAATAACGTTTTTTTAATAGAAATTGATAATTGAATCATATTTTCTCAGAATTATCTTACACTATGTTAAATCATCCATCAACATAGCGATGCTAACTACCAGAGTGGTATTTACTAATTACATTAAAACATTATTTCACGCTCATTACTCAGAAGCAGTGCGTGCTACGTTTACCAAAGAAATGTGTTAATGCTAGTCTATTAAGATCTCTTTTATGCTTTGAAGAATAATTTTTACGATAAATAATTAAAATGATACAATACAATTCATGATATTTATTGAAGACCGGTAAACACCTGTTAACTATAGACGAGTAGATGACAAATATTAAAAACAAAATATTTTTTAGCGAGTAATTGACAGCTGAACAGATCAAATATATATAAAAATCAATATGTACGTATATAAAAATCAATTGCAGAATATCTACGTAGCTAAATAAAAAAAAACAAAAAAGCTAAATACAAGACGGCTGGAACAATGGAAGTAATTTTTAAGACGGTTTTAATGAAGAGAAAAATTAATTAAAAATATTTTATTTTAAGTGTTATTTACTACTTACTTAGGTTTTTTCGAATAGCATTATATATACCAGCTAAGTAATAAATCATATTCAGTGAATCGTAGCTGCCCGCGCATCGATATATAATCGAATAAATAAATATTTAGCGTGAGTTTATAAATCATATATTTGTAGTTAGAAATTTTGTACTTGCAAGAATAGTCAAGGCAAATGGGTAAAAAGCCTTCTGTGATCTGTCACATGGGGCTGTGCGATTCAATGCAACAATTATTATTATACTGGGAATCGCACTAAGCGTACTCCAGTATCTTGGAGATAAAAAAAAATATTTTTCCATATACAAAATATAATCTGTTTTATAAGTTTAACGCGTCATCAACTCGGAAAATAACGAAAATACTTTTACGCAAATGTAAGTCATTAAAAATGTAAGATTCACTTGCGATGTCAAAGTTTCGTTTCAGAATTTCAAGTCGTAATTCAACTTTTATTAGACCCAAACTCCAGGGTATTAAATATTTAATTTGAGTAATTATTATACACGAAACGTATCGTATTTCGGCCATACAATGTGCAAAGGCGATGAGAACTTGGAGAAACTGATCGTGGTTGGTAACACAGAAGATCACGTGGCCGTTCACCAACCAGATGGACCGATCAAGTGAAAGACTCATCGTCTTCAAAGCTATACAGTGTCCTAAGAAAAGCGCTGGACAGAAACCGGTGAAAGCAGATAGTCCGCTCTAGATGCTTCTTTACTGACCACGACGTTCAGACATGAGCTGCCGACTAAAGAGAGATAATTATTATACTAGTGTTTCAATACTTGGCGACGTGCGTGAATATACAAAGCTGATAACACAGCGAGTTTGTATTCTTGTATTTTTCTTTATATAACAAGGAGGCTCATGTTATAAGTTGCCAGCTTTAAAAAATTGATACGCTCGTTTGTTGAAGGTCCCTAAGTTGAATTTGTTCGGAAATACTTCAGTAGGCTGCTGCTTTCACTGTGGTGGTGACGCAACTCTGGTACTGCTTTGCCTGCTGAGTTCTGGAACGACTTACTTCAAGGTGATAACTTGGTGTATCTCCGACTATTTAATAGACAATCCCGTATGTAAAGTACATCATCCTTTTACTTTCTGTCCTGTTTACTTAACTGAATACAATATATACACGATGTCAACACTGGTTATATATTTTATAAAAAGTCTTCAAAAAATAAAAGTATAAAAATCGATGACATAATCTCATATATCGCTAATTCAAAAACAACTTCAGATATGTCGGCGTTGTTAAAAAAAAAATCTAATCTAAATCTTCCAAACCTTGAATATTAATCAAGAACATTTCTCCCTTACTTCTTGACCATTATGCAAATACAATTTGTTGGCTCACTTTGATACTTAATCATGATTTACATTAATATTAATATAACTATAAATATAACATAGATTAGAATTTAGTATCTAAGAAAAATATTTACTACTAGCATCCCGGCTTTACACTTTAACGTGACCCGTAAATCTTTAAAATATATATCTGGCCTATAGGTTTTTTCACCGGAAAACCGCAAATTTCGATTAATCAGACAGTGAGACTCGGGATGACTTCTGTTTATATAATATATCAAAAATAAACATGTTTTCACTGACTTTTGTACGCAACATGAAGCTATACAACTTTTCTCTGAAACTCATCATCTCTTCTCATCGTTAATACACCATTCTTAGAAGAGGATTTTCTTTTACTTTGCAAATCCGATTACCACGAAAAAGTCTTTTCATTTTTCGGGTAGACATAACATTTATTACTAACAAAACACACACACAGAAACACAAAATATCAATTATAAAAAAATACAAAAGGGAGAGATAGCAATTGTTTTTCCTTTTAAAGAAAAAGATACCTATATATATATATATTAACTAAACAAAGAAGACACTTGAAGAGATCATAAATATACTATGAGTCTTAAATAGCGATTCCCTTTTAATTATTTTCAAAACAACATGACAGATTAACTAAGGGGGTTATTAAGTTCTCAAAAACATTTCGTTACCATAGATCATAGAAGTAACTAAACCCATAATTACCAGTACCAAAAGTTTTCTAATAAAGTCCAGGCTTCGAGAGTTCCTGTCTTTTCCGTACTTTTATCGGCTTGTATGATTTTCTTCCGTCAAAAACTTTATGAAAGAGCCAGAATTTTTAGTTATATCCGCTTTTCGTAGCCACGTTTAATATTGCGAAACTAGTGAAAATTGACTTTGGGGAAGTTTTATGAGCCAATGAATAGAGCTCGAGGAACAAAACTTTTAGTTTAATTTTCTGTATTTATTTTAATTATATTACTTAATTTAGAAGGGTTAAGCACAGAAAGACTTTTTTTATGTTCCTTCTAAATCAGAACCACTCTAAAATACCCATCCGCGACCCAAAAAAATCTGCTACATTTATAAACAAGACCAAGGTAGTTCACAAATCAAATAAACTTGACCTCTACATGATTGCTCATCAAACATACATCAATAGTAAACAAGCAAACAATTGAATGACGCAACAATCATTACCGCATTTACTATGTTGTATGACGTGACCATTACACATGACCTATGCACTTAGTTAAATCAAGTTACATCTTTCGATGCACAGGGATCACGCTTTAATGGTTTTACAACGCACCTGAACCAGAATAAATTGGTCCCTCGAATCCCCCACGTATTGTACAAAGTTCAATACAATCGAACGCTACACACAGATCTTGTGTGGCTGGGTATTGTTTCACCGTTCATATTGGCCTGGTTCACAGATGTCTAGGGGCAACTGTCTATTGTGTTGTATTATGTTTATTTAATTTGTAACTTACATGAAAATGTTATAACAGTTTACAAATAACCTTTATATATAGCATAGTCTGATACGTTAAATGTGTGTCTTTACGATTTACTTATTTACAAAAGCTTGCCAATGCTCGACACTGATACATTGGTACAAGAACATTTGTATTGTAATAAAATACAACTTTTAATGTGACAAGTACTAAATATATCAAACATGAAAAGTTTTTTTTTAATTATAAACGCTAAAGGAAAATTCATTTTGAAGTGTCAGGGGAGAAACTAGGCCTAGCTAGTCTGAAAGGATTTTTGATTTAGTTACTAAAATTGTTATAACACACTACAAACTTATGAGATACTTAAAACATGTTTCCGGTAGACGGCAAAAATATATGTACACATAGTCCATTCATAATATATTTCTTACGCACATAAAAGTGCTTTTTATAACACCTTAATAGGCGACTTTTGTGGAGTGTGAGTAGAAGCAAATCTTTTCATAGAAATAACGCAGACTTTAATTTAAAATTTAATTATGTCCCGACGCTTTCCTTTACCTGCGGATAGTTATTAAAATATCATACAAAACCAAGTGTTTTTAAGATATATCTAAATCAATTAGCCAATTTCAAGTTTTAGTACAATTATGTGAACCAAAATAACTAAGTAAATTTTTTAATGCAGTTGGTATACTCTTTTTATTGATTTATTTCGGTAACATAAATTAAACATATAAAAACATAATTATACAAAAAGTTTAAAAAAAAAATCATTAAATGCATTTAACTAAGTAAGTAGTATTCACTAATTCGGCTTTATTGTGCGATAGTTTCGGCTCTTTTAAAATATTTTTATTTCATCAGTCCTTCGTTCAGTCCAGTTTTTTTTTTTCTTCCATGTCAGGTTAAGACTGACATACCATTAACGTGTCTTTTTATGTATAGTTGGTGCGTTGCCGGCCTTTGAGGGTGGAGTACATACAACTTTGTATAGTTGGAGGTCCACCGGGAGTCGATTCCACAGTTCGCTAGCGTACAATATTTTTAGTTACAATTTGAATTGCGTATGCTGTACATAAATAAACAAACATACTTTTTTATATGAATTATTGAGATAAGCTTCAGCAGATGCTGGACATCGATTCTAGTTCTCAACTCAAATCAAAAGGGCGTTAATTCAATTGAGCCACTTAACGATTAAAACCTCACATAAAGAGTATAACCACGTTTAATTATTCGCTTGTTCGCGGGTAAACGAAGCGTAAACGGACAGTTATGTGGCTTTCCTCTCGTGGGTATGTTTGGAGTTAAACAGTTTTTGTTACGTCACATTAGGAGGTTAAATACTGGCCCAGATGGAGATGTTTTTTCGTAGTTTTAATTAGTTCTTTAACATCTCGTATTATGATGCTAACATTTGAGATTTATTGCATATGCCATGTATTTTATTTCTAAATACTTGTAAAATAAAACGGAGCTATTTGCTCAAATACTGTTTAAGAGCAAATCGAATGAATGAAGTTTCAGGCTTCTTTCGTTCATAAGAACGTCAAAAAAAGATCACTTATGTGTACATTATGTTACCTATATGAATAAATAAATTTTGATTTGATTTGATTTATCGTTGGGTTTTGTTTTTTCACTGAACATTATATAATATAATATTATAATATATTCAATTACATGAATGGGGTCATTTTAGTATAACGTAAGCAAATTTTCTACAATTTTACCCCCCCCCCCCCCCCACAATCTCTTGTCAAAAGCAAGCTAAAGTAAGCGAAACTCAAAAAAATAATAGTACATAAACGTATTAATCTTTTGTAGGAATCCTCGAAAATGAATTTAGATTTCAAACATAGACAATGTGTGGGTAATATGATTAAGAAGGTAAATAATTACTGTTGATTTAATGACTAAATAAAAAAAACAAAACCACCCCTCTGCCATCTCTCTCCCACCCCTATAGTACGTAATACTTGATCGCCCCCAAATATAATTTCTCCTGTAATATCAATATCAATCTCCTGATCAACAAATTTTGCGTGGCGCGACCTACAATGTGCATAATATAAATATAGATAAACACAAACGATATTAATCGTCAATTCGTCGACAAGCTAATATTGGTATGCGGTGAATGGTTTTCATTTAAAAATGATCGATCGCTGTGCAAACAGCGACTGTTTTTACGCTTCGCACTTCATTTGATACATAAATGCTTTTAGAATAGTTTATAGAATGATTCAAGTTAAATCTGAAGTGAACGCGAAGAGATTGCTTATTCGAAATTCTAAGATTTTTATTGTAAAAATGTGTTTGTGTTTAACGTTAATTTATTTCATTACTTTTAATTATATGTTTAAATTTATAAACTCTGGGTTACAGCTGCGTTTAGCAGTAAGACCGCCCGCCCATTTACTTCTTTGATTTTATCTTTTCTCCTGTCTTCAGTTATTTATAAATAAAATGTTATTTTTAAGTCAAATGAGTTTATTTTTTTTCGCGTGAATATAAAACTGAATCACAAACACTTCCCGATAATTCTGAGATCTACTGATGCTTATTAGAGGCAAAGACGTGTGCATCGCTCAGTGCCTATATATGCTGTTTAACGTACGGATATCCGTTTGTTGAAAACGCTACGTTGCCCAGCGTGAAATAGGTTATTACAACATTTACGCAGTTGCGTGGGTCTTTATGTGGGTTCTGGTAATTAAAATATGAATAGATAAGGTTATTAAGGCCATATAAGGTTGAGGTTACGAACTTACAAACGCCCAAAAAACCTATGATTCATCTAATATTAAAAGTGTAAACCATTAATTAAAGTTTTAAACAAAGTTTGTTTGGGACAATGTCTTTTATCAGTACACATATTATGTATATTTATTTGTACATTAATACTTAAACCTTTCTTTGTAAGCATATTACACTCTTTCGTATGAAGATAATTTCTAAAATGTTTACAGGAATAAAGGGGAAGTTTTCCATAAATAACAATGTTACAATATTTATGATGTCTAGACTGCACTCAATCTGAAAATTGCGCTTAGCCTCATTCAAAATTTCCGAATCAATTTCACTTCCTTCCTTCCTTCAAGAAAAGAGCATACCAATTTTTTAAAAAGCTTGCAACGCACTCGCGATCCCACAGGCATTGAGTGTCCAGAGGTATCACTGAAGATCAGGTGGCCCAGGTGGTACAGAACATAAGAAAATGTGCACCTGCACATCTTATGTTCTGTATATAGTATACATGTGTATATAAAAAAAACCATACCATACTTTAATACTATCGACCATTCACTGTGCCTACTTTATTATGATCTTGCCTTACGTTAAGATAGATAGAAGATCATAACCTGTAAAAACTCAGTTCTAGCGTTAAACGCTGTGAGATCTGAGTAATAACCAAGTCAGTGAAATTATTCAGTCCCTACCTAAGGGATCTTCTTAGTTATTACGTAATTAGCCAACCTAACAACATCTTATAGTGACCATAATAATATAACAAATCTTTTATGTTTTAAATAAATATATTGACTTAAAATTTTAGGTTTTTATTTAATAGAAAACAAAGGTCGAAAATGGGCAAATTAGTTTCTAGAAAAGGTTGGTACGACCGAACCTCTAGATAAAGACGAGACACTCGCTGAACATGACTGCTGAAGAGCACTTAAATAATAATAGGAAGGAACCCCTCCATATGTTAGATGGTCGATCAGAGAATAACTTGCGAATTTTGGTGGTGGAACTTTTAACGCAGAACAAAGCAGCAGTAACGTACATTTTGTTTAACCTATTTACCAACAGAATAGTTCAAATGTAAATTAATTAAATGATCTGAAAATAAAGCAAGAATAACATGTTCTCTCCGAATGTTAATATATTTTAATTAAATGCAAGAAAGTATGAGAGGTGCGTATTTGTTGCTCGTTTTGAAATGTTAACAACTTAATTGAGAAAAAACAATGCTTTCACTGACTTTTACTTTAGATACCTTTAAGGGAAATGTTTTTATACAAAAACACTTTGAAAACTTTATAGATGTTTTTTAATAGATACTTAGTATGATCACGTTTAGGTTTTATATATATACTTATGTATACATAAATAAATTTTAAAAATTAGTCTTATAAACTATTTTTTTATTTTGTATTCAATTATATAGCAGCTAGTATCAAAGCTATATCAGATATAACGCATAAGTGCTTATACATAAAAAAGTAATTTTTCATGGATAAGATAGAATTGTTATCACAAAGATAAAGTTTTAGGTCGTGTACTGTTGTGAAAGGGCTAGTTTTAAGATGCCGCATTAAGTAAATAAACCCAACAAATTTAACAACGATTTAACAATTATAAATATACAGTTCTAGACTAGTTACACTTCAAAGAGTTTTAACGTAAAAACTAAGTTTTATAACTTTTTTTTTCAACAAGAGCACTGGTATGTCAGATATATAACGGAAGACAAAACGATAGTGCGATTCGTTTCATTCTGATTGGTCAACATCGTTAGGTCCGCCCGGCGCAACTTATGAAGTTGGTAGCGCCATATATTATAGTCCAATCACAAACACACGGTTTCATGTTTCGTTATACATTCTCATTTCTCACGGTGTGTCATTTTTTATGACTGCATAAATAAATTTAAAAAAATACACGTCAAATTGATAAACTCGATATGAAGTATGTTCAGAGGAGAAAAGGAGAATACGGTACTTGGGTCTTATGTCATTCAGTCATAAACATTTTCTACATGGTTTATATACCTATTTTTTTTATGTTAATTAAAGTTATTTGCCCCCTGCAAACAGGCAATTCTGATGTTAAGTGATACCGCCACCTGCGAGTCTTTTGGCAATGAGTCTATATTTCCAGAGGGCTCGCTCTTTTGATGTCGAACCCTCAGTCAAATTGGTACGGAAATACATCGGTGGACATAGTCCAATGTGGCGTGTAAAAGAAAGCTTCCATTACTATTACAAACTACTATTTATGATATTTTTTCAACGTTTTGTTGAAACTATACGAGGAACACAAGAAGGTTGAACGATATTTGTAGCGAGCCGACATCGCACACTTTATGCAAGCGAGACGCAAACATAAGTTGCATACAGTCAGCAAAAACTTTATCAGTGTAACTTCAGTTCAAAGGTACCAAATACGTAAATGTACAAAATGACGTCACATCCAGATGCCACAATTGTTTAGGGCGATAGCGCGGTTTTAAACGCATGTGGGCCGCGCCTTAAAAACCCTGTTAGGGCATTGATCTTGACAAATATGGAAGGTAAAAAGAGAGTTGTACGCGGTAAAAGTTATAATTAGGTGAAAATGTTAGATTGGTATCTGCTTCCAGTGAAATCTTATTTTAAACTATAATAGATGTTTACGGTTCACATTGACAACAAAAATCGCACTTATTAAATTAATTTAAATCTTAAATAAGGATATATTGACTTATATGTACATTTGTAGAAAATTTATAGCTATAATGCTGCGTTAACGACGCGACGTGGGTGACAAGTCGGCATTTTATAGTCCACTATGGCAAAGAATGCAGTACTTTGGCTGTTGAGTGATACTTAACTTCAATTTAGCATTATTTTATCTGCATTGCAGATTTAAAATATCAAGATATCATTTGGTAGTTTTTAAAGGAATAAATTAAGTTCTATTCAATGTATGAAAAAATTACATAGCATCAAAACTATAACAATACTTTTCTGTGTATTGTTTAGTTTACTATGGATTTTCTTTATTGCCTCAGTATATCATAATAAATTGTATGGCACTTTGTAAATCCATTATTTAAGTTAAAAAAGCTTAGGTACAAAATAAACTTTGTATCTTACTTTTTGTCAATATTTCTTATTGGATTACATTATTCTTAAAGAAACTTTACAGTACCATCATTTATAGAGTAAGTATATATTTGAGAGACAATTAAATTTACAAAAACGGGTATTATATGTATTATTATTTAACCCTGGGGATCATTTTGCTTGAGATTATATCTAAAATGTTCAAGCTCCATACCAATCCACCCACAAACTAAAAAAAATATTTAATATAGACTATGCAATTTAATGTTAACAGGCCTCTATAATACTAAAAATAGTGATGAGTTAATGTAATAGATGCATAGAAATTGAAAGGTCAACTTAATACTACAATGATCTCATACCACTTAAGAATGAAATAATTAATTAAAGAATATATCAGTCTGATAGCAGATATATTTTCCATATCCGTCATGTGTGATATAAAAATGAAATTGAACAATATAACAACAATAAATTCATAGTATCCAATGCATATCCTTATTTGCAATAACATTATTAAAATATTATTAAAAAAATGTTTTATAATATTTTATACCAATCAATTGGTTTTGATTTTGATGATGACTATTAATATTCAAAGTTCTATGGCTTAAGAAATGCATGCATGCATTAGGTTACATTCCAATGAGAGTGGCATGCCATTTCACAAGTAAGTTACAAATGTTTGTGACCTGCTCAAAATGTTGTTTCTAATTAAACATCAAATAAATTAAGGTACATAATTATAAAAAAATCGGACCTACTTGGTTCATAATAAAAATAGAAATGTAATTCTATATTTTAATAATTAAGAATATATACCAATTTAAGAAATTAAGTTTTCATATTGTAAATAAATTTACAAAATATTAATAGAGAGATTCTTAAAAAAAGTATTTCAAAACTTGTTTTTAAAAATAAATATAATTAACGATAACCCAATAACACAAGGCATCTATATGGCCTTCTAATAATAATGATTTCATATTTGTATTCGGAAGGGCTCATGCAAAAAGGGGGCAAAATATCGATTGTGTCGCTCACCATAACAAGCCGGCAAAGTAGTAATTTTACTTAGACTTAGTCCACTGTTCACATAAATAATAATCAAATGCAAATTAAGAGACACTTTTAATCACTGCACCATTTATAATATCAATAATTACATTCACAAAGAAATCACGTATTATTCACGTTCAAAACCTCCCTCGACACAATATTCATACAAGACGAAAATTAGACACTATCCAATCCAAACACCAACCATAGACTAACTAAAGTCAACATCTATTTTATAAAATTCCAATGGCGGATATCTAGCGGCACAGATACAGACAGTAGAGATTAATGCTGACATTCAGATGTAGTGTTGCCATTTTAATGTTTTAATTACCCTAAAAATATTAGACGTAATCTAATACATAAATAAATTGTACGTCACCCCAAATTTTGTATTTTAGAAGTTATACTTCTTTAGGCGCGTTATGGAAAATTGATGAGAGTGAAAAAAAAGTGACACAAAATTAATAAATGAAGAAATAAATTAATGAAGTTGCCCACTAAATCGCTCATTAAGTTGAGGAAAAAATGCTACCAACAAAACAGAAATGGAATCTCTGTTAGTGGCGCATGTTGGCCCGTACGCCTCCTCTGTTCACTGTGTATTTATATTTACAATATTTATCCACAGGCTTTGAGTTTCTACATTTAAAACACGTGTTTTCATTATACAAGTGCGAATTTTATATTATGTGCGTCTGAATTATAATCACAAGTAATTACTTGTGATACTTCAATTTATATTCACAAATATAAATTGAATATTTAAATCAATGCTAATTAATATTAGAAAATATTTGTGAAAATCATCAATCAATCAATCATCATCAACTTTCCTAAGTGCTTCAATACAATTGTATATTATTTAGTAATATAACTGACAAAATTATTATTTAATATAATTCATACTAAATATAATTAAATTATTAATTATTTAAAAAAGAGAAATACATTTAATAAAACATTAATTGACAAATTGGGGATAAAAAGTAAAATCGAACATCAAATTTAAATATTAACTTGTAATATTTATTATTAAATTGAATGAATAATATAATAATGAATAATTATAATTTTTCATACGCCAAAGAAGTATAAATTCTAACGCGTGTACATAAGTACACATTCTTTCATTTTTTTATACAAAGGTCCTGGGATGATCCTCTATGTAAAGAATACCAAATCTGATTAGGACACACCTCAGCTCAGCTAGGCAAGAAGGCTTACTGCTTTTCTTTCGCTTATCACCCTTCACTGGACCCTTTTGCACCCGCTTCCTATTTCACCACCTCCTGCTGATAGAGGACAAATCTTTGTTTTCAATTTATTTTATTATTCTTTATTATTTAAGATGTCATATGGAACATGGTGTAATGGTTGTAGCTCCTTACAAACGTTGTGTAAAAGAAGAACTAGGCAATTAAAAAGAGTGGTGTAGAGGTAATTGCCAGTTCTTCTCTTCCGTTCTACGCCCCTGATTTGAGAACTGGCAGTAAATGTAAAATTAAAAGCATTCAATGTATATTTCTTTTTTGACGTTAATAAGTTTACATTATGTTACTTACTCGAAGAAATGATTTTCAAAATTTGAACTTGAATTATTTTATTGTTTGAGTTGTATACTTTCGAATTTTGGTAATTTAATTATCATTATTATAAATAAGCAATGCCTATAAGGTATCGGTTGAAATTTACCGATAAGTGTAGCAAAACGTAAGCTGGTAACATTGAAGTAGGCTCCTCTATTGTGTTGTGTTTTTTGGTTTTCAATTACCAAATGCCAATGCCAATAATAGGTAAATTGGACTTGTTAAATATTTACTATTTAACTAATATTATATTTGTTAATAGGTATTTAATTTTATGGTCTTCCATGATTTTAAAGATTGTTTATGGTAATATAAGACTATAGTGTTAAGATAGAAAACTAGATGACACTGTGCTAAAAATATTTTCAACCGTCTTACAAAAGAAAGTTTTCTGTTGTTCGGATGATTTTTTATAGTTTCGTAAAATTACGCCAATATGATAATATTAATCTACAAAAATATACAGTTCTCATTACACTTTGTATATCAATACATATTATTCTATACAATAGTTCTGTTTGTCAGATGTTTTTTAGTTAATATTTTTATTTTATCCATTTCCACAGTACACATTTGTAAATTATTGGATTTTTTCGACGGTTTTGGTTTGGTTACGTGTAACAAAGTTTCAAACATTCCTTAGTAGATGGCGCTACATACCTTAAAACGCCTATTTAGCAACCATTCTTATAGTTTCGTAAAATACATCAATATCATAATATTAATCTACAAAAAACACAAAATGTGTTTTGTGTTTTTGTCTTATGTTTTTAAGTGAAATTTTTATGTTTTTTGTTTCCAGAGTACACATATAGATTTGTAAAATCGATTCGAATTTGATTTTTTTCGACGGCTTTCATTATTTAAATTAGTTTTTCTGATACAGACAAGTTACAGTAAATAAATACTTAAAAAGCGTTTAATGAAGACTGACCACATTTTGTTTTCTTTCGTTTGTAAATTTTGTTCAAAGTTAACTTGTCGCGTTTTTACAATTACGCGCAGGTCTTTTGAGGCGATTGACAGTGGTATTTGCAAGGATATTAAAAAAAATCTATATTCAATGCTTCCTCAATTTGTATTATATACTTCAACCTCTTCGGGTTTTCCTTTTTGAAATCAATACTTCTTTTAAATTAATTTATCAAGAGTTTTTACCATGTTATTACAATTATTTAGTGAACTGTGCAACCTTAACAAAA
The DNA here is from genome assembly GCF_905147795.1 of Pieris rapae. Taxonomy (NCBI): domain Eukaryota; kingdom Metazoa; phylum Arthropoda; class Insecta; order Lepidoptera; family Pieridae; genus Pieris; species Pieris rapae. The sequence goes on along the minus strand of NC_059526.1, from coordinate 2,194,684 downwards.
GCAAAGGGGCTGTTCTTGTTCTCGAAATTCAAAATGAAACTCAAACTCAAATTTAGCGTGCTGTAATTATTTCTGTTCCTTGATCCAACACTGTATCAGTAATTTTCTAATCTTAATAAATATAAATCTCGTCATAAGCTATCTACCTTTCACATAAGTTACCGTTTCCCTTGAATAGTTTACTATTATGTAATATAACAAAAACCTTAGCCACAGCAAGGCTTGGCCGAGTCTGCTAGTTTATTATAAAAATTGGCTTACACTACAAGTCTTGCGTTCGTATAAGAGCTATGCATCAATAGATTTTTCTTTCTATTAAAATAAATCTAGAACAACGAAAGCAACTATCATTATAAATGGGAGTATCTTAGACCCAACAATCGATTTTTCTTAAAAATATTAAAAAAAAATAGTAATACTGTTATTATTTATTAGTTTAGTTATATTAGTTATTGCTGGTTGTTATTGTCTGTGTGATATGTACATTTTTCATAACATCCTCAAAGATGAGATATGTATATAGAAAAAATAAAAACAACATTTTACTTATAAAACCCATTTATTTCGACGCTTTTTGACATAAATGTTAAAATACATTCCATACAGCTTAATAAATATTTAAAACGAAAGATATAAAAATCTAAATCAATATAAAACATAAGTTACCACTTAACAATTAATTAATCTCAACCAAAAAGTCCAAAATATTTAAAATCGTGTCATAGACAAGCTCAATAAAAAAATATGTATTTTTATTTAGTTTTTACACTGGTTTTCTTTAATACAATATAATTAAAATGTAAAAATATCAGTTTAGTGTTTATATAAAACATGCTTGGTCTGGCTTTAAAGCGGTAAAAAAACATAATTAGCATATAAAATATTTTTCAACTTACAATAACTAGTCTAAATCACATAATTATAATCACATTTATTAAATTAAACTAATAGTTACTTTAAGGAATTTAAAGGCAATTATTTTTATCTTTAGTATAAAAATATACAGTAAAAACCATCACTTATAGTCCATTTTTGGTTTGGTAACGTATAACAAAGTTTCATACACTCCTTAATAGATGGCGCTAAAAAACCGTAAAACGCCCATTTAGCAACCATTTTTATAGTTTCGTAAAATACGTCAATATGATAATATTAATCTACAAAAACAATTTTCAATACACTTTGTATAGTTCAACACATTCAAGGCTTGTTTAGTTCCAAATACGGCCACAGCGCGCTGCTCAAGTTTTATATAAAAAAATCTTACTACATATATACGTAAATAATAAAAAGCACGTGTCGTTCGATTATGTGGCTTAGTACACATGTATGGAAACGCATAGATCGTTAAATCTGTCACAATTTCGTTTTGAAATATACGAATATTTGACAAAACTATAGAAATCCTGCTAAAGTTTGACTTCTAAACACGTGCCATATAATTGTAATTACAAAAACTTTTTCTCATAATCCGTTCAAGAGATGTCGCTTTATCACACTTTGGGCGAATCCTCTGTGGATTCAGCTTCAATTGGCTTAATTTCAGTTGGTGGTGCCATAGGCGTTATAGCTGGGACGTCTTTTTCCAAAGGTCTAAAAGACCAGCCTCCTGCACCATCGAATTCTAACACGTGTGTGTGGTATTTCCTGAAATTTAATAATTTTGTATGACATCTATTTTTCAACGAATTTATTAAGGACAAAAGCATTCGAAATGTAATGTAAATAATGTTAATTCTTATATATAAGCGTTTGTAGCTTCTTCTTAGCCAAAAACAAAATAAAACTAATTTAATAACAAAACTACTCGAATAGAAACAGTGTTTGTCAAAAGGCTTTGGATAAAGATTCTTTTAAAAGACACCCATAGTTCAAAGCATATGTTAGATCACGTGACCATATCTACACAAGCAAAGTAACGCAAATCCCTCGACACTGACTTAGTTCCCATTTTCAATAACAAAATCTATGAATTGTTAAATGATGGACATACTAAAAATATAATACAATACATATTATATATCTGAAGAAAATTTCAATCTAAGAGCTAAATTGCTATGTTATCGTTTATACTAACCATACGCTGGGTCTGTGTGTAATGGAAAGCAAGGTGATGCCTTCCTTGATAGCCTCTTCGTACATGACAACTTCTGTTTCCATGGAAACGGCACTCGTACACTCATCGAGTAAGGCGTATACGGGCCTACAATAAAAATAAAACATGTACGTCTTTTATGCCTGGGTACAACAAATTAAAAAATAAAAACAAAGGAATATTGAATTTAATTTATTTTTTGAATACTATTATTTTATTTTAGTAATATAGGCGTGCCCTGCGAATAAACTATGTCCCCCTTATACATTCTCTCGAACGAACGAAGAAAACTATCGTGGAGAAACCGGCTTACTTTAAACCCAAAAAGTCGCCGGCGTGTGTCAGGCACAGGAAGCTGATACGATACTTGCCTATTAAAATGACCAATGGTCATGAAACAGATGCAGAAATCTGAGGCCTAATGTAGCGCCACTGATTCTTTTTATTTATTTTTATTTAAATACATTATTTGGCATACGGGTCGTACTTAACGCTGACCCTTAAATCACCGATTTGTTCTGAAAAACATCTCACCTATGATAGAACATTCTAGCACAAGCCATCCTCTGTTTCTCCCCGCCGGAGAGCGTGGCGCGCCAATCACAAACCGCCCTCAAACCGCCGTGACGCGCTGCGCAGGCGTCTAAGCGTACGACTCTTAGAATATGCATAGCCCTTGCCTCTGCCTCTCTGTCGTCTTCTGATACCCGAGACGGGTAAGTTATCTGGTCTAATAAAGACCCCATTGACATGTATGGCCTGTAAAATTATGTTTAAATATAATTGCTATAAGTCTATACTGAAAAGTTGAAGAAATTTTAAAATCTACGGCATCACTGCGGTGATGTCATTCTCTGAAACACACTAACATAGTATTTCCTGCTATGGACATATACAACTTCTGGACCAAATAAACTTCGGTCGTCAGACGGGCCAGGGTTTAGACAGGTAAATCCTTCCATAAAATTGGATTCCTCCAACAGTTCCCTGTTCATAGTCCAACAAAAGCACTTTTCAAGAATGTGGTCTCCACGGCTAGTACTTTTTAAAAGACCTAAATGGGTCTCCAAATTTATAATTCGCAAAAATAATAATAATATTGAAGTTCCATTGTATTTCATATAGAAATAACAAAAAATCCAATCTGGGGCAACAGATCATTTGCTCGAAACAGTTCAGGCCTGAATTTTCAATTCAATCTAATTTTATACATCGATTTGCGAGACTGTTTTTTAAATGTTATTATGATGGCATTCCCTTATTCTAAATATTAGTAAACTAAAAATCTAGTTTACTTGAAGCTGTCATTTTATTGCTGTATGAAGAGTATAACTTTTTAATATAAATGCAGGGCAGATCGCTATACATTACCTCTGTGGTATGTAGAACATGACGGGTCTTGCAACACAATATGGTGGGGCGTTAGGTTCGTCCGCGCAGTGTGCACACGCGCATGGGCGAGGGACGCTCAACTCGCCACCGAATACCGGCCATAAGCCTGATATTATACGGAATAAACTGAAAAAAAATAATTATATATAGTATATTAATCTTAATTAATGCACAGATGCGCGATGAGAAATTTGAGAAACTGATCGTCCTCCAAACTGTACGCTGTAATCAGATGAAGGTGAAAACTCTAATCCAGATTTTGCCTTGCCGACCAGACATGTGATAGTTAATAATCTTATTTGGTTTATGAACTAATTCATGATTTCATTTATCAACCAAATTATATTAATGTGAGAAACACATATTACTACAAACTTATTGTAGTAATATGGGTTTCTCACATTAATACTTTTCTTAAAATCTCTTAAATTAGTAAAAGCATCTAGTACTTGCACGTTGTATGTAGAAATGTTTGATTGTTTAATATAAAACTGATAAAATTAGATTATTCATTCGTTTAATTATCCTAAACAACAAATACTTTCACGGAACCTCCTCAAAATTACTAAGACTACTACTAATCTGACTATTTCGATAACTGAATAATATGCAAAATTATGGAACGCGAACACGGGTCAAACAGCTCTCTTAGTGCCTGATAGGAAAACAAAACTGTCTTCAAAAGCGAAACAATCGAGTTTGCAATACGCAAAAATCAAACTCACTGTAAACAATGTAACTGTGTTTATTCACATTCCTTTGAAGTCGCAAAATCTTTTAAGAAACTATTATCTAGCAACTAAAATATAAAAATAGGTTTATTTTACCTGGATTTTCCGCATCCATTAGGGCCAACAATCAACAGATGAGTGCCAGGATTGAGATCCAATGTGACGCCACTAGCGACCACATCGCACGCTGGAGTTACGATCGGTACGTTACGGAGACGTATCGATAGATCGTTCGTATACGTAACTTGACCTATGAAAAACCATATTGCATTATATTACAACGTGTTTTCGCGGGGGTCATTCTTTGACGAAGGTATTAAAGAATCTAAAACTCATGCAAAAAACTGCTGTTGAAGTAAATATATAATAGGAACAGGAACAAGTTCTCTTCTTCTAAGCCCACATTCTCCTTAAAAGTAGCAAGCATTTTATCCAGGTTTAAATGAAAGCTAAGAATGAAAAAATATAGTAACGGGTTTAAACTGTTTAAAACATTATTCATTTATAAGCTCTGTGACTTAAAATGACTGAAGGACTGACAGCTGACAGGAACGACATTGCTCTCTGCCGTATATATTATACATATCTATATATATACTGTTATCACTGTTTTATTATAAAAAAACCCTTAATCAAATTCAAAACAGGATTAAAACGGACCTTGAATTTTCATATGTAAAGAAATAGCATCATTTTGTCTTTTTATTTTCTACTTACCCATAGGAACAGGCTGTTTATCTCTGAAGGTAACTTGGAAGCCCGTGGAAGAGGGCGATGCTACGTGCACTGCGCGTACGCATTTCCCGCGAGCGACTTCCCCAAATACCACTAACATGTCGGACACTCGCGTTGCGTATCCCGCTAGTGTCACTATTTCCTGTTCAGAAATAATTTTAATTACAAATTATGAGTTATTAAACTTCATTGACACTATGAGACAGTAATTTAAAAAAAAAATTGCGTAATGAATCAGTAGTGAACTTTGATGTTAAATATAAATTTCAATGCACTTTTTAATTCAATAAACTGTCAGGACTATATAGATTTGTAATATATCTTATGTTATTATTTAATAGTTTGATATTCATTTCATTTATTCACAAAAATTCATCAATTAAATTTAAAAAATCTGTAAAAGTTTTTGAAAGAGAAAACATTACTTATCGCTTACTCGTGATTGGATTAGATATCTTGATATATAACAATTTCATTTCTATATATTTAGTGGTAGGACATTAATTACCTTATAACTAGACATGAGCCTCTCGATGGCGTCAGCCGCTGAATTCAATAGATTTCTTGATGTCGTCATGTATTCTGTTCTAGCGCTTATACCTTCACCTGCTGTACCTATAAGAAAATATCACTTGATAATGCTTCACATATTCTCTATTTATTTATACGTTCTAAAACAATGTGTATGCCTAAAAATATGATTATAATAGAACACAAGTAATCTATCAAAGGAGAAAATTAAAACAAACAATTTCAATAAAAAATTAATAATAAATAAAACTAAAAAGATAAAAACCTAAACTAAATGAAAAATTAAACCTCATTAAGAGCATGATAAGGTTACGGTAACTTGGCAGACTGTTGTAAAAACCCATCAATATTTTCATCGATGTTAATAATCAAGTTGTAAGAGCGAGATAGCCTATTATGCACTGGACCATTCAAAGTTTTCTCATACGTCAAAAACGTTATGGATTTGACCAACTTCAAACAGGCATAACTCAAAAACTATAGCACCGACTTTAATGAATCTTGGTACAAGAGAATCATTTTTATATGACATATATACACAACACTTATGAAATTTAGCTCTTGAGACCCCTAAATAGATTTTGAACATTATATTCAAATATTATTCAAATGCACCAGTATGTATTATAAGTGATTAATTTGTCTGTTAAAAAAATAACTTACCATCCAACTTCTTTCCGGTAAGTATGGGAAGTGCCAACATGACCATCCCGGTACCAGACCAAACGTACTTCATGCAGAACTGCTCCAGCATCACATACCACAGTTTCTTATTAAAGACTGAGGTCATTTGAGTGACCAATTCCTTGTACGCTGATTGGAGCTGGCCCATTTCAACCTGAAAAAATACAACATATCATCATATTCGAAAGAGTGTTATTATTTTGAATTCTTATCTTTTTTCTGATACTGTTGAAGAAATTTCTTCAAATCAAATCTATCTTCATTCATATAAGTAAACAAGTACAATTATGAACGTCAAAAAAAAATTGTAAATTTACATTTACTGCTAATTCTCAAATCAAGGGCATAGAACGGAAGAGAAGAACTGGCAATAAACTCTCCGCCGCTCTTTTTAATCGCCAAGTTTTTTCTTTTATACAAAACTAAAATAAAATATATTTATAGAGAAAATAAACATTATTCACGAATTAAATTAGTTTCTAAGTGGTGGGCTGTTTCATAAGAAGTGTAGCAAAAAAGTTTATTATCATAACAATAAAGGTATTGTTGTATTGTTGTAATTACGATTGCATCACACGGCACGCTTTGTACGCTGCATGAAATAGATAATAATAATGGATTAATTTATTTATTTATTTAATTAAAGCGAAATCATAGCGGAATCACTTGAATCTCATTTCAGTTCATTATTATGCGACTCGCTTTACTTGTATGTGTATGTTATGTATGTGTGTATGTTATTATATTTGCGGCATGCTTGCGGCACGTCCCATCTATCCCTATTAAACTACTGGTTACAAATTAATGTTTTTTTTTTATTATTTGTGGTTGGAGGGCAGACTTACATTATGTCCTCCATAAAACGCGACCTCTTCCGCATGAGCTATCAGTCTCGAATGGACATGCCTCAGATTGGCCTTCATTCGTGCTTCTTCGCCTGCTAGGGCACCGAACCTTGGACTGAGGATTCGAAGAAGTTGACCAGTCAAGCATATTACCACTGTTGCTATACCGGGTCCTGGAATTAAAATAACATAATAAAAAACTTTATAATAAAAACACGCTTAAGTTTAAAACTTTGAAGAATCTTTAAATACTGTAAACTTCAAGTATACTGTGCACTAAGCTTTTTACTTTTTTGTAAAGTAACAAAAAAACGCTATTAAAAATATACAGGATATTTCTTGTACAGTATGCATATATATTCTTCTCACCTTTTTTTATTATAAATATTATCTAGATAATTCCCCGACTATGTAGTCGTGGGAGGTATTAAATAGCTTACATAAGTGGTATTGGTAACTCCGATGATAAAACACTACTACCTATTGCTTTTAACTACTTTTTGTATAACCATTACAGCGTTCTTCTTACCTAAGAATATATTTCCCTTCATCTTGCTTGAATAGCTGGCGAGGGTTAAAACTATGAGGAGTAAATCAAAGCACGGCTTAGTAAGAGAGCTGTATAGGTGCGCTACTGATTGGGCGAACACTGACACATCTTCTGTTAATCTGTGGAGAGAAAATACAGTTTTTAGACGAAATTGTCAAAATAATCTTTTCGGTGTATTTTCTACCAAGTAAATTCCCTGGGATTATAATTATAAAAACACTAGGAGTGTTCAGAGACTTGGAACCTTCGAGAAAAAGCCAATCTGTAAGAATCCATCAAAATGGACTTATAATAAATTAATGGTTTTAGTTTCTTTATGCAGGATTTCTTTTAAAACCATCACACTTCTTGATTCAACAAGACGCCTAAAGAGAACCAAAACTTTTGAGTTAATAAACCTGGTGTAGTGATGGGCAAGGGTATATTGGACACACGAACATAGTGTCATAACATTATAGAACACTAACATTGTTAATGAATATAACCTTAGTCTAAGCTATTCATTAGTATTGTGGAAAATTAAATCAAGTTTGTCTCTGTACATCGAGAGCATACAACGTATATGGCGAGAGAACGTTGCGTTTTTTTAGTTAGCTATTTGCTACCGCGGCTAAAAATAGTCTACCCAAACAGATATTAGATAGCCTAATGCTAACCAACATAAATTCTTAATTAAAAAAACTACTTTTACATGCATTTGTCGCGTTCCTAAACAAGACTGCTATGGTCACATTAATACAAACCACAGCTAATGTTACATACTGTGATATATTATTTTGTAAATAATGAATAAAAAACAAAAAAACAATTAATATGGGCTAGTTTTTTTTAAATTGCACTCTTTTGTATTCTAAAAGTATTTACTAGTCATATACATATAGTGTAACTACCAAACATACCTATGATCGGCATTTTCTATCCTAGCGTCCAAGTTAGCCACTCTGTAGTACGTTTGGTTTTTGAAGTAGAGCTCATAGGCGTGGTTCACCAGCCTCGTTCTGAAGGCGAGAGCTAATCTTCCCTCCAAGTATCTGATCATGGAATTTATAAACGTCGCTGGCACGGCGATACCGAACCATTGTAAGAGCAATGCTGCGAACGACTTCATGTCTTTTTGGACTATGTGTTTTACTGGAAAATAATGTTTTAAATGTATATTAAATTGATCTGTAATATATTGGTGTACTGAGGCTGTATCACGAAGGTTTCTTATACAATAATATAGAGACAATGTTAAAACGTAAATATTTTTTGAAAAAAATAATCATTTACCAAGAAATTCAACCGTATTTCTTCTTCAAGGAATTTAGAAGAATATGTGTAGACAAAGGTCTGATAAACAAATTGATATAAATGTAATTCTAAGAAATAGACGGCAATCCTTTGACCAAAAATATGTTAACACGTCCAATACCAAATTCATTAAGCGTAAATATTATAGCTTTGTATAACCTCATTATAATATTTAAATCTTCAAAATAAAAGAATAATTATTCATTGGGTTTCCTCAAGGATATTGAAATACGCTCACATTCACAATATTTTTTGTGCCAATTTTTGGGAAAAACTAATGTGGCTTACAATTGGATAATATTCCTATCATAATCGCTCAATCAACGAAAATCATATAATCACCAATCTGATCTCCCTTGGATTTTTTTCATTTAAATACAAAAAAAATGTCACTCGTCAAATGTATAAAATCACACTATGCTAGCCTATTATATTATTACCATTATTATGAGAAAATAGGTACTGATTACATATAATTTACCTATAGAACCTTCCAAAGACGCGACGTATATAGACAAGAACGTTCGCGAGAAAAGGCACAGCGTATGAACAGAGAGCAAGGCAACTTCATGACTCCGGAATCCCGGTACCATGATCTTCGCCAAAGACACTATTTGTTTGAGAAATTCCAGATTCAGACCAGGTACATGCTCTTCTACTGTTTGGGACTGTGTCTCGTCCGCATCTTCCTAAAAGGCAAATAAGAATTTATCACCAAATTTCAAATTATATGAGAGTATTCAAGTGCACGTGACCACGCACGCTTAAAGCACGCGAAATGTCGGTTAAATTTAAAATTATGTTTCAATAATCATAAGTTTACAATAATACATATCTTCAATCCGTTTAAAAAAGTCTTTTTCTATAAAAGATTTAGAAAATTTCCATGAGTTTCCCAAATAAAAAAAGTATTCAACTTTGTAGACTGTTAATAAAACATTTGAAAAATTAATATGCAAAGTTTGTTCACGATTTAGTAAAATTGGACCCTGATTATACCAAAAAAGTTAAGGAACCTTTTGTCACGCCTTCATTTCACAACAACGCGCAGTTGAACAAACTTTGCATTTTCTAAAATACAATTTGCACAACGTATTTTATAAATCTTATATCTTTAAACGAGCAATTCTTGTATATATATATATATATATATATATATAATTGGAATCTTGGAATCGGCTCCGACGATTTTCATGAAATTTAGTATACGGAGGGTTCCGGGGGCGATAAATCGATTTAGCTAGGAATCATTTCTAGAAAATGTCATTTTATTTGTGTTTTATCAACTTAAACATAGAATTGCTCGTTTAAAGATGTCAGTCAAATAATAAAAAAAAATACTGAGCTAAGCTCGGTCATCCAGGTCCTTACTAATTAAATGTCAACTTCTGAAAACCAACTTTTAATAAACAAAGGAAATTAAAAAAGTCATTACATAATATTTCTATCTATCTATATATATTTTTGGCGTAGTAATAAATAAAACTTTAGTATATAGGTATGCTTACAATATTCTGCTTGTTATCGGTATCAACTTCCCCCCGACAGAGGGCGCACCGTTCCGCACCACAGTGTCCTCCACACGTCTGACTTTCGACGCCGCCATTTTCCACTGTGTGTAATTTTCCATTTTTTGCTACCTGAAATTTGCAAATTAATTTTACTTTTAGATTCGTATAAAATATTTAAAATTTTCGGATCATTGTTCTACTATCTTCCCAACACTACTAATATCTATTTTATAAGTAGATATTAGTAGTGTTGGGAAGAAATTATTTGCAAATTTAAACGTAGTCAAGGCTATAAAAGTAGTAAGTACTTATTTGTTAGAGACCACAATGTTTTTGTCTAACTTGTATCTCAATGTTTTACAAGCGATTCAATTGTTTAATCATAAACTCCAGATGTTATTTACTTGACACTTCAAAAGCTTTTTATTCGCGTTGTGTGTTTTTATAGGATGCCGCGAATATGGCTATAACGCGTTTCTGTATTATTACCTAATTATAATTGTTAGCCAAAGAAATAGCAGTATTTTAAATATTTTTTTAATCTCTTCAAAAAAAAACTTAATTTATTATATGACTACCGAGAACTCAATCCCTATCTTATCTTAGGACATTGATGAAGTTACAACCAGATGCTATTCCTATACCAAAAATCATCAAATATATTGTTCGGTAATTTATGTCCAAATGACGTAACAATAGATTTTGCATCGAATAAGGCATCAACACGTGCACGCCACACATTTTTGTTCAACGGAGCGCAACCACAGACTCGCATTAGCCTTGCTCAGTTGCGTAATGTTTATGATTTAAATGAAAGGTTACTGAGGATTTTTAATCTACATTTTTAGTTGAAAGATTATTCTCTGGATATAGGTAGACAAATTTTAGCAGAAGTAGAAAAAAAACCTTTGTTTACTCATCTCTCTCACCACTATCGCCGAGCATAAGTTTTTTGAATTTCGAACGCAAGTGTCTTCAAAATCAGTGAACTCGAAAATGCCCCGTTTCTAACTCAGTAGGTGAGGACATTTATAAATAAATTGTCTAGACATTCGTAAGTTATAAAACATAGATTGTCAAGGTTATATATTAACATATAAGCAACCATGCGAATTAAATATGTTTTCAAAAGTAACAAGGAATTTGGAATCTGACATTTGACTTAAGGATAAAATATGGATTTAGCAATATTTAACAATAAAATTGATTTATTACTGATTGGTGTTAATGAAGAAAGCCATATTAATTACACTTATTTAGGCAGTCAAGCTTAATGAAACGATTTTGAAAATAGTTTACTGAAACATGTTTAGCATTATGTGTGTGTGTTACACAGTTACCCGAATACAAAAATCGAATTTTGGATTTTCATACAAGATGTAAATAAGGAAATAATGTTGCCAGTGAAGCCTTCGATCAGTAATGACATTGAACTTAAGTCCCTTGAAGGTTTGCATTGTTATATGCGGTTTACGCATTAACATTGTATTCTTTACATTATCGCGTGAGGCCATAATTATACTAAGAGATGTATTAATTCAGATTCAGGTTGATTAAAGTGTAAAAAAAGGTTCTTTTTAAACCCGACTATTTAAAGGCTTTACTGCCTTTAAATAGTCGTGACACCCTCATGTGACATACTGCGTCATCATTGTTTACGGAAATCCTACTTTTAGCCTTTCCAAAAGTTTATTATTTCAAGGAATAGGTTTACCTTTTCTTATGGTGGTGTTTCCCAAGGTACCACTCTAACACCACAAACATTTCTTACATTCAGTTCAGTAGGACTATAAGTAACTAGCAGACTGCTTACACTTTGTATGACTAACAAGCGTATGAAGACTAACGTAATATTATATTAAAATAAAAAATATGACTCATTAACTGTGATTAAATTTAACGAAAAAAACTAACTAAAATCGTTTTTTGAGTGAATCAGTGACTAACGTTGTCCACCGGATGACTAAACCTTTCAGTTTTTATCAATCCGATTATGATAAATTTTGTGCAGAAGAATTTTATGAAGAGATTATTTTTCAAGAGATTAATTTGCCCCAATGGATCAAATCAGTAACCGGTTAATGGGAGAAAATTAATAATATTCCGATACTTAAGAATCATTAAACTAATAAAGTACGAATATTTACTTTATATAATAATTATTGGATGTGGTGGATAAACAATAGTACACAAGAACAAAGTGTCTTTCCGTAACAGAGACTAAGGAATATCAGACACTATCTTATGTTAAATATCCTTTTTAGTAAATTAAGTTTAATTGTGTCATTGTGCATGAAAGAATAAACTTAAGATTTTTTATCTTTCCAATACATTTTAGTGATAGACTGTACATTAGTTTTTATCGATATGATAAGGGTCAAATTTATTATAAGCACTATCCATAACATTTAATTTCAATCTTATCTTGTTTCCTGTTCACTAAACATCACACGTTTTTCCCCAATTTACAACAATAAAAATCTCAGAACGGCTTGAGATCCTTGTATAATTTTCAATTGTTTTTAATCTGTAATTAAGTATACATATTGTATATGACTACTCGAGTACACATTAAAAAACTTTACTAATTAAAAAAAAATATCATTATTTGAGCGAGATTATTTTTAGTTTACTGCTGTAGACGGTTTAATCTAATCAATCCTTGGTTCTTCCTTGATAGACAGTGTTTATTTATTTATTTATTTTGTACTCCTACAGCTAACACAAAATAAATAACAGCAAACAAATACACCGAGTACATAGCCACAGATGGAATAGATGATACATTATAATAAAAAGATTTACAAAAGGGAACAAACAAACAAACAAACAAAAAACATATCAACAAAGCCCAACTTAGCAAGCAATAGAGCTTTCAGTAAAGTGTGTCTTCCTCCTTCCTTTTTTGACTGTAATATGAAAGAACCTCTGGAAGGAGCTCATGACTGTAACACATTTTTAACCATTTAATATTAATGTTCGTGTCAAAATATAAATAATATAATAAACGAAATAAAGTAGGATTATGATATAAGAATCTAGACGAGGTTAGGTAATCTAGACCTCGCAATGAAAAATTAATAAAAATAATTCCTCACCTTATAATTATTATTATTATGACATGGTGGAGGCTGCTTCTTATCTCTAGTGCCATAGAGTGCGCACGCGGCTAAAGCAACTCCAACTCCTACGCCGACAGCTAGTGTCGCAGTAGGCTGGACCCTGAACGCTTGCTCACGGATTTTCGTCAAAATCGCCGGCATCTTGATTTATTTTTCGAGATTTTTCACTGTTTATGTTGTGTTCAGTTGTGATCTTGGGTCCATGATTCTGGAATAAAATTAAAATTATTAGCAATGTAGCTGTAGAAAATTAATAAACTACAATTACAGACAGTAATATTGTTAGTAACTATTAGTATTCGCATATTATTTTATTCTATTCGTTGAGTTTAACTGATAACCCTACATTTGGCCCGTTTTGTTGTTTATAGATAATTATTTACTTAGTACCACATGTGTTTAAGATTATATAAATAACATTTAAGTATCAGACCAGTTTGAGTTAATTTAGTCTTAATTTAGTTCTTTGAAACTAAAATTAAGTAAAGTAAGATCTTAAATTTAATAAAGTAAGATCTACGTACTACTACTATACTACGTACGTAGTACGATACGTAAATGGGCTTTAGGGAAAATATTGGTAAGGACCCAAGATTAAGAATGAGAAGAGGTCACCCTAAAGAAAGTTGATAGAAGATATAGAAGCGTTAGCAGGAAGTAAATGAAGAAAGAAAGCCATGAGTATTTGGAAAAGGAAACCTTTACCCATGAACATGAATGATCCGACCAATGATACTGAAGGAAGTTAGGATTTAAAAAATTTATATGTATAACAAATCTAAACTGTACAAATCAAATTTGTAAAGATTGGAAACAGGTTTTATTATTATTAAATTATACGGCATATTGGCATATTGTATTTTCACCTATCCCGACGCGGACCTTCAGAACATCAAATTAATTTCCCACAAAAAAAAACTACGTCAAATATTGTGTGTATAAGAAATTTGTAAGTCACTGAAGTTCTACAAATACTTAAATCTCTTGTCTAATATTATAAAAGAAAGTTTTGCGTTTTGATTTTTTTTAATTTAAATTTATTAAGTATTGATAAATAGATAAAAATTCTTGGACTGTTAAAAAATATTTGATTACCTACTTGAAATCAAAAAAATTTCAATACCTGTAGAGAATTTTAAATTATTAATGTCGGACATTCTACGTTATAAGATGTATATTCGTTGTAAATTAAAATCTGTATATTACTTAGATTTTTAATGTAAGTGTGTATCTAACCTGACAGGTTATGAAGTAATTAAAAATTAAGTACAATAAAACGTTTATGATAACAAAAATATCTATTCGACCGATTTAGTAGACTTTCCACTGCCACGATGGGTATCTACGCGAGCAAAACCGCTGGGCATTACTAGTTCTTAATACTTTTAAACTAATATTATGCTGCCATAAAAATATTTCATTCGAGTCTAGTTAATTTTACGAAAGGTAAACAGTTAAAATATTGCATTAAAAAAAGTTGAAGGTAATTTCCTCAATGCCAGTCATTAGTTATTTTTACATCATGACTTTTCATATGACCATTAAAATGCACGCTTAAATCATTATATTTAACTGCCTTAACAGGTATTTACTTAATAAGAAAATTGGCTTTTTTGCGACCACATACGTCCCCAATATGCCTTGACAAAGGTATATATTGGAATAGCAAGTGCGTTTAAATAGCTGCTAAAAAAATTAAGTGGAAAATAACAAATTCGATAATTAATTTAATTCTCGTGTGATTATTATTAATTAACCTCAACTTTTAGACAAAACAAATTATCAAGCATGAAGAACATTATATTGTTAATGCATAGAATACATAATTTTGTTATTACACAATTCTTCTGAAAAAAAAATATTCATTGTAAGTATATATCAAAACAAAGATGGACCAGTCCTTATTAATATTTTTTTATTTACAAAGTATTTTTAACGCTTTTGAACATACTGAAATTACAACATTGATAGAACTGCCTGTATAATAAATACGTTCAAATGACTATAACTGACCCACCCACACATGTCAATAGCAGAATCAATTAGAAGCAACATAATAACTAAGCAACAAGGAATTTTAGTTAAAAATCTCTAGTAATTTTTTTTTTCGACAGAAAACTTCAATTAGTCATTTTGACTCTAATAAGCTTTACTTGGTCAAACCACAACTTGTAACGTTCTATTAGCAACTCGTTGCCGCTCATTGCTTGAATTCATTAGTTAGCCTAGTAACATCTATATCTGTAGTATTGTATTGAATACCTACTAACACGAGATACCATTGAATTAAATATTCAGCTGGTGTTTTTATGACCTGACGTGACTCGAGGATCAAATTAATGCAAAATTTCATATTGTATTCATATTATATCTTCAAGATAAATTCAAAAGATTTGTAGCGATAATATAGAATGTTAGGAATTTGTAGAGTTGATCGTTTTTGCATTCTTATATGGCGTGACTGGATAAAGATTAACGTTATGATTAAGAAAAACAAGAGCCACGTTTAAATGACATTATGAACATTTAATAGAAAAAATTAGGTAATAGGTCCTTAGTGCCCTACTTCTCTTATCTTAAATCAAAACTACCAAAACGTGAACAAGCTTTTATGGAATTAAAGAGAGATGTGGGACATAGATTTGCACCTTGCGAAACTCCTAGAAATACTTTGAATGAATTAAGTTCTTGACTTTGTCCCACAAGACGTCATCTACATAAAATATAACTTGATTACTATGGCATAACCAAAGGTTAAACCTTGGCCTGTGGCAATATAGTTCTGTGTATAAAAAGCAATACAGACAATAGAATATTGTTTTTGTAAATAATGGCAAACATAATGCCGCTATAGCAAAAAAGGACATGATAAATTACCTCACACTGTGCGGCAAAAACTAAGTTAATTTATGTACAATAATCTTCAAAGAATAACATACACAATAGAAAAAAAATTGCATAAATAATTAGACAACGATAATTATTCATAGATAGAGGTATTTATGTGAGAATCGCTTTAAGCTTTAGCTAAATTCTTCTAACCTTTACAATAATGTATTTTGCAGTTAAGATGCGAAATCGTGACTAAAATAAACTAACATTTATTACCATTTGCCAACCGATAAAGTTGTTGATTTACATTATTTTTAAATGAATATTAATTTTTAACGGTTTTGCACTTAAGGGTCTTGTAGGTCAAGTTATTATTCAACTTATTTATAAACTGCATCTCTGACTTCTAGAATACATACAATTATATGATAATTATTGTCCTAATGTATGTATATATATTATAGATGTATTTCACGAGGATTATTTCCTTATACTAAAACAATAAAAAAGTATATGAGATGCAGGGCTATTGACATTATTTTGATGTAATTTAATCATAGTTGGGACCAAGTGCTTGAAAACTAAAAAGTTCACTGTTATGAAGTTGTAGTTCAGACTTCAGACAATCGTCAGACTATCTTAAACAAAATTCCTGACAAAGTAAAGTAATATTTATAACAATCTCAGGTCACTGATAAATCAACTGAAACAAAGACAAACCAGATGCCCAACATAAAATTGTTTTCAAGACTTTTTCAATTATTTTTCTGTTGAAGTAAATCTCTACTTTATCCTAATAATTATTATGATTTTATTTTGTGTATAAAAGGTTAAACTTCTTAACCAAACTTTTCACAAAACCGTAATTTCGAGATTTAACATTTGCAACTATAACTTCTTCTAAAGCTTTTTAATTTACTAAGCATTAATTCACATTTTTATCATAGTAACAATTCAGTCTCTTCTATTATCTGACAGCTGATATTATTCAATCCTTGACCCTTCTCAAGGTTGCACCAACCAGTTCCACAGGACAATTTAACTGTTTATATTTCTCAGAACTTGCTATTACTACCAAAACATATGCATGAACTTATTTTAATACTTCTTTGTAGACTAGCATATAAAAGATGAATATCTACTCTAAAACAGATTGTTAGTACGAAAATTGTACATTTAAAGTATCATTATAGTCGGTTGTACAATGGTGATTTTTTACTGGCAGAGACCTTGATTATAGTTAGAACGATCATTGTACAGTCAGTAATTTTTTAAAGGAGTCTAAGTCTGTTCATACATCTGCAATATTTTTATCATTAGCTTTAAAAGTTTATATCTCAATAATCTTACTCGACATATATACAAAACGCTTGTTCTGAATGATGAAATGCCGAAATGCCCTTAAAGAATTTAAATAAAATTTCAAATATTGCTTTTTTTTAAATATCCTAGCTAAAGGAACATTCGTAATAATAAAATTTGCATGAGTTAATTTAGTAGATTCTAGAAGGAACTTGTCAAATTAACTCCTTTATGCAATCGAGTCATTTTCTATCTTGCCGCTGTGATATAACCTGATAATTATATAACATAATTAACCGAGGTGATTTTTCTTACACAATTTAATCTTGGACCAAGTATTAAACTTGTAACTTCAAGGTAAAGCTCATATAAAAACTTGTTAAGGAACTAAATCAGTCAAAATAAGGTTTTGTTGTCTCCTTCAATACAGCATGCACACAATTAGTCAAAGAGTAGTTTTTTTTTAAATTACAGCAAATTAGTTTAGTCTTTTATTAGTCAATCAGAAGATTATAAGAAGTTAGTACTCCTTCAAATTGTAATTATAGTGTATTGTTTTATAAATGATTGTATTTATACTATGTTAAATAATGTAAAAGAATTCTTAGTTATAATTGTAATGAAATGATGCAATTAATCATTAAAATATTTACACATTGACTTTTGCATAAAAAATATTTGAAGATGTAATAAATGACATTACGGTTTAAAAATAAATATGTTTTATAATGACATTGAAGTTAGGATTAAAAGTTAATTTCATCAATAAAACAAAAACGTAAGAACTAAAATAACATATTTAAAAGTTCAAGGTGGACTAACCAAGAAGGCTGAGGTTATCCAATGCGAAATCAATAAAAAGTTGAATTATAAAAACCAACGATCACAAATTATATAACTTAATAAACATATTTTTGTTTCTGATTAAATTGTTGACACAGTGTTGGAGTATAATAAATATGTAGAAGTTCTGTGAGAAATATTTTTATGTGTAAAAACACATAAAAATAATTCTCACAGACAATGATAGAATAAATATATATGCTGTGTAATTAACGCGTTAAAAAATCAAATTAAACACATTTTAATACAACATATTTTGATGAACGCAGCACACAATTAAACATAGCAATAGAAACGCGTTAATCAGTATCAAGCAGATGCTAGAAAGTACGATGAGTATTGTAGAAATAAATTTAAAACATGAAGTACCCCCCAAACGCTAATGAGCACATTATTTTGTGGGTAGGTAATTTAAAATAGCAGTGCCAGTATTATGTATGCAACTACCATCATCCAAAATTTCTGATTGCTTTAGACTCTGATAAATCAGTCAAAGTTTGTATACCTAGATGGATTAATCACAGTTTATTGGAAAAGTCCATGAACAACTCCATTAAAAACCAGTGGTGGAACACCACTGGTTTTTAATAAAACTGGTATTAATCAGATTTCTGTATTTGTTTCGTGATCTCTATTTTTCTTATTAGGCAAGTAGTCAAATAACCATATGTGCATAACACACGCCATCGGTTTCCTCACGATGTTTTCCTTCAACATACGAGTGAGTGTTAAATGCGCACTTAGAAATGCGTTGATGCATGAGCGACTTGAACGTTGAGACGCTCCACCAGGCCAACACTGACAAAAACACAAGCGTTAATTATGAATAATTAACGTTTTGTCAAATAGTCGTTATTAACACCAACACGAACAGGTACTAAATGGTATTTACGCAACGTTCTCACACTATATAACAACAATTGTATATAGGAAGTTCAATGGGATTATGTAAACAATGTTTAACATCAAAACAAAGGAATCGAGACAATGCCAATAGCCAATTGATGAATAGGATTGGAATAATGTTCTAAAAGGAAGATAACCAGACGAGGTAATATTCATAATATAAACTTGGCGCAAGTTATGACTTCCATGGACAAAAACTTTTTTTAAAGATCATTGATTCTTATAACACAAATAAACACAAGTGAAATAATCTATACATATACATTTCAATTAGGATTTTTAAAATGTTACATCGCCCAATATTATAACTAGAACAACCTAACTTCTTAATAAAAGTTTCATCCATTTTCGTTGACTCTGACAGAACATCCAGCTATATATTGTAAAATCGTGTTCCAATTCGTTAAAGAAATTTTTTTAATAGGATTATACAAAACTTACTGTATATAATCACATGCTATTAGAAGTATGTTAAGTCGCAACTAGGTGAGTTTGTCACTTTTCACTACTTTTTACCTTTCACTGAATTCGGGTCGCGACATAGTTGCAAGTACTTTTATATTAGTTTGAAATAAAGCTCATTCAATGTAGAAGATCACAATTAATATCAATTCTTTGCTGCAAAGCGCTATCTGAGCCAGTCAGCTCTTTTGTATTGTTTATGGAACAGGACGCAAACGGGCAAGGAGGCTCCTCTGATGTCAAGTGATACCGCCGCTCACGGACATGCACATGGTTTAAGAGTTGGTACGCTCTTTTCTTGAAGGACCTAAGTCGAATAAGTTCGGAAAAGCTGGTTCCACATGGTGATGCGCGGCAAAGACCGTCTTAAGAAATGCTCAAATGTGGAATGACGGACGTCAAGGTGATACGGCTAGTATTTTGTTCAGTTGTCAGTTGTTGTGTTGTGGCTAGTAGTGTTGTCTTCAACGGTCGATGATATATATTACAGATAAATGATTGTATGACTGTGGGGCTGGATCTACACTCAAAACCCTCTGCTATTCAGAGGGGTAGCGAGACCCTACCCACTAAAAACACCTCAGCCTATCACACGCCCTTAAGATGAGCCCTCGGGGTTCGCTAGGCATTCTACCCAAGGAAATGTTTGTATTTATGTCACACTCGATATCCGGCACTTATTATAGAAGCAATATAAAATAAGTCATAGGAGTATTTTCTATTGGAGGTATACAAAAACTATTAAAATTTCTTTCCTCCCGAGCAAGAATATGCGTGAACGTCTTTGTTCTCGGGGTTTTCTGCTCCAAGTCCACAACATAGGTGAATAACCTGTGTTAGAGTGTGGGTTTTTAACGTTTCAAGACTTCACTTACTAGCACTACGTGATACCTAGTCTTAATATCTAAAACAACTGTAACTGCCAGAAATATTGTATATTAAATATAGGACTGAGAAATCGTAACATAAATAAAACCAATTATTATAATTGCATAAATCATCTCTACATGACCTTCTACATTAACATCTGAGTTTTGCATTTTTATAAAAATAGAATTATTCAAGACTGCTTGATAAATGTCATTCTGCAACCCCATTTTGGAGACGGTCCTCCAAGTGACTGCAATATATCGCTTCAAATTTTTGTAATTCTTATTTGGATGATATGCTCATCTCAGCTTCTCCGAGTTTGAACTTTACGTTTTTTAGCTCTTAAACATTTCAAAAAGTGAAAGGGAGAGACCATTAATAAAACGTTTTCATATCACTTTCATAAACTTTGTTTAAGAACATGCTACTTTGTTAAGTTAAATTAACGTTTTATAATTAGGCCTACTTTAACTATTATATTCTGTAAATGGAGTTGACGCTGGTTAATACAGACATTTGACTCACCTCAATACTTGGAGTGTTCTTAAATCATATACTGTGTTAAGAAGTGAGTAGGTATATATAGACACCGTTGGTATATTCCTTCAAAGCCACAGCAATGCCTACGTTTTTGTGTTCTCTCAATAGCGTTGATATCGCATACTTTGGATACGATGTTTTTTATTTGAGATGCGGGCTTAAATATATTCGGATATAAGTTTAAATACACTCAAACCATTTAAAGTATTATTTCGTCTCTTTCTGTCGAATAAAAAATAACTTTAATAAACGGGGCAGACTGATTTATTTTTACTTCTATATATTACGAGATGATTCAACACGACCTCTATATATTTTGAAAAAGAGCACGTTTCTTCCTAAGTGGCCGGCATGGTACACTAACATGGGTGTCTATGGGCTGTGGTATCTATCATATAACATATAACGAAGCCCAATTTTTTACCATCTTCATGCTATAAGCTTCATCAATATTTTCGTATTAACTTAGTACCTTATTTAAAAAAAATAGTGTCAATGCGCTCTACTAACTCTTTAATCTCTACCTGTCAAATTCTTTTTACGATATTATAAATAAAGAAGACAATGACACCCATAATCTACAAATCAGTATGACGTCATACACTGAATCTCGACGAAGATCGCTCGAAGATTTCTCAAACATATACAACTTAACGACTAGCCACTGGGATGTTAAGCTAGTGGACTTGTCAATAATCTTTCATTTAGGTCGGAGGAAGCGCACATCTTTATTTTATAAGGCATAAGATACCTGTCCAGGAGATTGACTATCCTCCGTCGTTTTACACTACAGACGAATTCATTTTCATCGGATTAAGAAGGTTCTATAGAATTGTAACTCCTACGATAACATTTTACATTCGAATTAAATTAATTAGCATCAAACAAAATAATTTCGTTTAAAAACCACACCTGAACTTCAAACCTAATTATCATCGATTCAAATCTCTTAGATACAGCTATCTTTAGTATCAAACGTTAGGGATACGAGAATTGCCCATGAGATATGTCAGAATTAGAAGGCCTTCAAAGAATATTGTATGTATATAAAAAAACAAAAAATTATGACGCTCTAAACAGCAGGGTCAGATGTCATATCTTCCTTTATTCTCGGTCTTATTAGTATCTTAATGTAAAATAACATATACATGATAAATTCTTACATATTTAGAAATACTTATGTAATTTTGGTCATTTTTATATTTTTTTTAGTTTTACTTGTAAGTTTATTTTGTTGATTTGGTACTTTAATCTTAATATTATAACGGGAAGAGATCGCTTGTTAGCGATAATCCACCCGTTGTATCCCTAATAATGAATTTCATTTGTTTTATTTTAATGTAACGAAGTTTAAATAAAAAAAGCCTAATAATTTTAAATTCTGCGGCAATTATCGACAATAGACAATATACTACAAATTTTATAGAATATCATGCTCCAAACGAATAATTATGTGCTCTGCGGGAACCACAGAGTAGATACAGCTTGTAGTAAAAACCAAATGTATCTAAGACAAATATATATATAAAAATACGACGTAATACCTAAACAGAATCGTCTACGTTACAAAAAACCACTTTCTCTTCAATTTATCAATACTCTCACTTTTCTTTTGAAAACCAATAAAGAAAGCGGTCTACAAGGTAGTATTACAAGTATTTAACCCATCGTATCAGTAGCTTATAATGGTTGAAATTTCTCACAAAATATAATAAACACCCTTTGCTAATTAGAATCTTTCTATGTGTAACTTTTAATTTTACTTAATAAAAATCTTTTTTTTTTCACCGAATGCGTTTTGTGTATAATTTGTCGATTATTTAGTTTAAAGATTGAGAAATTAGTTACGCTAAAATCTATACAAAATATGGTATTGCTATTCGGCTGTATTATCACGAAATTAACGTATTATAAAATAATATTTTAACACTAAAATATTATTTCAAACTCAAAAACAACGCATTTGTTTCACAAAAAGGTCATTTAAATGGAAACCTCCATATTCGAGTTAATAAACGAAATTAAAAACTGACCTTCTATCAAAAACACATCACTAGCACAGTCACAAACACAAGAATGACACGTCCGCTCACTATAACCATCCAAAGACGACTGCCAGTTTTGAATTTTAACAGCTTTATTACTTTATCTGGTTGTGAATCACCACAAGTGTTTATACAAGTTGTGAATCGCTGCTTTTCCTGCGTGACGTAAAAGTTTCGTCTAGAATAAAAGGCATATATATTTTATACTAGCTGCCCCTGCGAATGTCGTTTTCCCTTTATATGTTTTTTCTACTTAGTCTTCTTAGTAGTATCTAGTACCATCTTTTTAGTAGCTACCAATATATAGAATGCTATGCTACCCCATAAAGACTTTTTGCTTTTCCGGAATAAAACCTACATTTTTCAATATTTTTGGTCTCTATTTACTCAAAGTTCAAGGAACAAATATATAAAAAAATACTCGAACGGCGAAGTTTTGCACTTAACAATATCTTTTGCGATTCTTCTCTTTATATACATATTACATTTATATTCATATTCATATTGTAAGGCTAGTAGGTGATCAACCTTTTGTCTTTTCAATTTGAATCGATATATTAAGAACCCTTTATTCATAAAAACTGATTGATTGGACTCATTATCCAATTTACTTCTTACTCTTTTCATCACAGCACAAACACAATATCATAGAAAAAGATGGATTGACTTATTTTAAAAAAAATATAGGGGTGAAAACAACTTTATGTCACTTACAAAATAAATGAAAAAGACGTGTTTGCCCTATGCCCCATTTGAGCGTAGCAAAATGTACTTTAATCTAGGTTAAGCGCACGAGTACAATGTTCATAGATAATATTATATAGTCGTTTGCGCAGTTTATTCACTCGTCAATAGACGTCAATGTAATATTTCGTATTCTAGTACACGTTGCGATAATAAATATCAAAAAAGGCTATAGGTACATCGCCAAGTATTATATCGTATCGCTAGGCTCCATTGTTTACGGAAGATGTAAAAATTATTTGATCAGAATTATAGGTTAGGAATACATTACAGTTGAAGATTATTTTAAAGATGTAAGTGGTGTCATGCGGCTAAGGTAACCCAACATATACTCCTATTCCTAACACTATAATTTCTAATAAAATGAATCAATGAAAACAGTCTTAATGTTATACATAAATTTCAAAAATATGTAAGTAAATATATTTCCCGTTTATACATGAAAATATGAATATCTTTGTCAATCAAAATCAAACAATAAAGCGTAACCAATAAAATCGTAATAAAATACGATAAATTCTTATCGTTAGGAAATGAGAAATATTTTTATTATGGAATACAGTTACAAATCGATTAGTGGGTCACGGGGCTGTATACGCAAGATACTGTTGGAAGCCGTCATACAATATTTCTGGAGTTGGAGTTCCCTGAATTGATGACAGGCCCAGGTGCCGAACTCTTGTTGATGAGTGGAACCCCCCCTCCATCTTCTCTAGACAATTTAATATGGGTTCATTCATTCAAGCGGCGGTATAGGCATATACTGGCCAGCCGCTAGTTAGGCCTAGTTAGTTAACATCAGGTGGGATTGTGGTCCAGTATATCACCAGAAATCACCAGATACGACTTGACTAACGTCAGTAAAAAAGGTTATGTTCTATAATATGTAAAGATAAAGGCACTTATAATATTTTTTATGAAATACATATATTTCCTTTTTTCAATGTTTTTTCTTTTTAACTACATATAAACAAATCCGAAAAACTTGTACTAAAGAATTTCAGTTTCATTTGGCAATCATTTTTCTTTTTTCAACTCTTTGACACAAATGTCTAATATATATATAATAAATTAATTTGAAATATTTGATACCCTTGAAAGGCGATTTAAAGATTATATAAATATCATTTGTTATAATCTAATTTAAAAATTCGATAAATTGTATATCCTATTAACAGAGTCGTCCGATGAATAATATTAATTTAAGCAATAAGTTTTCGCAGTTTCTCCATTCAGGAGGCAAACAGGCAGGAGGCTCACCTGATGTTGAGTGATGCCGTCCATGGACACTCGCATTGCCAGAAGCCTCGCGAGTGCGTTGTCGACTTTTTAAGAATTGGCACCCTTTTTTCTCGCAGGTCCCTAAGTCCAATTAGTTTTAATTTGCATACAAATTTCCTTGTCTAAGAATTTTAAAAAAATATTGCAGTCTAGAAAACATGGTTTAATGTGTTTTACACGATTCGAGTTGGAATGTCAAAAAAACTTGCAGAACATAAAAAACCGGAAAGTTGTGTATCTGCGCCACTGTACGCCATGACTTACAACCTCCCTCAATTAAATATAATGGGTAAAATTGGGTAGACGTTGGTAGGATAAAAATCATGGCGTCATCAGTGGCAAGGAAACTGCGGAGGAGTTGCTGCATCTGACACAGAACAACACGCTTCACGAGATTGACAGCCAACCTACAGTAATGGAAAGACACCAAAGAAGAAGTATATAAAAATACAAGAAGAATACTTGAGTATATGGTCCACATATGCAATTATATATTTTTTTTAGGAATTATATTTTTTATTAGGAAAAAAAGTGTGTGTAAAGCATGTGACAGTTCAACAAAATTTAACACTGAATTAATAAAATTAAAGTAATTTAAAATTTAACTAAAATGAATGGACGAATGTAAAGATGACCTATTGACTAGCAACACAACATGAAGGAAAGCAAAAGCTGAACAAATCGCCTTTCATAACTTGAGGGCCTGCTAGTGAAGGGGGGATATCGATAGATATTTCGATATTTGACCCTTTATATATTGTATAATAACAATAATAATAAAACTTAGAAAAGCTAAATTACGATATGCAAAGTTTGGCTCGAAAATATACAAAACGTTTTTAATTTTTATTTATTTAGTTACCACAACATAATATATATTTACTCGTTATATGTTAATGTCTCTTGTAATTTACAATATTAGGGGCAAAAATAGTCCGATTTTCTTTTCTCAATTTGTTAAGAGACCAAAATCATTTAGCGTTAACAAGATTTGATTGAAATAATAATAATAATTTAAAATCTATACATTTTGAAAGTTCAGTCCCAGTGGGCGTCTGCCTTTAATGCTGGTAACATTTCTTCGCTTTATTGCGATAATTTGAACACCATGAAATGTTTGTTACTAGCGACATAAATTAGAATGCAAATGATTTGTCAGAATATTATTACGACTTATGAATAAATTTGTTAAGGTAAACGAAAACAATACAACACATAATGGATAATTTATTAAAACATATTCATGTATTTACAAGAAACGTTTACACAGCACTTTGACTTCTGAGTTCACTTCCTATCGCGAAAGTATCTCTTTCAGGCACATCATTATTATACATTTCTGTAATTTATATTTATATAACAATAAGTTTACCAATTCATCTGGATTTTATAATTGTCCTAACCATATCTACTTTATTTATTAATAACAATATCACGAATATGAATTATAAATTCAACCTAAAAAAGAAAATAACTTTTTATGATTTTTAATTTTTAGACAAAAATATTAGATTTTTTAAATGCTCAAGGTTGACTAGTATAACGGGGCAAGGGACATCCGATGTTAATTGTTATCTCACATTGCCAGAAAACTCGCAAGTACCTTTTAATAATTGGTACGATATTTTATCGTATTATCGTCTGGTCTCTCCCAAGTCGTATTGCTTTGAAAATAGCAGTGGGCAGCTGACATACGAACTTGTTTTGTATTTGTTTATTAGGTTTTTGTTTCTATTTAATTGACGTCAAAATATTTTTTCTTTAGAATTTTATAAATTTGTGCTTGGGATTGTCCGGTCGTTGATTATTAGAATTTACGTTTACTTCAGGCTTAAAAAATATCTTTAAGCATGAGTATAATATTGTCCTCTTAAAATTGTGGGTCATCGTTCGTCATAGGAGGGACTAAATGGAAATCTCAACTATCCTCTAAGGAAAATTAGACAACGTACGTCTGATCTTGAAGAAAAATATTTTGTGATGTATGTTGGAAACTCATAACAATTACGTAAGTGAGAAGGAAATTTTAATATGTATGACATAGATTGACTAGCCGTGACGCAAAACCTTTAACCTACCCTCCTTCAGAGACTAATCTTGAGGATAATGAACATGGTAAATTTGAATCTGGCAATCTATACTAAAGAGTCCTTTTGAGCACAATTACCTTTTTTTTATTAGAAATGTTTTTTAAGGAGTTTCCATCGTGAATGCTTTCAGAAGTGAAATATTACTTATTTTACAGAATATTAACATTACATTTGAAAACCACTGTGGTTTATAGGAGCGTGACATTTGTATAAAAAAATAATTCTTCAACTAGTTTTTTTATGTGTTCTAAAAGTTCTAAATATCCCATAGCTGTCCTGTAGTCCATTTAACAACCGTGGCAATAAATACCTCAACGTTCTCTCACCATAAACAATATCCTTAGGCATTTGAAGTAAAATTTAAATTCTTTTCCACACGTTTTATTCACACACAGTGTGGTTTAGATTTATTTTGTTTATTACTTTTAGTTTAGTCATTCTGTTCTTGTATATTCTGTCCGCGATGCAAGACTGGTGGCCACAGGAATTCTATAGACCTACTATAGGCACCAGCCTCTGACAAAGATCGTCAATATCTGCAGTATAAACCCGTAAAATGCAATATTGTGAGGAGGCACATAAATTTATTATCATTATAGCCGTTGCATATTTTCGATGTATAGAGCCAAACTTGCATTACAGCTTCGGTCTACGCGTCAACATATTTTGTTTATGTCACCTCGAAAAATCTGGTGAATGCTATCACAATTCACAATGCACCGATAGCATTGTTCTTATAATTTTAACAGTATGTCATGGTCACTGTATAAATAAATCCGGTATTATAATTTACATATTATTTTGATTCTGAATACAATATGAAATTACTGAATGTTTAATTGGCCTCATTTAATCAATATAAAGTACCGTTTTTAAAACAATAATTATCTTTGTTCTAAAGTTCGAATGATAGCGAGGCGAGATAAAATAAAATTAATAAAAAATAGCACGAAAAAGGCAGCTAGTTATTTTTTTTTAAATTATAATTCCCTTCAGAATTCGTTATTATGATACGGTAAGGAATAAAACCTCTGACCTCCAATAGGCAGCGGTGGCGGAAGTTCGTGAAGCGACATAGCGATCACGACCGCTTTGTCAAGAGCGTACTGAATAAGAAGAAGAAGAAGGAATACAATCATAGCGGTAACTATGAAGAGGCTGTTTTTTTATTTATAGCACAGTTAAGGTAGAGAAGGAACAAGTAAAAGAAACCTAATATCGATAAGGTAGTGAACAGCACATCCCTATCTTAGGGACGGTCGCGGAACGAAAGTGCTATTGTGCGCAGACGCAGGACGTAACTAAGATGACTTTTCTATGTCAGTGTTACGTAACTAATCTGGGTTTGTAGATGCTTTACTAGAATGTAGAACACAGAATGCTAAATGATTATATCTTATTATTTAAATAGTATATAAGAACAATCATAATCGACCTAATATAAACCCTTGGCTAATAGCAACTATGTTTTTCTTTTTTAACGGCACAACCAGGCCATATATTTTTGTATGGCATTCATAATGACTTATCACGAGAACACATATCCAATCGTGTTTTTAGCCTTCAAAAGGATGATACATAAAGATTAAAACAATAAATGTTAAATCCACAACTGAGCTTTATTTAAGCCACTTTTTGACGCGTACCAGTACATGAGGAACCAGTTGCCGACTGAAGAATTTCCGAACCAATTCGAATCAGGGTCCTTCAAGAAAAGAGCGTACAACAATACTTCAAAAGACGGAAATGCAACGAATCCTCTGGTATGGTATACATAAGTATCAATCAGTTATCAAAAAATAACAATGATAATGTTTAAAATTGGCTCCTGATTGATGATGAAATTCTTAATTTTGGACTATTTCGTGGTCTCATTAAAAAGTGGAAACTCCAAACATAACATTGAAGTCAAAGAACGTAATCACTAATCTTATTACAGTGACTTCAAGGTATCATAAATCCATTATCCATTAAAAGATGAGTATTTCGTCTAGTCTTGCGTACATCTTGCACGATTTGCGCAAGCGCATACAATATTTCTCAACGTCCTTTTGTACAAGTGTTCGTTACTGACAATTATTAACGGACAAGTATAATTTGAATAGAAACTGAAAGTTTTTTTATGTCAAGGTAATAAAAAATAATCTAAAGATACAATAAAACATTAGACTATTATTAAATTTTATTTTATTTTAATTATTAAATTAAAGTTTCTATAAGAAGCTGAAATAAGAAATAATATGGCATTAGAAGGAATTCTTTTTGGAGCTTTTAAACAGCTATGATATATATATATATATATATATATATATATAGATATATATAAAGATATATATATATATATATATATATATATATATATATATATATATGTACCATCGCACCCCATGGTCACCTATTTTAGTGGGTACGTCACCGTCTTTTGAAAGATACTCTTCGTACTCTTTTTTATACTCCCAGGGAACCCCCATCGGAACAAAATTTATATCTACCGTCGTCATTTTCTAGAGGTGGGATCAACCATTATATTTTTCTTATATTTGAATTATCTAACTACGGAAGCAGTTAAAAATTAATTAAAAACACATAGTTACATATATGGTTACATAGAGCAGTTTGTAACGTGTATCCAAGCATAACATGCAATCTCCGCCAGCCATTACAGTTTTGTAAACTTCATTACTAATAGAATTTTCAATTATTTTCTATATAAGGTTAATTGTTTGAACTCAAATGTTATATGAAGACCAGCTTTGGCCTAATGACTTTAATGTGCGACCCAACGGAATTTTCTTTCTATGAGCGCAATTATCATTCGGTGAAGGCAAACATCGTGAAAAAAATGTGTCCGACAGAAGGCTGATAACCTTCTTGTCTATGAAATAATTATCGTATAAACCGATGCAATTGGATGCCAAGACCCATTTAGTTGTAGCGTAGTGTAGAATCGACTCCTAGTGAGGCTCTTCTGTGAGACCTTCAATAGAGTACTCCACCCTGAAGACCGGCAACGCACCCACTAAAAATGGGCATCCCGTCGGCTCGTTTGCCGCCTATTATATGAAAAAAGCAAGACTGGATTAATTATGATTGATATGAGTATAAAACGTATTATACTTTCTTTGAAATAACTTTCTAAAACAAACTTTTTCACTAACTTAACTTTATACATTCACTAACATGTAAGAATGTGTTATGTAAAAATTATTCTCAGGTACTGTAAACATTAAACAGAAGAACATTCAGAAGGAGGCTGCCTACGGCACGAAATCCTACAGTGCACTTTATTTTTCCCAAATATTCTTTTTATCGTATATAATAAAGTTTTTTCTGTTTCTCTTACTTAATTGTCAACGTCAAATTATAAAGCTCTTTTGGTCTTTTGAAGTCTGTTCCACCCCTTTTAAGTACCTACTTGGACTCAATTATTTCTACTCAAGACGGCATTTCGACTTTCTAGCATTCTACTTGACATTTATGAACTGCAATAAGAATCTCAGCTTATTACAATTCCAATTTCTAAATATATTGCCGTGTCGTAACTTCGTACAAATATCTATTGAAATTTTTCACTACACATAAATCGACATGTTGATCGCAATGTATTATGCCACAGACTTAAGCAACTATGTCAAGATATTGTAAATATTACAGTTTTATTAAATTTTGAAAGTTCTTATGTCTATTTTATAGTACAAGAGCAAAGAGACAGGAGTACCACCATTGACTATCCATAGGCGGCGGTAACTATGACTCAAAACTTGGCGAATAAAAAATTGGCTGAGAGTTTCTTGCTAATACTTCTTTCCAGAACTTGACTTACGAACTAGTTTTTTTTTTTTTTTTTATAGAACAGGGGGCAAACGGGCAGGAGGCTCACCTGATGTTAAGTGATACCGCCGCCCATGGACACCCTCAATGCCAGAAGGCTCGCGAGTGCGTTGCCGGCCTTTTAAGAATTGGTACGCTCTTTTCTTGAAGGACCCTAAGTCGAATTGGTTCGGAAATACTTCAGTTGGCAGCTGGTTCCACAGAGTGGTGGTGCGCGGCAAAAACTGCCTGGAAAAACGCGCAGTTGTGGAACGGCGGACGTCGAGGTGATACGGGTGGAATTTCGTATTCTGCCTCGACGTCCGATGATGAAACTCAGCTGCAGGTATTAATCCGAACAACTCCTCTGAACACTCTCCATGGTAAATGCGGTAGAAGATGCAGAGAGACCCCACATCTCTACGCAACGCCAAAGGATCAAGCCGCTTGGAGAGATTTTGGTCGTCAACGATTCGAACCGCTCTTCGTTGAATACGGTCAAGTGGAAGAAGCTGGTACTGGGGAGCACCCGCCCAAAGGTGGGAACAGTACTCCATGTGGGGCCGAATTTGCGCTTTATATAGTTGCAAGCGGTGGCCCGGAGTGAAGTACCGTCTCGCCCTGCTGAGCACACCGAGCTTTTTGGAGGCTAATTTTGCCTTTCCCTCCAAGTGACCGCGAAACTGAACGTCGTTCGATATGTCAACGCCAAGTATTCCAATGCTGGCTGTGGCTTTAAGGAGAGTGTTTTCGAAAAGAGGAGTAGCGACAAAGGGTGTTTTTTTAGCGGAAAACGCGCAAACTTGTGTCTTTTTGGGGTTAAATTGGACTAGGTTTAGTCTGCCCCAGTCAGAGACTCCACGTAGTAGGGTTTCTACTTCAGACACAAGTTTGTTCCGGTACTCATCGACATCTGCCCGAGAAATACTTGCCCGGCCAGTGTAAAGAGTGTCCCCAGTGCTGTCATCCGCATAGCAGTGAATGTTGCTAAGTTGCAACATATCATTGATATGCAGAAGAAACAGGGTCGGGGATAAAACACAGCCTTGTGGGACCCCAGCGTTCACGGGTTTAAGGTCGGAACATGCTCCGTCGATGACGACCTTGATGCTCCGATCGGCCAGAAAGCTGGAGATCCAATCGCATAATTTCTCGGGAAGCCCATAGGCTGGAAGCTTCGAGAGCAGTGCTCTGTGCCACACCCGATCGAAGGCTTTCGCTATGTCCAAACTAACCGCTAGAGCCTCCCCCTTGGACTCAATTGCCTCCGCCCATCTATGCGTAAGGTATACAAGAAGGTCACCAGCCGAACGACCACGACGAAAGCCGTACTGAGAGTCACTTATCAGCTGGTGGCCCTCCAGATACTCCAGGAGCTGGCAATTAATAATGGATTCCATTATTTTGGAGAACAAGGAGGTTATCGCTATTGGCCGATAGTTGGACGGATCGGAGCGATCGCCTTTTTTAGGGATCGGATGTATCGATGCGATCTTCCAGCACTCCGGGACAGTGCCAAGCGAGTACAGGTACCGGAAAAGGCGCGTTAAGACCGGAGCCAACTCAGGAGCACAAGTACGCAGCACAATTGGAGGAATACCATCCGGCCCGCTCGACTTATGTATGTCCAAGGAAGATAATGCTTTACGGACAGCACGTTGCCGGAATGTAACTTCCGGCATCGAAGAATCACACCGTGAAATGCTCGGTGGTGATCTCCCTCGGTCATCCAAAGTCGAGTTGGACGCGAAGAGACAGCCTAAAAGGTCGGCCTTCTCCTTCGCAGTGTGGGCCAGCGAGTCATCCTCCCTGTGCAATGGTGGAATGGAGGGCTGACAAAAATTCCCTTGGACAGCTTTGGCTAGAGACCAGAAGGCTCGAGTCCCCGAAGGGAGTTGGGCCAATCTCTCGCCAAATCTGGCAATGTGCTCTGACTTTGCTTTAGTGATTTCCCGTTTGAAGGACCTGGAGGCTGAGTTATATGCTTTTTTGAGTTCGCTGGTATTAGCATCACGAGATTTCGCCGCTTCTGCCCATGCCTTAAAGCATTCTCGCTTTCGACGCGAGGCTGTCTTGCAAGAACGCTTAAACCAGGGCTGAGACTTGCCACCGATCGGCACCGCAGAAAAAGGAATAAAGAGTTCCATTCCCTGCAGAACCACTTCGGCGACAGAGGCAGCGACGGAATCTGGAGCTTCAGACGAAAAGCAAATAGGCCCCCAAGGGTAGGACGCAAAGAAAGACCGCATCCCGTCCCAATCTGCTGACTTGTAGTGCCAAATACGGCGAAAACCCAAAAAGCGCGACCGCGAAGGGCGCGTAGATGGCACAGTACTCCGGACCACACAATGATCCGATGAACCCAATGGCGGGTCAACGGAGACTTGATAGTTCTCCGGATGCGAAGTCAGCAGAAGGTCCAACAAAGAGGGTTTATGACCGTCCACATCTGGTATTCGCGTAATCGCAGGGACCATTTGTGTCAGGTCGTAGGCTAAAGCAAAGTCGTGAAAGGATCTTCCCGCGTGATCGGTGGTTTCAGAACCCAGCCAATCGGCATGGTGGGCGTTAAAATCGCCAAGTATCACGATTTCGGCGGTAGGAACCCTTTCAAGCAGGGAATCTGTAGCCATTTGGATGTGCTCGATGAGTCGGTCAGTTTCGTCATTTCCGCTATGGGACCTATACAGGCACGCATAGAATCGCGGATGGTCATCGCAGTCTATGCGGAGCCAGAGGTTAGATAGGTCCCTTCCTTCAAGCGTCCCAAGGCGACGAGAACAGATATCCTCTCTGACGTACACGCAAACTCCCGCCCGCGGCACAAATGAATGTTCCAATTTGTACCCCGGGTAGGAGAGGTAAGAAGTATCAGCCGGGGAGGATATCTGAGTCTCAGTGAGGAAGAATAAGGCCGGCTTCGCAGATTCAAGGTGAAAGTGAACCGCGCTTAGGTTTGTGTTGAGCCCCCTAACATTGGTGAAGTCCACTGTGAGCGTGGAAGGGGTTGCCTTCGGCGAATTCTTCCGTTTGCCCCGAGATCGAAACCTAAAACTAGAACTGGATGTTTTGTTTAGAGCGCAGTTTTTGCCCACCCCAGAATACGAAGGGCAGCCTGTGCATCCACCACCGGATACTGATTGTTCCGATGATGGACGCCCAGAGGGGGATTCTCCACGCGTGGTACCCCCCTGGGGTAATCTTTCTTTAAACTGCACCGTCATACTCTGGGGAAGGGGGGGGGGATGGGCTCCGGGAGTCTCACTCACCGAACGAAACGCGAGTACAATAAGATAAACCTATTGCATCACTTCACGCCGGTTTTCTGTGAGACAGTGGTACTGCCCCGGTCGTGCCTGCCCATTTGGCTGAAGCCCGAAAGCAACAGCATGGCACTCCCACTAGTAGTAAATGTAAATCACTACTTAATTATTCTACGTCGTAATTTTTCTGTAACTGGGCAATAGGATAGTTGATATGAAGTGTGACCTATGACACTCACTTGTTAGAGGGCTCACAACAGCGTAGCCCGCTTTTTAAGAATCTGTACGTTCTTGACATTAAGTCGATGAATTAAAATTGAATATGAAAACAAAGTAATGTCTACGCATAAGCGACCCCCTAAGCTCATAATTGCCATAGAGAAATTGATGCTTTACTTTGTACCTTCACATCCGAATAGTATTTTATTTAACAATAGTATTATTGCTACATAAAAACGTCGGTACGAAACTGTTGTAAGCAATATCCTACATGCAAGGCTTACAAAAGAATACTAGTTCATTGAATATACATCCAACATAACATTACATACTTTTATATCCTTTTTATTGTGTTTAATAACGTTTTTTTGCTCTCTTTTAAGTGTCGATGTCATATTGTAAAGCTCCTTTGGTCGTAAACAACAGCATGGCGGTTTTATCATTATGTTTTCACCGTATCAGCAATTAATTGATGCGCAATTGGGTTTGAACGCATAAACACATGTTTAAACACTAGCCTAACTTTAGTAACATTCTGTAGTCACGTACGTACACATATAAATTTAGATTGCACACACAATTGATAAATTGGTTCCAATGTGTACTTTCAAAACGCATTTAAGTAATATATTTCATACTTACAATAATAGCCATACAATAATGTAATTAACGATTAGGACATAGAATTGTGAACGTGCTCGATTTTGAATCTTTAAATTAAAAAATGGTTAATGTTTATTTGCCAATAAAACAGTAGCTCCACAAAGCAAGTGATCACAATTTCTACTATTACTTTCTACTATTCTGTTCTACTATTCTATCTCTGGTTCTGACAGCCTTCTGTGTCTGACACGTGTAACGTTTTGTATTTGGGACTTTCGCACAAAGAAACAGAATTCCTTTAGTGCAACGCCGTGATTCGAACACACTACCTTAGGTTTGAAGGTCGCATGTTCAAGCCACTAGGCCAACACTGTTCTATAGTGCTTTTTTATTTTATTTATTTATCTATTATTAAAGTACACGACCTCATGTATAATGCAATTTCTACAGAATATATGGATAAGTAGCGTTTATTCTAATTTATTCGCGAAGAATTCGAATGAAGCTGCCTGATTTCCTGGGTTGGTTTGTGCAGACGGAAATTGGACAATTCTGCCGATTTTGAATTGGAATTATTCATAAATCAGGGACGACTGTTAATATCCTGTTTTTTAACGTTTATTATACGAGTAACAACATATCTTCGATCGTGAAATGCCATAATATAAAAGGCCGGCAACGCACTCGCGAGCCCTCTGGCATTGAGAGTGTCCATGGGTGGCGGTATCACTTAACATCAGAGGAGGCTCCTGCCCGTTTGGCCCCTGTTCCACAAAAAAAAAATTTAGTCACTGATTATACTTTTAGTATTTCCTGCACTAATGCAAGGTATCAAGTAAATGATCTTTGAGTAATATTAATGCGTTGCGAATGGAGCGCATATCTGGTATCACTCCATAGATCACATATCCGCATATAATTTTTTACGCCCAAGGACTTACATTCTCTGAAGGCTCGCAAGCGCTGCCGGCCTTTTAAAAATTGGTACGCTGTTTTTTACAAGTACCCTTAATCGAAGTTCGGAAATACTTCAGTGGGCAGTTGATTCCATATAGTGGTGGGGCGAAGCAAAAACTTTCAGTTTAACCTGTATTCCGTTGAAGAAATCCGAGCATTCGTTTTCATTAGATTCTACGCGTATATGTATATTTTATGTAGCTGAATTTAAAACGTGCGAATGTAATGAGTCAGTGCAATATTAGTCTATGTTTGACCTTATTCTTCTTTACTATGTTAATAGCATCTCAAAGCTATTTGCAATTTATTTTAAGTAGGTTTTATGCGGATTATAGTTTTTTTTTTGATATGAATAATTAGTGTACATTAATAATTTGGATAAGTGCTATTAACATACTTATTAATAAATGAAATCAGGAGGTTTTTTAAAATATAGGCACAAAATGTATTCTTATTACAAATTACCAATGCATGATTTATTTACAATGTAAAGGTCATTAACCTCGAGTTTCACTAACAAAAACAAATAGAAAGGCAATATATACCTAGCTATAACTATGTCACTATGTCAGACTCGTGCGCGTAAGGAATATCGCAATATTTCCAAGTAAATTTTCATAATAAAAAGTTCGTCGCACACTATTATGTCATAAGTTCGCGTGAGCTTATTTAACGATAAATACCTATTTAGGAACAGCAGCTGTAACCGTGTTTTATAAAGTATTAAACGAAGAAAACATACAAACAAAACGTTTAATACAGTATGGCAGAAATAACAGTAAGTTGGTTATTGTTCCATCATCATTGAATGGCATGGTGAAAATTAAAAAAAAAGTGCCGCTAATAAAATAGATAGTAAATACTAAACAGTACGAAAGCAGTCTTTAAAATGATGGTCACTATTATAATCAAAAAGCCTTCGCCGGTTACTAACATGAGCTTTCAAGTGTTCTCTACATACAGTGCAGTGTTCGCCGAGTAGCGACAAATTTAATTTCTTTCGAACGGTGAAAGAAAACATCGTATATAGAGAATAGGTGATCAGCCAGCTGGCAACAAGAGGCTGATCACCTATTTCTCCACAAGATTTACAAATGATCATGAACAGGTACAGAAATCTGAGCGTAAAAAGGTAGCGCCACTGATTTTTGACTGAAAAAACTGAATTTTTCCTCTTAACGTGACAAATCACGTTAAAAGTAAATCTGGAAAAAAATTATGACCCAAGGTAGGACCCAATAGGTCAAGAGAAAAGGCTGACAAATCTGTCAATGCTTAATTTATATGGTAAATAAATACAAAGAAATATAAATGTTGATAATTTGCAAGCAATTTTTATTAGCAAAAACAGTTCCTTATTTAACTCTATTTCAATCGTTAATTAGCTGTTTACGAATAAAAATTACATTGTAATCCTCTCCCTTGTCGACGTACGCCCTTATAAAAACTTTTGATTTTGACAAATGTATTGTTCATTACTTAACAACCAACTTCTCAGGAGTATTCTTCATTGCTAGTCGTTTTATTTTAAGTTGCCTGCCGCCCCTCTTGTGATATATGTATCTCCATTTTGTTCGGTCTATAGCTTCTCATAGCACAGCTGTTATGGAGAAAATCGTGACATTCGACCTTGACGACGAAAATAGGCGATATGACCCATCTATGATATGTTATGATATGTTTCATCACATTGACAATGCAATAAAAGCCAGATTACCTACTAGTTTATAAAATAAATAATAAAATAAAAAAGATCAAAGATACAATCTGAGGTCAAGAATCTGGTTGCAACGCCCCTGGATTATTTATTTATTACGTTTATGTCACATAACATGTCAGTTGATCGAGCAACAGGGCGACTGACATACTTAGGTACTGTCGTTTCGTGAACAACACTGGGAGTTTATAACTAAAATTTCCTTTAAAAATATACTTAAAAACAGTAGCGGTGAGTTTATTGCAGTAAATGTAGAAGGATTTAATATGTATTTTTTTTATAAATGATTTTGATTTGATTTGATTTGACATACTAAGCGGTATTGGATAGGTCGGAACGAGTTTAGTTAACTTTCTACAGTATCATACATTTAACGCCTCTCTCGATATTTTCTCTAGCAAGTAATTTGCAGTTAACTGTGGTTTGCGTACAGTTAATCGTAGTGCAAGTCGAGATTTTAGCTCGGCAAAGCTTTATACACAAACTTTCTACAAAACTTTTAAAAAGTCCGTTTTATCGGCTTCGAAATTAACCTGTACTGGGAAGAAACTTGATAGTTATTTTTAGGAGATAAATATATTTCAGAAAGTTTGTATAGGTATATATGATTCTTAACGTTTAAAAAAAATATTTTGCATAAAAGAACAATAAATTGTACGATTTCAGCAATTGAAGTCACTTCAAAACTTAATTGAATCCAAAAACTAAAAGTAAAAACTTGTTATATATTACGACTACGAGTAGAAACAATAAATAAGCCGAACGATACATTTTACATACCGAGACTCATTAAACCTCTGACCTCCAAAATATTTGATCCTTAAAACTAAAATTTAAGGTTCCAATAACAAGGAAAATCATTATTAATAGAAGAATAACAATTTTAAAATTATCTAGCACAAACATTAAAAATTAACGAGAAGCTAGTATACACTTAATTATGCATGAATCATAGGAGACATCGCTAATTACATTAAGCTCCAATCAAGGAAAAAGACTTAATTGTATTGAAATTATATCGGACACGCGACCGAATGATTTTTGAGGTTAATGTAACTTTAATTTATCTTTTAATGTATATTTAATTCAATCATTTGTCTTATAATCGCCTCAATTTTAACTGTTTTAAGATTATCTATTTTTAATCTTGGGATATCATATTTCAAGCACATTGTATTACGAATTTATTAAGCGTTAATATTATTGAAGAGAGTTCGTACGAAGCTCTCAACAATATTTTATAGAAGAGTTCTCACTTCCTTCGTACGTCGCGAACCAGATAACCTAGACAAAGTTGTAGTCGGCAAGGTGGATGGCAAACGGCCGGGGAGCAAATCGCCAACGCAGTAAGCACCTTAGAGTAACACTGCGTCCAGCAATGAAGAATACCTACGAAACTGACTCAGAAATGTGTAGGCCCAACTTGCCTGTTATATAAATTATATCACTAGTACCTGGATGATCGTATTCATCTTTATAAATTGTGTTTTTTTGAAATTATATTTAAGTACGAAGTTTTTATTTGACTGACATCTTTAAACGAGCAATTTTATGTTTAAGTTGATAAAACACGAATAAAATTACATTTTCTAGAAATGATTTCTAGCTAGATCGATTTATTGCCCCCGAAACCTCCCTTATACTATATAATTTCTTGAAAATCGTTGGAGCCGATTCCGAGATTCCAATTATATATACATACCTACTAGCGGATCCGACAGACGTTGTCCTGTCTACACGTCTTTAATTTCAAAATTTCAATTTTTAATAAGCCATTTTGATGAAAATTATTATTCAAATGTTATGAAAATATCTAACGATCCAGCACATGGTCACACACGATATAACACAATGATAACAAAACTTTTTTTAAATTTCGGGACAGACTAAAATTAAAACTCGAATATTATTTAAAATTTGACACTGCGATGGTAGCGCCGTCTGTCGGATCCAATGTAAAACATTCCAAAATCAACAACAACTAATAAATTGAAAATTAATTAAAAAAAACATTGTCCAGCGGACAAAATTGTGAATCATTCCCAGATCCCCTTGAACACACACAAAAAATTTCGTCTAAATCGGTCCAGTCGTTTAGGAGGAGTTCAGTCACATACACACGCACACAAGAAATATATATATTAAGATATACAAGAATTGCTAGTTTAAAGATATAATTATTATTAAATGATTAACTTATTTAGTCTACTATTTCGTTCTTATTAGTGCCCTTTAGAGGCTTGAACATAGTTATAACATAACAATTAATAAAGAGACTTACATAAATGATCATGCAAATCTCATCTCATCATATCTTCAAAACAATTCTATTTAATAAATGAAAACAATAAATTGAAGGTTCGTTTATTGATAACAAGTTCACAATCAGTTTCATAAATATAAAACCCTCCAGTGGTTTGCGTTGTTGTAAATGCTTACTTACGGTCAAGGATTGATCCATACCAATTTTAAATAAAAATAAATAATTGTAAATATTTTGTAATTAAACGCATTTTATGTTAATTACACGTAACGCAATACTTGTAAATATAATAAAATTGCGTAAATATGTTAATATTCGCCCTTGCAAACAAGTCGAAACAATTATTTTCCAGATCCAGTAGTTTTTTTTTAATAAAGCAAAGAAGATTGGAGTAATATAAGGGCCATGGAGTGTTTTATTCTTCGGTTTAAACTTAAATACAAAGTTAATAACGCTGTAATACAAAGCCTAAACATAGCAGACCTCATAACATATTAAAAAATTGAACTAGAAGTGGGCCGGGAACATTTCCCGCGTTTGTGCTGACAAATGGGTAAAAGGCCCTCACTTGGAATGACCCATCGGGCGTTCTGGGAACATGGAATAAAATACCAGGGATTGGAAAGGGGTGGCGAGGATGATAGTGAAAGAATCTCCTCCATTGTTTTTGTTGCCAAGCCACTCTTGTCATAATCGATCTTATTCACAAGAGCATTAAGCATTTAAAACATTTCTAACAGACTTAACCAGTGGAATTGTGGCCAAACGTCTGTATATAAAAAGATACATCGTCTAACGTTATCTTACCATAACTATAGTCTTCCGGTCCAGTAAATAATGGGGGTATAATGATAGAAAATCATGTAGCGTGATAACGGAAACATGCAATCCAATAAGTACATCTTAAAACACAGCCTTACGCAATATATAATGTCAAGAAAGTTTGGTGACACGCAGTAGTCTTCATAAATTATATATCAAACGTTTCATCATCGGGCGTAGAGGCAGAATACAAAAAACATCCGTACATCGACGTCCGTTGTTTAAATGAGAAACGCCTAAGAAACAGTTATGGCCGCGCACCGTCCCTATATGGAACCAGCTGCCCACTGACGTATTACCGACTAATTCGACTTAGTGTCGTCTTAATAAGAGCGTCTACATCTTAAAAAGCCGGCAAAAACTGGCGAACCTCACAATGTGACGCTATCACTTACCATCCGTAGACCGTAACCGTATGCAATAAAAAAACTTGTAAAATGTCCCTCTCTCATCTCCTGAATGCCTCTGGTAAGTCACCACCAAACAGCGATGGAACGGTGAAATTGCTTACTATGCGAAAGACTAAAATTTTGGGAACTTACTATATGTAAGTTCCCATGTCGTTATCTAACACGTTTCGCAATAGGCCAAGTACTCAGAAACGAAAATATCTTCGTTAAAGGCAATTTAAAAGCTTAAATAATCCTTTATTACTTACTTAACGACTTAATTAACTCAACAACAGAGAGATGTAATAAAATTAAATGCCATTGTGGGCGAATTCTTTACGTTAAAATTTAAAAAGGTCATGAAAATATTCATCTCGTTAACGACAAGGAAGAGGCAGCTAAAAAATTAATGTGTATTATTGAGGGGCCAAACTTGGTAAAATTATTATTCCGGTTTTAATAGTACCTGTAATTATCTCTTCGGGAAATTACCGTAGTGATAAGTATAAGATTTCTTGACACGGGCCTAGTGAGAAGTTTAAAAAGCATAATACATATGTGAAAGTAAAGTGTCAAAATGTCTCCCTCATAGGTAATAGAAACTACGTTATATTGGACACTTTCTTATGCTAAATATCTTCTTACTAAATTAGGTGAGACTTATTAGTCTTAAGTTATGACTAGCGTGAGCAGACATCCAATTTTAAACGGGCTGTCCCTTTTTCCAATTACGAGTACCTGTGTCCCTGAAATGAACTGTGGGACACAAATTGTCCTGTTTTGAGAAAGCGTGCAATTAGAGCAGAAGAAATTGAAAAATAACGTGCCAAGAGTTTTATTTAAATTTGAATCGTCACCAGCAATATAAAAACAAATTATGTTCATCTGATAAACTAACAAACATTTTATATATACGTACCTATATTTTGTGATTCGTAACTTTTAAGCCAACTTTTTATAAAAGATGTTCTTTTCATTCCCCTAAATTAAACAAATGGCCCGTTTTGAGCGCAAGAATAAATGGTAATTTTAGTGATGACTTAGGAGTGCTATAATAATTGCCAAACGCGAACTAGGTACTAATAAATCAAACACTCCGCCAGGGACGTAAGTGACACTAGCACGTCCTTTTTTAGTGTTGGCAAATCAATTTTTTTGGGGTTGCTGCATCTGGCGCAGGATAAGACGCGGTTCAGAGAACTGACGGCCAACCTCCAGTAATGGAGTGGCACTTGAAGAAGAAGAAATCAATTTACAGCCTCCGGGGCTTCTTTAAGTGACGCGAGGAGTGTGATGATCCGACCCCGAGGTGCATTAGAGCCCTACGTAGTAATTCCATCTGCTCGCTATGGACGGAAGACGGTAGTAATCTTAATAAATCCGTACCGCACGCACCCGCTTCTCCGCTATTGCGAGCCCAACTCTGGGGTCAACAGCGGCGATATAATGTTTGTCTTCAGATGGTAGCCATAGAAAGCCGAACAATTTAAGTTTTGTTCGTACATGTGTGTACAAATTACGATAACATTCACA
Organism: Pieris rapae; assembly: GCF_905147795.1. NCBI lineage: Eukaryota > Metazoa > Arthropoda > Insecta > Lepidoptera > Pieridae > Pieris > Pieris rapae. The sequence goes on along the minus strand of NC_059526.1, from coordinate 2,151,704 downwards.
AAATAAAAAAATTTCAATGTCATCAACATTTATCAGTTAAATAATACGGCTTGAATGTCAACTTTATCAAGATAAGTTCATTAATCATAATTACACTGAAAAAGAAAAATCCGGGTATGTAATAGGAATTTTAAAAAGTCTCGCTGGTAATTTTCTTGAATTTTGACTCATCCGATGTTTAATTATGACCGCCACCTTTGACACTCAAGTCAAGAGCTCTCGAGTGTGTTACCGGCATTTTAAGAATTGCTCTTTTCTTGAAGGACCCTAAGTCGAATTAGTTCGGAACTACTTAGTAAGTAACAATCTAAGCCACTGTCGATGTTTAGGTATGACATGCCGGTTTCTTCACGATGTTCCTTCACCGTATGTGTGCCAATTGGGTCCACACCCGTCCCTACCATTGATTCGAAGCCACAACCTCAAGGTTGAAAGTCAGTACTAACGATTAAACTAACAGTGCTCAAGAGTATTCCTAATTATACTAGACCCGTCTGTCCGTATGACCTTTATTTAAAAATTGGCTAAGTTACCTTTATGAATAATGTATGACTGTGAGTTTAATAAATACTGCAGATGCAAATTTTAGCGAAAGGAAACTTCAAGGAATAAACAAATGCATTCGATAGATTTACTTAAATTTGAAATATAAATTATTTTTTGGCTTCCGTTTCTTTGCTTATAAGAAAAAGATAATGCGAGTCGCGTAAAAACAGAAAATTTAAAAAGATTCTATGATTGTTTGGAAAACCAATAATTAGGAATAATCTGTGTTAACCGTTTGCCCCCTGTTCTATAAAAAAAAATCAGACGTTTTTTAAAGCTATACACGAAATCCCCAGAAGTAGTTTGAATGAGCGAAATTGGACATTATTTCAAAAATTTACGGTTTAAATTTGCTGCATATGGACTATTCATTAATCTCAACAAAAGGTTTCTTAAGAGGCTCTTACAAATTACCGGGACGGATAAAGGATAACTTCAACAAAGTTCTTTAATGGAATATTTTTTTTTAATTTCAGAATTTAAGCATGTTGTTAGAGCCTTTAATTGGTCACAAAGATTAAGTGAGATGTCTTTACTGTATTTAGCAGACAAATTTCCGGAAGCGTTTAATATCTCTTCGCTTGAAGAAGATAGGAGTTTCTCCGGTTGTAATATTTCGAAAAATTAGAAAGTTTTTATTCTTTTTCCTTACACACTTTGAGGGCCCCCGTGGCCCGGGGGCCCCGTATAATTGATACGGCAAATACGGCGGTAGCTACGCCCCTGATACAGCCTCATAAGATGATCACGTGCACAAATAAACTTTGCTGTATTGTTTTTTCTGTTATAATAACAATTCAAGACAAGCATTATAAATAAAACCTTTCAGGGCCAATAATGGTGCTAGTCATAATAATACAAGTTTTTTTTTTACATCTAAACGAGACAATCACGAGAATATCGTATCATGGTGTTAGTATTTCGTCAGCACAAAAAACGCGTTGCAGCAACAGCAGACCTTCAGTTACTCCCTTCACTGCCTAGATATCCAAAATCAAATAGTAGCATTTGCGGAGGTTTTGTAACCTAAACAGGTTTAAAGTACTTAGACCGGAATATACTTGATAGGCTTTAATTATTTTATTCGTACCTAAGTCACTAGTAAGTCTTAGAAATGTACTTATATAAAGCCCAGTCACGCGTGTTTAATTTAATACACAGCTAATACCGATAAAACAATTTCTGCCGCAAAGTAGTCTATGTATTTGTTCAATAGGCCAACGACCAACCAGGGCATTGCTGTTGCATTGTATCTTATTTACGACAGTACAATTGCACTTGAAAGATCGTGATACCTGTCATGGATAAACATTGGGCCATCCACAAACACGCTAGGCGAATTATAATATATATGAACAACAATTGTAGATTCATCTATACGAATTTACGGATGGTTTTGAGGAAACCCACCCAGCAGTAGGCCTTTTCCATTCCTAAAACATTGAATGGAGCAGTACAATTCCTGGCAAACAGTTGGCCTGCGTTAGCCTTAAACTCATTTAGATGTTCATATTCATACTAACAGTGTGTTGTATGTGTATGCTGTAAAATCTTGATAAGTTGTATGGTGAGATATATAAATAAAGTTTTGGCTCTATAAAAGATGGCTATCATATTACTAATATATAATTGGCAGATTTGTAAAGACTGTAGATTTGTAGAGTACTGTGGTTAATTAAATATCTTAAATATTTAGGGAAACTCTAGTGGGTCATCCAACAATCGAAAATATTCGACTCCAATTTTTTTTTTTTTTTTTTTTTTTTTTTATAGAACAGGGGGCAAACGGGCAGGAGGCTCACCTGATGTTAAGTGATACCGCCGCCCATGGACACCCTCAATGCCAGAGGGCTCGCGAGTGCGTTGCCGGCCTTTTAAGAATTGGTACGCTCTTTTCTTGAAGGACCCTAAGTCGAATTGGTTCGGAAATACTTCAGTTGGCAGCTGGTTCCACAGAGTGGTGGTGCGCGGCAAAAACTGCCTGGAAAAACGCGCAGTTGTGGAACGGCGGACGTCGAGGTGATACGGGTGGAATTTCGTATTCTGCCTCGACGTCCGATGATGAAACTCAGCTGCAGGTATTAATCCGAACAACTCCTCTGAACACTCTCCATAGTAAATGCGGTAGAAGATGCAGAGAGACCCCACATCTCTACGCAACGCCAAAGGATCAAGCCGCTTGGAGAGATTTTGGTCGTCAACGATTCGAACCGCTCTTCGTTGAATACGGTCAAGTGGAAGAAGCTGGTACTGGGGAGCACCCGCCCAAAGGTGGGAACAGTACTCCATGTGGGGCCGAATTTGAGCTTTATATAGTTGCAAGCGGTGGCCCGGAGTGAAGTACCGTCTCGCCCTGCTGAGCACACCAAGCTTTTTGGAGGCTAATTTTGCCTTTCCCTCCAAGTGACCGCGAAACTGAACGTCGTTCGATATGTCAACGCCAAGTATTCCAATGCTGGCTGTGGCTTTAAGGAGAGTGTTTTCGAAAAGAGGAGTAGCGACAAAGGGTGTTTTTTTAGCGGAAAACGCGCAAACTTGTGTCTTTTTGGGGTTAAATTGGACTAGGTTTAGTCTGCCCCAGTCAGAGACTCCACATAGTAGGGTTTCTACTTCAGACACAAGTTTGTTCCGGTACTCATCGACATCTGCCCGAGAAATACTTGCCCGGCCAGTGTAAAGAGTGTCCCCAGTGCTGTCATCCGCATAGCAGTGAATGTTGCTAAGTTGCAACATATCATTGATATGCAGAAGAAACAGGGTCGGGGATAAAACACAGCCTTGTGGGACCCCAGCGTTCACGGGTTTAAGGTCGGAACATGCTCCGTCGATGACGACCTTGATGCTCCGATCGGCCAGAAAGCTGGAGATCCAATCGCATAATTTCTCGGGAAGCCCGTAGGCTGGAAGCTTCGAGAGCAGTGCTCTGTGCCACACCCGATCGAAGGCTTTCGCTATGTCCAAACTAACCGCTAGAGCCTCCCCCTTGGACTCAATTGCCTCCGCCCATCTATGCGTAAGGTATACAAGAAGGTCACCAGCCGAACGACCACGACGAAAGCCGTACTGAGAGTCACTTATCAGCTGGTGGCCCTCCAGATACTCCAGGAGCTGGCAATTAATAATGGATTCCATTATTTTGGAGAACAAGGAGGTTATCGCTATTGGGCGATAGTTGGACGGATCGGAGCGATCGCCTTTTTTAGGGATCGGATGTATCGATGCGATCTTCCAGCACTCCGGGACAGTGCCAAGCGAGTACAGGTACCGGAAAAGGCGCGTTAAGACCGGAGCCAACTCAGGAGCACAAGTACGCAGCACAATTGGAGGAATACCATCCGGCCCGCTCGACTTATGTATGTCCAAGGAAGATAATGCTTTACGGACAGCACGTTGCCGGAATGTAACTTCCGGCATCGAAGAATCACACCGTGAAATGCTCGGTGGTGATCTCCCTTGGTCATCCAAAGTCGAGTTGGACGCGAAGAGACAGCCTAAAAGGTCGGCCTTCTCCTTCGCAGTGTGGGCCAGCGAGTCATCCTCCCTGTGCAATGGTGGAATGGAAGGCTGACAAAAATTCCCTTGGACAGCTTTGGCTAGAGACCAGAAGGCTCGAGTCCCCGAAGGGAGTTGGGCCAATCTCTCGCCAAATCTGGCAATGTGCTCTGACTTTGCTTTAGTGATTTCCCGTTTGAAGGACCTGGAGGCTGAGTTATATGCTTTTTTGAGTTCGCTGGTATTAGCATCACGAGATTTCGCCGCTTCTGCCCATGCCTTAAAGCATTCTCGCTTTCGACGCGAGGCTGTCTTGCAAGAACGCTTAAACCAGGGCTGAGACTTGCCACCGATCGGCACCGCAGAAAAAGGAATAAAGAGTTCCATTCCCTGCAGAACCACTTCGGCGACAGAGGCAGCGACGGAATCTGGAGCTTCAGACGAAAAGCAAATAGGCCCCCAAGGGTAGGACGCAAAGAAAGACCGCATCCCGTCCCAATCTGCTGACTTGTAGTGCCAAATACGGCGAAAACCCAAAAAGCGCGACCGCGAAGGGCGCGTAGATGGCACAGTACTCCGGACCACACAATGATCCGATGAACCCAATGGCGGGTCAACGGAGACTTGATAGTTCTCCGGATGCGAAGTCAACAGAAGGTCCAACAAAGAGGGTTTATGACCGTCCACATCTGGTATTCGCGTAATCGCAGGGACCATTTGTGTCAGGTCGTAGGCTAAAGCAAAGTCGTGAAAGGATCTTCCCGCGTGATCGGTGGTTTCAGAGCCGAGCCAATCGGCATGGTGGGCGTTAAAATCGCCAAGTATCACGATTTCGGCGGTAGGAACCCTTTCAAGCAGGGAATCTGTAGCCATTTGGATGTGCTCGATGAGTCGGTCAGTTTCGTCATTTCCGCTATGGGACCTATACAGGCACGCATAGAATCGCGGATGGTCATCGCAGTCTATGCGGAGCCAGAGGTTAGATAGGTCCCTTCCTTCAAGCGTCCCAAGGCGACGAGAACAGATATCCTCTCTGACGTACACGCAAACTCCCGCCCGCGGCACAAATGAATGTTCCAATTTGTACCCCGGGTAGGAGAGGTAAGAAGTATCAGCCGGGGAGGATATCTGAGTCTCAGTGAGGAAGAATAAGGCCGGCTTCGCAGATTCAAGGTGAAAGTGAACCGCGTTTAGGTTTGAGTTGAGCCCCCTAACATTGGTGAAGTCCACTGTGAGCGTGGAAGGGGTTGCCTTCGGCGAATTCTTCCGTTTGCCCCGAGATCGAAACCTAAAACTAGAACTGGATGTTTTGTTTAGAGCGCAGTTTTTGCCCACCCCAGAATACGAAGGGCAGCCTGTGCATCCACCACCGGATACTGATTGTTCCGATGATGGACGCCCAGAGGGGGATTCTCCACGTGTGGTACCCCCCTGGGGTAATCTTTCTTTAAACTGCACCGTCATACTCTGGGGAAGGGGGGGGGGGGATGGGCTCCGGGAGTCTCACTCACCGAACGAAACGCGAGTACAATAAGATAAACCTATTGCATCACTTCACGCCGGTTTTCTGTGAGACAGTGGTACTGCCCCGGTCGTGCCTGCCCATTTGGCTGAAGCCCGAAAGCAACAGCATGGCACTCCCACTAGGAAGGGGGTTGACTGATTGCACTGGTGAAATAACCTCTTTCACAGGTTATTTCACCAGTGGGCGATGGGGTCGTCAGGTCCCTACGCCTAAAAATCCAATAATTTGCTAGATATAATTAATGCAAATGGGCTGACCCAATTGTATATAATTATCTATTATTGATGTAATTACTTAAGTTGTCAGTCATTAAAATTGTTAATATTGTCTTATATAATAAATTCCTAAAAAAATTAGTTTGCTTAAAATTTTTTTTGCTTAAAATTGTTAAAATTTATAAAAATAATTAAGTGTCATGTAATTAACACAAAATTTATGGAGCAAAATAACGTTTTGTTCAGATAAAAAAAAACAGTAAGCCAACATGGTCCAAGACTATGTCCTTGTCTCACTAAATACACAGAAAATAAATTTCTTTGTCTGTGAAATATGAATCACTCACTGTCTCTTTGTTAACTCACTGTATACAATTTCAATCAAACAGAAAAGTTCCAGCATTTCTTTAGTGCACATAAAATGAGTAACAGTAATTTTTATACAAAATGTATATTTGATGTCATTAAGTAATACCATCATCTTATATTGATCAACACACTTCATCACATTTATAGGTTGAGATTAGCAGGTCTAAATTTTTCTGTAGTGCTGGTACATGTTTTATGATTTTTTATATTATTAACTCAAAAATATGACATTAAATATTTACACATAATGTTATTTTTTTATGTTAATATATATATAGTATATTTTCCTAATCACATTGGGTAAAGAGATAAATGCTTTATCTGCTTAGGTAGTAATTTTAATTATTGTTGATAAAATATTTGGATATCAAAGTCCAAGTCATAATTATGATATTTTTTTCACAGTATATAAAAATAATAATATAAAACAATTATTTAACTAAAAAGTAATCATCAAGTTTTTTTACATATTTATATAGAAATATAAATTAATTATAACAAATATGTAAATATATAATAACCAAGGGTAAATTTATCCATCACATCTGAGATATTATATGCAATTTAAGCTTGAAAATACATTTATCATAATCTTAAAAATTAAGTGGTTATTTTTGGCGAAAATAAACATCATATTCTATAGAATTACTTCATGGTTACAAAAATGTAAGATTTTTTCTATTATCAAAATACAATATAACTTTATAAAATATTGAAAAAGTTTCATATTTTACGTAATCAAAAAAAGAAGCACAGCTATTAGCCTTATAGTCATAGACAAAGACTTTTGCATTTGATTAATAATATAATATATAAATACATGCTCAAATAATAGAATAATTATCGTAATAACTCACCAAATTTTCTGTTAATTAAAATCTGCCTCCGTAATTCCAGTCCTCGTGTAATTCTAAATAAAGTTAGGATTGTGAGAACTTTAAACCACAGGGTAAGTACTTGTTATTGTTAAAACAAACTCGGCTTATTTATTTACACTTTCCTTGGCCGTTATAGTACATTGGCGCAATGCGTTGTTTTATTAAAATAATTTATTAAACACTATTGTATTTTAATATTCTGTTATAATTGAATAAGCCGAAGAACATAAACTAGTGGACCTTTACAGATCTGCTGTACTAAATACTAATCAGAAGAACACAACGCACAGTAAAATATTTAAAATGTTAAATGAAGTATCTTTCCGTATCTATTCCATACGTATATATCTCCTACGGTTTCCGGAATACCTACCCACTACTCTGCGAATTGCTATTGGTTATTGGAATCTTTGTATTATTGGATACCGCATATCTACCAATACCATCTTGATTTTTCAATTTAAATCTAGAACGTCAAACAGCTGACTTAATTGTCACTTGATAGATGACAGTATACCTAGTTCATACACAGACTAAAAATTATTGACAGATTAAATTAATATAATAATTTTAAGTTAATGTTATTAGGTACAAATATTTCGATATGCAAAAACGATATATATAAAGCATTATTCATTGAAAATGCATTTAAAGTAATAATTTATTTTGATACTGTTGTTAAAACGTTTGAAAATATTTTAATTCCTATTATTAATACTTTCGGGGTTAAATGGTTTATGCTGTTTAAAGATATACCATATAGTTTAATTGAACAAGTTCATATTTTGTGACTAAAACAATTTTCTTTTCAATTTATTTCTCAAATACATAGGCCTGTCCTGTGTATTTAATAAAAAGATATACGTAAATATGTTTATAAATATGTGAGTGCGTTTATTATTTAACCATTTTAAACAACCCGCCATTTAGCTATCACGCCCAGTTTGACGTCACGCAACGGGGTTCTCACAAACACCTTACCGCACCCTACATTCAATTATTTGAAAGGACTTAAATGCGTTAAGAATTACTTAAATTCAGCCTTATGTTTGAGTCGTAAAGTTTACATTGATTTTCGTTTGCTTCTAGTGTGTAATTTCATCTACAGATGGCGCAAATGTATCCGTCGACATTAGCGCAGAACGAACCAATAGGATAAAAGGAACTTTGACGCAATTTGCAAATGGCCGTGAAAAGGATTGAGCTCGAGGGTGTATGAAACATTAAATGTTGGAAAAGTCCGTGACAAAAACTTGTGAATAACTCCTGGATTAGTGTAGTGTTGTTGTAATATACAAAATGTGCCAAAAGGATAGAATCCAGTCTTAATAGTGGTTTTAGGAAACGCCTGAAAACCACTGGTGGATTTAAAGAAAAGTGAACTGCTGACTGTGGGGTAAAGTCCTTGTTTTATTTATAATTTAGCTTATTTCGTTCCTAACTACCATGTATTTTCATTTATGAGTCTGCATCGCCTAGGGTGTGTCGAATTTGAACAATCTATTTGTACAATGGTCGCCGGTGTATGCGTGGTATGTACGTTACATGTCTCCATCATAGTATCTAGGGTAAATTAATCAATCGGTAGTGAATCCAAAGCGCCTACTTCTGTTGGGCCCTAGTTACAGGAGGATATCCTGACTTTGAAAGGGAGTAAACCTAGTACTCAATCGTAGATATATAATATGTATGTATAATGTCGGCGAAGGCACGGCCCTGTTGCTAAATCACCATCGATTCGCACCTTAGCCTTATCGATATTTAACTTCACGCAGTTTATGTACGCCACATAGGTACACTGCGTACATATGACGAATATTATCACGAAAAGGATTAATCAAATTGAATGTCTCGCCTGTTTTCGAAAATAATTTTTTTCTTGCTTTCGATTTTTTATAGATGATATGTATTTATGATGTCATTTTCTAATTTATATTTGATTAACTATTTAATAAAATAATAATATCAAAGAATACTATGAGAAGTAATAAAAGATTAACATACATTATTACTTATAGTGAAACTGTGTATCTTTTCACCAAAATAAGACTATAATAATCTGTTTTAAACCTATATTTCAAACTTCTTTTTTTTTAATTCTCAGAGTTCTATTGTTTGTTTCACAAATAATTTTTTATGTTTGCTTTTGGTATGGCTGTAAATGTTACACTGATTTGAGATTTGTTTAACACCAAACAAAAAGTGTGTTAAATTGTATGTTTAAGTATTAATCACCAAGCAAGTAAAATTTTAATGTATAACATTATTACATGTTTGTAAGTATTTACAAAATTATTTGACCAAAAGTATTAATTGTCTCATAATCTCTCTCTCTCATAAAACTCTAATCGCAAGATAAATAATGTCTTGCTTCAAGGGATAAAGCAAACCAGTTTTAAATCATAAATTTAAACAATTTTATTTAGAAAAAACATAAATATATATGTACATACTTCTATGTAATATGAAACAATAAGCCTATCTAGTGCTTATTTAAATGGTTTGGGAATATCTGTAGAAAAACTATAATAATTTGGTTTAGTTTAAAGGATAATGACAGCATATGGGTGTGGCTTCCTGTTTAACTTAAATAAGTGAGCAGTTTTAATTTGCTCAGTAGGCTATATTCACACAGTAGGTTATATTTAAGTTCAAATAAAAAAAGAAAGAAAGAAAATTATAGAAACCTGTTGTTTACAAATCACCTGTTGATATTGGAATTTGCCATAAAAGCTTATTCTAAAGGTCTAATTTTTGAATTATGAAACAAAATTTAGTTATTTTGGATATTAATGTCTACAATATAAGGTTCTACTTAGTTAAACTATTTTGATTAATTCCTTAATTAAATATTTTATTGTTTTTTATGGTGTTACTTAACAAATTGAACCAACTATAATGTAAATGCAAATTTAATACACGTGGTTAAGGTATGATTAATAGTTGAATACTCCTTAATACTCCTGGGCTTATAAGCAAACTGCTTACATATATACATGAAATATACAAAGTAAGCTTAGTTAAATTATAGAAATTTAGATCTGCTCTCTGCTTATATCTCATACTTTCATTAGTCATTTAGTTTTATGCGTTCATTACCAAAACTTTAGTAATTGTATTGTCTTAACTGATTTGGTGTTGTTGCTATGAGATAGGGAATTACAAAGAATCACCAGTCAGAGGTCTGAAGAGTCAATTTGAATGTATAAGTTGTTTAATTATTTAGATTTTATCAGCTTTTTTAGAATCCAATTTCAGAATATAGTAATGTGATCTTTGTGTTTGGACAGTTCCTATGAATATATCCTTAACTTGATTATTGCAATTATAGTCTAAAAAAAATTGATGTGTTAATTAAAAAATTGTGTGTTGATGTGTTGACATATTTTTTATATGCAAACATATTTAATGATGCAAACTAAAGTCTCATTTGATGGCATGTGATATTGCAGCCCATGGACTTCTATCTATCAGATTGCAAGGCTTGCAATAATAGACACAAGAATTGATACTCTTTTCTTAAAGGAATCTAAGTCAAACTGGTTGGGAAATATGGCAGTGGGCAGTTGGCTTTTCATAGTTGTGGTGTGCGGCAAAAACTGCCCTAACACTCAGTGGTGGAAACATTAAAATATATGTAAAATATATTATTTACTCTTGAGCTATTTTATCTATTTGAACAACAAATGTTAGTTTAATATCATTAAACCCTCAGATATAATTAATATAATTGCTTGGCTCTGTCATAACCTTTTCCCCTCCATTTTCCTGCTTCTCTAATGTTTGTGTTGGATGTCGGAGGAAAATTGTTGATTATACAAATATTGAATTTATAAGTCTGTAGCTCAGTGATTTCAATTGGTAGCCTTCCGATGTTTTGGTCTTCTAAATCTTTATATTATGTCACTAATGCCAATGATTAAACAAACTACCTACAAAAATAATTTATTATATAGATAGCTACCACCTTAATTTCATAAGAACTTGATGACCAAAACTACTGAAGACCACATTAAACATTGAATTATGTAAACTTTGGTAATATGACATCTCCATAGTACCAACTTATTGGATTTTATGAACTGTGCCATGAGAAGCAATGTTCGAGGAAATCGAGCACAGACTATAAATCACAGCGCTTTAGTAAAAATTATGTTTCAATACACTTCGACGTAACACTCAAAGCGATACATCGACCTTGTTTATGTGTAACGTAAGCGAGGTGTGATATGCGTTGAAAATCGACTAGAATATTGTACGTCCGACATATTTCGATACGCTTGTTAAAGTTGTTACCGCAACAGACGTAGGCTTTTTACGCTTTGTGCTTCGCAGTTAAAGTTAAACTATTTTCTAATACGTAGAGATTGTGCTGGTGTAGCATCGTGCTTTGTGCATGAGGGATTTGGGACTCCATACGAGTATAAAAGCAATATCGCACACATTTCTGTGTTTGTATCAACATTTTTAATTGTAAGCATTTTTACAACTTGAAACGATAGTTTTGTAGAGAAACAGGCCGTATTCTTCTTACAAACCATAAAGACGTTTAAGGCTACATCTATATCGAAATTCATTAGCTCAATTTTTTTAACATACAGTCAAAACCGTTTACGACGACATCGTTTATTAGAACATACCGATTATATTGACCAAAATCAAAGGTCCCGGCTGAATTCTGTTTTGATAAGTGCTTAATAACAACGTCATCGGCTGTTACGGCTATCGGTTTTCAAACAAATATGAGTTGTCCCTTCAATATCGTTATAACAGATTTGACTGTACTAACAAACACGCACTTATATTGTTTGGTCCGGATAGACAAAAGCCAATCTATTTCTATAGAAAATGCTACCATCAAACGTACTTTCTAAATTACTACATGTACTACTCTAGATATAGAACCCGGGAGTAAATCATTCTTGAAATTTGGATACAGATTAACAGTAATTACTACGATTATAATAACACCACATTTACAGTTTGCTAGTTAGCCTTACATGTTTCAAGCACACTTCAGCGCGTCTCAAAGAAATGTCTTCTCGTTATAAGCCAAGTCGTTTTCTTTTACATAGTAAATAAAAGTCAGAGAGGCGAGGTGTCTAGACTTCCTCAGTAATTATGTATCAGTTGTCTCGCATTCTCGTTGTACCTTGCATTTTATATAATGTTACTCGGTGTATGAAATAGTTTTGTCTTCACTAAATTTAAAAAAATACTTAGTTTATTCTTAACAGAAACACACACAATAATATGTCAGCCTTTATTAGAGCTAAGGGACTGCATATAATATATATGTCATATATTATCTTAAAAGTATGTACATAGGTTCTTTTGTTGCATTATTTCAACGACACTATAAATATTTTAAGGATCTCTTGTTTCCCGTAGTGCCAACATTGCTTTTTAATTACATCCTCATCCCTTTGACACAGCAAAGCGAGATTCTAGTTGATTTCTGTCTGTAATTATATTTTTTATAATAATTTGACGTTGTAGCAGCTCTATAACAAAATTTCAAACACTAACAAATTAAGCAATACTTATAAAAATTGAAGGGCGCTTGAGACTTCACAATTGACTCCTGTATGTCCTATAACCTATATTTTATAAATGTCCAAAGACGAACTCTTTACCCACGATCTTGACAAATCAAGAGTTATTTTGAATAAGAAACCCATTGATTAACATATTTCTTAAATTAAAACCTTTTATATTCTAAGCTAATAATTGTTTATATATAAATTAAACAGCAGATTTGTATTGGTTTATCATACATTAAGTGTTGATGATATTAGTACATTTAAATTAAATTTACATTTACAATGTTATTGATAAGCTAATCTAAATAGCTGTAAATAAGGCTGCGGATTGTTACTTATCTGTTTATGGATATATGTATTACTATCACAACATAGCGGTTTCAAGATTGATAGAATCGACGAAAACTATTGCGTTGATAGACAAAAAGTAAACCTTGTTTGAATGACGTAAACACATTTTGAAAGGCAGTAAATGCCGTTTCACGTAAGAAGAATTTCAACCATAACTTTAGGAATTGAAGACTCCAAATTGTGTATAAAGCTATAAATTTCTTCTTACTAATACATATACATATTGAGATTCCTGGATTTATTTGGGCTGTAGTCTTTAACAAATTAAAGTTCATTTCAATTGAGATTTAAAAGAAAATACTGATTTGTAATAAAAGTGAAATATCGAAATATTAAAAAAATGTTTTTTTTACATTTAATGCTGATGCAACGAATTTCTGAATTCGCCAGATATTCTTTCTACGGAATTAAACGTTTTATTTCTTTTCATTCAGGCGTAAATTAACAATATGACTGTAATTAATTGTACTTATAATTTCTTTATCTCATTTGTTTCTTTATCACCTTTAGCTTTTATTTTTATTTGTTTTAAAGAAATGTAAAAGGAAGTTTAGATATAAATATGTTGAAATTTGTGGTTTCTAATTATTAATTTTGTTTTCGTGCTACGTGTATTAGTTTTCTGTGTACTTTCTTCCCTTTCCCCTCAAAAGCCAGAGCCTGGGTACTAATAGCATTATCTTATTTGGTTCTGCAAGAATGACGTGGGTGCCACGTTTTTATACACAGGTTGATTTAAATGTTTAAAATATTTTAAATGTTAATGCATAACGAAATTTGATACATATTTTGTTATGTATTTACATTTATTATTTATAACAAAACAAACATTAACATGAGCCAGTAGACTATACCGTGTAACTTAACTAAATGGCGGCTTTTATATTCACGGTTCTTTATCGTTTTATAAGTTCTGTTGACATTTTCTTGTCCTCCACGCGTATATGCTTCTGCTCATTTGTTGTTCTTTAACAAAGACTTCTCTAGCGAAATAGCTGACACTTTTCAACACGCCGTAAATTGGTTATTTAAAAGTACCTCTTATATTTAAGTGTCGTTTGTGTAACAGTATGTCGCTGGATAGGTAGAGTTTTGTACTTACCACTTCGACACCCGACAGGTGTATGTGCGTGTGTTTATGCATGAATGCCCCATTGTGCTATATAAGGATGCGGACGAAGAGTACGAATTATAACTATTGACTACTTTCGAAATGCTGTTTGCATTGCAAAAGCGAGAAGGAAATTCAATGGCGTACCCGCGTATCTCTAGGTATTTTAATATTTATAAAGAGTTGTGTATCTAAAAATGTTCGAAACCTATCGTTTTCTTGAATAATACAGTGCCTGTTTTAGAGTTCTATATCTGCATTTGGGTAGCTAATTTTTTTTAACGTATTAATAAGTAATTAAAAAAACAAAACAGACGCTAAGATAAAAGGAAGCTCCCTGTGCGTCTGGATGTCCGATGACGAAGAGTGGCAGAGCCTCTAGAGCAATAAAGCATGACGTAATAAAACACTTTTATGATTAAGCTGTCTAATTGTGAACTACGATTTTATCCTAGTTAAATCTACGAGTTGATATAATAAGTGTTTCTTGTATCATTCGCCCTTGCACAAGAATGGTTCGTGTAAGGATATAGGCGCAGTCAACGTTTCCCATTGGTTATTGTCCTGCGCGGACAATGTGCGCGAGGCACTCCATATTCAATAACGGAATCTTGAAGACTGGATTAAAATGTCAAATATATTGCCTTTATAACCTCTCAGTGCGTGTTAATATTACCTTTTAGGAAGGTAAGGTTGTTGAATTAAGTTTTTTACATACTCGGATATAAACGCTATTATAATTTACGTGAAATAACCTTATTATTGTTTGAGTATCGGCTTTGCAGTGTATACCATATGTTTTAACCAAACTAAAAAAATATGAAAGTAGATTTACAATTCGAGACGGTTTTTGTGAGTACTTTATACCAACCCGCACCTCTCTCATTAAGATACTCTACCCAGATGTCAGATATTCCAATGGCGAATGTGCACCTAATGTTTTTTTCTATGTAGAAGACTAGATCAGTGAAAGGAAACGTTGCATTACTGAAGGCTGCTCAATTTCTAGCTACATAAACATAATGAACAGGCCCAGAAATCCTAAATCCATAGAGAATTTCAGCGTCACTGGATTGTCCTTTAATCTGTCTTCTCTGTATCGGCATACACTAATAAGATGAATAACATATAACCTTATTGATTACAGGCTGGTGCAGTGCATTGGAGGCAGCAATAGTGACCGGTAGTCAAGACAGGTTTCAAAGCTGCGCGGCACGATGAATGAATTAGACAGCCTACGTCAGGAGGCAGAAACCCTCAAAAATGCCATACGGGTGAGAGAAAAAAGGCTAATTCAGCCTATTATATTGTAGATTATGAACTGTACGCATACTTAAGGACTAATAGTAACGATATTTTTTGTTTATGCTATGTATATGCCGTAATTAATAGCCTAGCCTGAAAGCCTCTTAACTAACAGCTCCATTAAACTAGCGGCCTGAATGATGTTCAGCCATCGGGGCAAATGTGTTTTTGAATGACGTTTCATTACTTAATTTAAATTAAATTCCACTTTCTGCCACTCTCAAACTCGAAAACTGTCAATATGGCGTCGGCAAACCATAACATTGTACAATGGAAGAGTGTGGTGACAATAATAATGTGAATTTAGCTGTAGCAGACTTAAGCAATTTTATATTAAGGGAAATATTAATCAGATGTTAATCTTTTTATTTCTGCCTCATGGTCACTCTATCGTACAAATGGCCTTAGCATCTTAGTTTATTAAATGTTGCAAACGCTACAGCTGAATATAACTAAAGGAAAGGATTACTATGTAAGGCACAAAAGTGTATTTTTTACTTCAATTCAATTCAGAGTTTATTACTCTGTTCTGTATATTATTATCTTAAAGTGAGATTTACAGTCTAGACTTAGCACTAAATATGGCACCCAAAAGTGCTAAACTCATTTTAGGGTGTATTCTAAATTTGACACATGGAAGTTTAGTCATACTATCGTGGAAGTAAATTTATTGGAATATATATTTTGTTTTTCTTTGAATTCTTTAACAACGATTTCAAGGAAATCCCTCATACATATCGATAAATAAAAAATCTCATAAATCAGTCCATAAACACGTTACTCAATCAATTTTGATTCATAACAATGTATAGAATATATGCTTTGAGAACGACTCTAAATTATACAAAATGGCTTAATCTTTTTAAATTTAGGTTTGACCACCAATCTTGTAGTGGACATATTGTATCGATATATTAATCGTTAGGGTTGAATAAACCTTATCTAACCTTTGAAAAGGAAATACAATACTAATATTTGTATTAATCTAGGATGCACGCAAGGCTGCCTGCGACACGTCGCTCGCACAGGCGACGGCAAACTTGGAGCCGATCGGGAGGATCCAGATGCGCACGCGTCGAACGTTGCGCGGACACCTCGCCAAGATCTACGCCATGCATTGGGGCAGCGACTCCAGGTATAATCTAATTAAATCAAAATATCTTTATTCATATAGGTAAACATGTAGGTACACTTATGAACGTCAAGAAAAACAAATTAAATTAATTGTAAACTTACATTTACAACCAGTTCGCAAGTCAAGAGCGGGTAAGAAGAACTGGCAAGAAACTTTCCGCCACTCTTTTCAATCGCCAATATTTAATACAAATTGTTTGAACTGGAGAAAATCAATCCCAAGGATTAGGATCATTTAAGTATTCGTCACATTTATAAAAGGCTTTATTAATTAGTTTCCTTTTAACAAGGGCTTTGAATTTATTTAGTGATAGTTCTCTAATTTCGCTTGGGAGTTTGTTGTAAAAACGAATACAATTTCCATATAAGGAGTGGTTTATATTCTGGAGCCTGGTTGTTTGGCTAGATTTCAAAAAACATCTTTATGCTATTCATATTTAGTTAGCGTCAAATAGCCATTCATATCTTTATCTCTCGGGTAATTGTGAAGGAACAAAAAATCAATAATGCCTGTCTAACTGTAATATTATTGTAATTGATAGAATATACGAAAAAGTAAATCTCTTAGACAATCAAACGCGTAACGGAGGAAGGAAGATTTTCGCTTAAAAATAGCAACTACTAAAACCGTTTCGAAGAACAACTATTTCAAACGTAACTATTCCATGCAATTATGATCTGAAATATACTTCTAAGTTCTAATAATTTCTCAGTAATAATGATATTGGTTTTTAGAGAAGTTAAATTCTATCGCTAGAATATGTGATTAAGAAATCCTACATTATGAAGTACTGTTAGCAAAAAAAAATTATATTGACAGTAGGTATTATTATCATACACACAAAATAATTATCCCAAACAAAATTTCTTAATAATATTATGTGTAGATAAGTTATAGTATTTACCTGACAAAGACGCGGGCGTACGCAAGTTTTAGCTTAATCACACTAAAATGTTTTGTGTTAATCCATTAGGTTCTTTGCGTATTCAATATAGGTGGTGTTTCGTAAATATATTTTGTTGGATATTATAATAGTGAATGGGTTTTAAATATTTTAAGTTTAATAATAACTTATGGAAGTAAATATGAGATTTTACGTATTTTATTTATTCTAGAGAATTCCTGTAATTACGAAATGGTTTAAAACGATTTCATACGAAACATTCAAAAGATTTTTTCCTAGTAAAAATTGCCATTAATGAAGCCTCCAGTGCCTAACCAACACGAAATAGGTTTTCTTCGAATCTCTGGATTAAACAACCTGGATATGGTGTCTGTCACAAGACTACTCGTTTACTTAACATAACTAGTGATTTTTCACCGATGGCATATTTCGAAACATTTAACAGTGTAACATAAAATGTACTGCGCTAAAATCTTAAAATAATTCGTGAGTTACGGCACAGTTTCTGTGAAGTACATGACGTATTATTTGATTGCGTATGTTTGTTTTCGTTGAAACCGTATCAGCTGTTGTGGTTCTATTGCAATTAACGCTAGTATATTAGATTTTAATTAGTGGACTGGACTATGTTATAAATATAAAGTACTTGAGGAAAAACATAACAACCATTCAATTAACTTTGTCAGTTTATCTACAGCAATAACCACGGTATAGAAATGTATATTATTACTAAATCTTAAGGACCTATCCGATCACCAAACTCCAAAAAAGTACATTGTTTCTTTCCATTTTTTCATCAATTCTTAAAGTAGGGCTGGATATAATAGAATGGATAAAATATATGGTGGAGTTGAGTAATGTACCATTTTGAAAGATCGATACACGATTTAAATAACTTCATTAGATAGAAAAATCCAAATATATAGAAGCTGATTTTGAAATTTACACGATATATTTTATGGCATGCCAAGTAATCCATTTCAAAAAGACAAAATTACATTAATTTAATGTTTTTCATAACTAATTGTTATTACGGGTCGGCGTGCCTCAGTGCTCTAGTTCTCCATTGCGCACCGCAGTCCGCCCCGAGACACTGACACAGCTATTGTGATGTGATATGTGACGTGATGGGATAGGTCCTTAATGTTATTTATTTTCTCGGCTCGGGACTTGTTTAGATTTTACTTAGTTGGGAAAAAATACTAAATAAAAACACTAGCCATTGTTGTCATGGACTCTAGATTTTTGTATTTTGTATTATGACTTCCTCACGTCAATTATTTTTTGGTACATTCAAGTTGCCTGAAATATCGCTTTTCGAAAATTAAACGTGTATTTATTTACACTAATGTAAAATTAAAGTACATTATTACTTTATACATAATTAAAAAAATCTTTTATTTTACCTATTAATTACGTCAAAAAATTCTGCTATTGAAAGGGTTAAAATCATACACACGATACTAAAATTATGTATTTTATTGCCAGTATACTAAACGACATTTAACATTTTCAGAAACCTTGTATCCGCCAGCCAGGACGGCAAACTGATAGTGTGGGACAGCCACACGACGAACAAGGTGCACGCGATACCTCTGCGCTCGTCCTGGGTAATGACGTGCGCGTACGCACCCTCCGGCTCTTATGTCGCTTGTGGTGGACTCGATAACATCTGCTCGATTTATAGGTAAGTTTATCTTTTAGTTTAAGGGCCTGTTTCACAATGTCCGGATAAGTTCCAAATAAGCTATTTGTTACTTATTTGTAGGATAAACAGTATTTTTGCGTTTCACGACTGTCAGATAGCGCTATACGTCATGAAATGTGAAGTATCTTATTTGGAACTTTTATCTTTCGAATAATTTATGTGTTGCATAGCTATTTGGCACTTTATCCATACATTGTGAAACAGGCCCTAAATGTATTATAAATCAGAAATATTTGTTAATTAATTGTTATATAATTTTATAAATTTAATTTAATCGAGCTTAAAGATAAACTAGATTAATATAACGTTATTAATGTTCCAGCCTTAAAACTCGCGAAGGCAACGTGCGCGTGTCCCGTGAGCTACCAGGCCACTCGGGGTACCTGTCCTGCTGCCGCTTCCTCGATGACAACCAGATCCTCACCAGCTCTGGAGATATGACCTGGTGAGTAATCTAGATTCAAAAGTAGTCCAAAATTGTTTGGTAAAGAAGGTCCGATCCATATGTTCGTTTTCTTGATCATTTTGGTTAAACTAACTGACCTGAAATAGTACGTTTTGGCGAAATTAAAAACTAGATTTTCTGCATATTGGCTGAAGGACGGATGAAGGATTGTCTGAAGGAAATAATAATTTGGCACCTAGTTACTAAATGCCTAATACTGTCATGATACCACTTATTAATAAATAAGCTAATTAACACTGTACATTTAATTCTCTTACAAATACAAGGCCATTTGATACAAATGAAAAACATTTGTTTAATTTATTCAATATAATTTAATGCATTTTGTTTATATTTTGTATTGCAAAGGAATTTATGTACGAATTAATATATTGTCATGTTTGTTTTCATCGTCACTTTGTGATAAGCACAATGCATATTTCTTTTTATTACTATATTATAGACCTTATTTCTCACATCGATTGTTTTGTAATTTTTTGTTAGCGTAAAAAAAATACTAAACGCCAGATTAGTAAATATATTTAACATAATAGATAGTCTATAATAAAAATGAAATAAAATAAAATAGCCTTTATTACTGTTAAAGTTACTATAAATACATTAAAATTATAGAATGTCCCTAATTACAGTGTGCCTTTCGGCAAAGGCCTCCTCCAATTCTTTCCACCGTGTCCTGTCCAAGGCGACTCTCCTCCAGTTTGGACCTGCTGTCAGTTTTAGTTCGTCTTCCCATCGTCTGTATTGACGTCCTCTCTACTTCTTTTGCCGTTACGTTACGTAAACTAATTTTACAATAGATAGTCTAACATGATTATAACTTACAGCGCCCTCTGGGACATCGAGACCGGCCAGCAGTGCGGTCAATTTACGGGCCACACGGGCGATGTGATGTCTCTTTCACTCGCACCTGATCAACGTACTTTTGTCTCGGGCGCTTGCGATGCGTCCGCTAAGCTGTGGGACATCCGGGACTGTCAGTGCAAGCAGACCTTCCCGGGACACGAGAGCGACATTAACGCTGTCACTGTGAGTATTATGTGGTCGACTTTGGATCCTTTAAGAAAAGAGCGTACCAATTAAAAAGCCCGCAACACACTTTCGAGCCTTCTGGCAATGTTTAGTATTCATGGGCGACGGTAAGCCTTGCCACCTGTTATATATTTTTAAAACATTGTGGTTTTCAGTTTTGACTGTTTATGACCCTTTAAAATCTGTAATTTATGGCCAAAATTTTATATAACTTCATGTTTTTAACAGTGTTCAAAACTTATAATTAGAAATCCAATACAGAAGATACCTCTATGATACCGATATAGAGTCCTCAATTAATATGCAAACATAAGATACATAAGGTCGATCAGATTAGAAATTAAATCATTCCTTTTATTCTAATATCTTAAAATCTATTGAAATTTATATTATTGTAACAAATTAATTTCCATCAGTAACATAATATGTTGTGATCAGAAAATTACATGATTATATCCAGAAATGGGTTACATGATAATACATGTATACTATTTTTTTAGGATTAGCTGTTATATATATTAAGCAGATTCAAAATAAACTGAACATTCAACGCTGTACACAATATTACAATAAGTGTAAAATATGTATGTGTATTATGCTAATGTTTCCGTTATATGAAACACTAATTTAAATACTGTTTTAAAATGAAATCATTATAGCCAATTTTTCATTATATGTGAAATAAGTAGTAGTCGTAATAGATTTTGTCAATGTTTTGAAACTTGAAATACTTAAATATATATATATATAGATAGAGCAATATTGCTATGTTAAATTCCAAATCTCGAAGATTTATAGATTTTCCTAAATTTTACCAGAAAAGTTTTCTAGTATAACAAAATTAAATGTGGTACCCTGATGACATATATGCGTCTCTTTGTACATGGTCGTGGCTGAAAGGCATATAACTCGAAAATTGTTCGCCTCGTCACTCATTCATCTCTCACAACAGCATTTAATGAAACGAACTCATGAATTTCCAGTTCTTCCCATCTGGCTTCGCATTCGCGACCGGCTCTGACGACGCCACGTGCCGTATGTTCGACATCCGCGCTGACCAGGAGTTGGCGATGTACTCTCACGACAACATCATCTGCGGAATCACGTCCGTTGCATTCTCCAAGTCTGGTCGCCTGCTGTTGGCCGGATATGATGATTTCAACTGCAACGTGTGGGATTCTATGAAGAGCGAGCGTGCCGGTATGAAATATTCTATTGATGGAGGTTTTATTCCATTTTCAAAAAACACATTTTTAGTCTGTTACAAACTCATATGATGTCGGTACAGTCAGTTTTGTTATCTTTGCCTTCTGTTTAGTCTAAGATACAGAATTAGGTATTGCTTGAAAATTTTGCTTATTATTTTGAGAACGCTATCATTATAAATATATTATCCTATAAAAAACTCATGAAATTAAATCTAAAAACATAATATATATGTTCAAAATATTTTTGAATGTAATGCAATTTTCTGATAAATTTACTTTTTTTTTAATTAAAAAAAGCATGTCTATCGACAATCTCTTTTACTGAGTTTATAGAACATTTGTTTTTTCCAGGTATCCTTGCCGGCCACGACAACCGTGTTTCCTGTCTGGGCGTCACCGAGAACGGCATGGCCGTAGCCACCGGATCGTGGGATTCGTTCCTTCGCATCTGGAACTAGATCCACCCGTAATCCCCTTTGCACCCCAAACATCCCCTAAGGTTAGACCAAACAAGCGATCTCATGGAAAACAAAAATCACGCTTTAAAACAAAATAAATCCAAATTTACGCTTTAAAACCAGAAGTTAATATAAAATTTGATTTCCGAAAACTGGGCTAATCTAATTGTTTTCCAATGCTCGTTTGGCCTATGCCTCCACGCACCCCTTACTTAAAATAATGTCACTATTCCACTGACAATTGACATCTAAGATGGCGGCCAATTCTAAATGGCGATGGTTTTCACTTGCAAATATGTCGAACAAATTCGATATTTTTGCTAGTGAAAACCGAGCTTTGGGGTGTGTGTAACCCTGTGAAGATTAAAGACAGGGAATTACGCACTTTGCTTTATTTATTTTGTATACATAGATGATATCTTAACAAAATGAAAGCATTTAACTACTGGTGGGTAGTGATGAGTATGTCTGCACTGTTTATATATTTATGTAATAATATAATTGTTAGCGTAGCCTTTTGGAGCCAGTCTGAAGACGGCGAACGCTGCCGCTTTATTTTCCTTCAAATCGGTGAGTTTTTACGTTAAACCATAAGTATACACATTTATGAGATTGACATTATAACATGAGCAATGTTGGCCTAGTGGCTTCAGCGTGCGGCTCTTATACCTGAGGTCGTAGGTTCGATCCCCGGCTGTGCACTAATGGACTTTTTTCTATGTGCGCGTTTAACATTTGCTTGGACGGTGAAGGAAAACATCGTGAGGAAACCGACATGTCTTAGACCCTAAAAAACGACGACGTGTGTCAGGCACCGGAGGCTGATCACCTACTTGCCTATTAGATTTAAAAATGATCATGAAACAGATTCAGAAATCCGAGGCCAGAGGCAAAGAGGTTGTAGCGCCACTGATTTATTTTTTTACACACATTTATAATTCATTGTGGTCAATTTTTTTTATATAAACATAATTTTGAACTACCCTATGTGACTCGTTTCCAAGTTTCTTTTATTGATGTATCTTAAATGAAAATTGTTTCGCCTAGAATCGTTTCCATGACTTCAAATTACTCTCGCCAGTTAAGTCAGACATTAAATTATTAACATTAAAAGTATTAATTAAATTATTTTCTATTTCAGATATAATTTCATCGCACTACAGTTTAAAAGTTAATTGTAATCGAAAGTGAAATCCTAAAGAACCAAATATTAATTATATTAATGTAACAATGTAATTTATTGAATGAGAATTTCCTTTTTTATCATCGCTATCTGATTTAAATATAAAATTGTGCTAATTTATGATTTGTCGTGTTGTACTGCTAAGATATGTGTACGACTAGATTTTGATTTGTTCATAAGTTCACAACGCCAAACTGTCAATGTCAGATGTTTTATTTCATTTCTGTAACAGAATATATTAGTCTGGAGCGAACAATTTGCACGATCACGAAAACGTTGAGATTGTTATAAAGATCTCTTATTGACGATGGTACATATTTCTATAAACAATTTTTAATTTATTATAAAAAAAACTTGTACACGAAACTGAATTGGCTTTGTATCACAGAATAACGTGAAGTTTCCCCTTTCATTACGATTTGAATTCACCGAAAGCCGACATATTATCTGTATTGATGCATACGTTAGCACATTTCACCGAAGTACTTACGAAAACAAGACATCAGTACAATCGTCAAATTTCATCCCTCGGGGCTGGCAACACCATCGCACATCCCAAGTTCATTTTCCTAGATTAAGCTACTTTTAGGAAATAAGGGTTTAAAATATTAAGGCATTTGTAACTTCAACATTCTGTGTTGCTATTTATTAAAAAACTCATATTTTCGTGGTCTACAGTTTCGGTGAGTAATGTAACCTTTTTGTGGCAGTATTGTATTTTTTAATTAAGCACAAAGGTTTTATTATGACGGCTTCTTTGTTTCGCCGATGGATGGTTGTCGCGCTATTTTTTTTTAACTTAAGCCTTCGTCTTAGATAGGTTACAATATAATATGTAGGTGTTTATATATAAGGCAGACGCGATAATGAACAATCCTCAATGACTTTGGAATCTTGCTTTTATATGGACGGCACAAAAACTGATACTTATATAGTTTTAAATTCATGCTCAATACATCGTTCGCACAAATCGACGCATAAATGTGAACTCAACACGACATTAGTGATTTTTAAATGTTTACAGTCGCAATTTTGTAATATACGGGCAACAGGCATATCAGTACCTCCGAGATACTTTGATCGCACAAGTTTAGTTTGGGTTCGACCCTTGTCATTGAGCAAACTTCACACGCATCTTTATATAAGAGTGTTTCGCATTGTGAGTGTTGCGTTATCTGTTCAAAGTTGACAGCTGTCAAAATTTGGCGGGATCCCCCGCGGTTGAGGCACCGGTCACATTGGACAGATAAACAATTTGGCAAATGGAATAGCTACGGTCTGCTAGATGTACGCCTAGGATATAAGACTTTTTTAAAAATAAAAGTTGTTTTCTACTGTAACGGCTTCTTTTCAGATCGGTGTACTATAACATACGGTTTTGCATTATGTATAATATATTATAATTAATATGGTATGATATTTAATGAATAGTTTGATGATGGCTCCTATTTGGTTTATATTTTGTATTCAGACCAATTTTTCTCACTTTTACATGGACTGCCATATATACCTATAACTTATTGTAATCCTTACATATATAGGAAGGGATGGTAATTGATTAATTGTTAACAGAATTAAGTAATTGTTGAATATTAAAGGGTTTTCATTGAGCGTTCTTTGCACAGTAATAGCGGTATTAATGCTAACTGAAAATTATTTAATATTTGTTAGATGATAAAGTTTTCGAAATTGTATTCTTGTCTATACCTTGTTGCTATATTCTACTATGGGCCATCCGTCAGATTACAAAAGTAGCTTTTCTAAGAGTCATGAACTTCATACACGTTTCTACCGTAGACTTAAATGTGGTTGTTCGTTAGTTGAATATAACAACTGGGTTCCGTAATGATAAGGATCTTGGCTATATGATTGAATCGTAAAACAGTCTCCTTCTAATATGAAATAAAGAATTTGTTTAAGTTAACTTTTATTTGCTAGTCCACATCTTTGATATGTTTAAAAATAATTATTCTTAGTGGTGTAATACTAATTATAATGTATTGTGTAAAATATTTTTTTTTAGTTATTATTATCAATAAATTAAAATTTGTTTATTTTAATGCCTGTTTTATTTCGTTTTCCAATATCCTGTTTATGATTGTCATTAATATGTTTAGAATATACATCGATGAATTGGTAACCTAAATTAGGGGAAATTTAAAAAATCACTTATCAAAACACGATTTGACGCCTTATCAACATTCAAATACGTTGTAACGGCATATATATTTCTTTATTGTGGAACTGCAGAATTGCTAACTATTGTTTATTTCAATTATATATTAATTATAATAAAAGGTAATTATACGATTTACTTTAAATAATAAAATACTAAACGATTGAAATTTTCTGAAGATAGAACTGATCGTGTGGTCAGTGAACCACAACCACATGTTATAAATTAATCTGACAGATTTCAACTGTACCACTGCCTATGTGGTGTGGGGCAGACATTTTTGCGTCTTTTTTTCTTAAAGCATGTAAATGATCAGATTACTAGATATAATATGTAAAATTATCATGTTTTATATGGTAAACTCGGTAAAATGTCACTATTAAAAAAACTAAGTTTACTTACGAAATAGCGGTTTAGTTCTGCTACTCCCCACTGTGGCGCTGTATTAAATAATTCCGTTTTCAACGGTAGTAACGGGCATAGAAAACTTTACTCTCGTTTAATTTCCAATTCTACAGAAAATATTACAATTATTATAACACCATATGCCTATATTTCCTTATATATATAATAGCATAAAAGAAATCAGTCATAAATAACAAAACCAAACATTATTCCTTAAAGGAGGTTCTAATTGATTTTCAAGGTCAAGTATTGACTTAAAAGAAAGTCATGATTCATTTGTTTATAAATGTATGTATGTCACACGGTTATGCATCGGTACATGACATCTCACGTTCCGTCTTCTAATACGCATACTGAGTTCCAAATGCATTGTTTTAGGTAGGAACTGTATTCTTTCGTATTTGCATAGTTATTAAGGACAAATAAGTTTAAATTATTAGTGTTTCCAAAAATATTTATTATAAACGTACATACATTTTTTTGTTAACTTAAACTTCTAATATTACATTATTTACATGATGTTTCGAGTGCTTTATGTGTTTAGTGTACCTAATGGCTTTTAGACTGCGAGTCTCATATCTGAGGTCGTAGGTTCGATCCCCGTCTGTGCACTAGTGTGGTATGTTAGCATTTAACTTTAGCTCGAACGGTAAAGGAAAACATCGTGAGGAAACCGGCTTGCCTTAGACTTGAAAATTCGATGGCGTATGTCAAGCACAGAAGGCTGATTAGCTGCTCGCATATTATATAAACAAAGGATCATGAAACAGTTACAGACATCTGCGGCCCAGACCTTAAAAAGTCTGGTTTTTTCTTATTACCAAGTACTTAATCGAATCTATAAGTAAAGTTGCTTGGAGGCAGTTATGATATTTTAGGAGAAGAGTTCTCTTTTTAGGAGATGTTTGGTTGTAAATAAATAAAAACTCCCTAATAACTTGCCGAGAAGAGGTTGAAGATGGAACTGAGTATATAAGCGTGTATATTGAATCTTGAATATGGAATGAATAATATTTTACAAAAATAGATACATTTGTATAAAAAACTTAGACTATCCTTAAAAGTAGTAATGACATGTTGACTTAAAACGTTCAGCCAATACGCGCAGGGTGTGGTCGAAAGGGATCTTTCGCTACCTGACTCGTGTTTCAACAAAAGCGAGGCGCGGCAAAAATTTGACCCTTTTCTGCGCGCAGCGGCTGAAGCGTTCGGATGTGCTCTCTTGAGATCACTATCGATATGCCTACAGCCTATGCGACAACACTGATAAAACTGTTCTTTTCAGAACACACCTGTATCTTACGCAAACGTACAACTGTTCTCTTCAGAACAATTTATTCGCGTATCAAACGACATAACGTAAACGTATAAACTGTTCTTTTCAGAACAATTTATTCACGTATCAAACGACATAACGTAAACAGCTAATTTGGTCACCTACAATATACATAAAAATTTCATGAACCCGGAATTCCCGAGTACGGCTTCTGATGATGAGCAACACTTTGATAGGATAAGTCTGATATTAGTTGGTAAAATTACAAAGGACTACTTTAAGGATAGACTTGGAAAAAATTTGATCGAAACATCGATAACTTGTTTTCACAATTTTCAATTCAATTGCATAATCTTAATATACAGGGCGTCCCACGGCGATGCCACACGGAGGGAAAGTACCTTAAATATTAATGATAGGATATTTTACTTAAAGAAGACATCGTTTAATTTTTAATAATAAGTAGAACTACATTCACAGATTTTTTAAAAATCCCCTACCTCAACCAGGAATCGAACCCGCCAAATGTGACAGTAAAATTACATGTATTTTATAATAGCGTTTGAAAGGGCTTATGAGTAGCCCTTTCAAACTATCATTTCAATTATTTTTTCCTTAATAACCTAGCATATTAAATGAAACTAAAAACATAAAATTTTACATTTTATTTAAAATTTTGTTCAGAGAAATTTTCTCTGACTTGGCCATGCTTCCTACAATTAACATTATCATTTCAAAGTTCTACAGACTTGAGATACGAGATTTCCGTGGTATAAGTACATGATAATAATAAATGTTACTGTCACATTTGGCGGGTTCGATTCCCGGTTGAGGTAAGCAATTTAAAAAAAACTGTGAATGCAGTTCTACTTATTATTAAAAATTAAATGATGTCTTCTTTCAGTAAAATATCCTATCATTAATATTTAAGGTACTTTCCCTCCGTGTGGCATAGCCGTGGGACACCCTGTATATATTTCTTGTGTGCGTGTGTATGTGACTGAACTCCTCCTAAACGACTGGACCGATTTAGACGAAATTTTTTGTGTGTGTTCAAGGGGATCTGGGAATGGTTTAGATTCACAATTTTGTCCGCTGGACAATGTTTTTTTAATTAATTTTCAATTTATTAGTTGTTGTTGATTTTGGAATGTTTTACATTGGACAGTCGACAGACGGCGCTACCATCGCAGTGTCAAATTTTAAATAATATTCGAATTTTAATTTTAGTCTGTCCCGAAATTTAAAAAAAGTTTTGTTATCATTGTGTTATGTAGTGTGTGACCATGTGCTGGATCGTTAGATATTGTCATAACATTTGAATAATAATTTTCATCAAAATGGCTTATTAAAAATTGAAATTTTGTAAGTAAAGACGTGTAGACAGGACAACGTCTGTCGGATCCGCTAGTACATATATAAAAATAAAAAGTAACACATTTTTATATGCTTCGTCTTACTTAGATATAATCATTTATCACCCTATTTTTGGGTTAATGATCTTTTCATTTGAATCCTACCCCGTTTATAACACTAGATTTCGGTTTTTAACAAAACATTTCGTATTATACTAAACATTTGCTCATTGACCCTGAATTTTATTTGACTCGTTAATTGTGTTGATTAGAGAATTCCAACTCAAATCTAGTTCAGGTATTTGCAAACATTCAATTAGTATTTGTTGAATAGATTTATTTTTCTATTTTCATAATTTAATATATTATGTAAAACTGTAATAAAATTAAGTTATCTGGTTCGTTATCTAACATTGTTATTTTTATTAAATAATCGGTTTTTTTTAATTCGAATTGTACGCCTTTTACATTGATAATTGCGGGTTTCAGCCCTTAGTGACACACAGTTTACAATATGTAAGATTAATTAAACTATATTTTACAAAAATAATTATATTGAGAAAAAAGCCAAAGATGGAGTTCATAAAACATATATACAAAAAGGTTCAAACATTAACTACAGAAAACAAACAAGAGAAATTATTAAATACATACAACTAAGTCATACCAAATTCGGCTGTGTTGTGTGATGGTATATGGTGTATGTGGGGTGTGCTTATGATGCAAGCTCAAGTCCAATAATGACCAAAACGCATCAGGTCGCTACGGATTTAGGAAGAATATATTCGAAATACCTACTCTTTTTAAGCCATGTAGTTAAATTTCAGTTAGAGCCTTGATAGATGCTTCAGCATACATTAAACATTGCATTGGCCGAGTGCATCTGATGGCCTTACAGGTAATGTAGATCAGGAAGCGAAAATATTATAAACAATTATAATCTTAAATCTTTGATATTAACGTTCTAACGATGCTATATTTTTTTTCATTCGGTTGTGATATTATTATCGACAAACCAAATCCAATAAGTGGAACAAATTGGTTGTTTCGTTGATCGATACTAAGTATTTCAGCGAATGTGTAAATAGGAGGAGGCTGAACAGTTGGTGTTTCGATGGCGAAACAGCGAAACGGGCGGGCGGAGTTGTGGAGTACTAATTTAGACTCTGGCAACTGATCGTCAGCTAGTGCGTCCATAATTACGATTCTTGTGGGATAATCCTGATATCAACTGATCTGTGCTGTCAAATAAGCCGAATGAATTCGTAAATTATATTGTCACTGTTTTATACACAAAAATTTAATTTATAATTCTCCAATCGTTTGGTTGCTGTTTGACCATCGATCTGGCATCGACTTCCTTTAAATTTTATTTGAAATCACAGGAGAATAGTTTTATTGAGGAACGTTGTTGTGTTACTCTAACCCAAGGGGTGTGGCAGATACTCACTGACTGGCCAGTAGAAGATGAAGAGAAGTGAGAATAACTAAAATAAAAATTAAATAATATTTTAAAAAATTAAATATATTTATCATGGAACCTAAGATAGAAAGGGATCACTTATTCCACGTCATTAAATTTGAACCTCTAGGCATCCCTACTAATCGGCAAAGAAGACAGAGGGTGTAGGCCGAGAAAAAAGCGTGCGTAAAAATCTCTTTTTACTTCGGTTAACTTTGTTAACGTCATTCAGACTATACTTTATCGCTGTAATTTGTAAGATTTTAGATGTCAGTATAGTTTGCATAAACCCAAAAATTAAACTGTCTGGAAAAACCATTAAACCTCAGTCACCCTACAACACATGAAGCTTTTCTGCGCATTATGCAATCCGGTGAGACTTATTTTAGTTAGTCAGAAAACTCCTCGCGTCAAACACACATCGTTTTTAATGTACAGTGTTTTTGTTGTGTCTTGTGATTGTGTCGCGTGGGCTTTGGCCTTACCATCTGACGAATAATTCACTTTCGTTGATTTGGCATTATGACGTTAAAAATATAATTTTTATTCATTACGTTATTTAGCTATACAATTTTAAGGGATTTTTAAAACGATTACTGGTAGGAAACGTTGACAAAACTTTTGAAGATTTGTTCTTGGGGATTCCTTTAACTAGTCATTTATTATCCAGTTGTCCATTATTCATAATATTATACAGACCACATATAATACTCGCTGATAATTAGTTAATGTTATTGCTATAACCTGCATAGTTTTAAAGATTTCTATCTTCTAGATTTAGATTTCTATCTATCTTTTTGTGTGCAAGTTAGATTTATACCTTTGCAACAATTTGATCTGGAATATTGTTAAAACGTCAATAAAAATGCTATTACAGTGTTTCTCGACTTCGTAAACAGAACATGAAATAATTCGCCTGGCAACGGTTTTTGTGCTATTTCTGTTTAAAATAGTACACGAGATTTTACACTTTATTTTATTCACATTACAGATCATCTTGCCTTGCAATCGTTTAGCTTAAAAATTTTAAGTAGTAAGTGATCTAAATTTTTAAGTCTCGATTTATCTTGAGCTTCATTCTTTTGAAAGGAAAACCATCTCTATTCTGATTTAAAAAGAATTCACTTTTACATGGCATTACATTTTTTGGCTCATACATGAAAATTTTGTCATGTCTATGTGTCTTACATTGACGTCAGTTGGTAACATTGTAGTGTCAAAGCGAAGTCATTAATAGTGAGAAAAACTAAAGTGTTTATAATATAGATATTTAAAACAGTGAAGATGATGACAATTAGTGAGAGTCAATTTTCCTCCAACAAAATGTCAAGTATCCACAAAATCAACGATCGAGTGGTCCACAAGGACGCTTTCGACGATGTCAAAAGCTCCTCCAGTGTCAACAGCACCCTCATTACGAAGCGTGGATTTAAGCCATCGGATATGTTTGATCCTCAAAAGAAGGAATTCCTTACCAACCTCAGTTATAAGTTGTTTCCTGTAAGTTGGGTAAGTTAATTTATTCCAATTAGTGCTAAGCTTCTAACCGGGTGTGGCGCAAGGAGGCATATTGGGCTCTTTAACATATCGTATGTATATTGCCAAAAAATATTTTAACGTTTAACTTTAACGTATAATAATAAACGTATTTTAAAGTAAGTAGGCTTATGAGTATTATTTTAATATGACGTTATAGATAAGCTAAATAAAGAAACACCACTAACTACAAAAGCATAAATTATGATGACCTAAGATGTTATGAATCATGAAAAATCTACAATGAAATACGTGGAAGACTATTGTCTTAATAAACAATTTTTACATCAAAGATTCGGTCGTGACTATTGGTCATATAAAACTATAACTTATTACGATTGCAACTACTCCTGGCGTATCTCCAGGTCTAGTTAAAATAGAAGAACCTTGAAGCCATAGACAATAGTTTATAGTCCATACTTTATATGTTATAGTAGGCGGATGTGATACAGTGGTAATTAACTATTCTCTTTGATATCAAAAAGAGATTTTAGAATAAGATAAAAGTAGTAAAATGATATATCTGACACTGTAAACACAAAATTTGAATCTAGCCGTCGATAAAAACGTACATTTCTTTGAATATATAAACAATGTAAGTCAATTAGTATTTATTATTTAAAGTAACTTCAACAGGACTTCTGGTTCTTTAACGTAGTTTTATCTAATTAACGGGGTTAATCATAAAGAGAGAACCTTCAGTAATGGGAAAGAAAAGAATGTCTATAGTAATAAGTTCAAAATTTAAAATTCTTCATTTGTCTGGCTTTGTACAATAGAATTCAGATTGAGGTCTCCCTAGTAAGTATAGTAAGTGTGTGACAGGGAAGTTTCGCTCTTCTTTAAATTTACAAAGTTTCAACAATGGTAACCAACACAATTGTTTTTAAAAACGAGGGTACTGTAAAAATAATCAATAAGTATATAAATATATTATGATGACTGTGTAACTGTGTGTGAAGAAGAAGACGAAACAAATCTAAGCGAAAGTGTGCATGAAAGGATGGATTAAGGGAAAAATTATATTAGAGTACATAACAATGCTTCTGTTTTGTTATAATTGTACCAAGCCAATGTTTAAAATTGTTTTACATTTGAGGTGTGTAAAATTATACAAGCTAAGAGTTTTAAGAATAAAAATTTAATAAGTATAGCGGCGCAGGTATTATTAGAAAATTTAAAAGTTATGATATCATCGTAGTAGTTTTAAACAGATTACCTTTGGTTAAATCAATAAAAATAGATATCTGATTAATTATTGTAAACCTTGGCACCGTATCAAAATCCTACAGGTGTAGGTCATGTCACTCACCTCTTCTAGTCTAGAAAGATTCTAGACTGATTTAGAAAATCAAAAAACTCTATCTGCTATAAGTTAAATATAAAAAATATTAAATATAAAATATAAAATAAAAGAAATATTTGCAATGTTGGTGAATTTATCATCACGTTATTTTGCTGCGTAGAAAACCCAAATCTACTTTTATTTAAAGACATATCAATTGATGAGAAGCAGACATGGCTCCATGTAACATTTCAACTTATTTCTCTGAAATAAACGTTATTCATACATTTATATAGTGCATCTTTAAACCAAGTCAAATCCATTAAAATTTATTGCAGAAATTAATTATTGTAATTTAACAGCTGGTGATTTTCTTAATTATTTCTAGTATCAAAATGTCGCGAAAGAGCACCTGTTTTATTTAAACTGCGCTTGATGCGGCAGTGATCTGAATTTTAATCTGCCGGACATCGAACCCGAGTAACTGACGCCAACACGGTTAAAAATAATATTTTAAAAGTTCAAATTCAATGACCCCGGTTTTCAAGTACGAAGCAAAACAATTGTGAACTTTTACCAGTTACTGTCTGAAGTGTTTTCGAATTCTTCTAAGTAAACGTATAAATATTGTTTTTGAGAATAATTTAATGTAATGTTTCTTACAAATACATAATAAATCGGTTTAAATTATTTTATTTGTGAATATTTTTTTAAATAGTACCCTCTTTTTTAAAAGATATTTCAGAAATTCTATTTATAATTACTATTCATTATAGATAGATAGAATAATTTTGAAACTTGTCAGGAAATGTGTTGAGATTTCACTCATTGATCATTCAACGCTCGATTCGTCCCCATTCCAAAACAAAAAGACACAGTTTGCTCCAAAACATCGTGTCTGTTGGGTTTGGGCCAAAAACTAGTTATTTATTATGTATGTAGATGGATCTGTTTTGGAATCGTATTGTTAAACATCAAATGAAATAACAGTAGCATTCTTGCAAATATATCTGAAAAGCAAACAAATAAAATATTATCGATCTTATTATAAATCGTGAATAATAATAAGCAACTTTAGCCCTTTTTTTTAATAAGTTGAAGCAACTTCATTTGCCAAGTAATTTACGGAATAGACTACATCCCAATATTAAAATGGGATAGAAAAATACTAGATAATTGGACAATAACTAAACCCATAAAAAAAGTTATCAAATTTCATTATTCTTGTTTGGTATCACTATATTTAGGAGATATATTTGTCACCCTTCGATAAATTTTAGAGTTATTCGTTATATTAGCGCAATCGAGTAAACCGTCTTTTCCACAACAATCTCCTAAATTAAAATAATTATTTGAATATACAGAATGACGTCGAAGTGATCCAGGATCCCTCCATACAACTTCCAGAAGAGCCGCTTGTAAGACAAATAATGTTAAAATCATTTTGTAAATATTCACGGGAGAGTGTAAATAATTATGCGTTATAGCTAGAGACGTATACTTTACGAACACTTTTTCACATTTCAGACTTAGTGTTATGTTATGCTAATGAATGCATGTAATATTATCTGTTCATTAAAAAGAAAATATATCTCAAAAGAAACTGTGATGTTTGCTAATGCCAAACAGATTGTGCCCCAGATTAACGGTTCAATTTTCTTTTAAATGCATGTGAAGGATATCTATATTTTAACTTTGCGACTTATATGTACTAACAAACTAACGACTCCAAATCTTTTTTTATCTAGTTATCTTATACTTCTAAATATAGATTAAAAAGCCTTAATTGAAATAAGGACGCTAAGTCTATTCTCTTGATTGATTTGTAACAGCACCGAAAGACTGAAATCTCTCACTTAGAAAATCCGACTAAAATCGGATTTTGTTATAATGTTGTTAAATTTCTAAAGTCAGAATGAAATTGCAACTTGCATGTCCCATACAGAATACATTATCATTACATTTATACATAAACCATACCACGATTAGGCTTTTTTTTAATTTCAATTAGAAGGTATTAATATATATCCAAGTAATTTAAAATTAATGTTTGTTATTCGTAAAGAAAACTGTAATCATTACCGGCAAACCGCTATTTTTACTGTCATAATATTCACAATAAAAAATAGTAGGTAATCTCTCTTTTACAACTTCCAGGACGACCTAGATAACAAACCAGTCATCGTGGGAGACAAGGAGGTCGATCTAAACAAGATCTTCACTCCAGCGGCTGATGCTGAAGAGCATATCATTAAGAAAGACCGCAAATTCGGTAAGTAATATTTTAATATAAAACCTTTACGGATATAAATGGCTGTACGGAAATAAATATAGGCTGTAAAGCAATCAAGACGTCGAGTAAAGTAGATATGTAATTAATTAAATATTACATTTTATTTGTATCTATTAAAACTAGTAAACTTACTTAGACCAACTTTATTTTACTTTATAGCTAGCCATATTAAAAAATTTGGTACTCCCATTTTCATTAAAACAATGAAGTTATTTAACATTAAATGAAAAGTAATTAAATGTTTGGACACTTCCTTAGCTTAAGCTTTCCTTTTTGAGTTTTTGACACTGCAAGTTTCTTAATCCCAATTGATCTCGAACAAACAGACAACATGGCAGACATGTTTGAACGGACTCGTGAAGTGGCTCATGTGGATGACGTCATTTCCGTTTTTGTTGATGCAATAATAATGTTAAATCCGCATTTAATCTTTAAGTCATATCGTACACTAAGCCTTTGCTTAAAGTTGTTACCAGGTATAATGTTTTTTCCATGTAAAAAAATCTATTTTGTTCCACAACTGAGCGTTTTTTAAAGCAGTTTTTTCCGCGCACCACCACTTTGTGGAACCGGCTGCTAAATCAAGTATATCTGAATTAATTGGACTTAGTCCTTTACAAAAAGAGCATATCAATTTTTCAGAGGCCGGCAACGTTTTAAGAGGCCCTCTGGCACTGAAAGTATCCGTGGTGGTATCACTTAACATCAGGTCTACCTATGAGGTCTAGGTTTACCCCTGTTCTACAAACAAAACGCAAATTGGTACTGCACTAGAGTCTACATTTTCTAATGAGGCATTTAAAATTATATATTTTGCAAGTACCTTAATTATGTGTCAATAAGGAAAGACGTCCCTAAAGTACATTAACTTAATAGTACTACATAGAATAAAACTCGGAGTTTTTATAAGAAAATCATGAAATTATCCGAACGAATATAATAGCTAATTCTGAATACATATAATGTTTGTGCATTTGGCAAAGCGCCATTCTAATGTTGTATACTTAGAAACGTTTCTAACTCCTAACATTTTACGATTATATGTTTGAAATACACAGTCGAGCCTACTATAGAAATCTTAACAGCGATTTCAATAAAGAACTTATGAACAAATATTGTATTTTCGTTATTTCAATAATAAATGGACTATCAAACCCTAAATGAATTATTCATTTCGAACCAGCCGTTCGTGAGATAAGCTAGTTCGGACAAAATATATTTCAGCTGTATGCATAGGACAAAGGATAAAAATTGTTTTATTATAACCGAACTGCTGATACTGCGTACACGCAAAACGTGGTCAATGCCGTATTATCTTATCGAATTCTTATCAAACTAGGACCAAGTTCACTGCTGACTCCACTTTTTGTTATTGAGGTCATGTTATTAATTAAACAAGATTTATTGTATTTCACAAGGTCTTAAATATACTTATAGGTAGGTCAATAAATAAAGCTTCATTCTCACAAACAGAATATTATATGTTGGCAAAAAACATTTAATCACAAGTATAACTAACTAATATCTCTTGAAACGAAATGTGATCTTTCTTTTTTTACCTGATAATTCCAGAAAAAACCTTCGCATCATCAGCCTTCTACGTGCCAGGTGTTCATCCGACGGTAAGGGAACAGATGGACCTCGCGAGAGCCATCTCCAAGTCCTTATCTGATTCCAGTAACCAAATGTCCAAGGGGCAGAGCATGTATGTCAATCGGAAGAAGCGTTCTGTCAAATGGGTTCATGAGGGACGAGGTAATGGCAAAAATGTATTAAGTATACGCGATTCGCATTCCTTACCACTTTAAAAAAAAATAAATCGGAATCAGTTTACAATTTCCGCAGTTTCTGCAAACACATTAAGTATAAATTAAATTGTTTTTAATTAATGTTTAAATAGGCCTGTAATCTAATGTTACTTACTTATCCTTGCTTAATCTTAATATGTCATGGACTGAAGACGCAATGTAATAACAATAAAAATTATTATTTGATATTATTCTAACATTTTCTATTATCAATTTCAGGAAGAAACACATCAAATACTTCACAAACACCAACTCCGGTCGCCAACCATGACACGCCATACCGCCCGCCATCTAGTTTGCGTAACCAAAAAACTTACCCGAAATCAGCGCTAAAACATACTTCAAATATACCAAAAATGGAACCTTTTCCAGTTACATCGCCTATTATTAAACTCGAAAATGTAGAAATTCCAGTACCAATGGCACCCACAAAGTTGAATGATGTCTACGCTTCACCAAAAAGCCCGCGTTTACCGCTTGTCAGTGGGCCCAATTTCAATGTAGCGCCAAGAGGTTGGGGGGAAATGCAAAATTACTACAGACCGGTGTCGCTAGATGGAGTTGGACAGACAACGCGCGGTTACACAGATTATTAAGGTCATTTGTTAATGTTTAATTTAATTTTTAAATTAAATTATTTTAACAATTATAAACCATAGAGAATGGAAGAAATTATCTTGCGAAGAAAAGCAGAAAAAGCTTTTGTAATTGACACAGTGTCTCTCAGTTTATTGAACGTTGCGCGGCACATGATAAAAACCTTGTTTTGGTCTGATTCTGACCTACGATGCATCAAATTATCTTTATCTTTAAGCTTTTTTTATAAGATGTTTTAAAATGATTATTGTTATTTTTCAATGTTATATTTAGTTTAAAGTTTATTTATGTAAACTGAACTTAAAATAACTACTCAGATAAATGTTCCTTAATAGGACCTTACATAACTCAGGCCAATTTTAAATTGTAACTGTTGAAAATATATACTTAACATCGTATTTTTATAAATACAGAGAACAGTTTATACGTCTTTTTAATATACACTTTTATTCTAATAGAAAGTATTTTATGACATTTATACCTAAACATTTAAGATATAAAAAAAAATTATACAAAAAGCTAATTAAAGTTAAAACTAGTCAAGACAATTATTTATTATATTGTGTTGTGTATTGTGAAGTTTCCGTTAAGAACCAAAAATCCCGTTGATATATTTTAGTAATAAGTAAATACTGTATTATTAAGGTATTTAATAAAAATTAATATCAAAAATCTTTGTTTAATTGATTAGATTTTACACAAAAAGAAATTAATCTTATTTTATTTTACTCTTTACATTGGCTTTGTTGGCACTTGCCATTGAGCAAAAAAAATATGATTGCCTTATGGATATAGTTTCGACATACACAATTCATTGCTTGTAAGGTACAGAAAAACATCGTTAGGAATCCGGCATATCTTCAGATGTTTTCCTGAGACTTGGCACTATGAATCAACGTTTTACGGTATGTGTTAGGCTGTGTGAGCTATAAGGAATGACCAATGAAACAGACAGAGAAGTTTGTCTGCCCCATATCCCACAGGGGTATTACGGGACATGAAGTACGTACCTTAAATATTGGATATAACAATTTTACATAAAGGAAACTTTCGTAATAAACAGCAAAACAAAAAAAAATGTGCTGCTAAAATTTACAACCTATATATGTCCTACAGTTATCTAGAAAGTTCAAAGTTCCAAGCCACTTTCTATTATACTAGGACTAGGACCTATTTCCTGATTCTTGTCTATATTATTTCTTAGACCTTTAAGTTAATTATAATTCGTTATTAGAAAGTTATGAATGTTTTTGATATGAAAATGTGGACTACCTTTTTTCGACTACAAAATTAAAATAATAATTAGATCCTATATATTACATAACAGACACCTATTCACCAGAGCAGTTTAGTGGCTGTAGCGTGTAGATCTTGCTGAGGCTACGCGTTCGAATCATGGCTGTGTACCAAAGGAATTTTCTTACTGTGTACGCAATTACTCCTACGGTGAATAACAAATCGTGTGGAAATCGGCATTTCTTAGCCCAAAAATCGAGGACATGTGCCACACAGAAAGCTGATCAAATACGTGTCTACAATTTTTTTTTTATAGAACTGGCATAGGGCATCGGGAACAGGCTGAAATTTCACCAATTGATAGTTAAGTGATTATGTTATGTGATAAATGGACACTCAATGCCAGAGGACTCGAGAGTGCGTTCTGCAACTGTGGTTCATCATCAACGGTCGACGTGGCAAAATTCGAATTCCACCCGCATTCGTCTTTCCACAACAGAGCATGTACACTCAGTTGTGCCACATTAAAGGTTGTTTTTACATAAAAATAACGAACGAAACAAATATTTCAATGGGTAGCTGGTTTAATAAGGAATCAGCTACCCACTGAAATATTTCCGAACTAGTTCACGGTACTATTTCAAGATAAGAGTGTATCAATCTATAAAAGGCCGGACACGCGCGTCAGAGCCTAAAAACGACTTATTGGATTCATTCTTACATTAATTAGTTATGTAAACATATAAATTACGCGTTAAACAAGGTTAAAATGTTTACTTATTGATTGAAAGGGATTTAAAGGTAAAAAAATATCATTTGTATATCCGTCAAAGTGATATTTATACGTTCACAGTGATTGGAGATGCTTCTTCATAAAATAACTAACATTGGCAGAGGATTTGGTACAAGCCAGATCACGTGTATGTGATTTGTAGGTTCGTGACTTGTGAAAGGACTTTGCAAAGGCGAACAACGCGGCGATGTTGGTCGTAGGCTGTATTAAAAGAAATATAATAAAAGGGTCTACTACTAGGCGGGTTACTTCTAATTAATTTGCGTTATTTGTTTTAAAATAAGTGTGGTTTGCTCGTTTGCTATTTGAAAAGAGTACCGAGAGTTTTTTACGCCAGCTATTTTTCTCGGCCTCCACCCTCTGTCTTCTTTGCCGATGAGTAGGGATCCATTCATATTTAAAACTCATAGGGTTCAGCCTGCGTTTGTAATGTAAGCGGAAAAAATGTAATTATTTACGACATCACATTAGAAACCTCAAAAATAACAGTACATTTACAGGGGCAATTTAGAGGGACATAGGGACAGAGAAAGCGACTTTGTTTTATAATATGTATTGATAAACATTTCTTATAATATATATTATAATAGAGATGTTGTACTCCGTCAGATTGTAGTCTTACTACATCTACTCTCCGACCACAATATAAAAAAGCAGGATAAACGAGTGGGTTTTCTTAGCTTACCCAATTTTTGAACAGCTCTTGAGACCCACCTTATATAAGAATTCGAGCTATGATAATTTCTGCTTTTGATACTCGATAAACGAGGTTCATTCCGTTCAATTTCCAAATGCGTTTACGAATCGCTTCTAAAGTTCACAATAGAAACATCTTTTGTTACTTTACTATTACATATATTGTTCGTGTATAACCTTTCATGACTTTTCATACTACACAACGTATTTTAGTTGAGTCTGTCTTTAGCAGTATACACACAAAATGTTCAAAACATCTTGCAAATGTCAATAATGTAATAAAAAAATTACATCAGAAAAACCTGTTTAATTTTATCGGAAATATAATTTAATGAACTTGTATTAAAATTCCTTGAAAACCCTCAGTTTGATACGTTTCCGTATTAAGGCAGTATTAAATAGTATTTTCTCGACGGTCGCACAGTGGCTTTCTTTAAGACTTGATTTTAGGGTACCACTGTCTACAACAAAATCCATATTAAACA
The DNA here is from genome assembly GCF_905147795.1 of Pieris rapae. Lineage (NCBI taxonomy): Eukaryota > Metazoa > Arthropoda > Insecta > Lepidoptera > Pieridae > Pieris > Pieris rapae. Next base: position 2,110,875 of record NC_059526.1, on the reverse strand, counting down.
CTAGAACACAACATGACAGATCAATCTAAAATTAAAGCGAGTTTGCAACCACCTTACGCTCATAGGTTTTTAATTAACTTCAGGGCGTTGACCTTCAGATCTGCTACAAAATAACGCGAACATTCTGCGCCAATCACAGCGAATCAATTGTAAAATCCGGCTATACAATCGTCTTTTGTTTTCTTATACTACTTTTAAAAGATCAACCATGGGATTTTTTATAAACATCCGTAATTTAATGAACTTCTATTGCATCTATTTGTGTTCATTATCCACTGACTTACATAATTGTAATGTACGGATCATTTTAATACATAATATTTTCGCGCTTGATTCGCACACGTGGGGACCATACAAACACGTTTTTGTTGGATTTCAGTACGGTTTGAACCACTCGCATTAGAGGTTCGCTGTTTGTGTAATGTTTCAATAAACGTAAGTATTTATTGTGCAGTTTAATCAAAGCAAAGGTTAATACGTGATTTAATTTTGATTCGAATCTAATTTTTTAATTTTGAAGGAAGGTTTATTTATAATATCATTTAATCTGAGCTGTTAAAGTCAAAGGTTGATATAAGAGACTTAGATTACATATAATAAAAACGCGATATAGCATATTAAAAGCATACTACTGTGTGGATTTCCCATCTTTGAATTAGAATTTCCCATGGGAATTAATGATAGACGGATAACTAAATGTAAATCCTATTTTAGGACTTAATTTGTTTCTAAGACATTTCTTTGAATTGCTGAATTATTTATATGTATAAGTTAATACATATTGTAGTTTCAGATGTAACATATATGCTTAATTTAATAAATAAAAATAAATGTCCTAATTGAATGGTCATAGTAGATACTTTGAATTCATCGCGGATATAACAGCATATTTATGTTTGGCTGAACAATTAAAAAAAAACGTTTCTGTCCATCTGGCATCTAATCCGCATTGTTAAGCGAATCGGGAAGTATTTGCTTATATAATTACTATTAAAAACTGAAATTGGAATTGTTTTTTAAAATATATGCCTATCGAAATTGTTATGTATTTTAAAACAGATAGATTGTAACTTATACTATCAAAAATTATAGTTTAATAAATATATAGTTTTTGAAAGAAAAATGTTTTACATTAATATTAATTTAGTTGGTTCAAAATTAAGTTCGGTACAAATAACGATACACAATAATGGTTAAAACTTCTTATCGCAGCGATAACGTGCTTCCGACTATTTTGATCTTCTAACCGTAAAATTTTTGCATTCAAAATGAGTCAATTTAACCACTGTTATATTTTTTTGTACATTGCTCAATAATGGCTTAATATAACATAAGAATTGGTACCCATATTAACTATAAAAATATAAATAAAAAATATAAATATAATTTTTAATTCAAAATTCAATATTAAAGTTCAATTAATTTAATACATAAAGAATCATTTATGTATCGCTAATTAATCTCTGCTAATATAATTTCTAATAAATCACAGAATCCCTTGTATTGTTCTAAATACATATTCTGGATATATAAAGCAAAAAAGTTAATCTAAATTGGTAGACAAACTTAATACAAGCTTTTTTAAATAACAAAGGACAAACAGGCAGGAGCCTCACCTGAAGTGATATTGCAATGGACTTACATTGCAAGAGGGCTTGCAGTGCCGGACTTTTAAGAATTGATACTCTCTTTTATTGAAGAACGCTAAATCCAGTTGCCTCAGTACATCAAAATACAAATATCACACTATTTTTTTTCTAAAAGATCTTTACTGGAGGTGCCCGTCAGTCTCAAAGCGTGTCTTGTCCTGTGTCAGATGAAGCAACTCTTCTGCAGTCGCAAAACCACTTCCTAACGTTATCAAGACTTTTTGCTTTACCACGCCTTTTACCCTGGATTTTAAACATTTTAATTGAAGGAGGTAAATTTATTTAGAAGATATTTCATACTCTTTCTGGAAAAAATTAAAGAGGTTTTAGTCTTTTTGGCCTTAGATTGGCCGATCTTGAAATGGGTCTTATGAAACGAAGGATACGTTGCATTATTTTAGAAGTCATAAGCTCCAACTCAATCTTACCAATTATAACTTAAATTTGCGTATGTACTTGTGTTTTGAAAACCCCCTAAAATCTCTTTGAAACATCTTTGGACCGATCTGTCAAAGCCAATCTAAAATATTAAAAATACAATTAAAAACAAATTTCCTTATTTTTTAATAAAAAACCCATTCTTAACAAAAACTTTTCTTGTAATTTCCGCTTGTTAGTCACTTATTGAGACAGGAAAATCATTAATTAACACATTTATAAAAGAAATACAAATACAATTCTTTTGGTAAATTTAAATAGACCTGATAATTGTTTTTCTGTATTATGTACAAAATGTTTGAAGTCGTAAGTCGTGTCTTTGAGTCGTAGGCAGAATGGGCGCGATACTGGTTCATCAACGCATTACACCGTGTAAAACCTTCATGTATAAGATCAAAGATCGGCATGTCAACCACAGGTGGCCTACAAAGAACCATTTATTATTAAAAGTATGAAGCAAAAAAAAACAAATATGTTATATTTACCGATGTTGTATGGCACTTTCTCTATTTTCTATTGCAATTTTACAAGACTTTAGATATTTCGCATATTCAATGTAGCTGGGGTAAAAACAGCTAAACTTAATTGTAGTGAAAGCTGAAGTAAGTGCTAGCTAGGTTATTAGGCATATACACATAGTGCGTCTGGATTTTGTATGAAACACCCATTTAAAAGGCGTATGAAAATCTACTATTAGGACTGACTTATGAGAGTCTACTTGTCTCCAACAATCGCTTTTAATAATTTTAAAAAGTAGTAAATTAATATTTGTTAGTTCCCGTGGAATCACTAATAAGTATGTCGATATTTTATGTTATAAAATTGTTAAATTAATAATAATTATATATATTTTTTTATAATTACTCTTATAGAGTATTGGCCTTCTCCAATTGGTTCCATCTCTCTCTGTCTGGAGCATTTTTCTTTATGTTCGTCAGTCGAACTCTTGGTCCATTTTGATAACATGTCGTAAATATTTTTTTAAATTAAATAGAAACAAACTACCATACAAAACAGCCAGAGTAAGCAACATTCATTATTGCTTAGATTACTCATATAATCTTTAAAAATACTTAAGTGAAATTTACAAAAATATTGAATGTATCCTTTCTACGTTACTTTTGCTTCGCCTAAATTATTTAAGTGTATTCAGTTGACATTTGAAATCACTTCAGCCATATAAATATGGGATGTGAATTGCGTGGGTTCACAAATAACCATAATGAAGCAGTTTTTACATATACTTGAAGGTTTGGTATACTTTGAAGGTGACTTTGCCCTTAAGGTCATTCTAAGGGCAATGCAAAGAGCACAATGAATATTCCTTATAAAAGTCTTCAAACCTCATTAATATAGTTGTGTTAGCAAATATATTTTAAATAATTTTTCTTATTACAATTTTAGTATATGTGACCCAATGGGACTGCAATAGAAATTTCTGTGATGATTTTTGGTTTTATCGGTTGCATTATGGATGAAGTTTTCTGTCACCGTAAAATATGACTCATGATTTCCTGGCTAATTGTTTTAAATATCGTAAAATTAATACATATTTAAGTCGTCTTCCATTATATAAAAACACAGCTCTTTCTATTATAACTTTTTTAGAAATCACATAGATATTGTTTTATTTGATAGTTTATTATATTTGGCACTGACACTTCCATACAATGTTTTCCATGACATCATATACTCACACATACATATCATAATTGTACTTAGTACGTCTACTATTCTCATGCAATAAAGTAGGTGATCAAATTACTAAGTATTTATACTATTAAATGCAGTCTAGAATACATATAACAACTAGATTTATTTCATAAAGGAACTCTTAGGAACAAACTTAATGGTGAGAGTCTGAAAGCACTTGATCTTAGTTTGTTTATATAGATAATAAAAATGTCACCGTGACCACGCACGCTGTATAGCACGCGAAACGTCGGATAAATTTAAAATTATATTAAATAATTATAAGTTCAAAATAATACATAGCTTCAATCCGGTAAAAAAGTGTTTTCTTTAAATTTGTAAAAGCCATGTAATAAAAGATAATACTAACAATAATATAATTATTTAATTACAAAACCTAGGAGAGTCTCATTTTGTAGTATATAATATAATTTTCAAAAATTGTCCATCAGTGCCTAATACATGTCTCTCTATCATCTGGTTTCAGATATATATAAATAATAAGTTTATATACAAAAGTTAAGCTTCAACAATGGTTAGCTGTCCCATTTTCATGTCTTAAGGTCGTATTTGTTCCCCAGAAGTTTCTTGACCTTGACTTTTACGTCTGCGATGATGCTTTGGGCTGCATTATATTTTGCCTTGGAAATTCAAGTTGACAGTGAATGTGATCCATCCGAAGCGTATTCCTACTTCAGTCGGGATTTTATAGTTTTATCGATTTATGGCCCATAGTAAATGTATAATATCTAAACGTATAATGCAAAAGCACGAATAAACATGATTCGAATACCTTTATGTACAAATAGACTTCATATATATATTTATTCACTAAATTATATAATTACAGTACTAAACCAATACTATACAGTCGAAAAAGAAAGAAATATGTATAATGTAATATTAAACTTATAAAAATTTCGCTAAGGTTTTAGCTTGTTTATATATTTCGCGCTATAAATCAAAATGTCAAGTGTAAGTTGTGTCACGGAAGGATTATGAAACTTGTTCTGTGCATCCATCATGACACGATTTCTCCTAGCGTCCGTTATGACGTAAGTCAAAGCCTACAGTTACAGCAAGTGGCAGTAGCCTTTCTAACATTACAAAAAGGAAATATTTAATTATTTTATTTTACAAAATTAATTCACTTATAAAATCACGAAGAACAATGAAAAATATTCCAAAAACGGAAACAAATATTTTGAGGACAGTTTGTTATTGGCACTTTTATTTAATTCATGTGCTTGCTAGTGAGTTGTCTATTGTTAATAAATTCAATGGAACGTTTAAAATTAAAAATATAATTAAAGTTGTAAAACATTACGCAACTATTAAATAGTCATTGTACAAAGAACGTTATATGTGTTGTACAATCTTACAACTAACTAACTATATTCTAAAACAAAACATGTAGACAATATATAAAGCCAAAATATATTACATAGATAAATAATAAAATATGAAACAGAAAACATAAGTAAGTACATTTATAGACAAAAAGAAAAAAGTTAAAATAAAACTGAAATTTAACATTAAACAAACACACATGGAACAATTGCGAATATCTTGTCGCATACATTGTAGGAATTCTGATAGAAATTAACGACAGAAAATAATTCTGACATTAATAATATCGGGCAAAAATGATAAGTCTTGCTGACTCCATTGACATACTAATTAGTCTAAATTATAATATTTGCAAGAATTATTAGCTATTGAAACTTTGATACTGTTTAAAACTAAAGACACAGACTTTTACAAAATAAAGCTATATATACAATTTATGTTTTTATTTTTATATATGCTTTAGCTGTTATGTCAACGATTTTTTCATCTTAAAAGATTCCAAGGCCTTATACTAGTTTTATTTGTTTGATTGGGGTGTTGTCGATTTTGTAAATGGATTGTATTTACGCGAAAAAGTGATCAATTTTTTAATTTAGGTATATCTTCAATTCATATATTATTTCACCTATTTATAGTTGTATGTATTTCAGTATAATTAACTAGTCAAATTAATCTATCACAAGTCACTTCGCTCCATAGTTCGGCTTCACAAACCATTATTCACAATTAGTAATACTGCAACTTATATTATAAGCCAAGTAACATACAATTGTATTCTATGTTATAAAAATGTAAAATGCCTAACTTTTTTATTATCTGTACTTTATGGTTCCTGGGTCATCGAGTTGCTTTATATCATAGAGGATTTTAGTTTTACTCTATACCCCTCGCGTAGAACAATGGAATATTATTGAATGAATGCAATCTAACAGTTGAAGAGTTGCCTACGTCAGGCTATACTCTCGGGACATGACTCCAATCATTTAGTTATAAAACTAAGAAAGCATGAGTGAGCGAAATGTATAGCTTTGGCTCGTATATGTACTTTAAACTACGCTTTAATAATTAATTAAGTCTTTCTCATAATAATTGGATTTCTAATAATAATTGGAGGCACTTTGTTAGTAAATTTAATGTGATCATTATACAACACACTGCAAGAAAGGCATCATCATTAAACAATTTTACAAATTATCATTGTGCACTGCCGGATAAGCCAGCATGGGGCCTCTAGTAAATTCTATCCAGGGCTCAGGTTTAGGCTTTTAAATCAGGGCGGACCTTTTACAATTTTTTTTGTTTTGGATTTAATATCGGCAAATATAGAAATAGTAACACGTTCAATTAGACTTATTTAAGCAAATCATAATATATTGTTGCTAGCTAGGGGATCAGATAAAAATTACCATAGATCTCGTCAAGGGTATATTTCTGGATAAATCAATGCCACAAAATACTATATAAGTACTAATCATACTTATTACGCACACTTCATACGTGGAATAATTGATACCATGATGATCTTATATTCCAAAATAAACGTATTTTTATTTTTTATATTTTTTAGTACTATATCACTTGTCTTCACTTTATCGGCACTTTATCTCTTAATATCTTTCGAAACTGAATTAATTTGTGCCGTTTCGGCTCGTGGAAAAATCTAGAAAAATTGGAGTCAACCCGTATTTGTATCACTATTCAGCAAAGTAAGATGATTAAGACATTCTTATAAAAAAATAAAATCTGGACGCTTGAAAGGTAGATGTGGTATGCTAGTCTAAATATATCAATTATAATTAAACATTTATTTATTTATCACTACATTTTCCTATCTTAACAGTAATGACTAATACGATAGAATTCCAAAATCCCACACCAACTATTCTAGATAAAAACATTAAAAAATTAAACTTATATTCCTAAATCTATCTATCCATAACTAACAATATAGCTAGCAACTCTTGTGAGCTACTCAGCCAGTGTACAAACAAATAGGTCTACCTCAAAAGAAACTCTGTTCACTATCCGTATTGCGCGTGAGTGGCGCTTTGCCAATCAAGTTGGCGCGGTACATCCAAAAGTTTAGACGTAAGTCTCAGGTTTCTATCTGGTACCCGTAGACCCAGCCTCTCCATTATATCCGGATTATGCATCCTACCCGTAAGAATCTTAGAATTAATTAAATTAAATCTTCTTCTGGCCTAGCTGGTCATTACATTACGGTAAAAATTTTGTAAAATACCTATTTATTTTTACGATTTAACGTCACGAATTCGAGTTTTAGATTTTTAGGTGGAAGTGAGGCAAGATATAGTACGCTACTGTGTAAATTAATATTTTTTTATTACGGGTACGTTGGACCGTGCGTTAAAAACCGATTTCGTAAATTCTTTCGAATAAACATTTTCATATAATTCTAGTTTAAACACTAGCTATCTGTATATTATGTGAATTTAAATTCGTAATATTTCTACATTGAAATCGCCCATGAATGAATAATAATAACATTCAATCAATCTGATTGTAGAATATCAATCACTCAATTGAAAAGCAGCGTTTAATAGAGAACTTATTTATAATTCAAACATTACGCTCCAACATTACAGTTTTGAGTAGTTTGTTTTTGTCCGGGGCCGTTTTGCCGTTTTCTCGGAATAGGTAGAAATTTAAAAACGTTATAATTTATGTACGAACAAACAATCTCCCCAGGGGTTATCCTCTGAGGCCATGTGAGGAATAGACCTAATGGACAATCCTCTCAAAGGAGGGAACGGTGATATTTCACAATTTCTCTATTTTTGTTACAATGAACGAAATGTACACGATCTCTTCGTGAAACGGAAAAATACATTGTGTTATTGATTGATTGATTAATTTCTAGTATATACTTGATATTGTGTGTAATATATGTGTTATGCGTTAATATGTTAAAATATATTACTTTTTTTAGATTGCCCGTTCACTGACAAGGGAATGCTGCCGTAGCAGTAGCCGTATGTCAGCGATGATCGAAAAAATGTTAGAAAACACCTTGGCCGATGGCGGGAAATGCCAGAGACAACGCGTATCCCCTTTTTTAAGACAGGTGTGTTTCTACTTAATCTGTGATAAATCTAAAGGCGGCTTGTATAATTTTAATATGGTAAACATAAAAAGCAGAAACGAGATCATCTAATATATTAAATAAATAAAAAAAACGAGCAAATAAGCCTGATTTTATTAATTATAAATAAATTTTTGGTGTAGAATTATATAGTTTATCTAGTACAGTAACAAAAAACGTCGTATTTTTTTATGTTGCTGTAATCGGGTCACATTTCTGGTTTCATTTCATTGAAACAGTTCAAAAACGTTTCCTTGGAAAGCTTTGCAACCGTCTACGTAGTTGGTCCCAAAGTTCTGTCACTGGGACATTAATATTTATTTCTAGGTCAACCTTACATAATAATACAGATAATATTAAGTGTTCCAAGTGTTTTATTATCTAGAAACACTATGTTTCGATTATTGTTGCTTATCCGTAGTTTAATTGTAATTACAATATAAAGTAAAATACAGCAAAATAATAAAAGTAAATTACAAATTACACTCTTTTAACTAAAGTACTCCTTTGTCTTTTATATCAAATTATGTTCACATTGAAATATTATAATGTACATATATACAACATATAAATATTCGTACGTGACTTGTCTTTTATCAACATAATTTATGTATATGTCGCAGCCAAATAGCTTAATTAACCGTTTAATTAACGGCCAAGCCTTTTAACTACACGGCGCCGTTTAACTAACGGCCTGAATGAAAATATTGCTTGATTGAAATTCACATTATTTTTGTCAGTAGACTATTTTATTTGTTGTTTTTTAACTTTGGAAAACACCATCAAAGTTGTGGTTTGCCGACGCCATATTGACAGTTTGAAGTTTCGTTTGAGAGTGGGCAGATAGTGGAAGTAAAATTAAATTAACAGTCAACAGGCTAGGCAAGTAATGAAACGTCATCGATCCAAGTCATTCATAATTAAGTTTGTTATGAAAGAGCTGGGAACCCTGACACAGGTATTTTTGTTTACTTAGAAGAATTCCCAAATGAAAATCGAATCACATGAAAATTTGAAATTGTTCGTTGTCAAATGAATAAACACATTTTTATTTTAATGAAGATTATACAACGTGTTTCAGGCCCTAGCAGTGAGCGGAGTAGTTATGTACATGATTGGTACTGGAGCAAATATAGCATATCCAGGAGTACTGCTGGAGCAGCTACGACAACCTGACTCTGCGTTACGTTTGTCGCCGGATCATGAATCTTGGATCGGTAGGTTACTCTTAGTTAAAGAGTAAAATCCTCTGAAAGACCATATTTTAACAATGTTATTATGTAAAATAACCAATTTCCTGTGTTTTCTATGTCTTTTGTAATAAATTAAATAGCATTTGTTACTTCGCTGACATATGTTATGTTAAGAATTCATAAAAATTAAGCATTGCTTTGTTTTTATATGGCTGATTGTGCGGATTTTTATAATTGTTCGATCTAAATGTTCCACGTTGCAAATAAATTATTTATTTATTGAATAACAAAGGCTTTTCTATGGATAAATAGAAAAAAATAGTGTGTACCTTTGTACACGTTACAAAAAACAACTAAAATGCAGTAGTGATAAATATTAAAATTAATCAAAAAGATTTTATTTAAATAAATAAATTATTAGTAAATACTATCACCGTCGTATATGAAATTGATTTGAAAACACCAAAATAATATTTATTTATTCATAATGTTTAATTGTACTGTTACGAAACACGTGTTCTAAATATAAAAATACTAGAATATACAACTTGAACATAGTTATCGATTTCCATGCCACCTAGACCTAACTTTACGCTGTCGAATTTAGATGTTGGTGTGCGCGCGCATCGTAAAAATTCACTCTCATCATTTTTATCACTCACAATCCAAAAGAAGTATAACTTCAAAAAGTTCATGGCTAGGTAAATCTTGGTCGAGAAAGCTCTTCTAAGTTTATTAGTTTTATTCTTAAAGATATCTTACAGTCTAAACTATAATTAGTTTTAAAGTTTATAAAGGTTCAAGCTAATATAAAAGAAACTAGCCCAATGTTTCCAAAATTTAAGATGGCAGACAGGGATGAATCTTCTGTCGTTTTAATAGACCATAAAACCTTGGTCAAACCTTTTTTTTTTCAACATGCCAGTGCCAGTCCTCACGATATCTTTTTTATACAAACGTTTTATATACAATGTTTTCCTATGTTCGAATATGTATAGGAATACAATGGTGATGGAAAATATAAGAACAGTGAGTCAACAACTCCATTACATAAATGGAACTTTATACGGTAGGTATTAATTTATCGTAATTTGACGTGAAGGACTATTTGCTTGCACTATTGTTCAACTAAATCTATGGTACTTAGCTAACAATTTAAGTAATGATAAGTCACGTAACAATCATTTGTTTAAATTTCAACGGTGTATCAATGGTAAAAAAATTCGCACACTAACTGATGTGATGTGATGATATAGACGTGTTTATTTTAGTTACTTTCACAGCTTAATGACTTATGGTTTAATACGGTTACGCGGCAGATGTACAAAAATATTTTCATCCTACAGAAGAGGGCTATTCGTGCTAATCTATAATTTAAATTCTAGGGAATATTTGAGAGATAAATTTAAGGAAATTAATATACTTACCTTTCCTTCGCAATATATTTATGAAAATATTATATATGTATACAAAAATAGTGATAAGTTTACTAGAATAGAACATACGCACAATGTTAATACTCGGAACAAACGCAGGCTGCAATTTTCCCGTACTAGACTATTAGGATTTAGACTATTTATAGCGAAAAGGGATACTTTTCTTTAACATAATCTCAGAGGTACTTATATATCTGCATTTTAATAAATTTAAGAAATGTATTAAAGAAAAGCTGTGTAAAAAGGCTTACTATAACGATTATCTAGTTGGCAAAAGGGCCTAGGACTAGTGCTACACCGACTACTTCTAATTCATTTGCTATACATATTTGTTTTAAAATAAGTGTTGCTTGATGATTTGCTATTTTAAAATAGTACCGAGAGTTTTTTACGCCGGCTATTTCTCTCGGCCCACACCCTCTGTCTTTGCCGATGAATAAGGATGTGGATTAAGTGATACATGTATCTTATATTTCAAAATAAACATATCCATATCATATTTATGTTAACCGACTAAAAAGAAGAGAGAGTCCGTTACAGTGGTCCTTGTTGTTCAAAGGTTATATAAGTACATATATTAAAATTCACTAAAACGGTTTAAGCTGAAGGAAACAGAACATTTTTGATTAATTCAGTCAAATAGTCAATCGAAAATACTCAAAGCGTTCTTTTTCGGGCGAATAATTACCCAAAAGCAGAAATAACTAAAGTGATTTGCGATTTTGAAATCAATTCCTCACCTTTTGGCCTATGAATACTGGGTGAATGTACTACATTGTACGTGCATACTAACAATTCTCTGCAACTTGCTTTCACGAGTTCACTTGTAGGTATATATGTGTTTTATACCTTACCTATATACATCGCCATATTTGTGGAAATTTAAATGTAAAATGTAATTTGTTTTGCCTGAATTTATTAGTATTTAGTTTATTCATTGTTTGTAGAGGAGTTGACCTTGATTGATAATTCGACTTAGGGTCCTTCAAGAAAAGAACCAACTGTTAAAAGGCCGGCAACACACTCGGGAGCCTCTTTCATTGAGGGCTCCCGAGTGTGCCTTGGCATGGACATGAGCGGTGTCACTTAACATCAGATGAGCCTCCTGTTTGCCGTTTTGTCTAATAAAAAATTATTTGTTTATTATGAATATATATTTTCTATAATAAATATTTTAATTAAGCTTACAATTTGGCTTTCCAGCGTCGATCTTGGGGCTGGCCCTAATTTCTGGAATAGTTGTAGCGCCTTTCTGCCTCCAGAAGTTGGGACGTCGTCTTACCAACCAGCTGAGCACTTTACCATCGTTGTGTGGCTGGGCCCTTCTGGTCACTGCCAAGGATCCTGTTGTGCTGCTCATGAGTCGCTCTTTACAGGTAATTAAATAGTTGGTTCGATATATATGCAGACTATAAGCGTTCTAAAGAAATCTTTTTTATAATCAAAGTTTATTTATGCATATGAATCATATGCATAGATCGTATGCAGGTCACTTAAACCAGTCAACAGCATCCCCAGTCCTATCATAGATACACAATACAACTCGTCTTTTCACCAATGACAATTAAACTCAGTGATATTTTCGTCTTAAAACAGTCAATAAACAAAAAAATTTCAACGCCATGTGAAAAAAAGTTTCGTTTACATTCCAATAACAATGGACAGATACGTCATACATGTTTGTATTCTGTTAATTTTGATTACATAATAGTTTATGATAGATTTATTTGCAATTACTGTATTGTCAATTGTTTATACAGGTTAAAAACCTGTATTATCTTTAAGTGTCACTATCATAACGTTTATTGACATTCTTGATTATTTTAAAGCAGCGTATCTTTGCTTGTAATAAACTAATCAGCGCTTAGTTCTAACGTTTCGATTCCTGAGGTCGTAGGTTCGATCCCCAGCTGTGCAGCAAAGGAATTTCTTTCTATGTGCGTATTTAACATTCGCCCGACCGGTGAAGGAAAACATCGTGAAGAAATCGACGTGTTAGACCCGAAGTCGATGGCGTGTCGAGTACAGGAGGTTGATCACCTACTTGCCTATTAGATCGAAAAATGATCATGAAACAGATTTAGAAATCTGAGACCCAGACCTAAAGAGGTTCTAGTGCCACATTTGTTTATCTAACATTTTTACTTTACACTTTATTCATTATTATTTTACGGACCAGCCAGCCAGCAATTTTTTTTATTTTCATCTTGTGATTGCCTTCTTAATTAAGATTCTAAATTATTTGAATTGTCCTCAACGTTATATATAATAATAATGACAGTTATTCGTTTAATAAGGTTGATTTTAATTTAACACCATGCTATCATTTATTATTTCGTGGACATTATAATCATGTATGGAAATGGTATTAACTTCTAAAGCAACACGATAAACACTTCATCTAATTGGTCAAAATCTATTCTTGTGTGTCAGGTCGGACAGTCAAGGTCGTGATTTTATCAACCGGGGTGGCTAAACTCTAAAGGACAATAAAAATGCTCATACCACTGGCTTACTTTAGTAGTAAATTCTAATTGCCTGGTCGATTTAAAGTTGTGAAGATTGTGTTTTCCCACAGATTATTTTAAGGGAAGATGATTCTTAAGTGTTCTTTTCCGAAACAATTATTCCTACGGACGCCCCATACTATGCGCATGTGTACTATAAACTGAGTCACGAATGAAATATGTATATGAAATTCCAAACTCCGCTTGAAGGCTTATTTTATTTATTACCCGCACAAGGCCATACATGACAAAAAAGAAAAGAAACAAGTTATACAAACAAGAACTAATGTGTGGCTACGAAAATATATGCCGTCCGCAAATACGTAAATGCTATGCATATATATAGCCTAGCTTTATTTTGGTCTTAAAAAATAACGGAGAGACGGGTATTCTACAAAGTGTACCTACTATGGAGGCTGTAGTGTGGCGTACTGGAGTAGTTTGTTAATCCCTCTTGCGTCGTTTTAAAACCGCATTAATTCAATTTTATCAGCATCACCTTGATGTTTGGAAGTCTTCCTCGGTCAGCTTCACAACACACGTTCTTGTTTTTCCTAGAGCTGCTCTCGATTATCTTAGCTGTTATACGACAAAAAAAGATTCACAAAATTTTGTACAGAAACATTTCAAAGCCTCTGCTATGTACTTATATCGTATCTTACATATCTATTCATTAAAAAAACACTGGTGCTTAGGTCCGGGCCTCAGATTTATGTATCTGCTTCGTGATCATTTATCAATCTAATAGGGAAGTACGTGATCAGCTGACACACGCCGTCGACATTTTGGGTCAAAAGCCGGTATCTTCACGACGTTTTCCTTCACCGTTCGAGCGAATGTTAAATGTGCACGTAGACAGAAAGTCACCTATTGAAGCTACCTGGCTAATAATCTTTATTCTTTTAAAAATCTCTAATAAAAAATCAATCTTTTTCAGGGATTTGGCATGGGCATACAAGCGGCAGCGGCACCAGTCTCAATTGCCGAGTACTCTGCGCCGAAGCATCGTGGAGCTTTCCTTGCAACAATCGCCTTCTCATTTGCAACTGGAATGTTGGCTGCTCATGTCTTTGGCACCCTTTTATACTGGAGAGCTGCTGCTTTGGCCTGTGGAAGCTGTTACGCCATATCACTTCTATTGATCTCGATAGTCCCAGAGACGCCACCATACCTAGCTTCAAGAGGCAAATTTGAGGCATGTAAAAAGTCTTTCCGCTGGCTCAGAGGCTGCGATGAAGATTCCCAAAAGGAGCTAGATGTATTGCTCGAAAGTCAAAGAAAATGCACTGCCTCATCGAAGAAAGTGTCCAAACTGAAAACCTTTATAGAGATATGTAGGAAGCCAGAGTTCTACAAACCGACTGTGATAATGATGTATATGTTTATACTGTTCCAAATATCTGGTATGACTGTGGTGCCGTCTTATACAGTCCCAATGATGGATGAAGTAACGGGAGGCGGTATAGAATCGTATACAAGTATGTTGATGGTGGATATGGTTAGATTTGCTACAGCCGTTCTCTCTTGTTTTGTTGTTAATAAGCTTAACCGAAGAACTGTTCTCTTTATGGGTATTTACATCAGCGTCGCCGCCCTACTTACGACATCCTTGCTTCTATATTTAAGGGACTATGGCTATATACCAGAACAGTATAAGTGGACCCCAGTTATTCCAACATTGATATATATTTTTGGCAAAACATTGGGAATTTTACCTATCCCCTGGGCTATTGCTGGAGAAATATTTCCGTTAGCCTACAGGTCTTTGGGAAGCGGAATATCCGGTATGTTTTTATCTATCATGTTCTTTGTGGTTGTAAAAACAGCCCCAACATCGTTCAGGCAAATTGGAGTTAGTGGAACGTTTTGTGTCTATGGATTGAGTATTGCCATTTGCGGGGTGTTTTTATTTTTCCTACTACCAGAAACGAAAGGAAAGACACTATATGAAATTGAATGCCATTTTAAAGGTATCAAAGATCTAACCGGGGAAGCGGATCCTCACGAAAAGGATAAAATGTTAGAACTGGAGAATATAGAGGGCGGATGAGATGGGAGAAGAGAACATTAGGAAACGCCTTGCAGCTTTATAGAGCTGGCCACGTAGTTAGGAGGAATTTTACGGTTTTATATCGATATACATTAATAAAACACTATTCATTTGACACAGAATATTCATTTAAAATATATATTATATTATATTTTGTGATAAAATAATAAATAATCAAATAGAATAACAATATTTATTTGATAACATTGAGATTTACATAATGATATCTTTGTTGACCTTAATCATAAAAATCACAATCATTAGTTTACATTATTGCTTAAAATAGAGTATGGGAACTGCACCTTCGCATTCCATTGTCATATGTTTCATTCAAAGGCTCAGCACATTTCCTATCTTCTGCCGATATGCCTCTAAACCTATCTTCTATTTCCTGCAAAGTTCTGTCTTTTGTCTCAGGTAACATAAAGTATAAAATAGAGAGGCATACAACAACCACACCTGTGTACATGAGATACGTAATAGATAAACCAACTGCTGATGTTAAAACTGGAAAAGATTTAACAGCAACAAAGAAATTAAATGATAGCGCCAGTACACTTATACCGCCGCCAAATGCTCGATACTCTAAAGGAAATATTTCACCTGATATTGTAAACGGTATAGAGGATATACCTACAGTTAAAGAAAACATATATAAACCTATTAAAGCAATTGGGATCCATTGACTTGTGAACGGTAATGAATTATTCTCTCTTGCGTAAACGTAGTAACTCTTTCCTAAATATGAAATAATGCATATAGCAGAGCTGCTAAATAGTAAAGTACGTCGCTTCATTGTCTTCATTAGAAATACAGCTCCTAGATTGCAGATTAATCTTTCTATATCCAATACGACCATAAGAACTTTTGCGTTCGCATCAGGTCCGACTACTTGCCTTATTATATCTAAAGCATAAGAACTTATCACGTTAATTCCAGCGAATTGGAACATAGTGTATAAAACAAACATGATTATTATAGGCTTATAAAATTCAGGTTTTCTAAACGTCTGATTTACATAAATACAAAATCTTCTCAAGCGTACAATGAATGACACGTCCTGCCCAAGAATACTTGATTTCCGTAACGATTTTTGTGCAGTTATCATGTTTTCAAACTCCGTTTCCTGGTCAGGTGTTCTTCCTCTCAACCAAAAGAAAATTTCTTCACCTTCTTGATATCTTCCTTTAGAAATTAACCAGGATGGTGATTCGGGATTATAGATGATAAGTATTAAACTAGTGAAGGTAATAAATGAGCATATTAAACTGCTTTGCTGCCAGCTAAAAAAGGCCCCCAAAGAATGAGAAAACAGAACTCCAATAGTCAATGATAGGGAGACAGATGTAAGGAAGGCACCTCGGTTTTTTGGATCTGTCATTTCAGCTATTATGATTGATCCCAAAGGACCCAACATTCCCATAGCTACTCCCTGTAGAAATCTGGCTAAAATGAGCCAGGTGACGCTCTCTGCCATTAGTAGACTAAACCAACCGGCAAAGATTGGTAGGATTGTTAGTAAGTGAGATTTTTTTCGACCCAGCCAATCCATAAGTGGTGTAATGATGAAGTTTCCCATGATCAACGCAAATCCAACAATGGAAGCTGAAAGTAAATAATGATTAACGATGACATTGATATAATCGCAGAGACATACATTGATATATGCATTATCTTTGCTGTAAAGATTACAGCAATCTGGAATATGTTTACAGGCTATTATTTCGAGATTTTATAACGCGTTTCTTTGGAAATAGACAGTGACAAGGTTAATTAAAACGTTGCAGGCAGTTAACCAAATATTACTTTGGAATTTAAAAAATTATGAAAGATACGGCTTGCCTTAGATCCAAAAAGTCGAGGGCGTGCGTCAGGCACAGAAGGCTGATCACCTTCTTGCCTATTAACAAATCAACATGAAACAGATACAGAAATTTGAGGCCCAGACCTAAAAAGGTTGTAATTGCCATTAATTTATTTATTTTCATAGTTTTCTTATTAAACAAATTAAATAACTGTAACCGAAACTATGTTCTCAAATTAGAACATTTTATATTTATTTCTATTTAACTTATTATACAATATCTAAACAAATACATCATAATGTAACGGAAAACAAATTCAAACATAAACAAATTAATTGGACTCATCAACAATTATTACAAAAATATAAATAAATAATATGCTCAATGTTGATATTTGCTGTTAGTTTGTTTTAGAATCTAAAGGTATACAAATACTAAGTAATGTAAATAGTTTGTATTAGACTGAGGAATTTGAAAAAGTTTTGATTGTCTTTGCATTTTATTGTTTGTTTCTTTGCATTGGCTCTGACAGTACGAGTCTAATTTCAAAGATTATTTCACCATTAGAACCTTACGTTATCCCTAATGCATTTAATTTTTTTCAAGACGGACTTTAACAATAAAACCAAAAAAGGCTGCGATACCATAAGTCTAACAAGTAAAATAAAAAATTCAGCAAAAAAAGCTTTAGAGATAAGAAGATAGCTTATTTAATTGTTTGTTACCACTGAATTAATGCGAGTGAGGCCGCAGACAGAAGGCTTTCAGTAGTTATTTTTAATAATAATTATATACCTATCCATGATTCCTGGCTAGCAGTAGCCTTTATTAGTGAATCAGGAAGTCGTAGAGCTGGTATAAGGATCGCTGGGAAGCCAATGACGCAGCCATGAGCGACGATGTTCAACGCCACGCTTGCGGTCAGAAAACACTAAAATTGAAATATATTTTAAATTATACAGTGTGAAATTCATGTCAGATGTCAAAGTTTTGAATCTCAGAACCATTGAATCTATACAATTAATACAAGCTACGGTAAAACTTTAAAAAAATCCTTACAAGGCGTTTTTAAATTGAATTTTTCGTACAATTACAGTTTCGACGAGTATATTTTGTAAGAAGCTGCATTCCCAGATGCAAATTATCCTCTTTAAAGATTATAATAATAATTGTTGAACAAATCATTGGAAATCCTTGATATCTTTTGTAATTACTGATCATGGTCGATGATCAGATAATTTAAAGGTAATAGTTTTATCTTTACACTTAAATATTGAAACCCCGAGATAACGGCATACTCTAAAGTACGTTAGTCTCATCTTGAACTCTTCCCTTATTAGGAATACTAGTTAATTACGACTAGTATTTAGACTAGCTGATAAAACCTATCTGCGATCGACAATATAGCAATCCCGATTGACAAACTTGGCAACTCTGTAAATCGAGAATGAAATTGCTTGAAACCTCGATTTATAAAATAATAAAAGAGTTAGCCAACAGAAAGGCTAGAAAAGTCAAATTTTATTATATCTTTTTCCTTTTTTGATATGGGTTTGAATTGCAGTTAGGGGGCGCCGTATAAATCTCGCCCATGGCGCTGGTAGTGCTAAAACCGGCACTGGCTGAAGACGTGTTTTGATATAATTAAATGTTAATTCTGAGATTCCAAGAATATAATTTGTTTAGGTAAACAGTTTAAGTAATTTGCTTAGTAACACGCAAGTATAGAGTATTTAATCCTCCTAATCTAAAGATAAATAGTATCGTTAGATCGATAGTTTGTATCGGAGATACAACTTCAAGAAGAGCTAACATTAGAAAAGAATGGAAGCAGCTGAAGGATGCATGTCACAGGACACGATGATCACCAAGAGCACATCTGATGATTAGGATTCAGTTAGGTTATGTAACTTAACACTGGATGTCAGCAATAAAGGCTTAAAAATAGTAATAACCTACACAGTAATAATAATAATTAAAATGGAAAAAAAAATTAAAATGCCACCGATTTCAAGCTGTACTGCGATACTTATTTCTTGAGCCAGGAAAACAATAGCTTTGGTATTACCGGTACTATACACCAGGACCCAACTTGAATCTTTAATCTTTGCCTGTGCACTTAAACCCCACGGCCCAAGGAAAAAATCTTAGCTGCCGCGCCAGCTCTTGTTTATGTCTGAATTACCCAAGAAAAATTTTGGAGTATCTTTAGTAATTGATAAATGTTAAACGTGTGTCCTTCATAAAGTATGAAAAGATCAATTACGTGTAATCAAATTCCAAATGCGTCATAGATTAATTGATAACAATTATGTGTGCATATCTTTTGAAATCGCCTAGCAACACTGTTAGTTTTTGTGTCATAGTAGAAATAAAATGCGGGTGTCCATTCTCGAACAACAGATTAAAATAAAGTACTTACATCTTGAATTTAAATATTGCAGATTGAAAACAATCTGGGATTTAGCTGATAAGACCGTGACAGTTGATCGATCTCCCATCGCATCCCAATAATCAGACCCTACGAAGACAATCCATTTCTGGCGGTGGAAAGAATACAATTTCTTTGCTCTTTACACTCACTCACTTGATAATCAATATAAACGCAATAAAGTAATTAAACCGTACAAATATTATTACAATATATTTTTATTTATTTAACTGGTGTAAGTTAAACTCTTAAGATAGGATACTGGCACAGTTGAACTATCATTTTCATACAATGGTCTATCCGTCGATTGGTTATTGGCACACTTTTATCAATATTTGGATTAAGATGTCTATCTGAGGTAGAAAAATGGATTGAGATAGGTTATTGGGTTTTGGCGATATTGAGCCGTTATCAAAAAGGACAACATCAAATATGTACCTCTAAATATCGTTTAAAACCATAAGTTTTTGTAGTACACTCAGTTTTAGAGGTGATTTCAAATATGCACTAAAAATACATGCGACTAGTATTAGCTGTTATTTCGATCTTGGAGACCGACTGGAATTTATATTTGGTTTGGGTTATTGCTTTGGTAAGTTTTCTAGAATCGTGCGTATTTTAAACTAAAAAAGAAATTTCTTATATAAAGTACCCCTAAAAACCCCTTAGACATTTTTTTCCCTAAATTTGGTCCATAATTCAAGAGATGAAAAAATATATTAATTAAAATATACATTGAACGAACACTAAACTAACTTTTTCTTTGATAGTGATGCGAGTAGTTTTGTGTATCATATAGTATCCGTATGTCATACTCCTATAGGTATTTCGTCTAATATAGCTTAATACTGGTTCAATTGGAGAATTTAGATTCAATAAAGTACCTATTACAAATCAAGCGAATAATTCAATTCATATTTGGATACTAAACAGTTTTACGAAATACAAAGCAGGCGATCAATCTATTAAATAACGATATTTAGATCGTGGGTTTCACGATGTTTCCCTTCGCCGTACGATAATAATAGACACGAAAGTCGAAGTATAAAGTCTAAAGTCGAAGTATAAAGTCGAACCTACCCAGAGCACGCTGAACGCAACACCGCTGAATGTATGTAAAGAAATAAAAAGCTTATGAGACCAAAAGTAGATTATGAAATTCAAAAATAAATTCCTTAAATGTACGCTACTGTTTTACTTATCAATATACTATCATATGTCATAAACAATATCAAACTGTCAATTTGTTATAGATAAAAAATTTAATACATTTCTCTCAGTTGCTCCCTATTTTTCCCGAAGTTTCTATTTGATAGCTTCCAGAACAAAGGATTGAATCATTTTATTTTCAAAAAGAATACTTCTAAGAATTCATGGTCATTAATAATAATCATTTATTTGCTAGAACATGGTACAAAGATGATATTGTAGTACAATATAAAGTTTGCATACTTTGCCACACATAATATGCATTTTATCACTACATCGTCGCATTGTTAAAAAATATTATTACGTCGTATTAATAGACCCACACATTTTTTCCAAAGTATTTAAGCAAACGTATAGCTATAGCCGTATTTTTCCTTAAATAAGTTGTTCGAGCATTCCATTTGATGTCTTTGTTGCATTCTTTAATATATTGGAAATAAAATAGCACTTAGCGAAACCGCTTTTGAAGCATTATGCGAGGTATTGTATTGTCACTGTGACATGAGAGCGTCACATGATAAATTAGTTACATTTTTTTTAATATTATAGAACAGGAAACGGGCAGGAGGTTAAACATTAAATTGTCTAGCCCACTAGGTATTCCTAGTGAAAGTAATTTTTGAAGTTATACTTCTTTTGTGCGATTTAGGGAAAAATGATGAGAGTGAATTTTTGCGAAAAAACCAATACCCTGAAGTTAGTTATAGTCTTTTAACGCCAAAGAAGTAGTTACGTACAACTCGTGTATATAAATCCACAGACGTTTTTTTTAAATTGAATTTAACAATCTTTAACATATTTATTAAAATGTCATGTGCCTTAAAATACGTTTGGAATTTGAAAAATTGGACAAAATTTCTCCTTCGTATAAAATGAAACAATTGCAGTAGGTATCTGCTCTAGCTCAGAAACAAGAATATATAGAAAATTCGTTAATAAACATATAATTGAAAACTTTAAAAATCCTAATTAAATAGTAATTTGTTCCTAATTAAATTTCACCACAAACAAATACATTCATGTACCTACTTCACTCTGACCCAAAATCGCGGGTTCCTGGGTCATCGGGGTGTTTTAAATAATAGAGGATTTTGTTTTTACTCTACTCATACTATTAACCACTAGCGTTATACAATATATGCGAAATAATAAAAACTTAAGTTGTATGAAACGAATGAATACAATATAACTCTGGAAGACAGTGCCTATTTTAGTGGCTAATGGCTATACTCTCGTGACGATTTATGAAATCGCCACGCTTATAAAACTAAGAAAGCCTGAGTGAGTAAAACGTACAACATTGGCTCATGTACATATTTGTAAAATCCAAATTCCAAAATAAATTTACATTATTTGTAATTATTCACACTTCGTTGCATTAAAAAAACACAAATAATACGATACATAAAAACTATAAGGGAAGAAAACTAAAACAAGAAAAATGATGACTTAAGTGCAAGAAGTGCATAACCAAATGTTATATTAAAAAAATATAGAACCTTCATCTAAAGTAATAGAAAAAAAAAACTAAAAAGCTAATGTTACGCATTTATGAATAGCGATGCAATACAAAAGAAAAGGAAATATAATCTCTATTTTTGAATTATTACATTTCTTACCCACAAAAGTTGGTTTTTAATAATTAAAACGTACCTGTCTTAAAAATGGTTTATAACCATTTTCATTGTTCGCTTTATCCGTTTTCATTTTTTAACATTATTATTTTAACTGCACACATGCGTCTGCCTTCGAAAAGGCCACTTTAATCGTTATTATCTTTTAAGTGTATGATTTTATGATTAGATTGAGCATGTTTGTATAGTCTAATCTACATATAAAACTGTTATAATTCGTCCGCTATTTCAGAAACAAACGATTTCATTGCTAAAACTGCCTTAAAAAAATTAGATTTATGACGTCATATATTATTCTACAGTTCTATAAAAAAACTAGAAATTCTACTTAATAAGTTCCTGGAACATTTCGCGGCTGGGTCGGAATCAGGGTACCAATAGATTTCGGATTTCTTAAAAAAAATCCGACTACTAAACACTAGTAATCAGCTCTTTTTTTAATACTTACTTGGTTTAAAATTCGACTGAAAAAATTCTATATTTTATTTGAAAAATAATTTGGGGCCAGGGCCTCCACTCCTTTGTTGCCCCAAGGTCTCCGAGACTTCTAAGCACAGCACCGCATTGCGGTTATAATAAAAATACATTTTAAATTTCAATACAAATTTTAAAACAAAGAAAGTGTCTCCTAGTGCCCAGTTAGGTGAGAAAATTAATAATTTATTTCAGAAATAAATACATTATCTTTACAGCCTATAATTAAATAAATATATTTAAGATTCCAAAAGCTATGAAATTCAGCCTGTCATCCGCCAGCAGATACCATTTACCCTAACAAGACAACTGAAACTTTGTAAAATATTATTAATAAAAGAATACTAATAAATTAAAACAGTTATTATGTATTTAAAAATAAGATAATGAAACTAAGATGTCCCTTTTAAATATTACCTAAGCGTAGACTAAACAAAAAATTGTTTGACTGTTTCTAAACGGGTATATAAAATAATAAATGTAGGTCAATCTCATCCTCAAGAAAACTATTAATAGCAAAAAACAACCCAGCTCTATGATAAACAAAATGCGCGGTAAGAAACAAATTTCAAAAAGATTGCTAAATCTAAAACTCGTCCTGCCCACTTCCCTGCTCACTACGGCTGAATGTAAATGCAGCTGTATGCTGCTAGCCATAGTTTAAATTTAATTAAACGACGCTGCCAGCCTCGTACGACCGGATTTAGTATTTATTATACAAGAATTTTACAAATATTTATATTTTGGATGGATTGCATTAGCGTTATATTCAGTTAACAAAAGTAATTTATAGAAAAAGACATGTTTATTTTTTTACTTTAACTACATACTAATTACCAATATCGAGGTCGATTAATAAGTTTCTGTCATCGTTAGAAAATTTTTAGCAAATGATTAGATATAAACGCTGATAATTTGTGAGAACACTATTGGCCTTGTGAAAAATAACCA
This sequence comes from Pieris rapae, assembly GCF_905147795.1. Classification (NCBI taxonomy): domain Eukaryota; kingdom Metazoa; phylum Arthropoda; class Insecta; order Lepidoptera; family Pieridae; genus Pieris; species Pieris rapae. Next base: position 2,086,953 of record NC_059526.1, on the reverse strand, counting down.
AAACATCGTGAGGAAACCGGCTTAGACCCAAAAAAGGCGACGATGTGTTTCGGTGATGGACGGACAAATGATCAAGGGCAAACACAAAAATCAGACCTTAAAGAGTTGTATAGCCAGTTGTAGCGCCACTGAATTTTTTATTAAGTGTTACATTCACTTCGGTCAAAATTAATTAATGAAGGAAAAAAAGGCTCATAGGTTTTGCACATTGGGGTTGGAGGGGTCGACACGGCCCTGATTTCTGTTTGCAATGAAACTGCTATATTTTAATTGAACTACGTTTTGGCATCGCGCCATCTCGCGGCCATTGGCTAATATAAATAAGTGTTAATATTTAATTAATTTTAACAAAATTACTTTACTAACGTATAAGTATACGTTATCATATTATGTTAGCCACATTTCGTTATAAAAAGTATGAAATATAATATATTACATTTTGTAACTTTACGTAAAGCTCGATCTAGTGGCCAATAGCTTAACTACTCCCGCGGGAAAATATAAATCCGTAAAATATGCTTCAATTCAAGAATGACTAGGTATTAGATATACCTTTTAGTTCATATGTAAAATTAGTAATGATAACATAACACTAGAAATTCAGCGTATCAGTTTTGAAAAAATCTTTAAGGTAGGGAAATATATTGTTTCAAAACAACAATAATTATCAAATATACATAGCAATCCTATATTATTTCAATAAATTTCCCTTTAAATGAATGTGATTATAGAGAAATATGTTCTATTCTGATTAGAGGGTAATAAAAAGAAACTCGTATAAATTATTTAAATCATGTTTATTATAACAAATGATCTTACACTGCAATCAAATAAATTAATCAGTCTTAAAAAATAAAATTATTAGTTCTTAATACTAGGTTTAATCCACTTCCTCTACGGTGGGTCCATTTGATTGGCCTCCAGGGGCGGCACCACCGGCACCACCAGCACCATGCAGCTTACTCATAATGGGTGAGCAAACTCTCTGGAGCTCTTTCAACTTATGCTCGTATTCCTCCTTATCAGCCAAAGTGTTGTTGTCTAACCACTTTATCGCTTCGTCGCAATGTGATCGTGCAGAATCTTTGTCTTGGTCTGGCAACTTCGCTCCTGCATCATCTAGCGCCTGTCGCACGCTGAAGACATATGTCTCCAGCTGGTTACGAGCGGCCACCCTCTCCCTTTGCTTATCATCCTCTTCCTTGTATCGCTCTGCCTCAGCTAGCATTCTGTCAATCTCAGCTTGTGACAAACGTCCCTTGTCATTCTTTATCACGATATTTTTACTACGACCAGTACTGTTTTCCTTTGCCGAGACATTAAGAATACCGTTGGCGTCCAAGTCGAATGTGACGTCGATTTTAGGCACGCCTCGCGGTGCAGGTGGTATGCCTGTCAGATCGAAAGTGCCAAGGAGATTGTTGTCTTTTGTCATTGCTCGTTCACCTTCATACACTTGGATAGTTACTGCAGGCTGATTGTCAGAATAGGTGGTGAATGTCTGAGATTGCTTGCACGGGATCTTGCAGTTACGTTCAATTATCTTGGTCATGACTCCTCCCGCAGTTTCTATGCCAAGCGACAGCGGAGCTACATCTACCAATAACACATCCTGGATCTTAGAGTGAGTTTCGCCGCTCAAAATAGCTGCCTGGACCGCCGCTCCATATGCCACAGCCTCATCGGGGTTGATGGAAAGGTTAAGTGTCTTACCACAGAAGAAGTTTTGTAGCAAGGATTGTATCTTAGGGATACGAGTAGACCCACCGACGAGAACCACGTCATGTACTTGGCTCTTATCCATCTTAGCATCTTTCAATGCTTTTTCCACTGGTTCGAGGGTGCCCCGGAAAAGATCAGCATTTAATTCTTCGAAGCGAGCCCGAGATACACGAGTATAGAAGTCAATTCCTTCGTATAGCGCGTCGATTTCAACCGTGGCCTCGGTGCTAGATGATAAAGTGCGCTTGGCCCGCTCTGCGGCGGTGCGGAGGCGTCGCAATGCGCGTGGGTTCGTGCGCAAATCTTTCTTGTATTTTCGCTGGAACTCCTCTGCTAGGTGGTTAACGAGCCTGTTGTCAAAGTCTTCACCTCCAAGATGTGTGTCTCCGGCCGTGGCTTTCACTTCAAATAGCGAACCCTCGTCGATCGTCAAAATGGAAACGTCAAATGTGCCGCCACCAAGATCGAAAATAAGGACATTGCGTTCGCCCTTAAGATTTTTGTCTAGGCCATATGCCAGAGCAGCGGCGGTGGGCTCGTTTATGATCCGTAAAACATTTATTCCAGCAATGACCCCGGCATCCTTGGTCGCCTGACGCTGTGAATCATTGAAATAGGCAGGAACTGTGACGACGGCATCTCGCACTGATGATCCAAGGTAGGCCTCAGCTGTCTCCTTCATTTTCACCAAAACCATACTACTGATTTCTTCTGGGGCAAATCGCTTGGTTTCGCCCTTGAATTCAACCTGGATCTTTGGTTTACTGCAGTCATTGATCACTTTAAACGGCCAATGTTTCATGTCCTGTTGAATTTTGGGATCGTCGAATTTACGGCCAATCAGCCTTTTCGCATCGAACACCGTGTTGCTAGGGTTCAAAGCTACTTGGTTCTTAGCTGCATCACCGATCAGACGCTCCGTGTCCGTAAATGCGACGTACGATGGTGTTGTTCGGTTGCCCTGGTCATTTGCGATGATCTCCACATTTCCATGTTGCCAGACACCAACGCAAGAGTAGGTTGTACCAAGATCAATTCCAATAGCTGGCATTGTATCTTCTGATAAACAATATCACTGAATTGAAAATACTTCAACAAACTTCACAGGTAAATATTCGCAAGTTATTATTCGCCTCGGTTCTCACCGAATCTCACTTGTTAACTCTCTCGTATTTCGAATTATTCTGACTTCCCGCGCGCTGTACCAGCTTATATATGAAAACAAATCGCCGTCCAGAACGCTCTACAACATCCTAGAAGCACCAATCATATAGGAGGATTCTTCGAACATTCTAGAATATACCGGTTCGACCAATCACAGGCCAGAACGTATATAGGGTAAATGAATAGAGAGACCACATTAGGGGAATTTGCCGATTTATAAGAATTTTTTTGAGACAATAATTTTTACATGACACGTCAAGCAGATTAACACCATATGAATAAAAATCTATAACCCGTACCAATGGCTCTACAACCTTTTAGGTCTTAGGCTCACATTTTTGTACATGTTCCGTGATCATTTCAAGGCAAGTAGATGATCAATGTTCTGTGACTGACACACACATATATTATATTTAGTCTTAGTGTTCTCGAAATACCTTATTTGAAAAGCAACGAAAACTAAATGACTATTTATTTCCTTACGATCCACTCGTATTAAACAGTAAATAATAAGGAAATTACAAAAATATGAATGGCAACACTTACGTGCACACATTTAAAATTTAATAGAGATAGCCTTACGCGCTACCAGCGTTGTGAGAATGAGATAGAAGGTCCTGTTTGTATATAAATTATAAGTATAATTATGAATGCGTCCTGTGCATGTGTGCATAAATAAATAAGGGAATTCTTCGCGCAGTAAGATTTTACTAGAATATTCTAGAATTCTCAATACTGTTTTTAAAAAAGGGAAATCAGATTCTGCGGTATAATAATAAGAAAAAATAACGTTGTTTATTGGCTTTTCGTATTATTTTTATTATTAGATTTTACGTAGGAAGCTATTTTGGAAGCAGTTTATTTTAGTGACCAATGATGATTATATGACTCATGTTATAAGACTAAAAATTATTTATACACTAGCGGTTCGTACCGGCTGGAAATGTTTTTTTATTGAATTAATAATTATGTCTAATATACTTACCATCTATGACTTATCTAACATCACATCTAACTTATAATCTTAACTTAGACTTACACTTACAATTTCGATATAAATATTTTAATTCGTATATTCCTATATGAACGGCACTGTGGTCTGATGAAATTAAAAAGATGGGGGACAATTATTGATTTGTCTTTGCTAAGGATGACAAAAAATTACTTTTTCCTTACAAGTAGGAACTGACAAGAATAAGGTTCTTAATATTAATATTAGTTATTTTTTTTATATTAGTCAACATTCTGTTTAAAAAAAATTAGTAGGAGTAAATCGGCCTTTATAATTCATAAAATTGTATTTTTCAATTTAAATGCACTTAATTATATTAATTTAATCGACATAAAATATATCCTATTTATATGCCTAAGTTCTTTTATACCTACCTATATTTGTATCTTAATAAATAGATAAACATTACTAACTAATACTTTTTCTGGTAATTGGCTCCATCCCTATTTAAGTAGTTAATCAATCTACACGACCAGTTGTGGCTGATACATACTTGTAATTTTGTTGTGTATAAAACCAATAATTTAAATTGGTAATTTACATATTCGTCTAGCTAACGTATTTATTTCAAGACCCTCTCCCATTAAGTGACCTTTCATAATTAGTTACCTTATTTTGTACACTACTTATTATGTGCCATACCACACTAGTAGTAGCCATCTACTTATTTTTTAAATGAAATATAATTAAATTTATACCTACATCTTATAAAAACTATGTCAATAGTTTTAAACAATATTCGAAGCGGTTTGTTTAATGGCAAATCAAGTACCTAATTACAAAAGTTCTTTTTATATTTCTTTAAATATAATCTCTTTGTTGAAAATTTATATATCCCGCTTTTGTGCAAAATAAAGTTCTAGAAAATTTATTCTCGACGACTCACGGTTGCAAGATTAGCTGCGCGCTTGCGCCGTGAACTTTTGCGGTGCATCGACAAATACATAGAACGTTCCAGAAAGTGAAAACATATAACATTCTAGACTTGGGCGTTTGTACGAAGCTATATCAATAAGGAATGCTTAACGTTTCGTAACTTTTGCGACTGTAGTATTAAAATATTAAATTTTAAACCTTGGAACTTGACCACAAGAATCACCTTTGTGTTTTTTTCGAATTAAAAGTTAGTGAATAAAAAAAATAAAATTACCATAAGAAATGCTACCTAATGGCTAATGATTTTCAGAATTAGTCACTGCTTAGATATCTCACGAGATAGGTACTCAAAACAATTAGCGAATAAGTTCTCTTCTCTTTTCCATACCATGACAACAAGTATTAAAAACCTTGTAAATTGTAATAGATACTTAAATATTATGATGTATATTTTTTCTCGTATTACTTTTTACTTCGCTTATCCCTAAATATTCAATGAAATAGAATAGTGCTTTTGTAAGCTAAAGTTTAAATTGGGTATGGGTAAATATTTATTATTAACAATTAACAAGAAAAAAGACGTTTCTATACAACGAAAACAAATGCATCGCGTTATTGAGACCTTGTTTTGCAATACGTGTTTCTTATTTTAGATCTTATCATTTAATACACCTTGTAAGCATCCTTTTTAATTAAATATAGTAGTTACTCCTGGTTTTTACAGCTTCCTTCAAGGGGAAGAAGAATTATAAGTTCAGTTTATTATTATTATTCTTCACAAAAAACTTTTATAAAAATAATGAACTAAATAAAGTTCAAAAAAGGTGTGACCTAGTTTTCACTGCTTGCTGCAGATATGTACAAGGTTTAGCATTGTAAGTCGGCATACCTATAACATTGAATACATTTCTTGCCAGGCGTAATTTTTTGCTCACATTCGTTTAAAATGAATACACCCAGAATACATCTAGCTGCCGGCTTCAGATCCGTACTTTTACGCCCGAACCCAATAATTAATCTACATTCTCATACTGTGAATTGTCAGACCGTGACAGTCGATCGATCTTCTATCTGCATCCCATTATCCAAACCGTACAAAGATATCCATTTTTGCGAATGCAATCTTCTTCGCTCTTTACACTCATATAATTTGATCGTCAATATTAAATCAAATATGTAATGTAAAAGGATATTGGCACAGTTTAACTGTCATTTTCATACATAGGTCTCCCACATACACGGATCCGACCTAGCATGGATAGCTTGTATCGACAGATGGCAATTAAATCCGTCGATTGGTTATTGGCACACTTTTATCAATATTTGTATTAAGATTTAAGATGTCCATCTCAAATAGTCGAAAATGGATTGAGATAGATTATTGGGTTTGGGTTGTGGAGAACTAGAAACGCTGGACAGTAAGATTCATTGGCTTTGCTTGTAACATTATAAATAATAACATAAATTGAATAAGTCATTTTCGGATATCATTTTTTGATATAATTGTAAAAAAATCATTTAAATAACTAAGAATTTGAATAAAGTAAATCCAATTCTTTATAATTGGAGTAAGATTGTTTATAATAAATTAATAAGGGTTTTTTGAAGCTCATGAAGTTACTTTACACAAGTTCTGAACAGATTATATTAATTGATAATACTGAAGAGGTTCTATAATGCTTTAATTAATTGAGAAATAAGATGTTAGAAGCTTTCAATAAAAGGAAATAAATTTGATAAGGTCTTTATTTAGGTAGGATTTCTTTAAAGTAGCTTACATTCTAAACAATTGGAAATGTAACTTGCTAACAATACACAAAATGTTTCAGTTGAGAAAAAAAAGTATTAATTTAATACTTTCAATGGAATTTGAACTAAATCAGTCTTTGGCTGTACATCAGCAGACAAGCAGAAACAGTTTAGGCGGCTTAATCTACTTCTTCCATGCGGGATGCATCATCAGCTTCACCCTCGAGTGGTGGAACATCTCCAACACTAGCCTCCTCAATCTGAATGGGCTCATCCTCATCAATGCCAAGACCAAGCTTGATCATACGGTAGATTCTTGAAGCATGAACTTGGGGCTCATCAAGAGTGAAACCAGATGACAGTAGTGCAGTCTCATATAAAAGAATGACCAGATCTTTCACAGCTTTGTCATTTTTGTCAGCATCAGCCTTTTGCCTTAAGGTCTCTACAATAGAATGGTCGGGGTTAATTTCAAGATGCTTCTTAGCAGCCATGTATCCCATTGTTGATGTGTCACGGAGAGCCTGAGCTTTCATGATACGCTCCATGTTAGCCGACCAACCATATTGTGCAGTTACAATACAGCAAGGTGACTCAACCAGCCTGTTTGATACAACAACTTTCTCAACTTTGTTGTCAAGAATGTTCTTCATAACTTTGCATAGACCCTCAAACTTGACTTTGTCTTCCTCACGTTTCTTCTTTTCTTCCTCATCTTCAGGAAGTTCTAAACCTTCCTTTGTGACAGACACTAGAGTCATACCATCATATTCCCTCATTTGCTGTACAACATACTCATCAATAGGTTCAGTCATGTAAACCACTTCATAGCCACGCTTCTTAACCCTTTCAACAAATGACGAGTTAGCCACTTGGTCTCTGTTCTCACCAGTGATATAATAGATGTGTTTCTGATTCTCCTTCATGCGTGAAACATACTCCTTAAGAGAGCAGGACTCATCACCAGAAGCTGATGTGTGGTACCTCAACAAGTCAGCTAATTTGTTACGGTTCTGTGTGTCCTCATGGATACCTAACTTAAGATTCTTGCTGAATTGTTCATAGTATTTCTTGTAGTTTTCTTTGTCTTCAGCCAATTCTTCGAAAAGCTCCAGGCATTTCTTAACTAAGTTCTTCCTAATTACTTTGAGGATTTTGTTTTGTTGTAACATTTCACGGGAAATGTTAAGTGGCAGATCTTCACTGTCAACTACACCCCTGACGAAGTTCAGGTATTCTGGAATTAAGTCTTCACAGTTGTCCATGATAAATACTCTACGAACATACAGCTTGATGTTGTTCTTGCGTTTCTTGTTTTCAAAGAGGTCAAATGGAGCTCTGCGAGGGATGAACAGAAGAGCACGGAATTCAAGTTGACCCTCAACTGAGAAGTGTTTGACGGCAAGGTGGTCTTCCCAATCATTTGTAAGAGATTTGTAAAAGTCTCCATACTCTTCTTGAGTGATATCATCAGCATTTCGTGTCCAAATAGGCTTTGTCTTGTTCAACTCTTCATCTTCACTGTACTTTTCTGTGATGGTCTTCTTTTTCTTCTTTTTGTCTTTGCTGTCCTCATCCTCATCTTCTCCTACATCTTCAATCTTGGGCTTCTCATCCTCTTTTTCATCTTCTTTCTTTTCCTCTTCAGCTTCATCGTCGGATAATTCCTTTTCACGTTCTTTCTCAACGACCAGTTTGATGGGGTAGCCAATAAATTGAGAATGCTTCTTAACAATTTCTTTTATCTTTTGCTCTTCAATGAATTCAGCCAAATCTTCTTTAATGTGAAGAACGATCTTAGTACCACGGCCAAGGGATTCTCCGGGGTCTGAGCGGACAGTGAATGAACCACCCGCTGACGATTCCCACATGTATTGTTCGTCGTCATTGTGTTTGGAATGTACAGTGACTCGGTCGGCTACCAAGTAGCAGGAGTAGAAACCCACACCAAACTGACCAATCATGCTTATATCAGCGCCGGCCTGTAACGCCTCCATAAAGGCTTTTGTGCCAGACTTAGCAATGGTACCCAAGTTGTTGACTAGATCCGCCTTGGTCATGCCGATTCCAGTGTCGATGATAGTCAAAGTGCCTTCGCTCTTGTTTGGAATGATTTTGATGTACAGCTCCTTACCGCTATCCAACTTCGACGGATCAGTGAGAGATTCATACCTGATTTTGTCCAAAGCGTCAGAAGAGTTGGATATTAACTCACGAAGGAAAATTTCTTTGTTGGAGTAGAATGTGTTGATGATCAGCGACATAAGCTGGGCGATCTCCGCCTGGAAAGCGAAGGTCTCAACCTCCGCTGGCTGTGTCTCCATTTCTTCAGGCATTTTGATAATATATTAATGAATACTACTTAATAAAACTCTCGGATAAAGGCGCGGTTTCAAAAACACGTGGTTAATTTATAGCAGCGAATATCACTCGTATTACACACTTCGCTTGTATTTTATAAATGACGCCGGCTCGAGCAGAAATTTCGTTTTTATACATGGTGTACGTAAGCGACATCTGTTATCAAATAGAAATTTGTAAATTTGAAGCGTCTAATTCCAGTTGCTGTCAACCTTTCTGTATATAATAACTTGGTGAAAAAAAGAAACTGGATTTGTTATTTTGTATAGTTCAATCGCACAAATCATTTTAATTCATTATTATATTATGATTAAGTTTTATTTATTATTTGACAATGATGTCTCAAAATATATTTTTATTATAAATAAATATGGATATAATATATAAGAGCAATCACATAAATAAAGAAAAAAATATGTGAATGCATTCTTAATAATTAACATCAATCACATACTTTGTTATTATAGTGTAATTGCTATCATAATATGTTAACTCTATCTGCGGGATCACAACAACATTTTAGATATTAGGCCCTAATAATTAGGGTAAAGCATTTTAAAATAGAACATTAAAGTCCAAATTACTTCTAAGTCTTTGTATAAATCATTCAATTCGTCAAATTCTAAAAAGGTTTATGACCTATGCAATAACTTTTTCTATGTGCTATCTGTCAATAGATGGCGCACTAATAATAATACTTAAGGTGTACAAAATATTCTGGAAAATTCGAGAATATTCCATGAAATTAGTTGCAAAATCGTCAAAATCAAAAACCATAGAATTTCAATATGTTTAAAATACGCATTTTAAGTAAATATGTATTACTTATTTATTACCGAATCGTATTCATTCATAAATCCTAAGTTTTTTCCAATTTTAAGTAATGATCTAGAACATTCGTACCGTTTCCGGTATATTGTTCTACTTTTTTCCACCAGGAGTGCTAGCTACATCCGGATCAAGCATATTTAGTCTAAGTGGCGCTAAAATATTCTAGATAATTCTTCGATGATTATTATTGATTTTTAGATTTAATACGTTTTATTTTGGAATTTAAATTCGTAATTGTACTTAATAACTACTTAATTGTTCATTTTATACGCACTTGTAAGTTAAGGTACCTTTTTAATGTATTTAATTGTAGCTTTCCTTAACTTATTCAGGATTTATTTATGCTTAATAAAACGCCTTAAATTCAAAGTATGATTAGGTTACCTTTCGTTTTTTTAGATTGTACTTAAACGTTCTTTGCCTCATGTATGATAAAATTATTGGTTACCTGTTAGGTAAAATAGAAGAGATAAGCTAATGCTTACACATTCTTTATAAGAATCAACAAGAGTATTAAGTACTTGCCTAACTATTATTTCATTTAAGTAGGTAGATATACCCCTGTTAATCATAAATTACCTAGATATTATTAGTACCTAAGTACTGGGTAGGAAAGGAGATATAGACAATACTTATTGATTACTGAAATAATGTAAGATTATGATCGTCAGAACAAGGCTGATGCAATAGGTATGTTCTGGATCGTTAAAACATGTACCTTGATGCATAGCGATATAGAACGACTATACTGAAAATAATCTAAAATAAATGATTTAAAATTTATTTGCTTGCTTACTTTAAACTTTTCTTGTAACAATATTTTTAATTAAAAAGTAAGAATTTGTAGAATTATTTCAAAAAAAAAATATTTTAAGTACCTATAAAGCATTTAGCCTTTGTCTTTACTGTCAGTTATAAGGTAGGTATATGAGGTATCTGTTTGTATACTTGGATGGCCGATAATCGATGTGGCCAAAAATGCGAAATTTATTTTAGTACCTAAGTATTTATTTACATTAATACCAAACAATATGAAATACCTAGGTTAATTTTGAGGTTATTTTGGCGTTGATTGTAATGAGGGTTCGTTAATCGTTCGATGGTAATTAGCTTCTGTGTAATTTCTCACGAATAATTAGGAAATACGCTGAATATTATGCGGTTTATTTTACAATATTTTTAATAAAGCGGCTAGGTCACCGGGTCACCGGTATTCTTCACAAAAAGTCGGTTAAAAATGTGAAAATACTTTAAAGCGCCACCTTTTAACGAGTGGAAAGAGTATTATTTTATGCCGTGATAGTTAACTGAATATTATTGCTTGAAGCCGCTAGATGGCAGTAGCAATTCTAAAACTAGTACTTTCTGGAATATTTCAGAACATCGAGAATGTTAACAATTTACTATATAAGACGCAGCGTGCTCGCTCATTCAGCTTATTGGTCAAGTATAGTTCGCGTGTGAAGAAGAAAACAGGAGTTTCCCATTCATTAATTAATCAAATTTTAATAATTGTGAAAAAGTTGTGTTTATTATAACTAAGATGGCGTTGTTACCATACTTATTGGATTATGAAATTAGACCTAGACGGCTTCAGGATCAGTTGTTTGGACTAGATTTGGCGGACAACTTAATCTCAGATATCATTGAGCGTCCTATGCGTCATTATCTAAGACCCTGGAGGAACCTATCAGCATTGCACCGCGATGTTGGATCTACAATAAAATCGGATAAAGACAAATTTCAACTAAATTTGGACGTACAGCATTTTTTGCCTGATGAAATATCTGTGAAGATCTCTGATAACTACATCATTGTCGAAGGAAAGCATGAAGAAAAGAAAGATGAACATGGCTACATTTCACGTCAATTCAAACGGAGATACGCGTTACCCGAAGGTTGTAATCCTGGAATGGTACAGTCCAAGTTATCCTCCGACGGAGTGTTAACAGTCACTGCCCCAAAAACAAGTGGTGAAAAAGATGAACGAACCATTCCAATAACTCATACCGGTCCGGTTCGAAGGAAGATTGGTGGTGACGATGAGGTCCAGAACGGTCCGGAAGAGGTCAAATCTCCGCAGAAGAAAAAGAAGCGCTAGTGTAATTTTAAATATTATCAATAAGTAATTATTCAATTCTTAAGACTGATTTTTTCATTTAATAAACCATAAAAAGTATAACTTGTTTTATTTATCTATTAAACGACTAGACAAATTTAAATCACTGTAAAACAGTTAATTTCACCAAATATGTCATCAAAGAAATGAATTATCTAGCCTTGTAGTAAATGGGAGTAGATTCTTGTTTTCTCACCCCATGACTAAAAAAACCAGTTCAATATTCTTTAATCAACTAGTAACCGATGAGAAAACACGCTCCCAGCAAAATAGATTTAAGCTCGACATCCAAATCAAACGGAAAAACTACGCTGACGTTATTTTTAATGCTGTGTAAGCATTTTCTCGTCACCACTTCGCCAATCCGATCACCCTCTGAGAATATGTCACGAGCGCAACAAAATACGCCCCTCGGTTTAATCTTTAATACATCTCCTTTGTAGTTTTTAATAAAAACTCTCAAACATTTAGAATGCACTGAGCCAACGAATCTACCAGGTGGCGCCCATACTAAAAGCTTGTTGAGGCAAAACGCTCGTCTTTGCATATGTATGACTTCGTTTCCATAGCTATTGAATATTTTAATTTCTTTTTTGGTTTCCTTCCTTTGAACAGCGAGGAAAACTTTTTGACCTTGTCCATTGTATATTGTGTAGCCAATAATATTGTTGCCGAACAAATTATGTAACGAGTCGCGTTTTTTGGCTACAATTAATTCGTTTAACGGACATAAGTATGCTAATCCAGGATATTTTGTATCAATTTGTGGGCAAGGCATCCATTGGTCTTCTTGTGTTTTCATTTGGTGATATAAAAGGGATGTTTTGAATCATTCCGACTATTTAACCATTACGGCAGGTTAGGTTTAGTTATGGCTTTGTTTTTATATTTTACATTTTTATAAATTTTATATTTGTGACATGATTTATTATTGTGTCAAAGTTGATAATTACTAAAAGATTGCCATCATATACTTTTATATGAAGTATTGCAATGATTTGAATAATCTGCCATCTAGTGTGCATATAAATTAACTTGATATTGAACGGTTCAAGAATTTTTATTCATGTACAATAGTTTATTGTGTTACCGCTAGATGACGCAACAATAAAATCAACTTTTTTAGTCATACTGTCCATTAATGAGCTATTAAATTTAAAATTTAAAACATGTATTATATAAATAATAATAACATATTTCTGACGAAAAATCAAAGTTTTGAGTTCTATAAAATCAACTGCTGTTGATTTATTTTTTATTATTATTATCGTATTATATCCATGTTATGTGGAAATGTACGCAATTGTTGAAGCTCCTAACAATTATCTTGGAAAATAAATTAAATTAATAAAAATAGTAGCTAAGAGGTTACGTTTCTCATTATTCACGTTCTTCGTCCTCTATTTGAGAAATGATAGTGAATGTTAATTTAAACTTCAGTCCTGTGAAAAAATTTTTTGACGTTGATTATACATCAATATATCTTGACATTGCCTCTATCGTTAGCGAGTGACTTTATATTTTTTTTATTATTTTAAATATTATTAGCTAGAAAAGTTATTACATTAATAACTTATTTACTAGTTTCTGTTTTGGGTTTCTATACTGTCCATAACAGCTGTTGTGTATTTAAAACTGCAAAAATTGATTAACGATTCATATAGTCCAAGTATTTTTTTGTTTCCATGTATATGTCTTTACGGGTCAGTCTTTTGAATTATGCTATCGATTTATGGGTCTAAGTCATACTACTATTCTCAGAATGGTTTCTATCACAATTTGAGCAAGTGTTGGTCTCATGGAAAAGAATTTAATCAGGCTAATACGTTTATTTATATATTATAATTACGATTAAAACCAGTCATAAATAAAGCACACAATTCCATATGTAATCCCATACGATCGCTAATACGTTATATCGGAGAAAAAATAATACATCTAAATCTCTCAGTTCTTATTAAGGAAATGTTTAATTGAGCTCTCCCTTTGTGCACACACACATTCAGAGACAAACACTACGTATGAATAGTTGTTCGGCTATATAGTAATAAAGTATAAATGATGGAACAAACATATACGAAAATATTATATATTTCGCATAGCTACATCTTGCGCTATATATTGCTGCTTGATGGAATATGAAAGGCGTAGAGCCGCTTTTTTATTGGCACTTAATTGTTTATGGTGTTGGATAATGGACTGTAATGTATTATAATCATTTGCCTGCTTAGGTTAGGATGTTATAGTGTTTATGATGTTTAAAAATAGAATGTGCTGCTAATTACCGCATATACCATAGACAATTCAAACGTTAGGTGACTCACAGGCTCTTCTGCTTAAAAAAATGATGTGTGGCTATGTTATGGATATGTGATGAACGTATATAACGTTAAAATCGATAGATGATTGATCGATGATTAACATTAACTATCCCTCAAAAGAAGAATGACAATTATTTACATACATTAATAAATAGTTGTAACTCATCATGTATAAAGTTTTTATGAAAAAATAAAATAAAGATTATTATTATTAACATTTAATCAAACACCGTAGCTTCTCCGACTCAAAGTTAATTGCAAGTCTCGATATGCAGAAAATAAAGTCAAAATGTTTCACCCCTCCAGCGCGATGCACTTTTCTTGCTTATCGTAAATAATTCTTTAATCCTTTTGATATCCAATCTTATAACAAAATATTTGATGTACAGTGTAGATTCGAAACTACAACGTCAAACTCAAGCCCCTGATTTTGTAATCGTTAGGTTTATTGGATTTTTTTTTGATTATCATATTCAAGTGCATAATTTAAATAGCGCACAAGTAAGTCCATAGTAATAAAAAAGTAAAAAAAATAGAGCATCTCGTGCACGTTTAAAAAGGTAATAAATCCTTGGTCACCAATAATGTGATAGCATGTTCGAGATTTGGGATAACAGACTCCACAAATGTTTATTCATTAATAGTAAGATATATCTTTAAGCTGTGGAATACGTTCAGTGTTGCTTAACTAATCAGTTAAAAAGACTGTTCTTTAAATGAGTTAGTATAAATTAAATAAAAAAATAAAGTTATGCAAAAAATGTAGGATAAATCGCGACTCCATAGGACCCAAGTTCCAAACACACATACGTAGCGCGAGGCGCTCCGTCTTAAGGACGACATATGAAGTAATTTTTTTCCAACATCACATCAATACAAAATGTACTTTAACAACTGGATATAAGGTATAAAATTAGATTTTCCGCGAAATATTTTTTCCATTTCATATTTACGAATATGCCCCAAATTCCCCAAAAATTAGAACCGTGAAAGCGTGGGGTGGTTGGGTGAAGTCGGGGTATGAGATAGTTTTAGGATATACGCGTGTGCCGATCCGTCAGCGTTTGTTTTATTTGATTCATTGTTAAACGTTTTTAAGTTTTCACTTAAGGGGCGAGGAAGTTGCGCCGTGTTTTCATGGAAATGGTCCTAATTTGAAAGGGTAAGTTTTCCGCTTAGGCACTGGTAGTAGCTGTAAATAATAATAATCATTTGCCATGACAGTGGTACAATGAGCAGTATGAATATATAACTAGACAATAAGATCGCAAAACAGCGAGGACCAAACTTTTTAAATTTATTTTAGTCTATCTATATATAAATTTTGATATTATTATTAAAATAAAATAAATTATTCCACTTACATTTATGTCATAAAATAAATTAGTGGCGCTACGACCCTTTTTAGGTCTGGGCTTCAGATTTCTGTGTCTGTTTTATGATCGTTTGTCAATCTATTGGTGACCAGTCAACCTGACAAACATCGACTTTTGGGTTTATGGCAAGCCGGTCCCTCGCGGTGTTATCTTCCACGGCTCGAGCGAATTTTAAATGCGCACATAAAAAAGAAAGATCATTGCAGTGCACAGCCGGATCGAATCGACAACCTCAGGTACGATAGTCGCATGATGAAGCCACTAGGCTAATAGCGCTCTTCGTCTCTAATATATCTCTCTCTCTATTTATAATAAGGAAATATTTTTTTTATTATGTATTTTTATGCTTCGTATTCTTATTCGATATTTTCATGAATTTATGCCTCTAGTATATTATTCTTAATGAGTAAGATTCTGTGCCAGTAGGTGTTTTTGTTACTATTCGACGTCCAGGTCGGTGTGAGGCTACTTTGAGAATTCTTATCGCCCAAGGAGGCTTCTAGAAGGTTAAACAATCCACTTGGAGTGCACAACACAATTTTTTACAACAAACATTATTTACATAAGTCATAGTTAATCCGTTATTATCACAGGATTGGTTCCTAGTGAAAACAATTTGTTTGGGTCGTTTCAGACTTTCTCGGGTATAAATAGCATTGTTAAAATAACATGTGATTGTCTAAATGCCTCACTGCCGGGTTGTACTGTAACGACTGTATAAATTAATGTCTATATTCGTTTCTATAACATTGTTTGTGACTGATGCTTGAGGTACCGAATTCGAATGCCTGCTCATACCTTAAAGGACACCATCGTAAGGGGAACAGAGTTAACTCCAAAAGCGTGGCACAGAAGGAAGAAAAGCGATCAAGCAAATGGTAGAGATGAATTTTTAATACAATTTTATAAAAGTATGGTTTTCCCTATTAACAAGGTAGAAAATCTTCGCGACTTAAACCTTTGATAATAAAATCCACGTGCCGAGATGTGAGGTCGTTAACCTAGAGACGGAATATATGAATTCTTATGTATTTGATTTATTGGAAAGAATTTTCATTCGTAGCTTGCTTAGGTTCTGAAATAACTATTGAATTTGGAATATATAGATTTTGTGTTATTACATTTCTCCATGCTTTCTTTTTTTATTATCGTAATGTATTCTGTGTTATGTACAAAATACTTGACCATGCATCGTATTGTCTCTCTCCCTATAATACGGCTAGGGGGTCGATGGCTGGCCATGCATCGTACTCGTGAACAAGTGTTATCTTTGGTAGCTGATTAGTATATAGCCAAACGGCTTTATACTAATTATTTTCTACCTTGATTCACATTGATACGTGTGTTTGCCTGTTGTTCCCACAGTAATGTAAGTACTGGATCCTTTTTCACGGCGCCTTGGTGATAGGTGTGAAACGATTGGTTTTCTGATATTTTTTATTAACCGTGTTAACAGATGTGTGATGATGAAAAATTTTGACCATTTAAAAGGACGGAGATTTTCTTGCCAGTTCTCGTCCGCTCTACGCCCTTGATTTGAAAACTGGCAGTCAATGTACATTACACACATGTTTTTCTGACGTACATAAGTTGCCTATGTAAATGGTGTTTTGAATTTGATTAAAAGTTCGTAAGTACAAAAGTAACCTATATAATAAATAATATTTCGTTTGAACATATAATTTGCGGCTTCAAATTTGCGAGTAAAATGATCCAATATATTTAGAAATATCGGAAAAACTGTATTTATTTCAAGGTTGACAAATAGCTTCGAAAGAAGATCATCTTTATTGAATGGTACCTTTAAAGGATTCTCTTGATGGCTTGCAAGGATAAACTAATAATAATTATGTTACGCGCGAAGAAAGTGATTCTAGCATGCTTTTTGTATACCTAAATGGTTGTCGCATATGTCGCAGGCAATAAGCTTAAATAGCCGTTCAATTAACAGCCTAACCTTTTAACTGAATAGCGCCATTTAACTAACGGCCTGAAAGATATTCAGCCGTAGCGTTTCTTACAAAATTCAATAAACTCGCTGGCTAATGCATAGGCCATTCGTAAGATAGAGTATTTCTGCCAAATAAAAAAGAAAAAAACATATTACTTAATAATATTTCCTTTATAATTAAAGCTTGAGTCAAATTCACATTATTATTCTCACTACACTCTACGTTGTTGTTTTTCATTATACTTTGAAAAACAGCATCAAAGTTGTGGTTTGCCGACCCCATATCGTTTCGAGTTTAGTAGAGAGTAGAATTATTTTTAATTTAATAGTTAAGTCGACAAGTAATGGAACGTCATATAACCAAGTCATTTGCTTAGCTGTTTGATCAACTGGCTGAATATCTTTCAGGCCGCTAGTGAAATGGCGCCGTTTAGTTTAAATTCTAGGTTGTTCATTGAACGGCTAATTTAGGTAGTTGACTGCGACATATACATGTGTACATTTCCTATAGAAACCTTCATTTCTTCTGCTGTGAAATAGACAATCCACCGACACATTGTTTTTAATCATTTACTCAGTCACTACCGATGTAGGGCGTCCCGTGTTGATTCATTCATGGTCGCCATTACCTATTAGAAGTTCAAGAATATGAAAGAGCGTGAACCATCAATCTGTCTCTGTCGATTTTGCAGCCAATTGAGATATTTTATTACCAAATTTTAGCTATGCATTTCTTGGTCATACCTATGTGATAAGCCACATGTGCTAAATCACCAATTTCTAACATTATTAAATATCTAACACTATCAAAATGAAATATTACTTTTCGCGATAACTTATAATTATCTACACTAATATTATAAAGAGGAAAACTTTGTTTGTTTGATTGTAATGAATAGGCTCATAAACTACTGAACCGATTTTAAAAATTCTTTCACCATTCGAAAGCTACATTATCCACGAGTAATATAGGCTATATTTATCGACACACTATACCTATCTATGTCGAGTGAGGCACAATAACCATAAATGATATACATGGCAAAACGACGTTTGCCAGTTCAGCTAGTATAACATATAAGTAGATTTTAAATGAATAAAGGAAAAAAGTTTTTTTAAGTAGAGGGGCTAATTTCACGTAGTTCCATAATTTGCAATACCAACATTGAAATAGCATAAGGTCGCCAACTCACTGGAATGAGATGGCGACGTCACCGGCTACGTATCCAAACGCTTTGAATTGAAATGTATGGCAGTTAACTCCCTTGGGGACGGTTTGGCAAGGTCGCCAATTTAAGGACAGGACCAAAGCCTCAAAAACCTTTCCGAATCCTTCTTCTTTTCTTTTTTCTCTTTCTTTCGCCAATTGAGTAACAAATTGTTTGGATGCGTTGCCAGCTACGCCGCCATGGCATCCCTGTGAGTTGGCGGCCTAAACCTATGGATCGCTATTTGAAGTTACAGAGTACCGATGTTGAAGTTCCATACATCACTTCAAACATCCTGGAGGCTTTGAATTAACATATATTTAATAAGCTAACGAGTTTTAATACATTTTGAAGCCTACACGTGCTCGGTATTACATGGAAACGTTTATAATATTTTCTTAGGCCTTATTAAATCATAAATTATAATTGGAATGGTATACTGATAAATTGAATATATTATAATATATTTAATTATAATACAACGTAGTATAGTGGTGATAAGAGGTTGGAACTTTTTCTTTTTTATAAGCTTTTAACAAGTTTGTGTGTCTGAGTCTCAGATTGCAACTATTTCCTGTTTATGTAATACGCAAGTAGGTAATTAGCCTTATGTGCCTGACATGGCGTCAAATTTTTAGGTTTAAGTCAAGCTTAGGTTTATTTAGGATATTTTCTTTCGCCGTTCGAAGGACTAATCAATGCGCACATTAAATGTTCATTGGTGCATGGAGATATGAGTCGCACTTAAGTCAGGCCTAAACTGCTCTTTCTAACTAAAAAGTATATCAAATTAAAAGCAATATAAAAAGCTTTTGTAACATTACTTAAAGCATTAAACCGAATTCGGCAATTGTGTTGGTAAGCAAATGTCAAGGGTAAGACAACCTTGGACACGTGTTTTCACAAAAGAAAGAAGAGACAAAAGGAGTGGATCTCTTAATGGATAAAGGCGAAATAAGATTATTTACATGACTCGCCCATTGTCATTTGATATGGGCCATTGTCATCGGCTGTCTCACTGACCATGTCAAAAACGTCAACTCGTATTATGACGCAAAAGTCGCAGACAATATTTAGTTATAACGTATTTATAAAGCAACAGAACGGTAATAATGTTTTTTGAATTCGCTTTATTTTAAAGTCCCTGACTTCGCTATTGAAATCGTCCTTACACGTGCCGGGATAAATAAGGACTTTCATTTTCTTTTTTCTTTAAATTAGGGAGGCTTTTATTTTAATAACTAGCTCTTGGACGCGATTCTGTCTACTCAGTTTTGTTCATTAGTTAACGTAGTAATTAAAGCATAGCAGCGCAAATCTATTAAGCATATGTCATTGTTCTATGTATCCGTAAATCATTAATCGAACATAAGAGAAATACAACTGTATAGTTGGTGATTGGAGATAATTTAATGGACGACTTTGAGTACAGATTGAATTAAAAATCTGTAAGTCGGTAATTGTCGGTAAATATATTTTTGATCTCTCGTATTCTTTAGCCTCCTGTCCGTTTGCTGCCTGTTCTTGTACAAACAAGTTAAGACTGTACATTTACAAAAATGTAAATGTACAGTCTTAACTTGTAGTCGCGACCTAGAGGTTTACTAGAGGTAATAAGCCATGCTAGATATTTTCTTTAATGATTCCTTTTGCTGAATAAATTCCTCCTGTCAATCCAAGACGTGGATGACTATGAATGTGAGTGAAGCCAAAAAAATAAGCTCCAATTAAATATTGACAAATGTGCCTCGGTGACATTTAGTCGCGCCAAATTGCCTCGTCATCATGAGTACAAATTATCATTATATACTTAATTAAATTTTTTTAACTTCTTATCATTATCATGTTGTCTGTATGTATAACGTAAAGAATAAGTCTCGTTGCCTTATCTTAGGACCTACAGAAATAATGTTAGACAAAAAAATCACTTGATAAAATAAGTAATGTTTGAAATTTATATTTACAAGCCAATTAAAAGTGAATAGGGCCAAATTGAAATTGTAATAATAATAATAATTCATTGTTAGGACACTAAGTCTAGGCATCATAGACAGGTATGTGATCAATCTTCTATTGTTTAATTTTAAAAAATCAGAGACAGAGAAAATTGATGGCTCAAATCTCTATGAGGAAATCTGTCTCTACTTCACAGTAGATGCGGTCATAGACAGAAAGTCCATTGAAGCACAGCCGCGGATGGAACCAACGACCCCGGGGATGAGGGTTACACACTGACGCTTATCGGCAACACTGTTGTACCAATATTTTACTGTGCATCATATTCAGGCAAAGAAATATTATTATATATTAGATTAGATATTTGCACCAATAAATGTGTGGACTATTCGTGCCTTCATTTTCACGTTGTTAGGTTTAAGCGCTGTCAGGCATTTGTTTATAGGGCTGTCCACAGCTATAAGAAATACCTAGCTAAAATAACAGGGCTGGCACAAGTGAGCTTTTTCGATTCCAATTGGGGCCCAATACATTCCGAATGGTGAAAAATGTTCGATTCAATCAATTTCTATGTACCAATGGCCTAAAATTTCTGTATCTGTTCCGTGGTCATTTCTGACACACATCGACGAATTTTTGGGTCTAAGGGATGACGGTTTTCTCGCTATATTTTCTTGTAACGTACAAGAGAGAGTTAAATGTAGACAGAAAGTCTATTGGTGAACAGCCGGATATTGAACCTACGAACCCTGAGAGCTGATGCCTATGACGATACTGGTCGATCGATATCTAGAAAGTACAAAATTTAGTATTTGACTCAGATTAAAATCTGTTTTGTCTAAAATTTCCTTTTTTGACTTATATTTAAAAAACAACTATACTAATGAATATAAAATGAAGGTTTCATTTGATTCTTTGATTTACAAAAATAATATTAAATCGAAGCTGAGCCCTCGGCTGATATTAAATTTACTTCCACGTGTAACTGATTTCTATATTTTATTTTAAACTACTGGTTTCCCGCTGTTTTACTTGTTATAAACCATTAAGATCCTAGATATCTATATTTAGTTATTCATTTAAGTTTACTAAATCATACTAAATCTACGGCATATTTTACAAAATCATCCATCTTAAATGTATGCCAATCTAAGTAAACATAAGTGTTAGAAAAGAAAAATATTCCAACATACAATTAAAAAATATCTGGTAAAGCAGAAAAGAAAAAGAATCACCAGCAAAACAACGAATTTGGTTCGAGATAGGCAGCCAACAATGTTTTCTCTAAAACTGATCAGCCCATTACCGAACATATCCAGCTCCGGATAAGCTGTGTTCAATCCGTTAAAATCGCGGAGAATTCTACATGTCATAAAGGTAGAAAATTCTTGATAACATATATTTAACGGTCCTACGTGTTCAGTGATTTGAGCTCATAATACTTTAGTTTTGTGGTCATAAGTTCGATTCTTCAGGCTTCTCACCCGAGAGAATCTTCAATCATCAGCTATCCGAGCTACGCAATGAGGTGCCAATTGACAGGTCCATAAAACGCGGAAAGTGGAAATTACCTTACGCCCCATAGGGATCCATGTCACTTTGCCAAGCAAGCCCTCGAATCCTCAAGGCAAAAGGAAAGTTGGCTGCAAAACAGACCTGGCAACGATGCATCACTTCAGGGGTGAAGGAAGCTGTGATGACGTGGAGTCAAATTAAGGGAGCTGCCCCAGAACGCCTGGTCTTGAATGCTCTGCCCCTCTTGGGAATTACCCTTGCTTAAAGTTAAGATCCTACTTTAAGTGAAGTCGGTTACTAATTTACCTTCGACAAAAGATTATAACTGTCCCCAACAACTTTCGTATGAAACAACATTTATTATACTGCCAGAAGCTGCGATGTCGCTGCGTTGGGTGAATTGAGTTCGGAGGTTAATAATAATTATTGACCCTTGTCAATTAATATTTTACTATTTATTTTTTATGCAACAGGGGGCAAACGGACAGGAGGCTCACCTGATGTTAAGTTATACCTTCCTTCTGTTTTAAATAAATTATAGAAATACTGTTTTTATGAATTAATATTGTTCAAGATAGCTCTTATTATCTGTTTAGAGATCTAATAGTCTTATTATCTTTTTCCTTCTGGCTTCTGAAGTTTTTCACAATGGTTTTTTATATATTTTTATAAACTATAATATTAAATAATATAAAATTAATTATTATACATTTTTACTCTAAACGATAGTTATTAAACCAATTTCATGACGTTTCGACACTTTCAATTTTATACAAATCTACGGTCTAGTCTCCGAATATGATTTTGTTCCATTCAACATTGTCGACAAAATCGGACGTCTTGGTCCGTGGGGTCCTAACGCTGTAAGTTTAAGGTGGTATCAAAAACGTTAGTCGACATCACAGGAGACCGAAGAGCTGGCAGCTCCCATGGACAGAGAATTGGTCTACCTACTCAGCGGGGGAACGCTGCCAGTATCTTCGAAACCTTGCTAATAGAAACTCCTTTTAATAATATATTTTAGTAATTCCGTTTTAAGGTAAGTTATTGTTTTTTGTTTATATTAATTTATGTTATTTTTATTTTAAAAATTAATGTTATATTTCATGCAGCGTTTTAATGTTGTTAGTATTAATTGAATCTAAATTCCATTCCAGCAATTAGGATTTAAAAAAAAAATCTTTCATTACTTTTATTTCTTTTACCTGTTGGTTACATATATTTACATTATAAGTTGCAACACTGTCTTGTGTATACTTTATAAGCTCAATTTATTTAAATTTGTGCTAGGAAAACTTTGGAATTTTTTCACTCACTCATTTGAGTTTATTTTATGTAATAAAATAATCATAGTGGTAAAATGCATTGGTAGTGCCTTATTAGGAGTACCAATGTTCTTATGTCAGTTTATTTTACTCTATACAAAAACAAATATACGAGTAATTCATCAAAACTCCGATATTAAAATCGTTCAACTCATTACTGTCGGGCGATATATCAAGTGGTATTCCAAATTTAAATTATATCCAAAAAATTCTAAGGAAGCTTTAAGAGCGATTTTAAAAATGGAACAACAATATTTTAGAACGAAAGTGAAACGTTGAAGCTCGGGCGGTTTAAAAATCGAATCAGGCCCGGCCTTGAGCAAGAAAAGGAGGCGTTCTTGCCGTCAACACATAAATCATATTTCTGGAGAATTTTTAAAAGTCCTATTGCTTTCGCGTATTTGCCATGTACTCCCACCCGGGGGGGTCGTGTGTACTTACCCCCTCGTTTCCTAGTTCTGTGCGTCATATACTGGGTGATATTCCGTGTTCAATGATTTGTATGGCTTAGATTCAGAATCAAATTTGTCAAACCAAATTCGAAGTAACTTCCATGCGTTGTAAGTGAGTTGGGTTAGTTAGTTTGTATTTAGACTGAACATCAAAAAATTTATACTTAGTACCAATTTTATCGCCTATATTTTCTTATTAGAGTAAAGTATTAAAATATACTTATTAGACTTTAGAAACTTTAGACAAACACTTTTTGTGTAGGGTGAATAATATTTATGTATTTATTTGATTATAGAATTTAATAAAACAATGTAATGACGTATTTTTTTATAATTGAAGAAGAAAGAATACATCCTGTATAACTGTAAGGCGCTGTGGAGAAGCGAGGTCGGGCGGCGCCCCGCACGCAGAGTATAAGGGAAGTAATAAGATATATTTTAAGAAGTTTGTATATATTTCTGATTCCTGTAGTCGTCCAGCGTTTCTGCACCGTATGAGTTTTTCAATAATCAGATAAACACCTCAACTGATTACTTTTGTTATTTTTTAATAGAAATAAAGTTTCAAGGCTTATAATATCTCTTATAAAATATTTCACTGAGTATATTTAATTCCATTTTAATGTATTGCGGTTAATACATACTATAATGTGTATAATTATTATCATTCCGACTGTAATAAAAATAAAATCTAAGATACCAAAAAGAAATGTCTAGTTAACATAAAGAAAATTCTATTTTTAAATTAAAACCGGAAATGGGGTCCATCTCACGATTTTCCCTTTACTATACACGGCACACATGTGGTGGGGCACTAGGAAGAAAGCGGGCGAAGAAAAAATGAGGGAGACGAAAAACTAGAGCGGGACGGAAAAGTGGGTGAAAAACGAAAAATTTCACCCCCACAACCTCCCCCCGGCCGGCAGCCTGCCGCCACGCGGGGCCCTTCACACGCACACATGCGTGGGATACTGCGATGAGAAAATTTCGATACTTTCTTTCCTGAAAGTTACATGACATTTTTAGATTGCTAATTATTCTAATAATATCCTAAATGAAGTGTTTTCAAGAAATACAACCTTCTGTTTTAAATAAATGATAGAAATATTGTTTTTATGTAATAATCTTGTTCAAGATAGGTCTTATTATCTGTTTAGAGATCTCATAGGCTTATTATCTTTTTCCTTCTGGCTTCTGAAGTTTTTCACAATGGGACACCAGCATTTTCAGACCAAACTTTGAAAAAAAGAAAACAAAATTTATTGAAATAAAGGCTTTTTTCGAATTGCGAATAAGGTTTTACTGTGCATGAAGTTAATGCCATATTCATAAAAGTACGTCAAGTATATACGTAGTATTAATTAGTATATTTATTAGATTTCTTTGAATTATTAAGTATATTTTTTTGTAATTAATGAGGTATGTTATTAAATTACTCATATTTATTCAGTGTGAGCCCTCTTGCAATTTCCTCGAAAGTATCAAGAGGGTGTGATCCCGCAGGAGGCTATTGTAGCATGTTTTTATACCCAAAAATTTTAAGTCAGTAGGCGCTCGAACTCTGAGCGGCTTGAACGTTTTTATTATTAGTATATATTTATATTTCGTTTTAATTTACAAGTTTTCATGGTTCATAATTTTAATATTTTTATACCGTTTTATACATTCATAGTGTTTATAGATAAGAATTACACCGAGTTTTGACATCTATAACCTACCGCGGTCTAAGTTTGTAGTCAAGTTTCGGAGCGAGTTTGACAGTTCGCGGGTTCGAAATTTAAAACTGACGTTTGGAACAACATGGCGGACTGTGTGTCTGTCTGTGCGATCGCCGGTTGCACTGACCTTGCGGCTTAGGATGCTCAACTATCAGAATATTTGACGTCTGCTCTACCCGTGAGTATTTATCATAATTAATGTAAACTGATGCGTCATACATATGTAAATACATAGGGTTGCTCGAAAGCCACAGACAACCATTTAAAATAATAATAATTCACTCGAGATGTGTAAACAAAATATTTTTAAGGCCAAAAATGTATGTTTATTTATTGTATTATGTTAATATAAGCGATGTATAAAAAGGGAAGTGCTAAGCGAATACTTGCTATTCAATAATTCATTTATGATTCCTAGATCAATATATTCCAAATTTAAAAACTGGTCTTACGGAAGTAACAATTAACTTTAAAAAAACAGGTTTTACCAGGCTATAACAGCTTAATTAATACAACTTTGCAAAATATTTCCTTAGGATTTCCATGGTCTATGGGCTTTCTTAGCAAACATACTGTATGTAAACATATGAATCATTCACGTAGTCACTTGCGGATAGATTCAATGAATTGTTTTCATACGATTTTAAGTATTATGAGTAAACTTCATCTTTCAATAAAAACATGTTACAATATATATTAACCTAATTTAGTTAGCGTAAACATTTGAATCAATTTATTAGAATTTCTAATTTTGTATATATAAGTATGGACGTCAGTTGATATATTTTAAGGATCCTCCCAAGATATTAATTAATTATTAAATAATTTGTGTCTGGGGTAAGAATCATACATGTCATGTTATGACATGTCAGTTACCAAGCTATGAAGGATTCATTTTAAGAGTCATTCTTCTCGTTTCGTACATTCACAGTAACTACCTCCATTAATGTAGAAGACGTCGCCACAATAATAGAAAGAATTGAAGCCCACGAACATAGGTTCCACTATCACGATGAATCTCCTCCATGATGAGGTTCCATCATCATCGTGAATGTCGAAGCTATTCAACAGTTCAACTCCTTGACACCATGGACCTGGTAAAAAGATTTAAAAGGACAAAACTATTTGTATTAGTGAATTATTGTTAGTACACGTTAGTGGTAAGTAAAAAAATATAACAGAAGAATAGAGTCTGTAAGAGACTGTAAGTAATCTTATTGGACACTTATATTAAATCAACAAATATTCAAGCAAAAACGCATACCAAACTGTGCCAGATAACTTGCACTGATGAAGAGTTAATCGCCGAAACTGAAGCATATTTTGAGGCTAAAGACAAATCCAAATAAAAATGGTATGCTATAATCGTTAATATTGCTCTCGATATATTGGCATATTGAATAATCAAATTTTTTTTTACAAACTTCACAAATAACTCCAAAGAATACCACTTTTTTGTCGTGTACAAGAAATATAAAACAGACAGAGATATATATAGATACAGATATATATATATATATATGTCAAGGGAGCAGATCATACTAAATCTTCTCACGCCATTTTATAACAAATAAAATATTATGTCTTAAATTAGTCCAATAAGTCTTAATACATATATGTTTTTTGTTTGTGTATTAAATTTTTGATATATTCGGCCTTCTACGCCTGACACGTTGTCGATATTTGAATCTAATAGTAATAATATTTTTTTTTAAAGTATGATCCCTGTGACAGAATACGTTTAAGGCAGCATTTCCTGGCTGTATTGCGATATTTATTCGTTGAATTTCGTTCGTGTAATTAAATTAATTAAATTGAAATGATAAAAATCAAATATAGAATCTTGTCGATATTTATGAGTTGGAAATAAATATAAATGTGATAGCTGGTTTACTCTTGATGTATTCATTGCAACGTGCTGAGATTCGAACACACGTCCTCAGGGTTGTGTATAAGCCAATTGACCTGCACTGAGAACTGTAAAAACCGTTCGGGATATCCCATTTTTATTTATTTACTACATACAAATACCCAACTATTTAATAATCAACAGTTTCATTTGATGGAAAACACGTTGTAATTGAAATGTCAGTAAACCGGTTTTTTGATCTGTTTAGATTTTTATTTTTAAAGGATTCGTTTGATAACCACATTTTCTATTCCATGATAAATTAACAATTAACAGTTCTATTTATGGAGACATACGAAGTAAAACAAGTTTTTTTATTTCTACATAATCTGTGCTATTCATAGATTGTAAAAACTATAAATTTTCAAGTCTGAATTTTATTCAATGCTATAGAAATATACTGAGAAATTCGGAATTCGACATTCAAATATTGATATGGACTTATTGACAACCACAGATAATTTTTTTATTTTTAAATTAAGTTTATAATTTATATTTTAATTGTTTATATTGTTAATAAGAATATAGTTTGTGCTATTCATAAGTTGTAAATGTTAAGAAATCAAGTTATTTTACTTCGCGGGTGTAAAAATTATTATTTGTTTATTCAAAAAAACTTTAAATTGTTAAGAGTGCGTTTTATTTAATCTTATATAAATGTATTCAGAAATTCGAAATTTGAATATTGAATTTCGAATTCCGAATTTCGTACAGTAAACACTATATAATGCTAGTTCGAAGTATGCGTTTGTTTTAGCCGCAGTAAATTAAGCCGATAGCCGATAGCCAGTAGTGTGCGTATTGATTTTTTTCCCTCATTCTGTTAAATTTCATTTATTTGGGGGAGCGGTCTGACGTGAACTGACCGATCTATAACTATTTCATATCTCCTATGGGCAATTGTTTGTTCACTAATATTGTTTCGATCGATGTTTTTATGCCATATATATACGTATAAGTACGAATTTTAGTACCAATTTTAAAGATAGTTCAGTACTCGAGAAGAGAAAGCGACTTTTGATACCTAATACGATTAAAAAAAAACTTTATTATTATAAATCTTCCTTTGCATCTATGCTCAGATTCATCTCGATGAATTTAATGACGTGGAATAAGTGATACCATGATGATCTTATGTTCCAAAATAAACGTATTTTATTTATTTATTTTATCAAAATAGATTTAGTATTTGGCGTAATGAACCAAACATTTATTGGATATTTCTTTGCCATAGATAATATTAATCCATGAATCATATATATATGTTGTACTGTGTAATCAGACATATATGCTATGTATTACATTATATTTTATATACCTTATTAGGACAAAACTATAAGGAAGTTCGTTGTATTAATTCAAGAGGCCGCTTTTACAGACTATACGACGACAATAATAATAATGTTTTCCCTCGTCACTCACTAGCTGAATAATGAATAAATTATATGAAAACTCAACGGCACTTATGCTTTTATGTAAACAAGTTAATGTTTTAAGATTAGCTCTTAATTTTGTGTATTTTTTTAAATAAAATATCTAACTATTTAACATCGATTGTTGATGTTCATGTCTTGGATTCGATTCTCGGTGAAACTGTTACTTGAGAATTCGCCCGTATTTTAAATTTTAAATTTTAAATCAGGGCACTTACCACTCCTCCAAGTCTTAATACACAATTTTCATATTTAGTTACTTCATTTCCCTCATGCAACATCTATACAAAATAAAATAAATTAATTAATATTTACTTAATATAATTATTGATTAAATCAGGTTTATACTTGCAACAACTGTTCGGTGCCTGCATTTATCTCTTTCGTTGGTGTGCCGGGAGCTTGCAACTAAAAGTGAATGAAATAATGTATGTATAAAGTATGTATAAAATAAAAAAAAACAATAATCAATCGGACCGTTTAAAAACGCTGGAGATATTCATTAAGGCAAGATTAAATAAATATTTCAGTATAATTTTTTTTTATTAAATAAGTAAGGTCATGTACAGAATTCGGATGTTATATGAGTAATAACGGTACGTGCGTACGCGCATCCCATATGCAATGACGTAAGACCTCTATGGTTTTTACATTTGGGGAAATACCATAAATAAGTAGACTATTGTTAGTCCAATGTTTTTCTATATAACATGAAATATGAGCATTAATGAATTAATAAATAAGAAATAAAAGTAAATTAATACTCACATTATTTATTATATATATAATAATGGACTTGCTTATGGTGTGAAGCCTAACTAAGAATTATTTTAAAAGCATAGTAGACTTTAAAAAAAAATTTAAGAATTTTTTAAGTATTTGCCATGTAGTTTATTTGCTTAAAATTGTATACACACATGATTTAATCTAACAGGCCCTTAAAACAGCGATATTTTATTTATAAATGTGTTATCGAGATATTTTATCCCCTAACGAACCGGTTTCAATAGGAAATTTCAAAATATTTTAATAGTGACTAAGTAGTTGCGTAATCTGTGGAAATCAAACAATAATATAATAACTTTTCGAAGTGCATTTATACAGAGAAAATGACCTGTATAATTTTATAATTATACAGGTTATTTTCTTCTTGAAGGAATTTATTCACACATACAAATTTAGGATGGTTTATGGACGATTAATTGTTTTATTATAAGTGTGTGCGTGTTAACCTGTAGTCCAGCCCACCAAACCTTATTGGTCTAATTGTGTTAAAATATATTTGTATACCTCAATTATCCGCCGTTAGACACGTCACTAACTCTCGTGTGACGTAAATAAATCGAATATAAGCGGGACCCAGACGATTCGTAGCCACAAACGCGAAAATCAGTCGAACAATGATGGCGCGTGCGCTTATAATTCTACTGGCGTGTGCTCTCGCATGTGAATCGAGCGAGTTCGACGAAATGAAGAGTTTTCTAACAAAAATCGAAGGACAGTATGACGATATGTTCCCAGTAATTTCTGGTGAATTATCGCCTTTAGTGCCATGTGATAATTGTCGTCATAAACGTAGTATCTTAGAGCACGATTTCTACAATGAATGGCTATCCAACAGGGTTCGATCAAACAAAATGGCAAGGAACAGATGCCCGTATGATACTATACGGTTTTTCCGGGTTTGCATGCCGATTAAAATGATACTGACCATGCGACAAGATTGAAAAGAGAATAGCTGGAAATGCCACAGATCAAAAATATGTCTTGACTCAATTCAGCGTGTATTGGAACCACCTCAGTTGTTCCCCCAGTATCGTACATTCTACTACCCTACAGATATATTTATATAACGTTAAGTAAGTTCCTAAGTTTAATACTGAGTTGTATTTTATTAATGTATATAATGTACTCTATCGCTTTATTGTTCCATTTAAAGTTACATTTTTGCTAAGAACTGAATAAATAATTGTGAAAAACGGCCAGTGAAAATGTGAGTTGTGATTGGAATACATTTGTTATATTATTTTATGCATAAAAATGCAAACTGTTTTGTTATATGAGAAGATTTTATGATGATCGAATGATATAATTAAGAAATAAATTATTAATAACATATTTGCAATTTTCTTTAAGATATATCCTACGTTTCCTACGAATTTATCACATTATTTTTGTTTTTTTTTCATGCACAGGTCTGATTGAAATATTGCACTGTAATTTTTTATGTTAACATTATATTATTCCATGAATAATTTATTTATATCCAACTAAAATTGAGGAAAATATATTATGTTTACATTAATAACCACAATTAATAGCCATAGTTCGAAATATAATTGGATAATAGAACCATCCTTTGTTTTAAATCGTTTAAAAATCAAAACCAATTCCTTAAACCTAATTTCTATATATATATGATATAATAGATAGTGATAAGGACAGATTAATTAACAGATATTTTAAGTGTATAGTTTGAGTACAGGGATGAGTTTGAACTATGCTACTACACAGCATGATTCACTTCAATTGGAATACTGTTCGCCCTTGGGCGAGTTAAATTGCTTCCCTTCAGGGTTGCGTCGTAGTTTCTTAGTGTAAACAGAAATAGTTCGTCAAAATATACTTATGAGCATATTGAAAAAGTAAGAAATTTAAACAATCAAATGATCAAATTTGTATCCTAGAATCATCTCATGATTTATTTGTTTTGCATTTAGACCTAACTTATATTTATTTTCAACACAGAAATATATAGTATTTAAAATATTCTTAACATATATAATAATTTAATAAAAAATTGATAAGTAGAAAGCAGTTTCAGCAGAATGTTGGTAGCATTTTTTTACTCAGTGAAAGTTCCACCTCTGGAATACTATCTACCAGGCGCCAACTTAAATCTAGTAGTCTACTATGAAAAATACGACTGTAACAAATATTTAAAATGACAATCGGAACATACGTTTAATAACTTCTCAAACATAATTATTTAAAATTAAACAAATATACAGTATTTACAATTTTATTACTATAGTGTTCATAGTAGTAAAAATAATATTGAAATTTAACAAATAGAAAAAAATTATACAATTTTAAAAGTAAAATTATAAAATAGCATACTACATGTGTGTCAAAGATCGATGGAATGATGAAAGTGAAAAAAACGATAGACCAAATGAGGCATGCAGCTTTAAGAAAAACAACTAAGGTAACGATAAGGATATTAAAATACATATAAATATACTGAAGTGAAAATGAGAGGGGTACATGGCAATAGGAACAGAAAAGTGGAACAAAAAAGTACTTAACTGGTGCCCAAAGAGGAAGACAACTTAATGAAAAAAATGAAATGAAAACAACTTAAAATGCGGATAGACCAAAATAAAAGAAACTGCAGGTGGCACGTGACAGAGAATGGAATAGTGCAAAGAGGAATGGCTGTATTTTAAGGAGACCTTTGCCAAAGTGTTTAAATGTAAAAGTATCTGTATTAAAAGGCTATTATTATAAAATTAAAAAAAAATTGTACCTATAATACTTACAACTGGAATTAATCATATCCGGTTAAGTTTGTTGTCGTTTACAAAATGTTTTCATAACAATAAAGAACTTGTCGAATTCGAAGACGACATAATATGTATCTTTAGTTATCTGGAAAACTATTTTTTGTGTTTTCCTACATGCTAAGTGAATGACTCGTGGCGCAAAGGATTATTCAGTAATTGTTCCATTTAAAAAAATATCTGTGGTACTATAACTTCTTTACGTATAGGCCTCAGATTTCTGTATGTTATGTTTCTATTAGATTGACAAATTATCTTGAAGATAATTTGTCAATCTAATAGGCAAGTATGTTAGCCTTCTGTACACACACACTTTGAGAGAATGTTAAATGCGCACATAGGTGAAGAGATTCCATTCGTGCACAGCCGTGGATCGAACCTACGACCTCAGGGATGAGAGTCAAGCTGAAGCCACTAGGCCAATACTGCTGTTTAAAAAACATATCTCAACGTATAAGTTTAAAACAATTCTCAAGAAGTATATTATCAATAGATACTTTAATTTTTGTATAACTATTAATGATGACGTCATATTTCTTTTCTTAGCAATGGTACTCAACGAAGGTAGGTTTTTCGGTGAACTGAATGTAACGATTAATAACTACTTCTTGGAAAAGTGTTTCGTTGTAGGCATAGAGAAAGTAGTGAAACCTACTTTTACTTATAAAAAGCTATAATCTTTATTTAATTAAACAGTTTATTAGAAGATAATTTTAAGATCTTGACTCGAGGTCGCTGTATACAACTACCTGTGTGATATTATAAAAATTAATCAGTGGCGCTATAACCTTTTTAGGTCTGGGCCTCAGAATTCTGTATGTTTCATGATCCGAACTTATTGGTCA
Source organism: Pieris rapae (assembly GCF_905147795.1). Lineage (NCBI taxonomy): Eukaryota > Metazoa > Arthropoda > Insecta > Lepidoptera > Pieridae > Pieris > Pieris rapae. The sequence continues at coordinate 2,053,547 of NC_059526.1, read as the reverse complement.
ACCCAATATCGAGAAGGTGATCAGTCTCCTGTGTGTCCCCATGCCACTGTTTGGATTCTTCACATTGTTTTCCTTCACCGTTCGAGCGAATGGGCACATAAAAGTAAAGTCCATCGATGCACTGCCGGGGATCGAATCTACGACCTCATGGAAGAGAGTGGCACGCCGAAGCCTCTAGGCCAATTGCTCATTGTTGCTTTTGATGCAACAGTGTGATATTATAGCTGTCTTTATAATTTTTATACAAAACATTTATGACAGATTTATCCCCAAAAATAATCGAATGAAAATCCTCATAAATTAACTTGAAAGACGAAGTTTTTATAACCTACTTGATGCTCGGTCAACCGTACCTGGTGTTAATAGGCGCACGCGCATCATAAGTTTTTTGTGAAGAGTGCGCTTCCACAATTCTTGCACTTTACTGGCGTGCAAAAAAACAAAAATTACTTCAAATGAACTTGGACAATTTCATTACATTTCGTAAAATTATGAAACGAATTCGTATGCCATGAACAGAGGTCGGAGAAATAGCTGAAGGAGGCTTTTCTGTGAGAGCGATGAATAGTACTCAAGGAAATTAGAAATAACTATAGTAAACTAGCAGTCTTGGCCAAGCGTTGCTGTGGCTAAGGTTTTTGTTATATTACATAGTACTAAACAATTCAGAGGAAACGGTAGGAGAACTTATGTGAAACGTTAGTACTTTTAACACAGCGCCATCTGTTAGAATTGTATCAAATAATAAACAAATATTTGCAATAAAATAAAATTGCGGTATAAATTGAAAATTGAAATGTAAGCTATCCTGTCTTTTAAGTTAGATCAAACTGCACAAAAAATGTGCAAATTTGATTGATATCGGTTCGATAATAAGAACACTTTACACAGGTTGTATTATTAAGGTATACCAATTCTTAAAAGGTCGGCAACGCACTCGCGAGCCCTCTGGCATTGAGAGTGTCCATGAGCGGCGGTATCACTTAACATCAGGTGAGCCTCCTGCCAGTTTGGCCCCGGTTCTATTAAAAAAAAAGTTAGGAATGATTAAATACTTAAAATAATAATGTTAGTTTGTGCACCAACAGAGTGTTCTCCAAATGGTTTTATGGTTATATAATTCAGGCCCGGATTATGTTTCCTTAAGTACATCAAAAACCCAACGGAAAATCCAAATCAAATTCGATTAGGAATCCCAGAATGCTATTATCAATTATTGTATTTATGTTATATATATTTAAATGAAACAAAAAATATACAAAATATTTTATTACCTAATTAAAGCTTATAACATAATAAATACATTAAAACATGTATTTATATACATATTTACAAGACCGTCAAAATCAAAAATTCACAATTTATCTTAAATCTATATTATATTATTAAAAGGCATTTTTTTACAGCTGTAGTAAATTGGTGATTATGTATTAAAATTTACTGAACAAAATTTAATGTTGACAAATCTAATTAATAACAAAATCAGATAAAACAGGCGTTTGTTTGTTAATTATTTATTTCCGGGGTTTTTATAAGTAGTACTAGTCATCTAGATTTAATTAATTTTAAAAATACGTATTACTTACAATCAAGTGTGTAGCACTACTAAAGGTCAATTGCAGTATGAGTCATGATTAAAAGGAAACTTTCGTGTATTCATATTACTAATCGGGAAAAACTGATTTCATTATGACATAACATTGCATGTACGTAATATTAAAAATATAATAGCCATACAAGGAACATAAAAATTTAATACAATTCTAAAACTAAATAAATTTCATAATACTATTAAATGCTAATAATATCAATTTTACTATCCTATTTTATATTCACCCGAAGTTTCCACAATGTCGGGACTGTTTTTTTATTTATAAATATAAATCAAGATATTGGAACAATTTTATAAAACTTATTATTAAGGCAGTAATTTTAAACTACTTACCTACCTGTCTCTCTACATCAAAGCGTAAACTCAATTTGACGGAAAGAGAAATAAGAGTACTAATAAGCCAGTTTATGTTATAATTATACAATTAGTTAATTAATACGGGGTCTTTTAAGAAAATATTTCTGGTACTTAAGTAAATAAATCTAATCAGATCAGATCTATTTACTTAAGTACGTAACTTACGTAACGTAACGTAACTTACTAACGTAACTAACGTCTAATAAGACGTTAACACGATATTTGTAAGAGATTTTGGTTTCAGAGAGTTTCCATTTCTTCTCTTCTTATACTACTCAAAACTATAAGTCTCAAATAGCTACTAAACACTAACTCTCGAGTAAACTAACTACAGCTTCACATTCGTATAAATATCTTAATAGCAGGTGCAAAGTCAAGTCAAGTCAAGTCAAGTCAAAATTTGTAACATAATGTACACTTATGAACGTCAAAAAAAGAAATATTAAATGAATCTAATTTTACATTTACTGTCAGTTCTCAAATCAAGGTCGTAGAACGGAAATGTATTTTATTTTAAAACTTTAGATTAGTTGCACTTTTAAAAACAACAATAATAAGATATACAAAACTTGTCAAGAAAATCGCAGAAATACACATTGTATTATATTAAAGACTAGAGAAAAATCGTACTTTATGAATTCTATCGAAAAAAAAGCATGACCGCTATAATTGTTGTATCGCTCTTTCGAAAATTTGGAGTAATCAAATCAAATTATTATTTTTCGTTTTCAGCCAAGTGGGATTCGGATTAACTCCAGTTCGAACATAGACTATTATTGCAAAATCAATGTTACTTCGATATCACTTACTGCAAGCCTTGTTTTTTCGCAATTATTCAACAGGTATCGCATAAGTTTGACATTAAACTATACGCCCAAAACGCTTCCCATCGATGCACCCAAGACCGATCTTAATAAAGCCTTTGGGACAGCCCTGACCTTGAATTCTAATCGACCTCTTCCTCCTGCTGCCAACACAGTTGGGACACGGCACTAACGGAGCCAATTCACCTGCAACAACAGGGTATTTCTCCTCTTTGTCTTGCGTGGATAATCTTCTTAGAAACTGGAATATGTCAATAGCATCTTCACTCTCTTTGCAGTCGCAGTCAGCGCTGACAAGCAAGATGCAGGATAAGACCACAAACAATGCAGACTTCATGATTACTCGGTTGTGAATGGGGATTTCGTTTTCCCGTGACTCTATATAAGTGAACGAGTGACTCATACCGTATCTATGACGTTGTCTATTGAATTTATAAATTATATGACGCATTGATTTTACGTTAAGGTTTTTCAAAATTGGTTATTCCAATGAGCTTTTGATTAGACAAGTGGGATTTACTGGGCCATTGTCAGTTGTTAAAGTGCCAATATAAATATTTAATTTAAAGCTTTGGTTAGTTAATTTATGTTTAACTTTTATTAGAAAACTCAAAATAACTTTCTTTATATAGATAATTAAGTACACTTATGAACGTCAATGGAAAAGATCTTAAATTGATTGTAAGTTTACATTAACTACTTTTCTTTACTTTTTTTACTTTTTAATGGCCAAGTTTTGAGTCATAAAAATTGTTTGAACTGGAGGAAATTTATCCTAATGATAAGGATCATTTAAATATTCGTCACATAATATTACCTATCAATATCAAATTAACAAAATACGAGAAAATATTTATAAAGTCATATAATCATAAGTTCATATTAATATAGATAATAATAAACAATAGGCTTGGTCTGAATTTGTCGTATATGGGCCAATAAAAATACAATTCTTTTTATTACCCAGGAAATTAGGCGGGGCGCGCCGACGACATGTTTAAAATCTTACATACATATAAGTAGTTTTCAATAGTCAAGACCGACAGTTAAGCAAAAAATGCAACTGTGTTCTCCATCATCATATTAAATAAATTTAGTGAGGCCCAAATCGTTTAAAATTTATAAATATTTAAAATTCCTTGACCTAATCCATTTAAAAATTGGTCGAAACCTCTTTCCTAGAAATGAAGTTTTTAGCGCAGTTTCCCCCCTCCCGGCTCCCAGAATACGAAGGGCAGCCTGTGCATCCACCACCGAATACTGACTGTTCCGATGTTGAACACCCAGTGGTTGTATCTTAGTTGAATCTGTCAACTCCAGTGTTAGCCATGGCTAGAAGAAAGCGCAATCCTCAACCTTCAAATCTTTGGAAATCTAGAGTTGGTTTAGAGATGATGTTGACGAATTCACCATATTATATAGATTTTAACATATCAAACCCCCCTCCTCCCGGTGACATAAATCTGGCCAAAAGTACATCAGGTTCAGTTCAATTAAACATTCATTACACAATAAAAAAGTTCTTCACAAGAAATAAATTTCAATTGTTAAGAAGAAAAACTTTTAAATGTTATAACAATACATAAGTTGTGTAAGAAAATTTTGTTTTTATTAAAGGCTTTGTTTGCAAGTTGACAACAATTATTTTAAATACTTAAAACAAGGAAAATTTTTAGTTACAAAAATTACGTAAATATTTTTTAAGCAACCCTATTACATAAGTGTTATATTAGCTACTCAAAAGTATATTCACTGAATATATATTCTCTTAATCTACCATTATGGCAGACACAGTTTTGAATCTCATTTATATTTTTTTACATATTGCATTGCAACCAACTTTTAAAATTTTAATTTTACCCAGTTTTTTGTTTCGAAATATGTTATAAAATGTTTGCTCTGAGGGTGTTTTTGATTGTGATTGAAGACATTCTAGCACAGACGACAGGAAAGCAGAGAATTCATTTTCAGTTCTTCTTGTGCGTTATACTCAAATATAACTTTGTGGACTTGACGTGTGAAAGTGTAATCTTTATGAATAATTTTATGTTATATATTTATTTAATAGTAGCTATTGACGACAAGAACAACAATATCCGTTATTCAGAGCTGCAGGCTTACCACACCCATTCATTAGGGATTTCGATTTTCAGTAATCGAACCACATAGACCCTCCACGATTCCAGCTGTTTAATCGTGACTTTTGTAAATATATTATTTTAGAAACTAGCGTCGTGATTCAACACACTTTTCCCTTAGTCATTTTACTTACTGTGGTTGCCTGGAAGAGATCGCTTGTTAACCATAAGTCTGCCAGTTGGCAACAACAAAGTCATAATAAATATTTATTTATTAACACTTTGTTATAAGTCTTGTATCAGTTTCAATTACCCAATTTTCCACAACAAAATTGGGTTTTGCTGTTAGATAAAGTCATTAAATTTTAAGGGAATTCCAGACAACTGTCAACCAATCATTGCGTAAATAATTTGGTAGTAAAGTTATGTACATACTATATGACAGGAAGATGTACTCGTCCTACACGCATTATGTATATCCAGAAATCATATAAGCATTTACATATGTAAAAAATTGTAAGAAGCTACACCGTGTACGATTGTTAAAAGTTTTGAAACAATGTTAGATATTATATTATTATAATACAGTTCATTAGTTACTTACTTCCTTTTAACTATTAATAATGTAATTTTTAATTTAATTAATCCGATTAACCATAATTAATTAAATACTATAGTTAAATGAGTGTCCTATTTACTGTTACAATAATTAATTATCTTCTACTTTTGGTGCCTCTCCATTACCGGAGGTTGGCCGTCAGTATCGTGAAGCGAGGTGCAGCGACTCTTCCGTACTCTTCCGACTCTTCCTCTTCCTGACATTGCGAAGGCATGATTTTCTTTTCTTCTACCAACACGCTGAATCTTTACCCTGGATTTTATCCATTATAATTAATTGCAGGAGGTGATATGGCGCAACACGTCACCTAACTATGCAACATTCGGGTGTTTAATGTATCTATTAACTAATTAATTAAAGGACTGGCAACTCTAATAAGAAACAATTCGCGGGCACCAGTATAAAAGTGAAAAGTGAAGCTCAATCGATACTAACTCACACATAAATGTTCTAAGATAACCACCCCGCAATAATTAGTTTAACAGTGTTGCCACCCCACCCTCACATGTGTGTTACCCTCACTATTGAGAAAAATATACCGGAAAATTCGGAAACCCGCTTGTGATAAAGTATCATATTTTTGTGGTTGCTATGACAACTTTATTGAAATCACGATTAGCCAATCACGCCTTACTTGCTAAGCCGTGATCTTGAGTTCAATTCGGGAAGAATTATATATTCTGTTTTATTATGCGGTGTTTCCATTTATATATAGACGGCAAATGTTGTTGTATGCATATACAGGAAATATCAAGTTAATATTACAGATAAATAAAACTATTAATTTAATTAACTATGTACATTTGCAGTCAAAGACAGCTTAAATACATGTTTAGGGCACGGAATCCCAGACTCTTGTTTGAAATTCTTATTATTATAAAAAAATTACTCGTTTAGTAATATTACGCCTAGTATCATTACAAATGCTCCTCAATGTGTAATACAACTTTCTAAAGTGGGCAAACCCAACTATTTCTCACGTGATCTTATGTTCCAAGCATTTCCGTTATACGCTGCGCAGACGCATTCCTTTTACGAGTGCCATTCTTGATTGATAGTTACATGTTTTCTTAATTATACCTTTATTGTTTGGTTTAACACATTAAGTTCTTTTCTCTACTACTACTCTCCAGCTACCCACTGAAATATTTCCAAACTAGTTTGACTTCCTTCCATTCTTCAAGACCGTCAAAAGCCGGCAACTCCCTGACGAGCCCTCTGGTACTGAAAGTGTCCATGCCTCGTGCCTCCTGCCCTTTTGCTCCATTTAGAATTCACATAACTCTCTTGGTGACTCTTATACCATTTTTGGGTCCTGAGGGAAGATCAGAAAGTCAAGAATTAAGAGAAAATTCCGACTCCTTGGTATACGTTTTTGACATATGGTATTGCTCTTCATCACTTTCCAAGAATTAAGCGCATTGCGAAAATCAAATCGTCGATTCAACTTAACACCTAGCACTGATTATATTGGCCAGTCAGTGGTACAAAAGTCCAAGCAATTTCGAAGATAATTTACTGGTTCGAACCCTAATGTATGGGCTGATAAATCAAGGGTCAGCCTTTAGAGGGTCTGTATGCATATTTATGTGATGTGGGTGCAACTTTAATACCACACTTGTATACGAATGAATCATCGGCTTTTATATTGTCAATAGTAATAAACAATAAAACGTTTATTTGCAAAGAAAGTGGTAGATTCAGATTGAATAAAAAAATGCGTAATCGGCCATTTTAAAATAGGTACGCAAATTTCATAATAATTATTATAACGTCATAAGTAGTAAGTGCGACTCTCATACCTGAGGTCGTAGGCTCGATCCTCGGCTGTGCACCAATGCACTTTCTTTATATGTGCGCATTTAACATTTAAGACAAACCGGTTTTCTCACGATGTTTTCATTCAACGTTCGAGCGAAGTTACATATACACATAGAAATACAGTCATTTGGTTCACAGCCGGGGATAGAACCTACGACCTGGGATGATTACCGTACGTAATTGATAATTGTTATTGTTTTAATTATATTATTAAATATAAATAATCGAAATAAATTTAAATTTCAAAAGTAAGAAGTTAAACAAATTCGATTGCAACTACATATTTATTTTTAAATTAATTCTCTTATTTACAACAGATTATAAATAATATCGAGTACTGTATTAAGTTCAAAGTACATAAATTTAATATCGGATTAATAATTACACAATTTTTCTATTAATTCTCTATTTAGAGTAATTGTTTTAAATATATTCTCTTTTTTAAATAAGCACAAATGCTGACGACAATGTTGAAAAAGTAAGCATGATATATTCCTTTATATAATAACGACTTCGAATACGATCCATGAAGATTGAGTTGTGTAAATTTGCGAAAAGGAATAATGTAACCTTTTTAAATTTAGAACTTTAATTTGGTACTTATAAGACATGACTTCCGGTTATGTAACAACATGACTGCGTAATCTATTTAGTACTACGTTATAATCAATTTCTAATTTATTAAACGCAGCAATACATATTTCAGCAACAGGAAACTCGGGATAAGTCTTCCCCCTTATCGATCCCGCCTTGTCGCGAAATTATCGAAATCTAACAAAAACATCCCGCCGAAACTCACAAGAAAACTAATAACTGGACTTACACCCCCATACGCACCCTGTATAACGCACACAGACGCACCGTCTAATTATATAACACACTGAAAGATCGGGGAAAAATTTTACAAGAAACAAGTGTGCCGGACTTAGGGGGGGAATGACCGCTCTCCGTCATTAAACCACCCCCACCCTGGGGGGGCTAGTTCCACCCTGTTTAATAATATGAAGAATTGGAGATAATTTGCGCGAAACTAAATAAGAAACGCCGGACGAAAATTGAAAGGTCAGAGTGAGACGGAATGAGGATTCTTGTCTCTTAAGTTTTAATGTGCGTTTGGGGAGTATGTCTTTCGGTTTTAGATTATGTACAAATATTATGAAAGGAAATAAATAAGACTGAATATGTATATTAATTATGTGTAACATTGAAGAAAATGTTTGGTGAGTAATTATATCGGGAGGTTTTACGAGTTTGGAATTAAATTATGTATACAAAAATAATGAAAAAAAGGCGGAAAGGCAAATAAGCAGGCGGAAAATAATAAACGGCTAAAATGTAAGAGTAGAGCAGTGTTGGCCTAGTGGCTTCAGCATGCGACTGATTTGAGTGAGGTCGTAGGTTCGATCCCCGGCTGTGCACCACTTTCTTTCAATGTCCGCATTTAACATTTGCTTGAACGGTGAAGGAAAACATCGTGAGGAAACCGACACGTCTTAGACCCAAAAAGTCGACGACGTGTGTCAGGCACTGGAGGCTGATCACTTTGCCTATTACATATAAAGAAAATTGACCATGAAGCAGATTCAGAAATCTGATGCCAAGAGGTTTCTATATAGAGACCTAAAGATGTTGTAGTCCCACTGATTTATTTTATTTATTTAAAATGTAAGAGTCATTTCTCCAATTTTTCTCTGCAGCTTATCTCTTACTCCAAAGGGATCAAATGATTATCTTCTTTTTGGAGTAGAGACTCTTGGGCCGTGGGGTTCAAGTGCACAGTCGCTCATTAAAGGTTTATTGGTCCTGGTAGATTCACCGGTGACCTATCTACCAGGCTGGTGCTCTCCTCGCTCAACGAATAAGTATCATAATACAGCGAGGAAATACTGCCACCGTTTAAGGTACACTGTCGCAGGGACCAAACTTTTTAAATTAATTTTTCATTATTTTTATTATTACTATGTATGTTAGGAAAATTGTAAATACTGAATATTTGATTGTTATGAGTACTAATAAACTTACAATTAAACAAAAATAGAATCATGAAAAAAGTTTAAAAAATTACAGTGAATCCTTTGTGTTCAAGGCATAATTGTTAGATTTAGTTAACGAACTAATAAAAAAATAGAATACGTAGTTTTTAAGAATTTTAACGTGAAAATTTCATGTTTATTTAATTTAAACGTGTTCTTCCAATAACGCAAAATTATAAATTTCTTTGAGTCAGCTGTGAATCAAACCTCACGGGTTCATCTTCAAGTATTTTATCAAAAAAAAATTCAATATAACATGTACTTAAAAATGTACCTACTAGGTCGTCTGAATCCTTATATTTACTGGAGTTATTTAATGATGATGATGGATAAAATAACAGTCCAGTTCCTTCTCCGTCATTTGAAGTAGATTCAAAATAATCAATAGGCTTAGTTTTGGAAGCATATAAACAAATACCTAATAGTCCAAGCCAGGGTTGGTACTGTGTAAGTTACACAGTAATCCAGTTACACAGACATCAGCGCTACACAATCGCTATTGGAATTTACAGAGTACAGGCGCAGATTCGTATTCCAATAAGATTTTTTTTATCATTGTCAACCATTTGAGGATGGTTTACTGTTGAAATATAATTTACTCCGAATGGAACTTGAAGTTCATTCGAAAACTTTTAATTCGTAAATCTTGATAATGTATGTGTTATTATTAAACAATTATAAAGTTTGATCTGAAAACTTACACGAAGGTATATTTAGTATAGTAATTATAAGGTATAAATCTGTTTGATGTGCAGGTGGATAGAAAACCTGGTTCCAGTTTACGATTCCACCACATTATTGTAACTTCGTTTCTGATTATTTATATCAGATGTGAAATAAAACTTTTATTATTATATTATAGCCTATGTCCAATGACGAGCTGTAAAATAGAAATTATCCGGCTTGTCTATTAATTATTACTGTTTATACTAGGACAAAAATTTTACAGCAACAAAGGGTATTATTATTTAGGAACGAAATAAAATACAAATTATAGTGGATGTAGTAACAGTAACAATAAAATATTTTCTAATGGTAGCATTTTAATTTAATAAATAAAGCTATTAAAATAAATAAATAAGGAATACGTAATGTTCTAAAGATATTAGAAAAAATACACTGTTATCTTCTTTCATACTATAGTGAGAAAATCTAAGCGAAATAGCTATTTTTACGAAAATTACACACAAAATATGTACTGGTAAAAATGGATGGATGAATGGGTATTTTGATGTTGAGTACGCGCAACTTACTTCTAATAAGAACTTTATTTGAACCAAAAATAGATACCATCTTACAAATCGCTGACCACCCTATATATAGAGGAAAATTCTAAAGAACATTATAGTAACGAAATTACTGTAAAAATATAGTCCAAAATAACAAGGCTTTACCGCAAAACAATCTATTTTCAGATCAATTGTGCCTCGGTCTGAAATATCATGTAGTTAAAATCGTCGGAGTTTCCGTCAGTCCGTCGACAAATAAATTGCGTCGGATAGGGCAAGACGGATGGACGGGGGGACTCGCAAATACCAGTGAGATGTGTTAGACGGGTGGCGTTTTGAACGCTGCGTTTTTAGAGCGCGTTCCAAATTCAAATTCAGTAGGCTTTATGTATCTTAAGTTTAAAGAATTGGTACGCTCTTTTCTTGAAGCTTCAAAGTTTTTGGATACAGAGTTGCCATTCGTGTGGGTAGTCTCTGGTTCTTTTGAACCTTTTTAGTTAGTTTGGTAAAACGTAGTTATTAACACTATACTAAATATTACTCAGAGATATATAGTAGTGAGATTTTTGTGTGGAGTATAGTGATAGAGCTATTAAGTAGGAATAATAGAGAAATATAATGAGTGTTTAAAGAGTGTTTAAAAAGTAAAAAGAAGACACAACTGATGTCTCGACATCATACCTTATGTGCCATAGAGAGTCACAGTTTAAAAGTAATAAAACTGCTTAGCAATTGACTACTCTGTTTAACAGCATGAAATAAATAATGGCTATTTTTATTAAAAAAAAAAAACATTTTATTTTACTAGTGTAACTGCAAAATATCCTCCAATTATTTAATTCAGAAATTGCATTCAGTATAAATTTATTTTTTATTTGAAGCCTATGTATAAGCAACAGGAAAATAACTGAGACAACTTGACTGATGATTCTTTATTATGTACGGCAAATTAAATTAACACGCGGCGTTGGAAACGCTCGTATGAAAAGTCTTTATTTCGAATGTCGTCAACCAAGTTTTTATTGCACTTTCTTCTTCCAAGTAAATAAGTTTGAAAAATTTCATATACGTAATGTAGCAACGCAAGAGTAGTGTCGGTTAGCAAATGAGCGTTCATATTCCGATGTACTATATTTTTTTTAAAATCATCGACCGGAAAATTATATATAAAGCTGAATTTTATTAGACCGAATCAATGAAGTGCCTACGAAGAATTTATCAATAAAACAGATGAAAAAGTAAACCCCAGTGTAAAACATATTACGCGATTTTAACCTCGTACAACGCGAATATTTCACTCGTTGTATTTCTGTACATTTATGAAGACGCGCTATTTTGTTCATACCAAACTGTTTTCTTGCTTTAAATCATTATCAATAAAAGACAAACGTAAATCATTCGTACATAACGCGATGCAAGAATACTCGTATAACGCGGAACCAATCTACCGTGTTATAGGGCTTACGTCTACCACTATTTAAAAATACATATAAACAAGCCTCCAAGGGCCAATGGAATACTTGATAGTGTAACTTTCAGAAATAACGATATCGGCGTAATTTTGATGTAGTTATTTTAATCCCAAAGTGACCCAGCTGTGTCCTTAGAACATAAACTTTACATTAACATAGTATCGCTATTGAGTAAACCGCACAGGGAACCGTGATGATGATTAATCACGCGGCACTTTGTAGTTTAATTTGTGATTATGGTTCTATAGGAGAAATTTTTCAATTAAATGAAAAATATTTTTCTCGGTTCATATGAGAATTATGAAAATATTTTATTTCAAAACACAAATATTCAGTATTTACAATATTCTTAACCTAAAAATTTATTATAAGGAAATTAAAACAATTATTGAATTAAGATCGCCCCTGGTAGATAGTACCGGTGACTACCAGTTGTGCTTTCCTTGCTTACTGATTACTAAAAAAAACGTTTATTTTGGAACATAAGATCATCATGGTATCAATTATTCCACGTCATTAAATTTGAACCTATAGGCATCCCTACTTATCGGCAAAGAAGACAGAGGGTGTTGGCCGAGAGAAATAGCTGGCGTAAAAAAGTCTCGGAACTCTTTTTAAAAAAGCAAATCATCAATTCTACAATATTTAAAACAAATATAGCAAATTAATTAGAAGTACTGACGATTACCGATTCCCAACCTTACGTTACGTACGGACGTAATATCCTAACCGTCCTTCCACAAATCAGCATTTCTGGAGGCAGTTTTGCCGCGCACCACCACTATGTGGAGCTGAAGTATATCCGTACCAATTTTTTAAAGTTCCTTGAAGAAAAGAGCGTAGAAATTTTTAAAAGGCCGGCAACGCAATTGCGACCCTTCTGCTGCCTCTGAGCCTTCATTCGTTTGCTGTTATATAAAAAAAGGCAATCCACCTATTTAGAAAAACAGGAAGATTAACAGCAGCACTAGTAATACACTTAACCAGAGACAATTCATTGAAAACAAAAAACAATCGAACTTTCGCAATTCCTTCGCAAAAATAATAAAACTGAAAATAGTAGGAATAAAATAAAATGATATAAGGCCGAAGCGGCGCACACATACATACCAATTTATAATATTGTTTTCCTCGAGATATATTTTTTCACTAGTGTGGGGTGGGTGGCCCCCTCTCCCGGTTATTATTAAAGACATACTCACACATTCTTGGATGCCGAGTGTGATTAGATTAATATGGAGGGAGTTTGGGGAGAATTTGCGGTTTTAATTGGCAAATGTTTCGTTCAATGTCTTGATGGGAGAACATTTATCGTTTCCTATGAAAAATCATCAAACAAGTTTCGTAAATGTGTGTATGTACTGGAGATATGTATTTCCGGAAATCGAACCGTTAGTAACATGGAAACCGGCACTCAACTTTCGGGAAATTTAAATTGCCTTTTGTAAGAAGCCTTACTATATAAGAAATGTAAAATGATATTAATTCTAATCGCATTATTTGACTAATGAGGTATTCTTATGTAAATTAGATTTCGAATATTTAAATTATATAGGCCGCCTTATCTAGGCTTAGTCCGGTACCTTTACCATCAATACAAATTTAAATTTGGAACAACATACATTCAAATTTCATATTTGTAATCAATATAGGAAGTATTTTAATGTGATATTTAAAAACAATTTACTTACAAATTTAAATTTGGAACTCCATTCAAAATTATTTTATTTATATGGAATCATGAGCGTAGCAAGTACTTTAACGTGATATTTAAATACATTTACTTCAAAATTTTATTTTGGAACTATATTCAAATTCATTTTTGGAAACATGAGCTCGAGAAAGCACTCAACATGTTAAGATCATTAAATTACAGGTTTTAATTTGGAACCATATTCGATGTTCTTATATCTTCACAGTAATTTACCTTTTTAGTTACTTTTTGTTAGTAACTTTTAAATACAATTCCATGCAAAATTAAATTGGATTTTGATTAAAATTCATATTTGGAATCATGAATTTGACGAAGTACTAATTGTATTATTAAAATATATTAAATTACATTATATTTGAATTTGGAATCATATTCGAAATTCTTATATTGGGCTTGATAGTATTAATTATGTAAATACTAATAAATCTATATTTTGTACTATATTAAAATTTTAACACTTGAAATCCGGAGGTTTATTTGACAAGGTATTAAATAGCATTCACAATAACATTCATATTTATACTTATTAAGAGTTTTGCATGTCATTAAATGTGCGCATTTTAAAATATTACAGCGCTCCTGGTGGGGACACGTAGAACTAAGATTTTTCATACATTAATCCTGACACGATTATTAAAAACAATTATTTTCTTTAGTATTTGGTAGTGTTTGCGTCTTAACTAAAGTTAAAAAAGCCTCTAATACTTTGTCACACTCAAGTTATGCTTAGATTAAGTTAAGCGAATTTTAATTAAATCCCGAATTTTTTGATTTAATTTGCTTTTCTATCCATAATATGACTTCGATCTACGTGTACAAAATTTATTCGTATATATATTTTGTGGCGCTTATCCCATTAAATACATAGTTTATAAGAGTCTAGTTACTGTTTCATAGTATAATTAATCATAGTATTAGTAGAAAGTAGAACATTTGAATTTGGAATACTTTACAAAGTTCCATTTCGAACGAAAACGACGTTCGAGCAATAATTTCTCGATACAGCTTGTGGAAAATTTGAATTTGGAATACTATACATTAAAAGTATGTTGTTCCATTTCTAACCACTACCACGATCAAGCGTTGTCGAATTTGATTGATTTAAATTCCAATTACGTCTGTAGAAAATATGAATTTGGAGTAGGTACTTTATATTGAAAATAGATCCATTTCGAACTACGAGCACTATCGAGCGCTGTGAACTCATTCTGAATTTAAATCATTTAAAACTCAATTCCACCTGTAGAAAATTTGTTTTTGGAAAACATTAAAATAGTTCCGTTTCGAACAACGACCACGATCAGGCGCTGTGCATTAATTTCGAATTTGATTGATTTAAAACTCAATTCCGTCTGTAGAAAATTTGAATTTGGAATACTTTACAGATAATATTCGAGTCCTTATTACGGAAGTTACTCGAGCGTGTATGATAAATGGCTATATTTCGAGAAAGCACCCTTCATATTTTTTATGTTGTCTTTATTACATTCGTAAGAACATTGACTCCACTCCTTTTGAGTTCCACTTTCCCGTTTTACCTTTGCGACTCTTATAGCAACATATCCCTCATATCCCCAGCAGCTTGGACTGTAACATGCTATATGCATGCTATATCCCGATGATACATAGAATATATTGTCTATAACAGAGAAGAAAATATTTTCGTTTCCGGTTGAACCGAAAGCCACTAGACACATTATATTACTATACTACTCATTTAAGAAAGCTGTATGAAATTCAAAATTTTTAATTTATAAATAAACTTTGGAGGATGTATGTCACAATTAATTAACTACCAATTTCTTTATCCAAAGCAGCGCTTTGGGCGTATTATGAACTAAATTTTTACAGTAGTAAGTAAATTTTTACAGTTAGTAGTAAAAATAGTATGAACTTTTCTTCAAATTTATATCGTATTGAAAAAGCCATTTGAGACAGTTTTTTTTGGTTCGGAGCCATTATGCGTGATTATTGAAGGTGGCTTATACCCTTTATAAGACCTAAATTCTATGCCCCTAGACCCCATAAATACGCCATAATGAGCAGCTTTCTAGGTCTCGTGACGTCATACCTCGCCTAAAACATAAATCACGCAAACATGGAATCTAAAAATATTTCGTTGGTTTGTTTGTACGTAAATTTTTTTGCTACAATTTGGATAAGCTTTAGATTTTTTATTAAATATGATATAAAAATCATATTAATTTAGCTCACAAATCACGTTATATACAATCTACATCTACTGTACCTCTAATCGGAAAGTAGTATTAAATGAGAAACCTTAGCTTTCGGATACACTTAAAAAATAATCTATTATATATATACAAAACATACACAATGTAGAAACGGACAAAACCAAAGCTAAAAGCTAGTCCGCACATGAAGGCCGTATCGATTTTATGTCAAAAATATTTTTATTTTTATCAACGATACGTTTTAATGATAACGATAAGCAAAATTAAAATTGTACTAAATTGTCCATAGATTATTGTTATCGAAAAGCAAATATTTTTCCATATTCATGTTTTTTAGTATCCACTAAACCGATGTTTTAGATATTATTTTTTATAGCACCATCCCCCATTGACACTGTTAATTCCAGAGGGCTCGCGAGTGCGTTGCCGGTCTATTATGAATTTGATACTTCAAGAAAAAATATTTAAGTATAAAATCAGATTGGTTTGAAAATACTTTTTTGAGCAGTTTCACGAGCAGGTATCACATAGTGGTAGTGCGAGGGAAAAACTGCCTAAAAACGCTCAGTTGTGGAAGGACGGACGTCGAGGTGATATGGGCGGAATTTCGTATACTGCCTTGACTTCCAATGATGTACTGCACTCAGCCGGTGTTCCGAACAACCTCTCTGAACACTCTCCATAATATATCGAACTTGATTCAACACGAAACAGTAATTCTTTATAACATATTATTACTCAATAACAATTCATAGTTTAATCAAAAGTATTGACCTCTGCGGGCGTCTCTCATCCCTGAGATCGTTGGTTGGATTCCGGCCAATACAAGGCCTATGCATTTATCACTTGTTCGTACGGGGAAACATCGTGAGGAAAAAGGCATACACACAAAAAGTCGAGTGTGTCAGAAGCAGAGGACAGGAAAAATCAAGGCACATAAGAAATCGGAATAGGTAGAAATGTTGTCTGACTTTTCATCAGACATTGATTACAAATAATATGAAAGATAAACATATATTGCCTGTGATTATAGAATGATGGAAAAACTATTCTAAGTCATAGAAATTAAAAATTAAAGACTGGTTTATAATTTACATTTTTATGAAATAGGCGGCACTCACATTGCCAGAGCTCCCAAGTGCGTTGCCGGCCTCTTCTTGAAGGACCCTAAATCAAGCAGGACGTAAATAATATTATTTTTCTATGAAAACACCGAAATCAAATGAATGAATATTCGTGATATTGGAGGAAGCTAGTTTCCGTGATCAGGATTTCCGATGCAAACTGTCACGCGTATGTGACTTAAGTGTCTATCACGCTAATATAAAGTTTATTTATAAATAAAAAGACCAGTGGCTACAACCATACTCAGATTTCTATATTGCGTGATCAGTTTTTTAAAATAGGTCAGTATTTCAGCTTTTTATGCCTGACATATGAGGTCGACTATTTCGGACTAAAGTTTCCCGGGTCTGCTACTTTTTGATTTTTTTTGATTTTTTTTTATAGAAAAGGGGGGGCAAAGGGGCAGGAGGCTCACCTGATGTTAAGTGATACCGCCACCCTTGGATACTCTAGATGTTAGAGGGCTCGCGAGTGCGTTGCCGGCCTTTTAATTTAAAATAGATTTTTAAAACTCCAGAAATCTTCCCTTTTTATACGATTGCTAATCGATTTCACGTATTATAGTTCCACTTCTACGTCAGTAACACAGAAATATAGTTAATAATTTATAAAACACGGACCGAACGAAAGCCAAGTAACAAAACCCTAATTCTTAAAGCAATTTACTTTCCGTACAAAATATAGGCCAAAATTTTCAAGTCGAGTGTTATATTTTTATGCAGTCGTTAACTTTGAAATATCGGGGTGTGGGTGGCGGGCTTAGGGGGTGTGGAGGCGCAAATAAAATAAAAATAAAGGCCGATTATAGTCGACATTTTATAATGGCCCCCAGAATGACATGCGGGCGCCGCCATGTCGGAATGCGTGGAGTCGTTATGTAACCGTAAAAATATTGAATATTTCCTTTTTAAGACGATGGGTTCAGGCTTTATGAAGCATTTTATTCTTTACCTACTCGTTTTAGTTAGGTTGAGTAATGTAGTCATACTGGCTATAAATAGTTTTTTTGTGGCACTAACATCCAAGGAAAATTCTCCAAGAAAAGAGTGTTCAATTCTTATAAGGTTGCGGTATTTAGAGAGTCCATGGGCGGCTTTTCATTACCTACGATCAGATGATCCTCCTACCAGATTATTCGTGTTCTTTTTTTTAAATTTTAATTAAATTATTATAAAAATAATTATCAATTAAAAAACTTGTTTAACACAAATAAAATAACATTCAAAACAATTTCTTTTACAGTGATTGTGTATAAATACCAACTCCACAGCACGTCAGTCATGTCACCGCATGTTTATTTTCAATCAAACGGGGTGGGTATTGAATCCACACCCCTCCAGGTGCTTACTGATTTTATAATTATTAATATTGATAGGATATCAAATTTTAACCATAATCATTTTGAAAATGTTAAATTGCTAAATTCAAAATAGCGATCGACCATGATAATTATGTGTATGTGAAGAATATTCATATATTAGCTTTTCGTTATCTTTAACATATATGTATAAAAAAGGGTACGTAAGGTATTGAGCAACGGACGGCCTTATCGGTAATAAGCGATTTCATCCAGGCAACCTTAGTATGGTAAAAATAAACTAAACTCTAAATAATATTAACAAAAATGTAAAAGCTAATTTTAGGGTTTTAGTCACAATTAATATAGGTTTATGTAGCTAATTACGAGGCAGAATATAAAATATCATAGTTTCTTAATAATGAGACCTGTTGGTTTCACTTTGGGGCGCAGTTAATACATTGTTACGAGATACATTTACATGAGGTTGTACGTTGTGTACCCATAGTACCTAGTTGTGTATCGAACTTTGTTTATACAGATTAGTGGTAGAATATATTATAACGAGGAAATGTTGGAGAGACTGGGGCTGCGAGCCCAAATGCTCCAAAATACCAGTCGAATTGGCTTGATTCTATATCTCTACGCAGAGCGGAGAGAGCGTGTCTTTGCGTTTTCTATAAAAATGTACTAATAAGTTTTTTCAAGAACTGTATGGGTTGCTCACTCCTTCCTCGTTTCAATGCAAAATCCCATCAACATCACCTGATGGCTGGAAGTCTATACGATTCAGAAGGTACTGTCTTTTCACAAGGCAATTTCTTTTGCAAACTAGCGAACGATCGATCGACCTCTCGATGGGTGTCTTCCCTGAGAGATACGATCTCTAACTTTTCAAAGTTTGAGTGTGCTCAAAAGCCGGTGACGCACCCACTAAAACTGTATGTCCATGCGCTGCGATGACTGCCTTTTATGGGCGACACGTAGGCTCGTTTGCCGCCATATTATATATTTAAAAATTATTATTCGACTGTGAAGTCGACGTGGTGCAAATTTACTAATGTCTTTCCTACTCTGAATATTATGTAAGACGGATATATCTAGTTGCACAATGGCTGAATTCACAAAAATTACAGTTAGTTATATAAATTTGTATGTTTTGATATTTTGTTTATACGAGTATTTTTCTTAGTTTAAACTTTTATTGTAAGTTTTCTACTGTATCTAATATCTATATCAGTATAACGTTAGTCTAAAAATAGGAAATAAATCACAATATATAGTGTACATAATAATAGTTAAATAAATTTCAAGAGTTTGGTCCCTGTGAGTCTGTTGACATCATTCCTCGGAGTTTTACGATGCTTATTTTTTTAAAGGCATCTTATTGTAAAAAAAAATATTCATAGCTGTAAAAGTAGGTGAAATTAAACTAGCAAAGCAAAAGTAAGTCAATTCTAATATACCAGTAAATAATTTTCAGGATGACATGATGTATCACTTAAAGCTTATTTTAATTCCACTTTAAAGGCAGGGTCTCACTGTGATTAGTTCTACGTCTTTCAGAAAGTATTTGGGTGCTAGCTTTTTCGGTTTAGTTGCAATCAATATAACTGCGTAATGCTATCTGTTTAGCTGTTTTGGCTCAATTGATCCGTACAAATTGCTTTTGTAACAAACGTACTATCAATAGAAAAATATTTACGCGTGAATAAAAGAATTCGTTCTAATGTGCCGATATGAATAAGCCTATGGGAACAATTCAATTATATCGAGTAATGTCCATTATTTAGAAAAATATGTATGACCCAAATGGATAATTCGTTACATTATTGCGGTCAATATACTAATAAATTCTGTATTTTTGGCATTATATTAATTAGAAATATTAGATACATATGAAATTAACCTTTTGTCGTAGATTAGTCGTAGTAGATTTTTGAGGTCAAAGTGGCCAGAAATCTAAATTGGTCAGAAATTACAAATATTAATTTTTTTTACAGCTTTCAGATATCATTCAATTCTCAATTTTAAAACATTTTTTTTTTCGGAATTCGGATAATTTCTTGCAACATATAAAAAATTCAACTCAGATGAGTCAGTCGAAACCTCCAAATTGATTTTTTGGTAAAGGGATATATGAACTACCAATAAGATGCCAAAAGTGTATAGATAGCAATAGTACATACTTTGATTAATTAAATATACCCTATAAAAAAACATTTTTGTTCCTGCAATACAAAACGCCAATTACATATATAAGGACAATTCACAACAGTAATTATTTACTTTTTTACACATATTACCCACACTTTGTCTATGAATGAAATGCATTTTCGAAGATTCCTACAAAAAAATTATTACTATTATTTTTAAGAGCTTTGCTTACTTTTGCTGACAACAGGAGGGGAAGGGATAAATTGCAATAAATCTGCATACACAATACTTGAACGGTTTAAAGTAACGTCTCAAAAATGTTATTTATTTAACTTATTAACACTTCGTTGCATTACATAAAAGGAAAAAAATATCAAACATAATTAAATGAAAAGCAACTGGCGGCCTTATCGCTTTAGAGCGATTTCATCCAGACAACCACTCAATGTAAAATCCAACATAACCGATGTTGATCGCATCGCAATCTCTTGATTTACAGTTGAAATTTCAATCACTGTCACCCGTCTTTTAAGTCCTCGTGCGAAATTATAATAACAACAAAGTACTTTATCGTCTTATTGTGAGACATTTAAGTATTGATGTAGATGACAAAACGATATAGCCCCTTGTAAGCAATTACGGGGGTCGGAAAGGTCCGTGTTTGACATTACCAATACGCGACCCTAAGGTCGACTTGACAACTTACGAATCTTACTGTAACAAATTGAGAACAACTTTGTATTATCTAAATGCCTTCGTGAATTACTTTTTATGACTCCTAGGGGTTTGGTGTGCTGTGATCTTTGACACGCTTTGGAAGGCACGACCACAGTTCCTTGTCCAACCAAAACGGTCCAATTAAAAGAATATTTTTTGGACTTTATAATAGTCTTATAAATATCTAATAAACCATAAAAATATATTTGAGGTCATAGGTTCGATCCCTGGCTGTGCCCAGTGGACGTGCCACGGCGTGTGTTAGGCACAGGAGACTGACCACCTAATTAGGTAGACAAATTATCAAAGATCTGAGGCCCAGACCAAAAAGGTTGTAGCGCCACTCATTTGTTTTTTATTTTTAAAATAAAAAACAAATGAGTGAAGTTGAAGATTGATTTAATGTACTATTTAGAAGCAAGTGTTTGACTAGCGATTAAATGTTGAACGAACCTCGGTTGCGTACCTTTGGATGTTTCGTCTAACATCCAATATTTTAAGGAACTATTATAAGAAACCAGGAAAGAATTAATGACTACTTTTACCTTCTGTAAAATAAATATTGACACACACATCAAACGGAAAGTTTATCGAAAAAATGTAGTACAAACATTTTTTATTATTATTTTTTTTATATTTTTTTTTATATAATAGGCAAACGATGCTGCGGGACCTACATCGCAGCCAATGGACACCTAATTTGAGTGGGTGCGTTTCCGGCTTTTGAATAGTTGCAGGTCGTATCTCTCACACCGGGAGTCGATTCCACAGTTTGCTAAAAAATTGCCTTGTGAAACGGACTATGGCAGATTTCTAGCCATCAAGGTGATGTTGATGAAATTAAGTGTGAATACGTCTCGTACGTTATTGAAACGAGGAAGGATTGCGCAACTCAACATAATACATTTTGAACCCTACAGGTTCGAATTTAATGACGTGGAATAAGTGATACCTTGATGATCTTATGTTACGTAATATGTTATTTTATTTTAATTTATTTGAACATAATTAGAGTATCTGCTGAAAGAGAACAGACTATTTCAATTTTCATATTGATGTACTTTATTTAAAAAAATAAACAATAGATAATTTATGTCGAAATATTATTACGTAACATTGTTCAATGTAACAAAAAAGTCTTGACACTTCAGACGTTTCTCTTTCCGCACACTCTTATGTATTGGTTTAAAATCTGATTTTTGAGTAAAAATATAGGAAATAAATAAAAAAATTATAAAGAATGATTTCGTTCACAGAGTTTTTCAACGACATGCCAGAAACAATTCACTACGTTGCTTGAAAGAAAAAGCCGTCTAAATAAATCAAACAGAAATCGTAGAAAACGATTTTCATTTAATTCATAGCGGAAAACATCTTAAACTAATTTAACTTTACAACTTAATATAAAAACTTTTTACTCAACAAAAAAGCATAATGAAAAAATGGCGCCAACAAGCTCCCGCATTTTGTTTATACGTCAAATAATAAAGCGAAAGTTTTCTCGTGTTTTCTTAAAGGAAAAGCGAAAATATTTGAAAGCAGGCTGAACTTAAATTTATTACACCATTACTCTTAATCATAAATGTGGAAACGGGATAGCGGATATTTAAAAGAAATGGGAATAGTGTTCTGTAAGAAAGAGATGGATGTATTTACACTGCCGCGCCCTTTTGATAGTGTTTCCAAATTTTCGGAAAGCATCGTGAATTGTTTGCTATAAGGGACAGCTTACATGACGTGATATTATATTTACATTAAGTAGGGTTTTAGTAAGTACACAATGTTTGAGTTGTCAGAGTCGTGCAGCTAAATTTTCTACTTAATTGAAAATAAAATCAACTCATATGAAACACTTTTTTCGCCTCGTAATGTTTAGCATGCAGTATATGAATAGTTAAAAAATAGATTCAGAAATTGGATAAACTTTCCAATATGACCCGTCGATTTGAATGCTCAAATTTTTTTTGTAGATAGTACTCACCATAAGAAAGCGTTTTGTAAAGTATTAAGTTGCGGAAACTTACGGTTCATGAGATATATTTATTTATACTTTCCAT
Source organism: Pieris rapae (assembly GCF_905147795.1). Lineage (NCBI taxonomy): Eukaryota > Metazoa > Arthropoda > Insecta > Lepidoptera > Pieridae > Pieris > Pieris rapae. Next base: position 2,030,240 of record NC_059526.1, on the reverse strand, counting down.
ACAAATGGACAAATATCATTCCATAACACGCCATAACACAATGAATTTGACAAATAACTGATGTCAAACATCAACCATTTCACGTATCGATTAGTGAAGGGTTCGAAAAATTTGACGTATCGATGAAATGAAAAAAAAAACTTTCCAATATGGACCATAGATTATTTGTAACTTATGATCAAATTAATTATTTGTAATCAAAAAACTTAATTATTATCTAGTTCGGTTAGGTTAGGTTAGTATATGAATATTTTTTTTAATAACATTTTATTTAATAACCTAAAAGTACCCAACACCGAATCAAAGCACCCCACTATCCACGTGGTCTTGTCTGTCCTACCCCGAGAGTGTATATAAATAATCGGAGCCGTTCAAAAACCGAATTATTATCTAGTTCGGTTAGGTTAGGTTAGTATATGAATATTTTTTTTAATAACATTTTATTTAATAACCTAAAAGTACCCAACACCGAATCAAAGCACCCCACTATCCACGTGGTCTTGTCTGTCCTACCCCTAGAGTGTATATAAATAATCGGAGCCGTTCAAAAACCGAATTATTATCTAGTTCGGTTAGGTTAGGTTAGTATATGAATATTTTTTTTAATAACATTTTATTTAATAACCTAAAAGTACCCAACACCGAATCAGAGCACCCCACTATCCACGTGGTCTTGTCTTTCCTACCCCTAGAGTGTATATAAATAATCGGAGTTTATTTAATAACCTAAAAGTACCCAACACCGAATCAGAGCACCCCACTATCCACGTGGTCTTGTCTTTCCTACCCCTAGAGTGTATATAAATAATCGGAGCCGTTCAAAAACCGAATTATTATCTAGTTCGGTTAGGTTAGGTTAGTATATGAATATTTTTTTTTAATAACATTTTATTTAATAACCTAAAAGTACCCAACACCGAATCAGAGCACCCCACTATCCATGTGGTCTTGTCTGTCCTACCCCTAGAGCGTATATAAATAATCGGAGCCGTTCAAAAACCGAATTATTATCTAGTTCGGTTAGGTTAGGTTGGTATATGAATATTTTTTTTTAATAACATTTTATTTAATAACCTAAAAGTACCCAACACGGAATCAGAGCACCCCACTATCCACGTGGTCTTGTCTGCCCTACCCCTAGAGTGTATATAAATAATCGGAGGCGCGGAGGAAGAGCAGCCCCCACCCGCTGTAACAAAGCACAGGCATGAAATGCCTGTGCTTTGGTACGCAAGGGTGGAGGGGCTGCGTTTTCCGTAGCGCCGGAGCCGTTCATAAACCGAATGATTATCTAGTTCGGTTAGGTTAGGTTAGTATATGAATTTCTTTTTTCTAAGAACTGTTTCTGAAATCTTCAATAAACATATAAAAAACTAATATTTATATCATATTATTATATTATATTTGAATAAAATTCAAGTTTTTATTCTAAAAAAACTATCGACAAATTAAAAAAACGATTTTGAGGCAAAATGTCACGTCTCTAATAACTAATGGAATCTGTATGGCTAAAGTCCTTTGCCTTTCCCATTAGGGATAAATTGAAAATAAAAAAAAATAAGCAATGGAAAGTGTACGATTTATTTACGAATTTCTATACATTATACAGGTTTAAATAATCTTTATTAATATTTAGACGGAACTCCGGCAGAAAAAATAACTTGGAGGTGTTCCATTAAAGGTAAAGAGACACTTACATAATCAGTACTATCAAATTCAGGGACACATTTCTAAATTGTTACCATTCTAGCCTTAAAATTTTAAATATGAATATCTCCGTAACTATGGGTTTCCGCAGGTTGGGAATGACACAGGGGGTATTTCTCCATCCCCTCTTCCATCTCCCATCAAAAAAACCTCAAAAATCGACGGGTCATATTGGAAAGTTTAACCCAGAAATTTACTGTACAATGCACAATAACTAAAATTTTTGGAAACAATGAAATCAATCATTATTTATAAACTTTTTTTAGGAAAGATATTGAAAAAAAATTTAAAATAGTGTAGGCACTAGACTAGTGAGTTTTATTCCAACGTCATATTAAGTCGGTTAATAAATATATTTGTTATCAGTGTTAGATACGTTGCGGCATGTAGCCTTAGCTTTACCGATAATGCACCGGCCCCTGTCGAAATAATCAAATCGAGGGGTAGCCCCGTTGGGGTGAGATTTTTGCTATTTTCTACAAAAAAAGACACATTGCACCGTTTTTACCTAAAACACACCAGTTTTGAGCGCACGCGCAGACAGTAGCACGTGCCGATTAATTCGAATTTAGGATCACACTTTTCAAATTTCGAATTTTTTTTAAGTTCGTGGTTGTTTTGTGGACAGTTGAACTTTTATGTGACGTTTATAAATAATGGTGGCCAGTGGTGAAAGTTGACAAATGAAGGAAAATTCAGAATTTACTGACAGAGACAGGTGAGGTTTCCAATTAGAATCACCTACTTAGGAAAACATACGCTTTTATGAAAATAAAAAAGGGTTTATGTCTGTTAAAGGATTACAATAAAAATATATATGATACTAAATTCTATTGAAAAGTTTTCCTGCTTACTGTACTATAAAAGCAAAAAGTAATAGTAGCAAATGCGGCTAGTAATTTCATATAGAGTTGGGTTGTTTATCTATATGTATTAGCGCATTTTCAATGAAAGATATGTAAATATATACACATTTAAAATATAATCTGCAGCTGTATAGTTAATAATAAAATTAAGTATATTGAATTGAAATCCCAATGGTCATTCGATTTGTTAATTATTTCTCCCTCTCCATAGTTAAATCTCACTGCGGTACTCAAACGCCTATTTAATCTTAAATAAATAAACATAATTATGTAAAACAATGAACATATGATGAAATACATAACTAGTGATTAAATTTAAACTTTTATATATTTAAATATACATTTTCGTTAATGCTATTTAAAGATTTTTCTTACGGATTACGTAAATGTATTTTATGGCACGTTATAATTTCGTACCCATTTTGTGATGACCCACTATGATTGGTTATAATTGAGGTAAACTTTTTGGACTATATTGATCGAAAACATGACTTGTAATATGAACTTTTTCATCGTAAATAGTAAATATTTTAGATATTTAAAATTTGTTACAATATGTATATCTAATATCGTAAGATTTCTAATAGCTTAGCAAAACGTTATCACATCAATTAGATTTTGTATTATTAATATGGCCTAGGGTCTTCAGTGTGCGACCCTCATCCCTGAGGACGTAGGTTCGATTCCGGCTGTGTACTTACATTCACTCAAACGGTGTAGAAAAATATAGTGAGGAATCTTTCTTTCTTTAAACCCAAATAGTCGACGGCGTGTGTGCACAGGAGGCTGTTAGATTGACAAATGATCATGAAACAGATACAGAAATCTGAGGCCAAAACCTAAAAGGGTTGTAGCGCCACAGATTTTATTTATTAACATACGTAAGATCTTTTAACGATAAACCAACATAATTCATACCTCCAAAAGTACCTAACTAGAAGTATAATTTGTCTCATATCAATTTCAGATGCGGCGGTGACGCCATGTCGGTAGCGCCGGCAGTGAAGCGCGAGCGCGACTGTGGCGGTCCTGGGGTCAGCGGCGGCGAGGGCGAAGGCGGTGGCAGTCCAGGTCGCAAGCGGCGCAAGCAAGCAGCGCCGGCACGAGCCCAACCTCCGCCAATCGATCTTCACGCAAAAATGGCCGACATATATAAAAGCGCGCTGGCTTTTGGTGAACTCACCCTGCCCACGTTTGATCCCCTTGCTGCCTTTCGTCTGCTACCTCGACACGACCCCCCCAGGATCTTCAACCCTGAAGCATACTGCGATCTGTGTTGTAAAGAATTCTGCAATAAGTACTTCTTAAAAACGCATCGAGCCAATAAACACGGTATTTACGATGGCGAGCCCCAAAATCATCCTGGATTTCAACCACAAATGCAGCAAACTTCACCTCCTCGACGTGCTTCAGATGAAGAATCTGGTGGAACACCACGCCGTCTAACACCTGACTCGGCGAGACGAGCCCGCGAATCTGCTTTCCAACCCGATGTACTTCGACGACTTGGCGTAACAAATCCAGAGGCATTTTGTGAAATTTGTTGCAAGGAGTATTGTAATAAATATTTTTTGCGTACTCATCGAGAGAGAAGACACGGAGTTCCTCCACTACGTTCACCTGCAATGGATACTTCACCCTTAGCAGGTACATCACCATCTATACCTATTTTACAGACATCGCCTCACATCGAAACTCCCCCGAGAGCGCTATCTCTACCGCCGCCGTTTGATAACGAAGATCCTCCTGAAGTAAAACAGGAGCGCGAGGATCGCGAAGAACTAGAAACTGTGTTACGAGAAAGTCAAACAAGCCCTCTAAATTTGATAGTCGAAGAGAGGGGAGCGGCGTCACCTGGGTCTGCAAGTGAAGAATTACGCAAGCTTCAAACTATGATATCACAACTAAATGAACTTGCAGCAGAGCGACTGGTAGATGAGCCTAACGAGGTACCTCGACCGCCTTCATCTTCTCCCCCGCCCCAGGATGAAAGGCGTGGCGGAGCAGGCTCGAGTTTTTGTGAGATATGCAACAAAGAGTTATGCAATAAGTATTTTATGCGAACACATATGCAACGTATGCATGGTATCTCGTTGGAAAGTGGGACGCAGTTAGGAGGTGTCACGTGTGATATTTGCCATAAGGAGTTGTGCAGTAAATATTTTTTGCGCGTACATAAACATAATACGCATGGCATTCCCGCTCCTCCCGCTCCCGCAAACGCCGCTCCCTCGGAGCCCTGTCCGCTATGTGCCCGGCGCTTCCGTGGACCACGTGCGCTCAGAGCTCATTTGCTAGCTGAACATGCTCCACCTGCTCGACCACCTCCACCGCCGCCCTTACCTCCGCGGCCGTTAGACCTCCTCGCACGCGACAAACCATACGCGTGCGCCTACTGCCCGTTCACTACCGACGTTCTCGCTTTTTTGTTTGCTCACGAGCGAGCACACATTCAACGCGCTAATGAACAACAAGAGAGTGGAGAAATGGAGCAGGAGGGTAGTGCTGAGCCGAGTGAAACTGGTGAAGTTGAGGCGGAAAATGACGGTGATGCATACTCTTGCTCAAGATGTGAGTTTCGTGCGGAGGGGTTTGCAGCACTCGAAGCCCATGTAAGGTCGACGCACGGCGGCGCAGGTGCGCTACTGGCGGTGCCACGAGCGCCACGTGCGCCCCTTACAATGCAACCCTTTGTGCTAGAGGAGGCGGGCGGCGCGCTGAGTCTCCTGCCGGCACTCGTGTTCTTGCCGGTGCGCCGCCGTGCTACTCGCCGTGCCACCGTCACGCTCACGCTAACGCCTGCCTAGTTCGTCGCGAGTAGACGGACGCAGTCCGTTATCAAGGTGCTGTCTGGGACGATAGTGCCTTGACGACGGATTGCAGTTTAGATGCGACGGTCCGACCCGCGCGCGTCCGCGTTCGTCGACTACATCGCTCGCGGACGCGCGCTCGATCGCCGAACTGTTGAACTACATTTAACGCTGTGTGCCTTCGAGCGATTGCCGAGAGATAGACGATCGTTCTTGAGGAGCTGTCCGCGGCCGCCGCCTGAGCGCCACAACGCGCGGCGGCCCCTGCTCTTTTTTGATTTAAATTCGTATATTGAGAATTATATTCACGGGTGATATATGAAACGTTGCCGCTTATGAATCGGTTTTATTATCTCCTCGACGTTGGGTCGGTCCGAGACGAGTTTATGAAACGTCGATTTCGATCAGGAGAAGAAATACACCCTAGGATAAGTTTATTTAAAGTTTAAACGATACGTATTCCGGTGAGTGCGTAATTACGATAGCGTCGTAGTACCGGTGCGATGTTGATCACTGATCGAGCTCCTCGCGGGCACAGGAACACCCGGGCGAGCCCCGACAGCCACCGGCCGCCGAGCGCGCCTTCATGTTGTACGCTACATCACGTTGGATTTCGATTTGCGACACGACAGCGCGCCGCGGTCAGATCTCACCCACAGTACAAACCAGGTGCCACACACACGTACTGCGACAACCGTTCTACCTCACGTTAGTTTCTAAGCTGTTATTGTATAAATATATTTTGGAGTTAAAGTACAAAGTAAACTTATCGCCGCGGACGGAGGCCGCTCATGTTAGCTATATATTGTTGTCTAGAAGTGAGTAATGCACAAAGATACGTACTATTGGGCAGTGATCAACATTAAACGTAATTTAGTATAAACTCTGTTTAGATGTGGTGTGGCTCGGCCAAGCGGTTTTGTTGTGTAACACATCAGTAATACGGGTCATTGTTTTGGGGAGGCGAGCTCAGCTCTGCCTACCTCGTAGTCGTCGGTCGAGCCTTATTTTAAATTTATTTCTATTGTAATTTATTACTTACTCTGTTATTGCAGCGTTTGGATATCTCTCTTATGGTAGATAAACGTCATAATTCAAATAAAGGAAAAAAAAAACGGTTAAAACAAGTTATCGCTAAACCAATAGGTTTCCAAAATAACGATAAAGACACGAATACTGAATCTTTTCTAATTTCATAATTTATCGTAAAAGAGATATCCAAACAGTTACTTGTTCAGAAATATATTCAAAAACCAATTTTGAAAACAGGTTTATTTATATTATTTAGTAGATCATTGTGAAGGATAGCTTGTACAAACCATGCAGCTTCTAAAAAAAGTTCCTATGTATGTACGTAAGATGTAATTTAATTAAATAGAGAGGTCGACTGCGGAACGGCTGCGAAGAGAAGGCTTCCTGACGATTTACATGACGGTCAGGTTGTCCCACAGTTTATTGTACTCGTCATTTAGTATGAATTTTGTGTCATTCAAGAAAACATCTTTTATATTCAACACCAGATACGGTAGCAACGGTAAGGATTGTTCGCGTTGCTACAATCAACTAAGTTTTCTAGTAAGAATGACGCAAACAAATACAATTAAATGTTCCTAAACAAGTTCCTTTGCCAACACTAAACGTTCTTCGGTATTTTGAACCTTCCTAACAGTCTTCCTATAGACAAAACTCGCTTCGGAGCCGGAACGCAGTCGCGCAATACAACAAATTATATTAATAATGTTTTAAATAATAACAAATTAAAAAGTACGCGTGGTTACGATCTCTATAGGTGTCCGAACTTTTGTTGGGGTGCGTAGAACCATATTTGGAGACGCGATTTTTACTGTTAAAAAGTTCGTATGGCCACAGAGATCGCTATATGTAGTGAAAATGATGTTGTGTTCAATCGCTTGCGTTGTACCTCGAGTGGATGACCAATATAGTTTAATTAAAAGTACAAATTGATTAAGAATTACAGCGGCGTCTGGTGATAGACAATTACAGTACAAATTAATGTTAAGCGTAGATACAGGAATACAACAGTTGTTTAGATGTAATTATTTCACTCGGGTACAGCGCTTTCACATACAGTCGCACTTTTTAGATCTTATAATTAATATATTCCATTCAAATACAAAAAAAATATAGTTTTCTAATAATGGAAAATCAATAAATTTACTATTGATAACGGCAGGTAATAGTATATATTAATTAAGCAATTTATTTTATTAAATCATATTTAAAGTGTTTAGTATGAATACCAAAGATCTCGAAGTCATATATTTAAATAGATATAAATTGTTCAATCTTATCATTATTGAATTATACAGATGTTAATTATTAAAATACGAATCAATTATGATGATAGTTGAACGATGACATTTCTATTAAATTTAGTTGTAATGTGTTTCTAGCCCTATTTTTAAGTTTGTGCGACTGTATATAATGGTATTTACTTTCAAAGAAATCTGTGTTATTTCTAGTCAAATTATTTTATGTATTTTCCAATTTTATCGATATGGACTGAAGATCTTAAATGAATAAACGATATTTTCATACAGATTTCCTAATCTTCCAAACATGCGTCCGTATTGGTAATATTAAATATAAAGAGAATTATATCCAGGCCTGGCGGGCCTAATCTTAAACTGTGCTTGTTACGCAATATTTGGTGTTGTCCTGGTGGATTTAGCGTGCGATCTGATGCATGAGTTTCAATCCGACTATGCACCAATGGACTCTGTGTTCATAACATTCGCTCTAACAGTGAAGGAAAACATCGTAAGGAAACTGGAATGCCTTAGACCCAAAACGTCGACGACGTGTGACAAATGATAATGAAACAGATACAGAAATATGAGGCCCAGATTGTATTGCCACTGATTAATTTATTATTCAAACTATTTAAACTAAAACACTGATACCTATTTCATACTATAAGACGTATTTGTTTAACTCGAATAGTTATCAGCAGTTTAGCTTTTATGTAATCCAAAAGATAAACAATGTTTATTTAATGTCTAAATCTGTATTTATATGAATCAATGTTAGCAAAATAAATTTTAGTAATATACAATAATAATACTACTCAAAGTATTATACATACAGTTATTTATAAGCCAAATATTGCGTATCAAAGTACCGTCGGTATATGTTCCTAGATCCGTCTGTTTGTTGTTTGTTTTCAATACTACGAAACATTTCTACCGTATTCAATAAATTAAATATACAAATAGTTGTGTTTTTCAATTGTTATGAATGTCCTTGCCCAAAGACGCACTATGTTTTCTGTTGCGACACCGCCCACATTCACATAATTTTGTGGCCATAGGTCAGAATATGATTGGAGAAATAAAAAAACTTATCATTGTCTCATCTATGACCCCTGAATTAATCGTTTGAGTCGCTTCTGCAGCACTGCTGCCATGGTGGAACTCGCACGCGGAAATAACGCGATATTTCATTTTTTTTTTGTTTTATACATAGAGTGACGCAAAGAAAAAAAATAAACTGGAATATAAAATTATACATGTTTGACGAAAAAAAAAATGCACAAGTGAATAGCTGTAAGAAATTTTATTTGGGATTCCTAACCAAAGGCCTTTGAAGGAGATATTTGAATTCAAAGTAAGACAAAACGTCAATTTATGATGGATTAACTTGAACGCAAAAGAAACCATGTTTTAGGATACTCTTACGTCATACAGAGTCATATACCGGAATACAATGAAGTCGCGATAAGCAGAGATGTTACTGATGTAATGGAAAAAAAATAGATTGACTTAATTGATTTCAGTTATTAGTATCAAATGAAGACTATTAAATAAGACATATTCTCCGTCTAGTATGATCACAAAAAAATCTATTTGAAAATTTTATATTACTATTAATTGCTTAATATAATAATTATTATTTATTTATTTTTCTCCCATATAACATTTACAACAATAAATAAGATTACATTTGTGACGGTATTGGGAGACTGGTTTCCAAACTAAGTAAGAATCTGTGATATTTATAACCAGGCTTCCATTCCATAGCAAAGTCATATTGAGTAGTTACAAAAATTACATACATAAAATGGGTAGGCAAACAAATTTAACGTTTTAATGAGGAAAGAACAACAAAAAAATTGTTTAATAATAAAAAATTAGGGGCACTACAATATTTTTAAGCCTATGCCTAGAATTTCTGTAGGTATGTGTTCCATGAACATTTGTAAATCTAATAGTAGGTGATCAGCCCTGAGCAGTTTTCTGTGTTTAAGGTAAGTCGCTTTCCTTTGGTTTTGGTTGGTTGTTTGGGTAAATGTAAAAAGCGCTCATAGAAAGAAAGTCCATTGGTACAGCCGAGGATCAAACGTACGACCTCAAGGATGAGAGTCGCAAGTTGAAACAATTAGGCAACACTGCAATGTCGGGTTACACGATTAAATAATCCACAACTACTAAAACAGTATTATAATCCCAATACATAATTACAATATAGAACACAAAGTTGGACTTGACGTTCCCGCCAAAAAATACTCTTAATTAAAGATTATATCCGCGTCAACTGTCGGCTTTAGATTAATAAAAAAAATACAAAAAATCCCTGTTTTATTAAAAAAGCGACACCCATTAAAAATCCGAGGGTGCTTTGTAGTGCATCTGTCAAATGTTTTATAGGAAAACTACAAAAAGGGAGGAATTGTTGAAAAATGGGTTAAATGATGAAAAAATTGCAAAACATTGTAACACGAGGGTTAAACCCGTGACGATGTCAACATTACGTCAACTTAACCCTGGCCATAGGCCGATACGGTATGTTTTTAATTTAGGATTTTTATTGCTACATATGAAATAAATACTGGGCTAAGTAATGGGATGCGTCGCTTGTATTTATATAATTTTGATAAATATTTTTGTCACATCAGATAGTAAAGTTAACTGGAGAATTAAAGATTTATTTACTATTGTTTATAAATGGATTTTACTCAACAAAATTAAAACGTAAAAATTCAGGATTATTTTATACTAAACGTGAAAATAGCGTCGTCGAGTGGATGACTGCAATGTGTATAGAATTTTAATATAATATATGCTCTTCATCATACAACACGAACACAATTTAAATTAATGTATTTGTATGTTGTGTCCTGTATGAATTTAAATATAATGTTGTGTTTGACTAGAAGCTCAAAAGATTTTTACGTAATTGTAAACAAATGAATAATAGCATAAGAATTCGTGTCACATAAGGAAAGACTTTGCGGTAGGCGTATAACAATAATTAGTATTCAATAATTAATCATTTAATGTTTATTATATGCATGTATTTACGCCGTAAAATATATTAAATTAGTAATTAGTCATTGCATTAACTAGAAGAAATGTTTATCCTTGATGATATATGACAGCATGCACAAACAATGTTTATATATTATATACACGAAAATACAATATAAATATTTTAATAAACAAATTAAGTTTAGTGCACATACTAATCGTATAACTTCCTTCTTATTATCAAGTTAAATAAAACATATCCGAATTATTACATAATATAAATATTTCATGATATAAATGTACTCATTATTAAATTTGTCATTTTATACTGTACGGCGAGGGAAGTTTTAAATAAAATAAATATAATTTATTACTACATTTAAACAGTCACTCACTCACAAAGGAACTACTTCTAATTAGTTTATAAAAATATTATATATTTTCAATTAAACATATTATAAAATTATAACACTCGTGTAACAATAGAAATAAGCGAATATTGAAATGTTAATTGCTATAAAACAAATAACAGTCGAAGAGAGTGCCTACGTCTCGGGGCGTAACTGGACTCGTAATAGTGTAATGGATTTTTAATTACCAGAAACAATTTTCCAAAGAAACATTTTCTTTAAGCAATGTTAATGAAATGCTGTTTAAAATAATAGCTACAGCTTTTTGATGGCGACCAACTAAACTAAAAAAACCTGAGCAAGAAAAAGAAACATAAGTATGACCTCCTACATAAACAGTAAGGTCACAATCTCGGCCAAGAATGATCTTAGGGCGAATATGAAAGACGCGAAGTTTAATATTCATTGCATCTATATACAATTGATTAATAATGTTTAGTGTCAGTGATGAGGTTCCAATGACGCATTCTGTGTAAAAAGTTATGAAACCACAGAGCTGATTAAAGGTATATTAAGCTCATGCGGTTATATTATCTGTATTACGTACATTTCGACGCAAATTCATGGCTGAAATCTTCATACGTATCACATCGTCTAAATTATGATTAATTGTTATTAAAAAGGACGATACAACTGTGTACATAATGTATATATAAAGGATATATTAAATGATAAATCACGTACTAAATTTAAACAATATGTAATCAATCACGGAAATAATTTCACAATCTTGACATTCTCACCCTTACTTTTTATTACAAAAACATCCATTTTGCCTTTTTTTAGCAAAAGTTCAATTTTATAAATTCGTTACGAGAATCTCTAAATCATTTCTAAACAACTTTTATTAACCCCTTGCTTAAGCGTGTCAGACGCGCGACGAAAAAACTAAAAAAAAAACTTAATTCTCCAAATACACAGTGACCTACATTCATTTGAACCCCGTTTCCTGATTTTTGTAAAAACTCCCCCTTTATTACAACTTTTTATATTTAATTGAATTCAATCCTTTGGAAAAGGGTTCAATAAACCGACATTAGCTTTTTATCTGTGGCGGGATTTTTTTGACGGCTAGCTGTCATTGTCGCGCGCGAAAATTATACGTTTTGTCAAAATTTCGCGCCATTTACCACGGCCATCTGCCGGGGAGAAAAAAGTTTTTAATACAATGCAAATAGGGGTGCAGGACATTAATTTTTAAGGGAATCGATGTTTTTCGATAAAATAGGGAAATGCATTTAAAGTATAACGACATTGTCCCCTTATTTTAATATTAATGTCCGGTACTAAAGGGGATTCAATGTAAGCAATACATTCATATTTGCAAAGATTAATAATTTTGTAAGTAAATAGCTTCTTTTGCTTCCATGTGTTTTAATTACATTATAGGTATGCTTTATTTTAATGAAATATTACAGTATTTACAATATCAAAAATAATTGATAAAATAAAATAGTAATAAATAAAACAGTAATAAAATAAAATTTTAGCCCCTAAGAAAAACTTTAGCCCCTGTGTACTTTTAGCTAAATGTAAAAAAAAATTAACAATAGGACAAGACAATAATTTATTACAAAATTATCCATCATAATACATATATTCAATTAACAAAGTCGCAGCAAGCAATAGTGCTTTATCTTCTACGTCGAGATGTCTTTCGAAAGCGACGCCATACCTAAAAATAGTTTTTAGTTACACTCAATCATCATATGGCGATACTCGGAGACATTTATTAAAATGCAACGCTGTGGTCAGCAACGATGCATCATGAGCGGACTATGTATTTTCAGCGGTTTCTGTCCAGCGCCTCTCTTATAACAGTGTATACAGCTAATCAGAAATTTTGCCGAGTCGCACCGCTCTTAATAAATGTATGCCTAAATAGGTAAGGGTTGGCCAAGTGGCTACAGCGTGCGACTCGCATCCCTGAGGGCGCAGGTTCGATCCCCGACTCTTTCTCTATAAACAATCGACTTTTTCTCTGTGTTTTATTTTACAATTGAATTGTAAAAAAACCTATAAACGTCGAAGGCTGATTACCTACTTGCCTATTAGATTGCCTATACCAGCGTCACTGATTTTTATTTTTTAAATTTGTATGAGTTTGTTTTGTCGCGTTTATTTATTTGCAAACTGGTAGGAGCGATAGGGATACAAAAATTAACAGGTGGAGACATACGTAAACAAATGAAAGTTACTTTTGCTATTTCTAGTATTATAAAAGTCATTCTGTTCTGCTCTCGAAAATTTACCTATCTTGAAGTGGGGCGAAAAACATAGCATGCAGAAGTCCTTGCCAACGCTTGCAGGAGCTACCGACGTGAGTCCCGTCCATCTTCTGAATCCTGAATTGCAAGTCTTGAAAGAAGCTTATCGTTATACGCGGTCCTGTAATATTTTTATTTCAACTGATCTCAAATGTATCAAATTTGTAGGTTAGATTTACGAAACTTATGAATAGATAAATATAAAACCTATTTAGTAAATGCGCCGTTTTAAGCGATTTCATCTAATTGGTAAACTGTAATCACAGGTTATGCTGCGTTTAATTGTCACATCAGTGGACAATTGCGGCTATGTGTGGACCTAAACCAAAAAAGCACAGTACAGTAATTATAAACTAAATTAGATATTTGTTTACTAAAGAAAATAAGCTACCGATAACTCCAATGCGTTACTTATTTAGATTAATATAGACGAGATATGTTGCATTTGGCTCGTAATACATCACATACAATATACATATATACTACATACATATATGTAGAAAAAAACCCAACACTAAACAGTAATAGAGTAAAATCTTTACAGACTATTTCTTAAACTGAACATGAAGAAAACCATTTGCCAGTAAAAAAATTTAAAGACTGTTATTTTTTCTTATAGAACAGGGGGCAAACGGGCAGGAGGCTCATCTGGTGATTACCGCCGCCATTGAGAGTGTCTCAATGCCAGAGGGCTAGCGAGTGCGTTGCCGGCCTTTTAAGAATTTCTTCGCTCTTTTCTTGAAGGACCCTAAGTCGAATTGATGCGGAAATTCTTTAGTTTTGTTTGGTTCCACAAACTGGTGGTGCGCGGCAGAAACTGCCTAGAAAAACGCTCTTTTGTGGAACGTTCCGTTGCGTTTTAATCTATGCAGCTATTTTTTCCATACATTGTCATGTGTGCCCTTTTTTAGGTTTCGTTGACGGTATGAATAGTCGGTTGATATCGCCTCAGAACATCAAGTAGATTGACGCATGGGCACTGGAGCACTGCCGGATAGTTTTCCTTTCCACGTACCTTTTTAGATGGTTTACCTATTATTTGCTACAATCAGTACGATGCAGTCACACCCTGAAACGCGCCATCAAATTTATATGACAGCTTTTATAAGTCAAACTAATCGAATTTTTAGTTGGTTTAGCTTGGTTGGCGAGACAGTGGTCTGTGAAATGTGTGTTTAAAATTTATATGTATTACAGGAGTAACTGTATAGTATATGTAATGTATGTATGAGCAAGTTGCACTAGACGACTAAATATATGAGAGGGATGAGACGTAATAATCTAACAACTCTATGGATCCTAAGCCCTACAGATATACCCTAACACATAAATAGTGAATATATAAATAAGTATGAGATGCCTGCAACAAGAGACCTAAGACAACAGACGGAGCCCTACGGGTAGGATCAAATGTTCGAGGTGGTGGGATTATACCAATGGGCAGGCTCATCACGATAATTAAGGGCTTGAAAAAGCCTTCCACTTTGAGAGGAAACGACAAATGAATAAATCTAGAGTGTACCAAGAATATACATGACTCATATTACCTCAAATATATTTGTCATATTGATAGTAAGCAATATTCCTTGTATATATCCTTAAATGATAAGTTCTTCTGACTAATATTACACGCCTACTCACTCGTTCGCTTTGAATACAATTGAAATTACTTATTTGTATTTGGTATTTTTCCTAACCGACTTCCAATTCAAGCATATTTATTGGATATATGAATATCGACGAACATAATTCTTTTCGGTTGACAATAGGTCTTTTGTTAAGTTGGCTGGTCTTATTTATAGATTAAAATTGGACGCCAATCTAGAATATGATCTATTTCTTCTGAATTGATTCAAAAGTTTGTTGCTTTTTGAAGCAACACCTATACACAAGGAAATGGAAGTGATGTGCTACCATAAAACTAAGAATATTGATGACTCATATCATAAAACTAAGAATAATGAAATTATACATACATGAAAATTCTTTAGATATATAATATATGTGAAATCGTCTTTTATGATAATATTTTAATATGAAATGGTGCTTTATAGTGACAAGAAAAATAGAAACAATCTCGTTCGTTTCGGTGAAACTGCAGAATACAAATTTAATTATAATTTTACACAAAATACAGTTGTCCTTATATTGAAATAAATATAACATTTTTTAAACAGCGAAACAAACCTACTGTAGTGGGGTTTCTTTTTCTTAGGAAGCTAAATGCTAAATCGTTACATGGTAAACACTAAATTAATGATGTTTATTGATTTATTTGAATTAATGATATATAATATATGTGTAAAGGTTACTACACAGTTAATGACTACCTAGAAGATAAAAACGCTTGGCAATAGGTCTAATTAAATTGTTATAATATGCTTTGTTCTCTTGAAGTGTTGTGAATGTAATGTAATGTAATGGAATGTAATGTAATGGTGAATGTGGTAAATCACAGAACAGATTGTATTTTATTTTTACTTATGTAACTTAAATGACGTTGTGGTTTATGACATTTTCTTTTGAATTATTGTATGTAAAGGGAGGATAAACTTGCTGAGTTTCTTGCCCGTTCTTCTCAGAACAAGACCTCCTGGTAGTCTTGCGAACGGATGGCGTAGTTTTGCTCTTTCGCGAATTTTGTAAACGTTTTTGACATTCACAAGCATGCCTTAGGTCGCATCTGGACTGAATAAATGAATTTTGATTTTGATTTTTTTTTTGAATACATTTTTCACTTACTTCTTAACACGCTCCTTATACTTATAACAAAAGGGTTAATAAACACACGTTTAAAAAAGTGTGTTAGTGACAAATAAGAAGAACACCAATAATAAGACTCGTAGTTGTGCATTATTTCATGTTCTTCACATCAACACCGACTATAGTAGGGGAGCCCAAGAGGGGATTTCGGGATTTACTCAAGCGCGGCAGATTAATATACAGGGGGATACCTTGTACCCGGTTAAGTACCTCCACCAAATATGAGGCCCATATATAAGGCCGCCCGTGAAGGATACAGGATCAGATTAGTAAAAAAAAATTGATCATCAGACATTCTCGAGCGCGTCAGATTAAGGTAGTGTGAGTTAATTACATCCTAAAAAGTGTATATTCCACTAATCTGACAATTTGAGAGTGACGTAAAGAAAGGGGAGGGCAGCAAAGTTGTAAAAAAAAAACGTCATCTTGACATTCTCGAGCGTAGCTAATTTTTTTTTTATTTTGAATGAAATAATTCAAGAATATTGAAAAATATATAATCTGACGATTTCCGCAAGCCGAAATAACAAAATTTCGTCGATAAAGTTCGTGCGATAAACGCGTGCAGCTGCGTGATGCCTACATTTCCTTCTCCGCGTTTCCCTCAAAATTAGATTTCATGTGAATTTGAACCGATGGGGACCGATAGATTTTGAGAAATTTTGAAAAATCTAATAAAATAACAATTTGTTTTTTTGAAAGTGTTTTTTTGCAAAAACTTTTAAACGGCTTTATCCATCAACTTCAAAAAACTAATCCATCTTTAAGCTTGAAAAACGACGTCGATCGCCACCAAACTGGTGAAAATCGGTTGATTCGTTCGAGAGATATCGTGAACGAAAGAAAACCGAAAAAAGTGTTTCTATCACATAACTTCGACATTTCATATCGGATTATCGTTTTTGATGAAATTAAATAATTAGAGCTTAAAAAATGCGTCGATCGCCGTCAACCGCGGGAAAATTGCTTGATCCATTCAAAAGTTATTGGGGTTTGAAAATTTCAAAAATAGTGTTCTATGAAACTTCTATCAGACTTTCGAGCTGGGAGAACTCAAAAGCATAGAAATATTATTTCTTTGAACTCAGCGAGCTCATAAGTACAATTTTAAGCGCCCAGGAATGGAATTGCAGGCATGGCCTTTAGGGTGAACCGTTTTTCTAATATTTTTTTTGTCAGATCAGGCAAATCCCTCTAGATAATCGTCAGATTATGAGACAGTACGTTTAGAATATGAATCTGAACCATATATATCTTAATCTGACGCGCTCGAGTATTTCAAAATGGCGATTTTTTTTTGCACATTATAATAATGGCTGCGAGTTTGCGTCAGCTCGAAATCGTCAGATTATTGAATGAGAGCTTTTTTTTTGGTGCACTTAACACCCCCTTAGAAAACCTGACGCGCTCGATTAAATTTTTTTTTTTTAATTTTTAACCCTTACATACAACCACCCCCATCATTCAAATGATCAGATTAACATACGTACATTATTAAAAATACGTAGGACATTGATGCTATCAATATCTGACGCGCTCGAGTATGTCCATGCAACAGTTTTTTTTTACATATTTAAACATCTATAGCCGCTTTCCCCACCGATGAAAAGGTATATATCATATAACATTTTTTTCTTCTTATCATCTAAGCTTTGCAACCCAATAGGTCTCCACGACGCTCGAGTAAATCCCCATTTAGCATCGTGGGCTCCCCTACCACTATGACAAATTAAAAAAAAAAGTATTGTATCGCGCAGCCTGGACATATCAACGACCAATATTTAAGCCTTGACTTGTTTAAGCTATCGCGGAATATGGTTAAAAGGTGTATTTATAGGATCGCAAAATGACCTGTATTATCAGCATACCCCATACACACCTTCACGTAGATACCCTCACTTTTATACTTCAACACAGCCAAAGTAATACTTAAATGTATTGATTTTTTAATTTTTCCTTTTGGTAAATGTATATAAGTATAATGTATTTCATCTTTGGCTATTTTTTGTTTAATTGTTTGTTTTTATATTAATTTTGTTTTATGTAGGATTTTGAAATAAATAAACAGACCTTGTATCCAAAACACCGCATCGCCATTTTGTTTTCGAACGAGGTATATCGGCCTAACTGGTGCCCACTGTTGTTCAATACTTCCGATTTTTCTTCCGGGAGGAGAAAATACCTAAAATACAGTATATACATATGCATACCTAGAGTAACGGGACTTCTAAATCATTTACTACAGTTTTATAATTATCACTTCCATTAGTAGAGATGCCAACAGAAACCCCGATGGAAATATTAAATATGTGTACCACATGATCCTAATGTAAAGAAACCATTTATTTTTTGACGGGACATAGATTTAATTTTCGACAATCAATAATCAATAGTCAAGTACATCAATATTTTTTGTATAGAGATGGTGATTGGTGACGATTTTAAATAAGAATGAAACTCATGGCACTTTTTTTTTAATTCTGCTGCTTAAATTTTCGCTTAGTTTCTGAAAACGGGACAATTTTGCGTCCCATGGTTCATTTCGGGGAATCGTAATTAGAAAGAGGGAGAGTCCCGTTCAATATAGGACATCTGATCTAGTTATATTAAGGTCATAGTGATCCTAAGACTGCAGCGCCATAATAAAAGAGTACTTCCCTTTTTATCAAAATTGCATATAAAATCGTCAGGATCTGAATCGCTATTGATGATAAACAAACATAATAAGGGCCTACATTTTTATTATTTCCAATAAAAATAACTGAAATCTTCCTAAATCTTCCTTTATTAATGAAAAATCGACTTAGTGTGCGCCAACCAGAAACAGTAATCGTTCGATAAAAACCTTATACAGCAATAGTAAAATTTTATAACATATCCATTCGCACCTGTATGTTCTGTAACTGGCAAGGGAATATTCTAGAAGTACAGGCGTAGGGACGGCTAATCCTCATCACCTCTTCTGAGGAGCTGTTAAAGACCCGTAGTTGTAGTGGACGCAGGCCGTAGCATAGGTAGCCAACCCACCAGCTGGGAATAACCAACCAGAATAATAGAATATCATGGCAGAATATAAAGCTGTGTTGGCCTAGTGGCTTCAGCCTACGATTCTCATCACTGAGATCGTAGGTTCGATCCCCGGCTGTGCACCAATGGAAGCTTTTTCTACGTCCACATTTAACATTCGCTCGAATAAAGGTGATCGTGAGGAAACCGGCTTGCCTTAGGCTGAAAACGTTGACGGCATGTCAGACACAGATAGTCTAGTCAACAAGTTCAAAAAAAAATTGCGATAAAGGTCCTAAAGATATGAGCGATGGCTCATTCGATTCGGAATCACCTCTAGAAAAATGTTTTTGGAAGGATTTTGGTGCAGGTTAAAATTTTTAATTGTTTTTAACAAAATAAGAACTTTTGAAAAATTAAAAAAAATATTTCCGATTCCGCATAATAATTTTTAATAATAATAATTTAATAATAATACCTGTTTATTAAGATTTTTTTATCAAGATAAAAAAAACCAAGACCCGAAATCCAACGTTAAAAGTTATAAGGCTTGTATACCTATTTTCCTCTTCAATCGTATAGACGAGGTTACGGTCTGGTGTCCTGACAGAAAAGCGATTCTTCTTGCCTCTCAAAAAGAGCACAGCTTTTACTCGAAGACGTTTTGTGATGAATAAACGGTCGACTTCAGCCAAATCGCAGAGTAGATTTTCATTTGGTGTTTCTTCGGTGACTTCTGGCTCTATCTGTTTACAAATTAATAATTATAATATCTGTGTTGTCCATTAGTTTTATAGGCTTGGCGGACACAGGTCTAACTCATACCTAGCGATGTTTACATCTTATCTTATCTTATATCTTTAAACGAGCAATTCTTGTATATATATATATATATAATTGGAATCTCGAGATCGGCGCCAACGATTTTCATGTAATTTAGTATACGGGGGGTTTCGGGGGCGATAAATCGATCTAGCTAGGAATAAATGATAGAAAATAACAAAAAGGTGGTGTTTGAGTAGTCCCAATTTAAACTGAAAAATGAATCTTCCTGACCTCTATCGGTGAATAGTAATACTATTTTTTTAAATTGTTTTATTATTTTATTTATTATAAAAAAATAAAAATACCGACCAAAGCTCGGCCATCCAGGTACTGTATATCTATCAGGGGAGCGGCAACTTTGTGAACGGATAATTAAAAATTTTAAATGACACAATAACATAAAATACTTTCTTATTCTCACTTTACGACTATTTAAAGCATCTAAGAAATCTAGACCTGAATGTTATTGCAAGAATTGTATTATTTACAATTAGTTTAAAAGTTTTAGGTTTTTTATTTTGTTTTGTTTTATTGTGTTTTAAGTTTATTTTTATATTATTAAGTTTTCTATTATATTCAGCTACTGTAAAAATAAGAAATAAATATATGTTTTATCTTTTCTCATAATGGTTGCCTGGAACAGATTGCTCGCAAGCGTTAAGGCCGTCAGTGTATTTAATAATGACCATTATAATTCTGTACATGTGTATAGTTAATAAATAAACTAAATTAATTACTCTTACTTTTGTTGCAATATTATTAAATCACATTTGTAACTGTCTCATTTATATCACTATGTTTGTATGCAGACCATGACTTCAAATACCGCAGTAAAATATGCTTTAAAAATTTCCCAATAATTTCATTTACATCCAAATCCTAGTATATAACGAAATCTTTAGGGTTTTAGGCATCCTATAATACGTTGAAATCCTCTAGGCTATATCTTATTCGTTGTAAAGAAGGACTTACCTGAGTCTGTGGCGATTCAACAAGATCCTTTAAAAGTTCTGTATTAGGTTCGATTAGGGCGGGTATAGGCGTCGTCATAATATATAAAAATTAAAATTAAACTAAATCAAAACATATTAACTTGACGCTGTCATGTATATAATGCCAAAGAGTATATTTTATACTATTATTGTTGAGTTCGACTGTAACAGATAAGAACTGAAGTTGAAAAGAAGATCATTCAAGTATAATATGTCCGGACCGGATACCTGTCGAGAAGAGGTCTAAAACTTGGCGTTGCGTAGAGATGTGGGGATCTTCTGGTGCATTTTTTTCTATTTCTAATTACAATAAAATAATACACAGCTTAGAGTTTATTTATAATTTTTTTTCTTACTATCCTATGTATCCTGTATCCTAGCTACCTTCACTACTGTCGATCGGGACAGCTTTTTTATAACCCTCTCTGTTCATGGCCTTGGCTTGCCCCATTCGCTTGCGGAGTGCTCCATACGCTTAGTGGATTGATGAAATAAAAACGGTGCTACCGTTTCTTTTTTTTTTGGGAGCCCTCCATGTCTCTAAAATCACCACTTATCTGTGGACGTTGCTATAAGCCTCGCCACTTGCCACTTCTAATGACACGCTTTCTTTGTAATAAATAATTAAGAACATAAGCCTAATATATATTGGTTATTTATTTATAATTTGTCCTTCAACAAAAGCAGTGCCTATGCTTTAACAAAATCAAGGAATTTTAAATTATAAAGCGTTTTACCAAATCTTTAAAGAAATGAATAAGAAATGTTATTAAGTACACTATTCCAGAGTATCTGACCGATAGGCTTTAATTTCTTTATAAAAGTTAAGTAAATTCTCCTTTTCGCATGTGAAGCCATAGCAAGTACATCACATGAATAATATATCTTGTAAGAGTAGCAATGTATAAGAATAGAATTAACTATGTTCTAGTAGTATGCCGTCTCACAATATTGCTGTGCCTCATCAATGTTCTTATTGTAATAAATTATAACGTGTCACGTATAAAATATTAACATAAGGAATGCAGTAAAGATTTGAGATTGAGTTTGAGTTAATTTTTAAATGAAAATTCTCTAAGAGTTTTATTTTAATTGTTACAATAATTTAATTAATTTTTTTAATTAATAAATTTTGCACGTTAATACTATTGCGTAAACGTAACAAAAATATATTTTTAATATTGTTCTACAGTTTAATATTCAAACAGTTGTGCAGTTGCAAAAAGTTGAAATATGCATTAATTTTCTATGCAACATTTTTTTTTGTTTTCACCCTCTGGTCATAAAATACGCTTTGTGAAAGGCGACCCATGCAAATATATTATTATTAACGGGACTTTATTTAAATTTGTGGAAAAAACGCAAAATGTATCGCTTTTATCAATCGAATCCTGCAATATACTCCAATTACAATAGACTAGAGTAACCATATTGTTGTAAATTATCGCCTTTTGCTTTAAATTTTTTCATGATAAAATCAAAACATGACTTATTTATTTAATTATAAGTAATCCTACAGATTTAACATTTGGATATAATAAGACAATACAGAAAGCCAACACTGAATACATCACAATAAATATATATGAAAAGAAAAAAGAAAGTACATTAATAGACAAAGATACAATTAAAAAATGACTAAAGAAAATTTAAATTTAAAATTTGAAACAATATTATATATAATACTTAGAATTTAAAAACAGGGTTTTTCCGCTAATATACCTATACATAAAAGTCGAAAGTATCGTTTCATCATTATTTATTAATATAGTTATCCTAAATATTGTGTCTATAAAACACTCCAGTCCACATAAATTCCTTGCGAATATTAAAAAAAATGATTTCGGCAATTGATATTGAGAAGATCGATTTTAAACTAAAAAATAAAGACAAAACTATCCGACACTCGCAATCATTTCAATGGAAATGATGGTCACCACGTTCTTAATGTCGCACGCGCCGCCCGCGGTACCATTTTATGCAAAAACGCAAATTTCTACGAAATTTGAAACGCTCTATTGTTACCGCGCTCGATGAATAAAAATAATCGTTGCAAGTTTTATTTTTAGGGGAAAAATGCATTTCGCTCAAGTCTCAGTCATTATTCTAAGGCAGGAGTGTGCCCGAATACAATTAACGATTGGTTTTTGCATGCGACAGTTTGAGTTAATAAGGATTTTTGCATGGTCAAATAGATTATGAATTCGTAAAGGGGCATTATGGAATGTGAATTGAAAAGATGGCTTAAAAAGTTACAAAAGGCTCAACCTTTTGTAACTGTTACAACATAAATTACATGAAGTTCAGTTAGTTTTGATCATGTTTTACTGATTGTATATTAAATAAAGTATAAACTCTCCTAAGAAATTACGTTCTAAATTCGAATTCAGTAAATAGTTGAAATTTGATTTAATTCTCTAAAACGATAAGATTTTGTCGGCAATAATGACAAGACGAAGATTTTTTTTTCTACTAAAATTTTATAAGTTTATATTCGTTTAGGGGTTTTATATTTTGGGATTAATTTCCATGTATAAGTGTTATATTTTCGGTAACTACTCGTATGGTGACTACTTACCCAGAAGTTACAGTGTCAAACACAGCATTCTGATCACCTGCTATAGAAAAAAAAGATCACGGAATAAATTTATAAATCTGCAGTCATGATTAAAATTATTATAAAGCCATTAATTAAGAACTTTTTTTAATCAAATGTCTTGCTCGGCTTGTGTTCGCATGGTAAAATAGTAACTTTAAATTTTTAACAAACAATTATTCTCAACTCTCCTTTAAGCAACTCATTATCTATATTGTATATATATATATATGTATATATATCGATCTTGTCATATTAATTCAAGCTCCAAGACTTTAATAGCCATTATTAATCACCGGCGAAATTATGCAAGTGATACGGAACAGACAACCAAAGAAAAGGTTTTAACACAGATGCAGAGATTCACTTATATTGAATTCGTGTTGTGTATATAACTATCATTATTAAATAATTAATGTGAAATAAAAGACGGGTGTTATATTGGTAAAACCTGATTTATTTTTTGTACTTCAACATTTTTTATAATCTCACATTTCATTCATACGTTGAGTTTGTGCGTTTCGCATCGAAAGAAATATTTTAAACAACTTATCTATAAAATTACGAAACTTCAGTGGAAGACTATATAATACTATAAAGGCATATAAAATAGCTAGAAATGGAAAGAGTTCAGGTTCAGATAATATAAAGTATATTAGTTTTTTTTCACATTAATATTCGGTATTCTAAGTATTCGGAAAAATACATTTTTTGCAATAAAACAAAGAAATGTGTATCGTTATGATGACATTATATATTATAACGCCCAAATTAAATGGAATACAGGTTGACATACTCTTTCCACTTTGACGTAACAATAAACAAATTCCTATTAAATTATTGCAACAACTAATAATACAATTTATATTTTGTTCGATAATACTATTTACATTATCTAGCTGTGAAACGCGACACATAATTCATACATTTTATCATATCAAGACCTGTCAATGTCAAACTTTGAAACGTGACAGTGATGTTGACAGTCCGGTGGTATGACGTCTTGACTAATAAATTTTTCGAAAACGTAGAAACTTAACAAACGTGTAGGTCTTAACTAGTGTTTCAACAATAAATTAATACTTAACAACAACGTAGCAGTGTTATCAACTAAAAGATCGACGATAAATATTTATCTAGAAATATATGTATCACAATTTACTAACAATATTGTTTTTAAGACAAATGCGTCAACAGAGCACCATATTTTTTTTTAGCCATTACTGCTTTTGGCAAGCGTGACGTCACATAAAATTGTACAAGGTCACGTCACCAACATATTAGAACTGCGTTAGTAAGAAGATAGTAGTAGTACAAAGTATTTCTGGCTTTGCGAAGCTAACGACAGTTTGATTTCTGGGATTGAAAACTTGAAAAGGCGATTTTAGCCTGAGTCTAAGAAATCAAAGGACAAGTAAGGACACAAATGAATTTCTCGCAAAGGTCTTTTGGTCACTTGGAAAAATAAACTAAATCGCAACGTTTCACATTAACCCCTTCATAAATACTTATCAGTCTAATTGCACTCTAAGGTACTCTGTCTCTTTCTGTCAAATTGTGTTTAACCTGCGAAGGAAAGAGACAGATGACGAAGAAGACTTGCTTTAAAACTATGTGGACTGATTTGTATGAGCAATTATGATTATTGTTTTCAAACACAGCGTAAACATAATTGAACAGGATGAATACTTAAAAATATGTAATAGGACTGGTAAGTTATTACAAAGGGATCAGTGACAGCGAAGACAATATATTGAAAGATTTGAAGGTGTTGTTAAACTGTTTTAGAATAAGTTGACCAATATCAAATACATTAAAACATCTTTATCATTGAAATATTATTTCAATCAATATTTAAATATTGTACATAAATACTAAGTTTCGCTAATAACGCTGACAGACTGATTATTTTTGTAATATACACTACAAAAGTTAAGTTAAGTTCTGTGCTTAACAGAATATATTCAAAAGTACTACGCTTTCCCTTTGAAAATATTTTCATACAAAAAATGTGTTTTTCTCAATATTTAAATCTGAATATATTCTACGCAGAGACAACTTTAACTGCGAACGCAGTAGCACTAGTATCTGTCAAATGTCATAACATTTTGACGGATGGTAGAGTCCTGTCAAATTATAGTGGGTTGATAAATAGGCCCTTAAATTGTCTTTGTTAAGGTACATAGAATCAAATCTTATGGTATATACCAGTTTAGACAGTGCTCAAGACTAGATTGCGACTTGAGACATGTTATTTAATTCGGGCTTCAGTAAAGTGGAAAGAGATTTTACGTATTTGGTTCATGAAAGCGAATTGTGTAGGTAGACGAAATTTAAAAAATCTTTCTACCCTCGAAAATATTTCTTCTGTACAAACAAGTTAAAAATTAACTATAATAACGCTGGTAACTCCATAATGGCAAACACAATTACAGTTATAACGTGTAGAAAACGTCTTTGTGATAACATCAGAGCTGGTTCATCACCTCGATTAAGGCACCTTCACATTGAGCACATTAAACTATGTACAAATTGTATAAAGTATAGAAAAATATACATATAATAATATCCATACAAAAATAATATTCTGATTATTTATAATGAACAAATGTAGTTCAATATTGCACCTATTATCAATAAATGGAATTTTATCCCAATAGTATTTATCAGGGATTTGATCCCAATATTTTGTTTAATATGTAAACTGTCAAAAAATAATAATTTTGAGATAAAATTTCAAAATTCTAAAATCTCTTAAACTATTATGAAACCTGAATCAGTTCAACACATATTGGTCTCTTTCTCACAAATTGTATTTGTAGTGTGTTAAAAGAAGACGTCTTTAATAAATAAATCCACATTGATTTATTTATTAAAGACTGTTGGAACTGATATAGTTTTTTTGAATAGGGATATGTTGCATCATATATTTGCATATAATATATATGTTGTACCGATTTCACTGAGCTTTATAAGCTATGTTTAAATGTTTTTATAAGTAATATAAATTTTTATTGTCCTAAATTACATTTGTGAATGTTGAAAATACTTTAAATCTTTCGTATGAAGGCACAAAAATCACAATGAGCGTAAATATAATTCATAGATTTCTATAACACTTAATATTTTATGCATTCAAAAGGCCGTTGCACAGTCATTAAAGTTTTAGTAAAGGCCATTATTCGCCTTTAAAAGGCCGTCATCCGTCTAGTGAAGGCCATTCCTCCCAAAAGGTAATTAAGGCAGGCTTATTATTACGCACTTAGATCCATGTCAAAGCAGTGATGGGCGTGGGAGTTGGAATGGTGTGGCGCGTGGTGATGTCCCAAAAGAAGTGGGAGAGAGCTATCTCCTAATCCCACGCCAACCAGGGAAGACTCGCCGAGGAGGGAAGAATCTGTATAAAAATAAACACGTTATAAAAAGAATAAATTTTAGTATATATTAATTTATTTAATTATAAGTAATCTAACATAACAATACACAAAGCCAAAACAGATTACACAGATTAAATAAAAATTTTGTATTAATAGTATATTTTTCCGTTTTAAGAAATTAACGATCGACAAAAATATTTTGTCAAAATTTTATAGATATATAACACAAAAGAATAGATGATAATCAGCAATAATAATTATCAAATAACACACATATTTATACTAAATTGTTAGACGCGCACGTAAAGGGTCCATTAAAAGTATGTATACTTAAATTTGTAGCGTTGGCGTTTAAAGAGTTTTCTTTGCCACAAATTAATAATGTGCGGAAAAGTTTTAGAGGCCTACCTCACATTTTTTCAGAATTGTTATACCCTCCCAGTGATACCTAAAAATCGCTTATGCGCAGGTAAGGACAGGGTTTGTTCAAGATGTTTGCCGGTATAAAAAAAAAAAAAAAAAAAATACGTTTATTTTGGAACATAAGATCAATCTAGGTATCACTTATTCCACGTCATTAAATTCGAACCTATAGGCATCCCTACTCATCGGCAAAGAAGACAGAGGGTGTAGGCCGAGAGAAAAAGCCCGCGTAAAAAACTCTCGGTACTCTTTTAAAAAAATCAAACAATATTTAAAACAAATATATCAAATTAATCTATCTGTGTATCTGTACGAAATACTTGAACGGCCGTAAGTCAAAAGAGCATCATCACGACATGACACTTTTTATATATGTGTGTCTGTCCGTCTAAAAAGTTATAAAAGAGACACAAATATAGTCTTTCCAAAGTAGAAGCAATCTTCGAAATGAACTTACCATTATGATGGTGCGAGAGGTCTATGTGCAACATCGCTCGGTCTGCTGCATCAGCCACGGCTGAACTTAATCCAAGTTGAGACGTTGGAGATGAGCAAAGCATGGGATCGCCTATATTAAA
Organism: Pieris rapae; assembly: GCF_905147795.1. Taxonomy (NCBI): domain Eukaryota; kingdom Metazoa; phylum Arthropoda; class Insecta; order Lepidoptera; family Pieridae; genus Pieris; species Pieris rapae. The sequence continues at coordinate 2,002,353 of NC_059526.1, read as the reverse complement.
AAAATGTATTTCAATCAGAAATTATGTTGTATATAACGCGCCAAGTGGATCCCCAAGGACCTCCCAAAATAGACCAGGGATCGAAATTGCAGAGGCGAAAGCAGCTAGAGTGACCTGATATCCCTTTAGACCCTGGATTCCCTCTCCCCCACATGGGGTGTACCTAAATGACCATTTCTTTTTTGACTCAAAACGGGACATTGTTTTAATTTGGTCAAATAATAAGGCACTGAAAAAAAAAACGCATTGTATATAATATTATGTACGTATCGTAGTGTGCCAATAACCAATCGACGGATTGTAACAGCCATCAATACAATCTATCTATGGTAGATTGGATCGGTGTATGTGGTACCTTTGTATGAAAATGACAGTTCAACTGTGCCAATATCCTATCTTAAGATTGTAACTTACCCCAGTTTTATAATAATTAAAACGCTATTTGATGTTTTAAACATAGACATATATATTTTAATATTATTTGTACGGTTTTATTTCTTTTATTTACTTTATATTAATTATCAAATATGAGTGTAAAGAGCGAAGAGATTTCAATATATCCGTCGCCAATTGGCTTGTCTTCGTAGAGTTTGGTTATTGGGATGCAGATAGGAGATCGATCGACTGACACGGTCTGATTAAAAACAATCTGAAATTGTGGATTAATTATTGGGTTCGGGTGTTAGTACTATAGGGATATGTGATTTTGTAAATAAATAATAAAACATACCCGTAGTGACTGGATTGTGTGAGTCATCATCCATAAGATCTTCGATCTGCGCAAGATTCAACACAGCTTCACTTTCTTCGCCGCTTAACAAACTTGGTGGTGGTGATAGACGCATCTATATATATTTTATATATATTACTATGTTTTTATACAAATAGTATGTAAGCGGTGTGCACTTCTCTTACTTACTGCTTCTTACTCTTTCTTAGTTTACTTGTATCAAATACTTAGGGATTAAACAGAGTAATAATAATAATAATCTTTATTTATTTTCTCACAAAACTTCATACATGATAACTTACAACTATTTATTAATGTATGTAAATAATTGTCATTCTTCTCTTGAGGGGTTATTGGTCAGCAGGCCTCCACCACTTCGGATCGACAAAAGATAATAAATAATAGAGAATAGACGGAATGGATGAACGAAAAAGTGCGTACAAATAAGTATAAATGTCAAAAACAAGAATTGTAACGTTTGAAATCCCGCGTTATACGAGGGGACTGAAATCGCGTAATATGAAAATGCGTTATATGAAGGTAAATATGTCAGATGGAATATTCGTGTATTACATAAAATGCTGCGAAATTACTCACCTTAATATCCTTGTGGTTAAACAGATGGTCCGTCACGGGTTCGAGGCATAAATCAGGTTCCAGACAGTCTAAGGACAGGCCATCAGATCGACTTAGTGGAGAGCAGGAACCCAGTTTTAGGCCATCTGGAATTACACAATTATATGGTATCATTAAATATTTATTGAAACAACAGGTTGAAAAGTTCATCGATCTACGCATAGATGGCGCTTTTAGCAAATATTTAATAAGATAGTTATTTTATTCAGCCCATTCGTCTTTAATATTAAATGAATTTAAAAAATCAGTGGCGCTAAAAATTTAAGCTTAAGCCTCAGATTTCAGTATCTATTTCGAGAGCGTTTGTTTGTTTTTTCTATTGTAAAGAGTTATAAATTATTATAAATATACAGTATTTACAATTAAATTAAAATAATCTTAGGACCCCGTGGAAGTGAACCCTTAATACTGGCAGCATTTCCTATCCGTATTGCGATACTTTCGTAAAAATATATTTCGACATATAATTTTGGTTAATTAAATCCTGTGACCGTTAAATGTTTTAAAACATATGATAAAGAAAACAAAATTATGATATTTATAAAATCTGAATTATGATAATTAATAAAAATCTATACTTACACTTTTTTGTTTATTTTTTTCTTCAGCCTAGTTCTTTAAGCATAGCATATTAAAGCATAAATCCAAAGAAGATATAAATATAACCTTACCTAAAGCATCTAGTGCGGAAAGTGGTTCGGCGGGCGTGTCCCTCAAAAGGTCCGGAGGGGGCTCGCTTAGCTCCATAAGGGGCGCTGGCTCCGTTTTAGGGACCATTATCTCCTAAAAGAGAAATGCTTAAAGTTACTATGTATTCCAGCAAAATATATTTTAAACAAATATTAAGTTACTGTTCAGTATCAGTTGACATTATTTGTGTGTTAATTTGTGTTTGTGGATAACAAAGAATCATATATAACGATATATGGAACGTTTTGGACAGGACCGGGTTGTTAATATTATTAATTTTTATTTAAATTGTAAAACACAGGATTCTTATTTTATTTAAGTGAATAGTTCCATAATGTATCAGCTGTCACTTTGACATACACTTATGTAAACAGAGAAAATATCTTATAAAAAGGTCTTTAAGTAAAAGAATATTTATTTTCGTCACTTTTAATTATAAACTTTGTTAATAATTATTAATATTATTAGAAAAAGTACTATCAGCAATGCAAATGCTGATAGTTCTTTTTGTAATAATCTGTCAGCTGTCATCCGTCAATGTGAACATTCTCTTTGTCATTCAAAAATCTGACACGTTAAACTTAAAAAATATTGGCATGTCAATTACTTACCGCTTGAACCCTTTGTGGGGAAGCATAAGGTTCTGGAGTCGATTTGACCCCGGAGTCAGTGGAGTGGGGTGACGACCAGCCCTGGCTTATCAGGCTTTGTTGTGATATGTTGTGCTGGAAGAGAAATCAATCTTTGATTGAAGAAGTAATGAATATAAATTTTCTAATGACTTTATCAAATTCTATCAAATCTACTAATTTATTTTTATATACAAAAGTACATACACACATAAATTAAACCGACAGAAAATACTTGTCAATTTTATTTACCTAGGTAATATATGAATAACAACCCATATTTAAAAAATTGTCTCCACCAATTATGATGAGAATTCTGTGTAAATTATTTATTAAATCAAATGAAATAATGATTCATTTATTCAGTTTAGATGATTCATGATTCAGTTAATAATACAAATTACTCACAAGGGGTGTTCTAGCAGGTGATGCGAATGGTTCCGAATGCGCTGTATCGACTCCAGAGTCTTCAGCGTGAGGTGATGACCAGCCATCGCTGGAGACGGGCAGACCGTGCATTTTTGCTAATCTCTCTAATTCCTGTAATTATTTTTATTTAAATTTATATGCATATTGAGAAGATTTAGTATGTTGCTATTTCTCCTCATAAATAACAGGCATTTAGGGCATGGGTTATTAAACTATTTAAAGAAAGATGAGAATATTTTTTTAATAATTTTTTAACATCCGCCCATGGGCATTTATAGCACTGAGGTTATCAAATTTACTAACTTGTATTCTCAACATTAACTTCCGGTTGTGCAGTTCAATTTGTTTCCGCCTTTGCTCGCTCTGTTTCAATCGATTCACTTCGTCCCGCAGGCATTTAATGTAGTCCACACTGCTTTTTAGTATCGTGCCCTTATTCGGTCTCACGTCCCTGATCACTTCATAGAATGGGTCATTATTTTTGGGTAGAAGTGTCCCTAACTCTTTTATACGGTCATTGATGTTGAATCGACGGCGGCGTTCGACTGTAAAAGGGTTTATTAGTTGAGATAAAATTCTGTGAAAATGCGCATGGACTGTCTAAGAGGTCAAAATGTGGACCCATTCTCGTAATTAGTTTTAAAATAGTTAAGAAAACAGATGTATATATGTGGCTTTAAACCTTCATAGAAGTTATAGATCACTGCCGTAGTTTGTATTCAAAGTGGTGATGTTTGGTGATGAAATGTTTAAAGACAAGGTTCCTTTATAGCGTGTGGACAACAATATTGTAAATAACTTTACTGTTTTTTTTATTATGATAATTAATATTACATATGGCCATTCTTTATGGAGCGAATTTTTTAATAATTAATCATTCTACATATAAAACTTTCTTTGAAATTAATCAATTTAATAATTATATTTCATGGCCCACTTATTCACATCCAAAATCATTGAAATGTTTAAGACTGCGTAACACAAATCAAGTTAGCATAATTAAGTTGTGAAATTAATTAAGTTTTTAGGAATTACAGTTTTTCCAATACAATTTTTATAAAACTAGACATACTCATATTATGATTATCCTTCTTCTGTCTATCCTTGGCCAAGGCGTGCATGTCTGCATCAGAAAGTAGGCCACAATCACCAGCCACAGAGCTGGCTGTAGAGGCTGGCTCTGATGATGAGAGGGGTCCACCCCCACCATCTAACGATAAAATGTCTTCTAGGAATTCATCCGCCTGAAATTGTAATTTTAGGTTGTTTTTAAAACTATTAAAATTTACAAAAAGCAGATAACGGAACAATCTGCTCTGCTTCAAATCTGTCTCGAAGGACCAAAAATTTCGGTAGACTACCCATCAAAAGTTTATTTATAAGTGTACTTGTGTATGACATTATCCTAACAGATGCATATGCGTTGATGATAAGGTAAATGAGAAAAATGTCTGTAAACTATACTGGCATCGAACATACAGTGCCTTTCAGATATGGGTGATCATAAAAAAAATTAGTAATAGCAATCTCTCCTATGGCATTGCATCTTCGTAAAAAAACTATTGATTTTGTAATTGGAGTAAAAATTAATAAGTTTTTACCTCAGAGTTACCACCACCAGAGCACATCCCAGGACTCATGAGTCCACTTGATGAGGCTCTGTCTGGGGAGTTTGCTCGTCTCCCCATTTCTGGGGCGGACTGGATGGGGGCACTTCGACCATTTGAAGATACCTGGAAAATTATAACAACCACATTAATCTTTTAAAACATGCCCCAAGAAATCTATTTAGACGCAATGTAATCATTTGAATGAATTTAAAGTTTAAAAGACTTTAGTTCGTCTCTCAGAACGGGTTGGCTGGAAGAGATCGCTTATGGGCGATAAAGCCGTCTGTTGCACTTCAAATCAAATCAAATCAAAAATCATTTATTCATGTAGGTAACATAATGTACACTTATGAACGTCAAAAAAGAAATATACAATAAATGCTTCTAATTTTACATTTACTGCCAGTTCTCAAAGGGCGTAGAACGGAAGAGAAGAACTGGCAATAAACTCTCCGCCACTCTTTTTAATCGCCAAGTTTTTATACACAACGTTTGTAAGGATCTGCCACCATTACACCATGTTCCATTAACTTAACCTTTAGATTTTTTTGTTTCATTTTTATTGTTTTCTTGTGTGAAAAGAAATGTGAAATTAATAAATGGAAGGGAGTTGAAAAGGAGATATTGTCAAATCAGTTCCTAAAGCTATACGCTATTGCTTGAAATTTGTTAAGAGCATAATCTTTATCAAACTTAATGATTATAATACAATTTGACTGACCTGTCCTTGTGGAGTGAACGATTCACTGAGATATTGTCGCACCTGACTCTTCTGTTTCTGGATCACGTGATACCTGGTTGGATTCTCCAGAACTGTCCGCACCTGAAGATTCACAAAATAAATTTTACAAATCACTACATAGTATAAAACAAAGTCGCTTTCTCTGTCCCTATGTCCCTTTGTATGCTTAAATCTTTGAAACTACGCATAACGCAACGGATTTTGATGCGTTTTTTAATAGATAGAGTGATTCAAGAAGTTTTATATGTATAATAACATCCATAAAGAGTGGAGAAGTACTGGTATTTTTGAGGTTTCTAATGTGATGTCGTAAAATACATTTTTTCCGCTTACATTGCAAACGCAGGCTGAACCCTACGAGTTTTATCAAAATAATGTGCTAAGTATTGTACACATTGAAAAGGTCTACAGAAAAGTCCGTGAATTCATATGTCTATATGGTATAGGTCGCGTATATTATCGGAGCTTTCCAGCGACGAAAATAACAATACATAATAAAAACCTGCTTTTCATCAGCATTGCCCCCATTGTGCGAAGCTGGGGCGTGTCACTAGTTATCTTATATGTTGGTGATACATGCTGTAGTTTAAAATAATATTTCGAATGTTCACCTGCAACACCTGTGGCGGCAATTCCACGTGTGGCGTGATCCTCGGCACCTCCGTTGGGCTTGATTTCTTCTTCTCCTCTCCATCATCCTTTGATTGACCTGCTTGCTGCGCCTGAAATTCAATAATTTTTTTCATGATCAAACTTTTGATTATCTTTCATCGTAATAAAAGACGTTTTAAGCACTGCCAGTAAAAAACATCCACATCACCGCTTCGGTCAGTAAATAAAAAAAGGAACTGAATACGTAATTTCTAAGAAGTAATTACTGGCAATATAATTATTTCCTGTCAATTGTATCGCACTCCACACTAAACCAATTTTGAAATTTACATATCAAAATAGTATTTACACGTTCGCCCAGTTTATATTCCCAACTGTTACCTATGAAATAACCTTTATCCACATGAACTACATGTTGGAAAGGTCAACTTTTGAAGAATCATCTTTATTTTTTTAAGTTCAAAAGTGCCATTTTAGGGGGTCTAATTGGAATAAATGATTTGACTTGACTTGAAAAGTTGTATGACCTAACCTTTATCTAATATAAAAAAAATCGTTAATATTTTTGAGTAAACCGAGTTTCTTTTCCCTTAAAGAGACTGTAAGATTTTTGTACACTTTCCTATTTACATATACATTTGAATAATTAGGATAGTTCTAAATTACTTAAAATGTATCTTTGTGCAGAGCCTGTTTTGTCTCTTAATTTTTATAAAACAAAAGAAAACTAATATTCAACTGTTCAAGGCTTTTGATATATAAACTATATAATCCTAGTGATAAGTTACTGATATGTGACCATTATTGTTAGCTATCTTTAATTCAAGTTTGTGTGTGTGTAAAGTAGGTTTGTATATGTTATTACCTGTAATGATTCTCTGCGTAGTTGCTCCTGCGCATGTTCTCGCATCAACTGTTGCTTGAGTTGCGTGCGCGATGTCGGCGTTAATGTTTTGAATGTAGGCGGGCTGAAACAAGACATACATAACTTGTTAGAGAATAAAACGTACTAAATATACGAAATGTATTTTTTTTTGGAGTTTATGGCCTGGTATCTAGACCTTTAGGCCAAGTCTTGAGTACTTTTATTTGGTTTATTATAATTTTCCCACTGTATTTTTGATAAATTTATATAGAGACACGTAATAAGATCTATTTTTTAACATATCACTCAGGCGGCGGGAGGGATCTTGCACTACCACTTGATTTTTCTCTATGTCATTAATTTCACTTACAAGAATCAATCTGTCAAAAGAAAAGCACTCGCATACAAATATGAAATGTTCGATATCACCAACAGGATTATTGCAGATGGTATACGAAATGTAATTAACACCTGGTGTTAATTACATTCCATACGAGGGGAAAGAAAATCGTTTTCTTTAAAAATAATAACAAATTCTTTATTTGAAAGTGGAAGATACACAAAATATAATGAACTGCAAAGACAGTATGTCTAATCATAATCTAAGAACTCCCCGTACTGCAGAAGCAATAAGATTTTAAAAATAATATAAGATTAAATGATTTCCTTGATAATAAATTTCTTATTTGTTGAGCTATAATAAAACAAAATGCTTTTTATTGAGAGCTACTAGGTATTTTGGATATTCCAGCTTCCACTACACAGAACAATACATAGACTACAATTATGAATATATGGGGACGGAGTGCCCTTTCTCATGAGCGTCTCAAAAACACACCGGCTGTACACTGCAGGATTAAATGGACCACTAATCGAATTTCTCTCTTTGTGCCTATTTCGGTCGAATAGTGAAGAAGAATATCCTGGAGAAACCGGCTTGCCTTAGACACAAAAAGCAGACTGCGTGTGTCAGTTACAGGAGGCTGATCACCTACTTGCCTAGACAAATCATGAAACAGATACATAAATGTGAGGCCCAAGCCTAAAAAGCACCACCAATGATACAATACTTATTTTTAGATGGGTTTTGTAAATTAATAGGCAGAAAGATTGAAGTCTGATAGGCTCAGTAGATGGCCGGTTCAATAAGCGTACTTTATAAATGAGTTATACATAAATGTATTATTACTGTTTTATTACTTTAACTATTCTATTGTTTATGTTAAAGGCGTTAAATACTAAATACCAGCGGTCGATAATAATTTCACTTATAATCGTTTTCTTTACGTACGTTGGTACTCTGTAACGCTAAAGTAGATTTTGTTCATACTAAATCGTTCGTCGTTCCCACTCTTAACCATAATACCGACAACTTTGCGAATATTTAAAGAATTTATGAAAATTGAATACAAAAACTTAATGGGCGGATAGATAGTCCCTATTAGCTGTCGTTAGTTTGTCTAAGAATCCCTCCACTGTATGCGATAGGACAATTGTTCCATGAGCCTCGTATGAATACGAGTTACCTACCTACATTATTCGCCAATGTTTCGTGTTTTAGCTATGACACTAATTATGAAGACTTAGATATTGTCCATCTAACCAAAGATGGGTGGAAATATTTGAAGAGGCGGAAACACTATGACTTTAATTAGCAGAAGCAATTTAATATTCCTTTGAAATATTGAGTATCAAATGCTGTTTGTTTAATGTTAAATTAATAATAATAATAATATATTTATTTTATTTCTCACAAAAACATATACAATAATTGTCATTCTTCTTTGGAGCACTGCTATTTATTTAAATTATATAATAGCTGTGTAATTAGTAATTACTAATAAATAAATACTCAAAATTGAAGTGTAGATCGTGACAAATAGGTTTGCAAAGACTGAGCGGGATCTGCGAGCCCGTAATTTTGTTATGATGATAAAGTTTTAGTGTTATATTGTAAATAAATAATATTATATGATACGAAGGGAATTCCAGAGGCTTAAAATACAATTATACTATCTGTGTTTTTCAAAATTATTTACGCATTAAGATATCATTTATATATACAACTAATCTTTATGGATTACATAAGATTTGTGGCATAATTTGATAATTTAAATCGGTTTTTAATAACATAAATGCGTTACTTATCGTCTGCATATATTACTTAAAAGAGCTCATTAATAAAACAATTGTTTTTCTTGTCTCCACTGCAATGTAACCTCAACGCACTCACACATTAAAATACTTTTTATAACGACTCCTAGGAGAAGAATACCATTTAAGGGTGAACTTAAATTTTATTTTTATGAAACTGGCTGTATTAAAGATCCTTTTAGGTCATTAGCCAACCCACGACGGCCCAAGCCAAGGTTCGAGTCTCGCAGGAGACGCCCTTGGGCTAATCGCGGTAAAAGAGTCCTGAGTTGTTAAGGATATAAGAGTTAGATTTCGTTTAAAAAAGTAGTACTGGAAATATAGGTACTTAGAGAAGAGGCTTATACCCAGCAGTGGACGCTAAAACGAACGAAGACTCCCGTTCTTCAAAATCTATTCGTATCATACATTTTGACGTACGGCTTAGCTTAAATTGCGGTTTTTGAAGCTCATCCACACACCTTACCACAAGACTTCTATAGTTCTATATTCAAAGATGGTAAATTAAGCAATGTATACTATAAAATGCAATATTTTGTTGAGGCAAATAAACTTTATTATTATTATACAGTAAAAATATCTGCCAATTGTAAGTCCGTGTTTTTAAAATAATTGGTATGTTGTAAGCATTCGGCATAAATTCGGTACTTTCTTCATCCTTAAACCAATGCCAACACATTGATATTCAAGTCGTTGAACGAATTTGACAATACAATACTCCGCACGCGCATTTATTCGTTAAAACGGATAATATTTATTAAAGCGTTTTAAAATCAAACATTAACGTCCCCGCTGAATTATTTTTATAACACAATGCCGATTTTATTTAGTATATTAGCTTTTTTAAACCTTACAGACTGAATAAAAATACATACAACATTTGTACCCTTTATAAAATGTCTAGTACAATTATTTCATGTCAACCATAATTAGTATGACAATTTTAAATGACGCTATCACTGATGTAATGCTCTAATAATTTGTACAATGTATGCCAAATCAATCAAATTCCTCTTGTCAATATACGTGTTGATTTATATTTATTAATGTCAGCCGTGTGTGCGTGACAAATGCAAATTAGTTTCAATTCTAGCAATATAATGTTAAAGTTATTTAATATCAGTTCTTGCTACAGTTGTGTTACACGGATATTTTAAAGGTTTGTTAAACTACTTATTTTCATACCTAGACATTTTACGCATCTTTCAGTACGGTTAACGTAAAGATTTCGTACTAATAATTTGCTTTTTCTTGTTTTAAACGATTCGTTAATTAAACGAATCGTTATTATTCTTGGCTCAATTGGTCCATGTTTAAACTGTTACTGGTGTATTTGTATGCTTATAAATAATGTCTAATATCCACTAAATTTTCCGTTACGATACGAACAAGAGTTCTTTTTTTAACGTATTAGTTATATTTTACAATCTCTCCCCTTATTCATACAAACATCTGTAAAACAGTATCATTCACACTAATCACACCGTCCATTCAATTTGTCAGAAAGAGAAGATGAAGATTCTAGTTTTATGCAGACGTCTTATTACTGAATTTTGGAAGTTGAAAGATCTCTGTACATTTCAGCATTGAATATCAGAATGGTAACGAATTTTTTAATGATTATGTATTTTCCAGATTAAATTACTCGTTATTAAGCCCGTTAAAAAGGGTAGCTTGAAAATACTAATTGGCAATTATTCTCTGTCTAATTTTAGCACAAATAAATTCTAATTAGCGGTCAGGGTTTGCATGTGCAAGCGTCAAGTTTATTTGTCGAAGGGTATACGTTGTTAAAAGTTTTTATGACTTACTTCCGTAAATTTTAATATGAAATTTTATTCATAGACATTAACAATACACCGTCGCAAAGTTATGTAATAAAAATTCCATCAAAACATAACTAAGCCTCGCAATGGATCTCACAAATTTTTCTACCGTAAAAATCCATCTAAATCCTACCTAGTCAATTTATTCAGACCTACTTATCCCCTGGACCCCCTGTCTGAAGTCAACAAGTAATTAGCAAAATTTTTTTTTCAAACCTAGCTTATGACATGTTATATCATCGTAACCATATCAATATTGCAAATCTCATGTTTTCAATAAATACATAAAAATTTCAGGCTTCTAATTTAATACTCATTAGGTAAAGTATTAAGGGGTCGAAAATAGTCAATATTTAAGTTGTAATAGTTCAATAAAGGGATACTACTGCCGTGCCGTAAAGTCGAACAAATCGTTGTTCGACTTTACTCACATTTGATTTTTTCTTCCTTTAGTAACACTAGGTGTTTATTAGGTATACAGGATTATCCCAAACTGCGTTACATGCCTCCATAAAACAAACAATAGTATTTAAAAAAAAACATTAATTTTTGAGCCCAGATAGCATTAGATAGTAATGACTATGACGAGCAATATCTAGGGCAGTTTATCAGTGTTTATCATCAGTTCTATGATTGATGACTTCTACTGTTTGCACAGTTCAGACGGCATCGGAGTTTCCATGTTCAAGAAGATTGGTGCATAATCCGGATATAATGGAGAGACTGGGTCTACGGGTACCAAGTAGAAACCTGAGGCTTACGTCTAAACTTTTGGATGTACCGCGAGCACATTCCAACTTGGCTTGTAAAGAGCCACTCACGCGAGCAATACAAATAATTAACAAAATTTCTATTGAGGTAGACCTATTTGTTTGTACACTGGGCTGATTTCACAAGAGTTGCTTGCTATATTGTTAGTTATAATATTTAGTAATGACCATATAAGTATAATTTGTTAATGTTTTTATGTATTCGTATTGACTCGGCGTCCGATGATTTTAAGAAAAATAAGAAATCTATCATTTTGTTTATTTCAATGGCTCTTATTGTGTATTGTGTATTAACATTACAGTTTTCGCAAGTACTTATATTACGATTCTGCACTGACAAAGGCTACGTGCCCGAAATATATATTATTTACGAAACGTAAGGGTCAATGTAGTAATTCGTAATCGAAATGTCAGTTTATTAGTGTCGTTTAACACATTTGTTTTACTATACGTTGTTGGTTAATTATAAAAAAAAACAATGGCAGCTACAACCTATTTTCCGTTTGAAGTGAGCTGGTTACGCGTCACATATTCCGTTACGCGCCATCTTTTCCTGTCACTATCACGGTTGATTCGAAGAGATTAGAAAGAATAACAAAAATATATAATAACGATAACAATGATAGTAATAATGCTACTACAATTAATTAAATAGACTTCAATAATTTTTCATCAGTAAATCTACAAGCCAGCGTTGACAATATTCACCAATAGTACCACAAATTACGATTGAATAATTAGAATAACAGCGCTTATGTCATATATTATATTTAGGGTCTGTTTCACAATGTCCGGATAAGTTCCAAATATGCTATTTATTACTTATTGGTAGGATAAACACTATTGTTGCGTTTCGCGACTGTCAGATAGCGCGATTCGTCATGAAAACTGAAGTTTCTTATTCGGAAGATAATACTTATTATGTGTTGCATAGCTATTTGGTACTTTATACGTACATTGTGAAACAGGCCCTTAGGATCGCGTGAACTAAAACTATTGAAGCTAAATTCACTGGCCTTAGAAGAACAAGCTAAAGTAGAAAATGGTTCCTCCAGATCTTCCTCCTTACGCTAGTCTACTTGATAGTGCTTCCAAAAATACAAAGAACACTGCAATAACTGGTTATAACGGGTGTTAACCAAAAATCTGTGTCAAAATGTATCCTTACGTAAGTTAAGCCTTCTACAGTGTTGATAGTTCTCATCAATCTCTCGTGACTGACGAGTTAACATAGATATAGTTTATGTTGTATACATTATATATAGGTGTGACGTATGTTCATTTTATAGTTTCCGATGAAAACTGAACCTTTTTTGGGTAAAATCTAGGGTAAACGGTGTGGTAGAAGGAAACCTGGCAACGTTAGGGATTAGACGGGTGTTGCGACAGAGAAAGAGTTGCTGCATTTGGACAGGACACACTGCCTAAGCAAGAAGATAGAAAAAAGTAGAAAGAAGATAGAAGATAGAAAAGTTTAAGTCAAGAACTTAGGGATTGAAATAAGTCTTCTATATTTTTGGAGTTATTCTTTTGACGCGTTAGGAAAAAATAATAAGATTTTTTACGATGCGCGTGCACACTGTCACAAAAAACCGACACCCTGAAGTTAGCCTATGTTTCAGTTATTTTGTGGTATTAATTTGTGATATATTAAAAAATTATCACAATAAGCAGGCGATAAAATTAAAATGATGAATGTTCTTTTAGGCAAATGTCCAAGTTTCATTGGTTAAAGGACTAATTAGCCCAGTATTGTCTTTTATTAACATAACTTTTACACATTTAAAGAAAAACAGTTTTATTACGGATTATAGTTACATAATTTAAAATTAACCGACGTATCGGTTAAAATTATGTTCAAATAATTATAAGTTTAAATACAATAATACATAACTATTATCCGTAAAAAAGTGTTTTTCTTTAAATAATTAGCCTTTTTATTTTCTATCTTTACAAATAGTTTAGATTTTTCATACATTTTTTTCTACTTTCGTAATATTATAAATTCCTTCCGATGATCAGATCTTCTTCATAGTTCAAGGCTCTCCATTTCTCCTATCCACCTTTGGACTAAACAAACGATAATTTCTATATCCAAATTTATCAAAATTAGTTCAGCAGTGACCTATGCAATCTTATCTATAATTGGTTAACACGATTTTATAACATGATACGTAATTTTGGTGCTTTTCCTTCATATTACTAATCGGCCCAATACGATAATATTATCGGCCAGATTAATTGCGCTTACGCATATGAGTGGTAATAATATTTTGATTTTTTTACAACTTACGCGTACTTGTTTTTTAAATCATGTTATTTGTTTAATAAATTTGGAAATTTGGAAACATGGAACAGACACATTCGTTGCTTATAGATAAAATGATTGCCTTTTTAGTTAGACGATTATCCTTCAACCTATTAATTTTGATATTATTGTATATGATTGCCTTTTTAGTTAGACGATTATCCTTCAACCTATTAATTTTGATATTATTGTATTCAATAATTCCAAGTTTCAAGCGATTAGCGTTTTTCGTTCTTATTGATCTATTTTTTTCTCGCAAACACATTGTTTCTTATAGAACAGGGGCAAAGGGATAGGAGGCTTCTGATACCGCGTGGTAGGTAGATATTCGCGAATTGGAATTTTAAGAATTGGAAACTTATGAAGTTATGTCTTGTTTTTTTTATTATACCTCTTTCATAACACAAACAGACTTTATTATAGACATGACTTTACTGCTGTAATTTGCTGGGACTATATATAGATTGAACCACCTGGTATCAGGCTGAAAATCTGTATTTTATGTCTTACTTGAAATTTCTGATATTTTAACATGCGTTAAATTTAAGCCATTACAAAACCTCATTAAAACTAAAATAGTTGCAAAAGCTTATTTTTGTATCCATATATTTAGCTCAAGCAAAAATACGATAGATTTTGAATACGTCCTATATATCGCATAACAACTACTTTAAAATGTTTTAATGCAAGTCAATGAGACTACAATCTTCAACCATGAGTCACATGGCGCTTTTCGTTTGTGGTCATTAGAGGGTTAACAGTTTTAACCTCTTCACTCTGGGAACTGAACCAGCGACTTTGGGGGTTCTATTAACAACTGTAACGATAGCAAGAGGCAAATTGCTGCTACGATCATGAGTTCTATGTCTGCGTAATGAATAGACGTTTAGATACGTATTTATGTGTAGCGGCTAAAAAGCCACCACACATTTTGGGTCGCAGAGCCAGTGGACAAGTATGAGATGGTAATATTTTCCAATAATCATTTTTTTCAGTAATAGGTTACTTCAATAATCGACTTTTTTGAGATTTTGATGTAATACGCCTTCTAACCTAATCTAAATAGTACCCCTCCACCCTTACAATATAACCTTACGTAACCAGGTGATTATTTTTTACCTAAAAGTAATTATGTGGCGTCGACTAGAATGTCGCTAATATAGGGTCGTAGGTTTGATCCCCGTCTGTACACCAGACATTTATTTGTATTTATATGTCTGAAGTATTTCCAAATCATTTCGTCTTAGGGTCCTTCAAGAAAAGAGCGTACCGATTCTTAAAAGACCGGCAGCGCGCTTGCGAGCCTTCTGGCAGTGCGAGTGTCCATGGGCGCGGTGTCACTTAACATCCGGTGAGCTTCTTGCTCGTCTGCCTCCTGTCACATAAAAAAATATGCGCATTTATCTCTCGCTCATCCGGTGAAGGAAAACATCGTGAATCAACATAAAGTTTAGAAAAAGTCAACCGCGAGTGATCACAGGTGGCTGATCATGTATCTACTTCGCTATTACGTATAACGTTATTAAAAAGCAAACATAAATAATTCCACTGATTAGACCTCAATTAATTTTCACACGCATTACATTCGAATAATAGCGGGTTAAAAGATGATGACGTGACAATTCATATAACGGCCTTCCAACCAGCCGGTAAATGAGTCTCTTCCTACAACCAAGGACTGCAATCGTGAGAGTGAATCTGTATTTCCGTATTAATTTGAACAGTGTTCAGTGTTTAGCAAAACTTATTTTGGTCAAAGTATTGAAGTCGAAAAATTAAACAAATAATAGTTGTTTTATAAACAATAAATTGGTCTTCAATGGTTTTAAATGACTCATCGGGGTGACACGGCGTAAAAACTGAGCTTAAAAGTAAGTCGAATAACTAAAGAAGATGGCGCTGGCCTGTAAACAATAGCTCCGTGTATTTTATTGTTTATAAATAGTTTCATTGCATTATTTCAATCAAAAAGTTAATCAGTGAAGTTTGTAAAAGTTATCTTTGTGATGGTAATATTAAACAAGTACTTCTTTATGAAACAGTGACAATATTAACAATAAAATGTTTGGCCCCTAACATTTTACATAAAACCATATTTTGCTTAAAAATACAATTCCCAATCAATTTACAAACTTAAAAAGTGACAACCTTACCGGTGAAGTGCTACAAACTAGTAAACTGCAATAAAAGTGAAGAAACTTAAAAATTAAGTGAATCCTTTGTTCTTCGATGTGACTCACGTCAGTTGAATTCTAACGTTTTTTCAACGCAATTTACACAAATATAAATAAATAATAGTTAACTTCGAAGCATACGTAATAGGCCTGTTGGCTAATGGTACTATCGACTTACCTCAGATACATAGGTTACTATTACGTGTCCTGGTTCGAATCACGTCGGTTCAAGCCAAACGTCTGTTAATCATATTTTCATTTTTTTTTTTTTTTTTTTAATAATGGAAAACGACTATGTTACCAAAAGAAGAAAGCAAAGAAGATCTATTGAATCACTTAACATTTCATCTAGTTCTGCTCAATCAAACTATGACTTTTCTGATCCAAGAAGTTTACCAGAAATATCTACGAGAGGTTTAGATGAACATTACGAACTACTGGAGCAAATAAAAAAATTAAAATTAGAATTAGATTCAGCACATCAAAAAATTAAGAACCTATCACTTGAAAATTCCACCAAAAGCCTTGAAATTATACAACAGAAGGAAACTATAAATAAACTAAAACAAAATTATTCTTCACCTTCCAATAATATTACTGCCAACACATTACCACAAAAGCAAAACCAAGAAAATGCAGAATCCGCCTGCAGTCACTGCCCTTCCAAATATAAAGAACTTAAAAAGCGCAGTATACAAGAATTCCCACCAAATATTGAAAACCACAATCAGAATATTAGGGAGCTGCCAATAGATGTCACTATAAGAACAACAAAATCAGATATTCAAAACGACAATGTCAAGACGGTAAATGGTCAAGCAATAGAAAATCAACCCAAAATAATAATATTTGGGGATCAGCAAGCTTGTGGCTTAACACATAAACTAATAAAATCAAGATCAAATATGCAAAAGGAAAATTACAAAATAACTTCGTTTATAAAGCCCAATGCTACTAGTGTACAGATTCTTAGTAGCTGTATTGGTGAGATTAATAAGTCCATAATTAAGCCCAAGGACATTGTAATGTTGGTAATAGGTGCAAATGATAAACGGCCTTATGCCTTCATCGCACAATTGTGTAATGTGCTATACCTACTGCGACAGCAAAAGGTGTTTATAACAAATGTACAGTATAATACTCACTTAAATGTAAAATTAATTAACTTTCATTTAGAATCTATAATATCTAATTATAAATATTGCCACTACTTAAAAATACGCCACTCGAAATACGATAAAAACACACCCTATTCTCATACAAAACACCTCTTCAATTTATGTGATAAGATAAACGCGGAAATCGAGTACATTCGATATTATACACAGCATAAGACAAATCTCAACAATAAATCCATCCATAGTCACACAAACTCAACTCGCACTGTACAATTAAAAATAACAAATTTTTTTAAAATGCCAAGTACCAATATTATAAATAAAAACCAGCCTTCCGGTGAGAATTTTTTTCGTTGCAACTAATAAGCAAAATAAATTAAGACTCATCCATCAAAATATAGCAGGGTTGCTTAACAAACAAGATCTGATTAATATAGCCATCATAGACCTGCAAAGAAATTTAGGAAATGTAGACATCATATGTTTCACAGAAACTTTTATTAAACAAGGTAGTGAATCCAACGTTAAGATAAATAATTATAGATTAGTCTCTTCATTTTCTCGGCCTAACCAACGCCGAGGAGGTTCGTGCGTCTTAATAAAAAACAATTTAAAATACAAGGAAATTTGTTACCCTAGACTCGCAATACCTCTTCAATTCGAATTTTGCGGCGTTGAAATAAGTAAATACAACTTAATAATAATATGTATTTACCGGACTCCTAAGTTAGATGTAACACCTTTTTTATATAATTTAGAACAACTTTTAAGTAACCTATGCAGGAAACGCAACAAAAAACTAATATTATGTGGAGACTGGAACATTGATATTTTAAAAAATGATAAAAATTCCCGAGAACTTATCTCTATTCTTCAAAATAATAATTTACAAAATCATATAAAGCTCCCAACACGTAAAAACGCCTGCTTAGACTTAATAGCAAGTAACATAAATGACACACAAGCGAGCCTCCACTACTTGGCACTTTCAGACCATGAGACCGCACAATCGCTGACTTTTACACTCGAAGAAAACGAAAACTTGAAAGATATCCCAAAGTACTGGTATATATACAGACGAGAACTCAATAGAGAAAACACTAATACATTTATGAGGTGTCTATCAAGCCTTACCTTCTCGGACGTATACAGCTCCACAACAACAAATGAAGCATTCGACAACTTCCATGACACTATAACATTATTTTACAATTTGTGCTTTCCGATCTTAAAAATCAAAAATACATTCAAGCCTATCAAAAATAGATTCTTTACTAAAGCGCTAAAAAAATGTTGTATAAGAAAAAGAACGTTATACCTAAAATATCATTTAAATAAGCACAATAAAAAACAAAATAAGTCTGCATATAATAAATACTCATCTATCTTAAAAAAATGTATACATAAATCCCATCAACTTAATAATGCAGAATACATAAATTCCGCAAAAAACAAAACTAGAGCAGCCTGGAATGTAATTAAAACTAATACACGAGACATGACATTTAATTCAGGAATAGAAGCAATTAATATCGATAACAAAACATATGAATCACCGCATGAAATATGCAACTTTTTTAATGACTATTTTACCTCACTGCCTACTAAAAATAAAACAAACAATTTGCCAGAAGCTAAAATCCCTCTAAACCATAAAAGTATTTTTCTTTCCCCCATAAATAACACGGATATACTAAAAATTATTACGTCGTTGAAAAATACAAAATCTACAGGATACGATAATTTAGATACCAAAACAATTAAATCATGCGCATTATACCTACTTGATCCACTGACATACATAATTAATCTATCGATAGTAGAAGGGATCTTTCCTGAAAAACTAAAAATATCAATTATCAAACCATTACATAAAAAAGGAGCAAAAACACAAATGACTAATTATAGACCAATAACTTTAATTCCCATATTATCTAAAATTTTCGAAAAAGTCATGTATAATAAAATAGAGAATTTCTTTTTATCATACGATATTCTAAAAAAAGAACAATTTGGCTTCAGGAAAAATCGTTCCACTACCCTTGCGTGCTTTACCCTAGTTAAACAAATTACTGAATGCTTAAATCATAAAATGCTTGTAGGTTGCATCTTTTTAGACATGACAAAGGCTTTTGACTTTGTATGCCATGAAAGACTTTTAAAAAAATTAGAATGCTACGGAATAAGAGGTAATGCCTATAACTGGGTGAAAAGTTACCTTGAAAATAGAATGCAATATGTGGAAATAACAAAGATTTGTAAACTAAAACAAAAAACCTATAGATCCAACTATAAGAAAAATGAGTACGGAACACCTCAGGGCAGTATTTTGGCCCCACTACTTTTTCTAACATACATAAATGACCTCCCAGATGCTATACACCAGAACTGTATACTATTTGCTGATGACACTACACTTATAATAAAAGGCAAAAACGACCAAGATTTAAAAAACAACTTAATTAAATCTCTAGACGACGCCATCAACTGGATGAATTCAAATAACCTACAAATAAACATGACCAAAACTAACATAATTCATTTTCAGACATATAACTCTAAAACACTAATAGACGTACAATATAAACACAATAAACTGGACATAATGAACGAGTGTGTATTTTTAGGTATAACGATAGATAAATTTTGTAATTGGAAATCACATATTGAAAAATTACAGAACAAAATAGACCGTTTTGTTTTTGTGTTAAAACGACTAAGGGAAACTGTTAACCATGCTGCGGTATTAGCTGCTTATCATGCATATATTGCATCTATAATTAGATATGGAATTATAATTTGGGGAAATTCAGTCGAAGTGAATAGGGTATTTAAGGCCCAAAAAAAATGTATTAGAGCAATTTGTGGAGCAAATTGCATCGATAGTTGCATGCCTCTATTTAAGAGACTCAAAGTGTTATCTCTTCCATGTATTTATATATTAGAAATGTCCCTGTTCGTACACAGAAATATACATATTTTTAAATCGAATGTAGTAAGTAGTAGACATGGGGAGAAATTGGCTGTGCCAAAAATAAATTTAGAATTATTTCGGAAAAACGCCTTCTGTATGGCAATTAAAATTTACAATAGATTACCGAAAGAACTTAAAGATCTTCCGACAAGAATCTTTAAAAAGCGACTTAGTGCATTACTTTTAGAAAAAACGTACTACTCAATAAACGATTATTTGTGTGAGACATGGTAATTTATATAAATTTAATTATGTATAATAATTGACTTAATTGATATGAATCTGACTAATAATGTAAAATCTAAACTAAGATAAATTTGCGCGCCACTGTGTGTGGCAGAATATGCGAACGACTGACAATTGTACCACCTTGACATTTTATACCATATTCGTGCAATAAATAAATTATTATTATTATTATTATTATTATTAAATGTATATATTAGTTAATAAATGTGTGAGAGAATATAATAAAACTAATATTTTAAATGTGTGTGTGAATTTTGTACTGTATCATTCAGAATCCTATAGGTAACCCAAAGCTTCATATGCCGGCGAAACTAAAATTTTTAACTAACTAAAAGTCATCAAATAAAACTGTGTTGAAGGAAGTATGATCGAAGTTTAATGTTTTTATGTACCTGTATATAGTGTATAAAGTCATTAATAAATCATAACTATGCAAACATATATTACGGTATTATCAATTAAACATCAATGCGAACCGCAGTTTATGAATGAAGGCGCAAATACACAAGCTATTATATGCAAATTTTATCGTAAAATCGTCTTAATTCCCTCCACTAATAGACGGAAAATTGCTTGCATCCGGCATCACTAAGACACGGCCGCAACCTAGGTTTTATTACCTGATGTAAATATCAAATAACAAATTGCGTTAGAATAAAAATGGAGAATGATAATGTAAATTAAAATATTAATAAAGAACTCGATAATAAAGACGATAATGATGACCTCGTTAAAAGATTTTATTAATTTTGCGTAAATAAATTTAATTTTCAGGGAAGTGATTCGAATTGAAACTTTAGTACTTTTATCAGGACATATAAAACATAAACATAATCAGATTTACGCCCGAACCCAATAATCTATCTAAATCCATTTTTGACCATATTAAAGGAAAGGCAAATTACAAATAAAGAAAAAGTCTTTATTTAGAATTTGCCTTTCCATGTTTGGGAACCTATATGACAACTTTTGAAGATAGCCTCAATGGAAGTTTACGACTAAAGAACGGTATCTTATACGAAAATTTTAAGTTTTTTATTTAGGCTACGAGCCAGCCCTAAAAGTCAGATGCCGCAGCAAACGGTCACCCATTGGTTTTTGTTGCGCTCGAACCGATTTCACAACTCACTAGTTCAAGAAAATAATTTTAAAAAAATACTCACTCTTTCTTATTGTTGACTACAATGACTAGTTTCACTTTCCGAGGGCCCTTGGTCATTTTGCAGTTATCCTTGCTTTTGTCCACCGGGCCCTGGTTTAAAATTTTTAACAGTGGAATGTTTTCGTTAAACTAACACTAAAGCCGAATGGCTATTGTCTATAGTCACCTCACTGACATCTTCACTATCTCAGTCCACTGCTGTTCCGACACATTTCACTTAGATCACAGGTCACTTGTTGAAATCACTTTAATACTGTTTAATGCTTTAGTTTCATAGCTGCTGTCAAAATTATCACACATGATATTGACAAAATAGATTAAATGATTGATGGGTTTATGTAATCATTACATACACTTATCAAACATCGACTAGACTATGAAAAAGGCTCTAATTTTTTTTATATAACCTTAAAGAATTTTAAGTATTGCGTATGTAACAAAGGGTAGACGGGGGTAAAATCGCCTGATCTTAAGTAATACCGTCAGACACTCACATTGCTAGAGGGCTTGCAAATACGTTGCCGGCCTTTGATTTTTTTGGCTCAAATCAAAATTGCTTATCACTCAAAGATATTTGCCAGAATAGAATAAAATAAAAATAAAGGTTATGTAACAAAATGGCACACATATGCAGGCGCCGTCAAGATTTCTGAATGATGAATGATGATGCATAGCGACATGAGATTAAAAAGATTATGATAAGAAGTTATCTGTGATACGAAAATTTCTAAATCTTAAGAATACAAAATTGACGCGGCCGCAGTGCAGGCGGAAAGTAATAAATGGCTTAAATATAATAGTCGTTTATTTAACTTTGATTTTGTTTAGGCCCTAATTAAAAATTTAATTTGGCGCCTGGTAGATAGTATTGGACACCCTAGAGATTGTGCTTTCCTCAACCCATAAGTAATACAGCATGGAAGTGCTGCCAGCGTTATAGTGGGACAATATATATATTTTTTTATTTTATGTATTTTATTTTAATTCTTATTACTATGTAGGTTATGCATATTGTAAATACTTTATACTTGTTGAAAATCAATATCAAACATCTTCAATACATTCAGTTAAAATAATTCTACTAAATACTGGTCAAAATACGTCATATCACATAGCATTTAATGTCTCCATTTATCTTTGTAATTACTAAGGAATTAATCAATCATACACATTTTATCTAAATCCTTGTTACGAAGCAGTAAATACATCGCGCGATTCCGAATTTGTTTATAACAGAAGCTGTTTAGATGATATTGTGTATTACAAGAAACATTTCAATGCAAAGGCATCAGTAACAATCATATCAATTTATTTGTAATGTCAGTGTAACAACGTAAAATAATATAATTGAATATTGTGTAAAATTAATCTAAAACTCTTTAAATTTCCCTATGATAAGCTAAGTATGTATGTTGTGTGTTGTGTTTTTTGGGAGGGGGCAATCCTAGGGGGTATATCCCAAAAAACACAACATACATACATATGCACACAAGGCAATCATACTGATGGGAGATTTCAATGGCCAGATTGGTAAAAGATTAACAAACGAAAATAACATACTAGGCCAATTCAGCACAGGAAAAAGAAATTATAACGGACAAAGACTAATACACCTGGCACAGGCACATAACCTTAGGATATTAAATAGTTTATATAAGAAAAACAAAAATAAAAAATGGACCTGGATTTCTCCAGACAGGAACGTGAAAAATGAGATAGATTAATATTGTCAAATAAACCTAAATTCTCCAAGGATGGGAAAGCCTAGGGGAGGCCTATGCCAAAAGGCAAACTGATACCGAAAATTGAAATAAATCTAATGTATATTTGTTACAGGTTAATCAGTAATAAAGGCTATTTTTATTTTTTATTTATTTTATTAAGCTAAGTATGCTTCTAAACTATTCCGTCTCTTTCTAACAGATTGGGATTATGCTATGATGAAGAGAGAGCAGTTCTTCATTTATTAACCGACAAACTTCGATCATAACAGCTCAGTGGTATAAGCTTAATTGGTCGTTCTTTATGTTAGATTAACATGTAGTTGATACAAATATTTCTACCACAAAACTAAAACAGCTGAACGCCTGAATCTTCATTGGTTGCTAAGAAGCATGGAGCGTTCAAGAGCTACGACGCAACACGTTAAACCAATACAAGAGTTCCTTACGTCGCGTCGGGGGTTAAAACAATTCAGAAAGTAAGAAGTACTAGACATCTCAGATTTAATTCAAGCAAAACTAAACTTTCCCAGATCATATTAAAGTATATAATACAATATTTTCTAGATGACATCTGGAACTCGAATCAATTTAGGTCGATTTAAAATCAATTGTTTCATGCTTATATTTATATTTTAGTGACGTAAAATCATTTGCTACAATCAAACTTTTACGTCATATCTGCAACAGATCCTATCTTTTAATTAGGGACAAGTTAAAGATTAAGATCCATACTAATATTGTAAAGAATGGATAATAAATAAGGTAAAATAAAAAAAATAATATACTGTGGTGCTAACTTTGTACAAGTAGGTCTCAGATTTCAGAATCTATTTCATGATCGTTTGACAAATAGGCAAGTAGGTTATCAACCTTCTGTGCCTGACGGACGTCTTCGACTTTTTGAGTCTCAGGCAAGCTGGTTTACCCACATAGCGCGCACATAGAAAGTCCATTGGTGCACAGCCGGGGATCGAACCTACGACCGCGGGATGAGAGTCGCACGCTAAGGCCGCAAGGCCAACACTGCTGAATTATGTATATATTTTAAAACTTGGCGGACCCGATCTGGCTACATGACTACGATGATGTGCGGCGACCTATTTTTTTTATAGAGATATTGAAGTTTAAACAGAACTCTTTTGCTTTATAATAATGAAATTTTCATAAATTTTCACGAAAATGTAAAATAAATTTAAATGAGAAATTTACATTTTTTTATGGTATTTATGAATTATAAATACCAAATGAACTACAAAGATTGTATTTATAAAACTGCTATTGTAAAACGTTTAATTAGTAGGAGACATGACTTTAACAATAAAAGAATATCCCATAAAGTTAGCAATAAAATATAACATTGTCGTCCATATTGTCTATGGTTTACCTACTCCACGTAATTTAAACATTTACATGATTTACTTAACAAAAAGCAATGTTATTATTTAATACAAAAACCAAACTTTTTAAATTTGTGTTATTTTTATAGATTTACATTATAACATATGGTTAGGATATCAGTTAATGTATTATTTATATTAATAATAAAAAAATATATTATATATATAAAATTAAAACATATTTAAAAAGTTGGGCCCTGTTTATATATACCCGTTAATTCGTTTTAATACTAAATATTTCTTGAACTCTTACAGTAGTGATTAGCTTGTTCAAACATACTCTTCATCTCTATATTAGGGTAAATATTGGAGGATAATTAGGGACTTTCGGCTGAAATAACTGTTTTTTCTTGTTCTTTAATGCAACAGGGAAGAGTTTGAGAACTTGAGAGCCGGGAACAAACGGGCAACAGGCTCACCTGAATTTAAGCAATCGATCTCTCTCTCTCTCTCTCTCTCCCCCCACGCATGCACAAATCGCCAGAAGTGTGTAAATGCGTTCCCGGGCAAAAATGAGTAAGATTATACATTTATTTGTAACCAAATCAGGACAAACTAATTTTAATTCAATTAATCTCAAAAACCTTTGATAAGAAACGTATATAGGTAAGTGGGTTGCACATTTTCAACTCAGAAATATTAATTAGAACAAGAAAGAATGTAAATATGTACAAATGATATGAAGGTAAATATATATAACACGATAAGATTGTATAATTAAAAGGAAAAAGTATTAAAAATTGCATTATAATGATTTTTATACACGTAAAGCTATTTTTTTATATACACGTAAAATTTCTTACTATTTTTATTATTTACTTACTAGTGAGAGAGGGACTAAACTAACATTGACCAATAAAGCCACCTTAGGTAGTCTGATAAGCAATATTTAGACAGCATATCTATATTTTGGAAGGTATAAAATCTCTATGTATTATCATGATGGATTTTATAACGCTGTCAAGTGATAAGAGGAACAATGCAAGGTTTACTACAACATAGCACATATATAAGATATAAATAACCAGTAACAAATGACTTAAAAGTACTAAGTACTACTAATTAAGTCTTTATACAATAAAAAATTGTATGCCCGCTATAATATTTTTGTATCGCCCTCAAAGGCAGCTTATATAATTAAATTAAAATCTATAATAAAAAACATTTTTTTCTATTATTTTTTTCACACGATAACAGCCAACGAATAAAAGTAATATGTCATCTTGTTAATGTTCGAATAATTAATTAAATGTTTTGGCAACCATTTAATTTAAATAGGTACACACTGCCACAGAGACCAAACTTTTTAAATTAAAACACACTTAATATTTTGTTTTGATATTAAAAGTTATTATTGTTTTATTTAAAATACTAATGATACTAGAAACAAAGCAGCGTATAAAGCTACTACTAATCAATAGTAACTGCACATAAATAGAATATATTTTGTGTAAACTAGGTTATGAATAATGCAAACTGTTTGCTTATATACTAAGGAATTAGATAATTAAACATTTATGTAATGTTATATTTTAACATATAAACATAAATTGTTTAAACATATAGACAAAATTATCACGCCATCAACCCTCAAAGCAATTAAAATCAAATTCATAGAAGTCCAGTTCATAAATAAAATTTACGTAGCAAAAATTTAGAATTTTAAAAAGAAATTTAAAAAGCTAAGATAAAAACGCTACAATTACGCTAAAAGAACTCTGTATCTATTTCGTCATCATTGTTTTTTTTTTATTATATATTATATAGATATTCTAATAGACTTGTCGGCGACCAGTATACTGTGTCTGATACAGAAGAAGATTTGGTTCTATAACATGTACATATAATAATTTCCTTCAAGAACGAGTGCGCACACACACAGGAACGTGAAGAACCTACGCCCTTACTTTCTCCTAATTATGACTCCCGTATATTAAACACTGGATTCATCCATCAAACTCTACCTTTAAAGCAAAGCTTAAGATGTCCCATTAAAAATAAACTTCATTTGTTTCCTCCACGAGAATGGGATTCAAGAGAACAAAGACTAGTGTATATTATTCCATACATTTACAGATCAGCCTAAAATATCTAAGGCCGTTAGGATATTCAGCCAAGACGTAAATGATAAACTATCATGCTAATCTGGACGAACAGTACATGTCAAGTGTTTTGATAGATGCGTGATGATAGTGTTCAAGGTAGTTCTTCCTATTTCTTAATACATTTATAAAGAAATAGATAGAAATCGAAAAATTTATGCCAAAAAGCCAAGTTTTCATCATCAACAATAACAACTTTTTTCTTTTTAATAAATGCCATTTCATTGTTATTTGAAATACTACATGTAACGGGGGACTGATTGTATAAATTGAGGATCAAATATTCTTTATACTTTTTTCATACAATTCCAGGTATTGTTAAGTGTGATGCGGCCTATTGGTGACGCCTGGTCCTGACCAGATATATGCCTGTTTCGCCGCCGATTGAATGAACCTAAGTTACAGGCTTTAAGAAAAATTAATTGGGGCAATGAGTTCCAGTCATTGTTCAAACCCACAAGAAATGACGCAAATCGTGTACCGTGCTTCTAAACGAGCGTAGTTGGAATTAGTATGAAGGAATCAGTTTGAGTAATGCAAAGGAAAAATATATTTATTAATATAGGAAGAAATATGTGGATGGTGAATGCATCTTTATACACAAGCAGACACACTGACACATTTGTATCAAAATACAATGTGTAATTATAATCTATAAAAACTAATTCAAGATAACAACTGAAATTCCGACCAGAACTAATGTACACAAATCGACGTTATATTTTTAAATAACAATCACAAGTGAGCAATTAAGCAGAACGACGAAGATTTCGTGGACATTTAAATAAATTACATAATGAGACGTCCTCGAAACGACTTCATTTTAGGTGATTGTCTTGAAAAATGTCTTCAACAAAATCCTTAGTCAGTAATGATTTACAATTAGGCGTAAGTGGGCTCACAATTTCGAAAAATAACCATAACACAGGTGAGCAAAATGTCGTGAATACTGATTAAAACCCAACACCAAGACTTTATATTTTTTGTCGCATCTATTTTACAATCTAATCAGATTTTTTTACGATTCATTTTATTTGCAATTGACAGTGTCACAAACGAGCAGTGTTGGCATCAGCATGCGACTCATCCCGGAGGTCATAGTTTCAATCCCGACCATGTACCAATAATCTGTCTAAATGTTCATTTAACATTCGCTTGAACGGTGAACGAAAATATGAAGCTTGCCTTAGACCCAGGAAGTCGACGGCGTGTTGAAGAACAGGAATCTGATCACCCCCTTGCCTATTAGATTGACAAATGATGAAACTGATACAGAAATCTGAGGCCCAGCCTATAAATGGCAATGCAGAGTAAAAACTTGTTACAAGATACTATATAAGATTATAGTAGTTCGTCATATATGTATGTTGTCTAATGTTCAGCGGCATCAAAAAGAAACTATATGTAAAATTATATCAAAGTCCAAATGCAACTTGAAACTGTTTCAAACAGAGTGTCATTAAGATTTTTCTATTGTTCATTGCGTGGGCACTTAATACATATCGCTAACAATCTCTTAATTAACTTTAATTAAACCTCTTCATTTATGCATGGATTCTATCAAGCTTAAGTTAAAACATCGCGAAAACCATGAAAAAACGCGCATCAAATCAAACGAGGCCATTCAAATTAAATAAATAATTATTTAAACTGTCTCAGACGCATCTTATCATAACCTTGTAACAAAATCACATCTCTTCATACGTTCGATCCGTGAAGATAATAGAAGCGACAAGCGGTGCAAATTTTTAATGTAAATTGCTACATGCTTGCATTACTTACGCGAAAACACAATAACACTATTTCATAAGTAAAGACCGTAGCGTGACCAGGTAGATACGTCAGGTCACGTCAAGCGACAAAGTGGCACTGATTACCATTATCATGAAAAACAATACAAATAAGTGAGATAATTATGAGAAACTACGATAGTAGGCGATGGGAGCTCGAAGCGTACGGTAGTGTCCATGTTGAATGCAAAGTTTTACGATTTTTCATGACAAACATTTCAAACTTTCTACAACCACGCGAAACGTGCCGAAACTACTACATTAGCCACGAAGTTTGAGAACTAGCACTTTGGGGAGTGTTTTACTCAATAGTTCATAAAGCGTGTCTAGATAAATCATATTCTTTTATTTTAAATTGGAATGCAATTCTGTATAAAGTTTAATATTAACCTTCACTGAGATTGTAATATCTCTGTGAAGATCTAACGCGATGAAGACATACTGTGGACGTCCTCTGTCCCATCTAGGGGTTATAGGACATAAAGTCAAGTCACGGCGATATTGTATAATAATATAACATTTATATATTTCGACCAACGTGGAAGAATTTTATTAGATAATACGAAACAAAATGTCAATAATGATTATTTAAATTATGATGTAATGAAGCCAACGTATTTGATTGTGTTATCTTAATTACTTGTAATCATTTACGTCAACGTGGACCACATTCTTGATGCGCAAAATTTTGTATGTATGTTATTGTTTGCCTTCGCTTGGAAAACCATGCAACAGCGACCTTGTTAGAAATGTAAATCCTCTATCAGCAGGAGGCATGGTGAATTGGACCACGCACTTACATTCTCGTAGGAACAACACGCATTTACGAAGTCGAAATAACTAACCGCATACACGAATTCAACTTCGACCACTCACCACAAGTCACCGCAATCTAACCCAAACCCCAGTGTTAAGGGAATTCAAACATCAAACCTGACACAAAATAGAAACTCATAAATTAATTGACATCACCCAAAAGTGAAATCCTTGAATTGACGTATGACGAAATACATTTTATATGAAATCGTGATTGAAAATTTTAGCGGGTCCACTGAACGTGGTTTTCCAATTTATATGTAAAAAACGAGGCTAAATATGTCATGACATAGTTGCGTATGCCAAGTTCGCCATTTGCAATGTATGAAGTCCAATTTATTTACGTTTAAGTCCTAAAACAACATATGCTCGGAAGATACAAGAAAAATATAATGTCACATCAATTATGTTAGAACATAAAAAATTACAGCTAGCAAAGAAAAAAACACTAGCTAATAGAAATAAAATAGAAACTTAATTCTCAACAATAAGAGCGAATATGAAATAACCTACGTCATATATTGAAACGAAAGATATTCCACACACACATATATACAACATATATACATTATTTACAACATTCTTAACTTACAAAGTAAAACTAATAATTAAAGATTGATCAATTTGACATTTGGTCTCTGTGGCAGTGTTTAAACGCTACCAATTCCCCGTCTTGCGATACTTATTCTTTGAGGAAAGCAGATCTGGGGTCATCGTTAGTATACCACGCGCCAAGTTAAATCTTTAATTAGCCCATGTGCAGTTGAACCTGAAAGATTCACTACTCCAAAGGAAACAAAATCAAAGTTGGAGTGATATTGTATGTATGTGATATATTTATTGCATTTATGCCTAAAACTATTTTATAATTTCTCTATATATATTATATATTTCTCTATATAAAGTCTGGGAGTCGAAGCTATCCCCTTGTACACTTCGCTAAATGCTACACAGCTCTCTGTAAAGAACTTAACATACAAAGTACAGACTAAAACGATGAAAGGAATGCAAGCTGTAAGTGTAGTTTTTTTATTTATTTATTAAGTCTACAACATCATACATATTACGAAATCTACTGATAATTTTATAAAATCTTCTATCTAATATGTACGACAATATAATTATGTAAAAATAATTATAGCAAAAAATACGAATTAAAAAAATACAATTAAAGAATATCAATATAATAAAATAAAATTATCAAGAATTTTTGGTACTTAAAACAGAGACAAAAAAATCTTTTTATAATAATTTTTATTTTTTGTAATTTTAATATTATTAATTGTTATTTTTTGTGTTTTGCTCACTGTAATTGACATATTTATAAGGATGGATAGATTATAACTTATGTATGATGTGGTAAACTTAAATAAATTTAAAAAAATGAAAGGACGAACATCTGGACACTAGACATAATTTCTACCAATCGTATAATTTTCTATACAGTCCATCGAACCTGTTTTTTATCCTTATCGTTCGTCTTGGATATTGGAACCGTATTTAACCGATATAACCGATAATAACAGTTATAACTAAGATAGATCTAACAATCGCTATATGTTAATATACATATACGTAATATATAATTTGTATATTTTTATAGATACGAGATCCGGTACTGTTTAGTTTAAATAGTTATACAACCTTAAGCATTTACTATAATTGAATGCATCGTGACCGCTCGCTTTGCACCAAGCAACGTGACTAAATCGAATCTTAAGTAAATTGTACAAATATTACATGTTCACTGTGAATATAAAAAATCTAATAGATTTCACAAATTGTTGCTATGTTCATTTTAAACATGTTTATATTGTAGAATAATTCAAAGTTAAATTCGTCTTTACGTCTCGGCTTTCACATTGAAAAACTTCTTTAGCACATTGTTGAAGCATGCTGAATATAAGAAAAGACTGCCATATAAAATAATAAACTAGATTAGAAACTAGTAATTTATATTTTTAAACTAAACAGGCTAAAAAAAGGTTATACATTAATTTATTCTACCGCTGGTTTAATGATTAAATCAAATTGATATTTATGTATACTTATAATCAGTACATATGCAATAATCCTTTTTATTAAGTATAATAAAGTTCTTTCTTTTTAAACGTCGGCAGTAAACAGGTATTATTAAATCCTACAGCTATATTTAAACTACCAGTCGTAATTGTAACCGCAGACTTTTCTACATATAACATAAACACACACATTCTACAAATAACATTGCAATAAGTACATTAGCCATATTTTTTAAAGAATCAGTACTAAAAAATAAGGCTTTTATCTCATTGATTGTTCTAAAATGCACAAGTGCAAATGTGATAAGCTATCAAAAATTCGTACGACCTCTAAGCCTATGTATGTCAAGTGAAAGATATCATGTTAGGATTTCTGTGATTTATACAGTTCACCTGACTGATAATATTTAAAATTTATTAGGTTAAAACGTGTTTAATTATGTTGGTTAGTCTATATTTAACATGGGATTGGTACACACGAGTATATTATTTTGTGATTGATTATTGTTATGACAGCGACATCACCCCGTCACCACAGAAGACGAAATTGTAAACGTATGATTACAATGCTTTTGCTGTTGCGGTAAAGGATTTTTAATAACTATGTAAAAATATGAGAATTTAGGAATCTATAAAAAAGAGGCGAAATGAGGTCCTTGGTTTGACAACGGTAGTAAATGCAAAATAAGAACCATACTTTTTAACGTTCATAAGTGGACATGGTTCCCTATATGAATGTAGGAATTTTGATCGTCGATTAAGGCAATTGTTAAACAAAGCAGTGAAGTAAAGAGTGCCCATCTTTGGACACCCCAGCACCAATATTAATACTACAAGTTTTTCGTAACTTTCCTGATTCTAATTTGATTTATTAGAATGACGGAATATAATAGCCATAGCCCTCGTTATCACAAACCTCTGGTAAACGCTGTCAAAAAAAACAGGTCATCTTTCAAAAATAGATTTATTGACAAAATCTGTAATGTTGTGTTTCTTTGTAACTATCCAAATAAGAAACAATGCATCATGATAAACGCCGAAACATTGGTAATCGTTTTACGTTTTTCCGTATCTTGTCGCTGAGAGAAATAATATTTTTACACAAATATATTACGATAAAAGTAAACGTGGCAGTCACGAATCAATCATAAGATAATTCTGTTAAGATAACTTGTAACTACTACACTTGTTTAAATGAAATACCAAACAAGAATATTGTTGCTAGGTTGCTACGACCAATGGTTGCGGGTCAAAGATGGCTAGAAAAAATGGAAAAGCTTGGAATTTCTTCGAGGAAGATTTTAACATATATAATATTAAAGTTATGTTTAAACTCAACTTGAAGTATTTTTTAAATTTAGAATTACAGTAAAAGTGGTAAGGCCATTAATTTGATAGTTTTTATCTATCGCGTCCAAACGGATATACGTACGTATATAATGTTAAGGTATTGAAATACGAAAAAATTAATGAGATAGTAATTAAAATATATTCCTACTACTTTGTAATACTATAATTAACGTTTTCATTTAGAAAGTACTTTACTGGATTGATACGAGCTATACATTCATATTTTACCAGAAGTTGTGGACATATTTGTTCGGTTTTTGGGGACATTTCTCTGTAACATATTATAATCTCATAGTTTTTACTGCGTACCTGGGCCACGTCATGACCGCTACCACCTTCAACTAATTATAATGGGTAAAAACCAAGGTAAACGGTGTGTTGGTGGAAGGAAGAAGTCATGGCTTCGCAACGTTAGGGATTGGACGGGTATTGCAAATGCGGAAGAGTTGCTACATCTGGCGCAGGACGAGACGCGTTTCAGGAAACTGACGGCCAACCTCCAGTAATGGAGAGGCACTTGAAGAAGAAGAAGTTAACTAAATTTTCGCTTAAAGTCAAGAACTTGAATCAGTGCTTTTTTATTAACAAAACGTAGGGCTATCTCTTTAAGAGTCCCGCCTGTTAAAAACGTCATACTTCGCGTCGGAAGTGTAAACTCTTTTAAAAAACTTCATAAATGCATTGTCTACGTTATATTTAAATTTACCAATGTTCGTATATAACAAACCTTATCTGTAGGCTATGATCAGTCACTGTCAAATAAAATAGAGCATAGATAAGAGAACGAGAAAATCCAAGAAAAACAAAGTCCACTGAATGGAAAATTCACTGATATTTGGCTATGGCCTCGTATATACAGTTATAGTAGTTATAGATAAATAATTAATACAAAGACGTGACGTAGATATGTAAGGTGTCGCTGAATATTTAACCAGATGGAGAGTGATCAGAAACGTTTTTCGGATTAATACTTGCAGCTTAGTCATAATCGGACGTCGAGGTAAAACAGGAATTTCCACCCGTATCACCTCGACGTCCGACGTTCTGCAACTCAGCGTTATTTCACATTTTCGAAGACAGTCATTGCCGCGCACCACCATGAAGTGTTTTCGAACTAATTTGACTTAGCGTCCTTCAAGAAAAGAGCATACCAATTCTTAAAAGGCCGGCAGGCAACACACTCGCGATCCCTCTGGCATTGAGTATCTATGGGCGGCGATATCACTTATCATCAGGTGAGCCTCTTGCCCGTTTGCGACCTGCTAAAAGGTTGTAGAACCACAGTTTATGTTTTCAGTATCTCTAATACTTATAAGAGTAAGATTATTACTTAAGACTGGCCTTCCCTTTAAATGCATTAGATGGTAAAACAATGATTTGTCATAATTCGTTCACTATACATTACTGGAAAGAACGAACTATGACAAATCACACACAAAAAAGACACCTTTTTATTTTACCTAAGGTGACCAAAGTAACCATACATTTGGTTTTGTATACAATAATACTCGTATTACGGTAAAAATTAACAGAGTTTATCCACAACTATATTTGTACTACAACTTTTGTTTGTAGTACAAATCAAGTTACAAGTTTCGCTAATTAGTAAGGGCACGTAACACCGTAACGGGCTCGTTCGAAGGTCACGCGCACAATACGCTATATTTTATTTTATTGCTGCACGTGGGACTCATCTTGTATTATCGATGGTATGTACTCCAATCTATTTATACATAATCTATAGGTATAGGTTTTGACGGATATTGTGTTATTCACTGTATCTGTCTTAACATAACCTCGCTTAATGATCTTTTGGATTACATTTCGCACTGAACAGAATTATTTTTGACAGTTTCTTTCCAGGCGTAATGCCACTCCACTTATTTAAGTGCTAGTCTCTTTTAGTAATTCGGTGATTGTCTTTATGTAAATTTGTATTAACCTAAAACACCTGGAATGTCACCCAGTAGGATAAACGAAGCACGCAAAATGAAACGGTATCAAATTTAAATATTGATTCATGGAATGCCAACAATACTAGTACTAGGAAATCACATGTGCATCTTGCAAGAGTATAATTTGATGCTAATTAAAAATCTTAACTTGCAATAAACATCAATTATTTTAATGTACAAAGATGCGATTAAAAGAGAAACTTGCATGACCATACAGGAGTCGAGATTACATTTTTTTAAATATTTTGAATAAAAATAAAATACGATAAAATAAAAATAAAATAAAATCTCTTTCTCAACCACTCTCATAGTTTAGTGGCGTTCTTCATTACTGAAGGCTGCGAGGGTGTTGCATATCTCCCCCCGTTCCTCCTTGTCTCTGCGCCTGTGTAAGGCCTGTAAGCTACTTTGCTTACTCTTGAGTAGGAGATGGACCCGGTCATCACAAGCTTCTCCATGTTATGGGGACCGGTGCGTGCTATATTTTCAATAAAGCTTACGATCCTGAGAAAGATGACGTCTCTTGTAGTTGTCTCAGCATTGACAAACTCATTTTTTTCGCTGTCCAGGAAATCCTGAGAATGCGCCTTCAAAACCACATTTGTTTACAAACCGACTTTGGACGCTCGCTGATGATGCTCATACTAATGTAATCAGAAATATTTAATTGCAACAACCTACTAAATCCAAGATGTTTTGTTGTACTAATATCATCAAAGGCGAGCGTGCTTTGAACTCATTGAATAATATTCCAGTTGATAAATCAAATCAAAATAATAATTAAGAAGATTAATTCTGGTAATTGTTTTTATAGGTTTATCGACCGGTTATCACCGTTACTTAAAGCCTTAATACAAAGTATTTAGATGACATATCCGTTGACATAAAATCGTAACTGGCTAATGTCTGCTAATTTAATACAGAATCGATGTCACTAACGATTAATAAATTTCTCGTTTGGAATTATGTGAAGTATGTTTTAATACTGATTTCTTTTAGCCTTATCATCATATAACTGGTGATTGAAGACACCAACGACATCAATATGTAACATTTTATAACTTTAGTTACTTTCAGTTGAATAAAATAATTTTATTGTTACCTATTCAGTTAATATTATTAGTTCTTGACTATATGGTTTTTTTTTTTTTTTTTTATAGAACAGGGGGCAATGGCAGGGACTCACCTGATGTTAAGTGATACCGCCGCCCATGGACACCCTCAATGCCAGAGGGCTCGCGAGTGCGTTGCTGGCCATTTAAGAATTGGTACGCTCTTTTCTTGAAGGACCCTAAGTCGAATTGGTTCGGAAATACTTCAGTAAATGTAAAGATTTATTAATGGCGTATAAAGAACATTATATTTAGTAAGTTAGTAATAAGCTGTAAATCTTTCTCAATAAATTAAAAAATGTATTCAGGATGGAGACAAAGCGCGACTGTATAGTAATATCGCATATACTGTTTTAGAAAGATAGCTTCTTTGGATTTATCTGCGCATCATCTCTTGCCTGCCTCTTAACATGTGGTCTGCTGGTTAGTTAAAAATCTCTTATAAAAGAGATTTTATCAAATAATATAAAAATAAATCAGCGACGCTACAATCTTTTTAGGTCTAGGCCCTGAGGCTTAGATATAATAATTAATAATTTATAGATTCTGTTATGACCTTTGACCCGTGGCCACTTCGTTGGGTTACATTTGTGACTAAATCAGACATATGCTGTTTGAGTTAGCACGCTAGCCTTTTTCTAGAAGTTAATCATACATCTAATCGTAAAGGTAGCGTTATTCACCGACTTTACAAATCCGATCACGAAAAAGCCTTTTGATTTTAGAGTTAATTAAAATTTGTGTCATTATATAGAGGTTGTGTATATAGGTCAATGACACAATTATTAACGTCAAATATATCTAAAAATCACCCCCCACAAAGTTGACCTCTTTATAAAATAGATGATACAAAAATACTCGATGAAGCAAGACAAGCCATGGACAAATACAAAAGACAGAAGCGAGTTCAAAGCGTTGTGTTCGCAAACAAGTTTTTACATAATAAATAATTGTTGCAAATGAGATCGTGACGACCTTACTTTTTACTTTTCAGTTGATTTTCTATACTCAAGGAGAGTAAACCTTAGTCTGTTAAGACATCCCATTGTTTAGTATTAAGGAAGAGCTACTGGTGCAAAACAATTGTTCTTGAACATTTTGTTTAGAATTATTTTTATTGAAACTATCACGTTGTTTTTGGAAATAGGGTCCTTCAAGAAAAGCATCCATGGGCGGCGGTATCACTTAACATCAGGTGAGCCTCCTACCCGTTTGCCCCCTATTCTATATTTAAAAAAAAACATTTGGGTCAATTGGGTCTAGTAAGATCGAGGAAGTTCTATGCTCTTTGCTTTAAGTATCTTAATACTTGAAGATCAAGACACGTTCAGCCATCTTAGATTACGGCTTTTCAGGGTTGCCAAACGGTACATATATGTAAAATAAAAGGTTATAATTTCAGCATGCATTTCATTCGCGGCCCTCATTCAGAGACTAGAAAACTGAACATCGCATACATTTTTGACAGACGCGACACATTTTCAGTACTATCATAATTGACCACGTATAGCCGTATAGCGTATAGTGATTTATACGTTACAAGCAAAGCACGTTTACTTCAAACACATGTTTTGGCATTTGTCAAATAATAACCGTACATAGATACCACACAAAATGATTACCTACCATTCTTTATATTCAAATATACATACATTTATAGAGTAATTGGAAGATTTAAACACGTCACGACTGAGATAACTTATCTTATCCGCGTGTAATTAGAAACAGCGACTTTTAAATTACTTTAACATATACAAAACCATATATATTTTGTAATTGCTAACATAAAGATTTTAATTTATAGCAAGTTAATGAAAGTTTGTTCATAATTTGTACATGAAAATGAACATAAATGAGTATTCGACATCGTTGTTTTAAAATAAATGTGAAATTTTTCACATATTGTTGTGCCCTTATAGTTCATATATAATTTTTATTTATTCACACTTCGTTGCTAGAAAGAAACACAAATAGCACAATACATATAAATTACAAGGGATGCAACGGGCGGCCTTATCGCTAACAAGCGATCTTTTCCAGGCAACCCTAGTAAGAAAAGAAAACAATAAATAAATAAAATATATATAATCATTTTCTAAAGGAATATTCTAAAGCCCATAGTTGCGGATGGTCAATAGCGTCGTCATAATCAACCTGTTCGTTTGCTCGTATTTCAAGCAAGTATATAATTTAAATTTGGAACGGGCTACGCACCAAAATGTAGCTTCTCAGATTGGACATTTGAATTTCGAATAGCGTCGTCTACGAACGTCTACGACAATCGAGTGGGTTTAATAAAAATGAAGTTCTATATAATCAATATCCGGCGATCTTATCATTGATGGTTCGTGTACCTTTCATAATAACCATATTCTTATGCTTTTAAAAACCCTGAAACCATTTCAATCATTGTACAATACCTTCGTCCTAATACAATTTGTGTTAGTGTGTAAATTAATTCACAAACGTGACAAAGTGAACGCCGGCTCATGCGTAACTAATTTTTCATTAATGCTGAGTTGTTATGAAATATTGATCAGTGTACTGTCTAATGTTCAATTATCAACTAGGTTTGCAATACAAATAATAATAATAATTTATTTATTTTTCTCCCTTAAAAATTAACAATAATAATTCATAATATAGTAACAGTATTGGGAGACTGGTTTCCAAACTAGGTAAGAACCTGTAATATGGATAACCAGGCTTCCATTCCATAGCATATACATAACAAAAAAGGAGTTTGTAAGGGATTGTGTATGTGAGTGCGATTTCCCTATATGTCACAGGAGATTTAAATCGTATGTACAAAATATTTTTTTATATAGAATAGGCGGGCTGGAGGCTCATCTGATGCTAAGTTATAAGTCCGCACACTCAATGCCAGAGTGTTTTACCGGTTGACCCTAAGTCAATTTAAATCGGAAATACTTCAGTGGGTAGCTGGTTTCACATAGTGGGCGTACACGGCGTATTTTCCTAATATTTCCCTCATCCACTATGTTGAAGATGAAATAAAAATAATATAATATTTTAAATGGAAGTGGAAAGCTGCTATATACAATGTTTATAATACCATAGACCCAATTTAATTGCGAATATTAGAAATGGTCACACCATGGTCATCGAAGTATAACTCTTGCGCAATATTCATTGGGCGCATTGCTATTACAAGGTCAAACGAATTAATGCCGGTGATCGAGATATCGAGAAAGTTCGATTGAGGATAAGTGATAACTATTCTAGAAATCCCTGCTTATATAAATCACATAACATCGCTTTTGAAAAGAGAATTTTGTATACAAATGACAAAAAATGACGCTAGTAAAAAATTACGATTCTCGCATACAATACATTAGTTTATTTAAAACTCCTACATATATCACAAATTGTATATAGCAAAACACAATTTTACTTACGATGCACAGGACGATTACACAGTAGATTATCCCATTGGTGCCGACGATATAGTTAGAATATTTAGAACTATTGATATTAAGAACACTACCGATCTTTGGGGTATTTCTGTAAAAATAATTAGTAGCATAATTGATATAATTGCCCCCCATCTAGCTATAATTTTCAACAATTGTATCGAAAGTGGGGAGTTTCCCGATCTTATGAAACATAGTAAAGTAATTCCTTTATTTAAAGCAGGTAATATGTCCG
Source organism: Pieris rapae (assembly GCF_905147795.1). Classification (NCBI taxonomy): domain Eukaryota; kingdom Metazoa; phylum Arthropoda; class Insecta; order Lepidoptera; family Pieridae; genus Pieris; species Pieris rapae. The sequence goes on along the minus strand of NC_059526.1, from coordinate 1,962,739 downwards.
ACCCCAGTAACTTTAGACCTATTTCCGTACTACCTACCTGTAGTAAAATCTTTGAAAAAACTATATTAAATCAACTTGTAAGTCATTTTAACGCAAACAAATTATTACACATTAATCAGTTCGGTTTTACCAAGGGTCGCTCGACAGCCGATGCCGGCGTTGAGTTATATAGATATATAGTTAAGGCTTGGGAGGAGTCGCATGACGCCTTAGGTGTTTTCTGCGACTTATCCAAAGCATTTGATTGTGTCCAACACGAGACCTTAATCGGGAAACTCCGCCACTATGGCATCAAGAATACCGCACTGAATCTTCTGACTTCGTACTTACATGGTAGAACTCAGAAGGTCGAAGTGAATGGTAAGAGGTCCTCTGGGTCGGCAGTGGATATGGGGGTACCACAGGGCTCAATTCTTGGCCCTTTCCTCTTTCTTGTTTATATAAATGATCTACCTTTCATGGTAGAGAAAAAACATCAGATAGTTTTGTTTGCAGATGATACGTCCTTGATTTTTAAAATCAAAAGACAAATAACCAATTATGACGATGTGAACAACGCTCTCTCTTCGATTGTCCATTGGTTTAGTATGAATAACCTTCTGCTTAATGCTAAGAAAACGAAATGCATTAAATTTTGTGCAAGAAATGCGAGGGTTATGGGTACTAGACCAACTATAAATAATGAAGAATTGAATCTGGATGATACAACTGTATTTCTTGGGATCACCTTGGATTCAAAACTTCAGTGGTCCCCTCATATCAACGGATTGGCGAAGAGACTTAGTTCTGCAGCTTACGCGGTTAAAAAAATTCGCTCACTGACTGATGTCGATACAGCTAAACTTGTTTATTTTAGTTACTTTCACAGCCTAATGACTTATGGCTTATTGTTATGGGGTCACGCTGCTGATGTCGAATCTGTTTTCATTCTGCAGAAGAGGGCTATTCGTGCAATCTATAATTTAAAATGTAGGGAATCTCTCAGAGATAAATTCAAGGAAATTAATATACTTACCTTTCCCTCGCAATATATTTATGAAAATATTATGTTTGTATACAAAAATAGTGATAAATATACTAGATTAGAACATACGCACAATGTCAATACTCGGAACAAACGCAGGCTGCAATTTCCCCGTACTAGACTGTGTAAAGTTAGTAATTCTTTTTTGGGGAAAGGGATACTCTTCTTTAATAAAATCCCAGAGGCTCTTTTATCTCTGCCTTTTAATAAATTTAAGAAATGTATTAAAGAAAAGCTGTGTAAAAAGGCTTACTATAAAGTTATTGATTATCTAGTTGATAAAAGGGCCTGGGACTAGTGCTGGGCAGGCTGCCTCTAATTAATTTGATATATTTGTTTTAAATATTGTTTGATGATTTGCTTTTTTAAAAGAGTACCGAGAGTTTTTTACACCGGCTTTTTCTCTCGGCCTACACCCTCTGTCTTTGCCGATGAGTAGGGATGCCTACAAGTTTGAATTGATTGACGTGGAATAAGTGATACCTAGAAGATCTTATGTTCCAAAATAAACGTATTTTATTTATTTTATTTTATTTATATTAATTTTACCGGCAGCGCACTTGCGAGCCTTCTGGCATCGTGTGTGTCCATGGTCTCAACAATGATAGTTAATAAACGTATTTAAGAAAATCAAAGACTAATGCTTACGTAATACTTAAACGGCTACTTACATTAAAAAATATCAATAATAAATATATCAAAACTATATATAATAACTAAGTAATCTAAATCGTTAATTATTTTATAAAGTTAAAAGTTAAGTACCAACGAGTCGATAATACACTTCTCATTCCTGTTAGTATTTTTATCACAAAAACTCGCCTGTTTGTAATGAGGTGCCACGCTTCATACTAAAGTTTTAAAACCGTCATTTTAACGTAAATATATTGTCAACAAAAACAAACGCGACATTTAATTTAAGAATAATGACGACCTACGTCTTCATAAAGATTAATTGTCTATTGTTTTTCAAATATTAGTTCCTTTGTATTTTTTATCGACGGTGCCGTTTTGCTTAATTATGTGATAATTATTTCGTATACGTTACGATTTAGACATAGAATTCTGGCTAGCTTGACTTATTGTCACTAAATTTGGATTAAACCATTCTTAAAAATAGGTTAGTTTTTGAAGTACACCCTTCTGCGCCATACATTTTTTGGGTCTAAGGCAAGGCGGTTTCCTCACGATGTTTTCTTTCACTGTTCGACGTACTTGTAAATGCGCACTTAAAATGAAAGTTAATTGCAGCATAGCCGGGCATCGATCCTACGACATCAACAATGAGAGTCGCACGCTGAAGCCAAGGCTGTTCCTAATTTCCTTAGCAAACGAATACTGGTATTGAAATTATTTCAATCGAAGCAAAATCCAACGAAAAGTCTGGTAAATAATAAGGTGAAGACAGAAGAAAGAAAAGAAGCTGACAATTCCAATTATTTGAACTTATTAAAAATAAAAACTCTTCGTCTAGCGAAGAGTTTTTATTTATTTTTACAACGATTAAAAAGCCAACTGTTTTTTATTAAAAAAAAACAATGGACCTAGTTCAATGCTGGCTCGAGTTTCAGTGGCCCGGTTTCTTTAAGGTGAAGGTTCGATGATATAAATTATTTTGACCCGTACGAGGTCTTAGTAATCAACTTTCAAATGTTTACTATGAATTAACATTCAGTATACATTAAATAAAATTCACAATATAAAAAGTGAAGTGACGAGAGAAAAGATGTGAACATAAATACTATAATAAATAATAGTACTAGACTATGTAAAGTTAGTAATTCTTTTTTGGGGAAAGGGATACTATTCTTTAATAAAATCCCAGAGGCTCTTTTATCTCTGCCTTTTAATAAATTTAAGAAATGTATTAAAGAAAAGCTGTGTAAAAAGGCTTACTATAAAGTTATTGATTATCTAGTTGATAAAAGGGCCTGGGACTAGTGCTGGGCAGGCTGCCTCTAATTAATTTGATATATTTGTTTCAAATATTGTTTGATGATTTGCTTTTTTAAAAGAGTACCGAGAGTTTTTTACGCCGGCTTTTTCTCTCGGCCTACACCCTCTGTATTTGCCGATGAGTAGGGAATAGGGATGCCTACAAGTTTGAATTGATTGACGTGGAATAAGTGATACCTAGAAGATCTTATGTTCCAAAATAAACGTATTTTATTTTATTTTTATTTTAAATATTTGGCCGGTTTTTTATACTAGTGATGTGAGAATGAGAAGGATAAAACCATTTTTGAATTAGTGAATTAGTGTATGCACTAACACTAATTATATTACACTTTTTTGTGTTAAATATCACTTTTTAGTAAATTACATTTGTTTAAAATACTTAATTTTAAGCAATAGCCTTACTGTTACAGTAATGTTAAAAGATCTAAAGTCTTTGTGCAGCGACAATTTATTAAAAATTAAACAATGTCTAGGAATTGAAAAAGCCGAAGCCATCCCAAAGTTAGTTTTAGCCGTTTAGTTAAGTATAGACTAGAATTTCTGTGTACTATGCGTTGCGAATGTGATTAAAACTATTCTGGTTAGACTATAGTGCAAAGTATCTTACCTACCTTCTCTATGTTCATCTATAGTTAACATTTAAATCACTTGGATAGTTTAGACGATAGCGTACAGACAGGAAGGTATCATCATGTGCAGTGCAAATATTTTTTTACAATTCCAATGAATTAGTCAACCAAATGACGGTTGAATCATTGCTTAGGAGGATTAAAAACTAGATTAAACCTCATAAAAGTTATCTTGCAACGAAAATTAAGTCGCACAAATCTACAAGGCCAAAATAATCGTTTATGATTTAATGGTGTGTAAGTTAATAATATAAAACGTATAAAAAAGACTTAGGAAATACTGTTAATTAAACTCTATGTTTTTCAATTCAAAATTAATAAAATTACTTATGTCAAAATATTGCCCGTATCATTTAGATGGCGTTTAAAGTTCTGATTTACAAATATATCAAGAAACTAATTTAGGTAAAGTTACAGAATTAGCATCTATTAGCATTAGCTTAATGAGCAGTGTTGGTCTAGTGGCTTTAGTGTTCGACTCTCTTCCTTCAGGTCGTAGGTTCGATCCTCGGCTGTACATCAATGGACTTCCAGTCTATGTGCGCATCTAACATTCGCTAGAATGATTAAGAAAAACAAAGTCGACGGCGTGTGTGATAGGTGTCTGATCATCTAATCGCTTAATATATTGAATAATTATCACATAGAGAAAGAGGTCTACATCTAAAAAGGTTGAAGTACCATTGATTTACACACAGTTAAAACAAAATAACGACGCGTGTGTTAACGGTTTAGACCTATGCTAATAATGCTAATAAACTGAGAACTAGGTTTGTGACTTTAAACACATAAACCTTAATACATAATTAATAAAAAAACATTCGCGCCTTCTCACCCAAGGTTCAACAATACTTTAATACGAAAGGTGTTTTCGTACGAACAAATACAAAAATTAAATCTTATTTCTTTGATTAAATCTTTTTTTATGATATGCACTTACAAACGATGTGTTTCTTATTTAATATTTAACTAACACATTCATTTCTACCTGACGTACATAGATTGAAATTTTGTAAACACTGTAATAAAAATGATTAAGTTTTTAATTGAGTCACATGTTTGTATAGTAATCGACCGCATCCTTTTGGAAGACATTATCAGTAAAATAAATGTTTAAATAGGCATAATGTCATTGGAGAATCGAGAAAGTTCATTGATGTATCGTTTGCAGTTAATATACTTAATAATCAAGTTGATTGCCGCGAACTTTTAACAGAGTGTCCATGGGCGGCGGTATCACTTAAAATCAGGTGAGCCTCCTGCCCGTTTGCCCCCTGTTCTATATAAAAAAGAACTCATTACATTTGTTCCTTCTTTTCGTAGAACGCGTTTAGGCCAAAACTCACCGACGTTAAACAAGCTGGGTTTGGATGTCCATAGTCTTATCACACATTAAAATCGATATTCGTTTATTTTTATGTAAATTACATTATTGTTTTGTTTTGACTTATTTTTATTTACTGTTTTATGCTATACTTAAAGGCAATTAAATGCTTGTCGCAATAAAATTTTAAATTTTATTTTTCTTGTACCAATGTTTGTGTGCCGAACGTTAGCAAGCTTAATGCAGTAAAGAGTTAAGAGCTGCTACCAGCTCTGAGAACACTTTTCGGTTTTCGGTTCTCTCTTTTTCTAACTTTTTCGGTATTGATAGACAGACAGATAGGCAACATTTATTACAAACAAAAAACACACACTTAAAACCACACAAAATAACAATAATTAAAAAAAAGAGGTTTCAACAATTAAAAAATCTCATACGGCTCGTTTCAAATGTGTTATGTGTGTGTGCTGTGGCTGTTGGCCCTGGCTCAGCATTATGCTGACGAGCAGAATGTTCTATAGCGCTGGTCATTCTGCCAGAGACAGCACCTAGTTTGCGTCTCAGTCGCAAAGGATAGAAAGAAATAATATAAATATTATTCTATATTCTCTCGTATAGCACGTTACTGTGCTAAACAATTATATGCAGCGATAAGTATCGTGGTGAACAAGTGTATTATCATTATAATTTCGTGTACCACACCGATACTTACCGATAGCCACTCACACGTGTCCTGCATAGTGTGGTTCACCCTGACATAATTCTTTAGAGGAAAAAGAAAATCTTAAAACATGCTTAGTTTTCGGATTGAAAAAAGTTTTTTTAATAATACTTTAACTTGAGGATCGGATGGGACTATATTGTTAATACAGATAAGTTTAAGGGCCTCACAATGTCCGGATGAGTTCCAAATAAGCTATTTATTACTTATTGGCGGGATAAACAGTATTTTTGCGTTTCACGACTGTCAGATAGCGCTATACGTCATGAAATTCGAAGTATCTTATTTGGAACTTTTATCTTTCGAATAATTTATGTGTTGCATAGCTATTTGATACTTTATCCATACATTGTGAAACAGGCCCTTAATGTAGTATACTTAGACATTCTGATATTTTTGAGTAGTACATGATATTTTGTTTCAATAGACAATAATGATTTTTCCTTACAATTGTAAACCAAAAATGTTTTACATGAGTGGCAGAGTTTCTTTGATTCTTAATGTTTATTAAAATATTGACGTGTACACATATAAACAAATCGAGATTTGATTATATGTGAATTTGTTTCCCGGTTTTTGCCAATATTGTATAGAAGTCGTCTTACACGTTTCGTAACTTTTAAATCTATTTCGTAAAACATTAAATTAATAAAAAACTTAGTTACGCATACCACTTATGTGTGAGACCTAATTAATATATTTATTGAATGCAATAATCAATAAATATATTTCGTAATTACTCGCTACAGTCAATAAATTTGCTAATTTATTTGCAGCTATCTTTATACGATTACAGTTCTTTGAACTTTAATAATATTTTTCTGAGTATTATTTTGTTTTTTTTTTATAAATTGTCTCTGCATAAAGACACGATCTACTAACTAAATAAGTAATTGAAAACTAATTTACTAAAAAGAAAGTGTCATACAAGACTACTCACACTATTAAAGAGGACAAACATTGTAACGTTCATCTGTCTACTGGATGTTGTCTCAATTGACGAAGCTAATTGGGTATGTTAAGGGCCTAAAGCGTATGGAATTAAAAAAATATTACCATTAAACCTACATTTCCCTGTTCTCCTTTTACCCCTTTAATACCTTACAGAGTCCCGAGAATATCGAATATCGATCTTTGCTTGAACAGTTACAAATATTAATCAAACTTTCCTCAAAAAAGTACGATCTCTTTCAACACAATTTGAAGAAAAGAGGCTAGTATAGAGAGATAGTACTCGAAAAATAATTCAATTTATTTTCATCGGAAAGTGACAGGTATTTACTGGTTACTCCTAGTACTCTCCTACTCCTGGTCCTCCTTGGTCTATGACAGCACTATTGAGGATCCACATTCAGGGGTTTTACAACTCATTTCCTTCCCAATTACTATGATTCACAATTTATCTGCAATGACGCGGTTGCGATAACTCGCTTGTTATTGTTACGGTTTAAAACGCTTAGTCGACTGATGAAATGTGTAATTACTTTTGGTTTTGAGTGATGCTAAGCAGGCTGTTATAATCTGTTTAATAGTTGTATTTAGTTCTATTCTAGAGGTCGGTTTTACCAGATTATAAAAGTTAAAAAGATTTCAAGTCTAAACTTAATTTTATATTTATATAATTATGTTCTTGACGATGTGTTTTATATATGTGTACTGATATGTTCACGAATAATGTTGGTCAACATAGTACTATAAAGCTTAATGAGCAGTGTTGACCTAGTGGCTTCAGCGTGAGACTCTAATCCCTGAGATCTTAGGTTCAATCTCGACTATGCACCAATGGACTCTCTTTCTGTGTTTGCATTTATCAGTCGGTTGAACGAAGAAAGAAAATATCATAAGAAGCTTGTCTTTGACCCAAAAAGTCGAAAGCGGCTGTCAGGAACAGGAGCCTGAACATCTACAAAGATGATTATGGAACATAAATCTAAGGCCCAAACCTAAATATATAAATCTATTAATAATGATAACCTTGATTTGGGAACTACAGAAAAACTACACTATGTGTGACCAGCAACCCACTGAAGTATTTCCGAACCTATTCGACTTAGGGTCCTTTAACACTTACGCACACACTTACACTTGCAAGCATTCTGAAGGGCGTGTCCGTTCTATCAAAAAAACTCACTAAATCTAGAACTTCCCTACTATAAAGAAAATATGATTAACGAAAAGATTAAGGTCTCTTCGTGTTACATAATCGTTTTTGCCTTTGGTACTATTTTATAATGCGTAATGGGTATGCACCTGACTTGTATCAGTGAAGGTTGCATGGTACACCACTTTGAATACTAGTAACCTACGTTTATTCGTTCGGGAACCAGTTCGTTACACATATGTGCTCTCAAGGTGACACATTACGCATTGCGCCGGCGGCGTTTGACACTTGCTCTCTATTCGCAAAGTAAAAGGATGATATGTAAACAAGTTTTGTGTTCTTGAGTTTATTATAGGGGGCATAGAGGCACTAGTAACCCATGGTCACAATGCTAGAATTTACTTTTAAATTTCCAAAGGATTACAGCACCGTATTCAAGTGTATTGTAAAATATATCTTAAGTTGAAATAATAAAGATGCTAATTCCGAGAATGTAACATAATAATTTTATTTTATCATCTCAAAAATCACACATGTCAAAACGAGGACAATCTTATGAAAACATTTTATACAATGGACATATTATGTTTAAAAATTACAAGAGAACTTAATAATGCGCAGCGGTTACCAGATCCATGAAACTGCCTCACAATCGAGTAGCACGCAATAAAAAAACTGGGTCTGCAAGAACCCGCGAAATTACAATGTTGATACAAAATTATGTAGGAATAAAAAAAATAACAATGATAGGAAATAATTAACATGCAGAAAATTTAAAATTAGAAGCATTTAGCAATTTATTTGTATTTTTGAAGTGAATTTCTTTATCGGAGTAGGAAAAAAATTACCGTCACATTTTTCGGTTACGCGACACATTTATCTGTTACGCACCATCTTATTCTTGTCACTAACACGGTTGATTCGAAGAGATTCAAATCTGTTAATAAAAAAAATATATAATAACGATAACAATAATAGTAATAATAATATTACAATTAAAGAAATTCGAATTCTGTATAAAATAGTTAATTCATTTAGAAAAAATATATAAGTGATATATTTTAGAATTTATATTAAGTTTTTTTATTTAATTTTTAATTGTCTAATTCAACTTTATTTAACAATATCTTTAAAGTTGCATATATTATATCATTTTTCGAAAAATAAGGTTCACTTGTTACATGTTAAATGTTACTTGTTAAATGTAGTACACGCTAGTTTCGTGTACTACATTTACATATTTATTTCTTGACGTACATAAGTGAATAAAAGTGTGATTTTGAATTTTGTAACAAAAATATGTTATTAAAATTAAATGTATACTTGTAATATTTGTTGTGTAACCATTGAGCAAAGACGTGGTAAGAAGTAAGATAACACTTATTTTTATCATTTATCTTAAGCCTCTCTTAGGCATAGGAAAATAAACCGACAACCACTCTAGTTATGATTCAACGAATCAACATTTATACCTAACAAAACAAGTTTTTAGTTTTTTATTCTTGGATTTGTCTGACCCCTTGCCTACTCCTAGTAATGTCCCAGCTTAAACTGCTTAGGTGTTTATCTACATATTAATAATATATGATACACACATATATACAACACGCATACATTTTTGTTATCCGAGATAAAAGTTTTAAAATGTCTCTGAATGTTCGCGTTGTGTACTTTGCTATGAAGGATCTATTTGTCATACAATTTAAGTAGCCTTCAATTGTATCAACAAGTCATTTAATTAATGTTCAGAAAAAGCTGTCAAATTGTGATTAACGTTACGAGTGAGCAGGCTCGGGTCACGGACAAATTTCGCATGAATAAAAAAAATAGCTAGTGTCAAATCTGTCAAACCTTGGACAATAGCTAGCAATCACCTTTACTAAAAAAACACTCCGATAACAAGCAAGTTCAAGTACGAATTCAAGTTAAAATTTATTTTATAGTTCAATTTGGTCAAAACAAATAAAATTACCCTAAAAACGTTATTAATAGCTGAAGTATGTAATAGTTATAACTAATTACACCAGTTACATAGAGACCAATACTGTCTCAATTTCGGTCTCTACCAACCAAACATGCATTGTAGTGAATACATTTTAATTAATTGCAAAGGTCATTACTATTATTATTAATTGCAAAGTTAATATGAACAACAGATTAAAGACGCGTCTGCGTGGAAACTATATATTTTATTTTATTATTTTTTATTTATTTTTCTTGACTTCGCTAGTACGATTTATGAAAAACGTATAAAATTTGATATACGGAGGACATACTGTGAATCTTTTGGTAAATCTTGCTACGAGTAATGGGAACACAACTTTATTCTTTTTTTAAAAGACAAGAACAAAGTGTTTGAAAATAATACAAAAGTAAGTATTTGAATGTGACATTGTCACCGATAACGAAAGATTTTGTATTTCTTAATCTTGGATTTGCGAATTGTTACAAAAATATCTTCTTGTTAAGATAATGATTTAGCATTTACAACAAAAAAAACGTGTGTGTTCTTAGATACAAGCGTTAGAAGACATACTACTTTGGTGTAACAGAGAAAAATATTTTGGTATACTTGGAGGATATAGCATTTACTGGCAATTTTGTTAATAACTTAATTGTATCTTTTATTATTTTATATTTATATATCTTAGTCTGAGTTTGGCCATGTATGGGTTGTAAGTAAATAAATTATACCTACTACACCGGCTGTAAAGCACTCGAAACGTTACTTTCACATAACGTTATATTCGCGTTTATAATCTTTAAAGTTAACTAAAATAACTTCAAGTAATTAACGACCGCGGGACAATAGACGTAATACACGTCAAAATACCAATGATAAACTAATTCACAACCCAATAGACTAGAAGGCCACACATAGTTTAATTATAATGAGTATTTGAGCGACAAATATTTAGGCTCATGAAATAACGTTTATTGTATGGTTAATTTAGCTCGTTTAACTAATTGTTCGGAGGGCCTTATCTGGCGCGTTACTTTGATCTACTGAATCGCCATCTCATACATCGTTCCCATAATAATGTATGCACAAAATTTTCCAGCGGTTAGCGGTGCGAGAAAGAAAAATTACAATAATAATTCGGTAAACATAATTGTACACGCCTGCTTTCATGCCCCAATCTTACTAGAATACTGATATGAATAGACTTACTGCTACCCAATCTTACTGCTTGTAGCAGTAAGATTGGGTAGCAGTAAGTCTATAAGTAGCAGTAAGTCTATAATAAAGACTGTTTAGACCAGTGTTTTCCAACGTGGTGTTCATGCCCCACAGATGGTAATTGGATAGTTAATGGGAGGCTATTCGAAAATTTACTAAATTTATTTGTATTGTGTATCGTTACCAAGTTACTAGTAAACTAGTTACCAAGGTACTAGTCTTCCTAAGGAGTAAACATATTGTTTCTTTAATTTACCGTTTCTTTTTTCAAATTAAAAGTTATGTATGTCGAATAGGCTAAGGTAATGATAGGATCATTATCAGACGTAAAATTCTTCATGACAATAAAATGCATATGTAATGTATCATGCATATTACACGATTATTTTGTATTATCTATTCTTCATAAGATCTTGTCTCTTGAGTTAAGTCAAGATTAGGAAGTGTTTGAAACTTTTATCTAAAATGATACACATAAGATAATATAATACTACATGTCGCAGCCAACTAGCTTATTCAGCCGTTCAATTAACAGCCTAGCCTTTTAACTTAACGGCGTCGTTCAATAGGCCTGAAAGATGTTCAGCCTGTTGACTGTTAATGTAAATTTAATTCCACTTACTGCCACTCTCAACGAAACAAAACTCTTCAAGCTGTCAATATGGCGTCGGCAAACCACAACTTTGATGGTGTTTTTCAAAATTTCATGAAAACCAAGAAGTATAGGTAATGGACGAGTGTATTAGAGTGTAGCAAGTGAGTGTGTGTAGTTGAATCAAGCAATTTAATTTTAAAAGAAATAAGTTTTCTTTTTGTCATATGTTTCACCTTTTTTTCAAACGCGACGGTTGAATATTTTTCAGGCCGCTAGTGAAACGGCGCCGTTTAGTTAAAAGGCTAGGCTGTTAATTGAACGGCTAATTAAGCTAGTTGGCTGCTACATATACACAGAAAAAAGGATACACGAGGTAGACGTTTTTAAAACTACTTTTTTTCTGGAACAGAGGCCAAACAGGCAGGAGGCTCACAATATACCGCCCCAATGGACACTCTGATTGCCAAATGGCTCGCGATTACGGTGTCGTTAAAGAAGGAAGGTAGAAAGAGAAGGTAGTGATCGCAATGAGACTTAAAATTGATATTTAAATCAATCGTCAAGATATTATCTTTATAACAAACAGTTTAGTGTGTAAACGAAGGGATAGTTATAATTGTATAATGTATATTAAGCTTCCTGAAAAGCTCTAAAGTTTTAGGTCCCTTTCGTTTTTCCACTAATAGATAGAGAGGGCTCATATACACGCTCCTGAACATTCACATTACAGGTTCGCCTGCGTTGCCAGACTTTTAACAATCTTTATCGTTTTTTAATGGATCCTAAGTTGGATTAATTTGGAAAAACTTCGTTGGCCAACTGGTTGGTAATAAATACTACTTACCTTAAAAACGTTGAGAAATCAAAATCAACATGATGATTTATGTTGATGTTGATTGTCTGGTCTGGTAAATAGCTGTCAAAAATTGAATTTGGAATTCCTATCCAAAGAGATATTTGAGGACCAAGTATTACAAAACGCCGATTTCATAAGCAATTATATTATTTCCTAAATTTCAATTTGTATATCTAGAGGATTTAACGATATCTTAGACCCGTATTCTTCGCAAATATGTTAAGGTTTTATGAATATTCAAGTGACTCTATAAATGCGGGTTGTCTCGTACCTGTCGCATCGAATTAAGTACGGTGTATTAATCTTAGTTTCATTTATTAAATCTATAGAATTTTATGGGAGAACTGGTAAACAATCGGTGGTATTGCTAACCGGTACCCATGGACACCGCCTTTGAGGATGGGATTTTTTTATTTCATTCAATATATCAGTTGTAAGCATAACAAAACAACAGTAGAGACACTTAAAACGTAATCTGAAATATATATCGTAATTGCAGTAATGCGTAAATTTTTACATTACTTATATGACAGCCGTTGTATATAACAATTTATTGCCATAAACATAACAAACATGTACCCAGGCTCCTGGTATAGCGAAAACTGAATTTCAAGAGCCTCTAACCTCTCAGTCACATGTTTCCTACTGAATGGATTTCGAATCTACAGAGGCCTCACTATGTAATTCGGCATGACCGTAGTTTCAAAAACTAACATAGACACATCGAATATGAGAACTCTCACACTCTCAGATACGCACACACCCATTCACACACTCATACATTCACGCATACTTAATATCTAAAACGAATAGTGTTTCATTAGATACTAAATTACTTTTTTAAATTGTTTAGAATAGTTTTTACATATCCCTACTGCGCGATAGGTGAATTTTGTCACAATCATATTTCTGCCTGGAATATTTTTTATTATGTATTATTAATAACGTCTTAAATTTCTTTTAAACACTTATTTTAGTTACCAAAAAACACCTAAAATAGTTGAACAATACGCTGCACTGTGAAAAATCACATTCAGTTCCGACATTGTGTTGTTAAATGCATATTACTATAACAAGTCAAGGTCATTTTTCTCATTACCATAATCTACATATCTAAACGCGTCGTTTTTTTCTATTGAATATCTATGAAAATCAAGTTTCTCTGATATAAATAGACTAAAAAATAAAACTAGCAGTATTGGTCTAAATGATTAAGCGTCATGCGCAGTGGCTCCACCATATCTTTTAGGTCGGCTTCAAATCGCTGAATCTCTTTCGTGATAATTTGTCAATCTAATAGGCAAGTTACCTCTGGATGCTTTCCTTCATCAAACGATAAATGCACACATAGAAAGAAAGAAAATTGGTGCACAGTCGGGGTTCGAACCTACCACTTCGGGGGTGGAAATTACACGATAAAGCCATTAGGCCAACACTGCTGCATATATCATGCCAATGCAAACAAAACGTAACACTACTCCCGACATTATTCCCAGTTCTTCTCTTCCCTTCTACGCCATTGATTTAAGAACTGGCAGTAGATGTAATAGAAGCATTCAATGTATAAGTTTTTTTTGACGTTCATAAGTGTACATTGTGTTACCTACATGAATAAATGATTTTTGATTTGATTTAATTTATTGTTTGTACCAATAATACTCGTAAAACAGTCTTTTGAGACACGTAATACCGGCCAATGCGCATTAACAAGTAATTCCTAGTGAAGCCATTGATTATATTTCTTATACTGATAACATTTTGACAATATAGTGCCTCATCATACGAAAATAAACATTTATAATGTCAGTTTAAATAATCTATAAACCATAAAAAATTGAAACAAATTCATTTTCAAAACAGGTTTTGGTCTTGATGTCATGAAAGTAAATGAAATTCTTAATGTATAAATTAAATGTTAATTAGAATTCGATAAGTGCTGAAATTTTAATACTTAATTTAGGGCATCGTAACCGACTACAAAAAAGGATGATTAGTTTGACATGTGTGTGATAATATTGGAATTAAACAATGTCAGATCTATTTAGGCTGTTTGTATGTTTGTTTACATGTCTGCTATATATATGCTATGCTTTTGAGATATTATTTGACGTATTTCTGGGATATATAGTATAAATGTAACAGGTATTAGAATTAATTTTTAACAAACTTTATTACTTGTCAATTTTCGGCGTCATACATTTGTACTGTTTAATAATAATCAGTGTTTACTATTTGTTTATAACATAAAACAATTTACTATGAATAATTTATAACTTAACATAACAATTAATATTTATTTAAATGTTTAATATGAAACGGCAAGTGAGATTTCTTAATCTACATCGCTAGGATACAAGACAGGAGTTGACTTTGACCCAGAACCTCCAGCGTTGCAATAAAACCAATGACAAACAACGTATGTGCCGTACACATATCAAGTTAATCAACGAATTAAATACACTCCCATTAAACATCTGGAGCTGTCTACTTTTCCATACGTTTAATTAGTTACAAGCAATATTGAACTGTATGTATCAAACAATAAAAGCGACACAATCAAACGCGCCTCGGACACTTGACTTCTATTTATCGAAGTATTGATTGTTAAAGTAATTTGGTATTTATCAGTGATTTCCTTAAGGTTAGCTCACATGCTGTTATCGTAAGCAAGGCATCAAAATAAACAATGGCCGAGCGTGCCAAATTATACCGTATAGAACGTTGAGCAATCCAACGAAACACAAACTAGCACACACAATTGATATTAAATTGTCAACAGTTATTTACTAACAACGCGTAAAAGAGCGCGTGGCCGCGACAACCACTCGCGTTGACGTTACGAATGACACTGACGGGTTAGCCTTCTGAATTTTGATACGCGTGGAGCCGGCGCCTGCGCATGTCTATCAGGTATATAACAGGTAAATTGCTGCTGAAAATTGCTGGCAGTGATGCAACCGTCAACTGTTTTCCTTCCTACGCAACCTTTCAATGAATTATCGAGACAGGTTGAGACTGAAGTTTAACAGATATGCTTTGGTTGATCTCTTAGTACTGAATGATGTGTTTGTGATGTGTTTGCATGTGAGGTTATAATGCATTTTGTTTATATATAGAAAACATACAATTTAGGAGCTAAATAAATAAATTCCCAGACGGAAAGACAACTTCATAGAGAAAAAATCAATGGCGCTTCATTTTAGGTCTGGGCCTCAGATTTCTGTATCTGTTTCATGACCATTTCTCAATCTTATAGGCAAGTAGGTGATAAGCCTCCTTTGCCTAACACCCGCTGCGGACTTAATGGGTCTAAAGCAAGCCGCTTTCTTTGCTCATGATATTTTCCTTCACAATACGAACGAATGTTAAATGCCCATTAAATGAAACTCCAGTGTTGCACAGCCGGGAATCGAACCTACGACCTCAGGGATGAGAGTCTACTTTATCAAGACGTATTTAAATAAAAAAAATATATTAGTGAACTTGAATTTGCAATCCGTCTGATTGCTTTCATTAAACAGAACTATAAATAAACACAAGAGAACATCAGCAGATTCCCAGAAACATCTTGAGGCACGATAATATTTGCTATCAAACTTGTATTGCTAACGTGATTTAAAAAACGGGTATATATCTGTGAATGACGTTTATGATTACTCATATTATAGGAAAACATAATAGGTATGTTAGTTTTATTATATGTTAAAAATGAACAGGCCAGGACGATATAAACAAGGGTTTTTCAACGTGGGACTCAAGCCCCACAGGGGGACAAATTGGATTGTTAAGGCGCTATTCGAAAATTTATTAAAACTACAGTTTTAGTTTTTCATTATGTTTTAAAAATTTACTTAAAGTGTATCGTTAAAAAAATTCAAGTTATTTCTTCCTATCATCCATTTATAAAACCTATCATTTATGTATTATTAACTGAACAGTTGAATTTTTTTATATTAAAAATTATTTATACTTACATTTATAAACGTTGATTTAAACAAATTAACTAACGTCCTCCATATAATACATATTATTCATTCAAGAAATAAGTTGTTATAAGAATATCACTGATTCAATCAGAGCAGATAGAAAAATACTTATGACTACAGTTAAACACTGTTAAAAGTATAACATACTGATAGTATGCGAGTTATAATAAATTAGTTCGATCTACAAGTTTGAAAGTTTCTTAACATTGATATATTTGCTAAGATAGTCATTAAGTTTTAGAAGTTGTCATTTTGCTAATTAAAAGATAGGCAAACAATTTCTACATGTTGACAATTGGGTTAGTCGAAAACGATATTGATCATTCTATTAAATTTAAATGCAACCATTCATTTGTTTCATTCATGTTGTATCGAGTAAAAAGCAGTTATAAGATGCATCCTTGAAAATAAAACAAGTAATGTCTCGCGGTTAGCAACACTCGCGTGATGAACGGCCAATTCGTTCTGGGACCCTTCTCAATTGAAATACACGCGATTTTGAACTCTCGATGCAAATCTTACAATGCAATGCTACTACTGTAATTAAGTACTCCTGAATGCGGTATACTCTACTTGGCTCTCTGGGTAGAAGAAGATATATTTGGAGTGAGTTCAGTTTCTCACATGTGATGTCGGGAATGCGAAAAACCTATTTCCACCTTAGATAGAAAGGGTGCATTCTATTGTGACACATTCCGCATTTAGGCGCTTATGGGTATGGGTGTGCCTTAAGTCCTGGCTAATTAACCCAGCCTATCTCTTTCCAGGTTACGAATTATTTCTGAAGTATTTCAGAACCTCTATCATTGGGAGAATCTATGGGCGGCGGTATCACTTAACATCAGATGAGCTTCCTGCTCATTTGCCACCCGTTCCATAAAAGTGCGTACGCACGAAGTACATACACATGTCGGAAGTCAAATTTCTTTGTAAATTAATTATTACTTAGTTAAAAGCTCCAAAAGATTATCATGTATATGATCACTCCATGTATTTGTATATCTGTTTCACACTGTTTACACACTGTATATGTGCTAATGATAATATAAATAAATGAAAAATCTGCGTTTACTACACAAGAAGTTATGCGACAGAATTGCCAACCAAAGTTCTAATATGTAACTACTAAACGAATACATCAACCAAAAGCGTGTATTTTTTCTCGATCACTCTCTCTCAATCGGTCTTTATCGCTATCTCTCTTTTCTTCGACAAAAACGCTGCACATCTTCGTGACGTTTTATTCGTAAAATTTTTACCCTCTACGCCTAAAGAAGTAAGTCCTCAGTGTTCCGAGGATTTCTGCTCTAGAAAGCTACAGCCTCTAACTTCAAGTCTACTTGTGGGACTGATTCCTCTGAGCTGAAACAGCGTCTGCACAAGGTACTATTTGTCGCACCATGGACAAAGAGATGTTTAGGAATTAGGAGACAGTGGACCATAACTATCTCAATTATTATTTTGAAATGAATACATCTTGTCATTACTGAACGCGTAAACTATACTGTATTAGTGTCAGTCAGAACTCCTTTTTTACCATTAAGTTGTATACAGCTGAAAGGCAACGTCAAAAATAACTAATAAGTGTTAACTTTTATTACACATACTATAATTAGTAGAATTACTAATATTTGATCGACACGTATTTGAACATTTAGGTAAACTCAATAGATCTAATACTCCAAGGGCAATATAATAAATTGTTATAAATAGTCGAAATGATTTAACCTCAAAAGAAATGTCAGTCGGAATCTGTATATTAGCAAGACACACAAATGATTTAAAAATACTATTTAGTGCGATTAACAGTAGTACTGTATCGTATATTAAAAGTCACTTTATTTAGAAACTATTTAAATTTTATTTATTATTTTAACTCTATGTGTAATATGTCTTATGAAAATCCAAAATGCCCTTTTGCGTTATTAAATTATTCAGACTTTATTCTGTAGACTGTTCCTTGCATATGGACTTTAATTAAACCATATTTTTTGTAATATGTAAATAAAATCCTCGTTTCGTTATTTACGATTTAAATGTAAACCTAAAAGTAGTTTTGATACAACCTTCGTTTTGGTTATTTCCATGCTGGTTTGACTACAAAAAGCTGCAGGGAAAAACCGCATAATTATTACATAGTTGATTCACTATATACACATTTGATACGATCTAGTACATATAATATATATACAGCCAATATAAAGTAATAAATAATTACTAGAAAAGTTTTTTTTTGTAACAAATATTATATTCAATTATTGATTGGACTAAGTCAGTGTGTTTATTAAAAATATTCAATGACATGGTGTTAAATTAGTTTTAATTACATAATAACTTAAGATAGAAGGTGCATTAAGTAGGGACTGAATTAAACTGACTGGATCTTACAACTGTTTTATAGAACACAGTTCGAGACTTGGTGTTTTTATTAGTTATGCTATTGATGAAATCTTCCATTTTTATGCTGGTCATCATGTTCATTGTGTAACAATATTCTTTTGTGGTTAAATTATTTCCACTATTTACTTCACTCATTAGAACTACTGTAACACCAGGTTATCCTATAACTGAGTTTTGCCAGTGTCAAACGCTATTTTCAAAATAGACAGTATCTCATACGTTAAATTGCCACAATGGTACCTCAATTTTTATAAACTTATAGAAATGAAAATTCAGTAATCGTAAACAAAACAACTAACTCATAAATTGATTTTTAATGCATTAATTCTAATTACTATCATTTCATTTAATCAAAGACTAAAAATACATACAATAATTAAAACAGGCCAAACAGCTTACAGCACTGTTGTTAATGTAATTCGAGTACTTGCATATCACTTTCACTAAACACAACACAGGCCATTCATTATCAAAATCATCAAGCCTTCCAAAGTCACAAAAAAAGCCCGTTAAAATTTCGCGGTAAATGTCAAAATTGGCGCGCGACGCCATGATGCAAATATGACGCGCTCCGAAGAAAAACGACGCGTCCCAGTCGTGTTCCGAAATAGAATATGTATCTGCCAGACGGGCAGACTGAGGGTTGAAAATAACACAGATCGAAGATATAGACCAAAACCAAGGTTCGAAATACGAATTTATTGCGCGTAATTCACTCGGCTTGTAAACTTTTAAACATTAATTATTAAAACTATAGGCAATTTCGTTTGTAACACAATTGGAACATGTATCGTATACGTCCCGAACTGAGTAGAGTATGGAGTCATTTTAACTCGTTACAACTAACTAAATGTTATTTTTATTACTAGTACGACGAAATAGTCTGTACACATAGAACTATTACTATTTCGTCATCATCAGCTCGGGTAGAACGTGATGGCAAGCCCAGAAGACTTGACGTAAATCAAAGCACCCATAGGTTACCCATTATTAGCAATAGCTTGGTTTGATGTTATCTGTTACCTGAAGTTAGCTGCGTCAGAGATAAATACGTAAAACGAATCTACTCTTCTGAAATCCAAAATTCTCTTAAGTATCACTCTGCCCTGTTTCGGTAAATGTTAGAACCTTCTTTGGCCAGATCTATAGTATTAATATTTTTGTTATATTATTAACTGTAAGATTATATAATTTTAGGAAAGGAAGGAAGGAATATAATTTTTTGAGGATTTTTACTTGACATCAGAAGAGCTTCATGACTGTTTGTTTCCCGTTCTTCAAAATAGAATGAATAATACATCTATTAAAGATTACAGCGACCGTTTACGCACGTTTAATTTTTAATTCCTGACTAATTACAGCATTAGTTTTCCTCGCGTAGTACGTATACGTGATTCACGAAAAAACCTCAATTTGACTACATATAGGACGCGTTCAAACAAGTAAAAATTTATTGCATTATATATACTGCCGTGTCAATTATTATTTATATGTAGTAGGCTTAAGCATAGCGTTCGTAGGTTCGATTCCGGGCTGTGCACCAATGCCAAATTCTTTCTGTGTGCGCATTTAATATTGGTCGAACGGTGAAGGAAAACATCGTTTCCTCATGATTATGGCTTGCATTAGACCCAAAAACGGCCTGTGTTAGGCGCAGAAGATTCTTATTCTATACATTATGTTTATAAACACAACTTATTTGACGGATTTAAACGAAAGGAGACGACCCCCAATCACATTCATTACTTTATACAGATTGAACTTTATATAAGGATGTTGTGATTTTGAAACAAAGAAAATTTTGTATTAGAAAAAGAAAAAGTTCTGTACTGTCTAGTGTTATTAATTATTATTTTTGCATGGCTTCTTTTGCTGCACCAGAAATTATGTTGTATTTTTTTACTTATTAATATGCATCTTCATGTTAAAGCACGGCCAAGCAATCCCAATTTGTAAACCAAAGAACGAATTTCGCAGAAATTTCGGTACGTATGCTGCAGATAGTCGAGTTTATTCCGGGATAGGAAGTTTTAACTAATTTAGGCAACTTACATTTTTTAATTGTTTTATTGTTGTTTTTGAGGGTAGGAGTAATGCTATGTAAAGTGTTTCATTGTATGGAAGATCTAAACCATCAAAGCTGAGCGCTTTAGAGGCGTCGTCGTTAAATGGAGAGACGTTATATGGACATTTCACTCTATTTTTAAAAGCTTTCAAACGGACAGGCTCAGCTTATGCGAAATGTTAAGATACTCACACTGCGAGTGCGAACTTTTGTGAATTACTACAGAATCAGAATTTACTAAGCTGAATCCTACGCAAGACGATTCGTTTACCTAACGAGACATTTATATACATTCAATGTAAACAAACATTGATTAGTATTGTCTAACACATGCGCGATTGAACTATTCGCGTATAAAATCCCAGAACGCGTAGACTGTAAGATTGGCAAAATAGTTACTCACTTTGTAAATTCTTGGCGGTTATTTATCTAAAATACAATGTATTTATTCTATACTGTTCTTCAAGAAAAGGCCGGCAACGCACTTGTGAGCCTTTTGGCAATATGAGTATTCATTGGCGGCGTTGTCACTTAACATCAGATGAGCCTCCTGTTACATAATATAAAAATAAAATTTACATGTGGTGTGCTCGGTGGAAAAGGTGAAAATGTATTCATACTAGAATTACCACTTCGTCATCATCATCATCATCATCAGTGGCTCTTGTGGGCCTTATCCTAGCGCATGCTGGAAGAGATTATGAAACTGAACGTTCCAGACAATTACCACTGCCGAAAACTCTTATACTCCACTTTCTTTCGCAGCTGAATAGCTTTATCAATTCTTCGCCGAAAAGCAACCAATTTATGATGCGCATGGGGGCACATACTACATGTATAGAAGATTAATGTTAACATACTAGGGTTATTAAATTATAAGTTAATCATTCTTAAAAAAGAAATACAAATTATATCTTATAGAAAATCGGTATGAATTCTGATTCGAAAAACTGATTCCTAACATCAAATATTTACACATTACGACCGCAGATAAAATAGTAAAACTATGACATTGGACACATCTACGCGTGCGTTAAAATTAGAGATTCGCATGTCGTGACGTAGTGTGACGTCATGAAATGCGTATACGAGTATTTTGGTACATTATGAATTAAATGGGTTTTTAGAACATTACATATTCCTTCATTCATTCATAGTAACGATATCAGATAACGAATTTCATACGACAATTCTTAGTAACTATACTCTCTAAAATACACAATGTGAGAAATTTTCTGTTCTGAGCGAAAAAAAACCTAGAATGGTAAGAATACCATTGGCACATGTAATCTTTTACTCTGAAAACTGAATCATGCGTTATCTAAATGACATCATCGGCCATCGACACAGTTTAATTGATCTGCAATCATAATGTGGGACAAGGATCAAATGATTGTATCTAAATCATACAAGTAGGTGTTTTTTTTACATTTAAATCGGTTCGATTCCCAGACGTGCAATTTTTAGAACATCTTTGAATGCAGAATTACGTACTTTGAAAAATAACATGAAGTCTTCTTTCAGTAAAATAACCTATCTACGACATTTAAGGTCCCTTCTTGTCCCATAACTTTGGGACATATATTGTATATATTAATAGAGGACCGACAGACGCTGTCCTGCATGATATTTCGAGCGATTAGGATATGAAACAAATTATGAAAGTACCGATTGTAGCGCCATCTGCCCGGCTGATTGAAAGTGAATTCATCCAGGGCGCCACCGAAATATGTACATACAAGCAAATCCATTGAAAACAGTCCAGTAGAAGAATTATACAAGTAGGTATATATATATATCAGCGACAATTTCAAAAGAGTAATAGTAAAAAGAGTACTAGTAATACATAACGAGTTAGTAATACATAATTATAAGTTTTACTATACTAACAACATATGGACTTATTATTTAGTCTGAATAAATGATTTAATTTTATTATTATTTTAATAAATACATGTTCTCTACAAGGTATATTTTACAAATACTAACGAAAATAAAACAGTATAGTATTCAAACTATTTGTATGGTTAAAGGTAGCGTAACAGAAACATTGGAAGAAACCATTGAATCAACTGCGCAATAGCCGCACTTCCAAGAAATAGCCGCGATGACGTAGCATGGCGGCCATTTTTTGACATACCACTAATTAACAATTAGTTTTTGCCCTGTCGTTTATAAATTTAAAATTATTCTTTATTACTTAAGATAATATACATATTGTCATATGGAACATTGTGTAATGATTGCAGCCAAACGTTTTGTGAAAAAATTACTTGCCGATTAAAATGAGTGGCAGAGAGTTTATTGCCAGTTCTTCTCTTTCGTTCTAAGCCCTTGTTTTGAGAACTAGCAGTAAATGTAAAATTAGAAGCATTCAATGAATATTTTTTTTGACGTTCATAAGTGTACATTATGTAACCTACATGAATAAATGATTTTTGAATTTTGAAATTCATTATTATATAAAGAACCATTGATATGTTAAATATCTAATTGTATAGATTTCAATCCTATTATGGCTGATAATTATACACAATATACAGCATATAATGTACATTAAGGTAACTTAATTTTCCATAATACTTGTAATTACATTGGATTAGCTTTATCAATTTACAAGTTGGAAAATAATAGTCATATATTAACTGAATTGATTGCACCATTAATTTCATATTTCCAATGGAAAAGGAGACGTTTCGGACGTGCCGGACAATAATAAGAATTTAAGAAAAGTTTAGGGGCCATAGTATTTATAAAGATTATTATGCATTTTCCCCAAAGGGTTTAGCACGGATCTCCACTTGCTAAGATCCTGACATACCTTTTGCTGTTTCTATTCTTCTCGATGGGAATTTTTTAATGACTTAAAAGGTCGACAACGCACTCGCGAGCCTTCTTTTATATTATTTCATTCATTTAGTGAAGATTGTATTTTATTTACAAAAAATAGCATTTATATAATATTGCGAATTTATTATTATTAGCATGACGCGTGCCTTATGCTGAAATATTTTAAATAAATACATTCTTATATCTAGGCCGGCGCCCGCGCACCTCAATTGTTTGCCATTGATAAGGCGTCTCAAACTGTCAACCTGTGATAGAATAACAAGTCGTTTTCTTACTTTTCCGACACTTGATACAAACATATAAGCGGGCTTTTTGTTATCTTCGGATATTCATGTGCTACATTTAGGTACTCAATATATTTATTATATTGCTGATTACAGAATTAGATGAGAACAATCAATTAATATAACCTGTCGGTTCAACTGTCAAACAATGTCACATAAATTATAAATTATTATATTTACATACAAGGGCAAATTTCATCAGTTTTATTTAGGTATGTTTAGGTAGGCTTTTAGGCATTCATAAGAGTTACTACTTAAGTGTTATCAATAGGTACTTGTATTTTAAAAATCAACTTGAATTGGCTACTTACCTCAAAAATATTTCTATTTTAAACTGCGATAAGATATCGGTTTCACTCTTACCTGAAAAGAAAAATCACAATTAAATGTTTTGTTGAAAATTTTTTTATTATCACGCCATCTAGCGTTACATTCGCGAACTATAACGGTCGTAGATTTGGAATCACTTTCGAATGTGGACAATTTTCCACAGATAGAGCTAGCGATATTTAAACATCGGTAAATGGAAAGTAGTTTTTCTTCGTACTGACTTTCGTTAATTATATTGAGATATTATACATTCCAATAATATCTACTTGGTTCAGGGGCAACAACCCTTACAATATAAAAGCTACCCGGGATGCACCCACAGTATGGGATACATTCATAAAAAAATATATATTACTAATTAAAATACTATACATAACGCTTGGAATAAGCGCCAGGGGCGGAAATCTCAGATGTAGAACATGAATTTTTCCACAAATCTTAAAATTATATAAAAACTAATATATACACATGTACGGATTCTAATAAAAATTTACTGTGTAAACTAGGTTTTACTTGGCATTATAACAGTCACCATTACGCAATCGCAAGTGAAAGTCTCTCCACGCACCGCTTCTAAAAGTATATTAGCCCCTGACCAAGAAGCAATAAAAACAATTAAAAAATCAATTATGCATACAACGACCACTATTTAAGCATTCACTTGATTAAGCTATCGCGGAACCTACTTAACAGGAGTATTAGGAATATCCATAGAGTTAAATTACCTATATCATGAACACAACTCACATACATACCCTCACATCATCAGACACTACCCAATTAGGTATTACTTAGTGAAGTATTTAATAAATTGTATTGATTTTTTTCGTAAATGTTTGCATCTTTTGTATATACAATGTATTCCATCTTTAGCTATTTCTTTACGTACAGAATAATTGTTTTTTGTTATGTATAATTTAAGTTAGCTGTAGGATTACGAAATTAATAAATAACTTTGTATATTATTCATATATCAATCAAATTGCACCCTTTTACAAAAGTACTCAACTTTTTATAATAAGTTACATTACTAATGTCAAATTATAGAATAATAGACTATCCGATAACAGTTTGTAAGCATGATTCTAAATTGTACGTTTTTTTTTATATAAAGGGACCCCTATATCCTAGCCTTTTTCGTTAGTGCGTTAAAAAATCGTTAAGATTTGTTACTCGTGATGTATACGCATCCAGTTAACTACGCCATCACTGTCTCGCCATAGTAATAACAAAATTAAGGTTTATATTGAGCTGGATTTAGTTTCTGTACTATTTCATTGCGTTTTATGATTTATTTATTTTTATTCACATAGTCAGCTTTTATAAAAAATCATAACCAAAGGTATAAATAATGAATGAACGGCCTACCATAGTAAAATATAATGCTTATAAATATTTATGTCTGTGTGTACACGAATGAATTAAATGAGGGCCAGCGTTGAAACCCAAAAAGAAAATTATTTGAATTACTTTAATTAACTAAATACGAAAAATAATTCAGCCCGATATGAGGTCCTCGATCAATAACCTATTTAATAGACATTACTAGTCGATAATTGACCGGTCCGATATGAGATATCAGATAGCTATTGGTATCTGTTGTTCGTTTTTTTTATAATGGTGTGTAAATGAAATGGATATATAACAAGGGTGTGCGGGTTTGTCAATGCACGTGTGACTACTTAATATATAGTATATAATTTTGTACTTTATTAAAAAACAAATTGTCTTTTATTAACATACCTTTTACACATTTAAAGAAAACACTTTTTAAACGAATTGATGCTATGTATTATTATAAAAAATATGTATAAAAAAGAATTTACTTAATATTATGTAAAATAATTATAAGTTTACAAAAAAATAATAATGTGTGAAAATCGAGATTTCTGTCTCTCACCTTCTGGAGACACAAAATTTAAATTGAGTTTATTAGATACAGGATATAATAATATAAGAGTAATTAAGACTTATTATAAATAAAAGTCTGTGGTTAACACCACTAAGCTGCGAAGGCAGTTTTAAATAGAAAATGTGAAATATCTTTTTTCGATAACTTTCGATTTAGCGTTACCAACAGCACGCCAATCTAAATTTTGAAAAGTTGCCAACGAAATATAATTTGCATAGTGAAGCATTTGTGGGCATTAAATGCATTATTCAAATCCATACATCATTATTTAACAACATTAACTCATATAACTATGTGAGATTACAGCATATTTTGATAAAAATGTATAAACATTGTACAAATAAATATTCGTTATATATATAAATAAGGATTGTTATTTTGAGGTAAAAAAAAATCAGTGGCGCTACAACCTCTTTAGGTCTTGGCCTCAGATTTCTGAATCTGTTCCATGATCATTTTTTAAAATCTAATAGGCAATAGTGATCAGCCTCCAGTGCCTGACACACGTCGACTTTTTGGGTCTAAGACATGTCGGTTTCCTCAAGATGTTGTCACCGTTCGAGCAAACGTTAAATGCGCACAGAGAAAGAAAGTCCATTGGTTCCACAGCCGGGGATCGAACCTACGACCTCAGGTATGAGAGTCGCACGCTGAAGCCACTAGGCCAACACTGCTCTGTATTTTGAGGTAAGGTTGGTCTAAAATTCGTTATAAAGATGTAAAAAAATTACATTATTCAACAATTATTGTTTAACGGACAAAGCGTGTCAAAACCTCGTCGCGAAATTAATCGCTATTATACTAAGAATCATATATTTGTAAGAACTTTATATGAAGGTTTTGGGTTGAAAAAAATCGTTAATGAGAGGTATTTATATTTGTTATAAAGAGGATGTTTTCAAAAATGTTCGTATTTAACGGTATGTTTTACATAGTCTCTTCTTTTATTTTTAATTGCTTTAAAAACTTTATTACGTAAAAGGAGGTAAGCCAAACGAGTCGTATGTATGACCAGTCGTAAAAAATGTTCGTTTTCATACAATAAAGTTTTCATAGAGAAGTAGAACTCGGATATTCTGAATACTAAACTCCAAAAAATAAATATATATGAAATGCTTTTAATTTTCCATTTACGGCCAGTTCTCAAATCAAGGGCGTAAAACCAAATAGAAGAACTGGCAATAAACTCTCCGTATTATACGTATTAACAAAAAAAAATGAAACGTGTTTCTTTTTAATTCCATACAATGTAGAGGTCATGTGGAGCTTAAATAAACGAAATCTATTTTTTAATTATGCAGTATTCTCACATCGAATATAATTAGATAAGTTGATACATTGAACACTATTGCAAATTGATTCATACTAGACGACGATTAAATACGCCAACGACATGCATTGGAGTGTTCGGTAAATTTAAAGGAGTACCAACGACTGGGAAATAAATATTATCTTTGGTGTAATGTTTAGTATGTAGATCAGGTAGGAAAGCTCAGGTCGAAATAGGCTTCGTATGATAGATAAGGACACAGGCTGTCTAGCTGTCGCTGAACTTGTTTTTTTACAGAATAGGGGGCAAACGGGCAGGAGGCTCACCTGATGTTAAGTTATACCGCCGCCCATGGACACTCTCAATGACAGATGGCTCGCGAGTGCGTTGCATACCTTGCGCATAGATTTTTCCTATTACACTATCAACTTTCATTAAATAGGTATTAATTCTAAATACAACCACTTAACCCTTCTCATATTTTCTATGTAATATTTTAACTAATATATTTTACGTATTCTACGTACTATCATATATCAGAGCTATCCGATCGGGATTTGAGACCTCTGTATGTATCCAATTAAACTACTTAGAAGCAGTTTTTTATAATAGTTTATTTCCGATTTATTATTTAATTAACTGCGTCAAAACAAAATTCTCCCAGTAAGACAATGATTTCAAAGTGTGATTGGGGCGAAGGGGTCTTATTACAATTAAAGGAAGGTTGAATTTATAAAAGTAGGTTACAATGAACGGAGCACGTGAAACGGTCAATAACATAGAGCTAAATTGATATTTAGAAAAAAATATATGCTTGATTGTGTCTTTTGTAAGTCTCAGTAACTTGGTGTCCATACCCAAAGTAATAATTGTAAATTTTTCTAGCTGTTTTACATTCGTATAAAAAGTTTCAATTAAATAATATATATGCTGCAATACTATGTAATTTACTATTAAGTTTGTTATGGAACAGCTGGTGACCATGACACGGGTAATTTTTACTTAAAAAGGTTCCAAAATCTTACACATTATAATATATTGTTGTCGAATGAAGAAACACACTTATTTTCCATATATTGCCATATAATGTTTACAGGATGTACGCGGATGCCGCCAACCAGCGGGCTCCGACCCCATAAATATCATAAGAATATTCCCGGAGCAGGTGTCTCCCGCCGGGCCTCAATTACAGGGCCTTCTCTGCTGATCGGCGCTCGGCCACAGATCTGCCTAAATGAGTCTTCTTCTTCTCATTCGGTACGCTCTTGCCAGAGCGGTAGTGATCGCTATGTAGTAGAAGTAGAAGGCGCAGATGTAATGCGCTTCACGACGCTCCGCCACCGCCTGATTGAGTGCTTGATTTATATTGCCGTTATATATCTATCTAAAACATATTTAAAAATGATTGTACTGACTACTGATCTTTAATGATTTACTATGCCGTCTTTGGTATGGAAAACAACTTATCATAATTGTTCTATCAAAGGCAGTACATTTATTACACAATGCGAATCGAGCCTTAAACGACAGTATTCGACTGAATGAACGACTATTAAAACTTATTAAAATATGTTGACCACCCATGCAGCTTATAAATCATTTGGAATACCTCAAAATAAGACATATTATATTTCTTTATTACATGTCGTTGCATTTAAGAGAGACTCTAGAAGATAAACCACTCCTTATATGGAAATTGTATTCTTTCCTCAAATGAACTCCCAAGCGAAATTAGAGAATTATCACTATATAAATTCAAAGCTTTCGTTAAACGTAAATTAATCAATAAAGCTTTTTATTAATGTGATGAATACTTAAATGATCCTAATCCTTGGGATTGATATACTCCACTTCAAACAGTTTGTATGACTCGAAACTTAGCGATTAAAAAGAGTGACGGAGAGTTTCTTGCCAGAACTTCTTGACTTGCTGGCACTGGTCTGGACCAGTTCCAGACTGGTAGATATGTAAATTTACAATTAATTTAACTTTCCGACGTTCATAAGTGTCCTTGTTTACCTATATGCATAAAGTTATATTGACAATAACATAATAAAATTGAACATAATTTAATGAAAATGAACTGGCGGCGTTATCGCTTTCGAGCGATCTCTTCCAGGCAACCACTGTGATTTATTTATTTATTTTACAGGATAACATAAAGATCAAAAAATTTTATAATAATTGTATTTAATTGTACTAGTATCTTAGCAAATAAACGATTTCATCTTATTAATCATATTTCACATTAGAAAACTACTGGGGTTTGTATTCTTGTAATAGCAGCGCAACAAATGCATACAAATAGTATTTCAACTTACTTTTTATGTTACTTATCGTTAAGCTATCTAATAACTGACTAGGTAATCCATTTATTAGCCGCGATAGCAAATACCTCAACGTTATCTCGCCATAGATATATTTGCTCACGATGCACAAATCCGAACCTGCGTTTCAGTTAGGTTTTTTAGGTTAGCTGGCCTCTGTAGCTTGAAGCTGCTCAATAAAACTTGCTGCGGTGGTTTGATTTACGATGATTGGTGTCTTGCCCATTAATAAAACAAACAGACGCACTTTACACTTTATAAATAGGAATGAACAATAAACGATGGGCAAGGACGAATAAGGTCATTCACCTGCCAAGTTCACAAGGCTCACTGAGGTCGACAGATGCAAAATCGATGAGCCCCGTTAAGTTAGTTGTTGGTTTATATTTGGTTCTTTATTAATGAATTTCACGTTCAAAAGTGCCATTTCATGTGGTCTTATTGGAATAAATGATTTGGTATTGATATAATAACATTAATGTTAGATATGTTACCATAGAAGAGATAGAAATCGGTAATAAAGCGTTTGAAGGTTTTTGCCGCGAAACCACAACTATGTATGTTTGAAACTATTTATTATATTTATCCTTTATCGCTTTATACAAAAACACACATAACAAAAAAAAACAGTTACAAAAGTTATAAGGCAAAGGGCGGTCTTATCGCTTACAAGCGATTTCTTAAAAACTACACTTTTTTGACCCAAAAACACAACAATAAAACATAACTTTAATCCGTTAAAAAAGTGTTTTCTTTAAACAATATCAATTATTAAAATTACGCAAGAGTCGACATGCCATAGAAATATATTTTCCAATCAATATTCCATATTTATAAACTATTCGTCTGAGTATCATTTCTCTGTGTTCAAAATATGGATTCTTTCATGAGCGTTACGATTTTATCCGAGGTGGCATTTTTACCGAAAGTAGCAGAGCTAGACTAGCGTTGCCAGACGTCCCGTATTTCACGGGACGTCCCGTATTTTAGGTCTACAATGTAGTATGTTTATTAACTTAAAACGTTTTTATCTTACTTTGTCGATCGTGTCTTATCGTGCATGATAATCTGGTTCTCCGTTGGGATTTTCATTTCAGCCTGCTGGGGATAGAAGACGGGCAATCCTTTGTTGAATACAAACAATTTAATTCTGCTGTCTTAGGTAGTACTAATTTACAGAAGAAATTCATGCCTAAAGAACTCCAGCTTATTATACTATTAACCCTTTATTAATTATTTTTAAACTGTTATATATATGTTCTATATTAATGTAATGATGCCTTCTCCAGCATCTTTATTCACCTTCTTCACTTTCAACTAACATTCCCAGTTTTCAATAGATCATTCGCACAAATCGCAACGCACCAATTACGAATACAATAAGGTAATTCATAGATAATAGAATCCATATAATTAAAATATGACAGCAAGGAAGTACCAGTTTTGGCAGGAGCATCTCTAGACATTAATTTTTGGCAGTGGCAGTGGCGCGCAGTGTTTATTTGTAGCTATTTTCAGTGCGCCCGCGCACCAGGTTCAAGGGCTGGGAGACATGTGCTGGTTATCGTATAACCAAATAGGGTTGGCGAATCGTTACTAGAGTAAACCGATAAATACTTTTTGTACGTAATAATTTATTTATAAAAGCTGACTAACGCTTGGCACACTAATATATTGGTACAAGAAAAATAGAATACAATTTTTAATACGATAACAAAAGGAATACTTGACATACACGAAAAGATTTTAAAAAAAATAACAAATCAACATCAACAACTAAATGAAAATCGATTTCAAATTGTAAGAGGAGCAACTATGGATATCCAGACCTAGCTCGTTTATCAGATAGCTCAATCTGGATATCGGTGAGTTTTAGCCAAAACGTGTTCGTCTGAAAGGAGGTTACAAATGGGATGATATACCTAGGTTACCTATAAATTTAAATTTAGCTAAACGATTTGGGCAATCAACCAGATTGTTAAATATCTTAAATGATCAACATCCTGCTTTTTTAATAATAAACTTATTGTCTTCTTTAGTTTAGTGGTGAGAAAAGCAATATTAAAGTCAAGCTCCTAACGAACACTTATAATTGTGTGTGCAATGAATATCGGCATATCTGAGACACAATAATTTAATTTAGATAACACAGAAGACTGTTTGCACTTGAATGAATAAAACGGTATCGATTCCTCTGGATTTTATCATTTTTAATCCCATTTTAGTCACACACACAGACAATTAACACACATCTGTCGTTTATTACATTTAGAAATGTCTACAAATTTCCTGAATTTTCTTTTGGAATACAGCCAGGTGAAATTTTCGAATTTAGTAAAGCTTAATCTCCCGGAGGGCACATGAGTTTAGCATTTCAAGCTTGCACGAATCAAATAACTTTTCCGCTATAGTTTAAGTGTTATTGTTGTTCTGGGATTAAAACCTAGGATAATTTGAGCTATTTCATACGGGGTTACAGATGCGATTTTAAAACGTAATTCATTTTTGTAATAGGATAAATTAATCTCAAGATGTTATAAAGATATCATTATCGTATTATCTTACTATACTGTTGCCATAAAATAATAACATTATTTATCATTAAAGTGCAAGGTGCGTTATAAACGTATAATAAGAATTTTAAATTGAAAATCTGAAATAATTTTAATTTGGTTTTGGTAGTACACCACGATCGCTTTCAATATTCTTTATTAACAAGATTCAATAGCTTTAGTTTTATCTGTATTAAAGTACCGATATTGAACCTGAATTTATCAAGTGTTGTAATTAATATTAAATAAAAAAAATATGTTGATAATCATCGGACAAAATCCACCCGTATCACCTCGACATTCCGTTCCAAAGCATTTTAAGGCAGTTGCCGTGCACCACTATCTGTAACCAGGTTACAACTGAGGTATTTAGAGGTTGTACTAACCATCTAAAAGCAACGCATAGGCATCAGGCAATGTGAATGTCCGGTATCACTTAACACATTAACTGCTCTTTTCTCAGATCCGAGTGGAGTGGTGCCACCCACTCGGATCCGTGCGAGCGTCCCGTTCATTTTTTAACCATTGCCATCCTTAGCTCTCGAATAGGATCTGTTTTTTTTTAAATAAAAATAATAAATTCATTCATACATATTTTCAAACAATTATATTTACTTAATCATAATACTCATTAAAAGTTTTGGTTTACAGCTATTACTTTGTATCCATTGTTCAAGCATTTCATGTGATAACATCAGATGAGCTCCTGCCCGTTTGCCCCCCATTATATAAAAACAAATGAATCATTTACTACGTTTCGCTGTTTCGTAAATACTTTATATGTCATGTTATATAGCAAATCTTCGTCTGCGATGTTGAGAATGATTTATTTAAGAGGAATGTTGGATTTGCGCCAGTTTCTCATAAACGTTGCGAGAACTTTTTCTACGACTCAAATGTTATGTAAGAGAGCTAACATTTATTTATTCACCAATATATATTTCAAACAAGCCGCATTTTTTAAAGCATGCAGGTATGCATATTTAATAATAATACTTTACATTAAAATAACAAAAAAACAGGAGAAAAATAAGATTAATGAAGACAAAGAAAAGGAAATTCCTTCCAGACAATAATATAATTATTAAAAAAAAAATACAACAGCGAACTTAAAACTACACAAATACTCAATATAAAAAAAATATAGGTAACAAATATAATATTTATTAGTACAATCTTTTCATTGATTTTCGAGTATAAATTTAGTCTGCGAAGATAACAATCTTTTTGGCTTTGTGTTTGGAATACTAAAGGTAGATCGCTCGGCCGGTCACTAATCAAACGAATCAAATGATTAAAGACAGATCGTCAAAACTCTATGATAAGAAAGTACTACTGAAAGCTGTGGTTACCAGATAAAGATGCTACCCTGTTGACTACGATCAGACAAGTCTGTATTTGACATTTTCAATGTATAATATTGAAAATTTCAGAATTCAATTATCTTTTTGTTTTGTTTTTGTTAATGATCGATGATATAATTTCTTATTTTTAGCGAGGAATTGCTGCCAGCATAAAGTTACACTGTCACGAGGAATAAACTTTTTAAATTAGTTTTAATTATTAATTATTTTCCATATTATTATGCAGGATAAAAAATATAATTACCTTTTGTACATGTGATTGTTATGTTTAGGTTTAAATTAACGATTTTTTAATTTAATAGTATAAGTATTATTAATAATAGTAAATATTGCATAATATGTTTAGTATAAGAATCGAAAAAAATATTGTACCCAAACAAACATGTTAAAATAAAACAGTTCTCCTGTCATATAATTACGAAATAAATAGAAATGCCAGTTTATTTATAAAGAGCTTAACCAGAAGATCAAGCGTATGCAATTGGAAATCGATAGGCCATACACATGATGCCAATTTTATCCCAAAGCAAGCGCTCGATTGGATGCGGCCGTCGCGAGCATACCTAGCGTCGTACAGATGAAGCAAAGAGAGCTGGAAAGACTTGGAGCAATGTGAAATGAGGGTCAAGACTTAACGCGATGGATATTCACTGTGGAGCCCTCTGCCCCATCTAGGGGTTTTAGGACATTAAGCCAAGTAAAAAAATTGATAGTTTAAAATAAACTATTAATGTAGGTAAAATATTGGTTGTACTAATGTGTACTATAAAAATGTAATGTAAAATGTGTAATGTAAAAACATTTTTTAGAGAGATGGTTTTTATAACTCAATAAAGGTAAATTTTCTCTGAACTCGTATGACGTTGGCAGTTTTCCATTAACCATTAATCTCGCCTTTGTTATTCGAAACAATAAAGATTTTATTTGTCCATTAATCTACCGTGACATGCATTAAAACCTAATAAAAAAGCCGCTACTAAGATCTATATTCTTTACAGATTTTTTAAATAATTATTGTTGTCCAAGAATTTCTGGTAATATTTTAACACATTCGATAATGATTCTATACTACGATAAAATTTGAATTTCTATTTATCCGGAGCATCAAGTATAAGGTTTTTATTATTATAACTGTATTATAATACTAGCTGCTTCCGCGAACTTCGTTTCTCCTTAATGCCTAGCCTACCTTTTAAGTACATGCCAACATGGAACATTTTGCTATGCTACCCCCTTTTTTATTGAGGGGAATGCATTTCCGCACAGAGTGTGGGGCTCGCTCTAAAAGCCCTACCCACTAAACCCCTCCCACCAATCACGTCACTGTTGGGATAACTTGGGCTCGCGTAAGTATTCTACCAAGAGACCCCGTGACTGACTTCTGTAGCAACCATCTTCCATTACATTGACATCGCCTGAGAAGTCTTAACTGATTAGTAGTAGATACGCAAAATAAGTAACTTTTTTGGTTTATTTTTTACACCTTGTGTCCGAAAAACCCTAATATCTTACGGAACCCTATTTTTGTTCAAAATTAAACATATTATTATTAAAAAAATTATCATATATTTCTCGTGGATAATGTAGCTTTCGAATGGTAAAAGAATTTTTAAAATCGGTCCAGTAGTTTATGAGCCTATTCATTACAATCAAACAAACAAACAAAGTTTTTCTCTTTATAATATTAGTGTAGATATAGAGGAAAATTTTGTATGTTCATAACGTAAGCTTAAAAACTGTATCAATAAAAAAAAACAATACGACATTAAAATGATATATTATCGCTGTTACATTCTTCTTTTAAATCTCAATAGTTTTAGTCTAATTCAAAACATAATATCACTTCACACCAATTATTACAGTATCACAGGCCTTTTTAACAATATGAGGGGTATTGCTAACTTATTCGTGAGACTGCTAACAACTTGTGCACGATGTTTTATCGTCCAAGGACATGAAAATCCGTTTTAGAATCAAGATGCGAGTGTTGGGAAACCTGTATGGCATTCGATTCACGAAATCCCAACTAAATTATAATAACTTAAGTATATACAATTTTCTTAACCTACAAAGTAATAATAAAAAGAAAATTAAAACTAAAAAGTTTGGTCAAGTTAAGTAAAAAGTCAAGCAAATGGTGATCAGTTTTCTGTGTCTGACATTCGCCGTCGTCATGAGCGAGTGCTAAATGGACATAGAAAGCATATTGGTATACAGCCGGGTATCGAACCTTCGACTTCAGTGATGAGAATCGCACACTGAAGCCACTACGTCAACTTAGTATCTTATATCTTTAAACGAGCAATTCTTGTGTATATATATATATATATATATATAATTGGAATCTCGGGATCGGCTCCAACGATTTTCATGAAATTTATATACTTGATATATAATTTCCAAAAACACAATTTATAAAAATACCGAGCAAAGGCCATCCAGGTACTGTTAATAATACACGATATCCTTAAAATTTTTCTTCACAAATTTACATAAAATTGATTATAATAAAAAAATAGATTAAGGATGTTGAACATATAGTCAAACAGCTTCATATTCAGCTAAACCACAGGGTCAATGTTCTATTGTAGAATCGTCAAAGCTGAAAATTTTCTGAATTTAAGTGTCGCTATCAGAATGAGTGAAGAATAATATTTGACCATTTCTCAATGTGTATTGACGTCACGAGTTAGTCATGATATTTTGCGCAAATAAAAAATAACATTTGCAACGAACTCAACTAAGCCATTTGCAAATTTGGCAAAATTAAAATCAGGTAATGCTTGAGTTCCGGTTCCGGTTGTTAAACAGTCAACACATACGTCAAATGTCTGTAAATAATAAATACAAACAAGTGCGATAACACGTTCAAGTTGAGTTATTTGTGAAATACATACTGTGGATACTTAGTTTTTACTTCCAAATGACTGCGAAACTGAACGTCCTTCGATATGTCAACGCCAAGTATTCCGATGCTGGCTGGGGTTTTAAAAAGAGTGTCTTCGAAAAAAGGAGTAGCGACAAATGGTGTTTTTTTAGCGGAAAACGGTAAACTTGTTTTTTCTCGGGGTTAAATTGGACTGGAAAAATGGGTTAAAAATTTCACTCAATGGACACCTACAACACCAAGCGGAGGAGAGGTAGACCATGCGCACAGTTGGAAGACGTCTTTCCAAAAGCCACTAGACCTCTGTGGCAAAGACTTGCCAGGGATAGGAAGCATTGGAAACAGCTGGAAGAGGCCTTTGCCAAAGGCAAGCTTTACAAGAGGGGAGCCGTGCAACAAAAACTTCATAAAGATCTTATTTATATATATGTTATAAACTTTTTCTTTATTACTTTAAATAATACTATTCTCGTGTGTCAGGCACAGGAGGCTGATCACCTGTCTATCTTATAGGCTCACTTACCTTT
The DNA here is from genome assembly GCF_905147795.1 of Pieris rapae. Lineage (NCBI taxonomy): Eukaryota > Metazoa > Arthropoda > Insecta > Lepidoptera > Pieridae > Pieris > Pieris rapae. Next base: position 1,925,595 of record NC_059526.1, on the reverse strand, counting down.
TAGATTGACAAATGATCATGTCAGATACAGAAGTCTGAGACCCAAACCTAACATTCATAATTCGGTGAGACTGAAATACATCCAAGCCGACCGAAATGTATTCAAACTATCCAATGGTTCATGAAATAAAACCAACGGGAATTGATCATATAGAACCTCACTGATTTAGAGTTAAGCAAAATGCTTCTTGCCCTTGCTGACTGACTGTCCAATGTATGGCTACAACAAAACACTGAACTAATTATAAGAATGAACATTATACAGACAGACAATTACAAAGTAATAATATAAAGCTAAGGAGGTCTTTTAAAATTTGCTATTAATACAATACAAAAAGTTGTTAAAATAAATAGCCTTATTAATCATACTATATTTTATGCAAACAGGCAGTAGGTTCATCTATGTTAAGCGTGTTGCAGGCCTTTAATTAGTTACAAATACTATTTTGCTAATGATAATATCACTTCAATCACGATACAGTCGGGAAATTAGTCGACAAAAATGTATATTTAAAAAATATATACACCCAAAAATGATTTCCATTCATAATTTAGTACTTGTAAGTACTAATCAAGATAATACTTCAAGTAATTGTGATAAGCAACAATTAGGCACTTGATGTAAAGAGTTCCTTATTGAAAATCATATTTCAAATTAAAAATGCAATCAAATTGCCAAATATTTTTTTTGTGTATAACGCGATCTTGCAAATACGCCTTGAAATATAAGTTTTTTTACAGTTTTTGTGCTTGTATGGGCTGAAAAAGTTTGTAAGATATAACGTGTAATACTAATCTTTAGGACTGTCACTTTTTGCGATTAGATTCTACTTGGTAGGAGATTAATATGGTTATCAATAATTGTTTATTATTATACTATCACAAAAGTAATAGGAATATAAATTAAGTTATTAAACATCAGTGATAACCTAATGCCTCATACAATAAAACAAAAATGTGTTTATTCATTTGACATCAATTCATAATAATGTGTAAGATTTGGGAACCATTTTAAGTAAAAAATATACCTTTGTCAGAGTTTCCAACTCTTCCGTAACAAACTTAATAGTAAATTCCATAAAAATGTATAATTTAATTACGATTATGATCTTTATTTTTGCAACTGTTTTCAACAACAACAGAGTGCAGGAGTGTGTGGGTATGTGGGTGCATATGAGTGAGTGAGTGAAATGTGTATTGTGTAACTACATATTAGGTCCCAAGCAACTCCGTAAGTTGTGATCTTCAGCCCGTCCTTTAATCGTATTTTCAGATTGTAGCCGGTAAATGGGTACATATTAAGCAGCCCATTTAAACTATAATAGACTAGCAGACTCGGCCAAGCGTTGCTGTGGCTAAGGTTTTTGTTATATTACATAGTAGTAAATTAATCAAGGGAAACCGTAGGAGAACTTATGTGAAACGTTGGTACCACGACACGGACCTAAACTAATTGTATCAAATAATAAACAAATGTTAATGTTATCGTAATTTTAGTAAGGATGCCTATTTTTTTTGAAAATGAAATATAGCCTATGTCACTCAGGAATGATATAGCTTTCCAACAGTGAAAGAATTTTTCAAATCTGCCAAGTAGTTTCGGAGCCTATTCAATTCATACAAACAAACAAAAAATCAAACCTTTCCTCTTTATAATATTAGTATAGATATAGCCTGCCTGTATATTGCGTATGGCGAAGTCAGTCCCTACGGTCTAGTATATCTCGGAGTTCGGTGTGCTTCTTGGCAAAGGCCTCCTTTAACCCTTTCCACTGTTCCCTATCTTTTGTGAATCTTCTCCAGTTCTGTGCTGTTGGTTTCAGTTCGTCCCCACATCTCTTGCGTTGTCGGCCTCTTCTTCGGATTCCGTTTCTAGGGTGCCATTCAGTCAATATTTTGCTCCATTTTTCATGGGGCTCCATAGCATATGACCCGTCCATATCCATTTCATTCGGTCTATGTTAGTGATAATGTCTGTCACAGCTGTTCTAGCTCTTACGTCTGTGTTTCTTTGTTTGTCTAATTTTCATGCTTCTTTCCATGGCTCATCGGCAGTGCTCTAGCATGTCCCGCTGCTGGTTAGAGAGCAATCAAGTGTTTAAGAGTTTAGTACGTTAAATTTGTCTCAAATAATTCGGCTCAGTGAAAAGGTCCCATAGTTTTTATTATAAAAAAATTAAATAAAATACGATTATTTTGGAACATAAGATCATCAAGGTATCACTTATTCCACGTCATTAAACTTGAACCTATAGGCATCCCTACTCATCGGCAAAGAAGACAGATGGTGTAGGTCGAGAGAAAAATCCGGCGTAAAGAACTCTCGGTACTCTTTTAAAAAACAAATTATCAAACAATACTTATTTTAAAACAAATATAGCAAATAAATTAGAAGTAGCCTGCCCAGCACTAGTCCCAGGCCCTTTTATCAACTAGATAATCGCTAACTTTATGGTAAGTAAGCCTTTTTTAATCAGACATGTATTCATATATCAGACGATTTATGAAAGCTCAACCTTGATAATATTTTTTAAAAGTTTTTGAATGAATACTTCCAAATTTACAACGCTAATTTGTAATTACCTGATTTGTAAGCCGACGAATTCCCGCACATAAATGATTCTCTAAATAATATGCTCAAGCCACGACAATGAATCAATGAACATGCGGTTCACTACAATTAACCTCTCCGCACTCTGATTGGTCGATATGATTGAGAGATTGATATATTGACCAATCAGCGTGGTTTCAATTGATTCTAATTTAGTCTGCGTCTGATAACGTTGCCAACGTTATCTTATGCTTGCTAAAAAAGACCCGTTTACACGTTTAGTTTCTATCGTCATGTTATTGGTACCTAACCTTGTACTTATTTTGGGATTGATAACAATTCAGCTCTAGGTCCTGAAGCAAGGAGACCTCTCATATCGGAATTCTTAAGTGAAATAAATATTGTATCATAAGTTTCCTGGCCTAAATGTACCCCTAACTAATTTAGTGTTTTTATTGTTTAATTTGTACCGGTTAGCCTGGATTAAAATCTGGCAACCATCTCTAAGCTTTTAAAAGGTTTTTACCGTATGTGAAGCATCTAATATAATTGTTGGAGATGATGCTGACTTTTTTGTGAGAATTATCAAGAAATTTTTCCTAGATCGCGATCACAAGGAGGTAAAAGAATTATCAAAATTAGCTACGTAAATCCAGAGATTAATTGAAACCTCAATCTTTTTAATATATTTAATAATAGAAATACTTTTTGAATAGGCAAAACGTGGATGGCAAAATGGCCCTTGTTACCGAGTTTGTTTTTGCTTTGAGACTTCAAAAACTATAATACCCAGGAATCATATTTTACCATCTTAGCTCCCTGATCCCTCGAAGACTTCCAACCGTTGGATCAGATGATGGGATTCTAGACTTTGCTGGCCTTTTAGCGAGGTTAAACATTAAAAGCTGAGCTTTAAAGCTTACAAAATGCTCGTAGTCGTCGAAGCAGAACACAAAATTTCACTCACCACGACGATCGTCGTTCCAAACTGAGTGTTTTTCAAAAGCAGTTAACGCACCATCAATATGGGGAACCAGGTGCCCACTGAAGTATTTCCGAACGAACCAATTCGATTTGGGATCTTTCTTTCGACCCAATTCTTAAATTACGAGCTATCTGTCCATTTGCCCCTTGTTCTTTAAATAATAGAACCGAGACAGAATAATATTATTTAGCATTAATTGATTAAAATCGGAAATTATTATTTTCTTTAAATATTTTTTTAATAAAATTAGTCTACGTGGTTCACATGTAATTATTATCTTATACGTTGTTTGTTGACTATCTCCAGAGTAATTGTTGACACGATTACAATATCAATACCAAATAAAGAATTTCTTTGGGCGCGTGATAGTCACGCGTTTGAAAGCTATGTCTGGAGGTCGTAAATTAATTTAGAGCATAATATATTTTAATAAAGAGTAAAGGAAAGCGCGGGAAGTGTAAAAATAGGCGGGCGTCTTTTTTTTGGCTTAACTTTTGAAAATTAAATTAAAATAAAAAATACAGGATCAGTTAAGTTATAAGGTGTATATAGTAGTAGTTATTGTTGATTATTTATATTTTTAGTTTGTCTTAATAGCCTGGTAAGTTATTTTATTTTATTATATGTAGATAAGAATTTTTCTCTTGTCGTCCATGATGGAGCCCGAAGACCCTGGAGGGACATCCCTCCAGGTGTCTCATGTAGTTACAATCGATGCGTCTGGAATGGAAACGGAAGGTTCCATTATTGATACAGACTGTTCAGATAGCACGAAGTCTGTTAAAAGAAAAAGAGTATCTGTGAGAAATGAAAAAAAGAGAAAAAGTTCCCAAAATTTCCCTAATGATTTAAAAGACAATATAACTCCTAAAGTCATCGAGTCTGATGTTAAAACAACAGAAATACCCCCAAATGAGGCTGCCCACTCTAACAATATTCCAGATAGTCCTCGCGTTGCTAGGTCGCTTTACCAGGCGTCAGACCCTGCGCCTTATGTTGTCCATGTTCAAAAAATCATGGAAACAAATCAAACCGGATCTGTTCACCCCATACAATTTGGATTTTTCCTTAAAAAAAATTATGTAAAAAGCATTGTAGAGGGAAGTATAAAAAAAATAGGGAGGAATATGCTGTCATTGCAATTTGAGACATTTAAAGATGCTAACTTATTTTTAAATCATAAATCTCTCAACACAAATAAATACAAAGCCTTTATTCCGGCTTTCACAATCACCCGCATGGGAATTGTGAGAGGTGTTCCGTGTGAATGGGATGAAAAAGAAATTTTAGAAAACATTGAGCTTCCGCAGAATTGTGGAAGTCTTTTGAAAGTTCGGAGATTAAACAGGAAAATCTTTGAAGGAGAGAATTCCAAGTTCATTCCAACTGAGACTGTAGTCTTAACCTTTGATGGGAAGATCTTACCTCCCAAGGTCTTTATATGCTACAACTCCCTACCTGTAGACCTTTATATTTACCCCACACTGCAATGTTTCAATTGCTGCCGTTTTGGTCACACCAAAATGCAATGCAGAGGCACTCCAAGGTGTTACAAATGTGGTGACAACCATTCAAGTATTAGTTGCAAGACTGAAAGGGATGATGCTGTGTGTATCTTATGCTCTGGTTCTCATTTTGCAACGGATAAAAAGTGCCCAGAGTATGCTAGGCAAAAAGCTATTAAAGAAACAATGGCTAAAAAGTCAATATCATATTCAGAAGCCAGTAAAGTTCATCCACCAATTTCTAAATCTTATGCAGACGTTGTTGCTTCTGCGTCATCGGCCCATTCTGGTCCGAATATTTCTTATTCCAGTCCCTATAATTTAACAAGCCCTACTAAGACTTCCACACAGTCATTTAGGAAAACAGTATTCATGAAACCCAAAGCTCGTCCTAAAAATGTAAGTAAGGGATATGATCAAAAAACGCATGCAGAGCTTATCCAAGATTACAGCAACATTCCTTCCTTTTCTAAAGGTTGTCTCAACAACTATAATGATTTGTCAGAAATAATAACAAAGGATCTCATCATTTCTATAATACAGTACCTTTCACAATCTGACATAATTAAAATACCGTCCAACGATGCCCCTTCTACAAAAAGTTTTTTAACTAATGGACAGTCAAGACCATCCTCAAAACCAGTCTCTGGTGATTCAATGGAATTGCCGGAGCATTAATAGTAAAAAAAGTGACCTAATTTTTTTATTAAATAATTACAAACCATTTGCCGTCTCTCTTCAAGAGACTTGGCTTCGTCCCGGATTCAATTTTAGAATTCAAGGACATATCTGTCTTAGAGAAGACAGAACAGATGGGTATGGTGGAGTTGCACTTATTCTTAGAGGAGGTGTGCCATTTGTTCACATACCCATCCCTAATCACAGTGATAAATTTTCTATTATTGCTGCTAGTGTAAATAATATTTGTATTGTAAATATATATATACCTCACCCTTCCACTGAAGTCTTTGACAATATTTGTAGCATTCTATCTTCCCTCCCGCGCCCTATTTTGGTCACGGGAGATTTCAATGCACAACATACTATGTGGGGAAGTTTTAAGTCTGATCATTATGGGGCTAGAATCTTGGACATCTTAGATGATTATAATTTATGCCTTCTAAACACCGGTTGTCCTACTAGAAGGACACAGCCCCATGAGGGTATTAGTGCACCAGATCTTACCCTGTGTAGCCCTTCCCTTGCTCCTACATTAAACTGGTGGACTCTATCGTCTTCATACGGAAGCGATCACTTTCCAGTAATTGTATCATTTCCTCAAAAAATTAGAGAACAGACAAAGGCTCCTCCCCGTCTTAAATATAAACTTAAGGAAGCCAACTGGTCATTATTTAGAGATAAAGTTCAACAAAATTTAACAACCATACCTCCAGTAAATGACAGCAATAATCATTTTTGTGCTGAAGCTTTAACACAAGCCCTATTACAGGCTGCTGAGGAAGTTTTTCCAATTAAAAATAAAAGTGGCAATGGGTATATTCCATCACCACCTTGGTGGGACAGTGAGTGTTCTGCGGCTGTAGCGGAGAGAAAGAAATCTGAAAGGAATTACAGAGAAAATTCTACAACACAAAATTTTAATATTCTTAGTAATCTTATAACTAAAACACGTAAATTATTAAAGCAAAAAAAATTCAATGGCTGGAAATCTTTTTGTGCCTCAATTTCACCAGACATTTCTCCATCGGAAGTTTGGCAAAATATTCGGAGATTCAGATCTGCCTTTAAACCTCCTAGATCTCATTTTATGGATAGCAGTACAGTTGATTTGTTTCTAGACAAATTAGCTCCACCATATGTGCCATTTATAGATAATATTTCTTTTCACTCACAGCCTTCTTTCCTCTCCCAGCACAGAAGTAGTGATTCACTCATTTCGTTTAGCCTTTCAGAACTCAAAGGGGTTCTTTCAAAACTTAGGGACTCAGCCCCAGGTTGTGATGGAATTCCATATTCTTTTCTTCAAAACCTAAATGACTTCAGCCTTTCTTATTTTCTCAGTTTAATTAATTCAATTTTAACATCAGGTAATATTCCTCCATCATGGAAAATCCACGAAGTTATCCTAATACATAAGCCTAACAAACCGATTAATGATCCATCATCATACAGACCAATTGCATTAGCTTCAGTTATATCCAAAATTTCTGAACATTTAGTTAAAAATAGGTTAGAATGGTTTATTGAGAGTAACGGGTTATTATCTCCAAACCAGTTTGGATTTAGGAAAGGCAGGGGTACTATGGATAGTCTCAGTATATTTATGACAGACTTAAGATTGGCGTTTTCATACAACAAGCCTGTGATAGCAGCATTCTTAGATGTGTCTGCAGCCTATGATAATGTCAACCTTATAATTCTGAAACAAAAAATGATTAATTTGAATATCCCACAAATTTTTATAAGTTTCATAATAAATCTTCTCTCTGGTAGAATGCTTAAAGTAATGTCAGAAGATTCCTACCAATCCCGTATTGCCTGGAAAGGTTTACCACAGGGATCAGTTTTGAGTCCCTTACTTTACAATATATATTCTCATGATCTGGAAGCCTCCCTTAAGGGTAAAGTTAACTCACTCCAATATGCAGATGATTTACTCTTATATATCTCAGGTAATTCTATTGACAACATATCTGATACTATGACATATTCGCTTCAGTTGCTAAAAGTCTGGCTGGACAATAACTCTCTAAGCCTTTCAGTTCATAAAAGTATAATAGTCTTATTTTCACGTATGAGACTTCCTCCATCAGTAACTGTATTTTATAATAATATTAGAGTTCCTGTTAAAAGTGAAGCAACATTTCTTGGGGTAATTTTAGACTCGAAACTTACAGGAAGCTCTCATTGCAAATATATAAGTGCCAAATGTGAGAAGATCCTAAATATACTGCGTTGTCTCTCTGGAGTTTGGTGGGGAGCCCACCCTTTCTCTTTAAAGCTTCTATATAATGCACTAATAAGGAGTATTTTAGACTATGGAACATTTATACTTGAACCCTGTAGTGCAGTAGCTCTCCATAAGTTAAACATTATCCAGTCTAAGGCTCTGAGAATAATTACTGGGGCTATGAGATCGAGCCCTATTAACGCTTTGCAGGTCGAATGTTCTGAAGCTCCCCTGCACCTCAGACGACAATTTCTTTGTGACAGGTTCCTGTTTAGGGCATTACAAGTCTATAATCATCCTCTTTATTCTAAGTTACGGTCTCTGTTGGAATGTATGAATTACCCGTACTGGGCTCATAAATCGCCGCCATGCCTTATTATTAGTCTCCAAAAATACTTAGCTCTTCAAGCTCCAACACACAGATCACAATTCCTTCCTATATTTTGTGTTAACTATGATGCATTAACATTAGATCCTACTATTTTGTTTGACTTCGGTATAAGTAAACAAGATCTTTCTGCAAATGCCAAATTTACTGATATTATTGACAGTGACAGCCAATGGAAACATTACCATTTAATTTTTTGTGATGCTTCCAAACCCGGTCCCGAGGAGTGTGTGGGAATTGGCGTTTTCCATCAACAGTTTGACATTGTACAGAAAATAAAATTACCTCCAGAGACTTCAGTATTTACTGGAGAATGCTTTGGTCTGCTGAGGTCTCTGGAGTACATTTTAATAATGAAGCTTAAAAAGTCAATAATTTTAACTGACGCTAAAAGTGTCCTCCAAGCGTTGAAAAGATTTCCTTTTAGCCGTAATATAAATAATCACCCAGTAATTATTGCATGTCGCGATTTATTATATCAATGCTTCATCAAAAAGTACACTGTATCTTTTGCTTGGATTCCGGGTCACTCAGGTATCTTTGGCAATACCAAGGCTGATAGGCTTGCCAAAGCTGCGGTCAATGACGGAGACCTGGTTCCATACAAAAATTTTTCTTGTGATTTAACTCTCCTTCCTAAATCCCAGTTAATAAAATCTTGGATAAACATTTGGCGTTCTTCAAGTCAGACGAAAGGACGGTATTACAACATGATTCAGGGGGATATACCTCCTAAACCATGGTTTTCTACTTTGACGCTTGGTAAAGATATTACTTCGACCCTTATACGTATGAGGCTGGGCCATGCATGCATACCCTTGCATTTGGCAAGGCTTAACCTTTTGCCTGACGACACATGTGAGTGTGGCAATGACGTTGGGGATTTTAACCATATATTTTTTGCCTGTAATAGACATGACCGTTCCGCTTTTATATCCTCGCTTTTATCCATAAATATTCCTTTGCCTACTTCTATTTCTGTCCTTTTATCTAATATAAATATTGATGTATATAAAATTTTAGCTAGTTTCATTTTTCATAACAATATAAAATTATAACCTATGTTTTATGTATATACGTACTTATAAAAAATTTATCTGATCCTTTTCCAAATTCCGTACTAATTTCCTATCCAATAAACCTAATAATGCACTTCCTAACTTTTGTACATGGCTGACGCACAAACCGTGCAGGCCAAGAAAGGGGAAAAAAAAAAAAAAAAAAAAAAAAAAGAGTAAAGAATTTCATTTTTTTTTTCAATTTAGTTTTAGGTACCATAAATGTTAATACATTTTAGATACAATTGTTTGTAACTTATACCGTAGATTTAGTACTATGCATCTTTAATATGAATGGTCACTGTTCAAGTAAAATAGATAGTATAGTGATAAATAAATTAAGGTTTTTCTTTCTTCTTATACTTACTGACAACACAAGTATTGCAAACTGTTTAAAAGAATCAATACAGTTTATTCAAATCAGTTTTATTACTAATATTCAATATATATATATATATATATATATATAATATATATATATATATTGATATATTTATACTAATATATAATAAATTATTAGTATCACCGTCGTATATGAAATTGATTCAATAAAAACACCAAAATAATATTTATTTATTCACACTGTTTAAATGTACCCTTACGAAACACGTGTTCTACATATAAAAATATGTACTAGAACAACAACTTGAACATAGTTATCAATTTTCATACCACCTTGATTTAGCTTCATGCTGTAGGTGTCGGTGTGCGCGCGCATCGTAAAAATTCACTCTCATCATTTTTCTCTATCGCGCCAAAAGAAGTATAACTTCAAAAATGTTTAACTTTGTTATGGAAGAGCTAGGAACTCTAACGGGTATTTTTTACTTCAAAGGGTTCTCAAATATACAAAATGTAATGCATTTTTTTTATTTATACAAAATCTATGTATTTAATAAATAATATAATATACAATATTTGCATAACCAGGGAAAGAATAATATTATTAAAATATATTTTCAAACGCATTTCAAACTTTGTCATACCCATAATAGTATTATATATACTATCAATATTGTATATAATTTTCTTAGTTGCTTTGATAAATAGTTCAATGTACGGCGATCACGAACTGACTACGTGACTGGGTCTGAGACCGCTTCTTGCAGAATGAACTAAACAAAAACGATCGGAAATTCTATTGCGATAGCAATGTCATTAATAAATATTTAATTTGGCACAATTTGTTCGTTTCGGGTAACGCCATCTATCGCATTTACATAACAAATTGGTTAGGTTATGTACAACATTTTTCTAGAATAATAAATTATTATTATAATTATTATCAAGCAGATTCTAGAATTTAATTTACGATATATTTTATTTACTATTCTTCTTTATGATATTTATTATTTAAGAAGATTTCTGTGAGCAAGATAATACTAAAATATAATTTTAATACAGCTATTCTGGCTGCATCACCTACATCTGTTTTTAATACTCTGGTAATTGATTGTACCTATTAGTCATACGCCGATCGTTATATGGACGCATTTTTCAACATTGGTTTTTCACTAGCAAACATGAGGTTCCACGCTACGGGTGATATTCAGAGTCGAGATTTAGTGCTTATAATAAGTTATCGTATGTAAAAAACGTATTGAATTTTAATATACGCGCTAAATCTCAAGTGTGAATCTTAGTCCTGTAACAAATTGGTCAGTAATTACGTCTATTTTACAAGTAGAGCTTTCTAACTAACTATAAAAAACTACCTAGTCAGTTGTCAGGAATTGTTTCTAAGAGTTTAGACTTTGAATAAATCAAGTGCTTAACTAAGCCACAGAAACGTTCATCTGTCCGTCAAATTGATATTAAAATTACTTCTGACTTTAGAATCCTGATAATAAGGCATTCTCACAGGTTCACGTTTGTTGCCGACACGTACGCATCACGTCCCCGACTTGAAAAAGGAGGTCAATTATGAAAGTAATGTCTTTAAAATACCAACAAAATCAAATTCTGTTGATGATCTGCGAAACCCGTCATGAACGGATAGGTATAATTTATTTATATTTACAAAATTAAATAATTAATTATTATTTAATCAAAATTATTCAAATAAATAAAGCAATATATATGAAAGTTACATTGTTCCGTGTCTTTAAGTCAGCTCCTTATTTTATTTTACATTTAATATCTTCTAAAATTAAAATTTTATTTATTTACAGTAAAAATTACTCTACCTGATGTGCACTCAATGTGTATGAAGTTTACAAGGGAGGGTAATGCAAAAATATTTCCGTGTCTGTTTTATGAACTATTATATAATTACATTTATTGATTGATCAGCCCTAGAAAATATGAATTTTATTATAGGTAGATATAATTTATTACCATCAGAATTGTACATGAGATATACAATTTCACTAAAAATAAAATACTACTATATTATTATCTTTCTCTCTATTATATGTTTATCTTATCATTTTTATTATTGTTATAAGATCATTATATGAAATTAAACAGTAGGACTGTGTGAAAGAATGGCTCCCTTCTAATTGGTTTGTATATACTCTTCTAATTAGATTCACATGGAAATATGTATGGATACACTGAGTTCTATTGCATAATGGTCAATGTTTTCCAATTTAAACCATGTCCAGTAATACTGGATTATCTATAGGATTAGAAAGTTAGTTATATCCAGGTTACCTAAGTTTAAAATTTAAGCAGAATGAAATAATTGAACATGTGCCAAGAATAGATTTCAGGGCCAAGAGTAGAAGCTTCGGAGAAATTATTTCTCATACGGTATACGCATTATTATTTAAAACAAAAAGATAATCTAGACATATTATCTAAAAAATGCCGCGAAAATGTGTTCCATGCTTAAATAATTCTTACCTTTCAGTTATCGGTACTGCTTTTGATTTAAGCTCGTAGAACATAAAGTCCTGCTGAGGCGGACCGGTCGTCATCTCCTCCAAAATCTTCTGGTCAACATTGAAGTCATTCGTCAGCAGGGATGCAAGATCGTATCCCATATCGATGCCGGACTCATCCATATTTACAGATCACTTTCACAAACTATTCACAATAACCGAAGATAATTTACAAATCCTAAAACCATGCTCTAAGCCACAAACTGAAACTGTTTACATCTGAAAAGGACGGGTTATCATAGCTTCCATCCTCCCAGCTGTCTACTTGTTGCTATTGTTGTACTTGTTTCAAACATAGACAAGGGTAGTTCAGTAAAAACGAATGATCTTTATTCGGATAAATTCAAAACATATTTGTTCAACATTTCCCGGAACTTGTTCGAAACTCTCTAAATCTGTAGTATAATAATTCCATGAACCATAGACAAGCCTTTATCTATATATGCATAGACTTATATATACTTATATACGCCAGTATATACTAAGTCTATGTATATATGCATAACACAAGCTCAATATAGGAACAGTATGCTACTTATAATTATTTTCTGATTTTTTTTAAAGTACACAAAGATAGGTTTGTACAAATAACTAGATACTCAAATTATGTGTATATTATTACTAAATTCCCAAAATGCATTCTTTTAAAATAATTCTTATAGTGAATAGTCTGTAGTTGCTGCCGATTTATAAAACATAAGTCAAGAATGTGATGTATACTGTGGTCACAAATTTTGTTATTTGTATTCTGTGTCTAGTGAAATTATTTGCTCAAACAAGCGATTGGCGTCATTGTTTTCTTTACTTTTTCAATTGCAATAAGTTCGTATTGTAATATTGTTATCTACTATCGAATTTAATAATCGTAATAACTTCAAACTACTAATATGTCCAAAGCACATCCACCAGAATTAAAAAAGTAAGTTATGAGTAGTCCTAAGCATAACCTTAAATATTTAAGCATTTTATGTATTTGAATGTTTCTAACTTTTAATCTGTTACTTGCACGTGTAATGCCCGTTTTCCGATTGATTCACAATTGTTTTGTTATTTTTCAGATTCATGGACAAGAAATTGTCATTAAAGCTAAATGCTGGGCGGGCAGTTACCGGTGTCCTTCGAGGATTTGATCCGTTTATGAATTTAGTACTTGATGAATCCGTAGAAGAAACTAAAGATGGCCAGCGAAACAATATAGGCATGGTGGTATGTACAATATTATATACACGCAGTTTATATAAAGTATTGGATGGAATTTAAAAGCTACAACAGAATTTTAAAATATATTTGCATTATGTTATGTGATATCATAACAAATGTGAAATATAATTATCAATTCAAACCACTGCTTTTTTAGAGAACTCTGAAATAAAAAAAATATGCAATGTTAAAAACCTCTTTTTTTACAGGTTATCCGAGGAAACAGTATTGTTATGTTGGAATCATTAGATAGAATATAGTATTAGTTTCCTTTAGGTTAAAGACTAGATTTAATATAAATAAATTTGTATAAACACATATCTAAAACATGTGTTTGATTAATAATACTATGATAGCATTTTTTTGTTACTATATCTTATTTGTCTGTATTTTGTAATGTGTAAAATAAGATAAGGCCCTTGTGTGAAACTACAATAAGCTATTTAAATTTAACTGCCTATTATATAAATAAAATATCAGTCTGTATTTTTGTGTAATTATTACCTCACACTGTGATCTTGTTAAACCTGAGCAAAACCAATGTCACATGAACTAAATATTTAGTAACAGGAACTGAGTTTAGGGGCAGTTTTTTTGTTAAAATGTTAAATAGATTTTTATTAAGCTGGGTAACAACTGACTAATTTAACAAAATGAGCTCATGACTAATGTAAAGTTAGTGATAGAGGGGTTGTGATGCTCTTAAAAAACAAACTTGGCTTACCTAAGGGTACATAAATCCAAATGTGTCATGTTGACATTATCATAAACCAGAATGTTAAAATACAATTTTTTAAGTTTATAATGGTAAAAACTAAAAGGCTCAATTGTTCACATTTGTTTTAAGCTTCTAATTAGTAACTTAGTAGGAAGTGTTAGTTGAGCAATATATCTAGTAAGTAGTACATAATGTATGATTAGGATCTATAGAATCGCCGCGCCGGTGGCGAATTTTTACCTCCAGAACCGATTAGGTTAGGCACTTAGGCAGGCAAATACCCAACTAGTAACTACTTACAATTCTATACTTTTACTTCCGATTGATAACAAGGTAAGCCTTTTGAACAGTTTCCATAATCATTACAACGATGTATTAATATTTGAAAGCCAGTTCTGTGGATATTAATAATCGCACGGTGCAAGACTATAGAGTACAGACATTTAAATTTTTAATATGACAGCTGACATTGTTTTACTCACATATCTGACGTGATTCTGAAACTAACGGTAACGTCTAACTGCTTAATGTTGATGTTGATGTTTCATGTTTCCGATTGGGCGTCTTGAAAACAAAGCAAAACTGTAGTAATTTCCTATATAATAAAAAAAATATTACTGGAATTGAATGCTGCCTGCTTCCCAATGAATATGCCTTAATACAGGCTTTCTACATTATATTAGACGACGGGGATTAAACTATTGTGAGTTGTGTTGAGTTTCACTCCTGTACCTTTAAATTTGCGAGTTTAGGTAATTTTATTTGTATTTATATGGTTTCTTTACCTCTACTGTCAAGCGTCTACATCCTTAAATAGTATGAGCAAGTCAACAATATATTTAAGTTATTGTATTTTTTGCCATTCAATTAACAGTATGAATGAGGTCATTTTGTGAAGTGGGAGGTATTATCATATTGCCGTGGGTAGCTATTATTACTAGATTGTTTTAGCAGCTGGCAGCTGTATAAGTCTAGTAAATATTGTTAAACATTATCGGATAATAATTACTCCTCATATCCTCTTTTGCAATGGGGGATTTTGCCCTCAGTAAGTTGAAGCTGTAATCTTTGTGTTTTTATGCAGTAATTGTTATAATAACGTTTATTTTAGAAATCGTCTTAAACCTTATTTGTTTAGTTACTTTACAGTCATGTGTTATTTGACATATTGAGAAATTATTGTTATAGTATAAAATTTCTAACAAATGCATATTGGAGTTTTAAAAAACTAATAGAAATAATGAAGATATTAATTATTTGTCAAATTGTAATCTTCAAAAATTATTCAAGCCCATTCCCTGAATCAGTACAAAGGTTTATAAAGGATATAGTATGATTATAATATAGGATATAATATGATTGCAGGTTAACATTTTATATTGGAAATGATACAACTGAGAAATATTTACTCAATTAAATAATTTCAGTGACAAAGCCAGTTGTAATGGCGGAAACAATGGACCCTTTAGCACCAAGTGCAAATGAATCAAGCTTCACACCAAGTCTAATGAATAAGTTAAGAATGAGATTTGGTAGTGGGTCTGCAACACCAAGATCAATGGCAGAGGGTAAACAATCCTTACTATACATTTTTATTCAATACTGCCTGTGTACCTGTGCTTATCATTTTACACCAAATGAACCATTTTATTTTTTAATTCATTTTATAGAATAAAATAAAGGGGAGGGTTCATATGTATGTATATAATATTAATTATATAATTGAAACAGCTAAATGTTAGTAAAAATATCAGAATTTTATGAAACCAAATAAATGGTCATGCAATTTTGTTATTATTTATCTTGTTACCATCCACTTTATATATTATATGTATCTAGTTTTCATACTTTTTATGTCATTGTAACTATTAAACCATACTTATAGAACAATCAATATAGAACATCTATTTATCATTATACATATATGGCTTTATTTTTTATGTTATAATGTTATTAATAAACAATTATATTTAGAAATTCATAAATTTTTTATTAATTGTTATGAATTGTTTTGTAATGAAATAGATAATTATATAGACAGAGAGATATCTAGTACCCTATTTAAAGTGATTACTCAAATCTAATTGTTTTGTAACTAAAAAAGTCATTTATGCATCAAGGTTAAGAAAATTACGGAGGTCAGTTTTATCATTGTTAATATTGTTGTTGATTTGTAAATACGCGTCATGGTTGAGAAAACTAGTGGTATTGTTAATTTTTATTGTTCTTAAAAAACTTTGCTTAAATGTCGTTATTAGCTAAATAGCGTGTTAATAATTTCTAAAGATATACCAGGGATTTAGGATAATATTGATTGTAGTGTTTGACACCATTAAGTTTATAAATTATTTTGTATATATACACATTCAATTACTAAAAACATTAATAAAATATTATTATTTTTTAATGTTTAATGATCTCTTTATTTCAAAGTTTTTAATATCTGTGAATTTTCAAAGATATAAATTTAGAATGTAACTAGAATCAATTTTTATTATACTTTTTATTTTCTTTAGGATATGTGGAGTTTGGCGAGTTTCGTGCTCAAGCCCCTGGGGTTAAAAAAGTTGGTACTTTTGCTGGTGTCTTCTGTCCGGTGGTGCTTTCTATGTTTAGTGCACTTATATTTATAAGAATGGGTAAGTTTTATAACTTAGAATTTGTATTATGTATTTCTTTATTAGTGTTAGCCAATGCTTTGTCTGAAGGTGTAGAGGTGTTTTGACTGAAGATTAAATATCAATATTCGTATGACAGCAATAATTGATATGGAGTAGAACGGGCTCAAGATTTATCAAACATCAATATAATAAAACATTAGTGATAGGGACATAAGAAAGCCAAATTAGTAAAATAGTAACAGTATTATGCTTGAAAAAGAGTTCTCATTGTACATGTCACTATTTGTTATTTAATATATAGATGAATCAGACTTCTATGGGTGTTTTTATTGGCTTTTTGTTATCTGAAATAAAGGCAAAAAAGATCCCAGGCCTGGTCTGTTAATGTGTTGATAATTAATGAGAGTATGGCGTTTTATAATTTATTTAAACTTACAGGTTACCTAGTAGGCAACGCTGGTACTCTAGTCACATTAGCTCAGTTTGCTCTTGCCTATGGCATAGTAGGGTTTACTGTAATGTCTATCTGTGCAATATCTACCAATGGTGCTGTGGAAGGTGGAGGAGTTTATTGTATCCTTTAAATAATATTGTTTCAGACTTGATCACTATCTTTATACATAAAATGTATGTGTAATCTTCCCTTTACATAGGTTTTGGCCTCAGATTTTTGTTTTACTTTTTCATTGATAATTATACTGTGTCTGACTCTGCCCACTTAAATCATCCATTGGTTCAAACGCGTTTAGTTACCTTAATCAATGAAATTTCTTTTATATATCCAGAAATATACTGACTATATATACGAATACTGGGTGGCCAAAAAATCACCTATATAGCTATGTACCTACTTGCATATAAATAAATTTTACGTGTGTGCTACCCCTGCTCTATTGCAAACATCTTCTTAATATATATAAACCTCCTGTCACGATGTTTGTCCGCGATGGACTCCTAAACTACCGAACCGATATCAATCAAATTTGCACACCGTGTGCAGTCTGGTCCAACTTAAGAGATAGGATAGCTTAGATCTTTAATTATAGTCGTAATTTTATTTTATTGCAAATTATTTGTTTATTATTTGATACAATTCTAACAGATGGCGCTGTGTTAAACTAGCAACCTTTTACATAAGTTCTACCGTTTCCCTTGAATAGTTTACTACTATGAAATATAACAAAAACCTTAGCCACAGCAACGCTTGGCTGAGTATGCTAGTATAATATATTTTACTTGATTGTGTATCACATTATATATTTACTTAACTATAAATTCAGTTATGATAAGTAGAACCCTAGGTCCAGAATTTGGTGGTGCTATTGGTACATTATTCTTCTTTGCTAATGTCGTGTCGAGTGCCCTTTGTATTTCGGCGTGCACTGAAGCTTTGGTGGAAAACTTTGGGCCTAATGGTAAATAAAATTTACAAAAGAAGGTTAATAATAATAACTTTATTTATAACAGATTAGTATTCAAATTTGACTAATGAATATTTCAGCTATAACAAAAGAGACTTTTTAAAATTCAAATAGAGCTACACATATGTGTTATTCGTAATTCCTAGGAATTGTTGTTGCAAGTTTTCTCAATATTGTATAAGTAATGGTTTAATGATTTAACTTGCTTCTAAAAGTCTTGTACAAATTGTTATTATTACACTACTAATCTACACTAATATTATAAAGAGGAAAACTTTGTTTGTTTGATTATAATGAATAGGCTCATAAACTACTGGACCGATATTAACCATTCTTCAGATCTTTCACCATTCGAAAGCTACATTATCCACGAGTAATATAGGCTATATTTAATTTTGAATAAAAATAGGGTTCCGTAAGATATTAGGGTTTTTCGGACACAAGGTGTAAAAAATCAACCAAAAAAGTTACTTATTTTGCGTACCCTGCCTAAACTTTCAAAGATAGAAGCATAAAATGTTCTAAGTAATTGTAGATCTTATATATATGTACAAAAAAGTCCTCGACACACTATACCTATCTATGTCGAGTGAGGCACAATAACCATAAATGATATACATGGCAAAACGAGGTTTGCCAGTTCAGCCAGTAATAAATATATTTATCATTTACACATACATAGTTTAAAACATTGGTGTCCTTGTAGGATACCTTGTGGGAGACAGTCCAGGTCTACCAAACGGAGATTGGTATCGGTTCCTCTATCGTTCAGTATTGAACACAATTGGTCTAAGTGTGTCTTTGGCTGGAGCTTCGCTTTTTGCAAGAACCAGTTTAGCCATTTGGGTCACCATGGTTGTGTGCTTGGCCAGTGCCTTTTTGAGTTTTTTCATTACTACGCCTGGGATGGTAAGAATATATTATATTTTACCTTCTCATGATTT
Source organism: Pieris rapae (assembly GCF_905147795.1). NCBI lineage: Eukaryota > Metazoa > Arthropoda > Insecta > Lepidoptera > Pieridae > Pieris > Pieris rapae. Next base: position 1,906,409 of record NC_059526.1, on the reverse strand, counting down.
CTTAGTCGCCAAGTAATTTACTACTAAAAGACTTTATTAATTAAGAATTATTTCTGTTGATGGCAAATTTTAATAAATACGTGTCACGTTGTTTGTCCGCTATGGACTCCTAAACTACCGAACCGATATCAATCAAATTTGCACACCGTGTGCAGTTTGATCTAACTTAAAATATAGGATAGCTTACATCTCAATATATACCAGCAATATTATTTTATTGGAAATATTTGTTTATTATTTGATACAATTCTAACAGTAGCGCGCTTTCACATAAGTTCCCCTACCGTTTCCCTTCAATAGTTTACTACTATGTAATATAATGGTAGGGGAGCCCACGATGCTAAATGGGGATTTACTCGAGCGTCGTGGAGACCTATTGGGTTGCAAAGCTTAGATGATAAGAAGAAAAAAATGTTATATGATATATACCTTTTCATCGGTGGGGAAAGCGGCTATAGATGTTTAAATATGTAAAAAAAAACTGTTGCATGGACATACTCGAGCGCGTCAGATATTGATAGCATCAATGTCCTACGTATTTTTAATAATGTACGTATGTTAATCTGATCATTTGCATGATGGGGGTGGTTGTACGTAAGAGTTAAAAATGAAAAAAAAAAAAAATTTAATCGAGCGCGTCAGGTTTTCTAAGGGGGCGTTAAGTGCACCAAAAAAAAAGCTCTCATTCAATAATCTGACGATTTCGATCTGACGCAAACTCGCAGCCATTATTATAATGTGCAAAAAAAAATCGCCATTTTGAAATACTCGAGCGCGTCAGATTAAGATATATATGGTTCAGATTTATATTCTATACGTACTGTCTCATAATCTGACGATTATCTAGAGGGATTTGCCTGATCTGACAAAAAAAATATTAGAAAAACGGTTCACCCTAAAGGCCATGCCTGCAATTCCATTCCTGGGCGCTTAAAATTGTACTTATGAGCTCGCTGAGTTCAAAGAAATAATATTTCTATGCGTTTGAGTTCTCCCAGCTCGAAAATCTGATAGAAGTTTCACAGAACACTATTTTTGAAATTTTCAAACCCCAATAACTTTTGAATGGATCAAGCAATTTTCCCGCGGTTGACGGCGATCGACGCATTTTTTAAGCTCTAATTATTTAATTTCATAAAAAACGATAATCCGATATGAAATGTCGAAGTTATGTGATAGAAACACTTTTTTCGGTTTTCTTTCGTTCACGATATCTCTCGAACGAATCAACCGATTTTGACCAGTTTGGTGGCGATCGACGTCGTTTTTCAAGCTTAAAGATGGATTAGTTTTTTGAAGTTGATGGATAAAGCCGTTTAAAAGTTATTGCAAAAAAACACTTTCAAAAAAACAAATTGTTATTTTTTTAGATTTTTCAAAATTTCTCAAAATCTATCGGTCCCCATCGGTTCAAATTCACATGAAATCTAATTTTGAGGGAAACGCGGAGAAGGAAATGTAGGCATCACGCAGCTGCACGCGTTTATCGCACGAACTTTATCGACGAAATTTTGTTATTTCGGCTTGCGCAAATCGTCAGATTATATATTTTTCAATATTCTTGAATTATTTCATTCAAAATAAAAAAAAAATTAGCTACGCTCGAGAATGTCAAGATGACGTTTTTTTTTTACAACTTTGCTGCCCTCCCCTCTCTTTACGTCACTCTCAAATTGTCAGATTAGTGGAATATACACTTTTTAGGATGTGATTAACTCACACTACCTTAATCTGACGCGCTCGAGAATGTCTGATGATCAATTTTTTTTTACTAATCTGATCCTGTATCCTTCACGGGCGGCCTTATATATGGGCCTCATATTTGGTGGAGGTACTTAACCGGGTACAAGGTATCCCCCTGTATATTAATCTGCCGCGCTTGAGTAAATCCCGAAATCCCCTCTTGGGCTCCCCTACTATAACAAAAACCTTAGCCACAGCAAAACTTGGCCTAGTCTGCTAGCCTTGAGTCTAGGCCTATAAAAAGTATACATTTCAGATAGAGAAACCTGAAACGAATACTCTAACTAACGCAACTATCTTCAACTACACCGGATTCAGCGTAAACACCTTTTATGAAAACCTTTATCCGAAGTATGGGAGGGATTATAGTACAAATGATGGTGAGCTGGTGGATTTTGCGTCTGTATTCGGCGTTTTGTTCACTGGAGTCACTGGTGTGATGGCGGGAGCTAATATGAGTGGTAAGTTGAAAAAAATATTGTGAGACTGTAGACAAATCGTTCATGTATTTATTTATTCCGTATTTCTACAGCTAACTTAAAATATATGTAATAAAAAATAGTTATACTTAAGATATAGCCAAAAAATAATAATAATAATGAGGGACACGGGGAATGTCGTGATAAAGCTTATTGCATAGCATTTTGTATCAACTTATCCAATCATAATTATTAATTTCATGCAACATTTATTTTCTTTGATATTAAGTAATTCAAACTACTACAATATCAGACTCAGACTAGCACGCCTATATAGTCTATCTTACTCTAACGCGTAGCGGCCGAACGCGTAACGCGTTCTGTCCCGTTATAACACGTAGTGGCCGCACCTATATTACGTCACCGTGTGTTAGGTTTATTATTTTCGTTACGGAATTTCTTAATTTAGTCGCATTGAAAGCCCGCAATAAAATCTGTACAATAGCTTAAAAACAATAAAAAAATTTATTACATTTAACGAAGTAATACCTAATTACGCTGTGTTGTAGGTTGGTGCTAAGTCAGGGTATATGTGAGGATGTGTGCAGATATTCTTAAGATACCTTTTAAGCGTTATTTACGAATATTTAATAAAATTCCATTCGTGCACTGCACGGGGTTTGAACCTACGACTGAGAGTCGCAAGCTGAAGCCACAAGGCCAACACTGCTAAACTATTTAAAAAATTTCAGGTGAACTTAAATCTCCATCGCGCAGTATTCCTCTAGGTACCCTCACTGCGTTACTCTTCACTGCATTGTCATACATCGCGTTGACATTTTTAACCGCAGCCACTTGTTCAAGGGATCTTCTACAGAATAACTACGTATATTTGCTACCTATCAATGTATGGTCGCCTTTTATTGCCGTTGGTGAGTTATATTTCTACTTTTTTCACACAAAGCTTTATAGTTTTTGTTGAAATATTTTTTTAATCCGATTTACAAACAGGCTAAGCTTCAAACTTTATTATAATAATAATAGTCTGTGTCTCCAATCATTACAAAAGTAGATTTTACAGCGTAGATTTGTTTTCCTATTATATATACTTGCTTCCGTCAGTAGCGGTGATCGGAACCCCTTCACACCTATACGCCTTTGCGTATACTCAAAAATATATTGAAATTAATTTGTTTTTGATTACTATTCTACATTATAATAATTATATATTTTTCGCAACATCAAAGATAATTATTAAGATTAAGGTTCAAGCTTCCTTTTTTCCCCTATTAACGCCTTTTAATCCAAACCGGAATTCTATGTATGAACACTACAATTAAAAAAACTAATGTTAATTCTGATAAACATTAATTCCAGATATATCAGTATTTTCTTTATTTGACTGTTGACAAAAACAAATATAATTTTTACTTCTAAATTTTGTTTAATATTTTCATAACTGTTCTATTAGCATTAACAACACAAATATACCGTATTTTTAATACTAGCCAACATAGTAATAATAATATTATTTAAATGAAATTTAGAATATAAAGACTTTAAAAAGCTAATATAACTTTCAATACAAATAAATTTTATCTTATAGGAATGCTTACGGCGACATTTTCTGCTGGTCTCTCAAACCTCATCGGTGCTTCCAGGGTGCTGGAAGCTTTAGCTAAAGATAATATTTTTGGTGAGTACATGAATGTAATGTTGAGCAGCGCTGTGTGGACAAATTTAGAACTAATCGACACAAATATACTCACTTTAAAATATCCAAATAATATTCTATAGCAAAAATTACTTCAATTAACTAACTCTTAGTATAAACCTTACATTCTTTGGACATGGTGGCCGTGGTGATCAGTCCATAGAACGCCTTGTCGTCAGGGGAAAGTGGAAGGTCACCTACGGGGTGGACTGATTAGATCAAGTCTGCCATAGGAGCTTCATTCAATCAGTGCAGCAGGATGGATGATAGGCAAGGATAGAAAAAGTGTAAATCTGTCTATCTATCATATTTTGTAATAATTATTACAGGGTTTATCCTCCGTCCAATGGTGCCTCGGTCTGGGAATCCCATCCTGGCTGTGATAATGTCTTGGTTTCTAGTTCAAATTGGTATTATTACTGGATCACTCAATGCTATTGCTCAGGTATTTATAATTTTAAAAATGATATGTAACTGTTTAAATATTAGTATGTTCACTCACACACAGTTTTACACAAACACACAATAAAAAGATATAAAAAAAACATTTTAAAGACTCTGCTGGCTCTATAACCAATATATGTCTCCGAAATGAGAAATTACCATGTTTCCTTGTCTTATCCTACTCCTAGCAGGTCTTCTGGGCTTAGGTTCAGGTATTCAGTGCTTCATCCGATCAAGGTGCCTCAGCCAACTTGGTCAATATTTTTTTCAGTAACTAACATCTATTTATTATCTTTCAGGTGAATTCAGTACTCTTCATTACAAGTTACTTCGCTATTAACCTTGCCTGCCTTGGCCTAGATCTCGCATCTGCGCCTAACTTCAGGTAACAATAATAAATATTCCAATACGAATTGAAACGCAAAAAAATTGTTTATAAAAAAATTATCTACAAAATTTACACTAGACGTAATAAACCCTAATCATTTTCAATTTTGATATACATAAGTAGAAGAGAGATAAGAAAATTATAGAAAAAAAATAAAACATATTTTTCTGAAAATGTTACATGGCCTAATGAAACTAGTTGCTTAAGTACATATTTACTTTTAATGTTGGATCATTTTATATTTAGACACTTTCAAAAGCACACCACAAAAATGGCAAACCAACTTGCTAAATACATGCGTATTTACGATGACTAAACACCTATATAGTGAACGAAACCATAGACACTCCATGTGAGAGGACTGGCGAGTGTGTTGCTGGCTTAAATTGACACTTAAAGAACATTTTAAAAGGCATACATATCCTTCCACTCAGAGTTATGCTAAACAAATAGTAATACCCGAAAGCAATCGACTTATGAAAGACACTTAAATTAAATAGACATAGACATTTTATTTATTACAAACAAAACACAAACACATAAATACACAACACAGCAGTAATCAAAGAGAAAAAATTAAATAAAAGATATAAAGAGAGGTATATTATTTTTTTCCTTTTCCCCTTCGGTTCGTCTCAAGCATATATATAATATTTTTTTTTATTTTTTTTCTTTATTGTATAAATAATCTTAAATTATAGAAGTTGGTATGGTGGAAACATAAACTGGACACAGTTTTTCTGTCCACCAGGACGTCGAAAATATTCAGTTAATTATAATTAACTTAATAAAGTGACATAATGTACAACAAAACACCTTTACCCTCAAAAATTGCACAAACAACGCACTAAAACAATCGAAACACCGCCGCTTCATACATAGCCGATGCAAGAAACCTGTTCTTGACGAGAATTCTCAATCGACTACAGGATGTGTTCTAATATTTAAATATGAATTAAATGACGAAGTCTGATTTTTGTTATGCGTAATTTATAATTGTTTGCTTTATGTAATAATTTTTTAATTTAAATTTAATATTGTTTCTAGTTATATTAGTAAATAGTGCATATAAATATATTAGTAAATATAAAGCATATAAATAATAAATACATTTCAGACCAACGTTCAAACATTTCTCGTGGCTAACTTCGCTCATTGGTTTGGTGGGTTGTGCCGCGCTAATATTCGGTCTACGTCCCGCGTACGCGAGCGCCGTCGCTTTGGCGTGCTGTTCGTTGGTCGTCGCGTTGCATTTGCTGTCACCGGCTGCGTCTGAACCGAAGTGGGGCAGTCTGAGTCAGGCTCTAATCTTTCATCAGGTATTTAATATTAATTATTTATGCAAGTGAGTTAATTTGAGGAAATAAATGTAAAAACAAATTTAGGGAATATATTATAACAAATGTGACTTAAAACTTTTCAAACACGTACTTTCTAATCGTAATGCATTATGCATATGATTACGATTAGAAGTACGTGTCTGTCTACAAATTTCTTTGACATCCATATTTGACTTTGGCCCATATTCTTGAATGTCGAAAAAATTTAAATATACATAGTTTCAAGAGCAGTCAAACTATTTTTCTGTATGTAATTTGACATATTTGACTTGTAATATGGCCCTAAAAGTCATTTTTTTTTATCTTAGTACTCCCCAAGTACCTTTTGACTTCACAAAGTAAACAAATTTACATCAGAATTAGTTTAATTCTTTAGATATATCCACGTAAAGGATATACATTATATAAGAATGTCAAGATGTTTTAATTCTTTTTTGAAACAACTAGCCGAATTAGTGAGGCTTAGTTAAACCTAGCTTAGGTTTGACTTGCGCACGCGCACCTAAGAGTTGGTTATTGGAGGAGGTTTAGGAAAAACATCAGTAATACTATATCCATTCTAACATTTCTACCGTGCTAAATACATTTATTTTTTCAGAAAGAAAATAATACAACAATCTAGAACGATATTTATATAGATGAATTTGGATTCCCTATGCTAGTACATTATTTTATTGTCATTTTAATGTTTTAATCAAAATAACGGCGAGAATCGAATCCACACCCTCTAAGTATAGGCCTTACTAGAATGCATAATGCGTGAAAATGGCTATGTTTTTCTACCAGACATTGAAATTTCAGGTCCGTAAATACCTACTCCTCTTGGACCCTCGCAGAGAACACGTGAAGTTCTGGCGACCTCAGATGCTGTTACTCATCTCTTCTCCGCGTCAGGCAGCACCGCTCATCGACTTTGTAAATGACCAGAAAAAGGTATACTCTTTTTTGCACATTCAAGATTTAAAATAAACTTAATTATTCAAAGTTTACTTACATAGGCTGGCCTTAATAAAAACGTTGGTTTTATTTTAATAAAACAGAAACTAAAATAATTTTCTTAAATTCTTTAAATTAAAGATTCATTAAAACTTTGCTTATTTGAGTGCTTTGGTGTATTTAGGCTTTATAAAAGTTTTTTTATATGGAGAAATTTAATAATAATTTATATGCAAAAATAGAGTACAATTTAAATGGAATTTTATATATATTGTGAGTCATATGATTATAGTAATTTTTTTTATTATTTGTAGTCCTTAAATGTCACATTATTAAAATATATAATATTTATATGAGCCTTTTGTGCACTGTTTTATCAAAAATGGTTTGAGAAGAAGAATCTCAAGAACTACTTCTTGATGTGTCCACGTGTGTAGTGACACTTGGCATTTAAACTTTTTTAAAAATATTTTTTTAATTCTACAGGGTGGTCTGTTCGTAGTGGGTCACGTGAGGGTGGGTGAATTGGACGGTAACGGAGACCCACTTGCCTCAGAGCATAAGTACTGGCTCAAACTTATCGATCATCTTAAGGTATATATCATTTTTTATTTATATAAAACCTTTTTATTCTTGTGAATAATTAGGACAAATACGTTATTTATTTATTTATATTTTCAGTCGATATATTTGACAGATAACACAATATATTTATGCTTTATCACGTCTAAATATGCATTAATTAATATTTTGGAGAATTAAAAAAAAAAGGGTTGTGGCTTGTCTGGCTTGCATTCCGCAAACTATTTATGGTCCCACAAAATTGTGGAAGTTTCAAGAGAACGTATACGTAATGTATACGTTAGATAAGGTATGGTATACTGTAGAGTAGAAACTAGCCTGGCCGGAAGGTTAGGAATTTTGGAATCGATGTAACTAATAGATATTGGTTGCTTTAATTAATGGTCTTTGTCAAAGTCAAGTGCTATGTTAAGAAGTAACAATTTTTATATTTTCAGGTGAAAGCCTTTGTAGAGCTTTCCTTAGCAGAATCCATCCGTAGTGGCGCAGCGCAGTTGACACGTCTCGCAGGTTTAGGAGCTATGAAGCCTGATACTGTACTCCTGGGCTTCAGAGATACGGCAACGCCCAAGGACTTCTTTAGAGAGTGAGTTTTTAAGTGTTGAAAAGTTAAAATGCTGCAGACAAAACATATTATAAAGGCGTCTTAAACGAGAATTTTTTTTTTCAATGGTGGCATACACTATGCTGGAAATAGTCTTATTTCAATTCTGTATTAATTATTTTTTTGCTAAAAACTATAAAAACGTTAATCTTTTAACTCTAAAAAATACTATTTAATAGTGCTACTGATTTTGAAGCTGTGGAGATATCACAATGTAATTATGTTATAGTCTGTGAATAAGTAAACTAAATAAAATTGTAAAAGCCGCCAAATTTTCACAAGATTTTCATTTTTAAAATGCTTGAATTAAATACTTTTATATATTTTAGTCCAACATCACCATACAAAACGGAGCAATTTGATCTAGACTCCGGTGAAATAATATTCCCGGCTCGGACATCCGTATCGACCCGGATATCCGCGTCCGAGTACGTCCGGATTATAACAGACGTGCTGAGCGTCAAGAAGAATATATGTCTTTGTCGGAACTTCCACACGCTTGATATGGCTGCTGTAGAGAGGTATGTAGATAAAAAAATTAATTTACCTTGTGTTTTATGGGTACAGTTAATTATATAGATGAACTAAGTATATAATTATATATAGGCGGTATCAGGTGAGCCTCCTGCCCGTTTGCCCCCTGTACTATAAAAAAAATACTAATAGCAAGGAAAAATTGACCACATTGCAACTGCTCCCGATTTATTTTTCATATAACTCTCAGGGACACAAAACACCGGCCCAAAAGGGAACAAAACCCAGTTTTCCAGCCATTTCTGCCCCACCTTAGGCTTTAATTACGTTTTTTTTTAATTAAAAATTGAATTGAATTAAAACTTCAGCAATTACTGGGAAATTTTTAACGAAACACAGAAAGTAAAATTTGAAAGCAAAATTAATAACATTGTGTCCACTTTCGAATTGGCCCGGCACATTATTCAATTTCAATACGAGTCTGAGCATTTGAGTCAAAATATAAATTTTATTTTTTTGTGAACGTATCCATTTTATTTACACATTAAAAGTTACACGGCGAGTGATAATTACGTCATCACAAACAGTAAAAAATATAATTTAACATTTACTCTCTTAATTGTTTATAATATCAATAATTTTTGTGGTATATATTATATTTTTTGCGTTTTAACAAATAAGCTTCCGACATATAAAAAATAAAAAAATATTTCCAGACGCTCAGCTAGCCTAAAATACATAGACGTGTGGCTGGTAGAGCTTTTGACCCCATCCCGCGAAGAAGCTTTCAGTGTGAGAGCCTTATTCGCGTTACAGTTAGCAGCCGTAGTGCGATCCGCCCGCGGCTGGCAACATTTGAGACTACGCGTCCACGTTGTTGACGCTACACCGCTTTATGCTGACCGTATGTACTAAACAAAACACTAATGAGACAAAATAGATATACTCAACCCTGATTTTGCGCATTCGAATCTTAGTGAATCAATACTTAAAAGGCCGGCAACGCACTCGCGAGCCCTCTGGAATTGAGTGTCCATGAGCGGCGGTATCATTTATTATCAGGAAAGCCTCCTGCCCGTTTGACCCCTGTTAGAAAGCAGGCTTATTGGTGCAAAGGCGGGGATTGAACCTACGACCTCAGGGATGAGAGTCGCACGTTGTGTATAGGGTGTTCAAAAAGTGCCTGCTATTTATTTTAATTAACTTATTTCTAATTACTTACCTGTGTGAAATGCCACCTTTAATTTTATGATTTTTCTTGATTTTATGTTTTTCTTTAAGTATTAATGTTATGTCAAGCTTTTCGGGCGACTATAGAGGGTGTTCATTTTTTTAAAAAACCATAATAACAATTGACACAGTATACCTTGCAGAGTTGGACAGTATGGACAGCGCAGTTGAGCGGAGTAACCCCTCATTATCTGCTGCCAGACCCGTCCACGAAAGATTGGAAGAGTTATTAAAACTGTTAAGAATCAATGCTACTACACACACGGTGAGTACTTAACACACTTATGTATTCATTATTTATTACGTTTACAGGTACCCTCCTTTATAAACGTTATAACGTTATAACCTCGTTTGTAACGTTTGCGTTTTGGTGCAAATTTTAAATTTATGAATCAAAAATTATTTTTTAAGTATTAAACCTAAATTTTCCGCAGAAATATTATGTTTATTATAATTCATATATATTTCCAAATATTATAGAACAGTTTCTCAAAATTTGTCATCATGGCTATTGTGTTGGAGAATTTTTTTTTTTGGATGCGTTACTATATAAAGCCCAATGATGCACATTCGGGGTTCGAACTTCACGAATGAGACTTGCAAGCTGCCGCTAAACCAACACTTTGAACACACAAATCATTTATAATTTTCACTTAACTAACTAATAACTAAATACTCCAAAATATAATTAATTATTGATAGCTTAAATTATAATTATTTCAGGTGTCAGAATGGCCAGCGTTGGATGACTTTGGACAATGGTCAGAAACCAGTTATGACAATGGCACTACGTTTACTAGAGTGCCTCAAAGTTATTTGCAAAAGTATGATTTTTTATTATCTTTGTGTATTATTCGTTTTTAACATTTATCTATAGATTTTAATTTTGTATAGATTTTAGGAAATTTGATTTTAAATTGCATCTATAAATAAATATCTGTATATGTATATTAAGTAACTTAAAACTTATAACTAAAAAACATTACCAGTTCCACAGCAAGAATATAAAGCTAGTTTTAATAATCTAAATTAAAAAAATAATATGTTCTGTATACTCAGGCTCTTAATCTCGAGCCTGATATAAACTTGATTCTAGTTTAAAGAGTTGTTAGTTGCTAATTACAGATGGCGTTTTTTCAATTGTTTTGCTTGTTTCTTTATATGGACAGATATAGTTACGAGATAATTTTGATGGAGTGGTTGGTTTTAAAATCTAGCCTAGATTAGGTTTTAATTGAACACGTATCATTCACATATCACAAGCGATGAAAAAAAATTTCAATTAACAATTACATACTCGGTCTGAGGAATATAAGTAATATAAATGAGAATATGAGGAATATAAATATAAGGAAGCATTAACTTTAAACTCCACTAGATGGCGCTACATGCAGGTTTTCTCTTAACATTAAGATTATAAATATAGCTTAAATACAATATTAAAATGACCATTTTTTTATAATAAAATAAATCAGTTGTCTATCCAATAGGAAAGTAAGAACAGAAATGTAAGTTTTGATACTTAATCAGTTGCGTCTTTATATTAGGTTAGGTTAAATGCCACCAATAATAATCTTAATCTGTTTTGAAGGCTACGTATATTATGAGAGATAATTATAAGCTACGATTTATGAATGAATTATGAGCTCACTTTTGTTTTAAGTAATATTTTTACATCGTTATATTTCGTCTAGGGTAAATCGAATAATCAAGAGTCGCTGTGAAGATGGGACAGCGGTCACATTTGTCCAATTACCGCATCCACCGAAGTTGGCCCCGCACGCAAGTGACGCAGATGAACCTGTTTGCGAACAGTATCTTCAGGTACCTAGAGTTTGGGGGATTTCATAGTATTTTTTTAATTTATGCAATCGTAATAATTTATTCACTTTTTAAATATGCATATTTATTTTCTCTTTGGAATTAATTAAATCTACCACTGTCCCAGACTAAGACGCCTATATAGTCTGTCTCACTCTCACGCGTGCTTCACCGGCCGTGGTTACGTTACCAAGAAACGAAAGATGTGAATACGTAATATGCGTTCTGTCCCACTCTAACGCACCAGCGCTACGTCACCGATGTGAGACGCAGTATACGTTCTGTCCCACTCTAACGCGTTTTGGCCGTACCTACTGCATACGGGCACATTATTTCTACATAATTTTGGGCAAACGAGCAGGAGGATACCGCCGCCCATAGATACATCGCCAGAGGGCTGGTATGTTGCCATAACCATATTAACGATTTAGTATTGTTACTAGGTAAGATAATCCCAAACAGACTAAATGTTTGGCTGTTTTGTTACCATGGTTACCATTCGAACATAGATAACCATAGTAACATACTTGGTCTACGTTTAATTAAGGTCTATATTTTAATTCAAAGTATTAAGAAAACAATTGCTTGGTTAAGAATTATTTTTACGCTACGCAAAAAACTTTTAAACAATTAAAAACTTTAAGACGAGGGCTAGAACTACCTCATATTAAGTTCGTCCTACATTTTATAACAAAAACATTCATTATTTAAGTAGTTCAACCTTTTTTAAACACTAGTATTTAAATTTTCCTCACAACTCTTTTAAAAAAGATATTCTAAGAACACTATCAGGCATTAACGTTAATAAATCAAGCCGATTTTAACATACAAATACAAACGCATTATAATATATATGTTATTGTTTAGTCTGTGAAAAGTCTGAATTTTGTACCATGTGTACGTTTAAAAAAAATAAATAAATAGGGTTTTTATTATTTTACAGGTTTTAGAAGACTTCACGAAGGATCTTTCACCGACGATATTAGTACGAGGACTGAAGTCGGTAACCTCCACAGCTCTTTAAATATAGACATATTTTTGTGTCTCTAAATTTTCGTCACAATAAGTTTTTGAAAAATTTAAATTTTGTATGTATTTTTTTATTATTAATTACGTAGCTCCGATGCTACTGTGATTGTTTCTATTTTTTTCTATACGCAACGACAAAAAAAATAGTGTTAATGAATATGCATAACTATTATTTTATCTTTATTATTTATTATTATATTTTCAATTATTTCAATTTGCTTATACTAAAACATTGCTTTATATCAGTCTTATTTAGTTTGCTGATTATTTATAAGGTTTAGAACTGATTTTTCTATCGAATTGTAAATGTAGACTGAAAATTAGTTTATAAGATAATCGTTTTGTAAACCATAAAAAATACCATGATTTTAAAGATTATTTATCAATATCACTTATAAAGCCGAATAGCTTAAATAACACCGCCATCATAGTAGTGCACAATGACACCCAGAGGTTTTAGATTCGATACCAGAGAAAGAAATATGAATATCAACTTAAAATAAGTTTTTAAATTGTCCTTGTAATAGAAGTTTTAGGTCATATTTTTATAGGACTTTCATTAATAGATAATTCTATTAAAGTATTATAATTTATTTTAAATGTTACCTTAATATTGTATTGAGATGAATATTTTCTAGTTTAATTTTTGAAGTTCAACTTCATATTGACGATAATTGATAAATTTTAACATAGACGATTCAGACAGCACATTTTGTCAGATTTTTGTTAATTATAGGATTTAGCTAAAAAGTAAATTTCTTGCTTACAAATATTGTTTTTATATTATCAAATTACATTGAAGATTCAAATAAGTTATAATTAATAAACCATCCTTATTTTTGATTATATTAATTGTACCATTTTTGGTGAAGTACTGTCTCTTTCCATCACAGGGTAAACACAATTTGACAGATAGAGACGAAAGAGTGATATAGTGCAATTACACGCATTTAGTGTTTATGATAAACTTAATAAAAATGTAATCTTTCGTATTTTGTGATTCACCCAAAGATATATTTAAATGTCAATTAATACCAATAAAAAATTGTATCGTTAGTTATTCATATAGGACGATAGTTGTTACCCTGGAACGACTTTATATCTCTTTATATTTTTTTTAAACCGGGGCATGGGCAGAAGGCTCACCGGATGTTAAGTGATACCGCTGCTCATGGACACTCCATGCCAAGGGGCTCGCGAGTGCATTGCCTTTTAAGAATTAGAATGCTCCTTTTTTGAAGGAGGTAGCTGGTTCCACATAATCGTGGACGTAAATTAGTATTTTTCTGTCTCAATACTTTAATAGTATAGGTGGGCAAACAAACCCACGGGACACCCAAAAGTGATAACGGCCCATGAACACCAAATTTAGTCGGTGCGTTGCCGGCCTTTTATAATTTGAATTGTTAATCGCATCGAATGATAAATAGTTGCTTAGTTGTATTGAAAGTTCTAGCCTAGACTTATTTGAGATTTGTTTTTTCGGTTTTCTTTGCTCTCATCTGATTAGTGATAACATCCAAGGACACTGCCAAGACTTGTCTTCTTTTTAAGAATCGGTACACTCTTTAAGTATATTCTTCAATATGAATGCATCTTGTATCTACTTCTCCAGGATACATTTTCTTAGGCACCTATTAATAAAACGTCATTAAATTTAATCTGCAAATGAATCACTATGTCTATTTAAACTTCGTAATTTTGACAGTGATCAAGCGATTGTGACTAACGTTAGTCAGTTGCAAACATCGAGTGAGACTTATGTAAAAGCCTCGAGAGAATTTTGAAATTTTTGTCCTTATCACTCTTCCAATAAATAAATGTGACAAAACATTTTAATGTATCAAATTTACTATATACATAGGAATGATATACTGAATGATATATTTTTAAAGAATTATTTGATTACCACAATTAGTTTACAAATGTAACAGTGAAAAGACTTTAATCTCTGACTACAGAATACAGAAATGTAGATTTATCCAAAACGGCACTGTATAGAAGTTTATAGACGGGATCAATAATTTTAAGTTTTTGTATTAATCTATGTGATAATAAATAATATTTTCGGATAATGTTTTTTATTTAACCTTAACCATATACAATCAATCAATCAATTAAAATTCATATTTAGATGCGTCTTAGGGCATGCTTATGAATGTCAAAAACGTTTGCAAAATTCACGAAAGAGCAAAACTACGCTATCCGTTCGCAAAACTACCAGGAGTCTTGTAGTGAGCTGTCTTCTCGACAAATGCCCTCTGATATTTTATGTTTTAACTTTTTTCTTCACTGTACGGCGAGTGTTAGTTGTGTATATAAAAAGATTTGTATTCTTTAGCCAAATTCACAAGGACAAAGTGGAGAGACGCTCAAAAGCCAATGGCCAAATGGTCATACTCTATAAAAATTACTTTACGATCTGATTTCTGTACATCTGATCACGTACGGAAATGCAATTCTGCATTTTTAACGCTAGTACATGAAATATTAACTGTTGGTGAAAAACGAAATCGGAACTTTTGTTTCGTACCCTATATGCGTTTCCTAACCCGAGATTGGCGAAGGAGCATAACGGATTTTGCGTCTTTTGGGAATGTTTGTATAACTGTCTTCCTTGAGGTCGTAATTTTATTCCAGCAAGTCAATGCATTAATGAACTTTTTTCTATGCATTTAAAATTCCAATACATATTTACCTTTAACTCTAAAGTCGACGGCGTTTGTCAAGCCGTCTTACCTATAAGAAAAAACGAACACTAAACACTATTCATAATATTAACACTAAATGCACTGTGTAAATCATACAAAAAGTCAGTAAAATCAAAACAATATGGATGAAATACGACTCCTTTGAACTCCTGGTAAATTGGATCGCAGGAAGAGACCTCTTGACCTACGTTAAAGCTTCCGCAAGGGCTTTGAGGGACTTTGTAATCTTTTGTGTTCGTTAGGTAAAAATTACCCGTCTTAAGGATGCTTTAAAATTGGCTTTCGAGTACTCGGCGAAATTTTCGACTAATACAATCGAAATCGTATATTTAATGATTTATGTTTTGGTAAGTATTCGCTTCATTATACATTATTATATTTATTTTCATTATAATTATTAAATAAATTACTATTCAGATCTAATATCAGAAGTTGAAGTTGGCATAAGCTCAAACTTCAGGTCGAGCCTTTGAACCCTGTTTTATAATACCTTTTCTTAATATGTGCGTAACTAACGTATAACATAAAATTCGTTTTATATACTTCGTGATATATCAGGGGTTGTCGTGGAATATGTTATTTATAAGAAAACCTCATGCCTGCAACGGTTAATATAATTGTTACGTTCAAGTTCAAATTTATTATAATTCGGTTTCATATTTTTGTACCGAAGAACTCACCAACTAGTGAATGGATTTAAAAAAAGTAACATAGGCTATATTTAAAAAAAAATCTACTCGTTCAAAACCAAATCGTCTAGTAATGTAATTTTTGGATAGTTTCTTTAATACATGTGTCTTGACTAAGACATTATAGAACATTACCATATTGCCTAACTTAAGACTAATAGGTAATGTTAGTCTAACCTAATTTGCTAGCAAAAATATTTAAAATAAGAAAGTTTATCTCTGTTTTCGTGTTCTATTATAAGTCTAGTAAAGTAATACAACATATATCAGAACTTATTTTTGTTTCTACGAAATTTCTACAGCGTATAATCTACGAATTGCAATATCGAATTCGGTTAGACGACACACAAATCCTTTTATCTCATCACATGACAAGCTCACTAGAAGCAGCTTACGTCATCAAATACCCAAGTGTAGGTATATCAGTACAGAAGGCATTTTAGTTTATTCGGGAAAATTCATGCTCTTAACTTTTTTCTGATTCCAATTGAATTTGGTTTACCTTCGGATTAGAACCGATTTACGTTAAAAAATTAGTCTCCCTACAACATTTGGTCTTGGTATCAGATTTCCGAATGTTTCGTGATATTTTTCCAATAGAATATTAATTCTATTCTTATTTATTAATAAGTATATTTAACATAAGAAATTGTGAAATATTCAAATGTCAAATTCGCAATATTGGAGTGTTTGACAAATTCAAAAAGGCAATAAAGATGCATGTTAGAATGTGTGACTAAAATTAAGACGGCTTATGGCGACGTGTATCTCGCTCGTATATATACAGTAAGAAATTAACAAATAAAATTACTAAAAATAACCAAATTAAATTACACGAAATTAACCACAATTTCAACAACAATAGTAACGTCCTATATCTAGTGCGAGCGTCGAAGAAGTGCGCCCGACCATACAGCGCGCCGTGCTTATATAGCCTGAAAACCAGTTTAGTCCAGTATACCCCACTGCTACACGTCCCTTGACTTTTTACAGCTTATTCGGCCTCTCCTGACGACGGTGCGTCCTCGCCCGTGTGATGATAGGCAGGTTGGCATGTTGAAACTTGACCTGCTGATGACTCTTGTATCACGTGCGGTGGTTGTGGTGAAGGACGATAGCGTCATCATCAGCGCCACCTAAAAATTACATGATTTTTGTTATTATAACGTTAAATTAACATAACTTCATCGAAAGTAAGAGCGCATCCATTACTTTCGACACAACATTAGTTCATTTTTTTTTTTTTTTACATAGCAAGAGCGTCTCCATTGCTGTCAACAGTAAGAGTGACTCCATTACTTTACATCACACTAAGCAAGAGCGTCTCCATTGCTTTCAACAGTAAGAGTGACTCCATTACTGTACATCACACTAAGCAAGAGCGACTCCATTGCTTTAACAGTAAGAGCGACTCCATTACTGTACATCACACTAAGCAAGAGCGTCTCCATTGCTGTCAACAGTAAGAGTGACTCCATTACTTTACATCACACTAAGCAAGAGCGACTCCATTGCTTTAACAGTAAGAGCGACTCCATTACTGTACATCACACTAAGCAAGAGCGACTCCATTGCTTTAACAGTAAGAGCGACTCCATTACTGTACATCACACTAAGCAAGAGCGACTCCATTGCTTTAACAGTAAGAGCGACTCCATTACTGTACATCACACTAAGCAAGAGCGAATCCATTGCTATTGATAGTAAGAGCGACTCCATTACTATCACACAAGACTCCCGCAGGTCTTTACCAAAATAGGTACTACCTATATGATAAGCAGTCCTAATAAAATGACAGTTCTCACAAACATTTATCAATACATAAGTTTTGAAAAGGCAAGTAAAAATTACTTACTCTCAAAGAATGCGGCACACACATCAGGGGTCCATTCCCCGCAACCCCCAGGCAACATGTATTCCGCGGCAGCTTTACCATAAGAACCAGCGACTAATTTTAGTTCATATCTGTCCTGCGGCAACGTCGCTAAAACCACATATGGTCCGCGCATACAGGAGTCTAGCTTACCAACAGCTTGGCACAAATGCAAAATCGCCGCCATTGAAATGCACACCCTTGCGAGTCAACCTCGCAAAGCACGATGTCTTCATATCTTGACCATTGCTAATGACTCGGCATAGATACTCGATCTCCGTAGTCTGAAAGTTACATTTTTTTTTTAATTAATGAAAAAGCCTGCCTGAACCCTTACCCTTACCCCCATCTCTGACACATCATGTAATGTACCTAAACCCTGTTCTATTGTTTTACTAGGTAATAATACGTCATATACACAATTACAACACACAAGGGCTCTGCCTGAATCTATGTAAAATCGTAACGTATTTGATATAATTCGTTGATATACAACCTGTGCATTGCCTAATTCTTATGGCATCTTTATGTACTCATAGTGACCCTCAGGTGTTACGAATCTCGGGAGTGGTGTCGATTTTTTTTTATTTAATTTTATCTGGTTGTTAACATGTAAAGTTAACATTTAGCCTACCGCTCGACTCGGAACGCTGTCGAACAAAACAGTCCTCCGTTTTATGTCCTACCTTCTTACAAAATGTGCAAATAATTTTGATATTAGAAAACTGCCTTTATCTTCCTTTATCTAAGCTTGAATTGTTTGTAGATTGAGTCTCTGGTGCGGTTTCATACTTAGTTTTTTTAGGACACAAAATTTGTATATGACCAATTTCCCTACATGAAACATGAACAGTTAATATTAGACTGAAAATTATCTCGTTTTCAGAAATTATCTCGCAAATTTGGCCTTTTAACGTGATTTTGTATTATAGAGCGCGGTTCTAGGGGCTTGGTATATAATGAGAGGAATTTAACTAAGCCTTCCGATGATAAATTAGCACAAGTCACGGCGGCGCGAACTTGTGGGTCCTTAATACCCCGAATAACTACTGCGACAATTAACTTTTCACTCATTCCTCGTACAACACGCAATACATGAGATAACTATCAGAGTCTGTTGTCTCTCAACTATGATCATTACTAAGCCACTCATTTAGCCACACTTTAGCATCCCCTTTCAAAGAATATCCAATCAGAGATAAGCACTCACGGTCATCCCAATAATTAGACAACCGCGCAGAGTCTTCCTCCTCACACCATATATCGAAATATTTGAAAGACGGATCAAAATTTGAAATATAAATGGAGTTAGATCTTACCAGAATTGTGCTCAACGCACTTACTAGTTTGTCGGTCACCTGATTAAGTACCAGATCAGTGCTTGACTCGCATGCGCTGCTTGAACTTGGCACCGGAGCGTTTTCAGTACCATTGTGCGAACCGTCAGTACCAGGTGGTAACGAGTGTCGCTTAAGGAAGAAAGCAGCAAATCCGATGGTGTTGCGCATGTCGGTGCAAAGGGCCGACCCCCTCGCGGTGGTGTTGCTGAGCACAGTTGTGGTGACACCACTGGTAGACATAGCTCAGTCGCTTGCGTCGGTTGACGGTTTAATATCGACTGTAACGTTTCTTCAAGCCCAGAGACGGGTACACCGTCTTTTTTTTACGTGTTCACCGCCTACCCTCCATTATTTTGATAAAACGTATAACACTCGCGTTTCAAACTGACTAAAATAAAACCACGTGGGCGTTAATTTAAACTAATCAGAAATGAGAACGAATCCCACTTCTGAAGTAAGAAATTAACAAATAAAATTACTAAAAATAACCAAATTAAATTACACGAAATTAACCACAATTTCAACAACAATAGTAACGTCCTATATCTAGTGCGAGCGTCGAAGAAGTGCGCCCGACCATACAGCGCGCCGTGCTTATATAGCCTGAAAACCAGTTTAGTCCAGTATACCCCACTGCTACACGTCCCTTGACTTTTTACAGCTTATTATACCTATTAATATTAAGTTTCTTATGTATATATTATTTTTTGTAATGAGATATAAAGTTCTTTAAACATAAATAACACTAATTATAGTCTGTATTAAAGGGATCATATTCATTCATTCTGTTATTGTGTTATATTTATTGTAAGTCCAGTAATGTATTACAAACTCGCGTCTTATTTTTGTTCCTACGAAATTTCTAGAATAGAGGTCTACGAATTGCAAGTAGTAATCAATCTTATCTTCCAAGAGCATCACTACGTAGGCGCAGCTGCCTCCGCCACTAATAAATCGAATGTCTTGAAAATTTCTACTATTGTTTGATATGTCTTATTAGTTATCTATACTTTATATTTTTTTACAAGCCATGAACACGTTGATGTTCTCTGCCACTGGCACAATAACTATTTCAGTATAGAATATGTATAAAAAAATATCTAGACAAAGTCTACAATTAGATAAAAAATTACTGACTACTAATAATTATTTTATCTTCAGACGCGTTTCCTCGCTATATATTTCTCACTGCTACGATCGAGTGTTAATTGCTCATATAAAAAGCTATTGTTCGGCACTATCGGGATTCAAAGGCTTTCTCCTTTATATATTTTATATCTTAAGCCTTGTATTAATATAGCAAAATGTGCATAAATAATTTAATACCCAACCAATGTTCTCAACATCTGCTGTTAAAGTAATTGAATAGTATTGTGTGCTCAGCCTTGGAGCGTCATAGTGCTCTTTAATTTGAATGTAGTTTGTCGCTTCCGGACAGTGACGTCACTCATCGGCGCCAGTGACGTCATACCAGGCTCCATTATATAAGACAGAACAATTTAATCCTATAATATGTGGTTTAAGCTTCCGCGACTATATCTATGTAATCAGTCTACGTCTTCTAGGGATTTTCATATTTTATAATTAAATTATACAAACCGAGGAATTGATTTTGATTGTCATTTCGCTAAATAACATAAAAATAAACGTAAAATACGTTAGTCTTAATATGTGTTTGAATACCTCTAATTAAGCTGCAGTTTTATCTCTATGTGAACTATGATCACACTACAAGGAAAACATCGTTGGGAAGCCGGCCTAGCATGTCTGGTATTCATTTGTATATTAAAAATTATTTCTTTGGCAACTTAATTTTACAGCCAAATATTATTACTCAAGGAAACTGTCGTGATAGTAACAACTTTTGAATAAACGTCGCGATCAACGAATACATCAAAACCGTCATTAACAAGGGCGTTCTAAGCAACCAAGCGGAGTTTCAAAGCAAAATGCCTTACTAATTCCTGTATTTTAATCAAAACAGCCTTGCGAATGCCATAATTAGTCCTTTGTACCGCTGAATAGAAGTGCAATCGTCACTTATGCTAATGTTTGAAACCAGTAAGTGGTGTGTCTTATAAAATATAATACAATGATATTATATTTTACAGATTTACATGCTGCAATTATTGAAAATACAAAACCAAGCCTATAAAAAAAACGCATCCACAGTTTTTTATATGAAAATATGCCAAACAACAAAAAAGTAAATTTACATTTTTCTTTCAATTACTAAAAATGCTTCAAAGATTGCTTTGCTTTTGCGTTCTATCTAAAGCCACGCACTTAGTTTTATCATTGGAAAATGTAAAGATTGTATAAGGATATTGGGTCGAGTGTATCCGATATGGCTAGTTGGAGATGGTTCCAATTGCTATCTATTACTTCCTTAGTCAGAAGTCTTCTCAATCTAAGTAGAAGATTTATATGATCTGTCGTAGGTACCGATTGTTGTCGAATTTATATATCATTACACTCTTCTTAGTATAAAAAAAATGCTTCATACAACGGGCACGAGTTTTTAAAACCTGCTATTTGGGGCTCCATTGCGAAGGTACTACACATTTTAGACAATATGTCTGAGAAACAGACGGTTTAAAAAGTATACTGCTATTAAATCAAAGGTATTTCCTTTACATTGAAATCTAAGAGAATCCCATACGGCAGCTCTCGGGCGGAATCATAATCTTGCTCTTTGTTTACTTTATTGTTCAGGGGTACATAAACGTAGCATATAACTCGTCAACAAACCTGGAATCAGTGGAACTAAAATTGTTTAAATTATTCTAATACGTAATGTTACCTTCTTAATCCTTTATTTTCTTTAAACGTGCAAACGTTCTTTAATTGTTCTATTATATACTATTAAAATAAATGTTTATTTGGTTTCTTTTTAATGGTAGGTTTTTATAGATTATAGAATACTTCCAGTCATTCCATTATATACATATATATGTTACGTTCATTTTTACTTTTTTTACAACGGGCCTCACCGGCAGAAGACTTACCTGATGTTGAGTTATTCCGCCGCCATGGACACTCTATGCTGGATCGCGAATGTGTTGTCGGTTTTTAATAAAAAAATAAAGTTATCAATTTTACTATTTTCTCTTTCAGGAACTGCATGTTGTCCCGTATTTTTAAATTGGTCGTTATTTAAATACACATCTGTTCTATACGGCTCAGGTAGTCTAGCGTTTAGGCGCACCATTAGTTGAACCTTGATTGAACCTCTTGAGTTTGGTAACATTCGAAATACGGAATAAAAAGTATGTTGTATTGAGATTTAATTTCACACAATTATTTAATGCTCGAAAATGTTTCGTACCCCTGCCTAGTGTTTACAGAGTACAGATGCGGTGCACGTGCGACGCGTGCGCAGCTAATGTAATTAGCTGTTAGAGATATACCCTCATACCTCATACTTCCGGTATTCGCCTCTCATATTGTGGGTGGGATAATTAAATTCCTTTAGTAGTACATTAATATAAATTTTTTAGCTTGCTCAAGCTGAAAATTAAAATAAAAACTTGATTTCAAACTTATTTTCTTTATGGGTTAAAAATTTTGTTAACGTCTTGTTTAATGTACTTTACAGGCTACTTACATCTAATAGTTTCACTTCCATTTTGTATTAAATAAATCATATAAGTTATAATTTGTATTTCTTAATTACACTGCCACAGGGTCCAAACTTTGTAATTTTTGACAGACAGACATAACATTTATTATTAACGAAACACAGAAAAAAATAAAAAAAATGAAAAGAAATAAGGTAGGTACATATCAAGTGTGTAATGTGTGTGTTGTGAGACCCTGGCTCAGCATTATGCTGTGGAGCTGACATGTTCCACAGCGCTGGTCATTCTGATGACCACAACTGTTTGCACCTCAGACGCAAAAAAAAAATTTAGCAATTGTTAATTATTATTATAATTACTATTATGTTGGCTCAGAATATTATAAATACTGTATATTTGTGTGCTTTAAATAAATAAATCATTATATAATTGGTTCATATTCGTTAATCCAGATGGTTCATGCGTAACAACTCCTAACAGTATTCCTGAAACAAAGCCGAACCATAGCTTAATTTCTTAAGCCATTATATTGCTAATTTAAATTGCTTAGTAATGCTAGTACGGGCAAATACATTCAATTAAAAAAAAACAAAATTCAAAATCATTTATTCATGTCGGTAACATAATGTACACTTATGACCGTCAAAAAAAGAAAATCTAATTTTACTTTTACTGCCAGTTCTCAAATCAAGGGTGTAGAAAGGAAGAGAAGAACTGGCAATAAATAACAATGTATCGTCATAGTCACATACATACATCCAATTTCATAATTCAATTTAATGTATGAATCATTTGACTACACAGTTTGATAGAAATATAAAAGAGCTAAAAGCTTACAAAGGTGCTATTATATATTTCAATGTGTAACTAAAATGATGAAGATATATATATATATGAAATAAGATTACTCATGAAGCGTTCGCAAGACTAGAATCAATTACATGAAATGATTGCACCATTCATCGTTCAGTGTTCAACTAGGGCGGAACCAGAAATCGCGTCAGGGTATCCTACTAAATGTTATCACTTTTATATAAATATATAATCTATCCAATAAATGTTTTTTTTTAAATAATAGTATTAAAAATCTATTTACGTAACTCAGTCATGTATCGTAATGTTCAAGTTATAACTCAAATCACCAGCAAATATAAAAAACCTAAAAAACCTTAAAAATAATATTAAAATCTGTGGTATCCTTTGTTAGACATAGTGGCTTTATTATACCTATTTCATATTAAATAAAGATCAATTCATCTTACAATTCATTAGTCATAAACCTAACTTATTTTTATTGTATAAGTAAATTGTGTTCTATATTTATTTGAATGTGTTCCATTGTTAGTTTTTGTGTATAATGTTTAGATATTGTGTAATACGTAACTGTAGGAAGACAGATAAGCAAATAAATAATATAAACGAGTCTTTACTAGAATAATTTTATTTCTATATTTATTAACACTTTGTTCAATTAAAATAAATTAAATAAACGATATTATCCCATTTGAGCGATCCCTTCCAGGCATACATTACGAGAAAACGAAATACATTAGGTGAACTCAAGAAGTGTTAAACTACATAAGTACATTTATATAATTAAAATATATAAAACACAATACAATTAATAATAATATACTCGAGTACAATTAATGTTGATGTACTAAAACCAAATATATTAAAGAAAATAGGCTTACTATGAACTTAACGATTATTCAGTTAATAAAAGGGCCTGGGACTACTGCTAGGCAGACAGCTTCAAATTAATCTGCTATATTTGTCTTAAAATAAGTGTTGTTTGATAATTTTTATTAAAAAAATTGTATCGTGAGTTTTTTTACGCCGCGCCGGCTATTTCTCTCGGCCTACACCCTCTGTCTTCTTTGCCGATGAGGGATGCTTATTCAAATTGAATGACGTGGAATAAGTGATACCTGTATCTTATATTCCAAAATAAACATATTTTATTTTTACAAAACATCATGATAATGTTTTTACTTAACAGGAAAGTAGGTGACCCGCATTCTGTGCCGAGAAAATAACCACTGGCGGCGAATTTAATATTAACTACGGTTTGATGAAGTCTTAAATACATAATATAAAATCAGAATAAGATTTTGTTACATAATATATACAGCTTAGTATAAACATTAATGTTTTCATCAACTATTAAGAACATAAAGCCTTAGATGCGTTATCATAAGTATATGCCTGATCTTCTATATCTCTAACACATGTACCTAATAATAAAATAGAAATTAGGAATGTTGAGACAAAAAAGACAGTCCAATAATTCAATATGATTATTAATCATCGGTCTCATTCGCTCTCTCCCTTTGTTCGAAAACGCTGCACATCACCGTGACGTTTAATTCGTAAAAAAAATTACCCTCATTCGCCTAAAGAAGTTTTACTTCAAAAATAATAGACATCAAATGTTTTGTAGCTTCTGTATAAACACAGTATTAATTTATGTAAAGGCAAAAGTGGTACAATGCGTCAATTGACGCAAAAGCCTATTTACAAAAAACATCGACAAGCAGAAACTAAAACTCAACTCCACTCGCAAACTTTGAAACTAGGTTAAAATGAATTTTGAAGCAATATTAATGAAATCTTTTCAGCACGAACGGTTATATATAGTGAAAATATCGGCTGTTTGTTAAATCTTTCATCTTTACGAAACAAATATTACGTATTTAATGTATGTGTATGTAATCTTCAGGAAAATTTATATTTTTCGATTTGATATATATTCAGTTTCCTTACGTGTCCTATATATTATTATTTTGGGTCTTTTGCTTTTGTGTAGTTAAAACCTATCACTTATTATTCCAAAAGCCATTCACATAATTACAATATTTTCCTAAACAAAACAGCGGCATATAGCTAGTTAATGTAACGAAGCGACATCCGGTTGGCTGTTTGTGTGTGAAACTAGGCCTCTCATTGTACTCTGCACACACGTTGGGCACTAGACTTAAATGACGTTTTAATTACGTCAGAACTTTGCCAAACAATAGCAATCTCTCAACTCAAAAAATAAAATAAAGAAACAGTGACGCTACAAACTTGTTAGGTCTGGGCCTCATATTTCTGTATCTGTTTCATGATTATTTGCCATTTGTGCCTGACACACGCCGTCGAGTTTTCGAATGTTAAAGAAAGACCATTGTTGCACAGCCGGGGATCGAACTTACGACCTCAAGCATGTGAGTCGCACGCTGAAGCCACCAGGCCAACACTGCTCTTGTTTCTCAACTACAAGAATATAATATCCAAAAACAGTATGTTTCAGCTGAAATAAATTAATAATTATTACTTAACCTCTGAAGCTTAGTATAGTATGATATTGTGAAAAATAGTTCATATTGTCTTTTATATACGAACTCGTTTAGTATTTTATTTAAAATTTTACAAAATCACAAAACATTTTCATTAATAGGTATGATTTCAAGTTACGGCGACACTACTTGACGCCTGTTTTACCAATTTTAAGACAGGTCAATGCCGAAAAACAATATTAAATCGGAAATAGAAATCATACTCTTTTATATATATATGTACCATAAAGTCACCTATTAGATAATTTAATTCATATAACCAGTATCTTTCTAGTTACAGATTTTGATTACAATTGTACTTACTACTCATAAACCAAAAATATACTTGTATTTTCAAGTTTATTCGACGCTCAAAAAGAAAAATAAGTGTCTTGTAAATGTTCATTATGAATAAGTATTCAGCATGACAATGAAGTGCTATCGAGATTTGGCGCCGGTTTGATAGCGCAGAAATTAATTACTAAGGGTGAATGTTCGCTTAGTATATTTTTATTTGATTCAGTGCAAACGTGGACAACTCGATTCACTGATCGAAGGGAGGTTCAGGGTATACCTGTTTTATTAAAGATGAGACAAACATACATTACATTTATACAGTATATACATGTATATACTATATATACAGTTTTTTGCCTATACTTCACCATATTTAAGTGGCAAGTAGTCATTTTTTTATATTTTCACTCGTAATTTTGACTTTCAAAAGAGGCTAATTTCAAAACGATTTAACTTTGACCCACTCAGTCTTCACTTATCAAAACGAATACAAAAAATGTGTAGTTCATTCTGATATTAATCACGTACTATATAATAATTGTCAAGAAATGAAACTGTATGCAGAGAAATGTTGAAAATATTGATTAATTTCACAACAAAATACCTACCGAAATTTAGTTTATAACGCTCTGAATGGAGTTTAAGTTTCTTGTTCATGTCTTTGCTGTGTGCCTGTATTGTTACTTGTTTGTTTATAATTTATATGTTCTAATTGATGTGAAAAATAAAAAGCCGCTCAAATGTAAAAGGCAGGCCGTGGGTTCAAGTGCAAAGGCGCTAATTAAAGATTCAAATAGGCGCTGGTAGACAGCTGCGGCCTCCGATCTAGTGCTTTCTTCACTCAACAAATATGTGTGGTGATACTGTGAGGAAATGCTTCCAGAAGGGTGCACTGCCACAGGAGCCAAACTTTCATTAAGTCAATTTTTAATTATTATTATTAACCTACATAAGGTTGCATATTGTAAATAATGTATATTTGTCCATTGGAAATTGTTGTGTTTTAAGCAAACATGTAAATAAAATCTGTCCTTCTAGAATCGTAATACATTTTGATTTAAAAGCCGACACACTCTTGAACACACGTTATTTCAGTTACGAAGAGGCCATGTGGCGGTAAGCAGTCTTACATCAAAGAACAAAAGAATCGACTTTATGATGAAAGTAAAAATAAAACATCGATACACGGGGTGTTCCAATACACGATACAGCTGATGGAGTGTTTATTATTACGTTTTTACTTATTACGTTTATATATTTACTTTATACTTATTTTATACTTCTGCAACTTTTTTGAGAATAGAGAGAGAGGCGTACTAACGTGGTCTCTAAAGTTCTCTAAGTGATCAACCTTCTGGTCCTGACACACGCTGTCAACTTTTTGGATCTAAGGTCTCACGATGTTTTCCTTCACCGTATGAGCAAGTGTTATTTACACTCATAGAAATTCCATTGGTAGGGAATCGAACCTACGATCTCAGAGAGGAGAGCGGCAAGTTGAAACCACTAGGCCAACACTTATAATATGTTTTAATCATATTTACCACTGTCATTTGTCAAAATGCGATGACAAATGGAAGAGCTAGATCGCGATAAAGTTCTCCTCTTTCGTTCAGGCCCTTGATTTGAGATTTAAGGAATTAAATATAAAATTAGTAGCATTTCATATATATTTATTTTTTGAAGTTGATAAGTGTACATTGTTGTATCCATATGAATAAATGATTTTGAATTTTGCACGTTACTAAGTGGTGCATAGTTTTTAAGTATGTATAAAACAAATGTGTGCGTTCATTGAAACTAAATTGTCCCAATACACTATTAAAATGAGACTTTCGCTGTGAAAATCTAACAATTTTTTTAACTAATTGGTATTCAATCAAAAACAATGTAGCTGTGATCCAGTCCTCATGAAGTAAAATATATAGAATCTTTCTATCTCTCAGTTTCTAGCGTCATTGTGTTAAGCAAGTCAATTCTTAATATTATTGTATTGATTTAAAAAACAAAACCTAACTAAATCAACAAGAACGTATGCCTCATTTAAAAATATATGTAGTAGTATTTACATGTGAATAAATTAAATAATTATTATAGGTAGTATAAAATAGAAGAACTATTGTTAAACTTAATAAAAAGATTCATTGACACTGACACAAAAAAACATACTGTATAAAGTGAAGAGGCCCCCAATAAAGAGGCGCGTAGGCCGCCAAAACCGGGCATCGAACTCGAGACATCTGTTTCTTTGCGCACGCGCCGGCGCACCGATACTTTCATTCATCGGTTCTTTTTAAAGAAATTATTTTTAAGCTACACACAATTATTAATGTTAATCTGATAAAAGTGTATTTTCCTTTTAGTCCATTGAAATGTTACATTTTTTAGGCCTAACCTTGCGTTTTTTAGAGGACGCAATTTTATTTTTTTGATGTGTAGGAGGGGTCAGTCAGATGGTCATGGGTCAACCCAAATGTAACTTTTCAATGGACTATTTAGTACTAATACAAAGTAATTTAATAATATACAAAGATATAACTTACTTTTCTATTCTATATAATACGAACTAAGCATATAGTAACAAAAATTAAACAAAACTATCTCTAACAACGTATAAAAAAAAAAAAAAAATTTTGGAAATAAAAATTGGAGATGTCACCGGAAAATAACAAGATCCGTAAGTTTATCAATTTACTAGGAAGTTTATAAACTTTCGTAAGATTCTAAACGGGAGATAAATTGTAATATTTTACGTCCACATTTTCGTAAATTTATCAATTTCCGACGTCATACGGTAAATTTATAAACTTACGAATATCTATTCGTAAGATTTTATATGGTTCGACCAATCACAGAAACTCTTTTAAATATACGAGTTTTGAAATACGTAAAATAACACACTGCTCTCTGATTGGTCAATGTTCATAGTGGCAATGCTTGTGTCCATAGACTTTGGAATAATCAGACTTGACAAACTATAAATTGGAAGCAACAATGCCTGGTTCCTCTCTGGCACGGATGTAGTGAGTTGAGTTTTCTATTATCAGTTTCAATAAGAGTATTCCTGTATTTTAGCAAGTAACTGTTAAATAAGTTACTTGCTAAAATACAGGAATACTCTTATAAAACACACTAATGAACACTACTTTGCTCTATTTAAATAAAACGACAGAAATTGTGTAATACGAAAGGCATTTATTATCAAAAAAATATAAAACATACCAGTTTTTGCAAAAAAAAAACTAAAAGAATTATGGTTTTTTCGTCCGTGTCATACACACCTACTCAGTCGTAGTTAAATAATTCAATAATTAGTAACTCGTTCGTAATTATTCAATTTAGTCTTACCATGACTTAAAAAACATATAGTAAAAATAAGTAAAAATTATATAAGTACTTATTACCAATTATCTACTTATTGGCACAAGTCAAAGATTTATGGCACCTTGAATTGCACAATATATTAGCTTTTTTACAATTGCACTTATTTGATAAACACTGTCCCTTAGAATATTTTTTGCAGTTGCATTGCTTTATTCCTTTCCCGCCAAATGTAGGAGACATCGCAGATATTTTTCTTAATGGTAACTTAGTCTGTAAATAAAAACACATACTTAAAGAACATAAAAAATAGGAAGTCAAGTTTATATAAGTAGCAATAATAGTACAAATTGTACCTCAGGAAGAGTTTCATTCAAAATTTCTCCTGGGGTTGAAAGGACAGCGTTTCGAGGCAACCAGTCATTAATGATGCCGAACGAAGTGCCAACTTTGTAAAGTTCATTCTTTTTCTCTATTACTTTGCCGACTACATTCTTGCTATCTAGAGGCCCCCTATCTACTCTCGGTACTTCGACTAATACAGTAGCACCAACATCAATATTTTTGAACTTTTTAGAAGAATGTGCTGTCATTTTTTCTGCTGCTCTTTTTAAATTTAAGTGCGAGTCCTTCCTTTCCCTCAAAATGTTTATTTCGTTTGTGCACAATTTACATATTAACTGCGAACCATAACCTTCGTCATTATTTTCTGTTGGTTCTCCACAGATAACGTGTGTGATACGTTGACATTTAATACATGTATGAGCCCCAGATGATTCATTGTTGCATATGTGACAAAGCAACGTATCTGATTCGACAATTTTTTGAGGAGTCTCAATTCCATTTGCAATGTTGTCAAGGTCTTGCCAAATATTGTTTGTGTTTGCGCCCGTGCTTTCACTGTCAACTACAAGTACTTTGACTTGCTCAGTTTCAGAAATATTATCTGTCGTAATAATTGACTCTGTGGCAATATCAAGAGTTTTACAAAGGTTTTCTTTATCTGAAGTTATATTTCCATCGTCATTGACGGTCTTATGTTCGTTGTCATTTACAGATTTTAAAAACGTCTCTAAATCCTCTTCCATTTCAAGTTGAGAAATTATATTCTTGGACAAATATGTAGAAGTTAGACCGCATCTTGGATCATCTCCAAACAGGGCTTTAAACGGTGTCCTGCCAATCGTAGAATGGTATGATGAATTTTTTTAGAACTGAGCAAAGTAACAACCTATCGACCATTGATTGGAATTATTATCCACCATCCAAGCACGAATCATATTTTTCACATCTTGGTTTGAACGTTCTACACTTCCCTGGCTTTGGGGATATCTAGGTCTTCCATTAACAATTTTGCATGCTGGCCATAAGCTCACAATTTCTTTCAATATTGATGCCGTAAACTCACGTCCATTGTCGCTTTGGAGAATATTGGGACAACCAACTTCTAAAAATATCTTTAAAATTTCAATTGCTACTTCTTTCGCTTCTTTGCTTTTGAGTGGCCGCAAAAAACAAAATTTGGTCAAATGATCTTGGTACTGTAACATCCATTTGTACTCTCCATCTGGAGATGATTGAAAAGCCACCAGATCTATCTGTCCTCTTCTATTAAAGTCATCTGTAATTAGTGGTTCCACGACTATCCCAGTTTTAGGAAAACTTTTCTTGGAAAGGCAAGTTTTGCACAATTGAAGAAAAATATTTATGGCAAACACTGGAACCATGTACTTGTCTTTCAAGTCATAAATAATTTTGTCACGCCTTCCGTGACCTGTAGCAACATGCGCATCAAGGATTGTTTGGTAGTACTTACTGCTTGGAACTACTTGTATCACTGGATCCTGCTGAGATTTCCTTTTTAATATCAAAACTTTTTCGTCACTAAAAGTCATTACGTCATACTTTTTGGCGTGATAGTATTCTTTGTCTGCGGGCCGACGTCCCAAAACTTTAGCTTTATTATAATTTTCTATCATTTTAATAACATTTTTAATTTTTTCGTCTGTCCATTCCGATTTCTTACTATTTTGGTTATGCCCACTATAAAACTTTCTTAGCTCTGTGTTAAATTTTACTTCGTCAACAAATGTTCTAGCATTTACCACACTATCTCCTTCATTTTGGGTGTCCGCAGCTTGTAAATCACTCATTATGGGTACTGCTAGATAATCTTAACAAAATAAAGCTATTTTTCACAGTTGCAACACAGTTCAACATTCAAAACTAATAAAAACGCGGTTTGTTTATGTTCCGTGGCCAGTAATGGCGGCCGCGAGGAAGGAGAAGTGACACGTGACCGCCAACCAATCAGATCGCGCGTAGCGTTTTGTTACTGCTTACGTATTATTTTACGAGTGAGTTCAGTAAGTTTATCAATTTACGAAAATGTGGACGTAAAATATTACAATTTATCTCCCGTTTAGAATCTTACGAAAGTTTATAAACTTCCTAGTAAATTGATAAACTTACGGATCTTGTTATTTTCCGGTGACAGAGATATGCAATGAGATACCAATTGACGGGTCTATGAAACGCTGGTAGTGGAAGTGGGTGAGCCATATGCTCCAAAGGGATCCAGGCCACATTGCCAAACAAGACCTTGCCTGGAACCCAC
The DNA here is from genome assembly GCF_905147795.1 of Pieris rapae. Taxonomy (NCBI): domain Eukaryota; kingdom Metazoa; phylum Arthropoda; class Insecta; order Lepidoptera; family Pieridae; genus Pieris; species Pieris rapae. The sequence goes on along the minus strand of NC_059526.1, from coordinate 1,873,936 downwards.
AAGGCAATGGCAAACGTGGCCACCCAAACAGACTTCGTTAGGAATCATTGCTGAGGCGAAGGAAGCTGGAGTGATATAGAGGAAAAATTTATAGAGCCGCCCAGGACCGATCAAGCTGGTTTTTATGCTGGACGCCCTTTGCCCCACTTGGGACATGGGACTGTAAGTCAAGTCATTATTAAATAATAACAATATGTCACATATAGTACTGAAACGGGTAGGAGAAGAAAATAATCAATATGGATAAAAGAGGTAACAGAGTACCCTAGGCATGGAAAGAGAAGCAAGGGAAGGTGAGGCGTTGGGAAGACGACACGCCAACGTTATCCACTTGGAGGAGGATTATTAAACACTTGGAGGAGGCCCTTGTCTGACAGCTAAAGGCAAGTTGTTTAGTGGTAATGTGTTTATTAGCAGGGTTGGCCTAGTGGCTTTACCGTGTGACGCTCATCGCTGAGATCGTAGGTTCAATCCCCGGCTGTGCACCAATGGACTTTCTTTCTATGTGTGTATCTAAGATTTACTCAAAGGATGAAGGAAAATATCGTGAGCTGAGCTTGCATTAGACCCTAAAAGTCAACAGTATGTGTCACGTATCTGCCTATTAGATTGACAAATGAAATAGATTCAGAAATCTGAGGCCCAGACCTAAAACGATTGTAGCGCCACTGATTTATTTATTTAAACAAGTTGATAAATAAAATATGGCTAGGTACAGAAATGAGGCTTATTTTAAATAAAATAGTAGCACAACTAATGTATAAAAGATTATCAGTCGCTTACGTATTTGAAAATGACATTGTTATATTCCCGTATTGTGCAAATCTCCTCTGCCGAAATCATATTTTAAACTCTGAACAACTGACATACTTTTTAAAATTAATGATAATTCTCGGAGAACAAAAGAGACTCGCAAAAATGTCTGTTTTATTCATGACGGACGTTTGTGAAATGTGTGCCGTATACATATTATGTAAATGTCGGTAATGTATGGAAATTACGGGTTCCCGTTGGACTTTCGGGATTCGGTCTATTTATAATCAACGATCCGATGACAGTGTTACATAATACTTACTCAAAAAGAGTCCTGGCCAAAATGAGAATCTTCAAGCGCTCGCTGTCAAGTACTACCTCTCGCCAACTCCGTCCTTTTTGCTGCAGCAGGTCCTTCCCACTCTGTCTATCCAGCGCAAACAAAGCCGACCCACTGGCATGTTACAGAATATTTATATCCATTTTCCTTTGTTTTTCTATACTTTTTCTTGGTCACAGCAAAAAATATTTTTCAACTTCAAAATTAAAAGGTTATTAACATCGTGTTAAATGTTTGCCGATTATTGAATAACACTCGGCTGGTTTTTAGGTGCATTTGGAACACTAATCCTTATAGAATTGGCTTTTGTTTGTACTATATTTCTGCTGTATTATTTTCCATAACGATTCCAACGAAATCTAATCTATCCAATGCAACATGAAAATAAGTATTTTCCTTCAATAAATACCTACATGGAATTAAGGATTAGCAATTATGGAATGAATGGAAGCCGTGCAGATAAACTTGGGGTTTCGTAAAGCCAATAGAAGAATCTAAATATTATCTTCAATTAAAGCATAGAGGAGATGCACGAGACATTACTCACTAAGTCACTAGTCACGATCCAGTAGCTCTAATTACAAATTATGTGCACTTATTACAGCGCTAATTTAGGGGTCAGGTTTGGTTAGCATGATTCATATCACATAGTTCAACGATTCCATTCGGTTGAATAATTTGGAAGTTTTTTTTATAATCGCAGTTAAAATTCAGATCAGATTATAATTGAAGTACTGTTCTTTCTGATAGTATTTTTATTTAATTGTTACCACATCATGCTTATACTAATCTACGGCATATTTTACAAACTCTTCAATCTAAAATGTTTGACAATTGAAGTAAACATAAGTATTACAGAAATATTATAAATACAACTAAAATATACACAAGATAAAATAAGCATACAATACAAGTACCAGAAATTATTGGTAAAGCAGAAAAAATATCGTTTTCTATCAAAGTAGAAACTTACATACAATTTTTTGGTTTTATAGCATACATAGTAACCTTGTTTATGTTGCTATGTATGCTATATTTTGATGTTTTTTTTAAGGTTGAAGGTACGAAAGCGCGCTGCCGGCCATTTAAGGATAAGTATGCTGCTTTCTTTTGATATAGTTAAGCCAAATTTGAGAACATTACTATCTATATATATGAAACAATGTCGTGTTAGTTACACCACTTATAACTCGAAACCAGCTGCACCGATGTCAGTTATAAGAAATAGCAGAATAAGTAATAAAATATCGGATAAGTTATCGAATAAAAATAAGATTTATTAATTAATTAACCGAATGCAAACAGCATGTGGTGCCATCCGTTGACAATACTGCGCATCATTTTACATAGAATTAAACTGAATGAGTAGATGCATCACCAGGCTTTGATCTTGATCGAAGACATGTGTTAGCTTATCAAAAAGGCAAGCAATAAAACATTTCTGTATGTGCAAAATAAGTTGTATTAATGTTTTTACCCTACACACACATATTACCTTAATGAGATCCTAAATTTAGTTTAACTAAAGTACACGATATTATTAAACTTTTAGACGGAACGTAGTAGCCGAATCATCTAGTAAGCAATATTACATACGCTTTGATATATCTAATATTGTAATTCTGCTGCCACTAGTAACAGGAACTATTATTCAGTCCATAAGGTCACTTACCCGATCGTTAAAAAGTCGTAATGACAGGAATAGTCGTGTAGTAAAGTGTAAAAGGGGCGAGTGGCGATCCATTCAGTATAAAATTGCTAATACATTTTCACAGTTGCGTTGTACTGATAAATATCGTATTAAAATATTTTACTTTGGATTTAGTAGGTCAAACATATTTCATACTGTCTGACGCTCTGTCAGACAGTAAGACGCATTTCATTTCACAATTTTCCTCTTAGATATATTTCAAGTGTTCTTACTACTTTTATTAGCAGTTCTAACACTCACAAATAAAACACGGAACTAATATAAAATGATATAAATTTTCCAAATCACATGTCTGCAGACAAAGAAATGCGAAATGATAATTATATTTAAATAATTCAATTGCAGTAATTCGATTGGACATTGAACAGTTTTCAGTATTTTTTACGCAATTTTGTAGTTAAAATTGAGTAAAAAATAAATAAATCTGTCTCTTCATGTGCCTCACATTTTTGTAAATGTTTCCAGATCATTTGTTAATCTATTAGGCAATAGATGATTTGCCTCCTGTGCCTGACACACGCCATCGAACTTTTTGAGTTTAAGGCAAGCCAGTTTTCTCACGATGTTTTTCTTCACCGTTCGAGCGCATGTTAAATTCGCACTTACGCACTTACTACGGCCATTGTTGCCGGAAATCGAACCTTCGACCTGATGAGTATCGGACGTTAAGGCCACTAGGCCAACGCTGTTCTTGTTAAAATTGCCTACATATTCTTATTAAAACGGGTCAGTAATCCGGGGTCTAATGAAGCTTACTAAACGCAATGTAATTCTCTGTATTTTCTACGTATTTTTTTATTCTTGATTAATAAAAATAAAAGTAAAAAAAAAATTGTCTGGAGGAGATCGCTTGAAAGCGATTAGGCCTGTTGTCCTCTATATAATTTTTTTCAATTGTATTATACAACATAGTATTTATAAATAAAATATTGAATTTTAACTCCAGTCTTCAATAGTTGTATACAAATGTTTTTTTGTTAGTTATAAATTGCAGGCCTATATTAAATAAATGCCTAAAAGTAATAGAACATTCTGGAAAACAGCATAGCGTATTTTAATTGAGGCTTATATGAATAAGAATAACATTTTGTCCGTCGCGTCGTATCGTTAAATCGCGTCTCTAACGGCTTAGCTCCAATTATTTCGCTTGAAGTCACTCGAACATTTCCAACCCGTGAAAACTGCTTCACTCCCAATAAAATATAATAAGACATTTTCTTTGACGATTTGCATGGTCTTCCGAAGGATCTTATATATTATACAAAAAGTAAAGTGAATAAATAATATTTAATTTACCTGTAAAATTAGTGATGTCTGTTGAAATGTAAATGATATTTCCAACATACAGTTTTCTTAACATAGTAATAGCAATTATTGAAAACGAATATGAAACGAAAGAAACTGCTGCTAGCATTAAAGGTACATTGCCAAATTTTCAAATTTGTTTATATTTCTATTCATTAATTTATTATTATTATTATATCCATGTAGTTTAAATTTTTTATTACCTTTTTTATTAGTCTAGTTATTCAAAGGGGGAACGCTGCCAGTATCTTCGGAACCTTGCCTAAAGGGACTCCTTTTAATAATAAATTTTAATTATTAAATTTTAAGGTTAGTTATTAGGTATATTAAAATTGACTACAATTATATTTTTAACTTATTCAGTTATTAAATATAGATACTATATAAGCTTTTAATTATAAAAGTTTTAATCATATATGAAAATCAAAAGTCTTGTTCAAACGTTTAATATCTGACTAACTAAATCTACTTTGATAAAGAGCACAGTTTTGATTGTAAGTTTGCAATAAATAGGCTCCGAAACTACTGGACGCATTTGAATAATTCCCTAACCATTTGAATCGTTATAATAAAAATTTATTATTACGATACGATTCACAACGGGAAGAGAGGCCCTTTACTCTCTGAGACCTTCTCGTAAAGGCCAACCTACGTCCAGATTGGGATTTCATAAACCAGGACCATTGACCTCCTCAATAAAATATATAACAAATTACCGGAAAGTTTGAAGAGCGAGGCTTGAGGTTTACCAAATCTTTAAAGAAATTATTATATAATAAAATGTTATTACACTGTTATAGAGTATCTGACTGATAGACTTTACTTTCTTTAAAAAATTAAGTTTATTAAAATTATTAAGTACATTTTCTTTTTCGCAATGTGAAGCCAAAGAAAGTATACCAAATAATATCTTGTAAGAATAGAATAGTGGAGCATATTACCATTTATTATTAATATTACTGTGCCTAGCCAAGGTGTTTATTGTAATAAATAATAACGTGTCACGCGTAAAATATTAAACATAAAGAAGGCAATAAAGATTTCAGTTTGAGTTTGAGAATCCAGCATTATCTGATGAATATAGGCTGTAGAAGGTTTTAAAACAGAATACATATGAAAACTAAAAATGTTATTCATAAAATCCTATATCGCGCTGAAACTTTTGACAATAGAGCAATGTGATGTATTAAAATTTTATAGAAGACATCACTCTCTACGTAAAAGCCCTTAAACATTAATAAAGATTAAAAAGTGTGGAGAGTTTCTTGCCAGTTCTCGCCAGCCTTTGATTTGGGAATTGCGCTCGTACTACAATAGCGTTTTTGTTTGCAAATTCGATGTAATAGCGCTGAGCCATTAATCTCTAATCATCGCTGTTTCACTGAGCTGTGTTGGTCTGCCTTCAGCGTGCGACTCTCATCCTTGAGGTCATGGAATCGATCCGCTGCCGTGCACCAATGGATAGTGATAAAACTAAGCCGGCATGTGTCAGGCACAGGTGGGTGATCACTTACACGTAAATTAAATTGACAAATGATCATGAAACAAATACAGAACTCTGAAACCCAGAATTGAAATTCGTCACTGATTTATGTATTTTTTAAATCGCAAAAATAAAGTTTTCGTTGCACGCGTTCCCAATATTGCGACATCTTTGTAAATGTCCTTTGTTAAAAATACATGGTTATCTGAATAAATATTGTTTTGATTTGTGTCAATACAGATGTAAGAGTATATTATTCATATTATTCCCTGCGCGAAACAATAACAAAATAGTGACGTACTCAGACACTTCATGTACATAACTTTCCTCGCGAGGCCACTTATAGTTTATATTATTTGCAATTGTGTATGTTTATGTCGGGTCCAAGGGTCGCTTAAACCCTCATTTGCCTGATTTTTATAGGCACGTGTGGGATTTGTGGGGTTAATTGGCTTAAAAGACTTATAAAAAATTCCAAGATGGATTATAATTGTTTTTCTAAGTTTGAGTAGCTTAAAAAAGTCTTAAAACAGAAATTGTATTTTTATTTATATAATTCATAGATTTGTTAAAACGTTTTGAATTTTATTTATTAGTAAAAGCAATATTTAATTTCTTTAATCAAAGTCGGTAATTAAAAGTGAAACGGAAGCTAGAATAATTAGACTAATTTAAAAAAAGGAAATATGATAAAAGTAGAGTTCCTACTACAACATGGGCAGGCTACTTATGGCCCATGTTGCCTTAGACATAATTATTAAAGGCTTTAAGAAATATTATGAACTATGCTCAATAAGATAACAATACAAAACTGACATTTATAACCGAACCTTTCAAAATATCATTTCTATATTCCTTAGCGAATTGCATAATGGCGGCGAAATGTCAAAAATAAGGTCAGGATGAATGTCAAAATGGCGTCGGTGCAAATCCGGGCACGGTTGGCTGACCACCCCAGTTATGAATAGGGAAATTTTATTAGTACCTCGCCAATTTCGTTGTTCTTGAAGCATTTGATGAATGCATAACCTTTAAAAGTACCTCGTTCTTTGTTAACAATGTACTTACATAAACGCGAGACATGTTTAATTATTAGATTTGTATACTAAGGGCCTGTTTCACAATGTCCGGATAGGTTCCAAATAAGCTATTTATTAGTTATTGGTAGGATAAACAGTATTTTTGCGTTTCACGACTGTCAGATAGCGCTATACGTCATGAAATGCGAAGTATCTTATTCGGAACTTTTATCTTTCGTTCAGAAACGCTCAGTTTTGGAAGTACCTACGCACTTCTAGGTATTTTTTATTCCATTAGACGTCCGATGATAAAACTCAGCTGCAGTTATTTGACCAAACAATTCCTCTGAATCCTCTCCATGCTAAATCGGGTAGAAGATGCAGACTGATCACAAATCCCTGGGCAACAAACGTCAACCTATATGACGTTTTGTCTGGAACTATCTAGTTGTAAAATTAAAAATTTAGATTACACTTTGGTCCACACCAAAACGTATCTCAAGACAATATGCACATTGCACACACAATTACCACAGTTGAAATTGTAAATTGTGATTACATTTCTTTTGTATTGCACCGCTATTCCGTGGAATTAGCTTTTTAGTTTTAAGTTTGATTTATTAATATATTTTTTTGTATTACATATTTTAAATTAAGGTTGATATATAAAATACATTAAATCTTATAAAAAAAATCCTTTTACAACCCATTCTTTGAAGATTCAATGATCATTTGAAGATCGTTGTTAACGATAAGGCATCACTCATAATTGTTATGTAACGTACTTTTGTTTTTGTATAAATGTAATGAAGTATGATTAAATAAATAAAATATGAAAGAAAAAAATTATACTCTGGCTAGTTTAGAAAATAGACTATAATTTGATTCTCGTGTTACCGACCAATAAATAACTGCGAACGTAGGTAGGTCTTCTTTATTTATTTATTTGCGTATCAGTATTTCTTCAGCTTTTTAGTAATACCCAAACAATTACATTTTACAAAAAAGCCAAACAATTATTATAGCCATATAGATTATACATTCAAACATAAACATGAAACACTATTAACAATTATTACCTACTTATACAAAATATATAATAAAAAGTAAGATGCATTAATCATTATTATATATGTAAAAGAAAAGAAGTATAATAAAGCCAATGTTAGACATAAAAGATACCAAAGTTTTTTTAGTTATTTATAAGTATTTTTTAATAACATTTAATATCTATAATCTATTTGCCGGTAATTTGTCCTATAATCTATATGCATAGATGACTGAGTATAGTAAATAGATTGTATTAGACCGAGGAATTTGAAACATTTGGGTTTGGCTTGTATTGTATGGAGAAGGGGTGTGAAATAGTAAAAGCGACAGTCAACCAAATCTTTGCAAATTGCGTGTATAAACAACAATATTTAAAGAACCTATATCCTTTCAAATATTTTATACTTTAATTAAGTAGACTTGTAAGTCACGGGATACTTTAACTATAAAAAAAGTGACAAAAATATAACCTTTTTATGCGACACTTATTTTCGAAGGTACTTTATGTTCGATAAAAATACAAAACGAATGCCTACTATTGCGCGCCCTTTGCGCGGCCATCTTGCGTGAAAATGGCGGGTTTTATAGATCGTAAAGCGCGCCAAAATTAACAAAAGGCTTGGCAGCTGACGAGTTTTAAATATAAAGTTATGATGAAAATCGGCCGACGATCGGCTGCGATGCTATCGGAAAGTGAGACGGTATAAATAGCTTTTGCGTACATTATAATATTGAGTGCTGGAATATTTTCACGTAGTTTCATTCAAATGATAGAAAGCTTGATGTTATCTATAGCTCATTTACGCGCTTAATACCTGAAGTAGGAAATTGTGTTTTTATTTAACTGGCTATATAAGTATATGTTTTATATAGTTTTTTTTTGCCGGTCTTTTAAATTTTGGTACAATTCAATTCAATAATCATGTATTTCATTTTTTCATGTAGGTAACAACTAACATATTGTACACTTATGAGCGTTAAAAAAGATATTTAGATTAAATGCGTCTAATTTTACATTTACTGCCAGTTCTCAAATTAAGTCCAACTTCAAACACGTAATGTTTCGAGATCTTGGACAACTCCATTGCTCCCACCAACGCAGCCTCAGTCCAACGGGTTTTCTCATCCCACCGAGTTGTGAGTTCAGAACCTTTGCGGTTCTGTCATCCGCCATTCGGTGCACATGTCCCAATCGCTTGCGTCTGTTGCACTCATAATTATTATATACGTTTGAAATACCTACTTACAATAATTGTAAAAAAAATGCTATGAAAGTATTTAGGAATGAAGTTAGTAATCCCTAACCTTTTAAACAAACATATAAATCAATATTAACTCATAAAATATAACATTACTAATAAAACTAAATAGTTTAAAACCTAGTTTCTAGTCAGTATTGGGTTAGTCGCTTCAGCGTGCGACTCTCTTCTCTTCTCTCAGGTGCAGGCGTACTGCCTGTACACCAACAGACTTTCTTTCTGTGTGCGCATTCGCTCGAACTGTGAAGGAAAACATCGTGAGGAAACCGGCTTGCCTAAGATGCCAAGTCGGCGGTATGTGTCAGGCACAGGAGGCTGATCACCTACTTGCCTATTAGGTTGACAAAAGATCATGAAACAGACACAGATATCTGACACCCAGACAGAAACAAAAATATAAAGTTTTATAGCTTAATTAAAGAGGAGAAGTTGATGTTATATTTCTTTGGTAAATATATTTAGTGTAGCACAAAGACCAACTTATTAAAATAATATCTTGATAAAGCTAAAATCGATTGGATTAAGCTCCCTTTGTCAAAGATGGGTTGAACGGATCAGTTGATTTTAATCCCGGGGGAACTACCGAAACTAGCCTTTGTGAATAGTCCACCCGAATTTTCAGTTTCTGTATTAACTAAAGATTAAAATGCACTGCTTTTTCATTCTATGCAGTTATCTAGTATCTCCAATCAGTAGAACTTTACATAAAACTTTACGTATCGTGTTTATTATTGAAATATAATATGAAACTATACAATGACGAAAAGAAACAAATTTTAACCTAAAGACAATAAAATAATAAATGCCATCTTTCTAATGCTAACAAACACGTATGAGAATATTTCATATTTGGATGGTGAGACAATAATGTATTTATTTATATATAAAAACCACGAGTTTTATACATACACAAAAACGTGTTCCCTGCTAATTTTGAAGTGGGTTAAACTTTTTTGACGAAGACCCAGGTCCCTGGGGGTGGGCCTCCACAGTCCAAAGATCCGTCCCATATTACATTCGTTCGTATGAGCAAGTTATTATAATCGCAAAACGCTAGTCGACAATTTATGCTCTTTAGTGCAAAAGTATAAAACATAATAATGTAATAAATTGGATTTGAATTAATATTTTATATTTAAAAACTTTTCAATTCTGCGAAGTTTTTAATTATTGTCTTTAGGCAGCCTTTTGTTACAGATTTCGTTCCAAGTATTCTGAGTACATGATAAATTAAATAAACACCACTTCCATCTACCACTTGTGGTCACATCAGACTGATGCGGACATTTGAGACATTGCATAATGCTTAACAGTATTAATAAATATTTTTAGACTGTACTCTTTCGTCGGATGGATTTTTCTTATAGAACAGGGTCATCTGATGTCAAATGATACATAAACATTCTCAAAAGACTCGCAATCGCGTTGCAAGCCTTTTGAGAATTCTTATCAGTGGGCAGCTGGTTCCACAAAATGATAGTGTGCTGTAAAAACTGATTGGTTGTAGCACGGACGACGAGGTGATGCTGGTGGAATTTTGTATTCTGTCTTGAAGCCTGGTGATTAAGATACTTATTTTGTTCCAACATACGGCTTAAACTATTCCCCTTTCTTCAACGATCTAAAATAAAGAAAGGTACCGTAATATGCTAATTCAACAATGTCTACAAAACGCTACCAATTACATAGGATATCGACGCAATAAATCTCAAAGATCTGAAAGCGTGCTAATGGTGTAGGATCCATACAATAGTATCTGTGTGTCGGTCCGCGACCCTGTGACCGGGTCAATGACCTCCCTCGACCCATTGTTACTCGAGATTACTGTGACCATAACGGCTTCGGATAATAAGGATAATTTTTCTTCTTCAAATAACTAAACATACCTACTAAAGATCTTTCCTTGACTTAATGTAGATTGAAGAATGTACGATAATATTTAAATAAAGATATCTGTTTGCACGCTTAATTTATTGCATTTCGTTTTATGATAAAAACGACTAGGAACTTATAATAGTGTTAAGAGCAACAGGCAGTCTTATACAAGCGACCTCTTTCAATCAAATCTTTTTTTTTTTTTTTTTTTTTTTAATAGAACAGGGGGCAAACGGGCAGGAGGCTCACCTGATGTTAAGTGATACCGCCGCCCATGGACACCCTCAATGCCAGGGGCTCGCGAGTGCGTTGCCGGCCTTTTAAGAATTGGTACGCTCTTTTCTTGAAGGACCCTAAGTCGAATTGGTTCGGAAATACTTCAGTTTATTTATCAATATAAATAAACTGAAGTATTTAATAAATGATTTCTCTTAAATACTTTTAAGAGAAATCATTTATTAAATAGCGTTACCAACATAAAATCAAGTTGAAATTTTTTAAATGCATTTATTGCGTTCCTGATAAGACTGCTATTGTTACAAACCACAGTGGTTTTTCCAACCTCGTGATTTAGACTGTATACTGTACTGTACGTAAACATAGGTAAAACTTAATGAAAAACACATATTTTAATATATTTTGCAGGATTCCTCGTAAACACTAACTACTAATACTATATACATAGAGAACTTTATATAAATACTTAGTATGCAGCTGCTGTCAATCGAAGTAACAAGATTAAATGTTTCCAAAGAAACATCCCTTTGTTATAGAAAAGCAACACTTCCTCATATTTATGCAAATAGCAAATTTTATTCAGCAGATAAAGTTATTTTAAGACGATGCGATTATCTCCGTCTTTTGTTTTAATTTATGATTCTTAGAAGTTTCTTGACGACGTTTTACCATTTTCTCGGTTATTTCAGCATTTTAAAGTATTACCCAGAATAATTTGAATATTTTATGTTGAAATCATTTGCATTTACATAATGGTACGTATAAAACTTTTTGTACAAGTGCTAATTCATGATTGAAACTCTTCCAAAACTATTTAACTATAACCTTGAAATTTCATCTCATAACTCTTCGTTTCTTGATTGTAAAAACATTACTTGATCACATCGTATCCCTAACTTTCGTACTAACTGATTTGAAACTGATCTAAAATTTTCGTGATTCATGTGCACTATTTCTTCTTCATGTGTCTTTTTTTATATTGTCCGGTTCACTTTTTCAATATTTTTTTAATTGCTTAATTTTGTTCCATTAATTGTATTGTCTATATTTCCTATGTATTTTTGCACTTTTTGCGCTTGCCCTATCTAATTATTTTTTCACATTGTTTAGGCCAGTGCCTTCATTTCCATTCCATTATGTCAACTGAACAATATTTCTGTATGCAATTAAGTATTAATAAATAAACAAATGATTGTATTGATTGTTTAGTAGCTTCAGGATTTTTAATACTATTAATATAAAGTAATTTGAAACAATACATCACATATATTATAATGAATTTTCAACAGTATTACTGACAATCTAGAATAGATTGTATTCTTCAATAAATAAAATTTACGATGAAAATTTTTTTACTATAAATTATAAAAATATTATACTTTTAACGACAAATGTTACTTTTTACCAGTAATATTTAAAAATACGGTCTTATTCCCAAACGCAAAGCAACGCTTTTTTACCGAAAATATTAAGGTCTAAGCAGCGTTTATAAATTTACATAAGCGAACGAAAGAAAGGAAAAGGAGAAAGTATAATCGATAACCGATATATCTTTGTATTATTAAGTTCAGGAGATCACCCGTAGAACGTTATTCTATTTATTTATTAACATCCCCACATCACATATTTTGTTTATCTACATTAATTGTTACAATCTTCTCTCAAATACAGGAGAATTAAAAAAATAAAAATTTACTTCCAATTTTAGATTTTACTAGTTTTTTTATCCGCAATTAATGAAATGTATGCCCACCCACCACGATGAAAAACATGCTCTATTAATTTGAACGTTTATAGAATCCATTTTAGAGGTGAAATTAAAACAATGCCTGTTTTCGGCACTGTTATTTTGTTTATTTTTTACGCTTAATAGCCCTGTAAATTACTTAGTCATTTCTAAGCGTAACACTCGTTTTTCATTTTAATTGCCTTTTTAAATGTATTTTAATAAGACGTAACGATGATTTAATTGTTATAATACTTTTTGTAAAACAAAAATTTTATGAGAGTTAATGTTAGTCCCAAAATTCTTTAATTTGTGTTTATACAGGGAAATTGTACTTGGAGAAGTAGATCAATCATGATCAATACCACCTGAATGACGAACCTGGTCATCAAAATTACTACAGGTGTAAGCTGCATAGTTTTGATGACATTGATACCTTTGCCTTTTGTTGCCCGAATGGAGTAACTAAACGTGCCGCAGTTGATAGATGATAACCCTGAAGGATAATTACTGTGACTGTATGGTTTACATGGAAACCAGAACTGAAAGCTTAACAACTGATTGGAGGTTCAAGTTCGAGAAGGCCAAGGCCTGATGTAATTGTTAGTGGTAAAACCAGAAACTTAATACCTTTTTCGGCTCACATTTTTGTATCTCATTGACATTTTCGTTAGAGATCTTTCTAGTATGTCAAGTTGTATTTTGACTTAAGTAAAAGGCTTCTTCACAATGTTTGCAAGCACAAAAAGATGCCTTAAGAATCGCAAGTAAAATAACAGTTTTGTTCCTTGTATGAATTTTACTATAATAGTATTTTTAACAACAGATTAGTTTTTCACTGTTAACAATGCAGGTAAATGAGACTAAAATATATTAGAATTTTAACCGCAAAACTAATTAATGTTGACTACGATAAAATATCTTAAAATAAAATTTATTTAATTTGTATTTTAAAAAAGTTAGTCGACATCACAGGAGACCGAAGAGATGGCAGCTACCTCGGAGACAAAATTAAGTCTAGCTATTCAAAGAGCCAAGTATCTTCGGAACCTTGCCTAAAGGGACTCCTTTTAATAATATATTTTAGTTATACTATTTTAATTGTTATTGTTTTTTATAAGGCAAATAAAAGTCACTTATATGTATGTATTATTATATATAATTAATCTAATTACATTTTACATAACAACGGGAGACATTTTACTCACCACGCATTTAAACCGTTAATGTATGTCATTTAATAATTATTTTAAATATTATTCCCAACATTTTCACTTACGTAACACAAGGCGTATAGGGCACGCCACAAAACCACATCGTTTCATTAGAGAAAGGTTGTAATAATTTATCAAATACAAGCAAAACATGAGGTCAAAAGTCTAAAACAAAAATACTTCAGTCTAGAATAAGATCGTGAGATCTAGCAATACCTAGGTTGAACAATTATCGTAATATACTCTGAAATGAGTTCTATTGTGGTATATTAGAGTTGATTTTTGTTTGTTTTACAATGTGGAGGGTTTCCAAAGCAACTGACGCAGAAATGGTCACGTTGTGTCTATGGTTTTTACGCGCACGAATGCGCCTGCGCCGTAAACCGGAATTATTTTAACAAATGTATAGTAGCGTGCTATATAGTTTTCTGATACTGGGATCATTTTAAATGCCGGAACGTCTGTCGGATCAATCATTTAGAGCTACATATAAGTATCGAGTATTGAGGTAGAATCTACAACCCGTATCATTTTGTCGAACACAAATCAACAATTTTTATAACGACTCTTCTCTTCTTCTTTCTTTTTCTTTGGCAAGGTTCCGAAGATGCTAGCAGCTTTCCCCTTTGAATAGTTAGACTAATTCTTTGTCCGAGGTAGCTGCCAGCTCTTTGGTCTCCTGTGAAACTTTAAAAGCCTTACAGCCTTAGGATACCACGGACCAAGGGTCTCGACAACGAATAGGACAAGAATATAAATTTTACCTGTGTAATGTGTATAGAATTTTTAAATTTTAATTATTTTTCATCGATACTGTCGTTTCAACGACACGATATGGTGCAACTATTGATGCTGTATTTGTACGATATTTAGACAATATTTCTAAAATAATCTTTGTATCATACTTTAACTATCATAAGCCTCTCGTAACTGACATGTCTACTGAAATATGCATGCTGTTACATGCTATAATTAAAGATGTCTATTTAATTATGTAGAATTATCTCCTCCGAAACGGCTTTCCCGATTCTCATGAAGTTTTGTCTGCATATTGGGTAGGTCTGAGAATCGGACAACATCTATTTTTCATCCCCTCAAATGTTAAGGGTATTATATATACATAATTTTTTTTTTCAATTTTAGATAAAAAAATAACTTGATTTTTTTTATGATACAGCACTAGTAAATAGATATAACCCTGAATTTTTAACCCGTTGCAATTAACCGCTATTTTTTATTTCATTATTTGAAACTTATGCGGTGAACTCTGAGGTTTATACAGAGAAAAATTCGCAGAACAACCAAAAAGATTTCATTCCGGAAAACCGAACAGTCTGTGGGATACCATAGCAAAATGTTCCATGTTGGTAACAGGTAGGCTCAGTAAAATCTCATTAAGGCTTGAACAGTGCTCAAATCGGTCAACTAGCCCTAGTTTAAATTAAATTGTTGGAAGAACTGTCACTCATATGCATTTGAAAAAAATATATATTGTGGGTTGAAGCCTACTGTATCGATTGATAAAACCAAAAAAGATAAAAGCAATACCAATTTCCCAAAAAAAAATGTACCATCGAACCGTAGATTAGACATAAATTACAAATTCGCTCCAAAACGGTTTATGCGATTTATTTTAATATTACACGTATTATTAGATATAGCATATATTATTATTTTGATAAAAAAAATTTTGTATTAATTCGTTTCCTGGGCATGGAAAGTAATAAAAGGTAAATAAACTCAAGCGCAATGGGCTTCCCTCCGCAATTTCACACCCGCGAGCCCTGCATGCGGCTTGTCTTCAGTCCACCTCAACGCTTTGCGACGGGAGGACTACGCTTGTGTGTCGAAGCCAATAATAATTAAATATTTGCGTATTTTAGTTTTTACCCGCGGATTTTTTTAGAAATGCCAAAATATAAAAAGAAATATCAAGTGAGGCGAGGACATGAACTTCGGAAATTATTGTATGTTATAAGTATATGTATATAAGTACCTACCCAAACAAAACTCAAATTTAGAGTTGTCAAGTTTCAAGTGCAACTTGTACAACCAAGTAAAATAAGTTGCTGAACCTGATACCTGATGGAATCTGAAAGTGGGTACTGGATCTCGAGGATGGTAAGCAGTAGACATACCGTCATTGAGCTCGTTGTAATCAGCTCAGCGAGACGATACTAGAAATGTGACTAAATGAACCTGATGATGGACTCCGAAGGTGGGTACTGGGTCTCGAGGATGGCAAGCAGTAAACATACCGTCATTGAGCTCGTTGTAATCAGATCAGCGAGACGATACTAGAAATGTGACTATATGAACCTGATGATGGACTCCGAAGGTGGGTACAGAGTCTCGAGGATGATAAGCATTAGACATACCATCATTGAGCTCGTTGTAATCAGCTTAGCGAAACGATACTAGAAATGTGACTATATGAACCTGATGATGAACTCCGAAGGTGGGTACTGGATCTCGAGGATGGTAAGCAGTAGACATACCGTCATTGAGCTCATTGTAATCAGCTTAGCGAAAAGATACTAGAAATGTGACTATATGAACCTGATGATGGACTCCGAAGGTGGATACTGAGTCTCGAGGATGGTAAACAGTAGACATACCGTCATTGAGCTCGTTGTAATCAGCTCAGCGAGACGATACAAGAAATTTTACTATATGAACCTGATAATGGTCTCCGAAGGTGGGGACCGGATCTCGAGGATGGTAAGCAGTAGACATGCCGTCATTGAGCTCGTTGTAATCAGCTCAGCGAGACGACTGTTTACCATCCTCGAGACTCAGTATCCACCTTCGGAGTCCATCATCAGGTTCATATAGTCACATTTCTAGTATCGTCTCGCTGAGCTGATTACAACGAGCTCAATGATGGTATGTCTACTGCTTACCATCCTCGAGATCCGGTACCCACCTTCGGAGTCCATTATCAGGTTCATATAACACATTTCTAGTATCGTCTCGCTAAGCTGATTACAACGAGCTCAATGATGGTATGTCTACTGCTTACCATCCTCGAGATCCAGTACCCACCTTCGGAGTCCATTATCAGGTTCATATAACACATTTCTAGTATCGTCTCGCTGAGCTAATTACAACGAGCTCAATGACGGTATGTCTACTGCTAACCATCCTCGAGATTCAGTACCCACCTTCGGAGTCCATTATCAGGTTCATATAGTCACATTTCTCGTATCGTCTCGCTGAGCTGATTACATCGAGCTCAATGATGGTATGTCTACTGCTTACCATCCTCGAGATCCAGTACCCACCTTCGGAGTCCATTATCAGGTTCATATAACACATTTCTAGTATCGTCTCGCTGAGCTAATTACAACGAGCTCAATGACGGTATGTCTACTGCTAACCATCCTCGAGATTCAGTACCCACCTTCGGAGTCCATTATCAGGTTCATATAGTCACATTTCTCGTATCGTCTCGCTGAGCTGATTACAACGAGCTCAATGACGGTATGTCTGCTGCTTACCATCCTCGAGATCCACTACTCACCTTCGGAGTCCATCATTAGGTTCATATAGTCACATTTCTAGTATCGTCTCGCTGAGCTGATTACAACGAGCTCAATGACGGTATGTCTACTGCTTACCATCCTCGAGACCCAGTACCCACATTCGGAGTCCATCATCAGGTTCATATAGTCACATTTCTAGTATCGTTTCGCTGAGCTGATTACAACGAGCTCAATGACGGTATGTCTACTGCTTACCATCCTCGAGATCCAGTACCAACCATCAGAGTCCATCGTCAGCTGATGATGATGACTCGGTTTCGGTATTTTAGCAATACTGACATTAAAAAGTTTTAACCTCAGAACGAATTAAACATGTAAAAAAATCATGTATGTACTAGTTAAATAATTGGCAGCCACCATTTTTTCTAGACCAATATTTATTTATAAATTTTTATATTTTGCTAATAATTGGTTTCGTATTCACGTAGTTTTGTTAGACTATTCACTATTTTGTTAGACTAGATGGCGTTAGTAAATTATTGTTTGTAGTAGAGGTCAAATCCTCAAAGTCATCGGCGTATGTTAGAGTCTTAAGGAGAAACGAATTTCACGGGGGCAGCTAGTTTAACTATATAATGCGGTATAATAAAACTTTCAATGTATTAAATAAAGTTATATCTATAAAAGTGTCGTTTTTCTACAAAAGAAGATAAGACTTTTTTTTTAAAGGTCTTGTTACGCCAAAGTAGTATAACTTCTAACGCGTGTATATAACACACACATGTTTTTTTTATTTAAATTTACGACGATCAACTTAAAATGTGGACGAACTACTCTCTTAATTTATAGAGAAGCATTAAAACTATCCATCTACACAGATGGCCCTCAAGACCTTTAGATCAGACATAAAAATTAACATACGAAAAATAGGTTAACAATATATCTAAGGGAATTTCGCTTTTCCCACCTAGCAATAGAGTTTGCTTTAGCGTGCAATAATTACATCTTTCAAGGCGATTTTTTAATATTTTCTCATAGAAATAGAAACTTTATTTCTTGATACATAGAGTTGGTTTTCAATTGTATGAATATCGAATTAAAAAAGGGATCTTTGTGTAAATCAATCGATCGATACGCAATCTGCGCACGCGCCTGGTACCGATCAATTTCACCTATTTTCAGAATAGATTTAAGGAGTTCAGCGGATTTCAGTGATTTCAATATAATATCGCATATGTAATATTTAGATTTACATTGCAATTGTATATACAAGCTATTTCAGATAACAGAACCGAATTGTTTCCTTACATATAAGAAGCCAGAATAGGAATGTTCTAAAATAATCCAGCTTTTTTTGTGTTGAAGTTACTAAGCTAAACAGTTTTATCTTGCATATTCAATTTTTGGCGAAGGCTTTTAGGGTATTCGTATAACGCGGGCAACGTGGGTTACGGATTAATGAAGTGAAGTACCCACTCATTTCTCTTCTTTAACCCACCCCAATCTGACACATCGTAACGAAACATCACATCAGAGGTGAAGGAAGCTGGAATATGTGGAGATAAATTAAGGATCAGGCTGTTTGTCTACGCTGGATGCTCAAGTCGAGACCTGGATTTGATCTCTTTTCTAAAATATTTATTATAAGAGTCTAGTTAAAATATATAAATAAGATAATTTTACCAAATTATCTTAATTAGATATGTATTTTATTTCTCATATTGCTTTTATTAAAATTAAATCGGTAGTTGATATAAATTTATTGTAACAATTAAATACCAGTATTGGTTAAAGGTTGCACGTGGTGGTATTTCACGAATTTCTAAACTATATTCTATAAATTTAAAATATATTTGAGTATTTAATTTAAATGGCCTTAATTTGATCATTTATATTTTTAAAGGCGTATTCTAAGTTGTATAAAAAATAATAATTGATACAACTTCTTAAATTTCTGGGTGTACAGAAATGCCCGTTTCCTCACGATATGTATTTGCTTTTGTCAAATAGTAAAAAAAACCAGACGCATTAAATGACACTATTTGACCAAAGTTTCGATCAAGGCTCTGATACTAATTTAAAAAATATATATGTATCTATATTTAACAATGAGTAGTTATTGTGTAACCATTGAAATATTACAAATCAATAAACTTTTCTTAGAATTGCAAGACGTTGCCAAGACAAAACACAACCTTGAAATTGACCTTGGCCTAAGGGTCGATTCCACCGCCATAACTTGGTCCTCCCTAACCGACAAGTGCAGATGAATTTCTACAGCTTCCCAATTTCTCCTTCAACTTGTGGAGGTCACATTATTCTGGACATGTTTCCCTTCGTCTCCTGAAGGGTGACGGAATCGCATTTTCCTCCTAGTAGTGAAATGAAAATTAATGGTTTCGGTACTAAATTTGTTACAAAAGTAATGTATCTGTGTAATATTGTCCGATTTTTAGGATTAATATATTTTGTAAGTATGATAAAGATATAAGATATTTAATAGGAAAGAGATTGATAAAATAAATAATATATAATTAAGAGTAACTAAGGTATCGCAATAAAATAAATCTTGAAACGTGAAAATTGGCATATGGCAAGAGCTTCTGTTACTCTAGAAGAAAGAGGTGCCCAAGGTACCATACCAAGGTATAAACGCAAAAGATCATGGCAATTTAGTGGATAAACCAGATTAAGGAAAGGATAGAAATGGCAATTTTGGAGGAGGCTTTGTTAAAAAAGGACACACAGATATCTAAAAGGAATGAGACGATATAAATATAAATGTGTTTAAATGTTTCATTAATAGAAGCCTTTTTCTTTAAGACAGGTTTGCTTGAAATAATAATTTAATAATCTTTAAAAGTACCGAAATACTTCTATAAATGCAACTAAAAAATGGTGTGAGATACGAAAACCATCAATACAAAATTTTATACAATTTTAAATTTCGCAATACCCATTTTTCCTCTGAATTTATGAATCAATATAAAGTTATTGTATGCACATAATCATGATAAACCCTTTATTTAAATTACAAATAATGACGCAAAACAGGAAAAATAATACGAAAACATCAAAGGATGTAAACAGGCGGGGTAAAATGCAGTTTTTTTCCAGACTACCCAGACGTAAACACTATATATACATATATGCGAGTATCACCTTGAAACTGTTTGTTTCAATTACAACTAAATGTATGTGATTTCGAAAAATTTAAAGTATCTTCGAGAATATGTATGTTTATTTTTTAATTCAATCTAAATAGCACGACATATATTATATAGAATACATAAACATAGATATACATTATATACCCCTAGCAACCCTTTGGAATAAAACTGGAAAGGGTCGCAAGGATCGTATGAATTTCATTTCTTCGGCCTCTCTCATTTGATATCTTTGTAACCTTCGGGGCCATATTGTGCAAATGTACTGTAATAAAAATATATCTTAAAAGATCTCGTAGGAAAATTCTAGAATAGTCGCAAGTTTAAGGGCACATTTTTTGCTAAATTAAATTTAATTTAATGCCATTTTTTTGAATTAGCGAATTTTATAATCAGCTTTCAGTAGAGGTCTTCCACATACCATACACTGATAAGAGGGGTGTCCATAGTCAGAGGTAGCTGCTTATATAGGCCGTCCCGTAGGCCTTATTTGCCTTCTCATTGTAAAAAAAATCAAGAGATTCTAATGATAGATATTTTAATATTAAATATCCTTAGTATGTGTTCATAAAGTTAAGGTAAAATACTGTAGTCGTTAATGAATAAAACTTGTGAATAAAAGTTACATTTAGTAATATATATATTTATTATATATATATAACATAAATACATATTGTTTTTATAACATGTATTCAAGTTCAATACATTTTGTATCATGTATTGAACTAGGAGCATTTTATAAATAGAATCAAATTATGAAATGCTAATATAAGACATTCAAATGATAATAATTAATATGAGCTTTTCCACAAACTCAACATTAAAATTATGTAGTCGTTAATAAATAAAATCAACTGGTAATTAATATTTACCTTAAGTGTAATGTATTTATTTTCCATTGATAACACTGACAACCTTATTTCCTTATGTGGTTGATATTTAGTGAACCAGCACTGAAGAAAATGCTGTGTACAGATGAAATCGGATTTCAGGTTTTCAAATGTTATTTAGTGTGATCGATCTGTTTTCTGTTTCTGTACCAACATGTTTCTGTATCAAAATAAAAAAATAATGTTTTATTAAACATGCTGCATTTTTTTATTCAATCTTTCATATTATTAATATGTATTGTTAACGTTAATACAGTAGATTTTTTTTGTAAATAAAATCAAATTATGAAATGCTAGTATAACATCGGAACATTCAAATGATCTGAGTTTTCCCACAGAATTTTTAACTCGTGTAAGTGAAAAGCTACGAATTGATTAGAGGTTTTACTGGAATTCCCTCATGTGAGGTTCGCTCACAAAAGTCAATTTCAAGTTAGAACGAAACGAGATCCCAAAGGATGGACTCAAATCGCGTTGGAAAAGAAAAATTATATGCAAGAATCTAAGGGATTTTTCTTATATCATGCGCATGTACACAGAAGATAGGCTAGCATTTTAATGGAAACTTCACGTCATGAAGCTCAAGGGGCTGGTGCTGGAGCCTCCAAAAACCTTAAACTTTGATTAACGATTATGTCTTTTGTTGTTGTATGTCATATGTGTTGCCTGATACAGATCTATCAAAGCGATAATGCCGGCAGTATTTATGAAATATATTGAAAATTACTGCCGATTCCTTGAAATGTGGAGTGTATATCAATTTAGCGTCCGAAGTTAAATTTCTGTGTCAGCACCAGATTTTCCCTGATATTCTCAAATGAGAGTGCGTTCCATAAATAAAAATCTAGCCTATAGAATAATTATGGCTAATAAGTAATATTATGTTGACTGTCTTATCTACAATACAAGTGTGGAGCTTAAACTAATGTAATTATTAATTATAAAGTTCATTAACAGTCTTAGGGTCTGTTTCACAATGTATGGATAAAGTACCAAATAGCTATGCAACAGAGCTATGAATTTCGAGTCTACTTACGGAAATTGAGCCCACCTACCTAATACCTAATACCTAGCTATGCAACATATAAATTATTCAGAAGATAAAAGTTCCGAATAAGATACTTCGCGTTTCATGACAAATAGCGCTATCTGACAGTCGTGAAACGCAACAATAGTGTTTATTTAGACTTATGCGGACATTGTGAAACAGACCCTTAGGGCCAGTTTTTTGATCCGTAGTAAAAAGTGGTATGACCATTTGTTACTTTAGTGTTCTTTTATGCTTTGACACTATATTCGTGTGTCCGAGATGCCGCAGTGCACTAACATTCACTACACTAGGTTTTTTAACTGAAAAGGATTAGTTCTCTTTAGGCGTCTTTTTTTCTGTGGTATTAAGAAAGCTGACCAGCATTAATAATTTTTCTTCACACAAAAGTGTGTCAGCCTTTTGTGACACTTTTTGTGTAAAATGCCTTTTTTCTTCAAATTTTCCTTAACCTGCTACGCACGTAGTAACCACTGTATACTGCCATTAAAGCTAATAGTACAAATACAAAGTTACAGGCAAGAAAATTTTAAATCACCCATAGATTCAATCAAACATCGCTTTGACGTCAAAGACATTAATTTATGCGAAAATCTTGAACTTACTATTTTTGAGATAAGAAAGCTCAAAGCTCAAACAAAAAGTTCATTAAAAACAGCTTGCGTGGTTTTCTGGAGTAGACTAGGCTAGACTAATTAAAATCTGGATCGGCTACATTCAACCGTAAAACAAGTGATTTAAAGTTAATATTCCCCCGCCCTTTCATGTAATACAAAGCCTACTATTCTGTACGGGGAAATACACAAGTGTGTAATTTTTGCCACGAACTTATATAAAATGTGGGGGTGTAAATTTCTTCTCTCATTAAGTGATTTAAACAACTCATAATGGAGGTATTCGTACAACCTTATAAAGATCGACAACGTTAAAAAAATAGATAATAATTACAATTTTTAAATTTAAATTTTAACCTAAACCTTATACGATCATAATGTACAAATAAATGGATAAATTGCTTCTAGGCATTTGTATAGCAATGTGTAATGTGTGTGTATATATGTGTGTTCAAAGGTGATCTTAAAAATATAATATATTAAACGTGTCAAATATAAGTCTTTCCTCCAACGTCCATTTTGTTCCCGTTGAGGTGCCTTGCCGTGGAGTTAAGGTTGATAGTACCGGTGACCACAGACCTGGTGCTTTTTTCGCTCAGCGAATAAGTATCGCAATACAGCAGCAAGAAATGCTGCCAGCTTTAACCTCGCTGGCCACAAAGACCAAACTTTTTATACTTGATTTAATTTTAATACATGTAATAAAAATAACCTACATAGGTAGGTTAGAGGCTAGAGAAGTTGTAAATAATATATAATTGATTGTCATGATTACTATATTTTTTATATTATTATTACGTAATAAAAAGTTGAATATGATTTTCCGCAGTGTAGTCGTCAATTCATAATTTAAGTCAACATGACACTATAATTTCAAATGACAGCTGTAGGTTTCAACTTCAAAAAAAATAATACAAATTCCTTTTTATTCTATGCCATGTATTATTTAAAAAAGTTTTTGTTCGAAAATTGACAATTACACTGACTTCAAATGAACTCGTCATAATCGAAGGGAATTTCCGTGCATCCATCAAGCGAAGGAAATATTTTCCAAATGACTTCCTTCCGAGCACTAAGCCCGAATGACGAGGCGCTTCTATTTCAAATTAGAAAGAAAACTCTTATAACTTATCATATCATTCTCACTCACACGCCCACACACTAATCATACACTCACGCACGTTGTAAACAGTTAAAAATTAAAATATATAAAATAAAATATCTAATAAAGAAATTTATTATTAAGTTTGTAATGGAGGAGCTGGGAACCCTGACACCGAGATTTTTTTACTTTAAAGGGTTTCCACAACTTACAATTTGTAATACATACGCTATATATAAAATACGCTAGCAAAGCAATTAAGTTTATACACTTAGAATGAATAAACACATTTTTTATAATATATTATATCATCCAATATTGAGATAACGATAGCGTATTAGGATTCTTAGTACAAAAATTTGCTTTGCAAGCGTATTTTTATCAAAGCATAGAAATCCCTTTCTTATGAGGTCATATAAACATTTTTATTCCAGTAATTGTATCAGGTCATGCAGTGATATTTCTATATTTAGTTTAAAAATTGAAATCAGTGCCGTATGTTAATTTATAGTAAAAAAAACAGCTTTTTATTCCTTACAGAATTAAAGTAAAATTAATCCTTTTATCAATTTTACAAAGAAAAAAAAGTTGTTTATCTGTACTTAATAATATCTATTTTAAAAAAGTTTGCAAGAGCCTCTCTGCTGGTGAAGGCTTCCTCTAACGGTACCTCTGTCATGGGCAAGCTGCATCCAGCTCGAACGATGTCTGGGCAGTTTTCCTCTAAATTAATTCCCAATATCGCTTCCCGGTTCGCCCTTATGATCCATCGCTCATCTGAGTTTTGCTAAAATGCCCTGCCCATCTCCATTTAAGTTTCGGCTTAGGTATTATATTTATAATTCAACATCTACAGAGGTTTTGTGGATTTTATGCTTTGTGAATAAAATCGCAACTATGCCGGAATGTTATAAGTAACTTAACGTTTTCCATACCATCAAAAAAAAATCATCCATACCATTTTATTGCTTAAACTATAAAGTATTTAACATTATCAATTCCATCGTCTGTATTGTATATAAAGTTAAATAGGAATCTCAAATATAAAACAATATGTGCTGTATGATTTAATTATTTAAAAAATGTTACATTACTGATTATGTTATTAGTAAAACAAAATCCATAAATTATAACACATATAAGTCAGTCTGTATGTATGTCTGTCTGTCAATCTGTATGTATGTCTGTATGTCAGTCTGTATGTATTCTGTCAATATGTATGTATGTCAGTCTGTATGTCAGTCTTCCCTATAAGGAAGACAAAATACATATGTCGTATTTATAATGTACTATCAAATAAACCCATGAATTTTATGATTGTAAGAATAAAATATTCGGTTTAATTCGTAAAAAGAAAATTCGTGTTCATTACAAAAAAACCGCAAACACTCCACTCAAGTGGCTCGCCTAAACTGTCAGCGTGGACGGGATAGCGTTATACGAACGACCGTTAGTTGGAAAGAGACAGGGCGATCGTTATCGGGACATCACTCAGGCAGGCTTGACCCCAGGGTGTTCCTAAAATCGATTCGGCTTAAATAGAATAGGAATTTTTGTATCACGTTTGTAGACTTTTTATAACTAAAAAGGAATTTTAAATTTGTCATAATATTTAGTTGTTAACATTGGACTTATAATCGTCTAATGTTCGTTTTGCAGGGTTTAAATCGCAGGTTTGGGCCTAGAATGTACCATGGTCCTATGAAGATATATATATTTATTAACATAGACATATCATTTATTATCACAAATAAGTATGTAGATTTCCATACAAAAGATATTTTTCCTTTACAATTCCAGATAATAACTAAAATATTTACATACATATTTATTTTATAAATAATTCTAATATAATAACTAATGTGTATGGCTAAGAAGAAGAATTTGACATCACAAATTTAACACACATACACATCAATTATACATATTAATAGAACATAAGTAATCTATCAAAGGTGAAAATTAAAACAAGCAAACACAATAAAAAATTAAAAACTTAAACATAATTAAGAGCATGATAATAAAGGTTCAGGTTACTTGGCAGACTGTTGTAAAACATTTTAATATTTTCATCGATGTTAGTAATCAATTTGTAAGAGTTAGAGAGAGAAAGATAGCCCATTCATAGTAGCAGATTAATAGCTTGGTGGAATTACCTTTGCCTCGTGCCTCACTTTGCCCTTGATGATCTTATTCAATACAAGTCTGGGGTTTGTAGGACTCCTATATATTTTTTATTGAATATAACCCATGAACAGTGGACAGTCGATGGTCAACCTGTGCGTCTTCACGTTCAGCACACAAATTACGTCCCTTTTAAATATTTCGTAGAATATTTTAGAATTCTTGTCCTCTTTTAACGCATCAATGCCAAATGACATAGATGGCAGGAATGGCTTCCTGCGTTCTACATGCTGACAAATAGTGAAAATTTTAAATTTTTTATTAAATAATAACGAATTTAAAAAAAACATGATGGTATTAACAAAATAAATACAGACATTAAAACTATCTAACTGAAATTAAATATATTACTAGCAGACTCGGCCAAGCGTTGCTGTGGTTAAGATTTTTTTTATTACATAATAGTAAACTATTCAAGGGAAACGGCAGGAGTACTTATGTGAAAGGTAGCTATCTTATCTCTTAAGTTGAACCAGACTGCTCACGGTGTGCAAATTTGATTATTTTAAAAATTGGTTCTGTTATGTACTGTTTGTATGTAATGTAATTTTTCGCAGCCAGGCGTTAATTGGCTTGAAAACGCTATCTTGGCGTTAATCGTTACAATCCGAGTGAAGCCGTATAATACGATTTAAGTCTTAAGGAATACTTTGGAACGAACGAACTGGATACTATCCCACATCATAAGTTGTAGAAACAAAGAATTGATGTAACAGATGATTAACAAGGCATAGGGATTAGGGAACAGCCGAGAAGATGGAAAACAAATCTTTTTTGAATGAATATCGTAGAACAGTGTTTGTATTTTGATTACTATTATTATAACTTATTACTAAATAGATACTTACACCATTTACTTATTACTATTACTATATAGATTCTGAATTTCAATTTTCATTGTGTATTGAATTTACTTACTGTGTTTCATTAACATCTACTTTACAAAACTAAAATAAATTTGAAACAGTAAAAACGTATATAATTATATTTTTTATTAATTTCTACTAGTAGTATAATTCAAATATCATTTATTCATGTAGGTAACATAATGTACACTTATGAACGTCGAAAAGAAATATACAATAAATGCTTCTAATTTTACATTTACTGCCAGTTCTCAAAGCAAGGGAAGAGAAGAACTGGCAATACACTCTCCGCCACGCTTTTTAATCGCCAAGTTTTTTTACACAATGTTTGTAAGGAGCTGCAACCATTACACCATGTTCCATATGACATCTTGAGTAATAAAGAATAATAAAATGTAGATATGTAGCTTATGTGAAACGTTGGTACTTTTAACACAGCGCCATCTGTTAGAATTGTATCAAATAATAAATAAGTATTTGCAATAAAATAATATTGCGGGTAGGTATAAATTGAGATGTAAGCTATCCCATCTTTGAAGTTAGTTCAAACGGTGTGCAAATTTGATTGATATCAGTTCGTTAGGTGTCCATTGCAGACAACGTGATTTAAATATATATTAAGATTGCATATAAAACAATTTATAGTAAAAATTATAGGGTAGCATTTGACAGCTTGCACGGCAGACGGCATTAATCGTTTTTATTTTTCATTAATAACAATTCCCTTACAATAGAAAATTATTTAACAAAAGGTTTAATCGAAAATCCACGAAAATTAATTAGTTTATCCACAGCTTGATTAGAAGCCAAAGTAAAAACTAAACAATAGCAAAATTGATTGAATGAAGGAAATATTTTCTTAAAATTTTAACAGGCGATTCTAGTTCATATCATAAAGCGATTGGAGTTACTTTTGTATGAAGATAAAATTAATTTACTACGGAAACAATACAAACGTCTATCTGTATGTTCATTAGGCAAGCAATCACAAGTTGAAAACAACTTTGACGAATTATTTGTTGGAATCGTCGGGTGTCTTGATTAGTATACATCGATTGTAGGGTGTATATCGAACAGAAAACAACGTCTAAGGGATAAAAAAATGCGTGCGTACAAAGTACAAATGTCTGAAGTGAAACTTCTTTGTAAATTAATTATTATTAATGTAAAGGCCCCAATAGATGATTATGTACCAGTATATGATCACCTTATCTATATTCACACTGTATACGTTCTATTGATAGTATATATGTATAAATAAAAAGTCTGCGTTCACTGCACAAGACGTTTAAAGTTCTAAGATGTAACTACTAAACGAATACATCAACCAATAGCGTCTATTTTTTCTCGATCTCCCTTTGAGAGCCGATACCGATTGATAGAGAGTATCGCATCGGTTTCATCGGTTTCTCCCATTTCTTCGACAAAAAGCGCTGCACATCTTCGTGACGTATTATCCTTAAATAATCATGCGTCTAAAGAAATTTCACTTCAAAAATTAAGAAAGCCGATTTTATCCTCCCCCCACTCCGCTTCCCCTTGTCAGCAAACGTAAACAAAGATCTCATAAATAGTACATGTAGGCTCCCTCGATAATGCATTTTGTTTTCAAGTATATTTTACATACACATTGTATGTAAAATATGTAAATAGGTAAATCTTTACTGTTGACATAATCACCAAATAAGAAATTCAAAACCTATATACCCTATAGTGCTTAAGTAATACTTGAACGGCCCCGAAGACTGTACTCTATTTTGTTTTGTAATTCATGAACCTTAAGCTTTTTATTTATAATTTTTTGAACAGTGTTTTTTGTTATTTTAATTTTGTTTTTAGTTTGTGCACTTTTTGATTGTTACTCAATAGGGTTGCGAAGAATCTCGTGCGTTGTATCTCTAATAATTTGTGTTACTTTTTTATTGTTTACGTAAAAAATTGTATGAAATAAAAAATACTCAGTTTTGTCGATACGGACCGATGCTTTCCTACAGCTTAATATGAAGCTACATCTACAGTTAACTTAACATCAGGTTTGCCCCCTGTTCTTTAAAAAAAATCTTAATACAGCTATATTATATGTAAGTAAATCAAATTCGTATTCACCCTACACTAGTTCGTGTACTAGTAATTGAATACACGCGACATAGCACTCCTTACGACTGCCGAGTTCAATTAACTATGATTGTCACTTGGGTATTTTTCATTTTGATCCTTGATCGTGAAGCCATTTGTATGGCTTTTGTTACTATTTTTGCTTAACATGCAATGTAAAGAAATTTTCCGTAGATTAAATAGGCGTTTTGAAACTCGAAATTGTGTCAGTTTTTATTTTCTATTAAATTGCGAATCATATACTTGTATATATTATAACTATGTAAAAATTTTACAAGATTTAACAACGTACGATCCGAGATCTCTAGCCGGTGTTACGTTCTGATACAAATTGCTAAATGGTAAAATACAGATCAATAACCTCTTACAATTGGCGATTCATTCCCAAGGTTTAAAATCAGCAGGATGTTCCAAATTCTGTCTGAAAAACCCAACGAGTTCAGGCCTCTCATTCGAATTCTTCGCAATTATAACGGATTAAACAGTACTGCGGAAATATTCGGTTGGTGGCTGATCAATATTAAAGGAAGCGTTGCGCTTATCTCATAACTAATACCGTGTTGCTGGATTTTTTATTGCTTAACTAGAGAAAAAATACTAGTATTTTTATGGTATTTAAATTATTTATTTATTATAACATTTATATTTACCAAAATGTCATATATTTTCGAAGAAACAGGTTGTAACATACTGTAAATATAGTATTATGTATGATGTCCTGAACTTCAATATGAATCAATAAATAAAACAATTTTTTTTAAACTATCTGGTTCTACAATATTCTTTATTGTTTACTTATTACCAAATTACTTTTTTCTCATATACGCTTCTTATATACAAGTATGAAAGCCCGTTAATAATAATTAATTTAATTATTGCTACGCCGTAGTAGACATTAAAGCAAAGGCTACGACGTTACATTACAATAACGATTACTTCAACGACCTTTGATGTGAAATATATGTAATAATTAGAGTACTGACAAAAATTATAATAGGTCCATTGTGTTATAATTGAAAGTCCTCTTTCGCAATCTAAAAGTTTCTATATATAACAAAAAAGCATGATAATAAAACTCCATAAGACAAATTTTTAATCCGAATTTAAGATGTTCTACTCTGTTCCATTCAATTCTACTGGAGCCCCGTCGGAGGCCGGTCGGAGTGTACTCCACCATCTGTCACTAATTCCGCAAATGATTTCTTGTAACTGTTTCTTTGTACTGAATATATTTGATTAAATAAATATTTTTCATAGATTATAATTGTATGGCACTTATGCTGTAAATAAGGAAGAAAATCAAAGTGCTTTATTTAGATTATGTCAACCGTCAAGTACTTCACAAATCAGCGCGCGGCTAAGTTGACAGCTGACATATCTCAAGCACTTTTGGCGGGAACGTAACTCAGCCAATCAGAGGTGACGAATGATCTGTCATCGTCTATATTCGGGAGCGTTTTGATGCTACTATTACCGCGGGATAAAGTTTAAAATGTATTCGTATGTAAAAATAGTTTTGTACCGGTGTTTAATTACTGCTAATGAGTATCATGTTGGGAGCTTACTTTTTTGTCAAAGCGCCGAGTGATGGATGCTTGGGGGCGTTCGAAGCTTGTTTTGGTCGTATTTAGGTTATTTTGAGGGGAAAACAGTTCGTTTTATTCTAATTAGGTGATTTAGGATTTTTTTCTTAATATTATCTACTCATAATAACATAAATTATAGCATATTCAGGTCATAGCCTGAATAGTATTCCAATATATAGTCACGATTTTAATTCGACACTAACTTGGAGAATTGAAACATAGTAAAAACTACTTATTTTTGTTTAATAAAAACGTCGAACCGAACGGGGACTTCCCCATAATAGCCTCACAAATTCCCAATCCGCCCATGGCTGCAGACGTGGCCAGGTGGACCACAAAGTTGGAGAATCAGGACTATGAAGCATAAGACTAAGGCAGACCTTGTGAAGGCCAACATTCTATTTAACAGACTTCTACATCAGGGGTCATATAACAATTATTAACATTTCATATTGCATCGATTAATTACATTTAATTTATATATTAATAAACAAATACTTATGAAATGTTCTTTTATAAAATAAAATAAATCTCTTTTATTAATAAATCGTAACAATTCCAATCAAGCGCCTGCTTGGGAATATGATTGGGATCCCATCGAAGTGTGTCACCGGGACATGGGGGATGCCTCAAAGCCAAAAAGCGTGTGTCAGGCACAGAAGGCTGATAACCTACTTGCATGTAAGAAACTGATACAGAAATCTAAGAGGCTGATCTGAAAAGATGGTGACTGCTTATTTATATATCGTATCGTCGACGCTTGTAACATATATATATATATCTGTGCCTACTGATATAGTCAAACCGTCCTACATTTAATAATGGTTCACTACGACAGTAAACTTTAACACGCAATAAAACTTACGCCTCACCCATATCTGCGAATTAATTAATTCTACGCACCCCGAATGCTTTTAAAATAAAATAACGTTAAACTCAAGCAAAACTGAACCGTAACTCAAAGCATTATAGTTGTGATTAAGATTTCCAGTGTGGCATTTATGTCGTTTCTTAGTTGTAATATATTGAACCAATCAAAGTGAGTTATGCCTTCAATGTTATTTTAATTTAGCGAAAATTATACCTGTGTAACTTACTAGGGATTTTCTTAAGAAGCGCACAGACGCCTCGCGGTAAGAATTAATAATGATTAATAATAATAATTTGGATTGAAATTGGGTGCGTAAAGCTCGAAACAGAGAAGAGTGGAAGTCCTTAGAGGAGGCCTATGTCTAAGGACAAGCTGAATAATGAAATCAACCAGCTTATTTATTTTTAACTTTTTTAGTATTTAAACTTTTATGTACCTAATATGTAAGTACAGCATTAAAGACTTTTATTATTATTATAATAAAAGTCTAATATGTATGATTTACTGTTATTATTTTTATTATTAATACTATATCTCTATCTATCTCATTATTCTCAGGTATCTGTGTGCCCATTTTTGGCAAACGCTTCCTCCTCTTCTTCCTTTGGGCACTGTGACACTCTCTGCCATGTACCACCTGCTGTTTCCTTGATTTCGCCTATCCACCTATTTTCTTCTCTTTTTCGTTTTTTCTACCTTGGGCACCAGTTTAGTACTTTCTTGCTCCACTTCTCTGTTTCTCTTGCATGTGCTCCACCCATTCCCAAAGTTAATTTTTTTATTGTAACATGTGCGACCTTGAGAGTTATTAAAATTTTATTAATCATTAACCATCCCCAACTGCACAAGAAGCATCCGAAAGTCTTAGATTCGATTCGTGACGACCAACGGTCATTTTATGTAAACTCGTTTTACATACAATAATAAACTATCAATAATATACTAAATAATAAATGCTTGAGGAGTCAGAAAGAAATTCTCACCTGGCACATATAAATGGGTTTTTAATGGGTTTTACTAAAAATTATAAATAAAAGTTTTATCAGAAATTGTATGGTGTTTATTAGATTGTACTTTAAAAAATTACTCCTTTTCAAATAGTATCTTATTATTACTTTTATTAAAACTACCTATAGCTCTATATTTCTCAGCACTTATAGTCCTGTAGGTATTGATAAACACAATTACACACCTACATCCCGCCACGCCCGTCATTTGACGCCTGAACTAAGCTCACAACGCAAATTGGACTAATCATGTTTATTCGTCCTTTACATACGTGCTATATATAATCAGATAAAATACTCCGTCATTTAACAAGATTTCTAATCAAAATGCCATTTAGGTCCGTAAGGAAAAACTAACTCGGTTTTAAACTTAAACCCAATCTTTGATATTGTCCGCTTAGTACTTGTTAGAAGTTCATTAAATAATACTTCTATATTTGCAATAATAATATTATATAACCTTCTTTATTTCAATATCCAAGTATAACTTTAGTCGAGGTTCCCTCTGGAAGAAGGAAGATACTGCCAGCGTTCCCTCTTTGAATGGCTAGACTAATTCTTTTTCCGAGGTACCTGCCAGCTCTTCGTTCTCCTGTGATGTAGACGAACCTTTTTGCTATCTCCGTAAAAAGTCTTACATCGCTAGGACCTCACGAATCGAAGATATCCTGTAAAGCACGCGGAACGTCGGATAAATTTAAAATTATGTTTAAATAATTATAAGTTTACAATAATACATAACTTCAATGCGTTAAAAAAGTGTTTTTTTTAAATGTGTAAAAGTTATGTTAATAAAACAGAATACAATTATTATTTTAACTTATTGCTTCTTCGATGTATCTAACAAATTGGACACGATTTTGTAAGATGCAGGCTGCGATGGCTAACACGACAGGCTCGTTTCCGTATAAATAAAAAAAAATGTATCTCGGCGTTAAATGCACAAACGTAGCAACTAAAAGTGATGAAGCTTATAAAACTTTTGACTTCGATCCATTTAAAAGTTCCCATTGTTATTCGTAGCTTACGGAATACGTTTGTGACTACGAACTTTAGATCAGTAGGAACTTCTCCATTGTTTAGTTGTGTATGTGTATAGATCAATAATTCCTCAATTATTAACAAATGGGGTATGTAGGTGAAGGTTCTACTTTTGCTATCATATTTACTACGCTTAAATCTTTGTAAACACCAACTTGAATACGTATATAGTGGTATTCTATAATGGTAGTGTTGGCCTAGTGGCTAAGGCATGCGACTTCAATCCCTGAAGTCAGTGACTGAGGTCGTAGGTTCGATTCCCGGTTGTGCATTTATAGACTTAGAGGACGGTGAAGACGGTGAAGACGGTGAGGACTCCATTCTTGTGTAGTTTTTCACTTATCGCTGATAAGCACTTACTAAAATGTTTTTGTTATTAATCTTCTCCCAGTGGTGGTAGAAGTCAAATAGCCTCGCCTTGTGAATATTTTTACAACTTTTTTTTACTAAATGTTAAATTCTTGTGTCGTTTATGTGTTTATATATAAGCTATGTCTTTACTAAGAGATTAAATCTTGTATAATAATTGTACACAACTCAGAGAATAAAACACAGTTCAATATAAATTTATCGACCCAATTAAAACTTAGCAGAAGTTCCGTCATCCATTATAACCGCGCCCAGCCCTACCCACTTCCTATCAATGTACTTTTAATTATTCTTTGTTGCCCAAAGAACGAATTTATAGAATATTTAATGATTCTGAAATGTTTAAGTTTTCAACACCGTAATTATGAAGCTCCAATAACGGGCTTAAGAAGTTTCAGGGTTATATGATTTACACATATTTTGATGATATTGAGCAGTGTTGGCCTAGTGGCTTCGGCGTGCGACTCTCATACCTGAGGTCGTAGGTTCGATCCCCGACTGTGCAGCAATGGAGTTTCTTTCTATTTGCGCATTTAACATTTGTTCGAACGGTGAAGGAAAACATCGTGAGGAAACAGACACACAAAACAAAAACAAACAGACACAGGAGTCAGGCACTGGAGGCTGACCACCTACTTGCCTATTAGATTTAAAAATGATCAATAAACATATTCAGAAATCTGAGGCCAAGACCTAAAGAAGTTGTAGCGCCAGTGATTTTTTTTATTACACATATATGTGTAAATCATAAAAAAAACATATAACATATGTTATATATAATGACACTACTCCCTGATTTCTATTCGCTTTTGGCTTCACTGTTTCCAACAACTCGTTAAAAGGTTAGGTTAGGGTTCTAGAAATTTTAAGTTGTCAATTGCTTTTGTAATAGGATTTTCCTCATTAGCATATATGCTACTTAAGCTGATAAATTATAAAATTGATAGATAATTCGTCTGTCATTAAACTGCACATCTGAAAAATCCATAATCAACATTTTTAAATTATTAGTTTTAATGTATTGAAAATCATAAACCTAATTAGTCAACTTATTATTTATAGTAAAAATACATTTTATTATCTATAGACACATACGTAAATGGGGCTGTTCAAGTATTACGTAAGCAGATTTACTGCAATTCATCCCCCCAAAGCAAAGCTAGCAAAGCTCTCAAAAATAATAGTACCTACAAAAACGTATAAATTTTTTGGGATTTTTCGGAATAGTTGACAATGCATTTCGTTTTCAAGCGTAAACAACGTGTGGGTAATATATGTTAAAAAGTAATATAAACTGTTGACGTAATCACTAAATAAGAAAATCAAAGAAAAAAATATTCATTAGGCTTCAGGGAGCGACCTTACTGTTCGGAACGAACAGCCAACGATTCCAGGACTACAAGAGTCTTCTGTTACCAGCACCTTCGTAGTAAAAATAATTATATTATTTTATACGTACGGCGTTACTTATTTGGACGGCGTAAATAAAAAAATTCAGTGGCGCTAAAACTGTGTTTGGATTTTGATTCAACTCGTTTCTTTTTAATAACATTTTATAGATAAGTAGACGACCAGCCAGACTCTGACACATGTCATCGACCTTTGTCTTTGAGACAAGCGGATTTCCTGGCGATGTTGGCCTTCACCGTAGCAGCAAGTGCAAAATGTATGCCGTGATTCAACTCACCACTCACTCTGAGTCCTGGCCCACGCTTAAGCAACTAGGCCTCAGTAATGTGTGTATGAAAAATCTTAGTTCTGAACGTGACGTAATATTTAACTCCTATTCAAAACGTTACGTACGCATTTAATTATTATTTGTTTTATAAAAGGGCAATTTATCTTATTATGTAAATATGACGTCAATTATCGCCAGCCTGATTAGTTTCCGAGGCTTCGACGCCGATGATAAATGGCTACCCTTATCAATAACTTTTGACCAGGCCATTGTCCCGTCAGTTCAAGGTCAGCAAGGATAATGTTAAAATAGGCTTTTTATGCGAAAATAAAAAATGTTTCCTTTTTATGTATTTGGCTGTGTTAGCTGTATTGTATTGATTGGGTTCCTCATTCCCCCATTTGATACTTCTTCGTTTATTGCCTCGTCATTGAGGAAGATTGACGGTCAGTTTTGCTTACATATGTCAGATGCATATTTCCGCAGTCGCTATTCGGCGATAGAGGTAATGCCTCAACTGGCTCAGATAACTTTCCGTTGTTTAATGTTCTGCATAAGTTTATTCGAATTATTACGTATTTATTAATAAAAATATTTATATCCTAAATGTTATGTTTTATGTTTTGCCTTGGAATAAAAAAGACGGATGTGTCTTCTGTGGCTGAAACTGCAGGAGTTGACTAAAATAGTTCCACAACCATGCAAAGACATCAAGTTACTAAATTAGAATTCAAACATGTTTTATTTATATATGTAAGAAAATGTACACTTATGAACGTCAAAAAAATAAATAAACATGAAATAATCTAATTTTATTTTTACTGCCACTTCTCAAATCAAGGGCCACTCTCCTCCACTCTTTTTTATCGCCAAGTATTTTTCTTTACAACTATGTTTGTAAGGAGCTGCAGCCATTACACCATTATATCATGTACCACATGACATCTTAAGTAATTAATAATAATAAAATAAATTAAAAACGAGCTTTGTTCTGTATCAGCTGGAGGCCACACGCTTAATTCTCGTGGGAACAACACGCAAAAGGTTAAATATCACCCAAAACAGACCAAAAACTAAACACGAATCTCCACTCCCTAATCTTGATTTAAAATACTTTAATATTAAATCTTAAATTAAAAAACAACTTTGCCGTGCACAATTTTCAATTTAGCATTTCCTTTCAAAGTATTTTCTTTTCTCGAGGCGAAAATGGCATGCATTTCAGAATGCCTCTCATTTGGTAAATTCCCGCGGGATTAGGGAAAGTGGGGCGTGCGCTTGTCAAAACTATTCAAAAGGATAATTGTGCTTGGGATGTGGAAGTTTTCGAAAATAGCACATGTATCATGTAGATAGTGTACTTACTTGTTTAGAAAATGTATAATCTTACCTGTATTCTACATTTTCACTATATTATTTTATATTACCAGACAGATCTTTTGCGCGCTTATAATTTATGTTGGGTAGTTGCTTTAATAAAAAAATAGCTCCCCGAAATCTTCATATCGCCTGCTTTTAGACTGAGCCTACCTTTTTAGTACCTACATATCAAAATATGGAATATTCGTTGCCTTAAAGTTTATAATTACTAAAAAAACGGCTTTTAGGTTTTTCAGGGTTCCAGGAAAAAATTTAAAAAAATCGAAGTGATCCAGCCGTCTTTGTCTTAGACAACAAAAACATAGATCATGTATTTAATGTAAAAAATTATTTATTTATATCCTTATATCAGAAATACAAAATTCATATATACATTATAACTATTGTTTTTCTTAATCTTCGAGAACGAATTCTGTATGCAAATATAAAAATATTCGGCAAATGCTCCATTGTCCTCCATTTTTCTTCATTATACACTAAATTCGTCCAGGACTTTCTAGCCATTTCCATGATTTTATCGGCCCACCTTTTACATTACCTACCTCTTTTTCCATTATGGACTCTTGGTTGCCATAGTGTAACAATTTTGCTCCATTTATCTCCTCATCTTATGTAACTCCAGCCCATTTCCATTAATTTGTTTTTTTTCATGTAATGTCAGCTTTGCCCTGCTTTATCTCTATCTTAAATTGTTGTTACTTATTTTGACAATTCTTATTATCTTTACAAAACTACTTTCTGAAAAAGAACTGGCTATTAATCCAAGAAAATTAGGTCCCGTAGGATTGAAGGGAACACGTGGACGTCGTGGTCGTCAGATTGAAATTAAATCTTAATTACTATCTTTAATTTATATCCCCCTTTATAAAATAAATCATTTAAAAACATTAATAAAGTATAAGTTACGAGTGCATTAACGAGATAGTAAAGTCACATCTGTTTCGCTTTTATTGTTATGATAGTTTATGATTTATTAAGTTTAAATCATTTTCTACAAACAAAACCAATTGATATATACAATTATATATATAATTGGTATAATATTATAATATATGTCTGGCATTTATTTATTGAATATTATATGTTACAAGCTATCTATTCTTAAATACAGGAAAATTATGTTGAACATAAATTTTACAAAAAATAATAAAATAATTTGGTTTTTACTAGTATTCTTTTGTTGAGCAATACTTTTTTTTAATTGATCACCTCACTGCCGAATGTATAAAGCTCTGGATAAGTCGCTTTTATTCTATAATAATCGCGAAGATATTTTCGATTAAGTATTATTCACAATATTTATAAGCATTATGTTATACTAGGCTGTTCATGGACATTCATTGTTAAAAATTTTTGGCTACCTAAATAAAATAATAATAATAACGATACTAAAGAAAAGTGCAATTTTTTACGAAGCCTAGTATACGAAGGATTTGAGGAAACAATGAAATACCTTTATTAGCAATTTTCTTTATATAAAACAAATTCAAGTTAATGATAGCTCTTAATAAGAGTCAGAGACGAGACTTTGCGATTACAAGGAGTTATTCATTTCGTAATTGTAACGTGAATTATTATTTTTTGCCACAAATGAAGATTGTAACGTTTTCGCGAGAGAACTTATTCCAATTTTGGAGCCTGAAACGTTTTTTTCGAGACAACTCAGACCAGTTTTGGACGCTGTACATAATTTTTGCGAGACAACTGAAACCAGCTACATTACACGATATTTTTGTGCCTATTAATTTTTTTACTTTGACTAAACGGTTTATATCAAGCATAACATTCAAAATACGGTTCAACCCGTAAATATCCTTAGACGGAGTAATGCACAAAGCCTTGTATAAAAAAAGGTAAAGGAGCAATATGACCAGAATTATTAACAATTTAACAGCTTGTACAATCGCAACTTATGCTAAATCTTACAGAAATCGCATATAATTTATACCCTGTGGATAAATTTGAAACGTTGCTCATCGTATCAAGGATTGTTGTATCCCCTCTTATTTATGTTTACCTAGATCAAGAGCAATATTTAGTGATGTTAATCCTAATCTAGACAAAGCGTAGCTATAAATCACTGCTACAAGAGGTTCTACAGTTGAAAATGTATTTTAGCAAAGATTCATTTATACATGTATAAAAGCTTTCTGATAGCAGTTGGCCTAATGGCTGCATGCAAATCGCATCTCTGAGGTCATAATTTCGATCCCGGCTGTGCACCAATGGACTTTCTTCCTAAGTGCGAATTTAACATTAACATTCAACAAGCTCAAACAGTGAAGAACAACCTCGTGAAAAAACCCTTGCCTTCAGATTTACTGTATATATTTCATTAATAATTTTTATTTTAACTGGTTAGCCATATAAACGCGACTGACGTGGTCAGTTCTTAGGCCAAAGGCATGTTCTTTTGCTCACAATGTTTTTCATTACCATACGAGAAAGTGTTTATAGTCTGCATAGCAAGAAACATCCATCAGTTTATCCCACATCCGGGATTCGGCTGCTGGAACATGGCTACATTACCGCTCCTTTAAAGAGTTTTATCACAGCTACATAGCAGTGATATTTCACAGTAAATAGGTCGCCCTAGACTGTTATAGGATGTGGAACGGATGGCAATAAACGAGCATGGATGTAATGAGGATGCAAAGTTCCGCACGAGTGTTGACTGACAATTTGACTACTCACCGTATTTTAGGTAATGCAGGATGCTTCTAAGGATACTCACTCTCAGCGTCAAAATCTCATTCTTTTTTATAAAATAGGGGGCAAATGGGCCGGAGGCTCACCTGATGTTGAGTAATCTCGCCGAACTTGGCCATGAGTTGCCGGCGTGTGCGTATAAGAATTGGTAGGATCTTTTCCTGAAAGATCCTGATTGGAAATTGGTTAGAAAATACTTCAGTAGGCAGCTAAGAACTAAGAAACGAAACAAAAATTCCTTTAAGAAACGTTGTGGAACGACGGACGTCCGGGTGGTATATCGTATTGCGCCTCGACGTCCGATGATAACACTCAGGGTATTCAAACCTGAACACTCTTTATGGTAAGTGCGGTAGAAGATAAAGAGAGATATACATACATATTGTACTACCTACAATAAAAAAACGTTGAAACAGACTCTCGAAACAAAATTAGTTTCCATTCGCGGACGCTTTGTGGAGTCATTCACACATTGTCCTCAAGAGTATGCTGCTTTTTTGAGATTCTGGTTAGCCCTGTGGCTAACCTTACCCTCTTACGTTCTTATGTCGTTTTTACACTCGTATATCCTGTGCCAACACACTCGCGAGCCTCTAGTGAGAGCGGCGGTATCACTTCACATTTGGTGAGCATCCTGCCTGTTTGCCCCTGTTCTATAAAAAACGTATGTGTACTTTAAACACGAGTCAGAAGTTGTATTTCTTTTAGCAAGAAGTAATCTTTTCAAGAAATGTTATCTTTCGCCTTATTTTACGTTTAAAGAAGAAACGACACTAACAATAGAAGAAAACTATAGTGTTGACTATAGTTAACTTCAGGGTGTCGGTTTTTGTGACAGTGTGCGCACGCATCGTAAAAATTTACTCTCGTTATTTTTCCCTATCGCGCCAAAAGATGTATAACTTCAAAAAACCTTGTCCTTAATATTTTCATTCATTTGATTGTAATTTTAATGTGTGATATATGAGAACATCATTACAATAAAAAACTACTTTAGAAATTTTTATTCACTATTATTTTCCAAACCCTTATCTTAATATATATATTTCTTGTGTGCGTGTGTATGTGACTGAACTCCTCCTAAACGACTGGACCGATTTAGACGAAATTTTTTGTGTGTGTTCAAGGGGATCTGGGAATGGTTTAGATTCACAATTTTGTCCACTGGACAATGTTTTTTTAATTAATTTTCAATTTATTAGTTGTTGTTGATTTTGGAATGTTTTGGATCCGACAGACGGCGCGGCGCTACCATCGCAGTGTCAAATTTTAAATAATATTCGAATTTTAATTTTAGTCTGTCCCGAAATTTAAAAAAAGTTTTGTTATCATTGTGTTATATCGTGTGTGACCATGTGCTGGATCGTCAGATATTGTCATAACATTTGAATAATAATTTTCATCAAAATGGCTTATTAAAAATTGAAATTTTGAAATTAAAGACGTGTAGACAGGACAACGTCTGTCGGATCCGCTAGTTAATATATAGATATTGATTATCCTCACACTATTATGTTGAAACACACATTCTGAACTATCCAGATTAAAACTACACGTATGTATATACTATATATACACGATCCTGTCCGTTTCTTCGTCTTTGTATATACACAATACAGTCTCCCTATAAATATTTGTTATTTTTATTCACCAATATTTTCTTGAAAAATAAAAGTTATTCTTAAAGCAGTTTTTATATATTTATCGCCTGCTCCCAGTTTGTGTTCGAGATTTTACTCGCTAAAGCTTAGAATATTTTCTAAAGGAAAATACACTGTGTTAAGCTTTGTAAATTTTTAAAATGAGTTTAGTTTTCTCACAAAATATTTGGAGTCAGGCTTTGAGATTGTTTTAATAAGTTTGTAGATATTATCAATGTAGATTGGAGGTATTTTATATACCCTAGAGAGATATTAATAAATTCTACATCAAAATTCAGTTTACACCCATTTTAAATTTACTGTAGGCAAAAGAACTGAGCGAAGGAAAACCATGTTATTCCTGTGAAGATTTTAAAATTACCAATAAAAAATCTGTCTGCTGGCTGGTAAAAAAGTACAAAGTACATGTAATAATGTGTCTGCTGTCCATTACCTTCTAAAAGCGTATATTTTGAAAATGTTAAAGATTCTTCTTTACTGAATTCTTTGTCGCCATAAGTGCGAAAAGGTAAAGATCTCTCCACTGGATGAGGACGTGATAATTCTAAAGATGATTTAGTCCAGACTCCATCGCTCAAATTTCTAGTCCAGAATCACAAGAATCAACTACCAAAAGAATTTTTTAGAATTCGCTAAAGACTATAATGCCCTTACTAACGAAGCCATAATTGTAATTACGTTCTACTTATTTATACTATGCATTGATATAAAATTGACAACGCTTGAGGTATCTTAAAAAATAAGATTAATTTAGTTTTGATTAAGTTATTTTCCTTACTATATGTATTCTGAAAATGTGTTTGACCTTGAAAAAATGTTTGTATATTTCACGTACCTAATATGTTTACAATTCCCGTTAGTCCCTTTTTTAAAGCAAAGCTTCCTAAATCACTTATAATATTTTTTATAAAATAATTAGTATCCTATTTTGTCCCGTTTAGTTTTGTTTGTTTTCCTTGAAATCTGGTGGAAAAATGGTGATCTGGACACACTTATAATTTGTAATATAATTAGAATGTCAGCTAAAAGCTCTCAAAGTTCTATCGCGAACGATGAAAGCGTAACAGAAAGCTACTAAGAAACGAAGATTAAAGATTCTTAGGCAGTCCCCGAGGCGCTATAAACCTATCAAAATCGGGCCATTAACCCGTGTTGTGGAGTGATTCCATCACTTCGTGGAAAAGCGACAGATCCAACCCATAAAGCTTCAACATTCCGTGCCACTCGGCGTCTGAAATTGATTAAATAGTGCATTTTTCCAGCGGAAGCGAGGCGGAGCGCGGGACGGGGGCAATATGGCGGCATTACGTCACTTTCACAGCCGTCCGTTCAGAATTGGATCAGTGCCTTGCATGCGAGACGAGGATGTGAGCGTCTTTTGCCCCGTGAACGGTACGCGTAATACGTAGTGCTTAGTTCTAGTGCAGTTTTTCAAACGGGAAAATGACGGCGCGAACGGTCAAAACGTAAGTTCTTTTTTTGAATTTTTATGACTTTTAAAAACCACAATTTTTTACGATCTATTGTCTGTGTGGTCGATGGGAATAAAAATAAATTGTCCGTGAGAATTATGAGCTGTGGTCGACATTAATGTTGGGTTATCAATATTCAATACCATCTAAGAAGGCTTTCATTCAACGGCTATCGATTTTAGCCGTTTTCAGGAAATCGCTGCAAGGTTAAACGCATAAAAACGTCCCGTCTAATAGCGAAGATATTTGGCCAAGTTTATGAAAAATAAAAAACATTCTTTATTTAATATTATTATTATTTAAACCAATATAGTCATAATTTTTATAAATGATAAAAAATCTTTTCAAGGTCTAATCCTAAATTCACTGGGTTCATTGATTTTAGCGTAACAAAGACTAAATCAACCTACTTCGTTTCACAGTTTTATATCAGTTACGGGTATATTATTCAAACACATGTTAAAAATCTGTATTCCAGATTAATTGCGATGTAAACTTTTTACTTTAATTACTAAAATCATTCTAAATTTGAAATTCAAACTAGCTAGCTATATTTAGCTTAATAATCTGTTGTCCATCTAATCAAACGGTTCTGGACAGTTCGGTTTATATTACCTATGTACAAAAATAATATTAAAAATTCTTAATTTTTAATGGAAATTATGTTATCATACTTTCGATAAAACGAGTTGACAAATTTGGATTTTATAAAATAATAAGCATAACTTAATTGGAGCTCGTTACAATTTATATTAATTTAATTACATTATGAATATTAAACAAAATTAATTTTCATTACGTAATTTAATCCGAGAAACATTTGGCGTTGACATGCGTAACACACATACAAATAATATTTAAAAAATGTTAAAAACAGAT
Source organism: Pieris rapae (assembly GCF_905147795.1). Taxonomy (NCBI): domain Eukaryota; kingdom Metazoa; phylum Arthropoda; class Insecta; order Lepidoptera; family Pieridae; genus Pieris; species Pieris rapae. The sequence continues at coordinate 1,829,840 of NC_059526.1, read as the reverse complement.
AGATTACACATGATTTGAGAACATTTACCGCTGATAATAGTTATTTAATTATTTGTAGTACATAAATTAAACATTTTGCATGGACACGGTATAACAATTACAATTAATAAATAAATTTAAAAAGGACCCGTTTCGTTATGTATATAACTTATGTAGTACAATACGAGCAGTGTTGGCCTAGTGACTTCAGCGTGCGATTCTCATCCCTGAGGTCGTTGGTTCGATCCCCGGCTGTGCAGCAATGGACTTTCTTTCTGTGTCCGCATTTAACATTCGCTCGAACGGTGAAGGAAAACATCGTGTGGAAACTGGCTTGCCTTAGACTCAAAAAGTCGAGGGCGTGCGTCAGGCACATGAGGCTGATCACTTATTAGATTAACGAATGATCATGAAACAGATACAGAAATCTGAGTGCCAGACCTCAAAAGGTTGTAGCGCCATTGATTTATTTCTCCAATCTAGATTATATAAAGCGTAAATCAATAGAATATAATGTAATCGTGTTAAATATTATAGCATTTTTTTTATTCTCACCCATGTGCGCATAAATTTTTTTTCTCAAAATAATATTATTAGCTAACAAAACATGTCGCTGATAAGTATTCCTCCTTGTTTTCTAAATACTATTAAATCTTCAAATATCAAATAATATTTTCCATTGTACAAGTTATATCCGAGATCTTTTGAGATTAAACTGAAGTTGATAAACTTGAAGATCAAAAGTTAAGTGACCTAAAGTTTGCAAGAAATAACCAAGAGATTCTAAGTTTTAAAGTAATAAACTCGTGTGAGATCTAGAAAGATAATCATTGAAAGAGACGCATTTGTGCGTCTCATACAATACGGGAGATTATGATACAGATGGTTGGAGAGACAATATTACTTGCCACAAAGAATCTGATAAAGTATAAGAGCCAGCAAAGAAAAGCTTTCTATAAATTCCATTAATACATAAGCTAACCATCAAAGGCATCGTAATTGAACCTCCATCTTCTGTAACAAGGCTGGCCACATTTTTCTGTCAGTTGTAGAAGCAAGTTGTTAGACATACCTACTAATTGTTTTTTTATAAATTGAGCGCACATCCACACTTCTTATTTTAATTAATACTTAACTCTGTCCTTGAACTTATGAGTTTTCTGCGAAGTGCTGATGTAATGCTGACTCTACATATCATCGTGAAACTTATATTAGAAAAGTTATAAGATATCTATCTATAAGTCGGTCTCTTCATGATGTACTGTACATTAGTGCACAGCCAGGATATTAATGATCGATTAGACGAACGAAAAATTTTGTCTAAAAAATAAATAAAAAAAATTTGGGGTGGACCACCCTTAACATTTAGGGAAAAATAGATGTTGTTCGATTCTAAGACCTACCCAATACGCACACAAAATTTCATGAGAATCGGTCGAGCCATTTCGGAGGAGTTCGGTTACTAACCCCGTGACACAAGAATTTTATATATTAGAGATATTCGGCGAGATACATTCTTCTTTAACAACTTTGATGAGAGTTGTTCACATCAATACCTGCAGCTAAATTTCATCATCGCCTGATGGAGGCATTGAGTGTCCATGGGCGGCGGTATCATCCGGTGAGCCTCCAGCCCGTTTGCCTCCTGTTCTATAAAAAAAATATATTACGTATTTTTTCGTTTTAAGTTTTCAGATGTGGTAACCAAGACTTATTAAATAATGAAACCAATGCGTACTACATAAATCGTTACAATAAAACTTTAAGACAAATGAAAAAAAGTGTACCAACCGCTTACAAAATTAATAAAAGTTGCGAAATGACAAATGACAGCTGTCAACTTTACATTTGTCATTCTGAGGCTGGCGGGCGATTAGCTGCGATTTCATTTTGACAGATGTTACAATGATCCAATTCTATTGTTAAATCGTTTTGCAGGCATGCGCTAGAATCGTGCAATCGTGTATTCAATTAACTTTTAGCCGTTTTAATATTTTGTGTTATTAATGGGAGCTTTATTAAATTGTTTTTAGTAGATAATGCTTATTTATTCTACTATATTTCTCCACTTTTCCGTGCCTGTGCATAGAATTTAATTCAAACCACTTTTTCTTTTTTCAACATAAATAACATAAATTTCATATAAACACTTTATATATACGTTCTAGCTTTGACATTAACGCTAAACTATGTGTATGTGTTTTTGATTTGCATAAAATCTCCATTTTCCAAGGCCTAAGTCAACAGTTCCTGGCCATACGTTTCATCGGCTCCCTATCATGAAGTTATGGTCGACTACACACGATACCATTCAGGGGTGTGAGTATATGAAACAAAAGGCGAACGGAGTTCCGTTCAATTGTCACTGTTCAACAGCTCCTCAAAATTGACATCTGACATGATGTGTCATCTCATTACGTCTTTTTGACCCCCTTTTTTAAGTATACATATACTTCCCTGCATAACTCCGTCTAGGCATAGATCTCTTCCATCTTATTTTTTCTTTTTTCTTTAGCTCCGAAAAAATAAAATCATAAACTCATTTGTGAGTCATTACATCTCAGTTCTATCAATAATTTTCAATATTTGACAATTTACAATCGAACGTTTCGTTTTACGTTCTCATCCCCAGAACCTTTTAATTTCTTCTCATATGTGTATGTGTGGGCTGACCATAGACTAGTCTTAAGTCATTCATTATGTCTTATCCGTACTGTTTCGCCTCTTTGTGTTAAGTTTACGCTGTAATGAGTTTAATTTAAAGCTTCGTTTTCTGTATTCACTTCGGAAGTAACAATTTTCTTATGACAAAACCCACATTTTCCTCAATACAAGAGAATTCACTTCTTATTATTTTGGAATGATAAAATTTTCTCCATTTTTCCTTATCTCCTTTGAGTTGAATTTATAATAAGAGTTCGCAGTCGGAATAAAACGAACCGGTAAAATGGGATAGAGCTGAGTGGTTAGATTCAATGTGTGTGTTGTTTAAATACTGAAAAAAAAACGGCATTTATTTTACACTTGCTAAAAAATGTTTCTAGTATAGTTATTTATTTTATTGCTATGTTCGAAAATTCATCGATTGGATTAAGTAAAACGAAGTGAAAAATTTCACTTTATAATTAATATAATTAGAATGTGAAAAGTTATAAAATTATTAATTATAGAAATATCTATTAACTCGTTAACTATTAGTATTCTTTTCATTAAATTCTATATGATGTATATTGAAATTCAAGTATATAAATCCAAAATCCAGTTAAAATTCCTAGCCTCAACTAAAACTAGTGGCGCCTTTAGGTCTGGGCTTCAGATTCCTGTGTTTGTTCCAAGATTTGTTAATCTAATACACACACGCCGTCGACATTTTGAAGTCTAAGGCAAGCTGTTTTTCTCAGGATGTTTTGCTTCATCGTTCGAGCGAATGTTAAATGCGGACATATAAATCGGTCCATCGGTGCAGAGCCGGGTATCGAACCTACGACCTCAAAGATGAGAGTCATATGCTGAAGCCAATACTACTCCAGTCCCAATTACTCACATATTTCCTTGCTAAACATTTTTTTTGTTTTCATATAATTATCAAGAAAATGTAATAAAACAATATCTCATAAATATTAAACGCTTAACACAGAACAAAGGAGTTTTGTTTTGCTGACTTAAAGATAACAAATGTCACTGAGAATATAATATAGAAATTATTTCTGATCGAATTATTTATTAGAAATGTAAATAAAATTTTGTGCGAATTTAGAGTGTGTGGCACTTTTAAGCCCATTTTACAAACTTTTGTCGGGCACCACCACCTTTTAGGCCTTGGCCTCAAATTTTTGTGTACTTTCTGTGATCACGTTAGTGATAAATCTTCTGTCGGACACTAATAAATAGGTCTATGGCAAGTCGGTTTCCTCACGATATTTTCCTTCAAAGCCTTCCAGTACAAAGACGAGAAAGATGGGAGTTGCACGTTCAGGCCAACACTTGAAACCCAATGTCGCCAGATTATTTGCACCGACTCAGCAATTAAAAAAAATATTATAAAAGTTTGTAAAGGCTGTGATATGGCATCTTTTTCAAGAGAAACTATATATATTATGATATACTTGACTTGAGAGTAACAACAATTCGCAATGCACTATTGTCAAATTATACTATACGAACACGAGGTCACCACAATCCTAAAACCACTATAGTATGACCCCCGGCTTACTATACAATACCTTCTATCTGTCCACATGTCTTTATTGTCCAAGGGGGGCGGGGATTCTTCTTTACTGGTTTGTAGTGGGCGTTCGACCTACATAATTATTACTGGGATGCAATGCGACCATCAGGCGCCGCGAGCCTTGTGGGCGAGTACAAACGAGTACAACAATCATTATTGAATCAATCTTTACACAGAACAATAAATATTTGAAAGTTTGACAGCGAAAAGGTCATCTACCTTTGATTACACAGTTACTAAGTGACCTATAAGATGTTTGTTTTAAACATGCATCTTGTAAGACGAAATAATTGTAATAAAGTTACCTACATTTATACAGGGAAATCCTAGTGTTAGATCAATTTTGTCACTACCATATATCTGTCATCGATATTATTATTACATAGATGTAAATATATAGACTAGTTGTCTATTTAAACAATGTGATTGTTTCTGAAAGGACAGAATAAATTATTCAAATCAACAGATAACAAAATGGAATTTAACTGTAATTGGCGATCCTGAGAATGCAGCCTCATTAATCTAGTTAAAATCGGTTGCTGCTTAATTATTTAGATAACGGTTGAAAACTTTTGAGCAATTAGTATTGGAAACTACTGAAAATATCTTTCTATATCTAAATATATAAATAAAACAAAGTCTTGTTACACCATTTACAACTCAAGATCGGTTGAATCGATGTTAGTTATCTCTTTCGTTTGTTATTTTCTCGGAGAAAAATCCACCAAAAAGATGGATGCCTGATCTCTGCTCAGAATAGCAAAATAAGTAATAAAACATAGTATTAGTTATGGAATAACAATAAATTAATTAATTTAACGCATGCAAAGAACATCTGTTAACAAAACTACGTGAAATTCCAATGTTGAGGTGAATGATGAGATGCATAACCAGGCTTTCATCTTAATCGTAGACACTCAAGACAAAACCTCATCAAAAATGTTGATCAGGTAGTGATCAATATCGGAATATTGGCGCTACAGAGAAGAGGCCTAATGTGTAAACCTGCCATTCTTCTTTGCAAGCAATTAAACATTGCCGTATTTGCAAGAAAAGTTGTATTAATGTTATTAGCCTTACCCTAAATTATGTTTAACTAAAGTTATTAATAGAGGGAGGCGGAACGAAGTAAGACGGATCAGCAGTTTACAATATTTTAAAGCTATTGATTCAAATTGAAACAATATTTTTGATTTCCATTCTCCTTCAGGCCTCCTTTATTGTAATATTAGAATTGAATTTTACGGGTTTACATGCAGCAGGTATTGAAGATCTATGTGAGAGGCTGGTGCATAGCCAAAGCATGAGTTTGTTTGTGTGTGAATATATGTAAGGGTCTACCATAAATGGCTGAGGATGACAAATTTTCTGTTGCGTCGTTATCAAAGCTTTTTAGAAATTTGGAAACATGTCTTTTACATTATCTTACGCTACGACCGAAGTAACGCGGAGACCAGATACATATACATATATATATATACATCTTTCTCAACCTCGCACTTGGTTTAGTAAAAAGGTCTCTAATCTTATCAATAATACTTACCTATTGTTATCACATATTATCATAACCATACTTTCGCCTTTCTTTACATTGTCTACTTGCTATACCAAAATGTTTTATTCATTTTGTAGTAAATGTAAATTTACAAATAACTTGTTCTGAAGTTCATAAATGTACTTGTTTACCTATATGAATAAAGTTATTTTGAGTATGAGTATTTTTTGATTATAAAATTTATTTTTCCCCAAACTTTTTTGTGTCGTAGACCCCTTGCCATGTTTTTCCGTGTTGGGTAGATCCCCTACTTACCTGATATTTTGATTTCCTGTAAATTTCTTACTGTATAGAACTTTAGTGTTAAAAACTTAAAGCAAAAACATATGTTAATTTATACATTTATTAATTGATTTTTTTTTACAAGTTTAAAATGTATTGCGACCACAAAGCGAATACCAACATCCTACAACTTACACAATTTTATAAACATATATAATATTTTTTTACTTCATAGGTACTTTTATAAAAAATGTATGTTTGATATTTGATAGTATGATATAAGTAAATAGGTACTATCAGTGTATGTGTTGAGATCCACTATCATGGACCCCAATTTTCATTTCATGGAACCCAATTTCCTTTTCGCTGACATAGACCCCTTGCAGGTTGTCATAGACTCCTAGGGGTCGATATAGACCACTTTGAGAATCACTGCACTAGACCAACAGAATGACGATTTGTACAGTATGTTAAAACGAATTGAAATTATGAATAGAAAACCTTTAGAAACCTTGAGCAACGCTTATATCTGATAATAAGGTTTTATGTAAATAGATAACGATACTGATAGCATACATTCATGACTCTAATTACTGTAATTTACATATCCTTTAAGATTTTCTTTGGATATAAAGAATTGAATTGTATAATAGTTTTGTTAGTTACAAATATTATTGCAGTGTTTTGGGAGCTAAAACTTTTACATATGAAATATAACTTTAGGGCGATCAAAATGTAAAGGAAAAGAAAGGGTTGTCTAATGTTTTTCCACAACTTATTGTACCACCAATACGACTTAGGGTCCTAAAAGAATCGTGCGTATCAGTCTTTAGAGGCCGACAACGCACTTCCGAGTGACAGTCATTTAACAACAGGTGAGCCTCCTGCCCATTTGCCTAAATAAACAAAATATGTTAAAAAAACTGTATATGTATATTAAAACAATTTTGTGCTCTGTAAATACTTAAGAACCATGTTGTATATTAACCACTGAGCCATGGAGACGGTATGTTGTTAGTTTCTTTAATACATATGAAAAAATATTTGTTAAGATGTTTTAATCGATTTTTAATTTGTTAAAATAGGAGTAGCTTATTAAAATTAAATGCATTGTGTATATTGCACGCGAGTGTACATGCGCCCGCGCAAGTCGATGAGTCAGCGAGCGCGTGTTTGCTGCATCTGCCGCGGTCCCACGGTGGGGCGTGAGGTCAAAGGTTGTTATCAAACTTCGTAATTAATATTGACTATAGGGGCTATATAATTAAAAGTTCAGTATTTTTATTTAATTTTAGAATTCGGTTTGACGACCAAAATCAATGTTATTAATTTAATTGGACATCGGAAGTGTATACTGAGTAAATTTTCAAATGCCGTTTTTGGTTACATCTGAAGTCATCACAGACTAAATCATCACAACCTGCGCTTTTACACTGTATGTTCCTCATATTAATACTACAACACATTGGACACTCATAATACCAAAAACGTTCCGAGAACGCCGCCTTATCCTTAGATAGTAAAATGAATCAATCAAGTCAAAAAATTACCAGCTCGACTTCCCCTTTGTTTAAACTAACTGTTCTGTTCAGCTGTGAAGCTTGTAAAACAAAAGAAGACACCCGCTGGCGCTTAGCATTCCAGATGTGGTGTTATCTTTGCATGCTTCGTATAGAGAAAGAGGCAGAAATTAAAGTTTTGAATCAAGTCGCATTCTTCTTCTTCTTGTAGTGACCCTCCAGTACTGGATGTTGGCGGTCAGCTCATACTTCTTATCCTTCGCCAAGCACATCAGTTGTTCTACGCTGACCACTCCCGTCGATTCTCTTATATTGCGGAGCTACGACTACCTCCTTCTGTCAGCGCATCTTTTCCCCTCGACCTTGCCCATCATGATCACTTGAAGAAGATTACATTTCGTGTCGAAGGTCATAATCCCAAGCAAGTTATCTTCTTCTTTTTAATGGTCAAAGGTTGGTGAGTCTTTGGAATCGTTTGGCGCGCCGAAGAAATTCTTCGTTCGTGTCGCATCAAACAAAAGAAATTTGCGTCCCTGAGCATGTACGACATGGCTGCTACCACCTCCATCAATTAATTATAATGGGTAAAATCCAGGAAAAACGTGTTGGTTGAAGGAATAAATGGTCGTAACGGGGGTGGGCGGGTATTGCAACCCGGATGGATTCCTGCATCTATCACAGGATCAGATATGCTGAAGCACCAAAAGAAGATCAGTTAAACAATTAGTCTCGACATTCCTGTCCTTTAGTCAATGTAGGCGACTCAAGAGCTTCAAAATGCATTGTTATATGTCTTTATGTCACTCGCCTTACAGAAACCGGACATATTTTTATTTCACAGTTAACAGGCGGGTCGAAAACTAGTTTTCTAGTTGTCAACATAGTGAAGGTTGGTTTAGAAAGGATGACAGAATCGGAGTCAAATATTTGGCGAATTTACTATCGAATAACGAAATACTGGGTCAAAGTCGACACGATACAAAAATATTGTATTTGCTAAATATCATTTGTTACGACATATTTTTAACTTATAGAAGTTTTAGCGGAATGTTGTATTTATTTTTAGGTTCATTTCTGATTTAACCCTGTATTGTTGTTTCTGCACGTTTTTGCTTCTTTATTTTTGATTTTTGTGTAACATTTTAAAAAGAGAGTATTGTATTTTTACCATGGTTTTTTATTATTTTATATAGCGTTGTACAGTAATTTTTTCTATTTAATTATGAGATGCATGACTTTTTTAAAGAGATTTTGTGTTCTTCACATATTTGTTTGCTTCTTTATAAAAGAGTTATAGTAGATTTTTGTGTTTTATTTTGAGTTAGGCACATGATTTAAAACTAAGAAACGAATGTGCCTAACTTTCTGTTAGGCACATTCGTTTCTTTCTTAAGTTAAAACCCTCTAATCCTTGGCTTACCTTACTAGTGATAAAGCTGATGTAAAATTGAACTAAATGTAAAATTTAATTAAGCAAAGATTTGATTATATTAGCACAATTTTAATATCCTTTTAATGGAACAGTATTAATAAAAAACAAAAGGCTAATTTTCACTGTTTAACAATGAATTAATATAACCCTTAAAACCAAAATTTCTTCATAATAAAACTGAAGGATTTCATAAAAATTAAATTACTTGTGGTTAAAGCTGTTATAAAAATGTTTGGTTTTTGTATGTTCGTTAACCAGCTGTTAGCGCAGCTGCATATATGATAACAATTTAAAAATAACTTTTGGTTAGACCCCTTTACGAAAGATTAATATAGATTTGTATTTCGTAAACAAATAAATGGTTCCCTTATTGAAGTGAGTAATCCTAATTTTATGTTTGTACTCCATGGTTGTTAAACAATCTGAGTGACTAGCTTCGATTATGGTGAAAAAATATTACTGCAGATTTATCGTCTATGGTAAAATATAAAGAAATTATAACAAAAAAATAAAAATTGTACTTGATTGAATAACTACATATATATTTATTTTATAAATAATTCTAATATACAAAAATGACCTTAAAATGTAACTTAAATATTATTAAAAAGAGTCCCTTTAGGCAGGGTTCCGAAGATACTGACAGCGTTGCCCCTTTGAATAGCTAGACTAATTCTTTGTCCAAGGTAGAAAAAGTGACATCTTTATATATATTTATATATCAATCTGTGCGTTTGTTTATAGTAAAATTCCTCCTTAACATCTAAAACGATTTATGAAATTTGTGAAGTGGAGCTGAAAATGTAGTATTACAATTAGATTTTTATATGACGTGTACAGGACAACTTTTCTTTCCTATATACCACGATATATGTGGGATCTCTTTTTCTTATATATAATACAGTAGGTATTAACCATAGAGAATGTTCCGTAGTTGTATATTAATGTAGAGAACGATGAGGTATTTGCTACCGAGGCTAATATATGAACTACAGTTATTAGATATATAGATAGTAAATTGAAAAACGTTTTATATGTATTTGTCGCCTAAACAAGAATGTTATATTTATACAAACCAGAGTGGTTTTGATATATAACATATCATGATTTTATTATATTATTCTTTAAAATAAATACATTTAAAATACCGTCTAAATATAATATTTAAGCTTTATATAGTATACTCTAGAGTTATACAGTATCTTTAGTGATATATTAATCTAAAGTTATTCTTGTTAATGAATTCTTTCCGTCGTATTATCATAAAATACAGATTATTTGCTTAAGAGAATTGTGATATAAATCAAATGTTAACAGGATACATGAATAATTTAGTTTTGGTTCGAATTAATTCTCGATTTACTTATTAATACACTATTATACTAATTTCATGAACAGTATTGACCAGTAGTGGTTTCAGCAATAGCGATAGCGAAGCATACCCGAGACTGTAGCAATTTTCTGGACATTCTGTGTGCGCATTTTTTATTTTGTGTGATTATTTTTTACTAATCTGTTCCTGTATTCTTGACGGGCCAAATATATGGGGCTCATACTTCGTCGAGGTCATCTCAAACAATAAAATAAAAATAAAAAGTTATTTTTTTCATTGCTCAGTATTCTTTTGTTTAATATATTTTGGAGATGAAGAAACCACCCCAAAATTGCGGGGACTCATTAAAAATGAGTTGGGGCATACTGTTTGTTACATATTTTTATAGTACAAGGGCAAACGGATAGGAGGCTTATCTGATGTTAATGGAAACCGCCGCTCATGGACACTCACACTACCAGTAGATTCGCAAGTGCGTTGCCGGCTTTTTAGGAATTGATACGGTCTTATCTTGAAGAACTAAGTCAAGTGGTTCGGAAACACCTTCGTGAGTAGCTGTTTGCACTCATGAAACTCAGTCACAGATATTAATGCAGCACGATGATGAGCACTCTCCGTGGTAAATGCGGTAGAAGATGCAGAGCAACCCTACATTTGAAGAATCACGTTGCCTTTTAGTTTCAGAAAATTTTTATGGATACACTTTTGCACACTTGGCAGCCTACATGACTTCCATAGTCACATACAGGTTAAATATTCACTATTATTAGAATTATCATTAAATAAATTCAAAGCCCTCCTTAACAGTAAATTAATTAATAAAGCTTTTTATAAATGAGACGACTACTTAAATTATCCTAATCCTTGGGATTGATTTGCTTCAATTCAAACAATTTGTTTTAAAAACTTGGCGATTGAAAAGAGTGGGGGAAAGTTTCTTGCCAGTTGTTCTTGCCCGCTCTACGCCCTTGACTTGCGAACTGGTAGTAAATGTAAATTAACAATTAATTTAATTTATTTGACGTTTATAACTGTACTTGTTTACGTATATAAATGAACATTGTTTGAGTTTGTGTTTAAAATAACATCCAATTTTTTAATAGGTTGCCATTAAATACAAAAAACAGAAAAGAGGACATAATTTTCAGATAAGTTTTATCGACAATAGAAAAGTTTTAGTGAAAAACTAAAACTATTGATAGTATTGGAGTGATTTAGCGCTTCCTTTGTGCGGAAAAGCCTCCTCGGAGCTTTTTGTTGAACTTTTTGTCATTATATTAAACTTTCTCTGACAGTTGAGTTACAGAAAATGCTTTTGGCTCTGCGTAAAAGATTTATTCGATTTTGTCTCTAATACAAATTATTATAATTATTGAACATAAAGCAAATCTCATTTCTGGGTATTACCGTAAACACTTTTAGGGCTTCTTTTAAAAGGCCGCCGTTCCACAACTCAGCGTTTTTCAAGACAATTTTTGCCGCGCACCACCGCTTTGTGGAACCAGCTGCCCACTGAAGTATTTCCGAACCATTTGTTTAGAAAGAAACTTAGGGTAACTTAGGTTAAGAACTTAGGGGCCTTTAAGACCGTACCAATTCTTTAAAGCACGGCAACGCACTCGCGAGACCTCCTGCATTGAGACTGTCCATGAGCTGCTCGTTTGCCCCCTGTTCTTAAAAATAAGGAAAATAAGTTTATACGCTGTTGTTTGGGGCTTAAGAATGCCGGTTCGATCACGATTTTACTCCAACATAGATAAATGCACATAGAAGACGCAGCCGGGGTTCGAACCTTCGAATGAGAGTATGCTGAAACCAAAAGGCCAATAAATAATATTTATAACATTTAAATTAATTATCTTTCTTTTTTTAATATTGTAAACGTTTTAGGAAACAGCAATATCGTGTTGTCGAATTGTACCGTGTGTATCAGTCCCTTTCTATTACAACGTAATCACTATTTGACAGAAAGAGACGAAAGACTGCAATTAGACCAATTTAATTCTCAAATTAATCAATGTAACATAATATGTTTTATTTCAGTAGAAGGCGCTTTGGGTAAATTTGTGGTAATGCTAAACGCCCATAGGTACGAAATATCAGATTTTAATTTGCTACAAAACACAAATAAAATCTTTATAAGGTTATCTACCTACTAGTGTTATATGAGTGACGCAAGCGCATTGTAAACCCTCATTATTGTTAACTGGCTGCGCCTGCAGCGTTTTATATCCGTTTCAATTAAATTATAATTCGACTAGAATAATTATTAATTACGACTAATAAGTGTCATGTTTCATACAGAAACCGATTTCTTTAATATCTGTTTTTTGAGGTTCATTTGCCGCGCACCACTATGTGGAACCAGCTACCTACTGAAGTATTTCCGAACCAATTTGACTTGGGTCCTTCAAGAAGAGCTTATTATTTCTTTAAAGGTCGGTAACGCACTTGCGAGCCCTCGGCCAATGTGTGTCTATGGGCGGCGGTAAAACTTAACATCAGATGAGCCTCCTGCCCAATTTTGCTCTTATTACAAAAAAAAATGAATAGAATATTAGTAAAAAATGAAACCGCCTCAAAATACTAAAAAATATTAAAACCTTTATATTTATATTATAATATAATTATATTAGATTGAATTTGGTTTAAATGTAAGGCGCAAAGGGCCTCCTTACATAGGCCTCCGCTGACATTTAACTAACGTGCCCCATCTCGCTTGTTGACCTCTTCTAGTGCGTACCTGCGTATTAGTCTAAAGTTCTTTCACTTATAGAAAGCCACGTTATTTGTGTATGTATTTGTATATTATTAGACAGACACTCATCGTATGTAACTCTCAACTGTAACTGGAAAAAAACGGACAAGGAAAGCTTCGAATAGAGCAGAGTTGAATGAAATGAATGTCTTTGCCCAACTTTGGCCCAAGATGGGTTTCCGGTGTCACCGACTCACTAGTCACTAGTCTGAGATTTAAAAACTTCTACAAAAAAGCGACACCCAAGTCTAACTTTTATATTATTATACATATATATATATATAAAAATTCAAACTCTAAAACTTAATATATCATGATCGTGATGAAAGTTTAAGTAGATGAATTTTCAAGGTTTGCGGGTCGCTTGTATTCTAGAGGGTATTAAAACTATTGTATCGATCTGTTTCGTCAATTACAGATAATTGTATTCCCTTGATAGATGCGGGGCCGCTCGATAACGTTATCACACGTTTTAATTAAATTTAACTATAAAACTCTATTGGTGAATGGTTTTGTATTTATACACAGGATTTATAAATGTGTTATATGTATTACATATACATTTAAGTACCTACGCTTCATAAACATTAATACAAACCACAGCGGTTTTCTAATGTAACATTTTGTAATATAATATATTATTTTGTAAAATAAAGAGAGAAAAAAATACTTATATATCCTGTGCGTCCTTGAGCAGAAAGGCCTCTTATACATGTCTCCACTTATTTATATAATGTTATGTTTGTTATATTTTTGTACATCATATTATATAATATATGTGTCCCTCCAGGGGTAAGGCGGTGTTACCCGTCTACCTATTTTCTTCTTTCTCATCTCGGGACTATTCAGTAGTTAATCTTGTCCATTTCTTACATCTCTTCAACATTTTTACATCATGTAACCAACATTATGTAAATGTTGAATAAATAATTACATTTATTCAACATTTACATTACATTAATTTAGCATTCGTTCCATAGCAATTAACAATTAATTATCTCGCATTTATTGTAGGTAGAGTCAAAATAGAATCCTCTGATATATTTTTAAAAAAAGAATACCGATGACCCACTGAACCATGGAGGCGGAAACAACACGATTAAAACCTCAAAGTTCTACGAATTATAATTATATCGTACTTCTAATTACAAGAGAGTTGGATAGGTTATCATGAGCGTTCTAATATTAATTTAAATAATTTCAAAGGCAATTATATATTACATAAACATTGTTTTATAGTAAAAACTTAAATAATTAGAAATGAAACGGGCGGTCATATCTTTATAAGAGTTTTCAGGCGAAAGGTTTGCCGTATTCAACGAAGAGCGGTTCTACTTGTCGAAGACCAGTCACTATCCGACAGGCTAGATATCTTTTCCGTTGATAGTTATGTGGGGTCTCTCTGCATCTTCTAACGCATTTACCACCGATAGTGTTCAGCAGGGTTGTTCGGATTTATACCTGCAGCTGTGTTTCATCATTGACGTCAAAGCAGAATGCGAAAATTCAACCCGTATCACCTCGACGTACGTCATTCCACAGCTGAGTGTTTTTAAGGCAGTTTTTTAAAAGGCCGGCAACGCACTCGCGACTCCTCGGATTGAGAGTGTCCACGGGTGGCGGTATCATTTAATAACATCAGATAAGTCTTTTGCCTGTAATATAAAAAATAACTATATATATATAACTGACTATAAACGAAATCTAAACGCTATATTTTCACTTAATTTTATTGTGTTAATTAAATTTGACCAATAAGCATTTGAAGAGCGAAGTCCCGTACAACAGCTAGTCATACTCCCAACAATAGGTAACACTTTTGTACATTAACACTGTGTACACACGATATCTCCTAGATAAGGTTATATACACAATGATAGGCTATTCTAATTTAGATAATGGCCGACATGACGTAGGCTTTATTAGCTGACAAAGGATTAAAATGTAACACGCTAAATCGCTGTCAGTTTTAAGGAATTTAGGTTAAAAACATGAAAAAGCTTTAAGATAAAATGTCTTTGTAACGCTGTACTATACGTTTGTGGTTGGCTAGGAAAGACCTGAGTGAAGCCTGCAAAGAGGTTCTATTTTAAGTTAGTAGTTTATAAGTAAATTAAGTTTTAGTTTTTACGTGGAAAATAATAGAAATACTACCAATCAACATATAATCTGCCAAATTACTATTCTGTGGGGACTTCCTTGTGAAGTCAATAAACCTACCTTCTTTTACTGAGGTGCACTGCCTCCGAAAGTCGTGAGACTTGAGCTCTGCTATTCAAAGCCAGGGTTTGAAATACCCACTAAAACGATCTCCAGCATTTCTTACAAGGTCGAGAGGTTATGGGGTCGCTCTCGCATTCTGTCAGGCCCTCAGCACAACGCTCTACCTTAAACTTCTGGTGGCAGCTGTTTCAGGTTTTCGATATTAAGTATCAAAACCATTGTTGAACTATGGAATAGTGTTGTCAACATAACAATTGTCAGTTAGCACTTCAGCGACTTTTTTTTGGTACTGAAATATAGAGTATGTACAATATTCTTAACCTACATACTAATAATAATTAAAAATATATAACATAGTTCCTTTGTACAAGGCTTGTATTGCAATATTCGTTCAGCGAGGAAAGCTCTGGTGTCACCGGTACTTCTTCCAGGCGCCCACAAAATCTTTATCTTTGAACTTCATAGCCCAAGAGCACTCCATATAACTTCGCCCATGACCGATTCCAAGAGCGTGACCAACTGTAATAAGTATATTATAAATAATATTAATACCATTGTTCAAATGTTAATTTGATTATGCGTATCGAGTAACGAAAATGAAAAATTCGTTCCACTTTGTTTTAATATATTGTTTTGGATACGGTAAATGCGGTACTAGCATTTCGCAATAAACTTATTTTTTATAAGACGTTTTGTTGATCAAACTTTTTGGTCACTCTGCAAGCTGACAATTGACAACTGACGAAACTTTATAAGCCAATTTAATATCGTGTTTACAGATTATAGAGTTCATCGCATCAGTTAGAATCCCGTGAACCAATAGATTTTCTGTCTATGTGCTTATTTTAGAACGTACGTTGAATGAAAACATCCTAAGGAATGTCTTAGACTCAAAAAGAAGACGTCGGTTATCAGGCATAGAAGACTGAATCAGCTAGTTGCCTATTATATTATAAACAAATGATTACGAAACGGATACAGAAATCTGACCACAGAGCGCAGGTTGTAGCGGCAATGTTATTTTAAATAAAATTCATGTACTACAATACTTAATCTAGTAGAATTAATAGAAATATGAATCTTCCCAGAAAAGTAGTCCCACAGCTAGCAATAAGAATAGCAAATAGGACTCCAAATAAAATGGGCGATAATAATATTCCTTTAAAAAACCTGAATGAAGAAAATGCTTCGCAAACTAGAAGGAGATAGACGCAACAACCGTCCCTGTCACACTTAAGGCGCAGTTTATCTCATTAAATAATCCACTTATTGTTCGTGAAGTTCGTTTGTTCAAATAATTAGGTCGCTTTAATAAATTATACTTTGTACCATTTGTGAAATTCATTTAGCTTTTTCTAAAATAGGCTTAAAACTTATTTAATTAAGAAATGTTCAGCTCTATTTAAAATTATGTATTATTTAGTATGATGGTTCTTTTCTGAGGTTGTAAATATAGTAGTAATAGTAGAACTGGGTTGGCAGTTTCTCTTCTCCCCTTCTAGTGCCAAAGAGCTTTATTAAAGACATGAATATACTTAAATTTGATGACACTATATTTCATGCGATGCCAAAATACCTGGTATCGAAGGCTGATACTTTTAGTTATAAACTATAAAATATACGAACGAAACTTGATTACGATATGGACTGAAATATATTGAATTTAAAATTCCGTATCTGCACTATTTGTTCTATGGACATATCAAAGGGAACGCTTACGTATGAATAAAGTCAATCCGAGCATCAATGATTAATCGGTCACGCTTGGCGCATTAACAGGCACAGATTATGTATATACAGATGCGATAGAATGACACATTAAAATAAAAATGAAGATCGTGTTTATTTATTTTTAAAATTATTCATAAACACTGTTGCATGTACAGATACAATACAATTGGCATAATTAAATAAAAAGGCGGGCAACTGGCGGTTCCAGTCAACCACTGTGAGAAAAAAAATAGGATAAGCGAAAGAAGTGCAAAAATACATGAGACATATAGTTATTTAGACTAAACTATTGAAACAAAAGCAATTAAAACTTATGTTAACAGTTAACAGGACATCAAAACAAAGGACAGATGAATTACGATAATTTAGATAAAAAAGTTAAGGTTATTATAGTAACTCTTCATCTTTTAAAGTATTTATGTTTCTGATTGTTATTTGTCTTTCACACCATGACATCACCCGAATTAGGTATAAAGTAGTATTACTTATTCAAATATATTTAATTATTTCTTTCTTTCTCAAACCTTTTCTAATATAATGTACTCCGTCTTTGGCTATAGTTTTAGTATTTTTATTGACTGTTCTTCTCTTCCGTTCTACGCCCTAGATTTGAGAACTGGCAGTAAATGTAAAATTAGAAGCATTTAATATTATATATTTCTTTTTTTGACGTTCATAAACGTACATTATATACATATATATATATAATGTATCTCTCATATATATATATATATATATATATGTATCTCTTATATATATATATATATTCCTGTATATTACTAAAAGTACCATTCATTAGTGTTAGTCATAGTGTACGTAATGACTTCTGAGTAATATATGTATAATATTATGCAATCAATATTTCAATAATTGTATGTGCTAAATCACTATATCTCATATATTTCACCAACATCACCTTGATGACTGGAAGTCTTCCACGGGCCATTTCACCAGGCATTTTCTTTTGCGAACTAACCGTGGAATCGACTCCCGTTGGGGTCTTTCCTTAGAGATACGACCTCCAACTGTTCAAAATTCAAATATACTCCTCCCTCAAAAGCCAGCAACGCACCCTCTAAAAACGGTTGTTTATGGGCAGCGATGACTGCCCTATTTCGGCGTCGCGGATGCTGGTTTTATAAAAAAATATATTTCATATAATACTAACTTTCCTTTTATAATAATTTTGTAATAAATAATCCTTACAAAACACAGAAGTTCTAGATAGATCTTATTTGATTAAAGCCGCGTTTCCATTATGCAAGTACTTGAATGCATGTATGACGTCACACTTGTGTGCAAGTGAGTTGAATTGGAAACACGACTCAGTTCAACTTGCAACTTGCATACAAGTTAGTTGACTAGTTATACAGTGTTTATCATGAGTAAATGTGCTGTTGTAAATATTAAAATAAAAATATTATGTTTCTGTTTGTATGCCTCCTTGCACTAATTTTTACAAGGTAATTCTGCACACTTCCCTCTATAGACGAGCATTCTTGCGTTTACAATTTGCTTGCAAATGAGTGTTGTGCGTACAAGTTTAAACCTGCATGTAAGTTGCAACTTGTATTCAAGTCACTGGCATAATAGAAACGCGGCTTTAAGGCGAAAAAACAAGATGACATAGCGTCAGGCACAAAAGCCTGATTAAATACTCACGTGTTAAAAAAAGAACAAAGAGATTCAGATCAATCAGATCTGAAAGGCTGAAGTGGTTGTCATATTTGCTAGATTTCAGCGCCTTAGCTAATTTAATCGAGTAATGAAGTATTGAATAGCTTTAAGAAATTATGTTCTCTTAAATGGCCATAACTAAATTTACGACTTCATGTTGAATTGAATTATTAGCTAATAAACAATATCCATTCCCCTTATAAAAATCATGGGATTCCAAGACAAAATGCAACGATTAAAAACGTATGCATTTTATTTTTCGATAATTTTTGCCCATATTATTGTGAGCGGTACTGTGAAAAGAGAAAATTCAGTAATTATCTATGATATATTATATAGACCGAAAGATATAGCAATAGCAAGTAGATTAAAGTTTTTGAAATGATATTATCTGCCAAAGTTCTTTTTTATAATACAGGGGGCAAACTGGCAGGAGGCTCGCACATTTCTTGCAACACCTAGGTTCGAACAATTAAACGATTACACTAAACTTATAATTATCTTTTAGTCGATACCAACTCCGGGGAAATAAATACAGATAATACAACTTTTTTGACATTCAACACCTTTTGTCTTCAGTCACCGTGACCACGCAAATAAAATAAATTTAAAATTATGTAATAATTATGAGTTTTCAATAAAAATACATAGCTTCAAACCGGTAAAAAAGTGTTTTCTTTAATTGTTTATGTTCCGATTCTAAGATTAGATATTTACGTCAACCCTTATTAAGCAACATGGCTTGTTGACAATCATTAGCGTTACAATTTAAAGGGTTATAGTATGGTAATGAACTGAATCTCATTATATTTGAAAACATTGAGACGAGGGGTATAATTACTTATTAATATTCTTGAATAACTTAATTTGGTGGTACATATTATAAATGTTAGAATATTATTTAATATTTATTTATTTGCGACTTTAAGGGTTTGTTCTAAATTGGTTGTTGGTTCTAAATTTTCTATTTAGTTCTATTTAGTACTTATTCGTAGGATAAACACTATTGTTGCGTTTCACGACTGTCAGATAGCGCTATTCGTCATGAAACGCGATGTCTCTTATTCGGAACTTTTATCTTCCGAATATTTTGTCTTGTCTATGGATAAAGTACCAAATAGCTATTATTTGGTACTTTATCCATACAAATTCAAAAATCATTTATTCATGTAGGTAAAATAATGTACACTTATGAACGTCAAAAATGAAATATACATTAACTGCTTCTAATTTTACATTTACTGTCAGTTCTCAAATCAAGGGCGTAGAACGGAAGAGAAGAACTGGCAATAAACTCTCCGTCACTCATTGTACATTGTGAAACAGACCGATAAGGATTACTATTTGAGATTATGATAATTGGAGTTTTATTTTTGTCAAAAATTACGTGATACCTACAATAAACACTTACTCAAAGAGACCAAAATCAAATAAGAGGAAAGACATTTGAGCCGTTAATAATTTGATGTTTGAGATCTTGCTGACTAAAGTTCACTTTTTCAATAACCCCTGATTTACTAGAAATGAGTTGCACCTACCTCCACGGCTTACCTGCTATTTTAATACTCTTGTCAATCTATTATCATTTAATTAATAACATTAATAATAGTTTTTTTAACAATATTTCAACTTTTCGTAATTTTGTTTATCCCTTAATAAGGATAAGTTTCTATATACATACATAATTTTAGTTTAATTTTCTGTTTAATTTTTGTTTTTCTTGTATTTTAAACATAAAAAAAACATCCATCTATGGTTTTGTAAAAACATGTAAATGTGTCATCGTAAATTATAATTCTTACGTGTAACATATACTATTGATATAGATAGCATTACATATCGAGCCTTGTATGTCATCATTTAGCGAACTGTATACTATGTTAGTGTTTGTCGGTTAAGTACAAAGCAATTAGCATTAGGTACGTATATGTTGGTAACCTAGATTTGCTACTTGCAAAGTTATTATTTAATACACATGTAGAAATGTGTCTGTCTCATGTTATGAAACGTAGTTATTATATAATTTCAATAGAAGTTTAATGATAATATCTCTTTTCAGATGTCTTATGGAGCATTCATGACCTGAAACTTGCTAAACTGTGAGGTAAGTTCTTTTATATTTTCGCATATTTATTTTTTCTTAATATTTGCCTGACTTTATATTTGAAAGAAGATATAGTATATATAAGAGATACGAATTACAATATGGACTTGTATGAAGTGTTTATGTATATAAACAGAAACTTAATCTAATTTAAAAATCGAACGAATTATTCCACTCCAATGCCTTCATTATCAACCATCCTTGATATATTATTAAAGAGCTTTAAATTTAAAAATGGAATACTTCAGCCAATACGAGGTCAGTGTTTTCCAAATATAAAAATTCTCCACTGTGGCACAGTGTTTTTATAACATTTTATCAAGCTTATCGTAAAACCTGCGGTAATCCACGTAGTAAATCCTCATCCTTGTTGTCATGGGTAAACTGATACTGCGTACACTAACAATGTGTCGAAATTTTAGACAAAACGCTTATACAGAAGGTATTTTGAGTTCCCGAACAGATATATGCGACGAAGGAATTGTTTTAATATAATATTTACAGGCATACGCTGTAGGCATTAACTTTTATCTAGAAATCAATCATATATCTCTCAACTTTAATTTTAAAGGCCGGCAACGAATTTGCCTACTTGGCTATAAATAAAATATTAAATTCAATCGGAAGTCAAGTCCCCTTAGAGTTCTAACGCACACTATTAAGTATAAAGACCGGAAACGTACTTGCAAGCCTTCTGGAAATGTAAGTGTCTATGGGTTTCACTTTACATCAAGCAAGTATACGTTTCCCTAACTGTAATACTTTAAAAAAAAAGTTTTTACTTTACGTAATATTAACTTTTCCTTCAATTATTTAATTGTTATGTATATTGTGATGTACGGTGTTGACTGTCTTTGTTGCCATAGCAACGGCAAAAATAGAACAAAGTTTTTCAAGGGTTTGATATCTCTCCGAAGATCTTTATCAAACAAATCTATGCTTGAAAAAACTACTAACTTATTTCTAGGCCATATTAGATGTTTAAATGTCCTAACGAAACCAACTTCTTTATTTATTAAACTTTTTTTCCTTTAAAATTTATATAAAAAACAGGTTACACATGTTATTAGGGACAACGGATTGCCATGTCTTATAAAAAATTTTCTTGCAGGCAACCCTAGTATAGAAACATAAATAAAGAATAACTTACAAAAATAATTAACAAAAAAGATAATAACATGAAACACTAACTAAAATTAAAAAAAAATACAATATCAATGTATGATTCATGCTAGTAAGTGAGAAACATTCAAGAGTTCAAAACTTAGTGCTTATCATGATGAGCATATTCATGAATACACACACTTGCGAGTATACCAGAGGCCACTTTTTATGGACAATCCCAATCCAATTTTTACTACTTCATGTTAATATTTTAATCTATGTCTCATAAAAGACTTTTCAATAACCGATCGATCGATCGATAGTGAATCGTTTTTTGGAAACCATCTTTAGTAGATCCGATCAGTTTTTTTGGATCAATATTTGTATGAAAATAACAGACGCTTTCAGACTTTCTATTAAATGTCTGTCACTTCTTCTATTAAATGTGGTAATAACCATTAAAAATGAATTAATTATCAAGTGATCTTGAGATTTTAGCTTTAAAAAGTCTCTACTATCCTATAAAACTTTAATACGACGTGCAATGATGAGGCAAAGGCGGAGACACTCGTAGCGAAACGAGGCTCAAGATCGAACATGATGGAAGGTCATTGTGGACGCCCCCTTTCCCTTCATGTTATGAAACTAGAATAGTTGTTTACGTTAAAAGAATGACCCAATTAAAGAATCGCACCCGAGTTGCTTTCATCTAGCTGTCTATGGTCTAAAGGAGTCCTGCTCCAAAAAGGTTTTATAATTTATATTGCATAGCATTCTAACGGACCGGTTCAAATGTGTGTCATTCTTATCCTTTTGAAAATCGAATTAACCTAAAAAGGATTCTTTTTTCAAAAACGGGCACGTTCCGAATTCGAGTCCCGTTACGAAACTGACGCAACGCAGACAACAAAGGGATTTGCATACGTTTCCGTAATAGGGTTGTCAGTCAAAACAAATATTCGAGGTTTTATTTTTAACGGGGTTTTTTTAAGTCGATTAAAGTACAGGGGATAATAGATGAGGGATTACCTTTTGGTTAATCCAGTTGGCTACTTTAAAAAAAACTGTTGAATTTGGGTTCTGGTAGTTATGTTGTTACAATTAATTTTAACTGCATACATACATGTACTTATAAAATATCATTTCCTAAATTCAATAAATATCATTATTAAATCTACTATGTATTTTGATTTATTAAAACCATATCAACCCTATAATTACAGGAAACAGAGAAAATTTATAGAATTAAGTACTTAACTAACATTAAAAAAACCATAAAATAATGTATGGTTATTAATACTAGATTCGAAAATACAAAGAAGATGACATAAATTTGATATTTTTGCTATATAAACAAAATATATTTTACAGTTAAAGTATGATGTATTGCTAAGCAAGCAGTAAACCGACATTATAAGAATTAATTAATATAGTGACAGCCCTGACTCAAACGCATCTGGGTTGCTCGCACGTGTTCTCTTTTCAAACGTTTCTTTACTTCGAAATCTAAACCGAAAGAGGCTTTATCGCGCGGAAATAAGGATTATAATTATAATTTAATACTTCCCCATAGTCTATACTTCTTTGTGAGATGTTAGCCCTTTACCGCTTAGAAGAAAATAACTCTTATTTTTAAGGCAATATAGGTTAATATTACATAAAATATTGCTGAGATTTATCGCTAGATTTAAATTTTGATAAGATTGAATTTTAGATTCTATCTCAAAGTAATAAAGTTCAGTTTTGTATGCAGCTTGACATCAACATCTTAAAGAATGGAGTGTTCATAGTGAATGAAGTCTTTCATTGTACAAATGAGGTGTTATCTGTATAGAATAATAACACATTGAATATGTTAAGTATTGATTTTATTTATTTAGGTCGGGTCAAACGTAGTTTAAACAAACTTTAAAAGTAATATAATAATTTGTGCAGTGTTTAGTGGAGTCTCTGAAGTCGTAGTTTCGATGCCCAACTGTGCACCATTGGACTATTTGTCTAAAATTGTTCATTTAACATTCGCTCGAACGGTAGAGGAAAACATCGTGAGTAAACCTTGCCTTAGACGAAACTCGAAAAACTCGCCGACGTGTATCAGGCACAAGGGGCTGATTACCAACTTGCCTATTGGTCTGACAAATAATCGTGAAACAGAAATCGAAGGCCCAGGCGGAAGGTTGTAGCGACACAATATTTTACGCCTCAAAAATACTTTAAAAATAAGCAAATTTTGGGATTTTTTTATATATATATATATACTACTTTATTATTACACACAGTATTTATTATTTTTGAAGTGTGAGGGTAAACGGCTTCGTTACGTAACGCGTTACGGTGCCAGTCTGTCTGGCTTCCTTTTCTCTCACGCATACAGTGGCAGTAGGCAAGATCCTTCTCTCTCACTCTAACCCATAGCGCAAGTCGTATTTCGAAGAAGCTTTTCCTTCTGTCTACTCAATTTTCAGTGTGTTTAAGTTTGCTTATTTTAAGCTAAGCAATTTCAATATTAAATAGTTCAACTTAGATTATGTACTTTAAGTTATCACTTCTGTTCTGTCGGGCGTCCAGAATGTATATTTGTTCTATGTTATTTAGAAGTTTTATGTTAGATAAAAGTTTTGATATGTCTATTTCCGTGAGTGCAAAACACGATAATGCAATTAAAATCAAAGTGGTTCTTGAGACGGACATTTGCCGGTTTCGTCACTAGTTCAAATGTCCCAAATATTAACAATAATGGGTGCGGGGCCCAAATGATAATGAATTAAAAAAAAAAAACCGCGAGAAAATTCGTCGTCGAAAATTAATCGTTTTAGATATTAGATTTAGAAAAATTTATAAATTTGACATGATTATTAAAGTTTTTATTCACTCGAACGGTGAAGGAAAACATCGTGAGGAAACCGGCTTGCATTAGACCTGATAACTTGACTGCGTGTGTCAGGAGGCTGATCACCTACTTCCCTATTTGATTGATTATGACACAGATATCTGAGGCACGAAGAAGAAGAAGAAGTGCCACTATTTGTTTTGTTATCATACCTTCGATCCCCTATGGGTAAAATGCGAAATCAAGGTTCCCGTTTAATCCAACTTCAGAAGATTCAAGTCTGGTCTTTATAAAAAGGTTTTTATTCGAAGCGAAACAATTATTATTTCCTGTTAATAAATTTATGAAAAATATTACGTAGACGCCATGTAATTAGATATAGCCAATGAAATTTGACCTTCCCTGCTTTAGAAGTAACGTCAACGGTATCACGATGTGGGCAGTTCATGAATAATGTGTCTACTTGTACCAATTTAAGTAAACTGTATTTCAACAGGACGAATACGATGTACGATGATGATGATGAGGATGAGAGGAACCCCAAATATTATGGCCCTTTCAATAACTGTTGAGCTAAGATAAAAATATCTTTCCTTGATGGCCTATACTAGTAAAGGCGGTTCTTACTAAAATATGTATCAATAGTAACAAAATTTGTTGCATTTTTTTGTTTTTAACATATATTATATATAATATCGTAATAATTTTGTAGGAATTGACAAGATTTCCATCCAACAAGGTTCAAGTGCACAGGAGCTAATAAAAGATTTTAAGTGGCGCCTCTTAGATAGTACCGGTGACCCCAGAGCTTTAATTTGCTCAATGAATAAGCATCGCAATACAGCGAGAAAATGTTGCCAGCGTCAAAGGTACACTGCCACAAAGACCAAACTTTTAAAGCATTTAATCTTACATATATTTCATTGCCTAAAATTAATTAATTATATCATAGACGAAGATTGAATTCCTGGCACAATTATTGTTTGTAGTATAGAATATCGTATTAAATAGCAATAATACGACCACAGATTCATATGCGTATGTTCAAAATTGCGACCTCTTTAAATATCGTTATATTCCTTGCAATGTACATAAAACAATAGTGTTTTATATGCCTATACCTTAAGAATTACACAATCTAAAAGGTTTATAACCTTATCGCATTCATTTATACAGAAAACCTCAAAAGTTAATTTCAATTGATCATACTTAAGCAGCAAAATGTCATTGAATAGAAAAAGTATACTAAAATATTAGTCATTTCTGGCCTTGTAAAGCCATTCCGTAAATGTCACAGATAGACATGAAACAATTCTTTGTTTCACTAAAATAGGTTACGTATGTTTTTGGTCATAGAGATGGCAGAAGTGAATATGGTGTGCTTTGTCAAAGATTATTTTTTCATTCATAATTTAAATACTATTTTTTATAGTTATTAAATATTCAATATTAACATGTCAAGTAGGATTGGCAACTCAGTCTTCGCCCCAACAGGAATAGAATGCAAAGTATTAAATAATGAGGAAAATTATTATTTACTGGAATGGGACTTCACCTTTATCAGTAAATACATATTTTTATTTCAAAAATCAGCTATTATTTAATATTAAAAATGTCTGTAATACTTAGGCTGGATGCGATTGTAAAATATTCCAATTGATATCTGTTTTACATTTTAATTTTAGACAATTTATTACTAACAAAATAACATTAATTAAAAAATAAGAGAGATAACATTGCTTTAGACATAGACATAGACATAGACATATTATTTATTACAAACAAAACAACTTTACAGAACAAGGTATGTTTTAAGTATGTAATGCGTGTGCTGTGGTTGTAATTGTCCCTGGCTCAGCATTATGCTGAGGAGCAGAGTGTTCCACAGAGCTGGTCATTCTGCCAGAGACCGCAGCAGCTAGTTTGCGCCTCAGTCGAAACAACAATAAGAATGTAATATTTTAATCAAATTAAGTTTACCATCTATCATATCTTATCAAGTTGTCTGTAAAAGTTGCCACCATCCAGTAACATGCAAAAAAGTAGGTCAGATTCAATTCATCTTATTTTATATTGGAAGTTTAAAGCAGTAGGGTAAGTAATACAATTGCCGAAGCTGATTGATGGTTAACAATTTTCGTGTATGTAAACAAATAAAGAATTACGGTATTTCTTGGACTTGGGTAATAACATTGACTATTCACAAGTATATTTTGTTTAAAATAAATAAATCAACAACGACAACCTTTTTAGGTATAGGCCTCAGATTTCTGTATATGATCATGATCATTTGTCAATCTAATAGACATGTTGATAAGCTTTCTGTGCCTGATAGACGCCGGCTTTTTGGGTCTAAGGCAATCCGGTTTCCTCACTATACTTTCCTTCACCGTTCGAGCGAATGCTAAATTAGCACATAGAAAGTCTATTGGTACAGAAGCAACTAGGCATACAAACAATCTTAAAATAATAAAAAAACATATATGTGAATTTATGTACACACGTTAGAAGGTAACAAATAAAATCTTTATCTTTCGCCTTATTCTAGTTTATTTAAATATCATAAAAAAATATTTCTACATAGTTAAAGAAATTCACATTTTAAATGTTGACTATGCTAACTTCAGGGTGTCGGGTTTTTGTAACGGTGTGCGCGCGCATCGTAAAAAATGTCTCTCATCATTTTTAACTTATGCACCGAAACTACACGAAACTACAAAATTACCCTTTTAATTAAATGAAAAATTAACTCATTTACAAAGGAACTTTGAGCGTACCATATGTTTTTCTTTGACTATTTAGACAAGCATAAATTAAGACCGTATTGGGGTGACATAATGACTTTTAATTACGGGCAAGATTTAATGTTCTTTGTTTGGACACATTAAATGTCTTACTATTTTTGGATATGAATTTGACTTTGTCTAAAAGGGTAGACTAAGAAATAAAGTTAAATGCTCGTTTACCAAAATTAAATGAATACTAATATATATAATCTTTACGAGTAAAAATTATGAAAACGCGTTTTAATCCTGTATTTGTCTTGCAAGTATTACAAATTAATTTTTAAAAATCACTGGTATCTATTTGTTATCTATCTGATTAAATACATTTAAAGTCCGGCCACGCATCCGCGAGGACTCGCGATTAAGAGTCACTTAGCAGGTGAGCCTCCTGCCCGTTTGGCCCCTGTTCAGTAAAAAAATACTTGACGCTGTCTAAATATGTAAGTACTAGCAGACTCGGCCAAGCGTTGCTGTGGCTAAGGTTTTTGTTATATTACATAGTAGTAAATTAATCAAGGGAAACCGTAGGAGAACTTATGTGAAACGTTGGTACCACGACACGGACCTAAACTAAACTACCTTTAACTCAGCGCCATCTGTTAGAATTGTATCAAATAATAAACAAATGTTAATGTTATCGTAATTTTAGTAAGGATGCCTATTTTTTTTGAAAATGAAATATAGCCTATGTCACTCAGGAATGATGTAGCTTTCCAACAGTGAAAGAATTTTTCAAATCTGCCAAGTAGTTTCGGAGCCTATTCAATTCATACAAACAAACAAAAAATCAAACCTTTCCTCTTTATAATATTAGTATAGATTATGCTCTTAATTACGTACACCTATTATGAGTTAGGAAGGTGGTGCTCTTCCTTCGACCAGCCCAACCACTGGCCTGTAACATCCAGTTGATTTTTCTTACAGAATTTCGCTAAAAAAATACAGAAATAAAAAGAATATACTGGCACCATATTATATATTTTCTAACCTAATTCAGCAGCACACAGATTACATTGCTCAGAATATTACAAATCTATATTTGAATTTTAATTATATACATCCTCATTCAATAATCCCAAACGCGATTTATAAAAAGCATTCGAAACACGAAATTGAGTTAATGAACAAAAGAACGATGACGTCACGAGGTAAATTGAACGAAATAGTTTCAGTAGCCTGACGTAATGAGTTGATTGGAAATTGGTTGATCGTTTTCGTTAATATATTGTTCCGGTCATTGTACACGTTATATATGTCCAAGAGTTATGATCATGGGGGTATTAACTATAATGATATTTCATTATCTCATTATCGTTGCTTCTTTTTCAGTTGATTTTGGATTACAATTTTAAAAAAAATGAAAAATATATTCTATAGTCCTTATATTCTTATAAATTTTGAAAAATTAAGTCGATATCCGATTTTATATATACGATATGAAATAAAAACAGAAATAGTTTAAATAATGAATGAATATGTCTTCAATTATTGAATTTATTATATACCATGATGATCATAAAGCCACAGATAAAAATAAATATCATAGACATATAGAAGCCGTATATTGTTCAATTTGAAGAATTAATGATAATTTCAATTATTGAATTTACTCCAAATTTAAAATTCATTACAGTCATTCAGCAGCATCGTATAGTTTAGAAAAATAATAGAACCTTCTTTGAATAAAATTCTTTATTTTAAATTATGTAAACAGAAACAATAGAAAGAAAAAACATAACTTCAAATAATAAAACACGATGAAAACTTAAAAAATAAAGTTCAGTAGCCCCAACAGGCTTCTCTGTATCCTGCTAGTCTCTTCCACTTAACACAAAAGATAAAGTTTTATAATTAAACTGCTTTTTCTCAAGAATAATACTTTCCATTTTCGCATAGGTCGGGTTGATTTTGCTTAAGATTTTATTAGTCTATGAATGTATGAAGTTATAAATGGTTGTGAAAATTTTGTTTTTAATAAAGTGATTAAAGATAAAAGAGCTTGTAAGAGGCAAAGAAGGCTCGTTTTTTGGGTAGCTTATATGTTGTGTATGTGTTGTGGTCTGTGATAGTAATCAAGCCATAAATAAAACACATACAGAAACAGTCCTAGATATCATAGATGTTGTGCAACGATCAATTTGAAGTAATTTGTTGCTGTAATTGTCCTGTCGCTGTCGGCCCAGTAGGGGCCTGGTTACCCGCGGGCTTCTTACACTTAACACAGACACTTTTGCGTCACAATTTTTATATCAATTTCTATCTTAATTAATTGTTTTTATTAACTTTCTTCTTTACTACAATTAAATGCTTTTTACTGTTATTAGTATTTATTTAAAATATAATATATTTAACAATGATTTGTTAGCATCGGCATAGTAAATAAAAGTTTGTATTCCCAGTAAAACAATCTGTCTCAAAGGAACGAAATGTGTCCATGCTCTGTTCTGAATTATCATTCGTGTCACGTATTGTCCACAGCTGTTAATTAGGAATTTTATTATTTATACAGTTTTCTATAGAACAGAGGATAACGGGCAGGAGGCTTACTCAAGTTAGATAGCCGATAGCCCATGGGCACTCAATGCCAGAGGCGAATGTCTTGTTGTTTTAATTGGTACTCTTTTTTTTTGGACCGTCTTAACTTCAGAAAGTGACACATAATGGTGGCGTAAAAGTCCAGGTATGGGTGGAATTTCGTATTCTGCCTCGATTAAATCGTATTATTTGTATACGGTAACACTAAGTGGTTGTTTGCCCCCATAAACAATAACAAATAATTCGTATAGATACAAATGTAATGTATCCCTCAAAGGCCAGCAACGCTCCTACTAAATTTTGTGCCCATTGCCACGAGTGCCCTTTTTGGGCCCCTTTTTCGTGGGGTATTTTACCCCCTAATCTATAAATAATAATTCGTATACAAATATAATGTACCTATTTTTTAAACGGCGGCAACGCACCCGCTAATATGTGAGTCCATGGCCACGACGTCCCTTTTTGGGTGTCTCGTATGATCGTATGCTATAAAAAATAATACGTATCAAGGAAAACGTAGCACATAGCAAAAACAATTAAACATGACCAGTATATTCTGACGTACAGTGGAAATATAACTCAATGCGTCATGACTCATCGACAAATATCGGACTAATAATTTACGCGTGGTATAAGTGAAGAGATTAGTGCGTGTCTTAACACAATTAAAGACTAGGGATGCTGAGATATTATTTATTTATAGAAAATGAATTAAACACTAAACAAACTACAACTTAACGTTATAAAGAAAAATAATTTGTTACTACTGCTAAATAAAGTCAAAGACTTCCCGCTTCCTAAACTATGTCTTAACGCCCTCTTTAGTCCTACATAATATTCTATATATCTTCTACAAATATTATATATCTATGTCTGAGCTTTAACCCGAAACATAGCAGCTAATTCGTGTTCGTACGAGGCACTTGGAAAATTTGTGATTGTCGCATACGGGGGAGGAATTCTTAAAGAAATTAATGACAGCATATTGTTTCCAATGCTTGAGGGTTATGTAATGTATGTTTGGCTCTTATGATCTTAACGTTGAAATGTGTTGTATGGCGTCCTACCTTGTTTCATCATAGTACGAGCCGTATTTGTAATTTCATCCGCAAAACACAAATGGCTGGAAATCATCCATGATCTAGTAGGCATTCTTTTCTAAACTAGTAAACTGTGGAATCGACTCCCGGTAAAATTTTCTACGTTAAACACTTTACGTTTTTGTAATACTACACTTTCTGGGCGTGCTGTAAGTTCGTTTGCTTGAGCTATAAAGAAATTAGATCAGGAATCTTTGACCAGAATGATTATTTCCATGCAACTTCTACAGCCAAACGTGCCTTACTGGTATTAAATTAAATTTAATAAACATACCGATCTCGGAAAGCTTAACACTTGTACCAAACAAAAACTGTTAGTTATTTTAAATAGACGTTGATTGTTTTAGCCTAATAGAGCACGAGCAGTTCGGCTCCCGGGTGAGAATAGAATTATTGTTTGCTCTAATGTTTTTGTGTTGAAATAATAACGGATGTTCTTAAATACATAAGTACAGAAAGCTTTGTGGATTTTTAAATATTTAAAACCGAGCACGAAGCTTCTAAGGTTTCGTTCTATTGATTTAAGCTCGCACCTTTTTCGTGGATCCCTTACAATTTAATATACGTCGATCAAATCATAATGTCAGATTAAAACGTCAGGCGTCACGGGGGAAGGCAAATCTAATTTATCTGGAATCACTTTGTCTAATTGCTATACAAACGGTATTCAATTTCGAAAGGTATTTACGTGCTCATAACAATCTCAGCAAAACTAAGGGTTGGAGCCAATATCATCCAAATTACTCAACAGTTCCACGTTTGATAAATCACTGCTCCTATCAACCCCACCCAACCGCGCCCTACCATAAACGCAACCTTCTATTTTCTTCGACATTTACTTGGAACGGGGTGCGGTCCCATATAGCTCTATTACCACGACCCCATCGCGGCCATCGTTATTAGCACGGCCTCAATAAAGAAAAGCAACGATAGACAACGGCCTTAAAGTAAAATAAACACATGATTCGCTAAATGAGGGACGTCATACCTGCAATAAAGGCGTGTGTACAAACCCTGACGCGCCCTTTCACTAATGAGCAGGGTTTATGGGGCGAGCTAGCATTTAAGTTTATTGTCTATGCGCGCGCACCCCATGACTGGCCTTTATAAGAATTGACGATACTGGTTGATAGTCAGTAGTGCACGTGGTGTGTAAGACAACGGGTCAGCAGTCAGCACCTATAGTGCGATTTGTTTAGTGAGTCACACGCTCTCGCCTACGCTTGTTAATTGGAACGTGGGTTCCACTTTAGGTCAACTAACTCTAACAGTTTAAACAAATTGCGTTCACTTCTTTGTGGTGATTAGGACTTGTATTGGTGAGTACAATACAATATATTAAAAAGTTTAAAAAAGTTTCTGACTCCAAAGTTGTTTGCTGTTCATGTGACGCGATGTTTATCTTTGTTTAATTTAACTCTTTTAGATATAGAAAATATTTAACATATCGGTTTAAAAATATATTGTTTACTTTCGAAACTTTTCAATCGACTAATAATGTCACAGAGCATCAAAATTGTTGAAGAGCCAATCCATATACTTTCAGTAATATACTGTCACTTTGACAACTGACATTGCAAGTTCTAGTATTCTGTGTCGGTATATTGGTGAAGATATAGTAAATGTATACCGAATATCTCTGATTAACATGACTGTTTAAGGATTAATATTTAATTCTAAATATCCATCCTGGAATTGTCTATAAACTTGTCGATGGTAAATATAATAAAACGTAAAATGTTTTGGTTAAACTTCGAAGCAGTTAAAACTTTTCAAAACTCAGTAATTAAGAACATTAATCATCGTTTAAGTTTACGGAAGTTTTCCAATATATTCGATTTCATTTTCAAGTCAATATAAGTTTTCGTATTACTTATTCAAGTTATTATGAAGCGGCTGTGATTTAAATAAAAGTGGCGTTTAAAAACAAATAATTTTTAATATAATCACTTATTATTTATAATTAATAGTTTTGTCTTTTTCACACCAGCGTAAATACAATTTAGCGAAGAGTGACAAAACAGTTCTTTAGTTAAAACAGGTGCGTTCTACTGTTCTACTGCTATGTATTGCATTATGTATAATTGCCAAATACATGTCATTGGTTGGGCAGTACACTAGCTTTATACAAACATTAAATACTGATCGGTGCATGACTGGGATACAAACCCAGGAACCCAGTTGAAAACTGCTTAAGTGCCTCTGGTGTGGGCTATTCCTGCCATTCGTAAAAAAACATATGGAGTTTTATTGTTTGAAGTTTAAATTCTGGCAATTTGGCAATATATGTTTTCCTTAAAAATATAATGCTAAATTTTTAATATCTAATCACTTTGAGCGGATTTTTACAGTAATAAATCAGCAAGGGAAGGAAAACTTTTCGATAAATATATCTCATATGGAATAACCGTAAATTTGTTATTTATTTATTACGTACAGCTAACATATTTTATATTTAATAACATATAGCCAAGATGGAATACATAACACACAAGAAGCTTCAAATACAAATAAAAAATAATTATTAAATTCTATGAAACTGAGTAATGTGACTATTTTATGCAAAGTGAGGGTATGTATACGTTATAACTCAACAAGGAACTACCTAGCGATACTCAGGCAAGTCTTAGTGGAACCAGCTGCCCGTAATTCCCACCCAGAAAAGGCACTCGCGAGCCCTCGGGCATCTGACCTGCCTGTCTGTTTCATAAAATAAAATACCTTTTATTTGGATAATACAATATTACTGTCTTAACCAAATTATTAGCTAAATAAAAGTATTAATTATTTAATAAATAGTTAGAAAAGGCCAAACAGGAAATTTAAATTATTTTCCAAATTGGCATTATTAACGAAACAAAAGACACGTGCCCTCTCTCTCACACACACACACACACCAATATTTATAAATATTTTACTGAGGCCGTTCATGGCAACTCATAAAAATTATATAAATTTTTTTTTAATTTTTATAAATGCTGTTTGCTATCTAAATAAATATAAAAAATGAGTTTTATTTCACAGTATACGTATATCAGAATAGTCTTCAGGGTTCAATAAAACAATAGTACTTCCTAAAACAGTTCCGGCCTCACTTTTATACAACAATTTATTAGGATCTGAACTGACGGGAACAAATTACTCTAACCCGAGTGAAGGTTTCTCGGTATATCTAGAATGTTCACTAGCGGAGAACTGTTATTTAAAATTTCATCAGCATCACCTTAATAGCTGAAAGTTTTTTGTTCTGCCAACTAGCGAACTGTGGAATCGACTCCCGGTGGTAGTCTTCCGAATACGACCTCCAATTATTTTAAGAAACCGGTAAAGCCGGCAACGCACTCACTGAAATAGGTGTCCACATATATTTAACTTCTATAGAATCGTATTGGACGAGCTTTTTTAACGTGCCTGTAAAATGGTTTGCCAAATGAAAAATAATTGACAGGCTTGGCAACGCTCCTAACTCTTTGATACCAGGTGATTAAAACCAGATTCGAAACATTGAAAATAGATTTTCCAGATCCAAAGTGGAAAACTTTCCCTGATTTTACATAAAATTTTTACACGTGTTATATTAATCCGTACTGTCAAAATGTCATCTTTATAATTAATATCTTTAATAAATAGACTTATGCTATATTACCTAATATTTTTTTCTTATAGGCATGTCATGATATTTAGATTTAAAACATGTGACTCAATATGTAATCTTTTTCCGTACATCTACTTAAAGGCAGTAATTAGGGATGTACACCAAAAAAGCAATGTTAGTTTTAGACTTTGAGTTCAAAACCCCAAAATAAATAACTTGTCTATGTAATACAACTGAAAGAAACGGAGGGAATCTGAGGCCCATATATCGTAAATCGCTGGATTATTATTATTAACACATTCAAGAAAAACAAATTACATGTACAACAATTACATACATATTACAATTAAACGTGTGATACGTTTAACCACTACACTGACTACGGATAAATTTTTTACGAGCAAAAATTTGGTCGGCTTATAAAATTAATTTAGTTTACACTGTAACATTTTTCTTCCATTCCAAAGCATTAACGAGTGAAATCAATATAGAAAATTACACACAGACATTAGATTGCCTAGTTTTGATAGATATATTCTGATTGATATAAATAAAAAATTCAGATACACTTTGAGTTTCTGCCAAAAAATATTAATCTCGCTCCAAAAATAAATTTAATGGAAGATTGATTTTGCCTACATCAGTCTCGACGTACAAGTTATGGCTGTGAGCGAAATTAAATTTAGTTAACATTTATTTAGGCAGCCAGCTTTTATAATAATGTCAAATTCAAATTGTAATTATAAAGAGACCGCAGAGAGTAGGTACTGGACGACGGCATCCATGATGAATATAGGCTATAGAATATTAAAAAAAATTACGGTTTTGTATGAAATTACAACAGTGTATCCCATGGTGTGAAATAGACCGATAAAGATTCCTATATTCTGCGGAAACTATTGACACGGGAGCAATGTACTCCAGTTTTAAGACTTTATTATCCACAAAAAAGTCTAACAATTTTTATTTGTGTTTAGTCACCGAAAACAGCTTTATATTGCCTGTAGCTTGCTACGGTCGTATTAATGTGGAACCGCACTGCTAGTGTAAACAAACAAAGCCCAAAAAAACTAACAAAAAAAACTCGAAAAAGATACTATATAAAAATTGCTACAAAAATCCTAACAATTAAATAAAAAAAACAACTATTACAACCATCTCTCAATGTGAATATCATTATTGTTCACTCTCTAAGATGCACGTCTACGTATTACGTCGTAAAATCCGGTAAACCCGATTAAATTAGAAAATAATCATAAAATTGCTTAAACCTAATGTACTAGGAGTAAACAATCTAGGAGCCGTTTAACAAATTAGGTCGATAGCCAATTACTGGACTCGCCATGGACTTAAATGAAATTCGCTTTATATCAGAGTCAAGAAGTTTCATATAAAATATCTTTATATTTTGAGTTCGAGCTAAAAAAAATTGAAGATTTTGTTACGATTTTTTTCTTCACCGTACGAATAAAACAAATCAGTGGCACTACAACCTTTATAGGTCTGGGCCTCAGATTTCTGTATCTATTTCATCATCACCTGTCAATCTTATAGTCAAGACAAGATCCACCTTCTGTACTTGACACACGCCGTCGACTTTTTCGGTGTAAGGCAAGTCAGTTTTCTCACGGTGTTGTTCACGTGTTGTATTAAATGAGAAGGCAGAAAGTTCAGTGCACAGCCGGGGTTGACACACAAGACTTATATTTAATGGCTAAAAAATATAGTACAGTCAAAATTTGTTATAACGAAATCGAAAGTCGTAACACCGATGACGTTAATAAGTACATAATACAATAGAACCAAGCCGGGACCTTTAATTTTGGTCAATATAACTGGTATGTTGTTCTAAACTCTGTCGTTGTAAACGGTTTTGACGTTACTGTTACCAATTTGGCACCAACTTGACATCTGATTGTTAGAAAATGTTCATTCAGTACCAGACATTTAGTTTTTTTGTCTAAGACAATTTCCTCGCGATGAGAGATCAGATAAGACATACTAGTACATACTAGTAGATACTAGTACATACTGGTACATAGTATGTCTTATATACAATCTACAGGGTTTACGCCTAACCACTAGGCATAACGATATACTCAACATGTAACTGAGGCTATTTCGATTAGCTAATATCGTCTAGGGAAAAACCAAATTGTATAAAAGCTTTTAACAAGTTATTAAAAGAAATGGATCACGAAAATGCACTTTTATCGAAATGCCTTAACTAAATTGCGATACTCTAATTGAATTACCTCTGACACGCGATGGTCAGCGGTAGCTTTCGAATGGTCTAGAGCTTTTTATATTGCGTAATTTTTGTTACTCCTAGAGATAACAGACCAGGCGACGTATCATTGCAAAGGTGATGGTGGACGGAATAACGTGAATGAAATTAAGGAAGCTGTCCAGGTCTCAGGCTGGTATTCTATGCTGGATACTCGATAAAGATGCCCAATTCTATAATTTTTCTTTCAATGTAGAATTGCAAACCCAGCTTTCTAATGTAAGAGTATGTCTGGGTTTTATCTCTCGGCCTACACCTTCTGTCTTCGTTTTTTTTTTTCTTTTATATATTTAATTTAATGACGTGAAATAAGATGCCTTTATCTATATTCCGTAATTTATTAAACATATTTTATTTAATTTTATAAAAAAAACTAGTGTTTGCACTAATATTTTATATGATACTAAAATATTATTTATGGCAAACTGTAAAGAATTTTTTTTAAATTTGCAGTAGGTATATATGTTTGTTCTTTTAATGTGCAAACGAGCAGGAAGTTCACCTAATGTAAAGAGATATCGCCACCCCTGGACAAACATTGCCAAAGGGCTTCCGAGTGCGTTGCCGACCTTTTAACTAATTACAAATACTGATTTGCTAATAATTTCTATACCCACATAATTTACTTAATCAGAGACGACAATATAGTCGGGGATCACCAACACAAAATATGTACTTACCTATTTAAAAATATTTTCTAGTATAAAAAATATTTGGATTGTGTGACTTATTGTCTACGTGGGATTATGTGAGAACTATATGATTAATTTAGTAATTCTAAAAAAATCAAGGATAACATGTATCGATATAGAAGATACAGAGTTGATTCTGGGTCAAGTCCCATTAGAACTCAAGTAACTCAACTCATAAGTAATTAGTATGTTAAATAGTGTAAATAATCTAGTCTAAGTCAAAAACATCGAATCGAATTCGAAAACATCGAAAGCGCTTAAAGAATTTAATTTCAAAATCGCAAAATCACTGACAAAATGTCGAGCGTAAGTTCCCAGAGCCCTGAACTATTCGGTGAATTGCTAATTCGCTAAATGGCTCAAATAATTTCATTATTACACGACTCGTAGTGTCGATGAATGCAAATTAGTAATTGATATTTAACGCTTTATTATTTAATAATAAAGCATTATGTAATCAAAGATTATTAATAAAATTATAGCGTATTACTTAAATAAATTCTTAAACCCAAAACTTACTTAACTTTATTTATATTACAATAACAAGTATAATACGGGCAGCAGGCTCATCTGAAGTGATACAAGCCCATGGATACCAAACAACGAGTGCGTTGCCGGCCGTTTAAGATTTGGTACGCTAAGTCGATTTGGTTTAAAGTTGTGAAACGACTAAGCGTTTATACTAAGATTCAAAAATAAATAAAATAATTAAAATTAAAAAAGCCTATTTATTTCTTGCAAAGAACAAATTAAATGAAAGATTCTAAAATATTAAAGTAAATATCTAGTTGTATCGACTATTTTCTTCAGTCGATAGCTCATGTCTGAGCGCCATGTCTGCAAAGAAACATCGGAAGCGGAGTCTCTGACACTCATACTCTTTTATTACAGTTGTGAGGATGGGACAGGTTGAGGTTTGGTTGACAGGATGAGGCTTTTATTTAATCGGTCCACTTGGTTGCTAAACGACCACGTGATCTTCTGCCTTCTGTGTTAGCAACCACTATCAATTTCTCCAAGTTGTCATCGCCTCTGCAGATTGTATGGTCCACGTTTCTACTCCATATAGGAAGATTTTCTATATCTAGAGCCTGTATAGATCTGATTTTGGTTTGATACCAAATCCTTTCTTTCAGATTGTTAAACGTGTCATAGCATCTTTAGCCTATTTTTTTTGCCCCTTTATCTTTGGGACAGTGCCTGTATGAATCCAAATATTATATGACGAAATTTAATATTGATTTCTCTTGGAGCTTGCCAAGTTGTTTTACATATTCAGTGATTTATCTTTCATACATTCATTTATGTTAATACTTTACGAGGGGAATATAATCGGCACTTTGTTGTGGAGGAACGATTTAGGTTAATTTTACGAGGGTATGTATATAAATATATATAATATATACCTGTTGTGTAAAATGCAAAATTAGTATGTAAGATTGTATGCATGTATCTACGAAAAAAAAATGTGAGCCGTCACGGGACGCCTGGTAGATGTGAAACATCGACATTATTTTGTAAAAGTAATATGCAGAAAAGAACAGAGTGTGATAGAATCCAGGTAAATATGTCATAATGATAAAATAAAATATTACGATTTTTTTCCAGATAACGATGACTATTTGTTGAATAAACATTATTTTCATTAAATATTTGTAATGTGAAATATACAACTGCATTTAGACTGTACCTTGTTTGATGTGTATATCATATAGCGTGGCGACGCGTCGCCACGGCATGCGTCGCCACGCCAAAAATCGGTTTTACATGCGGCTATAGATGTTTCACATCAATAATTGAACAAATTATTAATATTGTACACGAAAATGATGATGGAAAACTGTCTTGTATTTCTCGTGCCACACCTGACTAGTGCATAGTTCCTACCAGTTTAATTCACATTCAAATTATAAAGTTAAATTGTCATAAACACGTTTTAACACGTGCGTGTGTGGAACTCAAAATGGGAACATTATCAGACACTGTTCACGGGATATACCCTCAAAAACTTTTGGTTGAACTTTTAAGTTAAAAAAAATATTTTTTTATAGAACAGGGATAAACCGGCAGGAGGCTCACCTGATGTTAAGTGTTACCGCCGCCCACGAGCATTCAATGCCAGCGGGCTCGCGAGTGCGTTGTCGTCCTTTTAAGAATTGGTATTCTGTTCTTGAAGGACCCTAACTCGAATTGGTTCAAAAGTTCTTCAGTGGGCAGCTGGTTCCACAAAATGTTTTTGTGGTAATGTTATCTTATAATGCTTTTAAAACCCGTACATAATTGGCTTAAGGTACTATAGCATTATATAACTAGAAAATAACCCACAATTTCAGTAAATATACGCGAAATATACAAAAATAACTATGAGCTGTTTGCCGATATTCAATATCAACTTATCTATCAAATAAACAGACGAGAAGATGGATGTGCCAAAAATCTTTGCCAATAACATTAAGCGATGTCTATAATATAATCCTGTTTTAGTAATATAAATAACTTTTTGACTACTCAAATATTTATACCCAAACCGCTTCGACTATTTCGTTATTCAAGGACTATTTTTATTATCTGTGGTACCTTTGTCTCTTTGAAGTGTTTCAAAATATTTTTGAAGTGAAATCTTTAGCATCGTTGTGATTTGCAAATCGGTGAAACGAGAAAGCAACAGTAAAAAGAGACGGACACATAAATTAGGTTTAACGTGAGAGAAAATGAGATAGCATTATGCAATGTATAAATTTTAAATTAGTGAATATTTTGATCATTTTAAAAGTAAAAAAGAGATATGTATTTAAATTATAAAATTGGAAACGTTAAATTAAGAAATATATAACATATATACATGCTGTATACAGATCAATAGTTATGTAAGCTTTTATTCAATTATCTACGAAAATAATTTAAAAAATATTATATAGTATATACACGCTAATAATGATATAAAATTGTCATGCATTTATCGTGCGAATCGTGCATAATCACAGTCAACTGTTAGAAATCTATTTTCCTATGACAAATTATAAATGAAACTAACTTAGAAATGTGTCTGCCTCATGCCTTATTACAGTAAACATAAATATATATTAACCGACTTGATGTGACTGTTCCATTGTCTATAATGGGTAGACTGATTGCTATTGCATTTTATGATGGAACATACATCATCAATGGCTTCACAGCCTTGTGGGCCTTAGCCTCCTCGGCATCGCAATCTATTTAGTGCTTCTTATATCCAACTTCCTCCTAATTGTTTGTGGTTGACATCTCCATCCGACTAACGCAGCCTTGTTCTACCGGGTTGTCTCTTGCCACCAGGTAGGCACTTGTGAGTTCAGTACCTTGTGATTCACTGAGTATATATTTCTAACTTCCTTTAACTCTGTTTAGGAGTTTAAGAGCAGCTTTACAAATAAAAAGTTTTCTTTGTATTCATTTCCCTAGAGTTACTAGAACTAAACGTGTTTTACATGTACCTACGGTTCGCTTATATGCTACTATTAATGCACCAGGCTATCGCGCTCTTACAACTTAATTACTAACATATACTTTACAACAATTTTCCTACTTACCGTAAATTTGTATATCACTAAATAAGATTTTAGTTTATATTGAGTTTTAGTTGCTGTATGCTTGTGTTTAAACCTTACTTCGATTTTTTTTAGAAGTCATATTTTAGGCATATCTGTTGTTTTAGTAATTATAAATACTGATTTAAATAGCCATAATCTTTGTTGTTATTATTTTTTATGTTTATATAAGGAAACATGTAAGACAAGTAATTCTAATTTTGACGCCATCTACATCAATTTTCCGCTGTTAACGCGACAAATATCCAATTAACACATGATTGTATTTCTGTCAACATAATAAAAGTTACGACCCCTTGTTTAAAAGGAGCAAAGTATCGAAACGTCATTTATCACCCTTGCCGTCGTTCTAATTGACAGCTGTCAAATACTAGGCATTTTCGCGCCAAAGTTAGTTCGAGCCGCCATGTTGCTCGTTGAAGATAATAATGTAGATTCTGTGTTAGATTGTCCTCGTTTTGATTGGACAAACAGTTTTATTATAACTGACACTACTTTTACGAGTGTTTGTAACGTAATCGTGTGCTTGTTAATTTTATGAGTTTTCGAAGTAGTTTATATTTTATTTTTATTGTTGTTTCAGTTGCTGTCTGGTGTTTAAAAGAGGACTTTTCTCAGTAAAAATCTGTGGTTCTCCAATCTCATTTACTTAACCAAATTTCCCAAAAAAAAGTATTATATATTTACTCATTTATTATACCAATGATATTTGAAGATATTTATTAAGCTAATAAATAACTATAATAAGTCTCCTACAGTCTGACATCATTTTTGGAAATTATAGAGGGTTCGCATTACATACTTTCAATTTTTTTTTTAACTATACTTTTGCCGTTAAAATAAATGCTGATTGGATCATCAATTGCCAATATAGAGTATATTCCTTACTGTCCTATATAGCACCAGTGGCGTTTAATATTAAATGTCAAAACACAATATTAATAATGTTTCTACGCAAAGAAACGAAGAAGAAAATGGATTTGTTTGTCAAAAACTGTCACAAGAAACGGATGAAGAAGATATGAAAGAAGAATGAAACAGTTCGGTACACTGATGGGCCTGAATTGTTGCTCTTACCTGTGATTTTGACTAGGTGAGCAAACTTTCAGGTGTGTTAGTGCCGGCTTTTCGACTATTCACACCTACCCTACAATATTTTACATTAAATTAATTTTAACCCGCTTATTGCAGACTTTTAACTAAAGTACTCTTTTATCTCTTTTTGTCATATTGTATTTGCGCCGTTACGAAAAGGGATAGATTATAGATTACCTGTATAACTTATGTATGTCATTTAATGATTACAAACGTCTATTAGCACTAAGAGAATAAATGTATACTAAGTAGGTATTCTCTATCACTGTAAAATTGTTACTTTTCTAAACTTCAGCGTAAAATATAAGATTTTTATGGAACATTTGAGGGTGACGCACACGAGCCAAAAACTTTGTACGAAATTTGTTATACCTTTATAAATTTGTTACATATTTAATCGTAGGCTCTGTGCCGGTACTCTTAAACTTCCAACAGCTATAGATAACATGTAAAGCTGTATAGTTCATCATACAAGTTATATGTGCTATGTAAATTACATACAGACAAAAAAATCTCATTACATGACAATGTTCTGTTAATCATTGTGGTTTTAATAGGAATATATATACTTATAATATTGTTTAAGTTTAAATATAGCTACAAACTTAAGTTTATATATTTAGTTCAATAAATTCGTAGCTGAAAAAAAGGTTTTTTAATACACCTTTTAGTAGAAATTAATAAGCACTCGACCATCCGACTTGGGGTCCTTCGAGAAAAGAGAGATACCAATTCTTAAAAGAGCGGCAACGGACTCCCTCTGGGATTGAGATTGTCCATGGGCGGCGGACATCACGTAACATAAGGTAGGCCGCCTGCCCGTATGACCCTGTTCTATACAAAATACACATAAAAATTGGTACTTTAAGATTCAATATCCGATCAAGAAGATAAGATCCAGCGTACAATACATTTTGATATCTTAAACGGGGCCAAGAGTGTCATAAAATGCGTAGAACGTAGGTACTA
The DNA here is from genome assembly GCF_905147795.1 of Pieris rapae. Classification (NCBI taxonomy): domain Eukaryota; kingdom Metazoa; phylum Arthropoda; class Insecta; order Lepidoptera; family Pieridae; genus Pieris; species Pieris rapae. The sequence continues at coordinate 1,786,498 of NC_059526.1, read as the reverse complement.
TAATTTTATATTTTCATTCATATAACGTACGGACGCCTTATGTGTGGGATATTACGATGCATTTTATGACAGGAATATGTCATTGTGACATAGACTAGTATATCGTAGATACGATAAAAGAGTTTTAATGGAATATAGATTTTTAAAAATCAGAGGCGCTACAACCTTTAGGTCTGCCTCACATTTCTGTATCTATTTCATGATCATTTATCATCATCAGTCAGTCAGTCAGTTTATTTATTTAAGATTCTTACGGGTAGGGTGCATAATCCGGATATAATGGAGAGGCTGGGTCTACGGGTACCAAGTAGAAACCTGAGACGTACGTCTAAACTTTTGGATGTACCGCGCGCACATTCCAACTTGATTAGCAAAGCGCCACTCACGCGGGCAATACGGATAGTGAACAGAGTTTCTATTCAGGTAGACCTATTTGTTTGTTCACTGGCTGAGTTCACAAGAGTTGCTAGCTATATTGTTAGATATGGATAGATAGATTTAGGAATATAAGTTTAATTTTTTAATGTTTTTATCTAGAATAGTTGGTGTGGGATTTTGGAATTCTATCGTATTAGTAATTACTGTTAAGATAGAAAAATGTAGTGATAAATAAATAAATCAATCAATCAATCTGATTTGCAAGTAGGTAGCCTCCTATCCCTGACACACGACGTCAACTTTTTGGGCCTTTGATTTAGATTGTCTGTTTCCTCATGATGTTTTCCCTTACCATTCGAGCGAATGTTAAATGCGCACATAAAAAGAAAGTCCATTGATGCAAAGCTAGGGATCGAACCTATGACCTCAAGAAGAGCCAACACTGCTCTTTAATGAATTATATTAGTAATTGTTTAGAGACCTGTTAAACCTCATACAAACAACAAAAAGATGTTTCACGCACTCACTAGTATAACTAGTAATTCATTAATTACAATAATTAAATGATCTCTTGCGATACTTGTATTATACTTCTCATATGATTCGCCGATGTATATGTATTTCATTCATAGATTTTTGTAACTAAGAATTCCTACATAACAAAAGTGTAGAATCTCAACCACAGACAATAAACCTTAAAACCATTCTGCATGTTTATGATCTATGATCTTCATGTTAGTGATTTTCGTTATGGGGATATAAAAAAATTCTTACAAATTGTCACTTGCGGTCATTCATGGCCTAATAATGTTTTTATGTCTTCTCCACTCGTTTGGTTTGTTATTGGTTATGGTATCTTATAAAAAGGCAATGCTAGTATTAAATTTTTTAATTTTTATATTTGTCAGTCAATCAGCTGTATTTGATCAACACACTTGTTAGTTGTTAGCCCTCTGGTTTGACTCAGTGTCCATGGGCAATCACTAACAGCCTTCTGCCCGTTTGCCCCCTATTTTATAAAGAAAAGGGTATGTATATATTATATTTTATTATCTTTATGACAATAAAGATAAAACTAATATGTTTTTTAATTTGATAAACGTCCCTTCAAACCTAATTTTCCCTGTATTTCGTGCTTATAGCAACTACATATATATTATCTTAAATTTCTTTTTTGTAATGTGACAGATTTTATTCAAAACAAATAACATAATACATAAAAATATACCTAAAAACTAACCTTAAAATTTAATTATTAAAAAATATTATTAAAAGGAGTCCCTTTAGGCAAGTTTTATTATCTTTTATCAGATCATAAAATGCATAAACAGTCAAAATCTCTTATAACGACATCAAAGGGACTACTCATATTTGGTCGTAACCGATAATCGTAACAGCCTATGACGTTGTTATTAAGTACCTAATACAATTGAATTCAGCCGGACCTTTGATTTTGGTCAATATAACCGGTATGTTCTAGGCGATGTCGTCATTAACGGTTTTGACTGTAATTGTAATCCAAAAGTAACGAAAACATTTATAAAAATATAACACCGATTTCAAAGCATTAATGTTTAACGCCCGAACCCAATAATTAATCCACAATCTCAGATTGTTTTCAATGAACGTGAGAGTCGATCGATCTGCATCCCAATAACCAAACCCTACGAAGACAATCCATTTTTTTGCGACGGATAAAATCTAATCTTTTCGCTCTTTACACACATATTTGATAATCAATATAAACCAAATAAAGTAAATAAAATCCTACAAATAATTTAAAATATACATGTTCATGTTTAAAACATATCATACGTAAACTGTAAGTTGAAATCTTAAGATAGGATATTGGCACAGTTGAACTGTCATTTTCATAAAAAATTCACATACATCGATCCGACCTACTATGGATAGCTTGTATCATCACAGATGACATTACAATCCGTCGATTGGTTTTTGGGACACTTTTATCAATATATGGATTAACGTGTCGTGTTAATTATTGGGTTCGGGCGTAAGACTACGATGCATTTCTTCGAATACAATACTAAATAATAGCAACGTAAAGAATTTTAAACAATACGACCACCCAAAAGCTTGTTTAAAGAAACCTGAACCGTGTGAAATGTGCTTTAGTTTTATTACTGTGTAATCAAAAAAGAAAGACGATTAGACATTCTTGGACACTACGTGAAAGAGGAGCAGAAATTAACGCGAAACGCAATTCATTATAAATTTTTAAATGGCTGACACGAGCTTTCTGGCAAATTGAGTTTATGATTTGTATCACTTCATATCAGGAGAGCCTATTTGCTTTGTCTAAAATATTGCGTAAGTACAAATGTCAGAAGTGAAACTTCATTGGCAAACTAATTTTTAAGTCTTGTTAATATTTATATGAAGGAGACTTAGAGGAAGGGAAAAAGGAAGATATGTTAGGAATTTAATTCTTATATTCTTCGATAATAAAAACACGTGTTATTTAATTTACAACTCGTCAATTGAGATTTCAATAAATTATTTTGCATAATATATAAAATACTGATATTTCATAAATTCTCTTTAGGAATTTAATTTTAAAAATAGAATTTCTATTAGGTAATTCTCCTCACTCTCTCTCAATCGGTCTCCATCGCTCTCACCGTTTTTTCGACACAAACGCTGACATTTTATACTTACTATCGTAACGTTTTGTATGATACCCAGGACATTTTTTTATTTCTAAACGTAGTATACACTATACGGCAAAATTGTTTGAAGTCTCGTTTATAAGACAAATTTTTTCATCACCGACTAAAATTCGACACGACCTAATTGAAAATAGTGTAATAAAACGTTATTTGTACACAATTTAGTTACAGTACAAAATACTTCAACTCAAATACGTAAATCAAACCATGCATGAATCATTGTACTACTTGTGTCGTTTAGCGTATGAGAATAAAGTTTATTATTATTACAAATTGCATAAATATTTTCCTTTCATTCAAACATAAGTAATTCTCAACAATAACTAAGGAAAAACAAATAAAACTCAAAACGATTAGCCTCGTTCCATATACATAGTCCGCTGTTTTGTCCGTCCGCTAACAATGCATGACATCATCATCACTAATCGTGATTGGAATCTATGGTCTTGGTCTATGTCGCTGCGAAATCGTGGGAATCTGTCAATACGCAAACAAACGAGGCGTTACATGTTTATAATTTTATTGTTTTATCTTATGCCGATTTCGTTTAAAGCGTTTTAATAAATGCCTATCTAAAAAAAGCTATCGTGGAATATACTAAGGAGTTATAAGAATATCCACAGTGCTAAATTACTAGTATCATGAGCACACTCCACAAACACACCCTAACTTTAACACAATAACACTGCATAGCCGAATTAGGTATTGCATATTAATAATGTTGTCTTCGTAAATGTTTGAACCTTTTTGTTATATACATATTATATTACATTTTTGGCTATATGTTTAGTTTTTTTGTTGTATATAATTTATGATAGTTGTAGAAGTACGAAATAAATAAATAAAAGTTTCTAATTTATGGTAATTACTATAATGTTAAGTACTCACCTCTGGATCTGCGACCCAAATAGTGTCTTGGTTATCGAAATAGGAATATCTAGCGATCCCAGTTCTGTGCAACTAGGGTGACTCAGAAAGTATTAAAAGTAGTAATATAAATAAGCATTTAAACTTGTTGTTTTAAGTACTCCAACTATGACACTAAAGTTTCAACATTTGGACCCCAATTAAAATAGTTATCGTTTTATAATAAAAGACTGAACACGCCCCGAAATCTTCCTAATCTAATCCCGTCTTCAGAAGACTTCTTTGACTATTTACAATAGATTTACTGTTAGAAGTAATATTGGTATTAAAAGATCGCAGAATATTTTTTTTTAATAAATGATCTACACTTCTTGCGCAACGGTAGTTAAGTTATTCTGTTTTGGTATTATACTGGAACAGGATAGAGATTCTTAAAAGGCCGGCTACGCACTCGCGAACCCTTTGGTATCGAGACTGTCCATGGGCAGTGGCATCACTACAATCCACTGTTGTATAAAAATTATATGACTTCGAGTACATATAATCATAAGTATGTCAAATGGACCAGCTGCCCACGACACAGTGATTCCTAGTGTGGGGTCACTGCCCCATTTTACTCTTCATCTTCTTTTATTGTGTTTAAATATGTTCTTTCTAAACCTGGAACGGTTAAAGATCTTTAAAATAACAACATCATTATAACTTACAAACAAATTAAATAAGTTATTTAGCTTCAACAGGCTTCAGTTTACACAATACAAATTTTGTAAGTTACAAGATAATTATTTAGAACATTGAACATTTTCTTACCTTCTTTCCAAAGATTCTCCAGGTGCACTTTGTGATCGGGATGTCTCATTAATTGGGGTAAAGAAAAAAAGAAAGCTTTTGTGTTAAGACAATTTTATCTTATACACGATAACATGAATTCGATAAGATATTTAACTGAACGACTATTTTCATTATACACCTGTAACACTTATGACGCTAGGGATTATCTGCTTGCAATTTTAATTTAACATTGTGTACAGGAAGTCGATTGCATAGAGGCTATTATTCATTTGTTTTATATAATAGACCATTGTATCTGTTATTACTAGTACCGCACCCTGGCTTTGCTTAAGAGAACACAAAGCCATTTCGTCAATAGTTTTGCAAATTAAATTAAAAACAAATCTTATTGATAGAAATATGATTGTGATAAAATTGATCTCATAAGAACAACAGACCACAGAAGCATGTGGACTATCATTATAGTCCACGTGCTTCTGTGTAACTTCATTACAATATTCCTGTGGTACATGGTGCATTTTAAGAATAAGGAGTGTTTGAGAGTGTGAATTCTCACACTCTCAAACACTATGTGTAGGGCACTAATCCATAGTAACTCTTTTAAAACTGTTTTTTACAATATATTTTTTACATTTAATTGATAAAATATAGGTACATGTGAAAACCATGTACCTAGAACAAAAAAAAACTACTATACTTAAATAAATATTCAATTATTATGATTACTATGTCGGTTAAGAAAATTGTAATTACTGTATAATTAGAAGTGTATTTTTATTGTATTTTTTACTTTTAGTTCATCGTTATTGTTATGTATTTTAGAATAGATATATGTATCTTATATATAGAAAATGCATCGTAAATTAGTTGATGTACGTTAATAAATAATTAGAAAGGGCGTTTTTTTAATATTATAGAAATTTAATTTTATTATATGTTAAATTTAATATTATTAAATAAAAAGGCACACATTATGTACCCAGAATACTACTACAAAATTAATAAAAATTCATCTTATTTGTTAATATAAATTTCTTTAAATATTTAACCCTATATCTAATACTGTGATAAATAACTTGTAATGTAGAACCGTACTGGGAACTTTCGAGATCTAAATCAAATTAAAACAGAACTTTGATAAGTCTTATTGTGGCCTCTATGGCTTCTACTGAATTTATAAATTAGTTATCAGTAATGAACTATATTGTATATGTATTCAAACGTTATAAGAATTCTTTATTCTACTAACTATATACCTAGTAGAGGTCTTTATTTCTGCCTTAGATTTTTTTCAGGCCTTAGATTTCTGGTTTATTTTTTTAATATACCAGGGGCAAACGGGCAGGAGGCTCACCTAATGTTATGTGATACCGCCGCCCATACACCAGTGCCCTTTACACATGCAAAGGGCACTGGAGAGCCCGGCATTTTAAGAATTGCCATCGAATTTTTTGTATCTAAGGCATGCCAGTTTCCTCACGATGATTTCCTTTGCCGTATAAGACCTTCATTGAAAGTTCATTAGTGCACAGCCGGGGATCGAACCTAAACTCAGGTATCAGATTCCCACTGAGACAACATTCATATATTTAAAGAAATCCATTCGATGATATTGAAAAGCATTTATTTTCATTCCTTCTCGTACTTTCGAAAATAGCACACGCGTATGCGCATGAGTCAGGAATAGTGTTAATATCAATTACAGCGTTCCAAGGCTGGATGCTCTCAATTGCCACAATAGCAGAATCATTCTAGATCTTATTTACAAGAAGAATCTTATTTTTGTGAAAATGTATGGGGCCTTAGTGATCAGTGTTGAAGGGATTCGAAGCCCTAAGGTCGCGTAAGGTCGCGAGTCTTGGACTGAAGGCAAATATGGATTTTTATGTACCTAATAATAAAACAGCATGGTCGAGTGTTTAAACCGCAGAGTGGAAGAAACTCTTGGACTAACGAATAACTTCTAACAATCATTTTGATATCAATTTTGGTTTCCGATAAATTTCCGGACTAAAACATAGCGACATGTCGTTGCCTAATCTATGTATATGTATTGTATATAATGAGGACTCAGTTTTCGCACATAGATGCTCTTTTGGTCCGTTGTCCGTAAAGTTCTAATTAAGCCCAGCTTTTTCAAGAAGCTCAGAATTTTCCTTAGCATTTCTGCTAATTAATGGAGTGACCTCACAGCTCCGAGCATTTCCGATCGTTAAGAAGCCACAGCCACTCATTTCAGGACTACGTTGGTGACTGATTCCTTGATGCTAAAACAGCTTCTGCACAAGGAACTTTCTGCCGCGGCTACGACAAAGAGATGTTTATTAAGGAGATAGCTTCCCGTAATTGAGATAATTCTGTTGAGCCTTAGAAGATCTTTTGCACTACCAAGTTTATTGCCGGTAGTGCCATTTTGGACTGTTTGCAGTACGCGACGTTTTGGTCATGTTGGAGTCCTGTGGATCTTTGGCAAATCCATCACACTTGCGAGAAGGACAAAGGAAGGAGCGTGTAAGGGCCGGCCGGCATCATTCCGGAACTCAATCTTGCATGTGATTACATAAAATGATTCATTAAACTAATTATATTATTAAATCGGTTGAAAAAAGTTAAATAACCTTGGAAAAATAAGCTATTTAAAATTAGATTGTGATCAGTATCCTTAACTATATCCTAGTACGATGAGGTAATATAGAACTTAAAACTAATTTACATCTTAAAAATTTTGAATCCTAGTCAATAAAATTAAATACCTAGGCAAGATAGCTCAACTTATAAAAGCCAAACTGGCTGGATCCACGGCTATTACAAATTGGTAATTCTGTTTTTATAGTGTAAACTCTATATAACGACACTCAAGAGACTAAAAATTATGACGTTCAATACAGTTTTTTTTTTATAGAAAGACGACACATAAGTATAAAAGATAGTAAAAGACGTCTTTTGCTCCACCAGAAATTATGTTTTATTTTACTTATTTTATTCATGTCTTGCGATGTTGCGGCATCTTCGTGATAAAATCACACTCAAGCAATCAAAATTTGTAAACAAAAGAACGGATTTCTTAGAATGTTCGATATGATTGATGCGACATAATATCATACACAACTCCGCACTTTTAACTAATTTCGGCAACTGAAATTGTACCTTTTATTATTTAACTAGCGACCCGCCCCGGCTTCGCACGGGTGCAATGCTAATACTAAATACACTACAGAAAATCTGTGAACATTGTATATTAAAATGTGGGTTATCCATAAGAGATAGACATAATATGTCATATACCATACCACGTATAATATACCATCACGGACTTTTCTGTAGACCTTTTCAATGTGTACAATACTTAGTACATTATTTTGATAAAACTCGTAGGGTTCAGCCTGCGTTTGCAATGTAAGCGGAAAAGTTTAATTATTTACGATATCACAGAAACCTCAAAAATAACAGTACTTCTCCACTATTTAATGGATATTAAAGGTTTATATACATATAAACCTTCCTCTTGAATCACTCTATCTATTAAAAAAAAACCGCATCAAAATCCGTTGCGTAGTTTAAAGATTTAAGCATACAAAGGGACATAGGGACAGAGAAAGCGACTTTGTTTTATGATATGTAGTGATTAACGTTATTCAGGATGGGAATGCCATGTAAAGTGTATGGAAGACAAGCTAAGCCAAGCAAAGACATTTCGTCCCTTTAGGGGGTTTGTAGATAAATAGAGCGACGTTACATGGAGTTTACAGAGTACATTATATGACTTATATGATTATATGACTAAGAACCTATGCCAGATTCTTATTGAGTTATCAATCATCAGTATACTAAGGTCTAGTCTAGAACATTTTGTTAGTTTTAATTCCAAAAGCCGATAAAGATTAATCACTAATACGGATAGTTATTAAAACATATCTCAATATCAATTTAAAAAAATTAATGGCAGTACAACCTATTTAGGTCTGGACCTCAGTCTGTACCTGTTTAAAGATAATTTGTTAATCTAATAAGCAAGTAAGTAATAAGCCTGTGCCTGATACATGCCGTCGCGATGTTTTCCTACACCGTTCGAATGTAGACGCGCGTATAGAAAGAAAGGCAACTAGAACACAGCGGGATCGAATCTACGACCTTAGGTATGAGAGTCGTATGCTTAAGCCACTAGACTTACAAGGTGTTTAAAAGGTTCATGTGAACCTTCTTTCATAATCTGTATTTAAATGCCCCCGCAGTTTCCTAGGGAAGAAATGGATATTCAAATCTATTATAATGAAATCGCTTAAATATCGTAGATTTCTTAAAGCTATTAAAGCGTGACGTACGGCGTATGGAGGGCAGTTGATCGTCTGGTCCAATAAACTTTGTATTATTTGGCTCCACGGTTCAACTGTTCAGTGCGCAGGCGCATTGTTACACGGCACGGCAATTTGACGTCATAACGAAACTGCAGTAATTTTTTATCTAAGACTGATTATAAAGTTAATTATAATACAATAATTTATTGCCTAAAGAGATCAAGACTGTCCTTATAGGACCAGCAGTATAGCTAAATATGGCCAGAAGTAGGGTAGACTATTTGGTCGATGCCAGTTTTCCGTGTATAATTTTTTGGCGTGTATAGTGACACTCGATGTGCACGAAGCTATTAGACGCCGCTTCAATAAACATGTAATTGAAAATAGTAAGAACATAAAAAAGCGCGGTCAATCACTTTAAAAAAAGTAATTTATTTTTTCGTGCAAATACGATAGAAAAGTGAAAGCACAGATACAGCTGAATTAGTAAGTTATTTCTTTCAAATGTAGTTGTGGCCTATTCAATAATCATCACTACATATTATAAAATAAAGTCGTTTTCTCTGTCCCTATGTCCCTTTGTATGCTTAAATCTTTGAAACTACGCAATGGATTTTGATGCGGTTTGATGTGATGTGATGTCGTAAATAATTACATTTTTTCCTCTTACATTGCAAACGCAGGCTGAACCCTACGAGTTTTATCAAAATAATGTACTAAGTATTGTACACATTGAAAAGGTCTACAGAAAAGTCCGTGATGGCATATCTCTATCTCTTATGGATAACCCACATTTTTATATACAACGTTCACAGATTTTCTGTAGTGTATTTAGTATCAGCATTGCACCCGTGCGAAGCCGGGGCGGGTCGCTAGCTTAACAAATAAAACTAAAGGGATTGACACAGATGATGATAGACCACGTTAGATTCTCATCGTATTCACAGATTCAGAGTTAGATCTTATAGTGATACAGCTATATAATCATTTAATAATACACGTTATTTAACAGCCACCGGGTCTGGACATTGTCACACTAAAGAAGATGTTTTTTTTTTATATTAAAGGCAAGTGCCTAAAGACTTTGTTTCATCTTATGAAACAAAAGAAAAATGAGAAAAAAAATAACAAAATGCGATAAGAAATATGGATTGTAGTTACTATGTCGTGATTAAAATGTTTTACAATGTATATCATGTACAGTTATGTCCCTAATTATTTTAATGCGTATTATAGGATTAAAAATGTATGTTAAATAGCTTAGCTTTGCGAGTCACGCGAGCTTAGAACCATTTTATTATCAAAGAAAACTTCTTTAACGTAGAATATTGTAGAGGTCTATGATGTTTGGTGCTTGGCCGACCCATGCGATTTCAAACTGAAACTCAAAATAACTATATTCATGTAGAACCAAGAACACTTACAAACGTCAACAGAAAAAAACGATAAATTTATTGTAAAATTACATTTACTACTAGTTCGCAAGTCGCGTTCTCGTTTGCGTAGATCGTGCAAGAATAACTGACAAGAAACTCTCAGCTACTCATTTTAATCGCCAAGTTCAGAGTCAACCAAATTGTTTGTAAGGCAGAGCATAAAATAATAAATAATTCAAATATTTATGTATTATTTATTCAAGTATCATTTAGATAATCTTCAAATTCATAAAAAGCTTTTTGAATAATTCACGTTTAACGAAAGTTATTAATTTATTCTATAATTTCGCTTGCGAGATTTCTATTGCATTAGTAAAGTTACAGAAAAATAGGAAGTGTCTATAACATATTTTCATTAGTATGTGCTCGTCCTTATTTCAACATGAGTAAGAGAGCGTAAATAAAATTAAAATACTGTTCGGTATTTCGACTACTTGAGAAATATTTTAAAACACCAGCCCGAACGACCAAATCAACAAAAATAAAATTAACAGTCACAACAAATGAAATATATTTTGAATAATGAACAAAACAGTCTCCGTTTTGTGTTCAAATTCAGGGACCATCATAAGTATTACAGTTTAGTATGCCCAATGCCCATCCTTATACTTTGTCTTAATAAGCAATAACGTTTCCCATGCCGCACTGGGCTTCGCTCTACCTATACAAATACTATATGGACTTAAAAGGGACATCATCACATCTCTACGCAGAGCCAAGGGACTCGCTCAAAAACTTCGGAAAGGGATTGGTAGTCGACGATTCGAACCGCTCTTCGTTAATACTATATACTTTGAAGATTATATGTAGCAATTGACAGGGAAAATATAATTTAAATTATTAATTCTGACTCGTCCATTGGTGGTAATGGAAACGGTGACTGTCATGTCTCACGCCGCACATTACCTTGATACAGTACATCCGTGACTGTACGAAATGTAACGACATTGAATTGAGCCACGCATCCACACCGCTTACCCGACGTCTTTGAATCTATTTTGTTAGATTTAGCCATCAAAAACAAGTTATAAAACCTAGTCCTTACTAAATGTACATCTTTAAGTTATCTAATTAACATAACTACATTTTATAAGTACCTAATATGTGAATATCAATAATCTTTTATTTTTTATTTATACACTAAACACTATTTGTATTCTTCTATAGCTTAGTTTTTGGAACTGGCTTAGAGTTTGGATTGGTCAGTGGTCCAATCCCAATCACACAGGAAATGTGAGGAAATTTTGTTTTCTTGGGTTCTGATGGTGAGGTCTCGCGTGCGATAGCCGATCGCGGAAATATTTACCCATATGTTTTTTTTTGTTATAAGTTTCTAGTAAATAATTCGCCAACATGCACTTTGTAAAACAAAGGATAATGTCGTATTGTTAATTTACATAGCTTATCTTAATTGGTCCCACAAATAACTAATAACACTGGCTCACGCACAGTTAACTAACTTTTGACATTTACATCCATTAAGATCACGAAAACTGGGAGTATTGTCAATTAAAATAGTTCATGATCTTATTATCTGTATAAAGCAATACCTCCGTTTTGTCCACGAAAATTGTTTATTTCATACTTCTTGTTTGTCATAGTTAAATCCAAAACACAGATACTTCCATATTTCCAATAACTCTTTTGGTTTTAAAGTCGCTTAAAATTTTTATAAACGCATTCAAGACTAAGTTAATGAACATTAGCCTAATTTCACTGTATAAATTAAAAAGTCTCTTTACATCATCGCATAAACATAATTTGACGAAAAGAGACAAAAGACTACTTATTAAACAGTTAATGTGACAGTGTTCCTTTCGCTATATACTGCCAATATTTGCGATACTTATACATAGAAGAAACCTCCAGCACTGGTTTCATCGGTGCTGTATACCAGTCGCCAAATTAAAAACTTAATTATTCTTGAACCCAAGACGAAGAAACCCCATTTATATAATATATCTCCTATAATTATTAAATAAAAATAATTAATTATTTTTACAATACAATTATAATAATATAATTTATTGAGAGACTTCTAATACAGCTGGGTTCGAAGTTATAGGAGGATAATTGATTAAAAGATATAGTTAACATGCATACAACAGATAATTTACGTGGTGCTAATATCGATCGGTAATATCATACAATTTGAAACACGATAACTGCTGTCATTCGACGCACGCGCAGTGAATGTTATATTATTTACCTTGGTAATTATATTGTAGTTTAGAAATGAGTAATTAATCTTTTGAGATAGAATCTAATGATCAAGACTGTTCAATATTAAATATACTTCGATAATACGATAATACTTATCGTAAAGAGAGAATAAAATACGCAATAAAAGGATATTTAGGTTAAATAAAGTGTATTAGCCCCACACTAGGATTCACTGTGTCGCTGGCAGGTGATTTTTCCTTTTGATATATGAATGGTGTTTATCGTAATAATTTCTAAATTAAACTTACAATTTTGTAGTAAAACTGTCGTTGCAAAACATGAATGTGTTTCGTTTCAGCTTAGGAGAGTGGAAAATTTGATTTTTAAGATGTAAAAAGTAAATGTAAAAAGTTTTAAATCTGTAGTAAAAAATGTTTTTAAGATAGGAGTCATAGCTGAAAGGTCTCAGAGAGAGAAACCATTCAGCGAAGAAATTAAGTTTTTTATTTTGCTATGTAGGTTTACGTAGTATACGATTATGTAGATGTCCAGTTTTTTTGATAATCGAGGGTTTAAACTTTGAAGTCAGTATATACAATTTGTAGTTGGTTTGAGTTGTGCACAAACACTAGTCAGAAAAGAACTAGCAAAGAGTCGCTGTGAAATATTGTAAGAAATTTTACGCGACAGTATTACTATGAAGCTAATACAAATAATAATAATAATGTACTTTTTATCAGAGATTTAAATATAAATTACAGTAACTTTTAGTCTGACTCCGAAGACAAAAATAACATGAAATCTGAATATCACAATTACAGTAATAAAAATGATAAAAGAAGTGCAGTATGCTCGTATACTTGAAGGCTTAAAATATTGAATATTTGGTATGCTTTTTATCCTATGCCCGCATGGAAGACTTAATGCCTTTTCACAATATAATTTTTTTTTCTTAAGCAATCAAAACATTACAGATTATGATAAAATTTGAATTTGTTTTATAGTTTCTAATATTTCGAGATTTCTTATTCTTTATTTAAATTTTGACGATGATAATTAGATTTACGCTGAAGCTTACAAAATTTGTACTTTCTTTCTAGAAGTTTTATAATGGCTTAGCATGTGTGATTGCGAACACATACAGTTCATTTGAGAGGAATAACTATAAATCTTCAAGCTGACTCGGCCAAAGCTTCTTTCTGCTGATACCTACGTAAGCAAAGTTATAATTATATTGCTTAATTTTATTTCACAGAAATAAAACACATATATGACACAAAGCAATAACAGTTTCACTCACGGGGAAAGCATATTCCATGATATTTTACAAGACATTTTGCTAGCATATTATAAGATAAGAATTATTACAAATATTTGGTGTCTAACTAACTCTGCGCTGTCATTTTTCTAAATGTATTTTTCTAAATGTAAGATTTAATAACAAGTCTTGTTATTCATAATTACTACTTATCTACGGCATCCCTTACATAATTTGTATGTGTGTCATAATGAATAAACAAAGGTAGAAAATAATAACATGAACAGAAGTACATACACGTCTGAAAGGATAATAAATTGTATTTATGTAAATAAATAAATAAAATATAATATGACATTTGCATGCCTATTTATATGTGGCGGATTTTTGTAATTTATGTAACTAATTGTAAGACTATTCTAGCAAATAAACGAATAAACGAATATCTTATGCCGTCTTTACGCCGCCGTCACCGCAAATTCGTCTGTCCATCTACAGTCAGTACCCTCTCAAAATTATGGCAACCATCAAACTAACCTCTAGATCTGAAGTTTGTACAAAGATCGAGGCAAAAAGATACTAATAGTAAATTAACTAACACTTTCAATTTAAAACACATAAATCCAAATTTCATGACAAGGATATAAATAAATTGTAATCAAACAAAATCCTGTAGTTGAATTATGCGAAATGGTTTATTTCAATAAGTTTACGAGCTATTTATCCGGCAATTAGTTGACACTTCGACGATAATTTAAATAATATGAAAAGTAATACAAATCCTGCTTTGTTGTTTATGGGTTTTCATTGAGGCGTGAAGTGTTTAGGATATAAGATAGTGTTGACTACTGACTTCGTTCTCAGACCCCAAAAGAATGGTCGTACAAAATTTTGCGCCGATAAAGAGGCAAGAGAGAGAGAGAGGTAATCGCCAAATCTGAATCTATCTACAAATTTCGAGACTGCTGCTTTCTATGTCAGTCAAGCCAGCCCTATATTATATGCGAGCGGACCCGATTTTAATATAAAAATTAAGTTTTAATCACGTTGTATCAATCTACACAGCAGAATTTGAAATTCCACATTCCGTTTCATTCCACAACTGAGCATATTTGCGTGCCACCACTATGTGGAACCACTACTGCTGCACCACCGTCTGAAGTATTTTTGAACCAATTCGACTCTCTTTTCTTTCTTGTGTTTTAAGAGAGTACCAATTCTTAAAAGACCGGTATCGCACTGACGAGCCGGCCAAGACGGCCGATCTTTAAAAAAAAAGTACAATAATGCACACCAGTTAAACTTATGAAAGATCTAACAGCGCCTCTGGTGCTAAATATTTTTTTTAATATTCGCCTGGCAGACTTGGCTTGACATATTCTAGATATGGAATATCCTAGGCCCTAGGGAATGAGCAAAAACGCTAATTCAATGAGATCTAGCCCGCCATTTTGTTGTTTTTAAAACTTATTAGTAATTTCATACAAATAAACGCAGCCGTATTTTATTTATTCAGAAAACCTTACAGTTTACGAAACATAACACAAATTAATTTCAAATCAAAAAGCCAATAAAAAGTTTTGCAGACTAAACAATAATATAATGTACAGAGAGATAATGCGTGTAGAATGGTAGTGTATTTGTGTGTGTAACTAAAGCGTATGTGTGCAAATCAGCTTGATTCAGTAATGTCTGATGATATTCTAAGGATGTCTTTTTGGAAAGAGTTACAAGTGGAATTGTCTATGTACAGTGTCAAAAATGTTACCTTAGCATTTCATACTCTATCAAACTCTGTAAAAGTTTTTTTACAGTTTGACAAAGTATGTATACCTTTCAAAATTAAAACAGAAATCTTATTAATTATCGTTACAGTTAAGATATAATAATGTGATTTATTACTACAAATTACATAAGAATTGACTAATTCACATGTAAATAACTTCTATGTAAAATTAATTTTAAGAAAATTTGCGCGGTGCGCTGCGCGCGTGTGGCCGAATATGCGAACTTTCAATTGTACCACCATAACATTTTTGTACCATATTCTTACAAATAAATTATTATAAAATCTCTTGCTGGCTTTAGGATTTTTTAAATTCTATTAACGACGGCGGATGCGTTCCGCAACCACAACTTCTTCCTTACCAGCCCATCTCTTACCTTGAATTTTCCATCATTAAAAGCTGCAACAAGTTGTAAGGACGCTAAACTTGTGAAATATTCGACTTTCCCTGAAAACTTTATTTTGTAAATTGCCTATACATTTTTCTTTACTCCATTAAAAGCATCCACATAACGTTCACTAATTACGGATTAACGAGAGATCGTAAACCTGATTTATTTGTATGCTCGTCGATTACTCGTGGCTGGATTAAAAGTTTAGGTGATTGATGAAAAGATATAAAACAGAAAACGACTATACGTGTACAATATGTCACAGTACCGATAATCTTTTCTTGGTTCAAATAGTTTAATTCTTCATAGTTTGTATTTTAATTTTATGGTTGTTTGTATTAACACTGTACTACTTTTGCTGGTCATGTCCACATGTTCTATGGACGACACCGCTTTTTATATGTACCTATGTATATTAATTTTGGCATATGTTTGTCCTAATTTTGTGCTCCAAAAAAAAGAAAAAAAAATGTCTTTATATACGTAGATAATAAGTATATAAGAGGTACAATGTACATACACAGAAGAGGCTGATCAAGTACCTGTCAATTGATCATGAAACAGAAATATGACCTAAGAAGGTTGTATCGCCACTAATTTATTTTTATGTTATATACCTCGACGTCCGCCGTTCCACAACTGAGGTTTTTTCAAGGCAGTTTTTTCCACGCACCACAACTTTGTGGAACCAAGCTGTCCACTGAAGTATTTCCGAACCAATTCGAACTAGGTACCTTCTTTAAAAGAGCGTACCAATTCTTAAAAGGCCAGCAACGCACTCGCGAGGCCTCTGGCATTGAGAATGTCCATGGGCGGCGGTATCACTTAACATCAGGTGAGCTTCCTGCCCGTTATCCCATATTCTAGAAAATAAAAAAAAATACATTCTAAGGTGCCAAATTTATTGAAATGATAATCAGACTCTTTATCCACCGACCCGTAACCAATTTCATTCCCAAGAATCCTGGATTAACTAAGTTTGATTGATCGATTTCATCTTACAGAATTACAAATTTTATTTAGCACTGAAAATAGCTTTTAATGCTCTAACAAAGTAATAGTTTCAGCTAAGTTGTTATGTCCAGTGGGTGTAGCCGCCGGAACACGGTTTATAGTCGACTCTAATCGTGGAAAAGCAGGTAGGATCGGTACAAAAATAGACGCGTTTCCGTTGGCGGATGGGACAAGTTATTGTATCTAGCGATTTTATGCAACTGGTATATGAAACAAGGAACCTTTTTGGAGTTATATAAGTTGTTGAAAGATAACGCTAGCCTTTTTACACTCATAATTCTTGTAGACTAGTGCAAACGGGTTGGTTCACTCGCGAGTCTTCTGCCAAGTCCATCTGCGAGTGTCCATGTGCAGCATCACTTTAAATCAGGTGAGCCTGCCTGGCTGCCCGTTTGCCTCCTGTTACATTATAATATATATTTAACATGATGTTTAGTGATTTTTCTGGCAACAGCCACGCACATAACAGAGCGCACAATAGCGTTATCATATACACTATTTTGTAAGTACCTTGAACACCCTACATTTTACGAGTAACTCATACTCATAAGTTTACTATGGAACATAAGATAGACAGGTATCACTTATTCCACGTCATTAAATTTGAACCTGTAGACATCCCTACTAATCAACAAAGAAGACAGAGGGTGTAGACTGTAAGAAAAGCCGGCGTAAAAAACTCAAAAGAGTACCGAGTAAACACAAACATTGAGTGCTCATTTGTTTGTCGAATTCATGGTGCAGCTATCGAGTTCACATCAGACAGACAGATCGCTTATCGCTTCCGCCCATGACAAAGTCACTCACTTAAGCCAGCTGGCAAAGACTACGCCCAGTATAAGGTGCGGCCTGCATACACTGTTACTAATGGATTGCTTTTCATGCCCTTTATTATCGTCACAGATTATAAATACCCGCTACATTACAGCGATGGACTACAATGTCATTTTATGTAGTTATCTAACTTCTAAGACATATAGTTACATATTTCTCCAATCCATTTACAATTGGGACCAAGGCGAATATTTTCCGCAGTTCTAAAATACACAGATATAAAATATATCCCCGTAATACCCATTGGATAGGGACGCTTTTCTGGAACACTTTTCTTTATCTACTTGACAGTTCTCTTGGGAATCAAACCAAAATTATCCTTACTATATTGCAGAATGTCTTTGAATAAAAATAAATCAGAATTAAAAAAAATGAATCACATTACAGCTTAGAACAATCCAATATTTCTTTCCTGTCTAATCGTAATTTTTAATATTTAAAAGTTAAATTTTACACTCAAAAAAGGTTTTAACGTCACATAAAAACTGAAATTTTAATTATAAATAATTAAATTAATTAATAAATTTTCAGATGCCACTACACTACACTTTTATTTTACTCCAGTTCAAATATTAATGGCTGCTATGCAAAATTTGTAGGACTCAAAACTTGGCGATTAAAAAGTTCGGCGGAGGGTTTCTTGCCAGTTCGTCTTGCCCACTCTACGCCCTTGACTTGCGAACTGGTAGTAAATGTAAATTTAGAATAAATTTAACAGTTTTTCTGTTAACGATCATAAGTGTACTTGGTTACCTATATGAATAAAGTTATTTTGAGTTTCAGTTTATGATTTTTGGGTTTAATTATGCACGAAACGAAAATATTTATTTTGGTATAAAGTTTGCTATTGTGATAATAGCAATTATATAATTCATATATTTAGGGTTTATTCTAATAAAGTAGTCATGTACATACAGTTTTAAATTCCCCCCCATTTTTTTTAACTATTTACACAGTAATTATTACTATAAACATTTCAGTCGTATGGTTGCATCGTAAATTAAAAATTTAAATAGATTTTTAAAACATCGTACAATCACTTTTCTAAATACAAAAGCAAACTTTATCGTGTATTTTTTATCGAACCATTTAATATCGACATTCTATGGTTCGTCGAAGTAGTAGTCAAAGTAAAATTCTGTGTTGACTCGTCTTATTATAATAAATGTTGTTACTGTAAATTGATGAAATGTGATAAATGAAAATAGGGATGCCTACAAGTTTGACTTGATTGACGTGGAATAAGTGATACCTAGAAGATCTTATGTTCCAAAATAAACGTATTTTATTTTTATTTTTTATTTTTGAAACTAAAAACTTACTCACTCTGATGGCTTTGCATCTCCAAATTGTCTTGAACTGCAAAATGAAAATATTCCAGCTCTTCCTGTCCTGTGACACCTCCCGCCAATGGCTGGCCTTCCACTCTATCGATCCAGCTGTACTTAGGTCGGCTCTAGCCAAGACTGGCTGAGTTGAGCCTCGACCCTCTCCCAATCTTGGTCAATGCGGTCAAGGATTCCAAAGCAGATTATAGAACTAACAAAATAACATCCGCAAAAAAATGCAATTATTTTTCTACATGCATCTTTTGTAAATACGGATAAATGTCTCAAAGATGAATAAACTAAAACTGTATACATTAAATTATATGTAAAATTTGAGAACCCTTTTAAGTAAAGATATCTTTGCCAGGGATCCCAGCTCTTCTATAATAAATTTAATAGTTAATTTATAACTAATTTTAGTTTGCATTTTTAATTTAAATTTCCATTTAACTAACGAGGATACTGAAGATAATTATACTGCTACCATTTGTTCTGTAGTGTATTCTATACTATGCGTGTCTGTATAATTTTTGTGACGTAACTTTCATTACAGACAGTGATTTTTTTTAACGGGAATCGAACATTCAAGGATCACGTTGCCATTCTGATATTAAATGTAATGCTGTTAAGTGGGTTAGAAAGTGAATCATCCAAGCTCCATATATAGGTCAGAATCTATTTTAAATCCATCGTAAGTTTGAACTATAATGGTACCAGTTGGTGCCGGGAACTGATAAGGTAGTGTTACATTTGCTAGGAATTTGAAACGTTTTAAGGTGATACACGGATTTCAATATATATACGTATTCACGTTTGTATCCTTAAGTATTCCAGGATTCCAAGACATTCCAGGGTCATAGCCCTGAACAGAAAAGTTTTGGAATGAACGAGTTATCATATAAGTATAGAATATAGATAGAGAATAGTAGTATATGTTAAGTATGGTTTTTTCCCCATTTTATTATTTGTAATATGTATTTTTGCACTTCTTGCCTACCTTATGTAATATACTCAGTAGTTGTCTGGAAATCGCTCTAAAGCGATAAGGCCGCCAGTTGCTTTTCATTAAATTACGTTTAATATTTTCCTTTTATGTAATGCAACGAAGTGTTAATATATAAATAATAAATAAATATGTTAGCTTAGAGTATAATATAATATATAATATACTAATTTAAATAAATTTAATTAAATGTAGTTTTTAAATTTCAATTATCCCTATTTTTCCTACTAGATAAAGATAAAACGCTCATAATATAATAACATAATTTTAAATAGTAATCTTCAAATTACGCTTTACTTCGTTATCTCTCTATCTGTTATGTAATCATTTCTAATAGGCAAGTAGCTGTTCAGCCAGCTAAGCATTCAGATGTCTTTGCCTGACATATTTCCTCGAGATGTTTTCCTTGGGAACCACTGCCCCATCTATAGGACATTAAGTCATTATCTTATCTATATAATCTCGTAAATGTATGCACACCGCTTATTAATCGGCACTCGAAATCAAATTATCTACAAATCAAAACCGTTGCCTAGCAACGTAATAACAATTTGGGAATATCTCGCCAAACTCGTAGTGGTACATCCAAAGTAGAACCGACAGCACGTTCCAAATTCAAAATGTTTCTATAAAATTGAATAACGCACTTTGTTAAAAGTGAAAAGCG
The DNA here is from genome assembly GCF_905147795.1 of Pieris rapae. Taxonomy (NCBI): domain Eukaryota; kingdom Metazoa; phylum Arthropoda; class Insecta; order Lepidoptera; family Pieridae; genus Pieris; species Pieris rapae. The sequence continues at coordinate 1,765,595 of NC_059526.1, read as the reverse complement.
CTCGATATTCGACCTTAACATTTGAAATGGTGCAATGTATTGATTGTTAAGAAGTAGGGCAGGTAAGTCTTAGATTTTCTAAGGACAGCTAATGTCTTTCTCGCTCGAATATAATTGATAAATAAGGGATAGCAAATAGTTTTCCTTGTAATAAAATTTGATGATACGTACCTGAAACATTTAAAGAATATTATAATAAACATTTATAAATAATACTACAAAGTTTTTTGAATAAGCGTTTTTATATAATGCTTCTGTTTAACTCTAATTAAAACAATTTTACAATAAAATTTAAAGCTTTTAAAATTTTGGAACTAACAATTTTTTATTTGTTTTTTTAAGCTAAAACAAAATGGATGACCGCACAGTAGATCTCATATTCGGGGGCTCCTTGAAGTCCCTGCCTCCAGTCAGCTCCAAGATCGTAAGGATTTTCACCAGCTCAACCTTCACAGGTATTTTTTTAATAGCAGTCAATGGTGTTAAACTATGCGTTGCTTAGACATATTTTTGCGCCTTAATTATTCTGGAGACAATTGTGATATCTCTGCACTAAATTAATCACGCATACCATCAAAATAGCGATTTTACAGTCGTATTTCTAAGAAAATATGTCAACGTTACAATTCGTTATGAGCTCATTTTCGTAGTTTTTTTTTTATAAAACAGGGGCAAACAGGCAGGAGGCTCATCTGATGTTAAGTGATACCGCCGCCCATGGACACTTTCAATGCCAGAGGGCTCGCGAGTGCGTTGCCGGCCGTTTAAGAATTGGTGCGCACTTTTCTTCAAGGACCCTAAGCCTAATTGGTTCGGAAATACTTCAGTGGGCAGTTGTTTAATAAGAATTGCATGTAAGTTGAAAAGTTCAGCGAATAAGGGCTTTTATTATTAATATTATTATGGGCCGTGAGACTGAGTATTTATTTATTTACACTTCGTTGCTAAAGAAATACAAATAACACAAAATATATAAATTACAAGGTAATAAGTATGTATTATAAGTATGTGGAGTATACTCATTACTCACGTTGCCGGTGATTTTACTCTAAAGTGTACTCCTAATAAGCATATTCTTAAGGAAGTCGAGGCTAAATGGTGGTATAACATTCAAAATTTAATTTCAAAATTTGAAATTCAAATTTATTTATATAGTAAAAGTCAATTAAAAAAATAGTTATTGTGTTTGATTTACGTTAGTTCCTTGAAAATTTATTACGTTATTTATACAGAAATTTCAGGGGTTTAAAATCTTAGTACCTAGTCAGCGAGACACATTCTTTGTCTCATGTTAATTTAAAATAGTTTCCGCGTTTTTAATACTAACTGTGCTATGAGGTTGTATTCGCATTGATTTGGCCTAAAACTTTTCTTAATTAATTGTCTTTTAAATCAGAAAAATAATAGTCTAAGTCCCAGATTTCTTTATCTGTTTCATGATTATTTGGAAATCTAATAGGTGATCAGCTTCCAGTTCCTGTCACAAGCGGTCGACTTTTTGGTTCTGAGGAAAACCGGGTTTCTCCTCATTTTTCTTCGCCGTGAGAGCAAATTTTAAATGTTTATTATTTAACATAGACAGAAAGTCTATTGGTGCAGAATGTGGAGGCAAAGCTACAAGGATAAGATTCAAGTTGAGAATATTTACTAGTTTTAATTTGTCGTCGAGATTACATAAACAGTGTACAAGTACAAAATAGTGTACAAAGAATGATAAAGAAGAATCAAGAAAAAAGCAGTTCGTAGGTACATGACAGAGAGTGAAACAGTAAAGAAAGAAATGGCGGGATTTGGAGTATGAGTAGAATATGATAATTAATAAAAGCTATTTTTGAAGTGACAATGTCCCAATTTCCGATAATTTTAAAGAACACTCAATTTCTCATTACGCTGCACTGAAAATGAAATTTTCGCGATAAATTTTGCGCTATCAGAGATAATCTAAAATAATTAAAGCTTGTTCGTGACGCACTCGAATGATATTGCTTTTAGCAACCGTTTTTAAAAAGCATATTTAATGTATGGCGCTACAACCTTTGAGGTCTGGTCTATCTGAATCTGTTTTGTGATCTTACGAAACTGTATTATAATAATAATACCTTTATTCAGATACATTTGTGACATTTAAACACCATTTAAATCTTCTTCTAGTGTGTATCTGTGTACCCTTTTATGGCAAAGGCCTCCTCCAAATCCCACCGTTCCTCTCTGCACTGTGCCACTCTCTGCCATGTACCACCTGCTATTTCTTTTATTTGGTCTTCTAAGTGGTCTCTTTTCCGTTTGCTGTACCTTGGGCACCAGTTTAGTAGCTTTTTGCTTCACTTCTCTGTTCTTCTTGCATCTGTTACCATAGTTATTTTTTTATAACGCTGTATTTTTTATTTAGTCTCTTCTTTTCTTCCCTATACATCATTCCAACGAAACTGTATTATTAATTAAAAAAAACAGTATTGGCTTAGTGGCTCCAGCGTTCAACTCTCAACCCTGAAGTCGTAAGTTCGATACACGGGTATGCACCAATGGACTTTCTGTCTATGAGCGTATTTAACATTCGCTCGAATGTTGAAGGAAAACATCGTGAGGAAACCGACTTACCTTAGACAGTCGGACAGTCGGACAAATCATGAAATCATGAAAATGAAACAAATCTGTGGCCCAGATCTAAAAATGGTTGTAGCGCCACTAATTTATTTTATTTTTGAAATATAAAAGTAAATAATAATGCCGGGTCACTTATATAACAAACAATATTAATACTTTTGATTTATTATAATTACAAGCTAATTAAAGTCCATTGTGTCGTCATTAACTGTCCGAAAATTATTACAATTAATTGTATAGATTATTTAAAATGTCGATCGTGCCCTAGCAACAGAGCCAAACAAATAGCCGATGCCTGAATCGTTAGTAAGTGGGGACAGAACTTGACACCGCTATTCGAGCCAAGCCTCGCCAAATGGGTTAAGATTTACGCCAACTTTGTGGTGGGTTTAATAAAAGTTTTTTTCGATTTCTTGGATCTAGACATACTTGATTAAATACAGTGGTGTCTTGTCATAATGCATTACTTTATTGGTCTCCTTTGTTCACAAAACGAATCGAACGTTATGAAAAGTTGTTGGAAATTGTGCTTCATTACGTCATAGATTTCTGGTTGTTATAAAACATGATTTCTTTATGGTTACCGAACGAGCAAGTCTCATAGAAAAAATTAAATAAATATGTATATTTTGTTTCTTTCTTTATTTATTTAATACTTTAATACCTTATTCAAAAACATACACAACAAAAATAAAAAAAACAGGTTACAAAAGTTACAAGGCAACGGGAGGCTTTATTGCTTTTAAGCGATTTCTTCCAGGCAACCCTAATTTTTATTTTCTTTGTACATTTGTGATTTCAACGCGAGGAATGTCTTAAGGGTTGTTATATTCAAAGCACTAACAACACAGCTGTAACAAAAATAGTTAGTCGACAGAGTTATAGCACTTCGTCTAAATGTGTGTGTCAGTTTGTATATGTGTGCGTCCAACCCTCCAGATTTTACTTTCAATTTACTAAGCTTCAATTTTGGACTACAGTGTCCTATACTGTCAACCATGAAAGGCTTAATAAAGCACAGTAGTAAATTGCTATCCAGTGGGTTACTTCGAAATTTATATTTTTTTAATTCTGTTTTACCTTTAAACATTCATAATAATGTTTCCATCGTACGCCATCTGGCTTTACTGCACTTCGATAAAATCGATTAACTATGCCTTACTTAAGCTTCTAAAGAAAACTCAATCATTTACCGAGCTAAAAAACCTTTATCTATGTCATCGGCAATTACCGGCTAACAACTCCTTCATAAAACTACTAAAAACCAAAACAGTTGACTGGAACTTGTAAGCTCGTAAGCTGTAATGACTGTTTGTACTGTGGTGATAAAACAATATCACCTGCTATATGTTATCTGTAGGAACCGTCAGCCGCATAACAGCTGCATTCGGCGCATGCAGTCAAATAACAATTAAAGCTCCTCGCAGATATAATATATACTATGTGATAATAATTTATTTAAAAATAAGTCAAAACTATTAATAACTAAGCCTTGTATCTTTCTTCTTTATTATAGCTACTAGTATGTTTATCGTTCTCCTGATTTATAAACTTTTAAGGGTCATGTTTTGTTTTGCTTTTATATATTGTTTACTGTATAGAAATGTATCTGTTTAGTTCCCTTAATAAATAAATAATCAATATAGCTATTATAGCAAGAGTTTCAAATTTAAAATTCCTCTTGTAGCAAGTACAGTGTTGACACTGTGTTGAGCACATCTTTGAGTCTTTCTTTATTTTTGGAACCTATTTATTCATACAGAAAATGATCTTAAACATAGTAGTAATAATAAGCAGTGGATTGAAGAGTCACTGAATTTTTGTAATTTTCTCTTCTTCTTTCGAAGCATTGTTATCAAATAGCTCTACAATAACTGTTCTAAATTATTTTGTCCTGTTTGCGGAATGCTTTGAAAAATGAATCAGAACACAATGGTTATGTAAGAGCTTTTTAATTTGTGGCTTTTACGCTTCGGGCTTTAGGATATATTTCTCAATATTTAGGTTTATTCAACTTCAGCGAGAAGATTTTTTAAAAATTATTCTCCTCTTTTTTGTGGACTATATGAGTGGTCTCTAGTCCCGAATCTACTCTGTCTTAGTGTCTTAATTGACACGTGTCTCCTGGAACACCTGCGTTCTATTGCCCGTGGATATTGGTTAGAGTAGTGTTGGCATAGTGGTTTCAGAGTACAACTCTCACCCCTAAAGGTAGGTAGGTTTGACCCCGGCTGTACATCAATATACTTTCTTTCTATGTGTGCATTTAACATTCGCTCGAACGGTGACGGAAAACTTAGTGTTTATACAAAAAGAAAAGAATTTCGAACACGGCTGTATACTTAGTCAGTGACTCAAGGGATCCTTAAAATGGCCCTTTAGACGGATTGTCTATGCTTTTCTTATAATAACAAACAAATACTACCATAACCTGATAGTATAAACATGGGTGCTTGTGACTTTCTTGTTATATTAAATGTGCAGCTCTATAATAATTAAATAAATACATAAAATAATAACCTAAATTGATTTTAAACGTTTTCAGATACAACTATGGAACGAAACACGTTGATGGCAAAGTGTTATCCACGCATCAAAGACTATTGCAGAGAGAAACATGGACTCGAATTTCAGGTAACTTTTGATATTAAATTAAATTCAAAATATGGGGTGCCCATGTGCTATATATATATGTGTTAGTGGCTGGAAGATACCGGTGACGCCAGAGCTTGCCTCGCCCAATTATATTATTACTGTATAAGTAAAGAGTGTAAATAATTAATTAGATTTAAAATGTCTTACAAATAAAGTTTAATTTCTTTAGATAGTCGCCATCAGTGAGTGAAATTCTTAATTTTAAAAAATAAATTTGTATGTAATAATTAAAAAATCACTTACTTACATGATAAAATATACTAGTTCACGTACTAATACATACATTACGATTATTAACACTGTATAATATTAGAAAAGTACAACAGAAGACTTATTATGATAAATAAATCAGTGGCGCTACAACCTCTTTTAGGTCTTAACATTTGTTTGGTGTGTATATATATATGTTTCTCCAAGACAGTATGAACCCACTGAAAAACATTAATAAGTTTTGCCGGTGACAGCACCTTAAGCTGAGTTGTGCCCGGTTTTAATTAAAGTAATCGCGTTTGTATACGTGTCTTTAATCAAATATACAAATGTTTTTTTTTTATTTGTGTATACTCGTTTAAGCCTAGATTCTACTTTGGAAGTTTCATTTTTTTGCACTGAAAAAAAATCGTGAATTTCTTTTAGATTAAATGCAACTTTCACAATAACTTTTTTTTATTTATTCACACTTCGTTTCAAATTCGTTCTTCGTTTAATCTAGCTTTACTAAACTACGTTTTTATTAATATAAGATTTTTTCAAAGAATTCTTAAAAAAGAAACCATTTTTAACGTCTTCTAGAAGAATTTAAATCCTGGAACGCTGGCGTCAAATAAATATCGGCTTTCCGTGAAATGAATGCGGTTTTAATAAACAGATATCATAAAAATTTATGTCTTCCTCGTCTGCGTCGTTTTAAATCCTTCGGCATTTAAGGGGTAGCTCTTCGAGTTAAATAGGTCAAAAATAAATATTTCGAATAAAAGCTCTATCAGCAGTGGATTTTAAGTACATATGTGAATAATAGGAAAATAAGTACATTTATTAAGGTTTAAAAAAACAGTACTTCCGATTTCTTAATATAGTCTACCCATCTCTTTCTCTGTGTTCCTCTTTTCCTTTGTCCATCTCGTGATTGAAAAGGATAGGTAGGCAACTTGAACAAGAAGTGCTAACATTAGAAAATAATAGAAGCAGCTGGAAATTAATGGAAGTACATATTATACAATAAATAATAATATTAATAAAAAAATTTAATTGAATATCACTGTCAATAACTAACATTATTGGCGTATTTCAACTGTACAACAATAATAATATTATATATTTTTTAAAGTAGTTATCCACTTCAAATATTGTTATTCTTCTTCCTTACTAGGGTTGCCTGGAAGAGATCGCTTGTTAGATAAGTAAGAATTTGAATGTATATGTAATGCAACAACGTGTAGATACTTAAATATAGAAATGAAAATAATACATCTTATACAGTGTTCGAAAATTTTAAGTAGATTTAAGAATTATTATAGAAAATTCTCATCTTTCGGTTTTCATCTTTGCCTTAACAACATGAGGATTTATCCCCGTAATCTCTCAATAATTCTAGGTACATTTTCTTCAAAACGGAAAAGGGACGACAATGAATACAGATACCAGAATTTAATTAATCCCTCAAAATCGCTTTTCAAAACAAAATCCCTTTGAAACGTCAATTCACTTCAAATGTAGAATCTATGACCTATTTTTTTACTTTTTTCAAATGGACGACTGATGTCCGAATCTGTGTGATCAATCTGTCACAGAGAGCTTTTTATCTATACTGTGTACATACTATGTGGACATTTTAGGGCTGTCCAAATATTCAATTAGATGTGGGAAAATGAAAAAAGATTGAGATTTGCAGGAAAGATAGATCTATATTTTATTAGGATTATAATTATAACCTATACTAATTATTTACTTAACGATACACTTTAAAAATGTACTTGTAAAAATAAGATTCAAGTTTTAATAAAAAATAAAAACTAAACTACTAACTAAATCACTTTTATTACTGTAATCTGTATTTTATCTATTTCCTATTCAATCATCGCCAATGTTTAAATATGAACTGCGTATGGCTGTTTAGTATTTATGAATAATGAGCCTTATCATAAATCGCATTTATGAGAATCGAGGCTTGTTTCGGGTCATACGTCAGTTGAACAGTAAATTCATCTATTCAGTAAATATAGTTTCGTACACGTGCTATACTTCCGTTGACAGAAATATACGTAAGCCGATCCGTCAGCTTTGTTTATGAAATGTATCCCGTATGAACGCACTTTCATAGAACAAGATGTTTTGGAAACTGGGCACTTATATTTAGGCTAGTAATGTTCTCTATTATAAATTCAGACCAATTTATATTGCTGAGAACTTTGGTGTCAAAGGAATACGGTGTTTTGCGGTATCGAACTGTGTGGCCCTAGAGGGTGTAGTTTTATAATAATAAAAGATATTTATAAAAACAGATTAAAATAGTATTTTTCATTTCTTTAGACTTTAACATTTGGAAATCGAATTAAAACGTTTTCTTTTTTCTTTCTTCTTTGTATTCTAACCGAGCTTTTTAGATGATGTAATGCGATGCATACATAAAACTAAACTTTCAAACAACATTATGAAGTGAATTGGACCACTAAATCTTGATCTAAAAACTATTCTAAATGCTGCTTCAACTATAAAGCTCCAATACCGGAAGTATAATTAAATAGGTCAATTACATTTTCAGTTACCTACATGAAATTGTTAATGGAATTTAAAATTATTGTAAACTGTCATTCTTCCTTCTCTATGGACTTAAGGTAAATGTTATTGATTACCAATTTTATATATAAGAGATTCTATAAAATCTACCAGGTGGTGGACATGCGTTGGGGTGTTCGTGATGAAGCCACGGATGATCATATGACCACAGAACTTTGTATGCGGGAGATAAAGAACTGTCAACGATTGTCTATGGGACCTAATTTTGTAGTATTTCTTGGACAGAAATACGGATACAGGTAAACATTAATTCCAGACAATGAGAATGAAAAAGCTATTCATATTTACACGAGAGAAATAAATACTTGGATTGTAGTTAATTTAGTGGTTAAAAGATAAGCTAAAAAGAAGTATAAACATAATATATTATTATGGGTTCTTCATGTAAAATAAAACCCTCACTGCTCTAGTTGGGGGATATAAACATTAAGCCAGAAACTAGGATATTTTATGTTTTATTGTTCTTTTCTTATCAATGTCCATTGCGTAAACTACAGTTATTGTAATATTTGACATAAAATTAAATATTAATAAATAACAGGATGAGGATTTAGGATAGGATTTGGAGGACTAGGATAGTCCAAAATCCAAACTTTTTTATTTAAATTTAATATGATTTGGCGCGCTAATGCTGGCGAGTTACCGCGCAAAAATAGCATTGTCAATTGTCAGTTGAGAATCTTTCCCAAATCATATTATATGAACAGAATTAATTTCAATACCGTAGGTTTTACAACAAGGGTTGTACTAAATTCATTAAGTAATTATTTGATAATTAATTTGTAAAAGAACGTAAGGTCGAAAAAAAATGATTTAACCTAGACACAAACCAGAGTCCAGACGTCATTTATTCTATGTATCCAGGATTAATAGTCTGCTTTATTTGTAAATTGTAATTTAAATTTTACCTAACGACGAAATACGAATTTGCATAGAAATAATTTAGATAAATTCGAACTTTTGTTAACTTTAACTGTAGCTCAAAACTTTCTTATTTTCACAATATTTTTCTAATTAGTCAGAATTTTACGCTTATTTAGGCAATGTCTTTTTTAAAAATCATTATGGATAAAAAATTTAAAAAAATCCAGATACTAAGTCAATATAAGGTAAATATTGATTTCATATTTTTAAATGTGTTTTAATGTATGCTTTAGATATAGGTTTACAAAATATCTACACTGTAAGCCTGTTGCATAAAATTACCATAGTAAAGTGTGATGAGCGGCCTTATATTTAATAAATCATCTCTTACAAGATCGTAATGTATCTGAGATAAATAAATAACTACTTAAGAAGTTTTATATTTATAATAACTTTATACAATTGGTACATATAATAATAATTAAAAAGTTTATATAATTAATATTTTTGTTTTCCAGGCCAATTCCAACATATGTGCTCTCGTCGGAACTACAGATGTTACGTGATGAATTAGCTGCTGGCGGAGTAGACGTGATCCTTCTGGATACCTGGTACAAAAAAGATTCAAATGCTGTACCTCCTATATCTGTATTGCAGCCTATTTCCTCTATACTTGTAAATTTTAATAATAAGGTTAGTGTAAATTTAAACCTTATTGTTTTGATTATTTCCTTATTTGCAAAGTGATGCAGAGAAATTTTTAAGTTACTGATAAACTTCAGTTTAGAGATTTTAAATTAATCTATGTAATATAATTAAAGCAGGGTTGTAAAAAATATGATTTGGTTATTAATATTCAACAGCCTTGAGTGAAACTATTTATGGAATCTGCGAGCATGTTTGTATGCAAATTGTATGCTAAAATTCTGTATAGTAATTGGACATTTATATTTTAAGCAGTTAATAATAAACAATGATATAAGTGAACAAGCTGATCACAGGAAAGAATTATTATCCAATTTATATATATATATATATATATGAACAAATTAATATAATCCAGGTGTAGTTATATTATTATAGAAAATCTATAGAGTTTTCACATTTATTAATAGATATTATTAAACTTGATATACCAAAGCTATCTAATATGTGCCTAATAAAGCACTTGACCAATTTGGTAATAGATAGAACCAATGGAGACTACATAGAACTGATATTGTTATTAAAAACCTAATATAGTAATAATAAATGATTACAGAGAGTTCCAAAACTGCAAGCTGAAGACCAAGCAATATGGTGGGACACACTGGGAAAGATGCAAAAATTATTCAGAAAGGCATCATTACAACTTTACAATTCTGGAAAAATTGATAAAGATACTATGCACAATTATTTTATGTCAGGTTCGTAAAAGTGTCATCTTTACTCGAGTACTCCACATTTCAATGAAATATTTGGTTTAGATACATTGATGCGAACTTTCTGGATGTTTCGAGTGCTTTTCACATCAAAATTGCCACATCAAGTGTATAACTATTCGGTTTAAATTCTGGTTAAATGATTAGTTTGGCATCAGAAGACTATGCAAGCAAAACTGGTGAAGGAAAACATCGTGAGGAAACCGACATGTCTAAGACCCAAAAAGTCGACGACGTGTGTCTGTCTGGAGGCTGATCACCAACTTGCCTATTAGATTTAAAAATGATCATGAAACAGATTCAAAAAATCTGAGGCCAAGACCTAAAGAGGTTGATCACTGATTTATTTATTAAATGAGATGACCAAAAACGGTTCACTAATAATGCATTGGAAAAAAAATTGAAATTATCACAAACAATCACACTTACGTCGAATTACCATTTACCAATATGTAACATTTACACAAAAATATAGGCAAATTTGATTTATTTACAGTAACCGAACGCGAAGTTATCAACGGTGTTCTCAACGTTAAAAATACAAAGAACCATTGTCTGGCCTACGTACGATATATAAATAACATTAATCTCCAAAACTTGAAGAAAGCCAGCAATTTTGTTGACATTTTAAACAGAAGTCTGGACGCAGAAGCTTCAAAGCTACTCGCTGATCTGCGCGATGTTAGACTACCAGAGAAAATCGAGACTACTAATATACAAAAGTATGTAAATCTAAGACAAAAACACATTAGACATTTACAGCATATTAAAATAGTCTTGCATTTTAATTTTCACAACTTATTTATTTATCAATACAAAAAAAAAATTATACAAGTGATATTTATAGAAGTGAAATTTTTTAACAGATAAGATTTTTTTATAAAACTAAAAAATATATATTCCTTATAAACAATGCATTATGCATAAATTTGGCAACCCTTTTAAGTAAAAAATAACTTTAGATTCCCAGCTCTTCCAAATTTTTTTAAATTACAATTTTGTTTTTGTTTTTAATAAAAACCAAAAATTTAGTACGTTATTTAGTTTTATTATTAAATGACTATATTCAGTTGCCTCATACCACAGTAGTTTTCACATCAGATGGGATCCTCAGTACCAAAAAGGTCCTAATTATTTTCATTTTGGATTAATCGTGAAATCAAAGTTACATGTGTACTAATAAAAAATTTAATAAAAAAGCCTTTATTTGCAATCCAGTTTATACCTACAACAAATACATAATTAAAATAATATGTATAGTCCATCCTTCAGTCTTGTTTCCAAGTATATTTAGTCCAGCCATTTTTACAATCTCATAAACCTACTATATTATTTACAATGCATTGATTTTTCAATACCAAGTTTACCTTTGATTAACGTTGATGTATAATGTTAGATATACTGTGGAATGGATTGGGCGTGAAGGTCTGGACAACGAGACTCATGGAGAGTATCTCAACCATTTCATCGCTCATTTCTACAAGAACATCATCAAATTAGTTGATAGGTATGTATTTGTATGTATGAAATTCCTTTAGTAATGCTTTCAGCAAGGTTACACTGTAGTACTGTTTTTAAAGTGTGGGGTTTTTTAAATCTCTAAAATTTAATTATTCTTTCCTCCTTTTTCTTCACTTTTCTGCCTTTCTTTTTTAACCATTTTTTTCTTACGTTTCTTTTGTCCTTAAGCCCACGAAAAAAATAAATTTAATAGAGCCAACATAAGCTTTAAAAGTAATTTTATTTCTTGTGTGTGTGTGTGTGTCAATATCATATGTGGTGGTACTGTTATCACTGGTTTGGATCAACGGCGAGGATTTTCTTGGACTGTATTCACACGTAGGATAAGATTCATCTTCGAGACGTATTGCTAGGAAGACTCTCCTATGTCACTTCCATGGATTTCTCGAAGCATTGGTTGTACCAATTCTTAAAAGACTGGCAACGCACTCGCGAGCCTTCTGGCATTGACTTTCGCGTGGTGATATCACTTAACATCAGGTAAAAAAAAATTGTTTCTGAATAACTTAACCAACCACGCCTTATTTCTGATATTGTACTTGTTCCTTCAAAGTTTTAAAAGGGCCACAACATATCCGTCAAAAAGTATAAATAAAAAATATATGTATATCAAAGCTTTTATTTAGAAATCAATTAATATTTAGAGAATAGGTACGGTCCCTGAAGTATGTTTTGGTTCACAACACAGGCTTCTCCAAGCATCTCCACAAAGAAATGACTCTTCTATAAAAAGCAAATTCTGATCCTTAAAAAAACTACACCTGAAACTTTTTTGTTTCATTTTTTTTTTATTTTTTGTTTTATTTGTTTGTCATTTTTTTATTTCTTTTTACTGTATAGACATGCATCGTGTTTAGTTTCCTTATAACTTCCAGGGCGATGCGAAAAGAAGATAGCAGTGCCCAGGGTCAGATTGTCACGGAAATCCTTCAACACCTCCACGCTTGCAATAACTCTGTTAAAGTGTTTCATGGTAGAGAGGATGATCTGCAGTTCATAGAGAATTATATGAAGAACGATTCAGATAAACCATTGGTTTTGTATGGAGAAGGTGAGATAGCAGAAGTGCTGTTTAAATATTTTTAAAGTTATACTTCTTTTGGAAAGATGGAGAAAAATTATGAGAATGAATTTTTACCATGCGCTCACACCAACACCTAAATTCGACATTCTAAAGTTAGGTCTACGTGGCATGAATCGATAACTATGTTCGAGTTGTATATGTTGAAGCTTTTTTCTAATTTCATTATTTCGTAATCATAACATAAATTTTATGTAACAAAAATTATGCTAAAGACATATCCAAAGATACATAGATAGTATCTACAAAAATATTATGGATGGATTAACTTAAACGCAAAAGAAACCATGTTTTAGTATACTCTTACGTCATACAGAGTTATATACCAGAATACAATGAAGTTGCGATAAGCATAGATGTGACTGACGTAAAGGAGAAAAAATAGATTGACTTAATTGATTTCAGTTATTTATGTCAAATGAAGACTATTAAATAAGACATATTCTCCGTCTAATCACAATCACAAAAAAATCTATTTGAAAGTATTTTTATATTTTGAACACGTGTTTCGTAACAGTACAATTAAACAGTGTGAATAAATAAATATTTTTTTGGTGTTCTTAAATCAATTTCATATACGACGGTGATAGTATTTACTAATAATTTATTTATTTAAATAAAATCCTTTTGATTAATTTCAATATTTATCGTCAATCACTACTGCATTTTAGTTATTTTTTTTCCATACGCCAAAGAAGTATAACTTCTAACGCGTGTACATAAGTATACACACTCTTTTTTTTACTCAGTATGTATGTACGCTATTCACTCAAAAAGTACGCAACCGATTTTTGTTAAATTTTCATCATATTTTTATGGATTTCTGTAATCTATTTATTAGTTAAGACTTTGTACGGAAGTTACGTTTAAATAACGTAATACGATTTGTTAAACATTATTTTATTGAAACAATTCCCCAATATAGGTGGTTGCGGCAAAACAAGTCTCCTAGCGAAGAGTTCTGCCATGTCCCTAAATTTGTGGTTTGCGGAGGCCCGTACGACAAATATTATTCGGTTCTTGGGGACTACACCGGATTCTAGTGCACTTACACCGACATTGATATCAATCTGTCAACAGGTCAGTCGACTTCTTCAAATTCTCTCTTCTTCTCCTTTTTCTCTCGTCCTACGCCCTCTTGTCTTCTTTGCCGATGAGTAGGGTAGTATGTTATATGCCTACAGATTCTTTAAAGACGTGGAATAAGTTATACCTATTATATATATGTATCTTAAATTCCATATTAAACATATTTTATTTTAACTGATCGAGCGATTTGTTGATTTTTTTCTTAATATTTTTAGGAATACATAATTTTATAAATTGTATTTATTATTTTTATATTTAATATACTTTAAGACACAAATCTTCCAAGTCTTCTTTACTCTTAATTTTTACTATTATTATTATTTTTCTTTCATTGCGTCTGAGGCGGAAACTAACTGTTGTGGTCTCTATCAGAAAGGCCAGAACTGTGGAACACGTCTGCTCCCCAGCATGATGCTGAGTCAGGCCCAGTTACAACAATAACACACACATTACATACTGAAAATGTACCTTTTCTTTTTCAGTAGTTTTTTGCCATTTTTTAATTAATTATTGTTTTGTGTGTGTTAATAAATGAATGTTATGTCTATACCTATATTGTTGAAAATTGATGATTTGTGTTTAAGATATTTCATCATCTAGATTGCCCCAACCGTTTAACTAAATTTAAATTCCGTGTACCCTCTAAATACCCTAGGCATCATAATCACCCCATTTGTCCAGAAAATCCATCCTGGATATTCCTAGACAGCAAATCAATTTTGCTGTAGTTATTATAATTTAATCATCCATAGTTTTATTTAATAAGTGCTTGTCCCATCATACCTTGCATTTTATTCTTATGTAGAAGCATTAAGATGTACAAGAAGTTTAAAAAATATATATATAAAAGTTTGTTTACCACTGACATTTTATTGGTAATATGGGACCTTTTTTTGAATTTACATTAAAATTTCAGATATCATACAACTTCGCTCTACCATTTGAGAGCATTCCAGACGATTTAGTACCGTTAACAGCGCATTTTAAACAATTATTGACGATGGCGACACAGCAACAGCCTCTTCTATTGTTTTTGGACTCTGTCGATCAATTGACCGGGATTGGTACTGAGAATAATAAGGTTTCTTGGTTACCTTCTAGATTACCACCGCATTGTAAGGTAACATATTTTAAAACTCTTCTTCATATTTCTTAACCATATCATAGTATTTCCTTTCTCTTGTTTTGCTTTATAACTAATGGATTCGTAAGATTAGCTTTTTAGTATGTTTTTTTTTCTTCAATAAGGGTTCTATATATTTTATTTATATATATATATAATAATTGGAATCTCGGAATCAGCTCCAACGATTTTATTGAAATTTAGTATACGGGGGGTTTCGGGGGCGATAAATAGCTAGGAATCATTTCTGGAAAATGTCATTTATTTGTGTTTTATCACACTCATGATTTTTTTCTTTAAATAACCAGTTCATATTTTTTTTATTATTCTGTCAATAAATCAAAAGATATTATTCATATTTCACCATTTTATTAGTATGTAATTTGTACTTAAATATAATTTCCAAAAAAAAAATTTAAATAAAAAAATAGTGAGCTAAGCGGTCCGTCTTCCGGGTACTAAGATTTAATTATGCACTTCTTGAACTATATCCATATTTCTTTCTTTAGACTTTTCACTTACTACAGTTGCCTTGAAGGGATCTCTTGTTATTAAAATAAGGCCGCCCATTGCATCCCTTATAATTTTTTTTGTTATTTGTTTTTGTATAAATGTAACGAAGTGTGCAGAAATAAGTAAATATCTATTTTTTATTGAACAAAATAAATAGATTTTTCTTGCATCATATGGGTCGGGACTCTGTTTTTCTGTGTGAAATTCGTTTCATTTTGTGATTCAGGAAAGAAATACTTTTTTATATAAAATTTATACTTAACGGCATAAATTAACTATTTTAAATTTTAATTGCGTTAATTGAAAATATTAAAATGTTTGACAGTTTTTTTTAATTATTTTTTAGCACGAAAAAATAAATGTTAGTAATAATTATACTTTTTTTTCATTACTTAAATATAAAAACAATATTATAAATACAATATTTTAGAAAACTTGATTGCATTATTTTTTACATGAAAAACAAACGATTTCAGATTATAGTGACGTGCGCGTGTGAAGAAACAAATCCAGAAGTTTCCAAAGAATATGACGTACTCCGTCGCATGATCGACTCTGAAGAGAACTTTCTAGAAGTTAAGGCTTTGGGTGAAGATTTAGCAATGCAAGTATTAAAGTAAGTATATTCAGATTCATCATCAGTGCTTTTTAATTACGACATTTATTTATTTTTATTTCATAATTTTGAATTTAAACAGTGTTTAAAATGTGTGTATAGCCATAGCCTACAATCACAATTTATTAAATTATTCTTGACAAATATGCGTGACATAATAAGTAATTCTGAGACATTAAGTTTATTAAATTCGTGTTTCTTTTCGCTGAAATACTAATTTATTCTAGTAATATACACAGATATTTAAAAGGTTTAATTTGTATATAAAAGACATACATATACACTTAATTTTTGTATATCGTGTACTCCGCGGGTACTGCAGTCCAAAAAGTGTCATGGCCTCGGAAACAAGAATCTTGTCTAATCCTGTGCCATCTCCCGCTAATTGCTGGCTACTTACGCCGACCTACTGGTCTCCAAGTATATTATTATTATATTAATTTACAAATATTTTTATATTAACTAGCGGATCCGACAGACGTTGTCCTGTCTATACGTCTTTAATTTGAAATTTTCAAACTTTTTTTAATAAGCTAAAACATTCTGGACCATTTTGATGAAAATTATTATTCAAATGTTATGACAATATCTAACGATCCAGCACGTGGTCTACAATAACACAATGATAACAAAACTTTTTTTTAATTTGATCGCACCGCTAACTGTCGGGACAGACTAAAATTAAAATTCGAATATTATTTAAAATTTGACACTGCGATGGTAGCGCCGTCTGTCGGATCCAATGTAAAATATTCCAAAATCAACAACTACTAATTAATTAAAAAAAACATTGTCCAGCGGACAAAATTGTGAATCTAAACCATTCTCGAATCTCCACGAACAGACACAAAAAATTTCATCAAAATTGGTCCAGTCGTTTAGGAGGAGTTCAGTCACATACACACGCACACAAGAAATATATATATTAAGATAATACTTTGTTAATATTTTTTTTAAGATTATGGATGGCGGCTGCAGCCCGTGACCTCTCAAACTACCAGTGGAGGTTGGTCTCCAACGCCATAGGACAGTGCTCTTTGCCTATTTTCGTTAAATTGGTCTTCGCTGAGGTGAGTTAACTAATGATAAAAAGATTATGTACTTATGTACACGCGTTAGAAGTTATACTTCTTTGGCGTATGGAAAAAAAACTAAAATGCAGTAATGATAAACGATAAATATTAAAATTAATCAAAAAGATTTTATTTAAATAAATAAATAATTAGTAAATACTATCACCGTCGTATATGACTTAAAAACACCAAGATAATATTTGTTTATTCACACTGTTTAAATTTAAAAAAACTACAATATTGAGAAAACTTCATGGTGTCGGTTTTTTGTGACGGTGTGCCCACGCATCGTAGAAATTTACTCTCATCATTTTCTCTATCGCACCAATGAAAGTACAACTTCAAAAACTTGAGCTCAAGTAATAATGGTCAATGTCAGGTTTGTAGATGGAGAAGTTACACAAAGCCCCAGGATACACACTTGGCGTCCACTGTGATGGATTCCATCATGATGCTCTTTGAAAGAATCGAGAAGCAGGTATGACATTAATCTCAGGGTTACACAAAGTTCATTACTTAAACTTCGCTACTTAAAAAATTCAAGGAACATAAATTAGTTGAGAGACACCCTAGAAAAAAAACTAAGATAAAGGGCATAATTACATAACCAAATTAATAAAAAAATGAAGTATAAATAATAATAAATAATATATAGTGGCACTACAACATTATTAGGTCTGGGCCTCAGATTTCTGTATCCGTTTCATGATCATTTGTCAATTGAATAGGCAAATAGGTGATCAGCCTCCTGTGCCTGACATACGCCGCCTTCACCTTCAATGAAAGTACATTAGTGCACAGCCGGGGATCGAATCTGCGACCTATAACCTGTTTAGAGCAACATATATATATAAATACATATATATTTATACCTGGATGTGTGAATTATATTTTTTTTTTTAATAGAAAAGGGGGCAAACGGGCAGGAGGCTCACCTGATGTTAAGTGATACCGCCGCCCATGGACACTCTCAATGCCAAAGGGCTCGCGAGTGCGTTGCCGGCCTTTTAAGAATTGGTACGCTCTTTTCTTGAAGGACCCTAAGTCGAATTGAATTTAATTTTAACTGGTCTAAACAAGATAATAAACTGATACTGAACAAACTGAAATTTCATCATATATATTTCATGGCCCATATTTTAGTTCGTATTACAATCTCGTTTTGAGCGCTGTCAAATGTGTCAAAATGATTTGACAGCATCAGACGTCTTCATTAAATCCTTTTCAAGGCGCCAAATATTTTAGCACGGCCGTCTTCTAGTATTCCACGCATTGGCGTATATAACTGCAGCTCGTAGCGGTCTTTCGGAGACAGAGTTAGAAGACCTCATTTCACTGGACGATAGAGTCCTGGATGACGTCTATCAATACCATCTACCACCTGTTAGGAGAATACCACCACTGTTATGGACTAGGTAAGGGTTTAAGAAAAATATTCTACTGATTTATAGCGACCCATAAGAGTATTCTAGGGTTGCTGCTAGAATATAAGCGATATAAATGCGGCCTATATGAGGCCTACATTCTTCAGAGAATTGGAAGAAAAACCTTAACCTTTCAATAAATTGACAGTTTTAGAATCTTTTTTTATAGAACATCTGATGTTAATAGGGCTTGTAAGTGCGTTGCCGGCCTTTTAAGAATCGGTATGCTCTTTTCTTGAAGGACTCTAAGTCGAATTGGTTCCGAAATACTAGCTGGTTCCAGAAAGTGGTGGTTCGCGGCAAAAACTGCCTTGAAAATCTTTTAATCATTACAAAATCTCTTACCTGAATTTTTTTTCCAGAATCCGCAATGACCTTCCAAACTACCTGTCAGAGAGAGAAGCAGATGGAGTATCGGTGATGAACTGGTACCATCGTCAGTTCAGAGACACAGCCCGTGAGAGATATTTCAAGAACATGAATATGGCTATGTACTTTCATTCTATGATTGCTGATTATTACTTAGGTAATCGTGATACTGTTCTATATTTATTGTCACGGCCATACAAAAAGTGGTCGGCATTTTTATTTATATATTGAAGTACACCACACATATAAGAATTTTTTACAGTATCTGCTACAAGCAGTCTATTATACATGACAATTATGGGGAATATAAATTTTACAAAAAGAAACATAGTTTTACTATTTACTTCTAATTCTAGTTTTTATTAGTAATTTTTAATTAATCAGCTGACTATCAAATTAAGTAGATACACATTGTGCTTTTTTATATGATTACTCTATGTATTTGTATCACTATATATTCACACTGTATATGTTCCTTTCTCGTTCTCTCTCAATGGGTCTCAATTGCTCTCTCCCTTTTCTTCGACAAAAACGCTGCACATTTTCGTGACGTTTCAACCGTAAAAAAAACATAGTAACGAGTGTTACTTCTTGAAACCACACCATGAATCCTTCTGAGAAGTAATATAATAACATCTGTATAACGTTTTGATGAATACCTTCCCACTCTTCTGTAATGACTCTTTTTACCTCTATTGAGCATGTCTGGGATGTTCTAAAGAGATGAGTAAGATAGTAGACCTGCTCTGACTGGCTTCATCTCTCTATCTAAAGCATTATCTGCCAATCTTCACCACCGATGCTAACTTTTCTGAATTTTGTTCTTAGTAAAGTTTCCAGCGATGTTAAATTTTTTATCCCAAAAATAAAGTTCATGAATA
This sequence comes from Pieris rapae, assembly GCF_905147795.1. Taxonomy (NCBI): domain Eukaryota; kingdom Metazoa; phylum Arthropoda; class Insecta; order Lepidoptera; family Pieridae; genus Pieris; species Pieris rapae. The sequence continues at coordinate 1,745,565 of NC_059526.1, read as the reverse complement.
ATTTAAATTTTAATCTAAAAATCCTGGCATCTATTTATTCAACCAACTTAATTCTTTTGTTACCAATTTAATTACTAAAGTTTCATTTCAACCTAAGTTCATCTATATAACTAATATACTTCATTTCTTTCGGGCCTCTCATTACTTTTGAAAATATATGTAAACTTCAATTATTTATGTAGTTGTCTATACTAATATTATAAAGAGGAAAGGTTTGATTTTTTGTTTGTTTGTTTGTTTGTATGAATTGAATAGGCTCCGAAACTACTTGGCAGATTTGAAAAATTCTTTCACTATTGGAAAGCTACATCATTCCTGAGTGACATAGGCTATATTTCATTTTCAAAAAAAATAGGCATCCTTACTAAAATTACGATAACATTAACATTTCTTTATTATTTGATACAATTCTAACAGATGGCGCTGAGTTAAAGGTAGTTTAGTTTAGGTCCGTGTCGTGGTACCAACGTTTCACATAAGTTCTCCTACGGTTTCCCTTGATTAATTTACTACTATGTAATATAACAAAAACCTTAGCCACAGCAACGCTTGGCCGAGTCTGCTAGTAAATTATAAATGATAACACACTGAAATTTCGTCAAACAGATGTATTTCATGGCCCATATTCTAGATCGTATCACAATCTCGTTTTGAGCGCTGTCAAATGTGTCAAACTTCAACATATAAAATGATTTGACAGCAACAGATGTCTTAGTTAAATCCTTTTCAAGATGCCAAATATTTCAGCACGGCTGTCTTCTAGTATTCACAGTTAAACTATAATTTTACAGGTATCTGGGGCGGGGGTACACCCAAGCCTTTTAAGTACACAGAAATACAAAGACACAGGTTCAACTTGGCTGACAAAGAGGGAGTGGCAGACCGGAAAGTGCCGCTTCAACCTTTAGTCTTCACTTCCGCTGATGGCTCCAGCAAGAGATACAACTTGAGGAAGGTAGCTTTTGAATTACTTAGAATTATTATATTTTTAGATATCACAATACTTATCCAAAAACAGATTTAAGAGGAGCGTTTTTAAATCTTTTGCTGAATATATTTATTTAGATGTTATCGCTATCGTCGAGCAGTGTTGGCCTAGTGGCTTCAGCGTGCGACTCTCATACCTGAGGTCGTTGGTTCGATCCCGGGCTGTGCGCCAATGGACTTTCTTTCTATGTGCGCATTTGCTCGAATGGTGAAGGAAAACATCGTGAGGAAATCGACATGTCTTAGACCCAAAAAGTCGACGACATATGTCAGGCACTGGAGGCTGGTCACCTACTTGTCTATTAGAATTAAAAAATGTTCATAAAACAGATTAAAAAAATCTGAGGCCAGGACTTAAAGAGGTTGTAGCGCCACTGTTTTTTTTTTATCGCTAAATTGCTATCACAGCCTACTAGCTTAGTTAGCCATTCAATCAACAGCCTAGCCTGTTTACTAAACAGCCGTTTAACTAGCGGCCATTTTAAACTCCAACACTATGTTATCGTCTATTCGACTTATCTGTGACTGTTTTGTGTCACGTGACTACAGCTTTTACTTAAGAGTTTTTGATAAATTAATGGTTATTCACAAGATAAACTCCGACTACTCGTACATGACAGACATGATAGACGAAGTTAAAGACGGTGTAATACGAAGCCTTAACATAAAACAGTTAAAGTGGAAATGGGCCGATCACATAGCCCGCGTCTGGGATGACGAATGAGATGAGATGGGTTAAATATTTTAAAGTTTTCAAAACTCGTATTGTTTGGTGTTACGTACGACGTGCCCGAAATATTTATTATTTATTTATTCACACTTTGTTACAAAGAAACACAAATAACACATTTTCAAAATTATAAGGGATAAACCCTAAATACTCTAGTTTCCTTTTCCTAACCATCATAAGCATTTCTTTTTCTTCATTCTTTCCAGCATGGATGCATTTAATGTGCTGTCTGTTCAAGACATTTCAATCTTACGCCGATAAATTGATAGGTCGATATATAACAGAGATAGTATTCTATTCTTTGGCTACGTTTAATTGATTAATCCGTGATTATAGTAACAGTAAAAGTTCATCAAAAAATCCAGTAATCCTTGTAATAAAAGTTTATCTTTGGTTCTTTAAAGTTCGGTGAGCTGCCGTTCCACCTGGTTAGGTCTAAACGCTTCACCGACCTGTACGCCGAAGTTCTGTTTAACTACGAGTGGTTACACGCGAAACTCAACTGCTGCCCCCTTCAGGCCGTGTTGGCTGACTTCGAGGATGCTAAACTACATGTTAATAAGGATGCTGTCAGGTATTAAAACTACATAAAGATTTGACTATTTTTATAGAATTGATACCGCCCATGGACATTCACAGAAGACTCGCGAGTGTGTTGGCCTTTTAAGAATTGGATCTGAATTAATTCTATATCATCAATTCTCCATCTCGGTCTTAGCCTCATATTTTTATAAATGGTGATCACCCTTTTGTGCCTGACACACGTCAAATTTCGTCTTATTAAATCCGAATTGAAATTGATATTTTGTAATGACCGTTCGCAATTTGGTTGGCAAAGTGGTTTTGTTCTAATAATAAATTTAAAGTTGTTGTTAATACATTTAAAACCTTGTTTTAATAGAGAAAAATATTTTTATAAACGAACCCTTTTTTTTTAATCAATAAAAATATTTTCTCATAAAGAAAATCCATTTATTATAATAAATTAAAAAATCTTTATTTATAAAAAAAACAAAAGAACTTTAAAAAAAAACAACCAATCCATCAGAAATTTAATAAAACCAATCTTCAATTATGATATGTATATGTATATATATATTTGTATGTATTTCAGAGAACTAATGCTCGTCGCTGACGCATTGCGCCTCGGCGGTGCCATATTAGGAACATATCCCGATATGCTAGCACCACAACTGGTTGGGCGACTGCTGCCCGAGGCTGGTCAAAATCCAGCTGTGTCTTCCTTGCTCAAGCAGTGTCATGATAAGGGGAAAAACCACTGTGCTTTGTTGCCATCGCATCATTGCTTGCATACACCTGGAGGACCTTTAAAAGTAAGTGAAGAGAAAGAGAAATTAACTGGTTTGATAGTATGAAAAATTTGGTTTTATAAAAAAACTTGTTCATTTATTTAAAAAAATGTATATATATATATATATATACATTTATTTAAAAAAATGTATATATATATATATATATATATATATATATATATATACTAACGGATCCGACAGACGTTGTCCTGTCTACACGTCTTTAATTTCAAAACTTCAATTTTTAATAAGCCATTTTGATGAAAATTATTATTCAAATGTTATGACAATATCTAACGATCCAGCACATGGTCACACACGATATAACACAATGATAACAAAACTTTTTTAAATTTCGGGACAGAGTAAAATTAAAATTCGAATATTATTTAAAATTTGACACTGCGATGGTAGCGCCGTCTGTCGGATCCAATGTAAAACATTCCAAAATCAACAACAACTAATAAATTGAAAATTAATTAAAAAAACATTGTCCAGCGGACAAAATTGTGAATCTAAACCATTCCCAGATCCCCTTGAACACACACAAAAAATTTCGTCTAAATCGGTCCAGTCGTTTAGGAGGAGTTCAGTCACATACACACGCACACAAGAAATATATATATTAAGATATATTTATATATATATAGTATGATAGTACAATTCGAAAAGAAATTACCAAACATTTCCGGAACATTCAGCATCAGATGCTTACTGCCCTTCGTATTCTTGGTCCCCCACCAAGAATACGAAGGGCAGTAAGCATAACTGTGCTAAAGAAAAGAGCTTAACAATTCTTAAAACTCCGGTAACGCACTCGCGACCTTTGTAATAGAAAAGAAAAAGCTAGCGTAAAAATCTCTCGGCACTCTTTTAAAATATCAAAACATCATTGAAAAAAGCATTTAATTAACTTGAATTAAGAATTAAAATTATATTATACATATAATATTAATCGTGCATTGTGTAATTCTTGCATTTCCATTTCTTTTGTATTGCATTACCATTCATGAATCTGTGTAGATTTTTTAGTTATTCTTAATAATATTTTTTGTATTACTTTTGATTAAGATTCTATACCTTTTTATTGCATTTCTCCCACCTTTTTTTTATGTCTCCCCCTACTAGGGTTGCCTGGAAGAGATCGCTTGTTAGCTATAATTATTATGCAACCCTAACCCGGATATAACCCTAAGTCGATGGCCTTTTCCAGTATTCCCTCGAAGGTCACCAGTTCGCGGTGTTCGCGTTCCGATTGAGCTCTGACAAACGTTACGTGGTGTCCATATCGAGTAGGGTCATCTCCTGGGACCTCTCGACGTCAGACCTGGCCAGGGACCTGTGTCCTCAGTTGGAAGGAATTATGCAGAACTTGGAGTTGTCACCTGATAACAAATGGGCTGCTGCATCGACCAACAATTCTGTCGTAAGTTCGTTCAAACGTTAGTTTGGTCCAAACTGAGTCTTCTTTATTTAGTAGTACTGTGTTTACGGTATGATGCAAAAAGAAAGAGATAATGAAATCGGTACAGAGACTTAATTTATTTTTAATGTTTAACATAATATTATTTTATTCCATCTTGAAGAGAAATCGAAATGGAACGTTTTATATGATTTTTCTTTTTTTTCTTATTTTTTTTTTACGTAATTTGATTAATACCTACGGTTTTTTTTTAAACAGTTTTTTTATTAAGTTTTTTATTTTTATTACGGTTTTTTTATCAGTTTTTTTTTATTTCTTGCAGTTTTTTGTTCCGCCTTTTTTACTGCTTAGTGATACCGTCGCCCGATGGACACACGATTACAGAGACTCGCCAGTGCGTTTCTGGCCTTTTACCCAATGTTGAATTGGCTTGTAAATCCGTGGGCATCTTTTTCTATTACCGCTTTTATTTTCTATGGCGTTCCTAACCATACCCTTAATATTAATTTATTTTTTACAGTCAATATTACTAAACATGCTGACAAGCGAATATATAACAATCGAAAATCCATTAGATGAAGGTAATTTATTTAATAACTTTTTTTATGTACGCAATTAAAAAATATTAAAATTATCTAAAATTCTTGTAAGCCGCTTGTTAACTTTTTATATAATAATAGTCAAAAGTTGATAATCAAAAAATTAAACAAAATTTAAAAATTTTGGTTCCTGTGTGTACCTTTAACGTTGGCAGCATTTTCTCGCTGTATTGGGATATTTATTCGTTTAGCGAGGAATTAAAAAATTAAATCTTTAATTAATAGTTGTGTGGTATATGATATATAACATGTGGTATATGGTATATGTAATTTTCTCGGCATAAAAAAAATGAACAATTAATGATTCCAGGTGAAACGGTACGCGGTGTTTTCGTACTAAACCATCACATGATAATATACGGACCCCAATCCTGGGTCCAATACAATACGAGGGGTGAACACGAGCAGACAATCACGGCTCCCACCACTGAGCCATACGACGAAATTTCTTGGGAAATATTGTGTGAGTAATACTGGTTTAAAATTGTTGGAACTTTGCTAATATTTACTTTATACTAATAGCATAACTATAGAAGTGGAGGAACTAATGCTAGTTATTATATAATTTTACACGTACGCACACACGCGCACGCACACACACTAACACGTACAAACGTACACACACACCCACAAACCAACAGAATCACACTCATACAAACACCCACACATATATACATTCGCATAATACACGTATTACTAAATAAGTTACGAAAGACCTGGATTCAAGTAATTTTACTAACTAAAAAGGGGCATACACATTGTATATACTTTTTACTATATAAAAAAACCATTTGAATATCTATGTTAGATCAGCTCTCGTTTAAAATAACAAAGCCGGTGTCTGAGACCTTTTAGCTCTGGGCCTCAGTTTTGTTTTGTAATAACACGCCGTCGGCTGGCCATTTGTATTAGAGATTTTATGGAGAAAATTTTTGTTTGCCATGATTTGAATGTGTTTAAAAACTTTAAATAAATACTTTTAAAGAAAACACTTTTAACGGATTGAATCTATCTATTATAAACTTATAATTATTTAACATAATTTTAAATTTATCCGACGTTTTGCGTACTTGCGTGTGTGGTCACTGTGACATAGGACATTTTAATAGATAGAGTGATTCAAGAGGAAGGTTTATATGTATAATAACATCCATTTAATAGTAGAGAAGTACTGTTATTTTTGAGGTTTCTAATGTGATGTCGTAAATAATTACATTTTTTCCGCTTACATTGCAAACCCAGGCTGAACCCTAAGAGTTTTATCAAAATAATTTTTATATACACATTTTTATATACAACGTTCACAGATTTTCTGTAGTGTATTAAGTATCAGCATTGCACCCGTGCGAAGCCGGGGCGGGTCGCTAGTAAGACCTATATTGTCTTTGACATTAAAAATACTTTTAATAAACCTGTACTTTTAATTTGTTTCCGTATGTTTTTTTTTCATATTAGAATTAGAATAGAATTTCTCAAATTAGAAAAAAATATTTTGAGTTTATCTTCATTTAATGTAATAAATTTGCAGCCATGGACTTTCGTGACTTGGAAAACCTAGTGCTCCTAATGTGGAGTGGGGATTTGGATGACGACAGGCTTCTAGTTCACTTCTGTAAAGCCGGAAAGTGGATGCAACCGCTGCGCTGCCGGGGAGCAGTCAGTCTGGACAAAACCTGGGGGCGGGTATATAGCAGTGATCCGGAGAGGGGTTATCAGGTGAATAGATAATAGTGATTAGATTTTTTTGCTTTTGGTCGTAAATTTTAACGACTTCAAAAAATGTTTTGCACGTACGAAATTTTAGTATACGTGTTTGGAGCGTCCATTCAGATCATCATAGTCAAATACGAATTTCCCAAATTCCAATAGTTGTTATAATAACTTGAAGATAATTTTGAAATAGAAAGCCTGAACTTTTTTGGTGTAATACATGAATCTCCTAACGATGTTCTCCTTCACCATACCCGTGACAGAAGAGGTGGAGGGGAAGGTGATTTCGGCCCATCAGCATCAGGAGACTACAGCTTCTAATTCAATGTTTTTAAACCTTTGTTGCAGATATCCGCATACGAATTGGACGAAGAGCAGTCGAAGTGGATGAAGGTAGAAGAATTGCATCATCAGGAAACTGACACTGCGGAAGCCATGCTGCAACTGAAGAGGGGCAAAAAGGATAGAATGCTTCTTGGTAAATACTGACTTCGTATTCCATGGGCCGATGACTTGTTATTTTTCTTTATTTTATCTTTAGGCCATTCATTTTTTAAATCTGTTTTTATTATTATCTAAATTGATCAGCATTTTTTTCCGGCATATGAAAAATTTATTTATTATTTTTCTTTACGTATATTTTTTTAGCAACTACAACATACAGTTTCGTTGTATGGGACTTCAATAATTACATACCGAGGGTAAACCATGAGACGGACAAACCTAAAGACGAGAAAGAAGAGAATGAAGATGTAAGTCCGAAATTCAATATTTATGAACATCAAAAAAATAGTGCCATATGACTGTTTTATTATCCACAAATTCCTTGTAAACCATCCACAATTTTTCCAAAGTATTGAAGATAGTAGATATCTAGACGGAATAGTCTAAAATAAGAACCATGAAATCCCCATATAGGGTTGTTTGTACCCATAACTTTGAACCTCCATTAAAAAAAATACGAATTACTATGACATTGTTTCTGCTATACCCAAAATAGCTGATAAAATAATAACAAAATAAATTCTGAGTTAAATAAAGTTACCAGTGGTAAATTCTGTTTTAGGAGGCAGAAAAAGAAGACGAGCCCGAAAAAGATCTGCGTTTAGAAGGAATCGTTTTAAAACTACCCCACACAATCAGAAATATATCCACGAAAATGACGCAGTCGAATTCGTTTATGATTAGCAAAAATTATAAATACGCTGTCGCAGGAGTGAGGTGAGACCGTTTTATTACAAGATTTATTAACTAAACAAACATACAAAAAAATATGTGACGCTGGAACACAAATTGTTCTAATAACAAATGTATCAAAGTTAAAAAATAAATAAATAATTGGTTTATAATCTTAGTGTTAGGTACAAAGAGCGTCAAACGGTCATTGTCGTCCATGCCAAGTGTCGAGGTACAGGGTGTCTCAGATTAATATAAAATTAACGAAGAAACACATATAACAAGATTATTAAATTTTTTGTTAGTCAGTTTTTTATGTAATGATTCTAGTAATACATAACAAATGTATATGTATTGTACGAGGCAAAGCTGTAAAATTTGCTGATGATTACTTAAATCGTCAGAGTTACGCTCGATGGAGTTACGTACATTTTGGTCCTTCGAGCCGGGTTGCGTACATTTCTATTAAATAGTTTTTCATATAAACATAGCAAACTCAGGATCTGAGCAATTATTAACATTGTAGTTCTGTATTAAATTGATTTCTTAATTATGTATGTACACATGTACACTGTACACAACTTTATTTCCCCACACTTTCCGATTGTCCTCAACAATAAAGTTTTTGCGTTTCAAGCATGACGTCGTGTGTTCGAATTCCAACGCAGTAATATTTTCTTATGTACGCAGCAATATGTCTAGGTGTACCGATATTGTTGAAGTAGTCCTGGACACACGTCAGACAAAAAAAACCAAAAATCATTGTTAATTTAAACCATTCCCGAATTAACAGAAGATTTTTATATAAAGATATACAATGGGGCATACGAAATGTCCCATAAGACCTAGAAAACTGAATTCTAATGAAAGTTGTAAAGCCTGGAATCACGTATTAAATTCGTTAAACTTCTAGAAAAAACCTCTACGTATGGAGTCTAGAAACGACAAAATTGATAAAAGTCTTAGACGCGCATTTTGGGAGAATAGTTCAACTGGAGCCATTAACTGTCGGTACTTGGAATAACGTGATTACATCATCCATAGACAGGACGGTGAAGATATGGAACATAGATAATATATTTGAGCAGGTTCATAAGATTGACAGACAGGAATTGCCCATTGATTCTGTGAGGTAAGTGTTGACTGATTTTGACAATCGTGAGACATTTATAACAATGTGTCCTTTGGTGTCGAATGTGTAGTTGTTTTTGACAATTCGTTGGGTTACTGTCTGTTCATCATACCTATCCGAGTTGTCGACAGTTTTGAAGGCAGTTATATTTTCTTTCTTACAACCTAGCTTCTGTGGTCTGTGGCAGATTGACCAGCGCTGTGGAACAGTCGCTCTTCAGCATATTCAGTCATCAGTCATTGACAATTACACAGCACACACGTAAAACGTACCTTGTTCTTTAATATATATTTTAACTCTAAATCTTTTTTTATTATGATTGTTATTTTGTGTATTTCTGTGTGTGTACGCACTTTACCATGTTTTTTTTTAATTCGATCAGCCCACTACCGAATATATCAAACTGGATAAGTAGGATAGATAGCTTGGCTTTAGCAGTTATGGTATAAGTCTTATTTTTTCTAATCTCTATATAAAACCTTACATTTGACATACTTGGAAATTTGAGTTTTTTTTTTCTTTTTATTATTAAATTTCTCTGGTATTTTGAATTTAAAATTATCGAGAGTCCACTGTACATATAATATATGCATATATATTTTTATTTTCTAGCCTTGCCCGCGACAAGCAGTTAGCTGTAACAGTAACTCGCAGTTGCTGGGGTCTTTGGGACACGGGGTCTGGGAGGCTTTTAGCCCAACTTGCTGAAGCTCCGCTTGGCGCTATTGTGACGCATGCAATAATAACCCCAAATGGGGAAACTGTAGTTACTGCTGAGTCGGGGAACGTTGTTATATGGGACCTCTCAGATCAACAGGTATTTGTCTATCTTATACAAATCTATATTTTATCCCAGAATTAATTAAATGTATTTTCCAACATACTGATCGTTGATGTAATCTTTTTTTGGCATATATAATTTTTCATCATCATCATCATGAATGAATATACAGCCCCTTCTGAGTCTTAGACTCGTCAAGTATACTTAACCATCGCAATCTCTCCAGTACTTCCCGCATCCAAGTTCAAGTCTCTATTGTATTGATGACCTTGACAACTCCACCCCAACAATGCAGCCTCGGTCTACCAGGTTTTCTTTTGCCACCGGGTTGCGAGTTCAGTAAGGATGTTGGGGAATAATGTTTACACATAAAATTAAACATTGCTTTGTTTAGGTCAATTTAAGATTAATAAATATATTTAAGATTTTTTATTTCATTCGTAATTCTCAATTATAGGTAGTATTCAAAGAAGAACAGAAGGGCGTGAAGCAGCTGTTACTTCTAGAAGATGGCACCAAGTTAGTGACCATTTCAATGCGGATTCCAGCGGATAACGTCGACAATGTTGCTTCTGCGCTTATTGTTGCTAGAACTATACCTGGTTCGTGTTTAAACCTTTAGGCTTGGTGGATAACACCTCGAAGTGAAAAGAACATTTGGAGCTACCACTTCAAATTCTGGGCGTAATTCTGTGTCTTCATCATTTAGTTTTTCTTACGCAAGGAGGTGATCAGCCGTCTATGACTCAAACACATGGTTTTTAGGCATGTCGGTTTCTGTGTAAATATACAAGGGTCCGTACTTATAATATTCTGAATATTTTATTTAGATGGAGAAAAGATCTATTCAGTCGATTATGAATTACGCGGGACAGGGTATAAGGCAGCTGTGGTATCAGTGGATGAACATCACATAGTTGCGCCAGGATTGGATAAGTCATTGAGAGAATGTCTCCATGTATTTCATGCCAGGACTGGAGCCAGGTTGCATAGGTAAATCGATTAGGGAAGGATCATTCTATTCTACTGTAAATCTTCTTTAATGGCCTGTTATACTGATATAAGCATTTGCCAGTACTCAAGACGAGATTGTAAATCGTGACCATCGTGAAGTCTGGTGTATAATAAACTGTAATATGCAAATCCATAATGTTAAATGATAATCCGGCTCGAAGGACCAAATTTTAGTTATTTGTAATCTATGTTGTATATCGTTCATGTTTCAATGGCATTTAAAAAATACATTTATATGTAAATTCCAATATTGTTTTTAGAATACCAATAAAAAACAGTGGAATCAAAGACATGCAATCGGTTGTTGCGTTACCACATAAGCCACACTGGGTGGGAGTGGTTGGCAATGATAAAGCAGGGATTCTGGATATAAAGACTAAGAGACATGTTAGGTGTGTTCTTTGTATTATATACCCATAATTATAAATACCACATAATTTTTTTGCAATGTGATAGGCCATTCATAATTTTTGTTTTCTTTCTTTTCTTTTTTATTTCTGTACTTTCATATCTATATATATGAAGTCTTTAGCTTTTAATTTAAAGAAGTTTTATATATTGCTTGCTTTATTTAAGATTATACAAGTACTGCAAAAAATACACCGTCCTTGGTATATACCTACCGTCCTTGTTTTAACCAAAAATATTCTTATTTATAACAGTTTAATCAGTCCCAATGTGGCACTGTTTTAGTAAAATATTGATAATTTTACAATAGCTTAAACACACGTTTATATTAAAGATTCGTTCCTCGTTGGAATGGCGCCTGCACGAAAGACGGAAAGACAGGTCTCTGTGCACCTTCCCGGGGGGGTTTAGACCTTATTGAGTTGAAACGTGGAACCTCAACCCAGCAGCTGATCTCGAGGGCAGCCGAAGGTGTCTTTTCCATCATCACAATGTTCAGCTCCACTGATGAATATGTATTTTATTATCATAGTGGAAGAAAGACGTTACGTGTCTTCAGGTAAGTTTCTAAAAGACTTACTTATTTTACAGTCGATTTCGTATTTTTTTTATATTTGATTGGTACCTTAGTAAATAATTAAAACAAGATTAATAACGACAATTTTATTTTTGTACCTTATTAAATAATTAAAATACGTTTCATAGCCACAATTTTAATTTTTCTCAAGTTTAATAAGTTCTTATCTGATGAACTATAACTTTAAGCAAAATAAGACAATGATTTTCTTCGTCCCAAAACAGTATAACGTAAATTAAATACTTTAAAATGAAATGAAGTGAATGTTCGGTCATATTATTTAGGAGAATTCGTGTCTCACTCCTTCGAAATTGACATCGTCATCAGGCTTAGTGGGCGTTGTGTGGATAAATTGCGATCACAAAAAACACGAATTGTAGTACAATATAAAATTTAGATTAATTCCTTATACCAACAAATAACACTAGCTTTAATTATAAAGAGGGTTTAGATCGCTTTCAATAACATTAAAACTCAAGTTTTTTTTTTTTTGCTATATACATTTGTCTTCAGACATCATGGAACATTACGATCTAGCCTAACTTAAGACTAATAAGTAATTTAAGTCTAACCTAATTTACTAAATAACTAATTTACGAAACTCAACTTGGTCCAACTTATCGTCACAATACTCCACTGATTCCGCAATCAAAACTCTCTTGCGTTCTACGCATTATTAATCGTCAATATGGCGCCACAACCCACTCGAGGCATTTGCTCTGTTCTGATTGGTCGCACCAATATTCGTACATTTATATTTTATTATTCCAAACAAAAAAAAAAGTCAATTGACTCTTAAAAAAATCCTAGCATTCCCTGACAAAGATATATCTAATCTAAATTAATATGTATTTTCGCAAAGGACACTAGACGGCCGAGCTATAGCCGAATATCGTGCGCCCGCAGAAGTTACTGGAATCGCAAGCGCACACGCGGGAAAAGCCGTCGCCATTGCCTCACAAGATGGCTGCCTCACTGTTCTTAATATTGTTGATCCACATAAATAGATATCATTAAGCAATTAGTATTGAGATGTTCTTTGCGTAGAAATGTGGGCTGCAGCTGAGTTTCATCATCGCACATTATGGCAGAATGCAAAAGCTCGTTCTACAACTAAGCGTTTTTAAGGCCAATGTTGACATGAAACAGCTACTGAAGTATTACCGAAGTCCGAACTAATACGACTGAGGGTGTCAGAATTCTTTTTATATGAAGTTTTGACTGAATGTTTTGACAAAACTTCACATAAAAGAATGCTTGACTGCTATTTGAAACTAGATTTAAGATTTATGGTTCACGTCCACTCTCAGCAAACTGTCATTCATGAGTCTTTAATTTAAGAATCAAAGAATCAGTTTTGATATCCTAAATTAAAAGTTAAGTAAATCGATTTAATCACACAACACATTTAAAAGTCATCGTATACTGTGTATTATCATATGCGAAATAAAAATCGATGCAAACAGTGCTTTTATGAATCTTAAGCCAAAATTTAACCGGAACGTCTCATTAAATTGTGATTTAAATGTTTATGGTTCGCAGTCTCATCTTGATTCGCCTCAGCTGCAAATATGCAAATAATGATAAAAACATTTAGATAATATCATATCTTTTGTCTCTCTCTCTCTAATTAGTTTTAGTAGTTCGAGCGAACTAATAGATAGCTGGTTGAACATATGTTTAAGGTAGCATTGTTTAAGATTAAAAGAACGTAAAGTACAAGCAAATGACTGTGATACAAAGGACTGTTTTGGATTTATATGTTTAGAAATGGATATATTTATGTTATTGTAACTCGTAGATTCGTTTCACAATAAAAAGTTATTATAGATTATAATGCGTTTTATTTATAGTTTTCAATTTTAGCGGTCCATCGGAAACCGTCAAAAATTATCTTGGGGGGGTAGAAACAAAACTTTAAAATGTAAAGTTCTCTTTATGTACCTTAATAAATAATTAACAGTCGTACATACAAATAGTATTTTTGACAATATCTTAAACTTAGCAATACTGATCCCACTAAATCGAGAAGTTCATTAAAATGTCGGTAGTTAAATACATTTGCGTATTGAGCTCAAATACAATTTAAAAGTAAGTAAAAAAAATATGACTTCAATTACAGAGAATACAACACATTATTTAAAAATAGAACAATATTTTTTATTAAGTAAGATTATCTGTTATCCAGTTAATGGAATGGGATGAAAGTAAGTCTAATCTTATGGCACCACTGTATTAAACTGATGAAAAAATGCGAAATTACATTCATGAATATTTTTTTCCTCAGCAATATCCAATTTCGATGACTTTATTGGACAAATTTATAAAACAACACTTGGAAACATGAGTCTAACAAATTTGTATGGATTTAGGTTAATCGAACAATCAAAGATAATATTTTCATAAATGGCGTCAGTGAATTGACGTTTGATTAAACCACAAGGCACTTATAAAAAAAAACTTTTTGCCTGTGACAAGAAACATTAAAACTCGTGTTCCGATACATAAATATAAAGCTTGGCTACAGCGATCCCTCCAAACTGCCCTCTACTGTAAAGCTCCATAGACAACTCAAGTTCAATACTCTGTGGCCCTTCCAGGGAACGAACTAAGGACATCACCGCCTGATTTCCGGTTTGCGATAATCTAAAATCAAGGAAACAATATTAATGTAAAGGACATTTTTTATTATATTTGTTTTTCTGATAACAGAAACGTTTTATGTAAATATTCCTTGGTGCGAGGCAAAATCAATACCGTTGAGTTACGGGACAACGCGTAAGCTAATGTCATTCGCATACAAAGTCCCACTGTCACTCTCACAGGTCCATATAAAGGAGGTTATATACCCTCCTTTATATGTTCTGTGGTCACTCCGCTGACTCTGAGAGCCTATAAATTAAACCAGAACTTTCCTGTCGCAAAAGTATTTGTTTCAAGATTTCTTCAAGACCTTCTTACTGAGAATAAAAACCTCAGTTATAACGCGCAGCCGGCAACGACTTACATTTTAAATGAGTATTAGAAATATCCATAGCGCTAAATCACTCACTTTCAAATAGTATCAAGTAAATACTCTCACTTTCACCCCATCACAGCCGAAGTAGGTATTACTGAGTTAAAGGTATTGAATATATTTTGGTATTCATTTTTTCCTTTTGTAAATGTTTGGACCTTTTTTAAATATTCCATTCAATTATGTATTCCACCTTTGGCTATATCTTTAGTACAATTGTTTTTTTTTATACTGTACTGATCTGAGTAAACTAATGTTGAGTGGTTGATAACACAGAAGGCAAAAGATCATGTGGCCGTTCACCAACCAGATGCATCGATCAAGTGAAAGACTCATCGTCTTCAAAACTGTACACTATTAGGGAAGCACTAGACAGAAATCGGTGGAAGAAGATAGTTCGCTCTAGATGCTTCGTTGCTGACCACGACGCTCAGACATGAGCTGCCGATTAAAGAGAAAGATGTTGGCTGCACGATAAACTTAACATCTCACCTCTATCATCTTCATCCTCGCTCTATTTGCAGCACCGTTAACAAATATCAGAAAAATTTCACTTACAAGAATGAGTTTATATCCGCCTTTTGACTAACAGATGGCGGTGCGTTGACATCAACAAGACGCAGTTGGAACCGCATTTTAGCGTAAGCCCAGTTCGGCCCACGCATTGTAAATAAGTCTACCTGTAAACGTCAGAAAATATGTTACCAATATCTAATAATAATAGTTTTGAGTCTGGCATGGTACCACCTTTAATTCTTTCCTCCTAGGTCTACTAATGGTGTTTCGGAAATCAAGTTACGTTATAGAATAATAACCTTGAGTAAAGTACCTGTGTTTCGGGTATGTAGAGTTTGGAGACAAACGTAATGAAATTGTAGGAGTATGTGCTTGGTTGATGCGCACATTCCCAATCCGACGGAGGGCAGTAGGTTTGAATCTTGGTGCAGCGACTGAAAATTATATAAGTTATAAACACTATTTAGGAATCCACAGGAATCATATTCAAATTGTATTCCATTAGAACAGAAGTTAGACATGTAAAATGTGTACTAATATTGTATTTAAACGAATTATACAATTAAGACAATTGTTTACTCTAATCTCTGCAGATGTGAAGGTCAAAAGTATTGTGATCTCTAATTTGGGCGCGTTCAAGTATTATGTACCGAATTTTGGGTTAGATTTTTCCTCTTGTAGGCTGCTGGCTCCACCACGACAAAAACTGCCAATAGCCTATTTATATTGCGAAAATATATAATTGTTGAATAAAGTCTGGCAACGCACTCGCGAGCCCTCTAGAAATGTAAGTGTCTATATAGTCTATAGGCGGTGCCTAATACGTTACGATGCGTGGATTTATTTACGCGTTTGTTTTAATTATATTTTCGACATTCCGGTTCTTTACACAGCATAATTGTAACTTTTAGTCACTGAGTGGTCACGAATGTAGGGGGGGGGGGGTCGTAACCAAGTTACGTAACGGAATACATGAACGCTATCTTATATATAATACTTACTGCCTACTCTCCAGACGGTATCCATTAGGACATGATATGCGATGGCATCTATAACCACCACGGGTGTTCAGACAGACATCCGATGTGCCTTCGTATTGCCCGCCGTTTGCGCACGGTGCTATACCAGTTTCACACTCGTCTATGTCTGCAATAATGTGTTTATACATCGAAAAGTCAGTAGGGTTATTTAGTAACTGATTTACATTGTAAAGGATGAGGGACCCAAAAAGTCGAGGGCCTGCGTCACAGAAGGCAGAAAACTGTGGCCAAAACCTTAAAAGGTTGTAGCGCCATACAATTTATTTAATTCTAAAAGGATATATCACAAATACAGGATAAATACAAGTTATAATTAGAGAAATTTTCCTAAATTGCTTCACAGATACCTAAGTAAATTATATTAAACAGTAAAGAACACAACTAAAAATAGGTACTAACACGTAACAATATACTTTAAAGTGGCGTTTGAAATCAGTAAGGGAGTAGTATTTTTAAGAAAAATAAATTTAAAAAATAGGAAAGTGCGAATAGTGCGATAATTTTTCGTATTATAATCGTTACCTATACAACTCCTCTTATCCTCCGACAGCCGATATCCAGATGGACAGAAACAGCGATAGCTTCCTGGCTCGTTCACACACTTCCCCACACACAGGTGTTTAGACTTGAACTCCGTACATTCATCAACATCTGAACAGGTTCTGAAATTAAAAAAAATACTTTAAAATCTACCACATTAATAACGAAGAATTATCTAAATCAGTTTCGTGATTAATACATATTAAAAAAATAGCTAGCAAATATGCTTCAATTTAACCTGTTATCTGGATTTAGCCTATATCCTCTGTGACACGAGCATCTGTATCCGCCCCAAACGTTGTTGCATCGTTGAGAACATAAGGACCCAGACGGGGCCTCCACACATTCGTCCACGTCTACACACACCTGTAAATAATATAATAAAAAACGTAAATGTAATAATAGGACAACGCTCGGCTCGGGCCGCGGCAAGCTCGGGCGAGGCAGCGCGCGGGTTTGCCTCGGGCGAGGCACGTCTTGACCGACCGAGGATTTGCCTCGCGAGGCTGCTCGACAAACATATTTACACAATGCAGCGCTTAAAATATTAATATAAATATTACCTTATCGTTAATAGGGGCCGCCTTAAATCCTTCATGACATTGACAGGTGTAGGAACCAATAGTGTTGATGCAGTCAGCATTTTGAGAACATATAGGCTGAAAGATGATATGGATTAAAATTATTGTTTCTAATCAATGTTTTTCTTAAAGAAATATGTTCTTAATATGAATACGTGTATATTATGTCTCTCAACCACTGGAACTTTTTCGGCACGATTTCTCTTATGATTTTTTTTTTGTAATTTTACACTACACCATTTTCGTATGCAGAATCTCAAGGTGAAAGCAACTAATTTAATTTTTTGTTTATTTTGTGGTAGTTTCCCTATCTTTTTCCTTTGATATATTGCTCAAGTTCTAATGTAATTCTTGTATTTTTGGGCATACACATTGTTTTAAAATGTTTATATGAATAAATAAATCGATGTACACTAGCAGAAAAACTGGCCTGGTATAATAATATCAACTCTGATTTTATTCCCATTAGAGTAGAGACTTAAGCTCTGGTAGATAGTATCTGTGATCCTAGAGCCGGTAGGTACTCTTAATCGCTGGCATTAAAGTTACACTGCCACCGGGACCAAACCTTTTAAGTTTTTTTGTTTTAAGTTATTTATGAATAATTACTTATTATGTGGGTTAAGAATATTGTAAATACTGTATATTTGTGTGTTGTCATTATATAAATAAGCAAATTTATTTATAGAATCATGTATAAAATTTACCGAACTTCCTCCGAGATCGCATTCATCGACATCTGCGCATTCATGGTCGCCGATGAGTTTATGCCCTTGCGGACAGCTACAGGTATATCCACCAGGCAAGTTAGTGCATAGTTGTAATGGACCGCACTTAGCTTCGCCAGTTGAGCATTCATCAATATCTATAAAAAAAATGTCGTTTGAATTTGCTCGTTAAACACGTGCATAGAAGGGAAGTCCATTGGTACACAGCCGGGGATCGAACCTACGACCTTAGGTATGAGAGTCGCACGCTCAATCCACTAGGCCAACACTGCTCACGTAATTTTTACTCTCTTTAAAACCACTATTCGTTCAATAGACATTTATTTAACATGTCCACTGCCTTGCTTCACTTTACCTACGTGAGGACACTAAATGAGTGCCAATCAAGTTAAGAAATCTCTCTCTTTTGTGGGTAAAGGATTTTTGCTAATAAACTATTTTGAAGAATACATTTGTTTTTATTCCCATTTGTACATAATAAATTACCTTGACAAGTATTATCATCAGCCAATTGTGTGCCCCATGGACACTTAAAGACATTTCCGTGTCCTAATGGAGTCACTTCCGGCACTGCGACTCTACCACCGCCTTTTGTTTGTGGTATTACTTCCTGTGGGTCTGGGTACGCTAAAATTTTTACAAATTCTTGTAATTGCTAGAAATTTATTAACAATATTACAACACCCATATCAGCGCCATCAGTTGAACAAGTTGCGGCTATACGCAATACTTACCCGGTTTTACCCGGTTTCCGTAACCACTAGGAAACCGATTACTAGTGGACAATGGTACGCAGCGTTGCCTGTCGGGATCCAATTTCCAATTAGGGGGACATTCACACCGATATCCCCCCAATGTGTTAATACATATCTCCACAGAGGCACAGTTAGCTTTTCCGTTTGTGCATTCGTCTACATCTATATAAAAATATAATTAATACTAATGGAAAAGATTTTCTCAAGTCATACAAATTTATTGTATTCATTTTGATTAAATGCATGAAATAGGAAACTCCATACGATCATTTCCACTGGATTAAGAATTTTAGTCTCTGTACTAAGTTTAAAATTCACAAACATATTTCAATAGTCTTTTTTAAAGTTATCATTCAAGTGTGAGAGATCTATACTATTATATAACTTTAATTCAATATACTGATCGCTGACCGCAAATAAAACTTATTACTGTCTGACTTATATGTGATTTAAGTAAATGCTGTTTCTCGGTCAATATCTTACCTTCACACTGTCCGCTTTGAGAATTAAAGTGGTACCCAGTATCACAAGTCGTCATTGCTTTAAATGGCCGACGATTGGATTTTCGGTAATCCGGGTAACCCCAGAAGTAGCCTAAGAAACAATAGAGATTCTAGAGGGGATGATCGGTTCAAACATAATAAGAATTTTTTGTGCATGTCTTTGGTCATACAACAGAAAAGACAATTTCAATTTATGGTATGTAGGTTTCATGAACTAAAAAGATATTCGTTAGTTCATTCGGATTACGATGGCTTAATTAAGACCACACTATATCCTGAGGCTACACGGTGAATGTAAAATATAGCTATCCATAATAAAAGTATTAATTATTTATAACAAGTATTTGTTTACTTACGTCTGGTAGATGATGTTGGTGGTGGTAATGTTGATGTCGGCGTTGTTGGTGGTTTGAAAGTCGATGTTGTAGTTGATTGTGTAGTTGATAATGTAGTAGGAGTTGTTGACGGAATTGTTGGCGTAGTGACCGGAGTTGTAGATTCAGGAGTGGGAATAGTTGAAGGTGTGGTAGGATAGGTCCGGATAGTAGGTGTTGTTCGTGGACTAGTACGGATAGTTGAAGGCGTAGTAGTAACTGTTGATATCGTAGTTGGAATTGTAAAGGGTAAGGGATGTATCAAAGGTTTATTAGTAGATGAAGGTACTTCAAAGTAAATGCAAGCACCAGATCCTAAGTCCCTTCTAAATCCAACAGCGCAATCACATAGGTAACCGCCCATAGTATTTCTACACGACTCTGTTAATCCTGAGCATGTATGTCTGTTTGATGTACATTCATCTATATCTGAAGACAGTAAAATAAAAATATTAATGCAGCCAGTCAAACAAATTAATAAATTCTAATAGATTTCACGAGATATTGAACGACAACGGACTAAACGAAACATTTAACATATATATGACTTATTTATCATAAAAATTCCTTATTTTGAATATATTATAACGGTTCTTACCATAACAACCTCCATTACCATCTGATTCAAAACCCGGTTGGCAATTAGACGGCTTTTCATGTATCTTTGTCCATTCGTTCTTAGGAATATCTTGAGTATTCACAACTACTGACCCATCATTTTTCTTGTCACCTTTAACTATGGCAGTATCTTCACCAACCACTATGTCAACCACTTTCGGAGATGTCGCTTCAGTTTCTGGTAAGTTTTCTATATCGGGTCTCGGTTCTAATTCATTTTCATCAACATGGTATATGTCTCTATCTGTTGCTTCTGTTGGGATTATTCCGGTATCAACTGGTCTTTCTTCTGATTTAATTTCATTCTGTCTCGTATTATCTGGCTTGACGTCTGGCTTGTTTGGTTGGGGTTCAGTTAAGTTTGGCTTAACCTCTGGAGTAATCGCTTTGGGCTCTGTTTCCGGTTCAGTTGATTTGGGAATGACTTGTGTTGTTACTGGTTGTTGTGTTGTAGTTGTTGAATCAGCTATTTCGTCTTCTATTTCTTCTCTGAAATATATTTTAGTTAAATTTAGGGAAATATGGTATGGCAATTCCTCCATTTCTATCTAAACATCTTTAATTTATAATGTTTATATTTCAAATTATTAATGTTTCTTGTTTATATAATATACTATCACATGGTATGGGTTTTTTTGTGATACTCTGGTTACGATGGGATTACTTCCAAATATTAACAATCTCTGCTTGAAATCGAACCCAGCTTGGGAGCTTTAATTAAAATTAGCCTAAATAATAATAAAGCTAATAATTCACGAAGACCTCTCACATTAGTGCACCAATACTTACTCAGAGTCATAATATACATATTCGTATTCTGGTTCAGGTTTAGTCGTGGTGGATTTCGGCTTCCGTTGGCATCGGAACGACCCTGGTATATTCATGCAGTGGTACTCAGGACCTGCCCGGTCACAGTTATGCGTGCCTAATGCACATTCGTCGATATCTAAAAGTAAATATGACATTGGTGAAATGTTCAAGAAACATAAGTGTCTAAGATCCTTCTATTTATGCTGCAGATATTTAATTTTCAATATTATATAGTGAGTGACTCGTAAACAGCTATGAATAGAGCGTAAAGGTTTGAATATTTTGAAAAACCAATGTCAGTAACTTCGTCTTGGCCTGATATCTATGTGTCTGTTTCGTATTTTTTTTTATAAGTAATATTCTGCCATCTGTGTCTGACAAAACGACAGACTTTTTGGTTTTAATCATGCCGGTTTTCAATTTTATATAGATTGAAGAACGGTAGAACACCATTGGAGCAAAATCGGTGTTCAGCCAACCTCAAGGATGTATTAAAGTATTTAAATCAAAACAAAATATTTAAACATACCTTCACAAGTACTAGAAGAATGGTGCAGAATATACCCCGTCCCGCAAGATATAAATCGGATACAAAGGTACGACCCCACTGTATTGTCACAACGCTGTGATTGTGGGATGCATGTATTTTGATCCGTTGCACATTCGTTGATGTCTGTAAAAGTATTTTTATACTTTATGTTCAACTTTACCTTATATTATCTAAAAATCACTATAATATTCAGTAAATATAAGCTGTATAGGAAAGTACAGCATTGCAATGCTATTGCCCTAAATCGACGAGAGAGTATAGACTCACTCTCAATAGTGAGAGTCTCAAAATGTAGTCCGGTCAATTAAGACATTCGAAGATGCATATAAAATTATTTAGCGGAGTCTCTTGCTAGTTCTTCTTGTCTGTTACGACCTTTGAGAAGTAGCAGTGAATTGATCAATATTTTTCGACATTTAAGAGTACAAAAGATACTTTACCAGGTGTTGGAAATACTGTTTAAATAAAAATTCCAGTAAATTCTTACCAGTACATGCTCCAGTAGTGTGGTCCAATTCAAAACCTAATTTACACCTACATTCGTGACTACCATTTGTATTCAAACAATTTTGATACTGGTCACAAAGATGTGTGCCTTCTACACACTCGTCGATATCTGTAAATCGTAATCTTAATATATATATTTCTTGTGTGCGTGTGTATGTGACTGAACTCCTCCTAAACGACTGGACCAATTTTGATGAAATTTTTTGTGTGTGTTCGTGGAGATTCGAGAATGGTTTAGATTCACAATTTTGTCCGCTGGACAATGTTTTTTTTAATTAATTAGTAGTTGTTGATTTTGGAATGGTTTACATTGGATCCGACAGACGGCGCTACCATCGCACTGTCAAATTTTAAATAATATTCGAATTTTAATTTTAGTCTGTCCCGACAGTTAACGCTGCGATCAAATTAAAAAAAGTTTTGTTATCATTGTGTTATTGTAGACCATGTGTTGGATCGTTAGATATTGTCATAACATTTGAATAATAATTTTCATCAAAATGGTCCAGAATGTTTTAGCTTATTAAAAAAAGTTTGAAATTTTCAAATTAAAGACGTATAGACAGGACAACGTCTGTCGGATCCGCTAGTTTTTGTTTAAAATTAAGTTTTATTTGAGTTCACTTTGCAATATCGAAAAGACTTCACCCACAGCTTCTGCCACATGGATTTAATTATTTACAATTAAACATATATGAACTCTGTATGCCCCTATTTTATGGAGGCCCCGGGGCTATAGCCCCGGTTACCCACCCCTAAATCTGGCCCTACTTTTCGCCACTAGAACCATAACAAAAACTTACCTTCGCACATTTGACGATTTGGATTCATTCTCATTCCATCTGGGCACGAGGTACTCGCAAATCGGTTACTGGAAAAAAAATACAAAATAATGTAAAACAAATTTAAAATGAGAATTTATAATTATTTAAATTTAATATATAATCATTATAAAATAATTATATATAAAATATGTAATTTATATATATGAATATAATTTATATTTAATCGGGTAGTTTAAAAAAATGCTTAGTAATCATAAAATACCTGTTTTTAGCTTTGCAATCATACTCTCCAAGGATGTTCACACATATTTGATCCGGTCTGCAGATGTCTTGTCCATCTTCACATTCGTCAATATCTATAACAAATGTTAACTTTGAAATTTTTTTACTGTCATAGTACACACCCGGGTTTTTCCAAAGAGAACTTGTACTTGCTATTTCGCTTGTTACTATGAAACTAGAATAATGGTGCAAAACACATATTCTTATGAATCGATATATTTCAGACGCCATTTAAAACCGTTGTTGAAAAATATTTTGCCATTTGTGTATGTACTTTCACTTTAAATGGCTGTGTTAACATTTTCACACATACTTTTATAAAAAAATATATATGGGAGACAATTAAGGGGCATCATCATAAAATTTAAGAACCGGACTCTTGTCTGTGGATTAATCGCCACTCAGTGTGGTTCTGCGTCAGTGTCTCGCAACTCCTGGTACGTCACGACCTCAGCATTTTTCTTAATCTGATCTATGTAAGCCTATCTTGGTCTTCCTCGTCCTATCCTGCCTTCTATCTTCCCCTCCACGATGGTCTTAAAGGAGTGTCGTGTCGCACCAGGTGTCCATCTTCCCTCTTCGGTTTTCATTGGTACTCAGTAGATTTCATTTTTCTTCCCTTCTTAATTGGAGGGCACAATTTATAAATAAATAAATGATATAACAATACACATGTACTACTTTTTGTAGTTACATAAAATGTTAACCAGTTTTATATAGTTGTGGTTATACTAGAGGAAATGTTAAAGCGGTGTGATATTCTAATGACAGAGAAACAAACAGACATCTTCTACATTAATAAGCATAAATACTAGAATGCCAGAATATTAATTAATTTTACCTTCACATTTATTAGTAGCAGGATCAGTTTTGAATCCGGGCGGACAATGTTTCGATACTTTGTCCTGACAATAAAACGAACCTCTTGTATTGATGCAAAACTGTGACATCTGATTGCAATCATCCTTATTTGTTGCACATTCGTCAACATCTGTAAAATAATTGAAAATTAATTTTCAAAAGATTAATCCCTAGCACCAAAGTGACAAAAGCCTTTAATAGTGGCAGCATGTCCACGCTTTATTTGGATACTTATTGAGTGAAAAAATAACAAATCCTGAATCATCAGTACTACATTATACACCAGATGCCAACTTAAATATTTAATTACCACCTGTGCACTTGTGTGTCTACTCCAAGAGAACAAATTAAAGTTGAAAGAAGGACTTTTATTTTGTGAATTAGTTTTATTAATATCCGACATTTTATAAGCATTCCAGGCGTACTTTATTCATCCATTGTTCATTAATTAACGCCTAAAAAGTTTTTTTAGGTAAAATTTTCTAATTTATGTTCACAAGTACATAATATATCTGTACAGGTTTCTTTAAAGTGGTAAGACGGCTCATTAAGTTTTGTTCTTATTTAATACTTATTATTTTAATGTATATTATATGTGGCAGAATTTGCGAAGATTCTACAACATTTTGTACCAAATTCTTGCAAATAAATAATAATTATTATAATTAATTTAACACCTAAACCTCCTTAAATACACCTATGGTTAAAACCATTCTAATTACCGTTTGGTATTTTTTGAGTTTCTTACGTTCATACAGAGAGACGAGGGACTATATAATATATAAGAAGTGTGCTAAATTTCTAAATACATATCCAATATTATTCATACCATAACACTCCTCATTCGCTCCCATTTTGAATCCTGGGGGACATCTATCTTCAGTGGGTTTGTGGGGCGTAAGTGGGTCCCCAGTCATACCACCACATTTATAAGCCCCAATCGTATTCTCACACAAATATTCAGGGCATGGAGGTGATGGCAGCTTGCATTCATTTATATCTGGGACACACGACGAAAAAGTTAAACAAAATTATTATTACGGGTGATGAATATTAAGATAAAGCTAGTTTATATTTTTTTATTATTATCTAAAAGGTATAGACTCAAACCCTCATTCCCGCTTCGAAAAAATTCAGTCTAAGTACAGAAAAATTTGAAAGACGTTTAAAAAACTTACCATCACAAGCGTTATTCATCAAATTCCTAAAGAATCCTGGCGGACATTGTCCTTTGTCCTGCGTTTTAGGGTGTTTCACAGGTATACACTTGTACGAACCGAGAATATTGTGACATTGTGTGTTCGGTAGACAAACTGGTGTGTCAAGAAGACATTCATCTATATCTGTGAAAGAAGAAAGATTAGGCTGTAAATTAAATCTAACTATAGTTAGCATAAACTAACATAAAACTTATCTTTTTATTTGATGCCATACAAGAAAAACAATTATAATTTAAATTTTTAATATTATCCAAAAATTTCATACATAGAAGTATAATATTATAATATAATATAATAATAATAATAATAATTTATTTATTTTTCTCCCTTAAACATTAACAATAATAATTCTTAATATAGTAACAGTATTGGGAGACTGGTTTCCAAACTAGGTAAGAACCTGTAATATGGATAACCAGGCTTCCATTCCATAGCATATACATAACAAAAAGGAAGTTTGTAAGGGATTGTGTATGTGAGTGTGTGTGATAGTGGGGAAGGGTACGCATGCGTGTGTTAGTGAGTGTTAAAGGGTGTTTGACATGACAAGAACATATTATGTGAAAATTATTATTTTATTACTTCTAGTAGAATTTCAGTTTCATCATAGCTCAAAGTACTTAAAAATTTATGAAGTGTTTGCTTTACACATTTTTTTGTTTTAGCATATTTTATTATTATATATTATTATATAATAATAAAATATATTATATATTATTCATCATTATATATTATTATGTTTTTCTCCTGTGATAAATACATGATTAAATGCGATTAATGATCACAATATGCGAATAATCCTTAACACAATAAATTGATTCATATAATATAAGTATTCTGTGTGTTTGTAATGGAACTCCTCCAAGTTGGAACTATTTTGTGTTTTTTTGTGTGTCGAAGTGAACTCAAGAAGGATTTAGATTTGTTATATCGTTTGATTACAGGAAGTATGTTGGGTGCATGTCATGCCATTTTGACTTTTGTCAATGCATATATGGAACGCGATGAATTGAATATTTGGTGATGAGAGATTGAATCTAGTAGATTGTGATTAAAAGTGAGAACAGTGCCTTGAACCCGCAGCTCGTCAAACTCTAATTTAACTCTTATTTACGCTACAAATAAAGAAATCAATCTATTGAATATTATACGATAATTCTTGTCCTTTGTACACGCACTTTGCCTACTGAGTCCGCTAAAGATGATGTCAATATCAAAGCAGTGATGATATGTTCTTAAAATGAAATATATATTCTTTTTTAATGAAAAAAAAAATTTTTTATTAATCTTGTTTTGCCAAAGTCTGAACGGATTATTAATTATCAAAGAAAAATACCTTCACAAGATTTTCCGTCGTCCATAAGTTGATACCCTCGTCTGCAGGAACATTTGACCTCAACGCCATTATCATTACATTTATGCTGGCACGGATTGTGGGGTTTACACCTATTCTTCGTCACCTGCAATTTCAAGTTAAAATATGTAATAACGACATTGCAGGGCCACTCATATTTGGTCGTAAAAACCAATAGTCGTAACAGTCGATGAAGTTGTTATTATGTACCCAAATCTTTATTATCGCTGGTCGTGTCCACATGTCCTAGGGACGGCACCGCATTTTTTTATATTTTCGAATGTAAGTTGATGTTGACATGTGTTTGTCCTAATTTTGTGGTCCAATAAAAAAAAATTACTTTATTACGTACCCACCGGGAACTTTGATTTTGGTCATCGTAAGCTGTTTGGAATATTTAATATATGACGGAAACAGTGAGATGAGAATGACAAGGGCAGCTAACACTAACACCATTGCTTCAACATTTAGCCAGTCTACAGCAATTAAATAATTTATTTATTTATTTTATTATAAATTATTAATTACTTTCACTTGATTGCTCCACCTGGTTGGTGAACGGACACGTGATCATTCTGAATTCCGTTCCTTTTCTCTCTCTTACAGACTATGAAATCGCAGAAGAAATAAAGCTGGAAGTATTCTTGGTCCATATAACAAAACATCGATGAACGTACTACACAAAATACTCAAAGAAAAATTTTGCTGTCGTCTATGTTGACTATTCAACTATTACCTCTTTACAGTTCCGTCCGTCTGCCATAAGCATAAATCCAGGGTTGCATTCACATTTATAGGAACCAGGTATCGGTATACAGTGATGGGCACACAATTCATTTGGAGCATATTCCTCGCACACTGAATAAACTTCTGTAAAGATTTTAGAACGCTTTTATTTTAAGATATATAAGGCCTAGTGCCTTCAGCACGAGACACTCATCTCTGAGGTCGTTGGTTCGATCCCCGGCTGTGCATCTGAGGACTTTCTTTGTATGTGCTTATTCAACATTCGCTCAAACGGTGAAGGCGAAGACAAGCTGATCCACCTAATTGCCTATTAAATTGAAAAATGATTATGAAACAGATTCATGAATTTGAAGCTCAGACTTGGTTGTACCACATGTACATTGATATTTTCAAGTTACTAATTCTTAAAAGGCCGGCAACGCACTCGCGAGCCCTCTCGAGCATCGAGAGTGTCCATGGGCGGCGGTATCACTTAACATTAGTTGAGCCTCCTGTCCGTTTTCCCCTGTCCTATTGAAAAAAAATACGATATATTTAAACCTTCATCCTTCTTGAATATGGAGACAGATGGTGGTCTTGTCGGCTTAGCACCAGATGCTTTCTCTGCTGCAGTCTGTAATCGTAACATAATACATTTTTATTATATTATACAAACAAAAGTACAATATTTTCAAAATAATTTTTAATTCAAAAAAGTAACAATGCCATAATATTACTGCAGTGCTATATTAAAAAAAATACGTAGCTTATTAAAGTTTTGTAGGAGCTGCATTAGCAACATTGTAGACCTTATCAAAAGAGTAAAAGTAAGCAGATTTAACAGTAATATGCTTTTTCAACTGAAGAAGGTCACTAGATATAAAATATCCTTATATCTAGTCTATACCTATATCACTTACCTCTCCTTCATGAGAGGTAAGTGATGAGGAGCGAGAAGCAAGCGACAAATCGACCATTGAATTGTCGTTAATTAGCAGATCAATCAATATTGATACATTAAATAAACCATTCGTATTAACAGTTTTGAACCATGTTATAATGTTATAAAATTATAATGAAAACGGAAGCTGATACCAGCGTCCAAATATATAAAAAAATATTTAATTACCATTCGCTTATATTTTTTTTAAACTTTTAATTTGTGCGCGAATTCAGCAAGACAAATTCGCGTTGTGATTTATTCTTATAAGAAAGTACATACATTACATTTTAATGTTTAAAGAACTTTATTTCTCATTACAAAAACAGAAATATTTTATTTACATGAGAAACTTAATATTAATATGTATATATACGAGCGAGATACACGTCGCCATTAGCCGTCACAATTTTATTCAACTATCTTCATTCTAACATGCATCTTTACTGCCTTTTTGAATTTGTCAAACACACCAATATTGCGAATTTGAGGTGGTAATTGATTAAACATTTTACTAACAGATACATGTAAAACTCTGTATAATATAGTGTATATTATTGTATAATATGTATTGACGCAACTCACCTTACAACATTCAGTATACGCGTCAGTAGCTAATAACTCTTCTGCGCTTTTTCCGTCAACGACTGCATTGCAAGCCGTTATTCCACGGGACTTGCCGACTGACGTTCCCCTCACACATTGTACGCAACATTTCTGGAATAAACATATATATGTATGTAAGCCAAATAGCCAGTGAGCAAATTTATCAATTGCTTTCTATAGGAAATCAACTAAAAATTGGCGAATTTCATCTATATTAACATTATAAAAATGTATCCTACATTTGTGTTTTTGTATGTGTCGCAGTCGTATTGTATAATCCGCCGTATTACATTACGGCTAGCTGTTTTCAAAAACAGAGCCGTTTTGTAATGCGGCGTTTTAAACATTAGTATAGTGTCATTGCGATACGTTCTTCGATAAAGCGGCCACGTTTAGCCGCATTGTACTACTACTTAAATTTTAGGGTGACCATACTTACAAAATCAAACATGCCTAAAGCGTAAATGAATTTTAATAATCATAAAAAGCTTACACAGATTTCTTCTTTCGACTTTTAAACAGTTTATCATAAACATTAAGTTACCTAAATCACAGGGCACAGTTATCATGAAATAATTAGGTACATTACTACAAATAAACTTTTCCGAACATAAAATTTTAATAATCATATACAGCTAACATTTATTTTTACGATATTCTTTTCAACAATTATTATTCACTTAAACACAAATTAAAATATTTGGCTTTAAAATTTTTTTCTTAAATAAAGAAATTTTTTTTAACATAAAGTCTATTTTTTATAGCGTACAGGATTTTGTCTCGCCCGCCGTGGCCACTTTTCTTATGGATTTCCATTAAAATGTCAAAATACTGCTCCATAGGTACCAATCTGATAGTAGGATCTTCAAGATTTTTTTTCTTTAAAATCAAATAATCTTCATCGGCCACATTCATAATATCATATTTTATGTACCAATAATATTGTGTAGAATTCCGTCGAACACCAGCATCCATAGCCACCTTTGCAGTTTTGATATGCATTATAACCTCTAAAACTCGGTCCTTTGTCCACGGTTTTTTCACTGTTCCACATTGAGAAGAATAGAATTTTTTTAATTGCACTTCAAAATTGTTCTTAAATTCACTGTTTACCGACAGATTTAACACGTTTCCTTTGTTTAATTCACTTGTAACTTCGCAATTTAGTAACACACTTTCTGCATCCAACGCCATTGTTGTTGTTATGACAGGCAGCGCCACGAGTGTTAAAAATTGGAACTAAAAACTGTCAAAGAGGCGGCTAATCCCTCGCTTTATTACATTACGGCTAGCCATATTGAATGACGTAAGGCGACGAATACGTTTCGGCGGGTTTTCATTTAGCCGCATTCAATACAGCTAATGGTTAAAACGCCGAATTACAAAACGGCTCTGTTTTTGAAAACAGCTAGCCGTAATGTAATACGGCGGAATATACAATACGACTGCGACATATGTATTTTTTCACACAAATACTATTGGACCGATTTCAAAAATTCTTTCATTAGAAGGCTGCATCGTCTCTGACTAGCAAGGCTATATGACATGTTCGAAAACAATAGGGATCCTTAATAGAAATGCAATAATGTAACCCAATTTGTGAAAAAAATTTCCAAAAAAATCTGTCATCGCCTGCGCTGTGGAAACTATAGATGATAGAACAAAACAATGTTGTACAGTATTATAGAACGTATAAATACCTACAAAAATAACTTTTCACCATGGGCAATTGTATGTTAGCCTATCCCTAGTCGGAACTCCAGAACATCAAATAATAATGCTGCCACAAAACAAAATTACGTGAAATGTTTTAAGATACTGAAGTTCTACAAATAAATCTATCTAATATAAAAGAAAGTTTTTCACTTTAAATTTGTATTTTTATTATTAACAATAATCGAGCTAAAAAGAAATTCCTGGACTGATTGAAAAAATTATTTCATTACCTACTTGAAATTAAGAATTTTTCAATACCTGTAAAATATTTTTAAATTTACTAACATCAGACTATACTCTACGTAAATGATGTTACGACGATTACTTCACTACTAAAATTATTGAATAAAGTAAACTTTTTTTTAACAACTAACCGCAACCACTCTGCAGTATAATAAATATATTATAATTCTTATTAGTATTAAAAAATCATAGCCAAATAAACGGAAGCATCTGCAATAAAACACAGTGTAATTTATATACCCTAAACTTACAACAATCTTGTATTATCTTGCGATAACAATACCTCATTACCCAGTTACCTACTGTTTGGTTAAGTAATACTTTAACGCGTTAAATACAACCATCATAAACATGGCGCATAATAACAAAAGACTTTGGAAGGCGTCAAAAAATAGTTAAATAAATATACCAAAAGCCTCAAGTTTTTTTTAAGCTATTGCATAGATTTTATCGCGGGCTTTGAGCCCGGCGACCGAATCAAGAAATTCCGTAACGAAAAAACCTAACACTGATCGGTGACGTAACAAGCGCGGCCGGTGCAGCCGGTACCCGTAACAGTGAGACGGACTATATAAAGGGTGCCTGAGTGTGGTAGAGTAGTAGATTGAATTAATATCAAAAATAAAACTTGCATTAATATCAGAGAAAAAATACCGCATCAAAATAAATATATATGATTATTTATATTTGCATCAATTGCTAAATAATGCTATGCAATAGCTTTACCGCAGCAGTCCCCGAGTGCCAAACGTATATTTTTTTTTACGTAGTCAATCTTACATTAGTACGATGTTTTCATATAACTTACTCATGATAATTTAACGTTTTAACTACATAATATAAAAAAAATATAAAAACCCTTTTTATTTCTTGCTAAAGAACAAAGTAAACTTAATACTATTTATAACATATTTACGTTTAAGAAAATACATTACACAATTATGGTTTAATATCTATTTCCCAATTATTTTGCAAGAACCCTTCCGCAGGTGAAGGCCTCATCCATGGATCTCCAGGTATCTCATTTTCGGTTGAGCTACATCCAGCTCGCGCCAATCGTTTTAGCAATGTCATCCGCCCATCTCGTTAAAGTTCTTTCTCTGTTTCGTTTCTGTTCCTATATTAAAGCGGTTATCCAAACTTTATTTTAGCATGCGGCTAATGGAGATGGAATTTTTTCGTCACGAGATTTAGTAGGCGTAGTTTCAGTATGTCCAAAAGTCTCCGCGGGAAAGGAGATTACAAAAATCCGTACCACTCTAACAATAGTATAACGACAAAGAAATTCTACTAATTTTGCCCATAGTTTTATATTGTTAGTGAAACTTACCTTAGATGAATCTGGTGTGCTTCCACAAGTGTTGGCACTGATCGCTGATTCCATCCCACCTTCACAGTCTCGTTTTTTTCTATAAATTAAAAAAGGTAATTAACTAAGGAACATCAAAGTTCAACTCGCTTTGGTTCTATAACACATACAACTTTTTAGTGTCCTAAGTACGAACTATCTTGTAGATTAATATTTCCTCTATGATTTTGTTCTTTGGAGTAGAGACTCTTGGACCCTGGAGTTAAAGTGCACAGGTGCTTATTAAAGATATAAATAAAATATATATACCAGATAAAATAAAAATACCAGAAATGTTTGTCAAGCACAAAAACTAGATGAACACCGGATAAGTTCGGAACTTAACAATGCTTTCTTGAAAACCAAGCCCACTAACGAATACTTATATTCAGCTCCGGATAAGTAATATTTAATCCTTTAAAATCCCGAAGAATTCTAAACTATGTTATCTTACTAAAAGCCTTTAATAGTTATACAATATACGTGAAATATAATGATATGATTTAATTAATCTAACCTAGCTGTAATGATCAGAAAAACCCATCAATAAATTCACTAAACCCACACGTTCTAGTAACATAAATAATTTTAATTTATTGTTCTTGACCTAAATTACATAATAAACTAAACTTTTCCTTGTTCGGCTAACTTAACTTGTAAGTTTGAAACAAAAGCTTAACTCTTAATTTGATACTAATAGAGTACATTTTCGTATGAAGCACTTATGTTAATAAATCAATATAAACAAAGTGGGTGTTTAGACTCCAAATTAGGTCATTATGGTAATACTAGGAATTTGAAGATTTAAATAGAGGATATACAATGTAGCAAGCGGTTAGATTAGTTTAAATTTAACACAGCTCTACATTCCACGTGAGGTTGGATAAAATAAAATGATGAGCATTTTATTATACAAACGGCCAGAAAGCTCATCCGAATTTTAGTGATACCATAGAGTATAGACACTCACATTGGTGCGCTCTCGTGTGCGTTGCCGGGACGGCGTACGCTCTGTTTTTGAAGGACCAACTTTTTAGACGACGTTTTTTAAATCTAGGCTAGATAAGACTAACCTAAATAGTTATTTAAACCATTTTACATGAACTTCGATCAACTAAGATATAATGATTATCTCAGATAACAGACATTAGTTCTCATATCCAATTATTAATGTCAATATTGTAACGGGTACTTTGAGGTTTATCATTGAAGTTTAGTTAGGTTACTGGCTGCCCACAACACAGGGAATCCTAGTGAGTGCACTTCACTTTATCTAAATATTCCTATGTAATAAAGTTCTTTCTTTCTTTATTTTCATATATTCGCTATCAGAAATTAGTAAAGAACTCACTGAAAGTATTCTTTGCAGCACTGATCCATAGCAAATATGCAGAGGGTGCCGAAAGCTGACGGAACATCTGGAGGTATTGATGATGAACAGTCATCGGATGTATGGTTTCTTGCGTATGTTGTACCCTGATTGCAACATAGCTGTGTTGTTTCTGTTAACTGGTCTGAGAGTGATGCTGTAAAAAATGATTTAATTAATTACTCGGCTTGTACCGAATTTTCACAAAAACTTAAGTGCAAATGGGCGGGCCTTATTGCTCGCATCAATGGCAGATGGAAAAAGAGGGTAACAAAGTGGATAGTTGCACCAGGAAGAAGAAAGAGAGGTGGCCCTCTTGCACGTTGGGCTCAAGGAAATTGGTGGAGAAGATTGGGAGAAAAATGCTCAAGACAGAGAGAGATGGAGCCAATTAAAGGAGGCCTGGTAAAGAGTAGAGTGTGAGAGAAGAGAGCTTTTATATTTTGAGTGTGTGTATATTTTGTAAATGTTTAAAGGAATAATTATGGCTTTATTAGCTATGCAATAATAAACATCGCGCTTCATGATGAATATCGCTATCTGACAGTCGTGAAACGCAAAAATACTGTTCCTACCAATAAGTAATAAATAGCTTTTTTGGAAATTATCCGGACATTGTGAAACAGACCCTAAGTGTCACGTATTTCTATAGGCCTCCTATAGTTTTAATTTATCTCCCAGACGTTGATCGACCATTGTCAATTCCGAAAGACAACATGGTCCCATTTCCACTCTTCCGACATTTAAATGTCAGCAATTAAAATGTCTTAAAAACACGACCTACATTATTTAAACTCGCGGTTTAAATGCCTCCTTAAACGTTGATTTAACTGTTGTGTGAAGCGAACTTTAGTTCGCACAATTTTTAAAAACAAATTGCCATTTTACTGGAAATTTAAGCAAATACTATCTATCACGCGGAGGATCAGTGTGATAGATAGTATTTACCTAAATTGATTTGATTTGATTTGGTGGGAATCGAGTTTGAGATCGCAGTGAGAAATACTAAAACATAATACAAATGGTTTGGTAGTTAAAAATACTTTTTTATTATGGCCTAGACATTTTTTAAAGCTGCATCGTTTTACATTTCGGTAATATAAATCAGGGTCTTCAGGTTACGATAATAATGTAATTATAATCTTAGAAGCATTAAAGTACTTAACATAATCATATGTGAGATATAAGTCCCTGGACATGATGGCAAAAAAGAGTAAAATATAAAAAAAGTACTTACATTTCACATATATTTTACATGGTTATTTTTTATAAGATGAAAATGTGTGTGTAAATTTATGCAAAACAATACAAATTCTCTTCTAAGTATATGTTCGGGAACCTGAAACTTTGATGAGCGGACATATACCGATAGTCTTGGTAACTGTTTAGCTTACAAAACATGGCAACAAGCTATTGTAAGGACCATAAGCTTTTAAGGAGAAGCCTTCTCAATATTCAACTTAATTTAAAATCCACCAAGTTATAACCTACCTTTAACTCCATATGAACAAATAAACACAGAAAATAAAACTGTATACTTCCACATAATCACAAAATAAACAAACAATTGTCTTAATATCACTATCGCTCCATCTCACTCCGGATTCATACGTGTGAAAGAGTTGAATTTTTAAATCAAGATTTATCCTGCGCAGTGTGCGCCGGGTGCGTGCGCGATGTAATCTATTTCGAATTTCGATCCTCCTTCTTCGCAGCCATCTCGGTTGGCAAAGACTAGTTAATATTATAGATGTGTTCAAAACTTCGAAATTACATTATTATGTTTTTGTTATTTTGACCGCTTACTTACGCAGCAGACTAAACTTAAAGTTTAGGCCTCCGAGCATCAAGTACGTTATATTAGCATCCATTTATACCAACAAATATCTTTCTGTGTTCATTACAAGTCTTGCACATACGGGGAAACAAATTAAAATGGTTAAGAAATTGAAAACATTTCTTTTACAGTTATGTTGTCTGTCGTGTATTTTGATATTACTATTTTCGTTTAATGACATTAAACTTTCATTGGACTTAGCATCTCTTTAGGGCTGCTACATGCTGTAAGCTTCGCTTCGAGACAAAACATGGGAAGCGCATATAACTATTCTATAAAAAGATAATGGCCACATCTGTTTCATACATAATCTACTCTATCCCTTCCACAAAATAATGAAGTATGCAAGACGCACAAGAGACAGGACATTAATTTGTTTCTGGAGATTTTTAATTAAAATTCCCGAAGGTTTTCTCGTTAATATTTTAATTGACACGTGAAATTGATAATTTAAATGCTGCTTTATTTGTTTTGTCATAAGAAATATTTTTTTTGCATAGAGATAATAATATCTATGACACTATAATCTTACTTAAGTTTATTTAACTAAGGGTCGTTCATAAATAAAAATATGTAGCAATATACGTATTAGGAAATTTATTAATGTATGTATTGGGAAATTGATATTATGAAAAAAAAATAAGGGCTGTTAATAGAACCCAGGAGAAGCTTACCCTAAGTAATCGAACTATGGATGCCAACCGCAGGTGCGTTACCAGCCTTTTAATTATACGATTCTTATCAGATTTCATGGAATTGGAAGGAATGCGCATTGTTTATTTCTGTCTGGATCGTGTAGTGTTGACCTCAAGGTCACACGATAACTCGTTATCATTTTCTATTAATTTCTATTTGTCCCTTTAATTAGATGTAATTAATTTAATTATATCGGTAATAATAATGCGGGGGTTCCTCAAAACTGAATTGTGTCGAATTAAAAACCTTTTTTTAAAGAAAAGGTTATTGATACATCTTAAGGCCTCCTGCCCGTTTGCCCCCTGTTCTATAAAAAAAAATAGACAACTGCTATCTACATAGGCCGGCAACGCACTTGCGAGCAATGTAAGTGTCCATGTGCGGCGGTATCACTTAGCATCAGGTGAGCCTCCTGCCCATTTGCCTCTTATTCCGTTAAATAAAACAGTTACGAAGACATAAAATTAAATAATGGAACAAACCAAAAGGGTAAACTTCTGTTTCTCTTTTTTGAAACATTCGACGATCGCGCTCTCTAATAAGCCAGTGTTTTCCAACCTATTTATGCAAAGGTGGGGGGAACTTAGCCATTAATGCTTTAATTTCAAACGCATTGTAAATACTTGTGTGTTGGAAACAAATATAAATATTGTTTTATTGTGATACTAAAACTTACGTACCTACACTTGCCGCACGTTTGCCGCACGTTTGCCGCAAGTTTGCGGTGCCCACACGCTTTTACCTTCCTTTGTTAAATATAAGTGATATTGAAAAAAGAAGGACAGGCCTATTTTGTATTCTAAAGCGCTTCTTATGACCATATTGAGGTGCGATGAATTACAATAAATGTCGCCAAGGTCAGTCATTTTAACAGCCGAATGAAATGCCGGGCCACCCACGATTTATATCTGGTTTCATGTGTGGATCTGGCTTCGGGTAACCCTGAAAAGTCATACCAAGAATAAATGTTAAAGTTCTTCTTATTTCTCATAAATGCGATGTATTACGGAATAAATTCGACTTAGGCATCTTCAAGACAAGAGCGTACCAATTTTTAAAAGGCTGGCAAGGCACTCGCGGGCCGTAGTGTCCATGGGCGAGTATCACTTACCATCAGATATCCAGCCATCCCTCGTTAAATGAAATTCTTATGAAAATCACTACTAATCGGTTATATTAAGGCAATTCTGCAGTTGAACGAAAATATAGCAACAGTCAGTCAGGAATTTAACTTCTGAAAGCCACAAATCGCTTATGTTTTGGCGACTTATAACGATATACGAAAACAAGTATTTGCACGTTAATTAATATAGAAAAAATTTCAAAACCCAAGATTTATTTCCGTAACATTATTCTTAAAATCATCAAAACAAAACCGTATTGGTAAAAGTAAATCTTTCAATTCCTGCCTTAAACCCGATAATTTAATTATATTTAAACATACGGCAAGTACATGTTAAAGTGCACAAGGCAATCGACATTAATGGCTGATTACATCACCAATTGTTGACAATGGATTACTTAAACACGCTAAAACGTCCGAAAAGTGTTAATTTCTACAACATACTATTATGTCACAATTCATTTTCAATTCAACTGTTAAACGAAACTCTTACTTTTCAATGTAAGAATTTGATTTTGGGACATGGAGTTCAAGAGTACAGGCGCTAATTAAAGATTAAGCCTGGTACAGAGTACGGTTGACCTCTGGTGCTTTCCTTGCACAACGAATAAGTATCGGCATATATCGAGATACTGGTTATATTATTATTATGTAGATTAAGGGCCTGTTTCACAATGTATGGATAAAGTACCAAATAGCTATGCAACACATAAAGCATTCGATAGATAAAATTTCCGAATAAGATTCGCATTTCATGACGTATAGCGCTATCTGACAGTCTTGAAACGCAAAAATACTGTTTAGCCTACCAATAAGTAATAAATAGCTTATTTGGAAGTTATCTGGACATTGTGAAAGAGACCCTAAGAATATTGTCAATTGTCTATATTTATATTTTCTTTGATATGCCGTCAGTTCCTAAGGACCTACTTACCCATTTTACCAGAGACCATGACTACTTGTAAAAGTCCTTACATACCTGTTTTGCTAGCTCGCTCATAATATTTAACATACAGCCCTGTATGTCACGGCTATTGTTAGCCGCAGTAATTATATCATAATTTAAGAGATTACAATATAATGACTTACTTTTTGAAGAGTTAGATAAATCATAAAAGTATACGCCGCTTCGTAATATTATGCGATACTGAGATCTATTAGAAGAAAGCTCAAATAATCGCAATCTAATACTGGAGTATCACCATGCACCGGATTCTGACAAACTGGCTACAGTGATTCGAAACGATATCTGCAGAGAGTCCGAAAAAACGCTGCCAGGAGTAAACCCGCTAGTGACAAAGCGACTTCTTAGCCCCAACAAAATTAATCTCAAAATAATAGTAATTGGTTCACTTATTATTTGTGTATTCTTAATAAACATCTCTTTGTCCTTGGCGCAACAGACGTTTTAGCGCAGAGGAATCAGTTACCCACGTAGTTATGGAATGCGTGGCTTCCCATCGAACTTAAATACAATACCGAACTGTGAGGTCGTTAATCCTGCGAAGTGGTCAGGACTCTTCTAAGCTTGTGGAACCTGGCTAGGTTTAATAAGCCATGACGCACAACGGACCAAGTTGAAGTGCGAAAACTAAGTTTACACAACATACATACTTCAAATAATGTATGCTAATATATTTGTAGCACGTGTTTCCTATATAACATACAACATATAATACTCCTCGACATTAGCCACTGGGGCTTTCTGGCCAGTCAGTGATTCGACGGGTGAAGGATTTTGGATCCGAGGTACATCATCATTTCTGGAACAACTAACAAAGTTAATATTTAAATTAAGAACCCTTATGAAGTTTTAAAAGGAAAGTCTAACACAAATGTAAAGACAGTTTTATTCTGTTAAAATCTTCTTTATCAGTCAGTCTTCATTACTGAAAGTCATGCCTGTCTTGAAAAGTCCTAACCTTGAGTTTCTGCTTCCACAAGAATGTTGAGACCCATATTTGTCTTTGTTTGGTCACCCTGACCCTGTGACCCTGACACGATCGACTCTGACTTCACCTACATCACTTCTCTTCCCACTTCCTTCTCACCATTAAGAGCATTGAGGCTATTCGGTTCTCTCCTGGCAATGTGGCCAACGTAGCTTAGCACCCGTTTGTTAATGATAGTTGACAGTCATCTGGTGTTCTTCAGTGGGTTGAGACTTATTCCTTCATTTTTTTACAGGCTATTTGCAATGGTTTGATTGACTGCCCTGACTTGTTATCGCTTTTGCTAATTAGGACCCTTTAATCACACAATACAAGGCAAATCCAATTATTCGAAATTCCTCGTTCTAAGACCAACTATTTACGAAACTCGGTTATGTACCGTATACCTAGAGATTACAACATAAATTACCAGCAAATCGATATATTTAATGTGACTAAAAATTTCTTAAATTAAAAAAAAAACTCATTTATCTTTTACTAATAATGGCTTTGTTTGTTCCTT
The DNA here is from genome assembly GCF_905147795.1 of Pieris rapae. Classification (NCBI taxonomy): domain Eukaryota; kingdom Metazoa; phylum Arthropoda; class Insecta; order Lepidoptera; family Pieridae; genus Pieris; species Pieris rapae. The sequence goes on along the minus strand of NC_059526.1, from coordinate 1,705,617 downwards.
CATATTAAATATATATTTTAGTCTACCAATCAATCAATCTTAGAACTGTGCTTTGTAAAACTGTGCTTTATGTTTCTGTTTCAATGTGTATTCTGATCAGAACTCGGATCCGTACAAAAGTATGGCAAATACGAAAGTTCTGAAGAGCCGCCTCTTGATAGTATCCAGTTAAAATAATGACTATATAGAGTTCAGGTAGCAGCTAGCCTTGAAGAATGCTTCATGATGAGAATTTTAAAGATTTGGAAGTCAAAATGAAACAATTAAATTACCTTTGGAAACATTTAATGGAATGATTACTCATTATATCTAAATAAACATTTTTCACATTCTGTATTAAATTTTATTATTTGAAACAACATAAAATATTAATGATCTAATTACTAATATCTCAAATTTATTTACTAATTATTAACTGAGTTATTAGTAATTATGACATTGGTTATTTATGGTGTTTATATAACACGATTTAAATATTGTTTTATAAAGATTACAGGTTATAATATTTTAATAATTTTTGTAAATTTAACTATTTTTTGTAAATAATTTGCATACGTGATAAATAGGTTTATATGAAAAACGCCATACAACTACGAATGTTCACTAGTTATAAGAATTGACGTGTAAATAGAATAATTATTAATAGTAATTATTATGAAAATCTACTAACATTAATCTTTTGAACTCCACACATATTTTGGCACATTACATTAATAAGGTCGAAAAATAACGACTATAGACGTATTTTAGGCCATCAGCTACAGTATAGTGAATTAGTAAGACATTTTTGTAAATACTTCAAAGATTTGGTCTCTCACAGAACACAACTTCATATTACTTATGATAAATGCATTAATAAACTAAACTCAACTTAACTATTAAAGCTAAACCAAAACTCTTACTTAACGATATGTGATTCTTAATAAAAATATACAAATAACTCAAAATACACAATCTAAAATGTTATAAACTCTTTGGTAATGCTATGGAAATATTTTGTTAGAATACACCGATACACGATTACACATTCCTATAATAAACACTTATTAATAAAAACTAAAACAACTGTTTTAACTAAATCACTTCTATATCATGAGATTAAAACAGTTTTGAAATAGTTTTTATAAATAAGAGGGTTTTTAAAACCACTATTAAAAATCGAAATATACTAGTAATAAAAGTGATTACGCATTCTAAAACTACAAGCTACACATAAAAAAACACTTAAAGCATCCTAAATGGAAGACAATAACTATAATATATAGATTAACTATTTGAAACCCGTTTTAACTAACTTACTTGTAAATATAGTAGAACATGAACGCGTCGCGACGCTCCCAAAACGTAATAATTACATAATTAATTGACTAATAAGTAATATAAGTAAATAATGGTTATATGGTAATATGGCACGTTTAAATTGTGCGTTTGTCTTGTTCATCTAATTCCATTTAGGCCTTGCCGTGCTTGGCTATCTCCTCAGCCTGCATCTTTGTCCGTAAGGCAGGTACGTCTTCGGGGATTCGAACGATCGTATGGAATTTCTATAAAAACATTACTTTATTAAGTATTTTTCTTAATTAATAACTTATAAAGGGGCAAGATATTTTGCGTTCACTTTTAATTTGTAATTGTCGACTGTGAGTAACACACGTTAAAACATTACTATTAAATTACAAAAAGTATTTTTCGTAAGTAATAAGTTATAAAGGGGTAAATTTTTTTGCGTCAGATTCACCTTTAATATGATAATCGACTGTGAGTAACACATGTTGAAACATTACTATTGAATTCGAATGACAAAAATTTGTTTAATTAATAACTTATAAATAGGCAGACATTTTTTGGTGTCCTACCTCCATTGGTGTCCCTGGAGTGACTCGCCACAGATAAATCATGTACCCAGGGATGCACAGCATAGACGATAGAGCAGTGAACCAACCGAAGGCATGAGACCACCAGGGATACTCATAGTTCATGTACTTAATCGGAGTCCATTGTACCAAGTTGAATATAAACACGCTCTGGAATAAGATTTTGTTTATTTCCTTTTTGTAATTAAAATACCAAATCGTTAATGTTTATAAATTAACATGATATTTTTCGTGGAACACTTCAATTCGGGGAAGTATAGTTTATATATTGTAAAATTACAAAAACACTACATAACAATGGCTGTAGACGGGTGAGTTTATCGCTATACACTTAGTGCTTTTGGTAAACCAAGACATTAATGTCAAAATGTTTTAAACAGAATTGGTTCCCGTGGCATGCCATTTTAAAATAATCACTTACAATACATATAGCAGGTGTAAATCCGACCCAGCAGAACTTCCACCAGATAGTTGGGTAGTAGCCAATCATCTCTTTGATACCATCGTAGAACCGGTTCACTCCAAACGCCCAGGAGATCGACACACACTCGAAAAAGATCAGGAACAATAAGCAGAAGCCAGATACAGCATAGGAGTCCAGAATTTGGAAGACATACATACCACCCTGTTATGAAATAAGGGTATTAAATATGCAGTCTCGTAAGCGTTTTATCTTAAGAACAGTGCAGGTTCTTTATAAAAGATTATGTTATATCCTAAAACGAAATATGTATGCTTAGCCCTAAACTTTTAACTATTATTTCAATATAAACCAGTGTTTCTAAAACTCTGTCAAAAACTTTCGTTAATGTTGTGAAAATGTAATTTCTGGGTTAGATTCGTAGTAGTTTCTTCCCAAAACCTATCATTTAAGTTTCTTAAGTAAACAAATTACAAATAATATTGATGTTACTTAGCGAGAGGGCCCAATAATTTTTAAAGTTGTAGTACCTTGAATCATTAGTGATGCAAGGTACTATAACTTTAAAAAACACTTTCAAATACAGTTTTCTAACATACAAATAACTCAAAATACACAATCTAAAATGTTATACATCGATACACGATTATACATTCTTATTAATAAAAACTAAAGCATCTGTTTTAACTAAATCACTTCTATATCAAGAGACATTAAAACAGTTTTGAAATAGTTTTTATAAATAAGAGGGTTTTTAAAACCACTTTTAAAAATCGTAATATACTACTAATCAAATTGATTAAGTAAGAATTACTTTTTAAGATAATATTATCATAAAAACGTTTTCTTACCTCCGAAATACAAGACAACCCAACCAAATATGATATGACACACGTAATAGCGATGAAAATCTCCTTCCTCCTTCTGAGTAGTTTCGGCCATTCGTCGATCACAGCTGTGATGAAGCCTTCCATGGTGCAGAATTGACTGTCCAGACCGATGAGGAGCAGCATGAAGAAGAACAGGCATGACCACAATGGGGCTCCGGGTAGTTGGAGTACGGCCGATGGATATGCTAAGAAAGCTAATCCAGGTCCTGATAGAAAAATAATAATTACGTATTAATTATAAAAATTATTAAATTATTACTCAGGATACATCAGAAAGCCTTTGTAATAAATCGAGTCAAATCCTTGTTTTATTTATGCCTCAAAAGCATAAGCCCCAAACTTGATTGTAGGAGCACCTTAGTAAATAAATGTCATTAGAAACGCAAGTAAAATGCGTCTATACGCATATTACCTGGTGAATATATGTGCATACCTGATGCAGCCACTTCAGCCACCGGTCTCTGCTGTTCGTGAGCCATGAATCCAACTACAGAGAAGATCACGAAACCAGCAAACATAGATGTACTAGAGTTCACTGTACAGACTATCAGGGCATCTCTGAAATTTAAGAAATTGTCAAAGTATAAACGATATAAAGATATAAGAATCAATCTCCTTCGTATTTTCTCCATCTACACGACACTGGCGAAGTACCTTGTGCCCAATTGGCACAAATTAAAGCTATTAAAAAAAATATATAAGACTTTAACAATTCTTTAACAGTTATTCTAATGTTAGAGAAACACATGACAATTTGTAACTTAAATTTTTTGTGTTATAAAATGTTTGATTTTATGTCCAAGAAAGGTTGATTAAAAAAAAACAAAACAACAGATATTTTTTATAAACAATAAAATAGTCTTAATTGCTCTTAAAAAGTGTTCATCATAGGAAAACCACAATAAGATGAAATCAGCCCATCAATCATGCATAAAACGATCTAATAAACCTTATTTAGTTTATATGAATAAAAGCCAAGAGCGAATTCAGGGCGATTAATAGGCGAGAACTTTAAATAAAATAATTGTATGTATTCTTTTTCCGGCTAATAACAGTTCTGTATAATAAATGTGCTGTTATTTAAACGAAATGTGGATAACTAAATGTTATTATTATTAGTGTCTGTTACATTGTCTATTATATATATATATTGACTTAATGCCATATTACTTACTTATAAACGTTGTTAGTAAACTTGTTGTAACTTCCAAGTGCAACAAGAGTTCCCAGACCCAAACCATACGAGAAAAAGATTTGAGTGACCGCGTCGATCCATACTTCAGACTCGAATAACTTTGACATGTTCGGCATTATGTAGAACTTTATTCCCTCCATTGCGCCGGGAAGAGTTATTCCTGTGAAATCGTTAAAATTTAAAATACTAAGCGGCTTTTAATTATAGGTAGAGGTATTTCACCGGTGGTCGCTAGGTATCAAAATCGCAAGCAAAGGGCTAAATGAATAATTATGGATTGAACAGTCCACACCACAATAGAATTACTTGTTAAATTGATTGTAAATTACAACATATAAATTTCGCCAATGAGTCATGTGATTGATGCTAGAGTTTTTGTCTAAGATATTTAAGGGGTTAGGCGCTGTATGCTGAAATACAGGTTCACACCTACTTCAGCGTCAGATAAACCTGACTACATAATTTTGTTTATAACTAGAGCAATTAGATATAAGTTTTTCTTGTAAAACAAACTTGAAATAAATTATTATTAATATAGTATACCAGGAATATATATGCCACATGATTAAGAGGTTCTAGAACACTCGATATCGGGCATTACCAATACCGTAATATAGATGAACCCACATGGATCGTACCTCTAATAAGCAATACAGTTAGCAAGAAGTACGGGAACAGCGCTGTGAAGTAGACGACTTTTCCAGTCCAGCGCACTCCCTTCCAAATGCAGAAGTAGCACAGGATCCAGACCAGAAGAAGTGTACCAGCCAACTCCCAACGGATGTTACCAATGTGTTCTATGCCGCTCGAGATTTGTAGAGCTCGTCGTCTATTAATTAAATATTATTTATATTCAATTGTTTTAGATACATAGTGTCCTTATATGTAAGTATGCATTTTATGACACAAATTGGACACAAATCTAATATGAAACAGCGTAGTGCTACATGGTGGCACCCACAGCCGTAAAAGATCTCTTGGTAGATTTATATAAATATATAATATAATAGCCTTTTTATCGGACATAACATTATTATTATTCTTTTCTTTCTCTTGGTAGATAGGCAATCTTAAATGATTTAAATAAATGTTTATACTTTTTTACAGTCATTACGGCACATCTTTTAATATTGGCTGAATAGCAGATTAACAACATTTTCAATTGTATTATAATGATGTTTTTAAACTAAAGGGACAAGAGCATTTGTTTTTCTTTAGCTTTAGCTTATATAAAAAAGAACACGTATAATGCACATTCATTGTCAAGGCAGCTCTCAAATGCCTTGAAAGTTTGCTCTATCAACGGTTACAATGCTTATAATTTTATTAGTAAAGCATCTTGATCCTTATAGAAGAGTTACAGAGTGGTTTTCGAATAGCACTTTATAAATAAATCTATATTCTATATACATTTGTCTCCTTATACAGGCACGTGTTTCTTTAAGAGAGCAACTAGTTAATTAAATTAATAGATTTGACATTTAGCTATCTAAGTAATATAAGGAAATATCTAATAGATAAAATGTAAGTTTCAACCTATTACAAATTAAATAACTATAAAACATACTCCCAGAATTCCTTGACAGGATCAGAAAGGAGGGCCTTGCTGATATTCTTTCCGTTCAGGGTACAATACGTGGTCATATCCATTGAGGACCAGCAAGTTAAGTTCTTACGGTCGTATGGATTAACGCAGGTATCTGTGTTCCAGTAATTGTCGCAGTCACGCCATGGTACGTCTGAAAAAAGTTTTGTTAATAACCAATAATTTTTTCCAATGTTAACTGCATTCATGGCTAAGTATTAATCGCACATGGTGGACCTGAAGGTCCATTCCTGTGGGGCTATTATTTCGAGTTGGTAGCCAGGTAGCCTTGACAGCAGATATATACCTCTTGTACCATTGGATAATGTAATGCAATCAATAACATTAAATAATTATAAAACCTGATCTATTTATATCGTTGCCGTGATAAATTGTTAGATCTTACAGATCTAAAGTGAATTGCAAAATTTTAATTACATTTGATAAACCAATCACAATAATTTGTATTTGTTTATACTATAATAACTCGTATGTATTAAAAATACATTGAATACCCATTGACAAACTTTACAAGAGGAGTTATAGGAAATATCGTTTTAGTATTGGCATCCCAAATAAAACAATATCATAACGACATATTCATTCTATGATAAATTTAAAGATCTGACATTCTGAATTATTTAATTTTAGTAAATAAGATGGATTTTCTTGAATCTTTACTAATATATATGTTTAGTGTTTCTATTTTATTTCAACATAAACTTTACAGAGACTTACCAGAGCGCATAGACATGAAGAAGTAGAAGATGGCCCATGCTAAAATCACGATGTAATAAACGTTCATCCAACAGGACATGACAGCCGCGGCGTATCCGATTCCTGAAAATTATCCGTTATATATAAAAGGGACAAAATTTCATGATGGGACCGAAATAAAATGCGAAATTCCATAATTTACACCTTGACTATAGACAATCACATTTTAATACACTTATTCCTACCCTTTATTTAGTTAAAAGGTGGGGAAAAGTGTTAAAGGCCAGCAACGCATTTGCAAGCTTCGTAGTGTCACAGGTGTTTAAGTGATATAATACGTGTTAAAGCATTAGGTTATCTGAGGCAAGTTTATGTGAAACTGTGCGGGTTTCTTATCTAGACTTCCTTGAAAAATCTTCTATATAACATAATAATAATATTTCATTTTATTAAGTAATTACTCAAATCACGAGGCGGATCACGCTAACTATTATTAAATATTAATAATTTATGTGAACCATAATTGGCCAACATATAAAATTATTAAAAAGTTGAGCATTTTATTTTGAATTTGTTATATACAAAACCTAACACATAAACGCAACGCAATTTTTCTTCAACATAACAATGATTTTCCTGTAAGCATTGTCACAAACATGACAAAGGCATAATTTTCAACGATAAGGCTTTGAAGAAATTGTAGCTTGTCGGAAATTATTTTGAGAATATATTATAAGAGTTGAAATATTGTAATTATACATATATTCATATTTTAATAACTTATTCAGAATCTTATTTTGTTTAATTTAATACTAAGTCATTATTTATAGAGGTATAATTCAACATGTTCCTATGTTAAAAACAAATCAAAACACATTAAAGAAAATATTAACGAATCTTATTGTATTATTAAATTAAATTTTAATTATTGTAGCTTTATTAGTCTTATTGTAATACAAATGAAATTTCACTCTAGAATTTTACATATCTTACTTATTTCAGATTATATCTATACGGTTCGTGCGTCATCGGGGTGCTTTGAATAATAGAGGAATTTATTTTTACTCTATATTAACCAATCACGTACATAAATAAAATATAAGCAAAATAATGAAATGTTAATTCCTATGTAACGAATTCATTTGAGAGAGCGCCTACGTCTGGCTATACTTTCAGGGCGTAAATCGTACGATTTAAAAACGACTTCGACGAGGAAAAACTATCAAGGCCTGAGTGAGCAAAATGCACAGCCTAGACTCGTACAATATCAATATAGTTATAGCTAGTTTGTAAAAATTTGGTTATAAATGCTTTGTAATAGTACAAAAATAAATATTGCAACAATATTATATGTAATGCCTGGGGTACAGTAGTTCAATAACTATTTTATATTAGTAGCCAAAGAAAACGGCGATAATTCGAAGCAGTATGAAACATACTATTAACTCCATGAATTACAGTTCTAGATGCCAGTCCAAGTTCTATTATTCTTATGACCCAATTAAAACCTTCATGTTTTAATTTGGTACAAATATTAATTTACTGGAAACTCATTAAAATGTGTACTATTTTTAACTCGAATAAATTGATATTTGTAGTAATTAAAATATTGCAAGCATATTTATGTAATGAACTATCAGAATTGTTTTGCCTTGTTGAAATTTCGGTCACTGATTACCGTAATGGATTTATGTAAATAGATGGAAAATATATAAAAATTATTGTTTTTATCGTATTACTTATGTTAATATTAAATTTTAATTAAAATCGTACATTGATACACCGTTAATCTAACTGAGATGTCTACATAGTCACCTGGGATATATGTTTTTATGTAGTGTATCAGTATTATATCTTGTTATACAAAATAATATTGCAATGACAGGAATTTTTTTTTTAAACGTATCGAAATAGATAAAAATCACTTTGGACCATACTCGTACATAAGGCATACGTTTTTGAAAGCAAGAAAGAAAGAAGCTTTTAGACATTAACAATGCGTTATTTTCTCGACAAAACTTCAAAATTAAGGTTAAGATTAGAGAGGCTAATTAAGCTTTGTTAAAATTCATGATGTTTTAATGTCTCATGAAAGCTTTTTGCCTTATTATATTTACTGTCTTAAAAACTGTAGTTGTAGCTTCTGCAGTTTTTCACATAAAATGCATAATAGAAATGCAACATCGTCATGTCATACATACATTCTATAACGACAAAACATTAAGATGCTTAAATCGCGGATGGTATCGGTTTGTTAGACAAGGTACCTTTATAGCGTGTGCGAGTATTTAGATTTTAGACAATAAACTATAAATGACTTAACTTATTATTATGACATTTTGTTGATGTTCTTATTACATGACTTATTGAAAATAAATACGAAATTTGCATGCTTATTTTTTATATGACTGATTGTGTGGATTTTAAAAATCTTCGATCTACATGCACCAAAATGTACACTTTCTTGCAAATAAATGATTTATTATTATTGTAATAATCTATTTTTAAACAACAGTTTTCAATGATATTGTCTTTCTAACCTAGTGAGAAGACTGAAAAGTATAGATCTATTCGAATTAGTTTAATCTAGCATAGTACACTACAAATCAATAATTAGCCAGACATATTTTCCAGGGAACAGATTAAGAATTACCTTTAAAAATCGGCGCAATCTTGAACACTCCCAGACCGCCGATCGTAAGCATTTGTCCCATGGCCAGCTCCATGAAGAACATGGGGATACCAGCCAGGAACAATGTGAGGAAGTAGGGAATGAGAAAAGCGCCTCCTCCATTCTTGTAGCAGAGGTATGGGAACCGCCACACATTGCCCAAACCGATAGCCAATCCCACCACAGATAGAATAAAATCTAACTTGCTACCCCATGAACCTCTCTCCGGCAATGCCGATTTCTTTGGTGAGTCGCTAAAAAACAATTAAATCAAGACCAAAGTAAAAATTTACGTAAGTACTTCGTAAATAATTGGATATCAATAATTGTCCCCACACACTTTGAAATCAATTTTCCTTTAGTTTCTTTAATTTATGAATCGATGTATTTATTTTTTTCTTTGTGCTTTGTTCGACACATTAAATCTTGTATTTTATTTTTCTTATGATGCAAAGGTATTCTACGCTCGGCACACTGCAAGCTTTTGTAAATAAATAATTGATAAAAAGGACTTGCGCAGTGTCATAATGGCATTATGGTTATATTTTCCAAAATGATCTTTTTCTTACGTATACTTAAACACTGGCCACTGGTGTAATTCGAAATTCAAATTTGAATCAAAATCAATTTAAAGTATAAATAATAGAATAGAATAGGTAATAGAAATAAATATAGCCTTTGTTACTCAAAGATAATGAAACGAGAAATGAGACTTATAAAGTGGGGTTTTTAGTTTTTGAGTTTATTCGTTTCTTCGTTACAAACATACGAAAACACAAATCTTTAATATGAGTATACATTGCTAAAGATAAACAAATATAACACTAAAATAGTTTTACTAATAAAAAATACAATAAAAATACCTGGATTTGCTTGCTCCCTGAACGCTCAGTTCGATGTCATCACCGAGTCCATCATTTCTTGTGTCCATCTCTAAGCCTTTATCTCTTTTCTTTTCTTTTCACTCTACGTTCACTCTAGCTCTACTATATATTGCAAGTCAAGGGGACTGTATTAACATTGTTTTAAAGTACTTGGACTAGAAATAATATTAATTCTGAAACAATAAAGAAATACATTTACTAGCGGTCCTAAAATCGTTTGTCTTAAATATAAAGTGTACACCCGAGATTCAAACGTAGTAACTCCATGTTGATAGCATATTTAAGTCACTAGACCTATCTTGCTTATATTATATATTCCAATTGTTTGTAGTTTCTGCAAGTGATCTTGTTCAAACACAATTCTACTATGATTTTAAAATCAAATATACAAGAGGTCCTAATATTCTTGGTATTGTAAAATAGGTGCACGAATGAGATTCAAAAGCGCAAACTCAAAGTTTAAAGCATGTCTAAGCCACCAGGCCTATCCAGTCAAACTATGCAGACTTTCTATCTGATCGTATTTACACACGATTCTACTATGATTTTAAAATTAAATTATAAATCCTAAATACATATAAATCCTAAACGTTAACATATTGTCCGTTACCAATATCAGTACAGTATACAGTTTCTAAACTTGACGCTGCCTCATAATGAATATCGATTTCCGCTGAAGCCTTCCCATCATAAATATCTCGATAAGAAAAATGAAGACACCTTCAAGGCTGCCATAATGTTATTATAAGAGCCGTATTCAAAATGATAGCGCGTAAACGTTTGCAAGCAGGGCCCTAGGAAATAAATGCGTGTTTTGAATGTTTTCGCTATACGGTGGTAATAGATATGAAGACAATTTCAATTAAACATCTGTACCTATACTAATCAAATAACATAATTACTAGGTTATATGTATTAGTGTAAGCGTAAAACTTTAGCACATGTTAAACTGTTTATTTTAAACAAAAATATGAGTTTAAATACAAACCAAACCGCCTTCAATTGTTTTGGGTAGTAATAGCAATAAGGCGTTGGTGCCTCGAACCATTAGGGCTTCAGCTTATTAAAAACCGGCCTTTGATCTTTCCTTGATTGACAGCTTACTCGTAAAGTATTAACAAATATTATAGAAAAAATCAAACGAAATCGGAAAGATACTTAAAACGCAGTACCAGAATTTGAACTTCATCAAATATAATAGTTACTAATGCTATTTAAATGTATTGTATAGATTATATTCCAACACACGACACAATTCACAACTCTTTTCTAATTTCGTTTTTTAATACACAAATATTACACGCACTTTCTGTCTACTTTGGTCATATTGCCATTACACACCCGTAATAGTCTTGACAAACTGATAATGGTAGGTAGTGATAGCAGGAAATGTCCGGGACCCGTTGGTCTGATTAAATTAAGACAGTTATGGGTCTCAACATCCTTGTCCTGTGAGAAGTTGGGGATGGAGGTAGCAACGCTTTTCAAGACAGGGTCGACCTCCAGTAATGAAGACAACGAAGAAGATCTATCTATTACGAAGGAAAACGTGAAAAACCGGCATATCTTAGGGTATATATAACAACTTGGCGCTTTTAGAGAGTGCCGGAGAGTTTATTGGTTCTTCTTGACCGTTCTAGACCGTTGATTTGAGAACTGGCAGCAAACTTTAATTTAGAACTGACGTGCTGACATCAAGTGATATTGTGATTTTGACTTTCGCATGACCTCCTAATGATAAAACGTTGCAATGAAAAAAAGATAGAAATATGTCCGCATTCAGTATTGGATTTTTTTAATAGAACAGGGGGCAAACGGTACGATAAATTCAGTATAGTATTCAACTTGGGAGTCGTATTCTTGTGGCAAATATAATTATCGTAATAGAATAACTACTAGCAATCAGTTGAAGATGATCGAAAGATTGATATGCGGGTTTGATTCATTATTCTATTCAACCTGACCTGCTGTTTCATGGTTATAAATACCATTCTGAAAGAGAAGGTTATCATTCTTTTATACATAACTACGGATAGTCGTGGTTTGGTTTAAGAAGTTACACTGAATATCTATTAATATATATTATATTTAGATTCAAATTAATATTTAGTTACGATATCCCCGGTTTATAATCGAGTAACGAATAAATTAACCCAAAGAATAGCAAACGGAAACATTTTGGAAAACTTCGAAGAAGGTAGCCAATAATATGGGAGCACGGACTACCCTCGTTTTACGCAACCATCGCTCGGTACTATAATATTACACGGACTATATATACTAGCCATATAATGTGTTAACATGTTGAATACTAACGTTAAATTTAATTGAATGAACTTCTCAATTTAATTTACACTACCAAGTTTTAAACACACATATATACATTGCATACGTTGCAACACAACAGAAATATCTATACAGATCACCGCTTGATAACCTACCTCAGTTATCTACACACACAACACTATACACATTATCATACACATACACAAACGTCAGCAGAATGGCGGACAGTTCGGCAGATACGTGTTAGTCCGCCACATGCTTGAGCACGAATGATCCTGGTAGACATCACAGGTTACAGGAATACATGTGAACTGCTCAACTGTCAAACGGTAAAAGAATTTATGAGCGTTTTGACCCTCCGGAAGGTGTAACCCGCGGGAGTGCGTTGATGACATTTAGTTCAATTGATCGATAGGACTCAACAGGTATACGGCGCACAAAAGTTCAGAGTACGAATGTTTTACAGCTCTAGATGCTCTACTAAGAACAAAAGCGCGTATGTGATGAGAACGTTATTTCATTCCAGCCATTTTAGTAATTAAATATCCTAAATGTTAAAAATTAAGAACATATCAATTATGATTATGAATAGTAAAGCCAATTAAACTTTGAAGAGTTAAGACCAATATTATATTTTCCAAATATTAACCAAACAGTTTAAATAAAATTTATTTTGAAACTCTTATACGCTATATATAGAAATACTAAGGATAAAGTTGATACCGGATAGCTTATAACGGAAATTGGGCGGGCGGCAAAATGCGTACTAACAGAAAGATCGTATTTGTTGTTGTATTTACGTAGCTTTTTCATTAGTTTTTGTTATATTATTTATTTATTTAAAAAGTACACGAAGGACACATACATACACCTACATTTGCATCAATGACAAGTATGCAAAAATTTAAAGGAAAACATAAATAAAAGAGAAAAGAAATATACTATAAAAAAAGACACAAAAGCTAGATTAAGATATACAAATATGAAATGAAAAAAAAAATATATATTTCTACTTTTGGTGATTGAACAATGGCTGCAGCATCTTACGCCTGAAGAGAATCAACGCATATAAGTACCTAAAACGTCGTTTACTGCAGATAGAGATCTGCTTATAACCAACAATAGTCCTGAGTAGCCGAACAGAACTGATGTATTAAGAAAACACTTTTTTTATGGATTGAAGCTATGTATTGTTATAAATATAGATTTTTTTTACATACTATTAAATTTTTCCCGACGTTTCGCGTGCTTGGTCACGTGACTGAAGACAAAAGGTGTTGAATGTCAATAATTATAAGTTTCTAATAAAACATAGCTTCAATCCATTAAAAAAGTGTTTGTTTAAGAGTTAATTCATTTGATTCAAAACAAAATTTATAAATCTACCAAGTTATTTAATTGTAAATAGACTAAGGGTCTGTTTCACAATGTATGGATAAAGTACCAAATAGCTATGCAACACATAAATTATTCGAAAGATAAAAGTTCCCAATAAGATACTTCGCGTTTCATGGCGAATAGCGCTATGTGACTGTCGTGAAACGCAAAAATACTGTTTATTCTACGAATAAGTAATAAATAGCTTATTTGGAACTTATCCGGAGATTGTGAAACAGACCCTTCATTTAAATAAAAAATAGCATAAGACGAGTTCCTTCTTCAAAGTCTTGACAAAATATCTTAAACGATTTCAGGGTCCATGTTATTGATACCGCATAAATTGCATTCATACGTTTTAATTCCTATAAATGCTTATATTAAAATATAATGCAACCATTTCATACATATCATAAAATTTAAATGCATAGATAACCAAATTAATTATGATGTTAGTATGGAAGTAAATCAAACAATTATCTTAAGATATATATAAATAAAACATTCTAAATACTCTAAAATAATATTTAAAAATTTATAATTAGGCGTGTACATGTAATCACGTATCAAGCTGATTTATAAAATAATATAATTTATTTGAGGTAAAGAAAGCGCTACTCACTTTCCCGCCTATTTTCGTTTCCCGTGACGTCAGCACAGCTAGACCTTAACGTGGGGAATGGACAAAGGGCCATTTCAGCCGAATCCTGGTTCCCGCGCATGTGCACATCCTCCGAAGCCTCAAGGCCAATAAATGCAAAGTTATTGTGTAAATAAAAGCTGTGATGTTCGCTACCGCGAGGAAAGCTCGGTAATTGGGTTTTAGATTTCAGGGTAAGAAATATATTTTTTGTTACGACCTCGCTAAGTAACAATACAAATATTGTTTTGAAAATACTTGGTGTCGTGAAATGCAATAGTTCTGCGAGAAAATGATAGAGAACAGGATCCCCTAAGATGCTCTCCCCTCCCCTTCCATCTCTTAAAGGGATTTTTTATACTGTATTGCTATACCCCTGATGTCCCAATAAGAGAGACCCTCTTTACGAGAGAGTCTTGTAGGCTAAATGTTAACAAGTATTACTATTATAAGGAATATATATACACATTTTATTTAGCAGCAGTGTTGGCCTAGTGACATCAGCGTGCGACTCTCATACCTGAGGTCGTAGGTTCGATCCCCAGCTCTGCACCAATGGACTTTCCTTCTATGTGCACATTTAACATTTGCTCGATCGGTGAAGGAAGACATCGTGAAGAAACCGACATGTCTTAGACCCAAAAAGGCGACGTGTGTTAGGTACTGGAGGCTGATCACCTACTTGCCTATTAGATTTTAAAATAATCATGAAACAGATTCAGAAATCAGAGGCCAAGACCTATTATTTTTTATATACATTTTATTCATAAAGGCTTTCAACATGTAATGGTGAGTTCACTTTAACACGAGATCAGTGAAATATCAGATTCTTCCTATAAAAACATCCTTAGGCAGATTTAATAAGTAAAATAGATAGATTTAATATAAATTATTTAATTCATACAGAACTGAATAATTTTAATAGAAATTAATTCGCGGTCGCGGTCTCGAAAAAGATTACAACTTTATTTTATTAAAACGTAAAGATATCAAGATGCATGTATTACAATTATACGTATATGTAACAGATATTTTGTAGCTTTGTAAAATCATTTTTTTAATAGTTGTGTTAGCCATCCGTGTGATAAACTCGAGAAAACAACACGTTATAACTGGCACGTCTGAAAAATCAATTTGTATCAAGCACCAAGAGTGAATGATGGAATTTGGAAATCGTATCTATCTTTTATAGTACGTTTCTTAGTAATACAACAGCTATATTTCAGTGTTTAAGGTATTTGACCCCAGAGTTAAGTCTGGGACTGAAAGTTCAACGTACTATCAAAGCTTTCACTGCTTTGAAATTATTTCTAACTAATATTATGAGATTTTAACTTTAAGCATTGTTCTCTACAACGCAGGATTAAATACTCGTTTCTAATTAACGTTACTTTCTGGAAGGACATTTAAAATAATAATAATCTTACGTTTAGCCAAAGTAAAAAATGATGAGAAGTATTGTAAATAAATTGCTTCTAGACATTTCAATGCATTGGTATATTAAAAATGAAAGTATCACACAAGGATCTGTGTTTAATAACGTGAATGCTACGGAAAACCAACTTCTTGACCTTCTTGATTCAACAGTAACAAGACTTAGGCGTCGAGATAACTGAACCTTTTGAATTAAAACCTAGTGTAGTGAATAAAGAGTGCAAGGGTATTTCGGACACATTATAGAACACTAAGGGCCTGTTTCACAATGTATGGATAAAGTGCCAAATAGCTATGCAACACATAAATTATTCGAAAGATAAAAGTTCCAAATAAGGTACTTCGAATTTCGTCATGAAACGCGAAGTATCTTATTTGGAACTTTTATGTTTTGAATAATTTATGTGTTGCATAGCTATTTGGTACTTTATCAATACATTGTGAAACAGGCCCTAAGACTGTTGAACATTGGTTTGTTACAAGCTATTCACTGGTATTATAGAAAATTTAGTCAACATAGTTCTTGTGTTACTTATTTGACATAATAATTATATAGGCTGGACTGTAATTACGTCATACTATCTTTTGTTATTGTTGTAAAAAAAATTAGGTGTGTAAGTAAGGGTGATATAATTAAATATTGCGACTTACTAAGTTACGATTTACTTTTTTCATGTAATTAATACGACTTATACGATTACGATTAATAAGTTTTGTATGTAATCAATACAACGAAATTAAACGAGTAATGTAAATTTTATCTAAGTACACAGCCTGGAAGTCGTTCTTCGAATCTCGGTTAAAAAATTGTTTAGCAATTATGCTCAAACAATAATTATTTAAGAATGGCGTCTGTTAGATAGACCAGTTTTAAAGGCTATTCCAGAATTAAAGGTACTGCCACGGGGACCAAACTTTTTAAATTTGTTTAAATTTTCTCTTGATTAATTTTTAATTTTTTTTTTTCGTAATCCTACAACTAAGATAAATGCACTAAAAATATAGCCAAAGATGGAAAAAAATACATCATACATTTTACTACGAAAAGATTTACAAAAGGGAACAAACAAACTTTTGTTCTACTATGTAAATGGATTTGTTATACTATGTAAATAATAACAAATTAAGTTACATATAACTAAATACAATACCAAACTAAAATCTAACAATGATGATACAAAAATACAAAGAGAAAATTATGGACTTTATAAGCTTTGTGAGAAAAATATCACTTTAAATTAACGCGTATCGTTATCTATGTTATTTCAGGCTCTATTTGTTTCGCGAAAACTTAAATTTTCATGCTTCATTCTCGGTTTGACCTCGCTTTTATAAAAATAGCTTAAAGCTTTCAAATGGTAAATCGAAATTGATAACAGTATGAAGAAATAAAAGAAAAGTGGTTAACATAGTCTATTTATTTAAATGCAATTAAAGATTCTAATAACAAGTTTGGGAAAACAGCGTGGGCAAAGATGGGCGGATGATACCGTGGATGTGGTTGGCAGAAAGTGGCGGTGTGGAGTGGAGGGGGCACTAAGCCAAGAAAAATTTTACTTTAATAATTAGATAATTTGTGTTTTATATTAACATTTTTCTCTTTTTTTATTGTTATTTTGTTAGTAATAAATGTTATGTCTATGTCTAATAACAATTATTAATGCTATTAAGAGCATTAACCTAAATTAAGTCAGTTTTTAATACTAACATAAATAGAGTATCAAATAAATAAAGACCAATGGTGATATTTCATGATCATTTTCCAATCTAATTGGCAAGTAGGTATCCACCTGAATCCAAAAAGTCGGCATTTAAGACAAGTCTTACGATGTTTGCCTTCATCGTTCGAGCGAATGTTAAATGCGCACGTGAAATGTCCTTCTGTGCACAGCCGGGGATCGAACTTACGACCTCAAAGGTGAGCACCTAGCAGCGACGAGAATCCCCACTTAAGGCTAATTCTTTGGTTTATATATATTTAATAAAAGGGTGAATATATTAATTAAAATGACTTCAAATCATTGATAATAAAGAAAATCTTGTAAATAAACTTCGTGCGCGTAAATAAGGCTTAATTTAAATAAGAGGAGGAATTTGGGCCTCCGTATGGCTTAAGGGTCTTATGGGTCCCATACACCGTGGGAACTGGGTCAAGCGATCGATACAAGGTCGAAAATGTACAGGAAATGTCAAACGTTCTAATTTATTATGGGACCCGCGTATTATGTAAAAAAAGCTCTTCGGAGTCTAGTTTATAACTAGACTGAGAGATTAAAATAAACATATTTTAAAGGTATGTACTCAATAGTAAAAGGAATCCGTTTAACAATCGCCAGGTTATTTAAGTAACCATCTGGGATTCGAGATTTTTTGATGCTTTATATGAAAAGAAATCGGAAATTGAAACTACTTCAAATATTTTGATGATTTTGTTCTAAATTTAATTATTTTTACTTGCTCTATAATTTCAGCCTTAGTGGACAAAATGTGAATGAAGTTTTTGTTATAGACGTCCTTTTACCTAGTAACTGGAACTGTATTTCGCAGGTAATTGAACCCAGGACCTCTGGGGTAATCTGTAAGTAGGATATAGGAGTCGGGCGTCAAGCTTAAATTTGTTAGGAAGTAAGGAAGTCATGAGTAATTGTTTTCCGACTGGCTATGTGTTAACGTGCGCTTTTAAGTGACAGGACTTACATGGGTGTAGACGGGTGGGATATGTCTAAAGATATCGCAGCCAACTACATTAATTAGCCGTTAAATTAACAGCCTAGCCTCTTAACTAAACGGCACGTATAACTCACGAATCACTGAAAGATATACAGCCGTAGCCCGTAGCTTTTGTAATAACAAATGAAATGTATCATTTGCATGCCTATTTTTGCGTATGATTGTATGGTTTTTTTATAATTGATCGTTATAAATGTACCACTTTCTTGCAAATAAATGATTTATTATTATTATTATAGATTAAAAGAAAGCAGAAAGCCTATGTCATACCTAATCCTCTGATGCGCTGATAATTTTTTGCTAATAAACAAAACTTACTAGTATTTTTATTTTTGTCATATATTTTAGAGAAGATAGCTTAGGATATAAACTGTTAATATAGTATTAAGTATGATGTGGTAAAACAAATTAACAACCCTTATGGAAATTTGATTTTGGGATATATCATGACCATTAATGGAAAGACTGATACAGCTAATTATCTTAAGATAATGGTGAAATAATTAACCTTAATTTTTATCATAGAGTATTAATTACCCAATGAAATATCAAATACTCTGATGGATCGTCGGACGTGTTCGTAGATATTATTGCCTGTACCACAGCGGATCCCTTACATCCGGGCTGAGAGGATGTTTTCCGTCGCTCCCGTGGGATCTATTTGCCCCATTATACATTGGTACCACAGTACATTTAATAAAATCGATAGTTTTTTTAAACAATTTCAATTGGTAATGTTTATTTAACAACATGCCTATTAAATTATATAAAGAGAATTTGAGCTATTATACGCTATATATTAATCGCTGATTATACAAGGCAAAGTGACCGGTGGATGTAGAGCCGTAGAAGCACGTATTAAAAACCCTAAGGAATTGGTTTACCAAGTCAGTGTTTAAAATCGCCGCATCCAAAATTAAACTAGACATTATGATCGCAAACCTTCAAATACTGCGTCTGATTAGTATCCTTAGTTGTATAGCTTTAGTATAACCGTAGTTGATAAGAAACAATACTAATCGTATATGCATATATGCATAACATGCGATTGATCAATATTGTGTGTGAAATTATTTTTACACCGATAAGAAAACCTATCAGTAGGTATATCGTGCAGGGTGCTCTAAGTCGTTAAGTTGCACCAACATAAATCTTTTAGAAACAAAACTCAAAAAAACATCACCTTTGTAATTTCCAATGTTTCTGTATGTAAGATGCTCACGACATCTTGCATACAAAAACATCCAGTCCCAAGTTTAGTATATAGCGGCATACTTTTTTAACTGTTTGTGAACCAGTCGTGAGCCGTTAATAGATTATTATCATTGAAAATTAAAGATACCAATTAAATTGGAAACTGATTAAAATCGGTTTAACACAGAGAAACATAGTCTGATTTTGCACTAGCAGTGTTCTACATTAATTCGGTTTTAGGGGGCTGTCCATTAATCACGTGATGTTTTTTAACCCCTTCCTCCCCCATGGTGATACATGGTGAGGTTTAAGAATAGGTTAAGTACTTACGTTGAAGAACAACGTCGGATTCATCAAACTCAAATCTAATCTAATCTATACTCGGCGTCATCATTTTTGCGCACCACGCAGGGAATTTCTCAATCTACCGATCGATCTTATTTCTGAGATTTCGATTTAGCTTTTATTTATTTTATTTTATAGATACATTTTAGTAAGTAAAGTAAAAGGTAACAAACTAATTTTATAAAATAATTGTGTTTTGGAAAATAGATAAATTTTATGTATTCATACAAAATGAGTTTAACCCTTAGTAGCCTGATTTACGCGAATCTTCTTTTTTAAATATTACTGTATTTGCTTGAGGGTCTAGATGAAGGGAAAAATAGCTAAATAAAAAACAATATTTATTTTACATATTTATTTAAAAAAAAAAACAGGTATCAATTTTGATACTTCAGGCATTATGGCCATAAAGAAATCTTAAATGACCTATGCATGAAATAATGCGAAACATCGATTGTTTTTATTATCGCATAACGATACTTTGCATTTTTTACAGAACCAGGAGGTAAGTTTCCTACAATTACTAAATTTACATTTATTCCTAGACTCCATAAATATTTTTTCATGGCCAATACAATCGGAACGCACGTCAGTTGGGGGTAGTACTTGTGCACCTGTCCGGGGTTTTTTAGAGGGTACTGTATTGTCTTGTTGACTGTTGGTACTGGGTCTGCCCCTTTTATTTTTTGAGTGACTTTGAAATCTACATAAAGTATCGGCAAGCTCAGTTCTAAAATCTGCTAACTTCATAATATTCTTCTGAAGTTTTCCTTTCCTTGTGTTTACCTTTTTGTACAGTACCCAAGCATTGATGACAGTCATGTCTAACAAGTGGTAGAAGAGCCTCGTTGTCCACTTTCTCGACTTTATGCGAATGCGATATCGACCAATGAAGCTATCCATCAAATCAACGCCGCCCATGTGTGCATTATATTCTTTTACAACCCGAGGACATGATATTTGAATATTGGCCTTTAGTTTTTTTTCGTAGCGGGTTATAGTATCCGCTGGTTCAGCGCCAACATACGTGGATAGTAATAATACCTGTTTGTTGTCTTTCCAACTTGTGGCCGACAATTCTAGGCCTTCGTGAGAGGCCACATTTTCGTGATATGTTCCTCTGGGTACTTTGGATTTCATAATCTCCCGTTTCTCCGGCAACTTGCACGACTTTCCAAGCCTGTTTCTCTGTACTGTTCCAAGACAATAAATACCTTCGTTGGTCAAGTAATGTACCAGAGGAATATTCGTATTAAAATTGTCAAAATAAATTATATGATTGACATGTCTTGGTACTGGTCGTAGCAATCGAATAACTGTATTCGACACAGCTCCGAGGTCTGGTTCGCCAGGTAAACGGTCCATGTCCTTAGCTCCCGAGTAAATCTCAAAACTGTAGGCATAACCAGACAGAGAGCATAACACGTATAATTTGAATCCCCACTTATGGGGCTTGTTGGGTAAATATTGTTTCATAAAATGTTTCATTTTTGTGGAACACATCTGCTCGTCTAGTGATAGACGATGCTCAAATGGTAAAGTAATAAATTTCTTGTTCAAATAGTCTATCACTGGTCTTACTTTATGCAGTCGGTCGTGCTGGGGGTGATCAATGGGCAAATGTTTAGAGTCGTCATTCATGTGAAAAATTTCTCTAATTTTATCAAATCTGTTGCGATTCATTGTTTGTACTATGGGTTCAAACTTTGTAATGTTTGACCAGTATGACCGGACACTAGGATAATGATATACACTAGTAAAAATAAGAATTCCAATAAATTTACGTAATTCTAAGACAGTTACAGGTTCTGTAAAGTTGGGATTCTTTTGGAAGGCATATTTATTTGACTCGTCCACTAGAAATCTCAAAATGTCTTCACCGAAAAAATAAGAAAAAAACTGAAATGGAGTGTCTAAGTTCATAATTTCTTGTGAATACTCAGTATTTCCAGCAAACTGGAAAGCATTTTGGACTAAATCCATATTTTTTACTCTCCACACTAAGTTTCTAGAGTTGAAAGGTGCAGTTTGCAGGTTGTTCTGGCTGCTGGTTGTAGGAGTTGGGTTTCGTTCAACAGTCTCTAAATTATGTTGCATGTCGGTATCTACGTTTGCTGCAGGCGGATCTGCATCCAAGTTTGGGTCAGTGGGAAAATTACCTACATCCTCTTCATCATCTAGCTCCATCAGACGATCTCTTTGGCTCGAATAATAGTCTATGTCATCTTCATTGTCGGTGGAATCGTCTTCCGAAATTTCACCATTTTCTAACCGCTTCAATATGTTCTCAATCTCTTCTGGCCGCATTTTGGATAAATTTCTATAATAAATAAAAACAAAAGTAATCCCCACACCAAGCTATGCAGAAAAAATATGAAACGAAAGTTCAAAAAGTTTTATAGCTAAAGAGTTAGTAGGTAGGTTTTATGTAGGGCGGAATGCCTGAAGTATCAATATTGATACCAAAAAAAAAGCACTAATTTCTTCAAGTAAAACATGCATTTGCTAAAAATAATTATATCATAGCGAAAATAATGTATTCACTTACCTCAAAAGTATTTATATTCTTCAGAAAAAGAAAATATATCAAATTTATATTCAACAAAACTTTTAGTAAAATGTGTTTACTTGTTCACTTTGCCGCGCAAGTAATATGTCACAGATAAAATAAAACAATAATGACATTTGTTTTTTTTTTTAATTTCGTTGGATAGAATACTATACAACAGTAAAATACATACAGCCAACATATAAAAAAAAACTAATAGTAATGTGAATATTCGGTTTAAAATATTAGTATCAAAATTGAAACTCTAGGTTATTAAGGGTTAAGATCACTTATCCTGTAGCTTCATACCTATTAAACCATTCATGCCGTAGTCTTTTCAGTGAGATCTCTTTTTACAATCATAATAATAAAACAATGTTTGGTAATAAATATATTTACTAATAATATTGTGATACAAATGTCGGTAATATATTATTAGACTTGCAACGAATAGTATATTCAGCAGTATACCGAATACCGAATATTCGGCGAGGCCCCTGACCGAATAGCCGAATATTAGGCAAAAGTATTCGCCTGGATTTTAGCGCCAAAAACATGTACAGACATGAATGTTTCGCGGTCCTTTGTTTTGTTCTGTAAATTAATCAATCAAATCCATCAAAATCATTTATTCATGTTGGTTACATAATGTACACTTATGAATGTCAAAATAAACAAATTTAATGTATTTAAATGCTTTTTTTCTTTTTTTCTTTTCAAGGGCGTAGAATGGAAGAGAAGAACTGGCAATAAACTCTCCGCCACTCGTTTTAATAAGGAGCTGCAACCATTACACCATGTTCCATATGATTATAACGCACTGTATGAATACTTAATAAATGATTATAAAATAAATGAGAAACCTTACACTTATCACAATATTTTAAATACACAGAATCCTCATTTTTTTCAATTCAGAAGATGATTATGTACCAGTGCTATGTACCAATGACTACTTAAATCATTGTAACGGAAATGAAAATATGAATTATTTCTCTATGACAAATTATTTAAATATCCGGTATTCTGCTGAATAATATGTAGATATTTGGTATTCGGCCGAATATAATAAAAACAGCCGAATACCGAATATTAACCGAATAATCCTTGCCAGTCTATAATATACACAAATCAACAATCATACAAATAAAAATTGAATTACCAGTTTTTAAAAGTAAATTGATCTAATAGGTAATATAATGATAAACAAAATTTACTAAAAACGAGTCTGTAAATCTAACAAATAAATCATTATTACCACATTATAATGATGAAGCAATGATATTCAGTTATAATCATATCTTGATTTATCAATTGCACTGACTTTAGGTCTTCCATCTCTAGTCAGCTTTAGATGCACTAATTTTACATGCGTATTTAATATTCCTGATTGTGAAAAAGACGCCGGACATTTCGTACATTTGTATGGCCGTTCACCTGTGTGCGTCCGTATATGCATTTTGCATGTGCTGTTTGTCTGAAAAGCAAAGTTCCGTTATTATTCAAAGTTGTATTAATTTACTAGCGACCCGCCCCGGCTTCGCACGGGTGCAATGCTGATACTAAATACACTACAGAAAATCTGTGAACGTTGTATATAAAAATGTGGGTTATCCATAAGAGATAGACATATACCATCACGGACTTTTCTGTAGACCTTTTCAATGTGTACAATAATGTAGATTGTTAACTCGCGATATACCAATGGAGCCTTTAGGTCTGGGCCTCAGATTATCTGTTTATTGACAATTGCTTAAGCAAGTGATCAAGCTTCTGTGCCTGACACACACAACTTTTTTGATTCTAAGGCATGTCAATTTCTTAACGTTGTTGTCCTCCACCGTATGAATCTATGTGTGCACAGATGGGAAATAAAATTTACAGACGAATAAAAAAAAAGCAAACAAGAACTTAACTAACTACTATAGGCACAAGCAAATAATAGAACTATTGTAACTATTTATTTATTAACACTTTGTTGCATTACATAAAAGGAAAACATAAATAAAAAAGTATTTATTTATGTGGACATGATAAATTTAGACACAAAATATTTTCTTCAGGGTCGAGAATTAACCCAAACATAACTGTTAATATAAATTCAATTTGTTTTTGACATACGGAATCATAGATCTAAATTTTACCCACAGACTCGAGCAATCTGGCAATGGGCATGGCATGGGCATCTATGGGCAGTGGGCACACTAACATCAGGTGAGACTCTTGCCCGTTTGAATTTGTCAATCAATTTAAGGCCAGAGTCAAGTCTCAACTCAGAAATACCGTTGACTTAGTCCAATATTAAAACTTACCTTAAATACTTTATCACATATAGTACATGGGTATTTCCTAGGCTTTACTACACCTTCGTGTTTATACCTAATATGCTCAGTCAAACTCCATTGGTCCGCATAACCCTACAAAAAGGAATACATAGACAAAGGCTTAAATGTCATCTTATTTATAGTTTAATGTTTATCATATATGATAATTAAACCATAATATTACTGGCTCTATCTATATTTGTATTTATCTTTTTAACTATATACTTTGGACGTCCTCTATTAAAACCCAAGTTCGATAATAGAATTTAATTTAAAATATAAAATTTAAATTGTATTTATAGTTTAATTTATGCATGCAATAATTAAATTAATTATTATTTATATCACTCGTCGGGTGCTTTTAAATCGTGATCAATGAGAAACCGCATTCATCAAAACATCAAGTTGACAAACTGCACCTTGATGGATTGTCAACTTGATGTGGCAGTCCTAGTAGCAAATTATTAGTACATTGTCAATTGCTATACATTATTATATTTTTTTAGGTTGTTAAAATAAAAAGTTAAATAATTAAATTATAAACACCAAACTATCGACTTGATGTAGCGGTCTCTCGCTAGCTCGATAACTCAAAACGAATTACATAATTTCGCGTTTATAACCGTTAAATATAGTAACGATTCGTTACCTTAATAGTACATTAAAAAACAACAAAATTAGAGGACTGCGAACTTATCGCTAAGGATCGATGTATTTCAAGCAAGCCTAGAAAAAGAACATAAAACTATTTGTACGTTTCTTAGCATTTTTGCTTTAACAGCCAATAACACATACCTTTTCACATTTGTCGCACTGATAAGGTTTTGTCCCAAGATGTATTCTGTTCATGTGATTGGCTAAATCTCTTTTAGCACGAAATCGCTTGTCGCATTGGTCACATTGGAGCCTGTGAAATGACGATTCGCTTGACATATTTATTTATAAGTATGCTAAAAATATTGTTTCACAAAGTTTCCATACACACACACATAATGTATGAGAACATAAAAATTTCACACACAGCACAATACAAAAAAAAACTCATTAAGATCATGACTAATATTTAGACCCCGTTATCTAACGCTCAGTTTAGGAGAAAGTTTACTTTGTAAGTCGAACCTTGAACCTTTTTCATGTCTTTTAATTTCTGACATAAAAAAATTATTTTATCAATCATTAATATAACCTATTGATTTGATATGATTTATGATGTGATCTGTGCTGTACTTAGATTATAAAGTATGGCCAATCTTTTACTTGATAGTTATGTATAGCGTCAATTTTGCAGGGATATGAATGCAATAATTGAACTAATTAAAAGTAGACGTGGAGATGGTATGATTGGAACAGTATTAATGTACATAATAATATAATATTAGTCAACATAATCTACAGTTTTTCATAGTTAGTTAGTTTTTGTAGTTTTTTATCGATTCTTATTACGGAAATTTGAAATTTTTGAAAAATTTTGCCCCCAAATTGAGAGTAGGTAACGGGGTTTACTAAAATAGTTACCAACTAAAAATAAAACTATAGTTATATATTACTATTACTTTCTTATATATGTGTATATGGCAACATATAACAACTGGCACTACACCCTTTCAGTTACACCTCTAATTTCTGTATCTATTTCATGATCAATTCATTTTTCCTAACAGAAAAACTGCAACATGCCGTCAAACCGCCGTTTTTGGAATCAAATGCGCCCCCCAATTCTCGGCTGTGCACATAGACTTGTCTATGTGTGCATTTATCACACGCCCACAAGAAAACGTGCGAAACCGAAAGAACCAAAACTGGATGTCATGTGTCAGACAGAAGGATGATCTACTTGTCTATGAATAACAACCATAGATCATATCAAAGATACAGATGCAAGGCTAAGACAAAGGGTTAAAGCCACTGGATTAGTTTTACTCACGGTAATTCAGAGTATTCGACGTGTGGCAGCGTTTTCAAATGTTGATTTAAAGATATCTCGGTTTTGAA
This sequence comes from Pieris rapae, assembly GCF_905147795.1. NCBI lineage: Eukaryota > Metazoa > Arthropoda > Insecta > Lepidoptera > Pieridae > Pieris > Pieris rapae. Next base: position 1,678,510 of record NC_059526.1, on the reverse strand, counting down.
CGTTCTGAAAACCATATAAATATATAAATAAACAATAAAATTTATTTTTATTCGACAGTTAGTACTTGTTACATTTTAGTTGAATACTATAATCTGTTTTAGTACTTGTCGATAAAACAGATAATAGTATCAGATATATCGATAGTATAGTCTGTGTCGAAAAGAAAATAGGCTTGGAAGTTTTACGGACTAATATAATTCTTAATTATATAGTTGATAAATATCAAGATTAGTATCAAACAATAATGTTCCAGTAATTATTTATTTATCAATAGGATTACATCAATACAAATACTAGATATGTCAAAAAACGTGCGTGTATTCATGTATACGCGTTACAATCACAGCACTCACACATTTGAAACGAGCCGAATGAGAAAAGAAATTTAATTCTATTTTTTTTTTATTGTGTAATATTTTGTTTTCTTTGATTATTATTTTGTGTTATTATGTGTGTGTATTTTATGTCTGTCTGTAATTCGCATTTAAACATATACGGGAACGTGGGTAAAATACAGCCTATTGTCCGAGTTATTTGAATTTAATTTATTTAGTTATACTTACCTACAAAATACAATATGATAAAGAGTTAGCAACCTTTATTAAGATAATTTAAAATGTTTTATTGTGTTTTTAAAAACGAACAAACGTCAAAAAATGTTTTTTTTAATTAAAAAAAAGTTTCCTACAGTTTTCACTACATATTGGATTTACATAATAAAACAATACATACTTATTACACTCAACGCAGTAAAAGCTCCTTGTGTCAGAGTGCTTTATCATGTGGTTTTTAAGTTGGGACGGGGCCGAGAACGCCTTACCACATTCATCACACTTGTAATTGCACCGAGATTCCTGCCATTTACTAAAGGAATTATCTCCCGAATGTTGTCTGAAAGAATTTTACTATTCATAAAAGCATACATTTAAATATATCTACAAAAGAAAAATATCCAGGCGTTATAACAATTTTAGCTCTGGGCCTCAGATTTCTGTATCTGTTTCATGATTTAGTCAAGTAGATCAAGTAGGTGATTTGCCACCTGTGCCTGACACAATACTTCTTTAAAGGCAAGGTTTTTCTTAGTTTTCCTTCACCGTTCGAGCATATGGGCACAAAGACATAATTGGTAGAAAGCCGGGGATCAAACCTACGACCCCAGTGATGAGAGTCCAACGCTAAAGCCACTAAGCCAACTCTGCTCTTAAAAAAGGCATCGACACCAAAAAGCCTTGGAAAAGGTTGGAATTAATAACTAAATATCTGTTAATTTTCTTTTTGTGTCTTATTTGGCCCAACGTTGATGTGACAAACAGTATAAATCTCCGTAGGTTAATATATTCTAAACATAGAAACATTATCGGCCTATTTTCTATATAAAGTGTATTTTAATCGTTAAATACTACTTAAACCCTATGTAATTCAATACATTTTTTCCTTCACTCACAGTGGTTGCCTGGAAGAGATCTCTGCTTTTCATTTAACTATGTTCAATTGTGTTGTATATTATGTTGTCAATAAATTAAAATAAATAATAATAATAGGTGTAAGATTTGGAAACACTTTCACATAACAAACTTAATTACTTAAAATAATGACATTATTTAACCTATTTTTTTTAACCCTTTTTTTTTTTTAACCGTTATCATCACACCTAAACTTTAATAATTAGCTGCAAAAACTTAGACTAAACTAACTTAAGGCTTTGTAAATAAACACTAACTAAAAGAGATACTTCAAACAAAAAGTCTTCTTTTTCTTTTCCTAAAAAACAAAATTCAACATGAGTGAAATACTTACAATTGAATGTGTTTCCTCAAATAGTATTTGGTGACGTATGACTTTAAGCAAATATCGCAGGTAATCCTATTCCTTTTATGTCTGTAATGTTTGTGTCTGCGAACTGCCCCACTGGTTCTAGATATACACAAAATATATTTCAAATTTAAAATATACTTAAAAGTACAGGAATACAAATTTATGGGTACTTTTGTTCATTGATAATATGATCTAACCATTTCTATGAAATAATTACCATTGGTGAAAATCACTCGAAACGTGATGTAAATAATATGTATTTTATTGAAAAAGTTATTTTATAATACAAACAATTCATTATTATTTATTTTATATAGCACATGGCAGCCTCACTAGATGTTGTGTGCCTGAGGGCTCTCGAGTAAGTTGCCGGCCTTTTAAGAATTAGTACACTTTTCTTGAAGGACCAAATCAGCTGGTCACTGAAGTATTTCTAATTATTATTTGAAGCCGTTTCTATAATATATACATATAGTTTTCATAAAATATATGAAAATCATTGATTTGTGAAATTAAATACTCACAAGAACTCTCTAGAACAGTCCGGACATTGGAAGAGAACGTTTTGCTTATTATGAACTGATGTATAATGATCCTTTATTGTGCTATGATTATTCCTTACTATTCCGCATTCCTGACATTTATAACGTCTGAAATTAAGATATGTAATTATGTATGTATATGTGTATTTTTTTATATAATACGGCAAATGAGCCTAAAGGACTCCCAAAATTCGTAGTCATCGCAGCCAATGGACACCTATATTGGTGAGTGTGTTGTCGACCTTTGGAGTAGGAGTAGGGAAAATCTCCACAGTTCGCTAGTTCGCAAAAGAAAATGATGCGCTCTGAAAAGAAATTATTATTTCTAACGTTGAAGAACATCGTGATAAATCGTCCCAAAAATGCAGTATCAGGCACAGAAGGCTGATCACCTATTTATCAAGAAACCAGAGGCAAGACCCAAAGGTAACCAAACTGTTTTGAATAAAACTGATGGAAACTGGTTCAGTTTCAATCATCTGACATACGTCATTCAAGGATCTGACATATGTCATTTAAACATCTGACATACGTCATTTTTGCTACAGACGTTAAGTTTAGATTTTTTTCCAGAACAGCAAAAAAGCGGGAGGCTCACCTGATGTTGACTCAATGCCAGAAGGCTCGTGAGTGCACAGCCTTTATTAAGAATTGGTACGCTTTTCTTAAAGGACCCTTAAGCCTCATTGAACTTTTACGCCCTATGGCGCCCTTAAAATCGATTTCTTTTTCTTTATCAAAATAATAATTTTATAAATTAGAATATAAACAAATCCTTACATTAAATGCTTTTTCTTATGCCTCGCTAATTTTTCTACTGAATCCATTCTTTGCTTGCAAATTTCACACATATATTTACCATTACTCTGAAAAAATATATTACCTGCGTTAGTTTTTTATACCTGACCATTACTGATCGCAAGACAAGACAAACAACTAGACTTGAGAATAAACGACTTCCTTTTGTCAAATATTGGATTTGACGTAATAAAGAATGTACTTGCCTGTATTTGAGTACTATATAATCAGGATTAAATTAGGTTAGCCCTGTATGATTTAAATTAACAAATCAGCCCGGCATATGGCGTTCCAGCCGGTATGTCGGTTATATATCTATATCTTGTATCTTCTGTGCACTTGTTGTAAGAACGTACAGTAACTCCTAAACGGCGGGACGGATTTTGATGATTTTTTGTGTGGAATGATTTACGTTATTAGATTTTTTTGTATGTATGTAAGTGTGTACAGGACAAAGTCGGTCGGATGTCCTATTATTGGTATAGAATATAAATAATACAACAAATTTCAAATTAATTTAACATTGAAAATGTTGTCGAAATATACGTGTTTGATTATACTAATAATATTTAATTATTTTATAAAATTATACCTTTAAATGTAGTTTCATATGTTTATCATATATTTCCTTATATATAAATCCTTTTATACAATCCTTGCATTTATACTTGGCAGCCATGTAAAGATTTTTCTTTGCCATTTCTTCACGTTCTCTCATAAAGTCTTCCATTGTTATATTCACCAAAATTATGTTTGAAGTCTCTGAATAAACAGGTAATTTTTTATATTCAATAATGTAATAGAAATATATGTCCAATATCCTTATATTTTTTTTAGGTGGGTTCCTTAAGAGCACTCAGGCCAAGGCACAAGGCCGAGCTCTGCTTAATGACTTAAAGAAATAGGAAAAATTTGTCCCAGGATATTGACATAAAAAAAATATTTTACCATACCAGTCATGTTGATGGCCTAACTTCATTCACTAACTTAATAAAAGATTTAAATAATTAAACAGTTGGCAAATATTGGAGGAACTATTATCAATTTACTCTGAGCAATTATATAGAAAGGTTTAATTTGTCCCTGAATATTGACATAATATATTATATAGTACTGACGTAAAAAAATATTTAACATACCAGTCATGTGGATGACCATTCATTAACTTATAAAAAAAATTAAATCATCAAATTCAATCATTAAGCAATCCGCAACTTTTGGTTGCAAAAATTTAAGTAAGATGATTAATGATTATAGTACGTTTTTGAGCTTATTATTAATGTAGGTAATTTTTTTTTACTTACCATCAGTTCTATCCTCTGAGTTTTCATTTAATGTTTCTACTTTTTTCTTAGCCATTTTCCTTTTTATGACTTTTTTTTTACATTTTTTATTTTCTTCATCCTCTAAATCCACATTCAGTTCAATTTTAACTTCTTTAATATCTTCTTGTTTTACTAACGGCAAATCACATTCTGAAAATAAACATATTTTCTGGTTCATATAATTTTTTTTATTAAAAAAAATAAGATTATTAAAAAATTGAATCTTATGTTTTGAATGTGTTTTCCAAGTATAATTGTAAAATAAATAGTATTTAACTAATTATTAGTTAAAAAATTACTGTTCTGATGATTGAGAATGTTGGCAAAGTTTATTTTAATTGTTTATCAATTAGGATACATCACAAATACAAAATATTCAAACAATACACAAGTGTGTTATTATTATGAGTAAAACTGTGCTCAAATAAAAAGAAGGCAAAAATAGGCACAATAATGTAAATAGTAATTTCTATTACATACACAACAAACAAAAAGGCTCTCGAAAGAAAAAGTGACTGATATATGAATTAAATATTCTATGTAAAACACAAAACCCAATGTTAGTATGCATAACAAGCAAATCAAATATATGGCATGAATGAAGAGTATCCATCTAACTGGAATATGAAAGTTAATTAGTCCATATAAATATGTATTGAAGTAATGTATGATTATGATTTTAGTCACATTTTTAAAACAGTATGTTTTACACAAACCTCCATTATTATCAGATCCGTCCTGGATTTCATCACACACTTCATCATCTCTCTCATCATTTTTCTCCCACTTCACTCCTATATTACTGGTTTGTTCTATTCTTGGTGTGAGTTCTTCTATTTCATGACTATATAGATCTATAATTTTAGTTTTCAACTGAAGAATTGGGTGGGATTCTATTTTAAGGTCCGAGATATCAGGGCCCTAGAAAAAGAAATAGTGTGTGGAGTATGATAGTATACACAGAAGAAGTGAAACTTCACAATGTGGAAATGAAATTAGAAAGCATTCACTCTTGCTGAGTCACTTTTTATGCTCCCTACTCAGTTAAAGATTTAACAAAACCCTTTGGAAGTCACATTAGAAGTTTCACTTCAAAAAACTAAAAATAAAAACCTTTTAATGCAATTTTTTACATACCTATTAAGTCACAGAAAACAAAGAAATGACTATTATTAAAATTGTAAATGCATCAGATTCAGACAAATTAAATATGATGATGACAGTGCCTTAATGCCTATCTATATTAACTTTAACATAAGTCTGCAAATATATATTTACTTGCACCTATGTTAATAAAATAACTGAATAAAAATAAATAAATTGAAAACATTGTTTTTTTAATACAAACACATAAATAATAATTTCTGGAAAGTGCATGTGAAAAGAAATAAAATAATAAACATAATAAAAATAATGTTTTTCAATAGTAACTTACATTTGTTAAACTCTGCAGTCTTAATTGATTTGTCTGAACAGTTTGCACAAATAAATCTGCATTACGTGCTAATTTCTTACAAATATAACAAAGTTTTAAACTGTCCTCCTGAAAAATATATAGTTAAACAGGGTCACACGGCAGTACTTGATTGTTGACTAATGACGAAAATGCAAAAAGATGATAGCCATTAGGAACAGCTAGGGTAAGTTGTGAGGCTTAGACTCTATTAAGATGCTGCTGTTTCATCATTATTGTTTTTATATAATAGTACACTAGTCAATTCATCATTCCCTTTTTAGCAAAAAATTAGTTTATTATTTTACCTGAAAAACGACCCGTAAAATTTCACTTTTTAATTTGAACGATGATACACTTTCTTCACAAAAACACCCTAAACAGCGTACAATCGACTTCAGTTTCGATGAATTCATGATAGTTATTTTTAAATTATTACTACTTCATAATTCATTAAATGTTATGTTTATTTATTTAAATCTTAGATTAAATCGGTTAAGAGTTCGGCATAATACAAACAATAAAATGACAATGTCAAGAATAAAAGTGAAGTGACATCTGACAGCTACAGGTCAGAATTATTTTTATTGAAATAATTAACTGCTTTAATATTAGATTTGTTTGAATAGGGTCACGGATTACTGGCAGTAATGTATTTTTAAAACCATTTTTATACTTGTAAAATGAATTAAATTATTTCAATTCATTTTAGGCTTTTAAAGGAAACACTTTTTCCGGATTGAAACTATGTATTGTAAACTTATAATTCTTTAACATAATTATTTTAAAATTCATTCATTTTAGGCTACTAGCCACGTATTAGGGACTCGGACTTGCATTACATAATATTATGTTCTCTAATTGAACAAAATCCATGTTCGTTAAGACGAAAAACCATTAACTAAATTTTGTTAGCCGAATCTATGCAGTTTAACACAAATGTTGAGATAACACAGGCTAATTAAACAATGTTAACTTCTTAGTTTTATTTTAAAAAATCAGACTTCAGTCTTTGGTGCTTCTGGTATCTGCTGTTTGTCATGTTTGCTAAAAAAAAAAAACAAATGCCTGCTTTATTTAAATTGTTCAGTAAAGTTATAATGATATTAATCTATCCCTAATGGGAAAAGCAAAGGACTTTAGTCCATACAGCCAGGTCTGATTTCGATGAACTGTCATAATTTGATAAGACTTTTGTCCATAGGACGTAACCTTTTATAAATTTAAAATGTTAATATAATATGGCTGTACATAATAATTAAAAAAATTACCTATAAATAGTTTTATTTTAAATTATTTCATTCATCTGACAGTAATGACAGTTACATTGCATTGTGAAAAATTAAAAATTTTAAAGGAATGTAAGTAATGTCCGGCTGATATTGCTTTAATACATTCCCTTTGCACTCCAGTTTTTTTTTGCTTGCACAAACCGCCAACCCGAGATGATTTCTTGAGTCGACTTCTTCACTGTTGCTCTTTATAATTCTTATTTTGCGCCGTCATACCTCCCACTGTATTCTCTCCTAGGTTCGTTCGTTTTATTAGTTTCGCTTCATTAGTTGAAGCGACAAAATCAAATTTCTCCATATTTTAGGGCTCAACAAATTTTCCTTCTTATATGACTGATTCAAATGTATCTGGCGTCACTGGAGTGCAAAGGGTTAATATAGTATCCCTACTACTATTATTATTGAAAATTGATCAATCCTAGAAACAAATGAACTAACATTCAAAATTAAAGTTAACATAAATGTTTTAATTTACCTTTTTTTGTGTCTATTTAGAGCACTTCGTTGTGTAAATGTCTTCATGCAAATGTCGCATTCAAACTTATCACTTAAATCATTTCTATGACTACGTAAGTGAATTTTCCAATTATATTTCTTTGCAAATGATTTATCACATTTCCTGAAACATGAATGAAATTGTAGAATTTTGCTCTTGGTGAGTTTTATAATTCAATATTACCATAATATATTGAATATAATGATGTATAAATTGCCAATGAAAACTTAACTCTATTAAATGAAAAATAAAGTTGATGTTTGCTGACAATCAAATACGATTCAAAGACAAGAATCGGGACGTAAGGAAATTTGTCTAACGGATATTCCATAAATACGGATTAGGAGTTAAGCCCCGAATTTTATTAGTAAAACAACAGTATTAGAAAAAACTTACAAGAAACAATTACAATCCACTAACTGATAAAGACGCAAATGGGGGGGACGTTTTTTGAAGCAATTTCATAAGAATCGGTTATCAGTTTGATAGATGAAATTTTTGGAATGGGATAATATTTGAGTATGATATGTATGTAGTCATATAAAACATGTTTTTCTTACCCACAAACAAAAGGTCTATGTGTAGAATGCTGAAGCCTATGGGCAGTCAACCCCTTCTTATCTTTCATAACTTTACCACATTGATCGCATAGGAATTCATTTTTAATACCATGATCCTGAAAAAGTTTAAGGTTTGAGTCTCGAGATAATGCAGTCAAATAGATGAAAAACCCACAAATCCCATCTCCATAGAGGTTGCAAGACTAAAAGAGACAGAACTAATTTAATTTAAAGTTTCACAGAAATATTTAAATAGTTCAAGCAACACAAAAACATATTAAATTTGGACATATAAATAATATGGAAATCAAAACTCATTAATACAAAACTAGTAACCTCTATAGCTTAAAATATTTTAAATCATTTTTAATATCATACCTGTAAATGTAAATTAAATTTTCCCTTTGATCCAAATTCCACAGAACAATACATACATATATAACGCTTCTTTGTACACACTTCTGGATGAAGAGATATTTTGTGAGATGTTAAATATCTGTAATATTATTTATTATAGTGACAATATTTTTGTTTACAATTACATTATGAGTCATAACATTATTTATTTTAGTCAATTTATAGTATTATTTTATATACCTACTTTATACATATTTATATTATATTATCACATTATTAAAATAATTGTTTCACGCACATAATCAATAATAACATTAAGTTGATTATTAAAAACTATAGTTAATCTTTGAATGTTTTTGGTAGATTATTATAAATAATCCTTGATTGCTATTTTATAGTTGTCAATTCAACAATAAAAAAATATATGTTAACAATAAAAATTGTAATGAATATTAAATCTACACAACAGTTGGTCTGTCAATATTTAATAATATAATTATCTAAATCATATAATTTTAATTATTCTTGTTTTAAGACATTTGTATTTCCCCTTTAAGGAACAAGTGTGATAGAAAAACAATCCTTTAATGTTAAGCCACTGGCCAAACTCAGAAAATAACAATATTAGTGGTAGCTAAGTTATCAAATCATGATGATTTATCAAAATAAAATCAATATTACCGATCCATGTGAAAGCTAGCTCCGCAGATATTGCATACATAATCCTTAATGCCTTTATGTATATTTTGATGTTGATCATACCATGTTTTCACATGAAAGCCTTTTCCACAGTCCACACATGTATACTGCAGATAAAAATATTGTTATATCTTTTAAAATAAAATAGTACAATCTAGTATATCTAACACATTATAAATATTTGTACATTTTATAACAGATTTATTTTTACATAATATTAGGATGTGAAGAAACCTTCCTATTCAAAAACTTAAACATGTCCACTTCAAACTAAGCCAAAGAAGTCATATTTAGTGACGAGAGGTCAGACAACTAACCTTATATTCTTTTGTGTGTGTTTTCTCATGATTTTTAAGTACATGACTATACCCACTACTGTAGCCACATTTGAATGAGCAAGAGAATTTATTAGTACTATGTGATTTGCCATGATTCAAAATGCCATATGCATCGCTGAACAATTTACCTGTAACATTTAAATAAAAACATATTCTTAATTATATGAATAACATTTATATCAATGAACTATTTTAATTCATAAACTAAGATTGTGGGAATAATCTGTTAAGGGACTGATGGGATTTTATTATTACAAATTGTATTCACACACATCACCCAAGAAAATATGATGAACATTAAGTAATATGGCTTACCACATATTTTACATACAAATGACACAGTATGTTCAGAACTCCTTTGCTCTTGATTGCTTTTGAATTGTGCATCAATAAATCCACTTTCTATTTCCAATTTAATATCTGGTTTCTTTTCTAAATAATGTTTAAATAGCTTATTTCTTGTTGAAAAAGATTTAAAACACATTAAGCATAGATTAGGTTGAAAATCTTTAATTTTATCATTTGATTCTATTTTTACTATGGTATCATTTGTTTTTTCTGCTTTGATAATATTGTTGGAGGTTTCTGCTGCATATTCATTAGTATCAGATGGCAAATTTTCATTTTCACTTATTATATCACAGGTTTCATTTAAATTACTTTGCTGTTTTTTAAATCTTGATACTTCCATAAGTAAAACCCTTTCATTCTCTATAATTTTTTCTCTAAATGATGCAAAGTCATTAATTTTAATGGTACAAGCAGTGCATACTTGTCTTGGCAAATTACTGTTTAGCGAAACCTAAAAACAAAATTTAATTTTCATAGTGGTCATATACCAAAATAAATGTTTCAAATCATTCGACAAAGTAGGAGAAGTCTGTTTGGAAGTTGGCTAATTATTACCATACAGAGCCTTGAGATATTGGTTTACTTCTTTGTAAGAAAATAGTTAAGAAGCTTCCTGTGGTTCTGACTTGTAAAGGCAGTTAAACGATAGAACGATAGTAAACATTTCAACGATTGTCAAGCGCAGAGTTACGGTGTAAAAATCAAACAAACAAAGTTCATGTTAAACAAACCTATAGATGCCAAAAGATGGGTACCGCAGTTGTTAACATATTTACCTCACGAAAAACAGTAATAAAATATATATACATACCTCTAATAAAAAATATTTATATAAAATTTGGGTCAATCGACTATTTTTTGTTAATTCACTCATACTTTGGCTGCATTCTTTATTCAAACAAAATCTGCAGATTTCATTCATCATCAAAATAATATTCGATTAGCTTTTATTTATTTATATTTCGCTGTTGACAGCCGGTTAAGTATAACAAATTTTAGAAAAGCGTCAACTTCAAAATAACATTGACAATAATTATTGACATTGACAATTATAAGGAATTATTAATTGATAAAAAATTTAAACTTGCTCACCATGTTTATTTATTTATTTATTTATTTATTTATTCACACCTCGTTGCTAGAAAGAAACACAAATAACACAATATATATATAAATTATAAGGGATGCAACGGGCGGCCTTATCGCTAACAAGCGATCTCTTCTAGGCAACCCTAGTAAGAAAAGAAAACAATAAATAAAAAAATGATGAGTGCAAGAAGTGCATAACCAGAAGTTATATAAAAAACAAAATATATTTATATTAATCTATAGAACCTTAATATAGAGAAAATAAAAAAAATGTTGAAAATAAAGAAAATGATGATTCACCTTGATTGTTTAACAATCATTGTTATTAGCTTAAGTTATCTTGTCCACTATTTGGGACACTATTTAAGAAGAGTTTAATCCTTAAATACCCAAAAAATTACATCAGCTATCTGTCATTGTTTATCAAATAGAAAGATGATCAGTGATCTACGCTTACCAAACTTTGAAAAAAAATGTACATTCTGGAGTGTAAAGTAACTTTATGAACCGCGGTTTTATGTCGTGCCTTAGGAGTATATTAGCAATCCGCTTTACTCGATAACTTATTATAGTAAAGTAACTAGTCTTATTATTATTATACTCGCGAATTATACGCGTTCTCCTTTTCCGTTAGAACTTGTTCCTTTAATATTTAATAGCGATACCTACCGATAATGGGAAGGCAAGGACGATGTTAAGGTCAAAGATGAAACCACTTTGCTAATACTCCTACTGAAAAGAATAAAATAATAATTAATAGGTACTGAAAATTGGTGGTATTACTGTGGCTCTACTATTATAACGACACATCTGATTTACTTACTTATTTAGTATTATCAAAGACAAAGTTGTCTTTGGTCTTATACTTAAAGAGGTACAGAGTTACAGACAGATATTATGTATTGCAAGTCCCTAAAACACATTCCCTAAAAATAAAACGCTGAAGATCATTAGATTATTGTTCAAATTATTGTACTGGGGCCGTAGTGTATATAGAAACTTGAAAACTAAATTTGTTTGATAATGACAGTTCGTGTCGACAAATTTTTATTTTTTATACAGATTTAGTTTTCGACTTTCTATATAGGTACACTACTAAGTAAAAATAAATATAATATGATATCTAAAAACGTATATATACCCCATAGATTATACAAAATTAGTTTTTCTAACGCAGTAGAATGATTTATAAAATCTCTCAAACATTTCTGAGTCACAATTTGTGAAGATTATGAATCAGCAGGGGTTGAATGATAAGATACCTATTGTTAATCTGTTTTTACAAAACAGTGGTTGATAGTATTCATGGCTATCGGTGGAAAGTCCGCTTCCTTTGATAATGAATGGCGTATTCCGTTTATGGCAAAGAGTAAATCATAGATGTGCCACTGGACAAATTACAATTTAAACGAATTTCATAATACAGCAAATTAACATCGAGGGCTCCACCAAAGATATCAGCTTTGGGGATTCCAATTTTCACTTTTTAAGTTTAAGTTTAAAGTTTATAAGTATTGTATGTTTTCATTTAAATATGTTTAAACACAATCAATTAATATTTTTTAAGCGATAAATATTTTATTGATAAGCATTTAACTATCTTTCATTTTTTTTAGAATATTCAAAAAACGTTAACAGTGATCAAAGATTTGTTAATGAAGTTTTATGTAAATTGACACATCTGTTTATTAACCACTCTATTCATTAAAACTAATGCCTGCAATACATTTAGTTTATTTAAAATATTTGAACCTCAGTACACATTCTAGTCCCAATGTAGTAACTTAATTTAAGGGGTTTAATTTTTATATTGTTAAGTTAACCTACTTAAAATGTTTATTCATAGTGTATTTATTTTGTTAATTCTGGAATTCCTTGATGGTAAGTATTTTTTTTAAATTTACAATTAGACAAGAAATTATCGTATAGAAATGGTGAGAACGACAGTTGACTGAAGTTGAAAACTGTCAAATATTTTTCATCTGAAGTATGACATAAGCGATAAGGTGTATGGACTAAAGTCCTTTTACTATCCCATTAGGCATAAATTAACATCGTCATCATCAACCTGGCTTCATCAACAAATTTTGCCATGTTTGTACCTTCTCAAAAAAACACCATGAATAAAGCACTGTCAAGCAGAAAAATCCATGGCAAGTCAAGCTAGTCAGCTACTAGCTCGATCGTATGTATGTATAAGTATAACCCAAATGGCATCAAATTTTAGACATCAGAAAAATGATGATCATGATGTCCATCCATGTCCAGGGGTATAATGGCTATATTCCATCTCCCTCCCTATTTTTTATTACTTTGTATTACTCTAACTCTAACTTAAGACTCAATTAACGCCTCTGTAGTGTCCAGAATAAACTTCAATCAAAGCTAAGACAAAGTGATGGCACTGGGTTGTTCCTAAATGATATTGATAGTTCTCGAGAGGTATGATTTCAACTGTTTAATTACTCATACTACATAAGGCCGGAAACGCACGCACTAATATGGCTTTCCATGGACCCTTTTTGGGTGTCCCATGGGCGAGTATTAAAGAAATTAATGTTATTTCATTAAACGTGTAATTATTTCAAGGGGAAGATGATTAAATTTTAAAGGCAAGGTGCCTTTATAGTGTGGACGAGTATCTATATCATAAATTTGACACAAATTCTAAATTGTGTGGATTATATATAATTAATCTATCTATATTGTACAATTATCTTAGCAAATAAACGATTAATCAATCTAAATGGCAGTGGAGGAGTATTCTCGCATCCATTAATTCCGCGCATATGGTATTGTTAACTTAAGCGCAGAGCTTTGCGTCGAGTATATTTGTGTGAGCAAAATGCGAATTATAATGCGCATCCTATTTTGAATATGTTGTTGAATTTTTATAGTGCTATAGCAGGTGGCAGGAGGATTACCTTAAGTGATGCCGCCCATAGACACTCACAATACCAGCGAGCTCCCAAGTGCGTTGCAAGAATTGGTACGCTCTTTTCTTGAAGGAAACCCTTAGTCGATTTGGATCAGTTATACATCCGTGGCTGGTTCTATATAGGTGCGCGTAAATCAGCCTAAAATAACACTTAGTTGTGGAATTAAGAATTCATGGCTACTTTATTTATGGACGGTGCGATTCTGAACAAAGACTTGATGGGGGACCAAACCATTGCCACAGATTCTTATTATTTTTTTATTATTATTTTTTTTAAATTACACATAGGGCTGTTCAAGTATTAGTACTCTAGTCAACGAGTTTAAAAACGTGAAAAATAGAGATAAAGGTCCTAAAAATATGAGCGATGGCTCGTTCAATTCAAAAATCATCTCTAGAAAAATGTTTTTTTGAAGGATTTTGGTGCAGGTTTAAAATTGCAATTGTATAACAAAATAATAGATGAAAAAATGATATTTCGTTTTTTGTTAATAACTCGAAAAATAGTAACATTTAAGCAATTTTAAATTATGTCAATGGAGATTGGGAAAAAATTTGTTAGTAAACAATTGAATAACAATTAAAGGTTTAAAGCTTATGACATGAAATCTGAGGTTCATAGAAAGAACACAAAACCTAAAGAGACATTCATTTTAGAAAGCCGAACAATCTCTAGGGTAGTTAGCAAAATTGTCCGTGTTGGTATGTAAGTACTAAAAAGGTATGCTAGGCATTAAGGAGAAACGTTCGCGAGGGCAGCTAATATAATATATTAATTCTCTTCATTATAACTCTGTCAGGGAACAAAAACGTGACAAAAAATTTCCGTAAAATAAACGACTTACAAAAATCACATTCGACATTTGTGTCAATCTCAAAATAAATCGTAATATTCGTAATAAATATACACTTATCAGCCGGATGCACACACATGTCTGTTTCCGATTCTCAAGCGTAGGTGTACCCTATCGACCTCTGAATTGCAAATTTCATATATACGTTACGATGACTTTAGCTGATTAATTAGTAGTACAATAATAACCCAGTGGGTCTACAACCCTATGGAAAGCTTGTTTAAAATCACAACCCATTGCTACTTTTTGTTCACTTCAGATTATCAAGGTATCATTTATTCCACGTCATTAATTTTCAACCTGTAGGCATCCCTACTCATCGGCAAAGAAGACAGCATGGCCGAAAGAAAAAGCCGGCGTAAGAACTCTCGGTACTCTTTTAAAAAAGCAAATCATCAAATAATATTTATTTAAAATCAAATATAGCAAATTAATTAGAAGTAGCCTGTCCAGCACTAGTCCCAGGCCCTTTTATCAACTAGATAATCACTAACTGTATAGTAAGAAATAGTAAATAATTAATTTATATTCTCAGAGAGACGCCCATTGAATTAATTTAAAGTACTGGTCTCAAAGAAGTCTTTTTCTTCGCATGCTATCAAAAATAATTATAATGTTATAATTGTTATAATTTTATTAACCTAGAATCATCTACGAAATGTTCTCTTTTACTTAGAAATAAATAAAATAATTGTCTTACATTTTGTCCTTGTTAATAATGGGTAAAACGAGACATTGTGGCACTGTGCCCGAACACAAGATTAATTAGTTCACGAGAAAATTCTTGGAAAATAAGATTAAGCTACGAAGAACGGCTAATACATTATACGTTTTAGTAATGTCAAAGCAGTACAAGCTAAAAAAAAACGAAAAAAAATACAAGCTTTCAAGCATTTATTAAGGGCCTGTTTCACAATGTCTAGATAAATTCCAAATAAGCTATTTGTTACTTATTGGTAGGATAAACAGTATTTTTGCGTTTCACGACTGTCAGATAGCGCTATACGTCATGAAATGCGAAGTATCGTATTCAAAACTTTTATCTTTCGAATAATTTATGTGTTGCATAGCTATTTGGCACTTTATCCATACATTGTGAAACAGGCCCTTAATCTATCTTATCTACGGCTGCTACACGTGGACATACAACATAAATATAAAAAAAAAACAAAAAAAAATAAGATAAAAAACAAAAGTGATTAATGCCTCACATTATGCCCTAAAACAGAATGGGGCAATAAAAAGATGCACAGATAAAAGGTGGAGCTTAAAGATAACGAAATGGTAAATATGAAGGGTAAGGAGCATCGGGAGCCCCAAAGGTAGATCGAAAAATAGAAGCGTTAGCAGGAAGCTAATGGAGAAAGAAAGCTTTGGACTGAGATATTGCTAAAGCAGTACGCCTTTACCCGTGAAGGGGTTAATATCATGAACACTAAAGGAAGTTAGGATATTAGAATAACATGAAAAAAATATATAATAAATCTTATCTGTAAATTCTACTTTTGTAATGATTTGAAATTAAACGGGCTTGAATTATTATTTATTAAATATAGACAGACATTACATTTATTATTAACAAACACACATACAGAATCATACAAAGTAAAAGCAATACAAAAAATGCGCACTGTCAATCAGCACTATGCTGAGGAGCAGAGTGTTCCACGGCGCCGGTCAATCTGCCAGAGACCGCAGCAGTTTATTGGTCAAAAAATAAAAACAATTGCTTTTAGTCACTATTAGTTATCACTAGTCCTATTTAAACTTCAAATGACTCTCGTTTAAAAGCTAAATAAGTTCAAATATTTCGAGCGAATACAAATTGTTCGCTCTTGCACAAATGCAACAATACGTGTTTCAGAATGCAATTCTGATATTGAGTTATTTCATGAAATATTTTTATATATTTTTAATTTTAAGCTTCAGTTAAAAATAAAAATACTTAGGTTGAGTTTTTATGAACAGTTTTGTCAATAGTAGACAAATAATATAGAATGATGTAGGCGGGAAGTACTTGTTATATAACATAAAATATAAATCCGCTCTATTGGAAGATTTATAACTTAAATCTGGGATAATGTGAACGTGTGACTAATTGAAAAATAAGGGCTGCTGGCATATTAAGCTTAATAAGCCGTTCAATTAATGGCCTAGCCTTTTAACCTAAACGACGCCGTTTAACTAGCGGCCTGAAACATGTTCAACCATTTGATGAAACAGCTAGGAAAATGACGTTACAATAAACCTATTGTAACTACTAACCAGTAGTTAAATTTCCGATGGGACAATCATTAAATTTATCTTAAACATGTGGTGTCGGAACTTCTGTATAGAAATAAATCAATATAATTTCATCGGTCTAACTAAAGTGCTGTCGCCTTTTATTACAGTGTAAAAACTATTTTACAGGAAGGGAGAAAAGACTAGGATTTCGGTTTAACAAATAAGATATTATTTTATTTATTTATTAAGTTTACGACTTAAACATATTATTAAATCTACTGATTATTTTACAAAATTAAACCACACCAATGAGAACCACACAATTAAATTACCAGATATTTTCAGTACTTAAAGCAGAAAAAAAATCATCAACAAAACAGCGAATCAGGTTCCAGAAAGAAACCCAACAATCTAAAACCGACATTATACTATTAGCTCTGTTTTTCAGCCTCATCTTCCCTAACGATATCGTGTGTGATGCCGCGACTGAAGCACGGCCGAGTTCGCCTCAAGCAGAGGGCCAAGATTGCCAAGTTTGATTGTCAAACGAAGTATCAACTTGTTGGCAACGTGTATACCTATTGTCGTGATGGAGAATGGGATGTGCCATTTCCCGTTTGTGTTCGTGAGTATATTTTGCGTGTGTACTTAACTCATACATCGTAATTTCAGTAATTGTAGAAGTTTGATTTCTATCGACCTGTGGTTTCGGCGTGTGACTTACATCTGAGTGAGTTTCATCCCTACTGGGAGGTTTTAATACTGAACCAATGTTATATTAACACTCGCTCGGTGAAGGAAAACATCGTAAGGAAACCGCACCCTAGGTCCAAAAAGTTGTCAGCATGCGTCTGGCTCAAAAGGCCTATCTGAACTTGCCTATTAGAAAAAAAGGTCCCGAAACAGGAACAGATATGTAGACACAGACCTGGAAGAAACACAGAAAAGGATAATTAATGACATATAAAATGCTACCATCCTACTTTTACAATCATCGGAAACAACGATGATTGTATTCGATGATTCGATTCTTAAATTAATTTTTGATTCAAGTCTCCCTTTAACATAAAAAAATCACGCTAACATTTGTTACAATTACCTGGTTTTATACCCCAAATTTGTGTTAAATTAAGTACATTTAAAACTATGAGGCAGTAACTAATTATTTTTGTTATTTCTTACAGTAATGTTAAAAAAAATCCGCAAACTTGATACATATCAATGTCGCATTTTCATTTATTTTAAAAGCCACAGTTTTTAATGTCATTGTGAGACTGAGGGATTTTGTATCATTTAATCACCAGGGCCCGGTTGTACGGTACCTTCAATCAAGAATGGAGTTAGAATGAGCCAATTCGAAGATGCATGGATCACGTACTTCTGTATGCCAGGCTTTCAGCTCATGGGCTCCCAGGTCATCTACTGCGATGGGACCAGATGGAATGCCTCTGCTCCGACGTGTGTTGGTAATAGACTCTATCTATTGTTAATTTTATGAATTGTTTAGTTATTTTATGTTAGCCCATATGAGACTGTCATAGTCTCATGTTAGAACGAGTACAAAATAAATTGACTTTACTCTACAAGAGGCTGTATGGAGTGTATCCCTTGTATCCGTTTATGTACCCGACCCTGTTTATTCTGGGTTTGGTGGGTTATGACCAGCTACGCCTCAGAAAAGAGCTAGCTTTGTTAGTGGATTTATTTAAGATACTTACGGGTCTGGTTCAAAATCTGGATATAATAGAGGGATTGCGTCTCCGGGTACCGAATGATAACCTGAGGCGGAAGTCTAAACTTTTGGATGTACCGCGCGCACATTCCGACTTGGTTAGCGAAGCGCAACTCACGCGAGCAATACAAATAATAAACCAAACTTTTATTGAGGTAGACCTATTTTTTTAACACGGGCTGAGTTGACAAGAGTTACTTGCTATATTGTTAGGTATTAGTTTTAAGGATATTAATATGTATATGATTTTTATGTAGGATAATCGGTGTGGGTAATAATGTATTGTTCTATAGAATTACTGTACAGATAGAATAATGATATAATAAAAAACGTTTTCCAGTCAAAGTATGTGTTATTATTAAGACTTAACAAATAAAAGATAATTGGTAAATATAAATAGTATAATAGTAAATAAAATATAAATTAAATATAATCTATATAAAACCTTTTTTTCTCTAAGCTACAGATACCTTAGAGGGTCCCAAACTTAGCTGTGACTTTGAGAATCCAGACCTCTGTGGATGGAGGCAGGATGAACTCCACGATTTTGACTGGAGACGCCTCAGTGGTAACACACCAAGCACATTTGTGTATACAGGCCCTTCGTACGACCACACTTTGGGAAAAGGCAAAACAGGTAAGCAAAACATCCGTTGTACAGATTCCACTTTTCTTTGGAAATTCGACATTGAGTGTCGTAGCCCCGTTTCCCCTCCATAACAAATAGATGATATTTTCCTGTCCTTATTTGAAATTTGGATTAGTAGTATTCTGTTAGCTGCCTAAATAAAATTGGGATAAACTGTAAATTATAGCTTTTAATTATGTTTATTGTAAATAAAATGTAGGTCTTTTCCTAAGAAGGTTATTGTGATATAATTAGTGTTATTATTACTACGACATTTTAAGTAGCTTCTTAAACACATACAAAACGAAACAATTAAAGCTCACTGTTTTTAGATAAATATTTTAATTACAGTGTGTTACACAAAATGTATTTTACATGACTTATAAGCCATTTCAAATGTATTGTTATCACCTTGATACTGTTCCAATCAACAAACAGTGACCGCTTCCTACCTAACTGAAATAGTATAAAATCTTTTTCAGGATATTATATGTATATAGAAAGTACATCAAGATTAGAAAATGACACAGCGCGCTTCATATCACCGATTTTCGATACTTCATATGCAAAGGACGGTTGCTTTTCGTTTTGGTACCACATGTTTGGAAAGTAAGTATCTTTTTCTTATTCTTACTATCAATAATATTATTAAGATGTAAGGTTTGTGAGCTGGTTATGATAATTGTTTTATGTTTAGAATTTGCCATTGGGTATGTATATACGTATATATATATTGAGCTATGGTGTCTATTATACTCTTAAACAGAATGGCGGCAAAAGAAGCCCGTCTTCACTGTGTGATATATATTATATAGTATATACTATATCTACGAGTATTAGAAGCATTCAATGTATATTTCTTTTTTTGACAATCATAACTGTATGTTACCTACATGAATAAATGATTTTTGAATTGATTTCATTTCATATATGTATAAGAGTATATACTATTTATGTATATATAGTCACCACATATACAATTCTTATACTTTCTTGATTTGTCTATGATATATCCAAGGAAAAATGTGCATTAATTAAATAAAATAACCAAAACATTGTCTCTTGATATTTTCGTGGTAAAAATAGTTTATTACGAAACTAGACAGGCTCCCATGCGTCAAAATGTTAAAGTTTCGATATAGGGTAGGGACACATATCTCTAAGTTTCTGAATGAATTGAATAAATACGTTTCGTAGCTATTCGCCTCGCTATACAGCGATTGTGCGTACTTATTAACTAAATATCCCTAATTGCCCGAAGTGCGACTTTAACATTCATAAATTCCAGAACGTGTGGTGGATTAAGAGTTTACCAGAAGCCAGACAGTGTTGACATAACTACTATGCGTCAACCAGAGAACCGAGATAAATATATTCTATTTGAGCAATGGGGTAATCTTGGTAACTTCTGGTTTCAATCGGTAACAAATCTCACTGATGTCTCGGAAAACTTTCAAGTAAGGGATCATTTCATATTTATTTTATTAATAATTTAAATTTAATTTTTTTCAATAAAAAATATAATTCAATTAAAAAATATTTTATTTTACATTTTTAAATACTATATTTATATTTACGACGTACATATAAATCAAAATACATCGTAATAATTTAAAAAATATTAAATTTTTAAAAACATAATATACCTAACATAATATGTAACAAAATTTTTTTATTAAATAATTTTTTTTTAATTATTCTTTTAGAGTAAAATTTTCAATAATATTTAAATATCAGTAACAGGGTATAACTTATTTTTTTTAATGTATTAATCCGTTATAGAATAAATATTAATTATGTCCATAAAGAAGATACTTAGTTCGTATAATTTTTTAATACGAAATTATTTTTATTAACACAACGGAAATTGGTCATAGAACTTCCGGTTTAACTAAGTTCATTCTGTATCCATAGATTATAATAGAAGGCATCCGGGGTTCAAGTTACACAAGTGACATCGCCATTGATGACGTCTCGATACTTCAAGGGGAGAATTGCACTAAAGCAGCCATGTCTGCTATTACACCCAGTCCTCCTCTAGATATACGTAAGTATCCTAAACAGCTGGGACTAACGCAAATAACTAAAGCAAATTTGGTCCCTGTTTACCTTTAATGCTGGCAGTGGAAATTCTGCCTTTTAAATTTGTTTTAATTATCTATTTGTCAAATAAATTAGTTAATATTCCCGTATTTCAGCTGACACGTGTGCTGGTAGATGCTCGGTGTACGACCCAACGGCGGAATCTCCTTACATGCGATGTGGCTGTTCCGTCGCTTGCTTTTCCGATCATAACTGCTGTCCTGACTTCTTCGATGCCTGCATTTTTGCGCCTGGTAAGATTTATTTTATTTTAGACATATTATTTTAAACTTTGTTTATTAGGTTATTTCTAAAACCTTATTTTCACAGATTCAACGATGTTGGACGAAGTATCAGCAAATACAGAAGAAGCACCACAAACGCAAAAACTTATACAAACAACGCCAAAAACTACCTCGACATCGACAACTACTTCTACAACCACTTCTACAACCTCCACTACATCTACTACAACTACTACGACTACAACTCCCAAACCAACTACAAAGGGAACTAAACCGACAACCCCGAAACTGACAACACGAAAAATAACCACCAAACCTCCACCGAAAACGACTCGGACTATAACCACTAAAACTACTAAACCAACCACTGTAACTACTAAAAAAACCACTAAAGTGTTTACTACAACTCCAACTTCTCATGGTATATCCAGAACTATAGAAAACCATGATACATATCATGAATTAGTGGAAAAGGCGAAGAAGGAACAACGTATTGAAATAAAAACGCTTCATAGAAAAGAAAGTAAGTCAGATTTTTGTTTGATATTCCAAATTTATTCCAGAGTATTTTTAAGTGAAGAGCTTGTAGATAGAAGTATTGGCCTAGAAGGTTTTAGCGTGCGACTCTCATTACTGAAGTCGTAAGTTCGATCTCCGGGAAGTGCACTAATTGACTTTCTCTGAACCTAAGTGCACGAGCGCTGAAGGAAAACATCGTGAGGAAATGGAGTGTCGAAGGCGTTTGTCAGGCACAGGAGGCTGATCACCTACTCGCCTATTATTTAAAAGCTCGTTTAGTCTGAAGAAGATCGCTCGTAATCCTCAAGGTGAAATGCGCCTATAGACTTTCAGACTCCTACTGTGCTCTATATATGAGCTACATCAGTCAGTAAGAAACTCTATCTAAATTCGTCTATCTCTGATTACTAAGCTAAATTATCAACTAAAAAAAATTATTTGTCGCGATAAGGACTATATGTATTTGGTTTCATTCGTTCATATTTTGTTTACTGTGAATAAGATATTAAAATGATTCTGTTTCGAAAAGTTATATTTACGTCATTTAAAATATTTTTTTTACTTATTTTTATAATTGTACAATTACATGTTGTTACAGCTGCTAAATCTGGAAGCGCGTGGATAATCGTCTTAGTATTAGGTGTAATACTGTGTGCTGGTGGTGGCGTATGGCTATTATACACGGGGCGTTCGGCGCGTGGACGCATCGCAATCGCGCGGTTACGAGGCCGCGCGCAGAACGACCAGGAAGTCAGATATCTGTCTACTGACGTTGATGATGATTAAAGTTTATCTGTTATATTGACTTTTTTTTATAAGAAGGTCCATTTATTTATTTATAAACGCTTACCAACGCTCGGTACACTTATACACCGGTACAATAAATATAAAATACAATTTTTCATTGCAGGAAACTTTTACAATTGCTATATAAATAAATTACACTATTAGGTTTAAATAGTACTAAAATACTAAAAAAACATTGGCGTTCAAGAAAAGAGCATTTCTGGCAATGTTGTCAGTGTCCATGGGCGGTGGTAGGAGAACCTTCTGCTTTCCTGCTTCATTAAAAAATTCGCTTATTAACTTATTTAAACCCTTTGGGATAATTTTAGTGTCTTTACTATTCATTATATAAAATTATCTAAGACATTACATAACAAGGATCCCCATCAGTTTATTTAAAAACTTAGATGACAATTTATTCCTGAAATACACGCCTAAAAATATCAATGCCATGCATCAAATAAATCCTAAATATCCATGATTCAAAGAAAACACATTCTACCGTCTCTTTATAAATATATCCCCGGGATTAAAACCTAATCGCATTCAACTGGGGCATGACCAACTGAACTACTAAGTTGATTAACTTACGACTTACTGAACCTATGAAAACGTAACCTCGAAACCTTCACGCCTAACATAAGATACTTCTTTATCCCAAGCTCTGGTCCTTGTCGATGGCGTAACAGCATTCCCGTCTATCCCATTATCCAGACTATACAAACCGTATCTGGCAACACCGGAAGCGCGGGATATACGAATCGGTGACCTCGTTTCTAAATATTACCCCGTTTTTACAATGTCACCCAACATGAGGGCGCAGCCTTCAAACGTTATCGTATCGATCCACTGCTGGCTCTACTTCGCCTGCGCAAAATGGTTGCGGTCAGTCTGTCATATGCTTGGCGTACAGTCACACGCCAGATACCTGCTGGAAAATAGTGTTCCACATTCAAATGTACAAAGTACGGATTGTGTAACCGGAAACAGATTGGTGAGTATATTAAACGTTTCCCTCACTTTTACGATTATTATGTTTAATTAAAAACCGCGTGCAATACACGAAGTGATAAGGCTCATGTATTTAAAACATAAAATTACGTCACAGTTTTATATTGACGACAGTTTGTACAGCTTCCTCGTGTTATACGAAGATATCTTAAGTCGCGGACGTTATGTTGAATGTAATTAGCTGGCAACGTGGCTTTGAAAGCTATTTTCATGTTTTATAATCATTTATTCAAGACAAACGTATGCTTGTATTAGTTACAATATTGTCCTGATGATTAGCACATTAACTTAAAAATATGTTATATCTTAAATATAAAAAAAAACGTACACATGCAGTGGCGGTGATGATTTTGTCGGTTTTCAATAATGTAAATGAACTTGCTTTTGTTTTTAAAATGGTTATATAATGTAGGACTTTTAATGAATTCGTCGCGACTTTTCGTGTTGACAATATATATTTATACAAAATACTTATCAGTCTGTAATTGAAACGTATATAATATCTTTGAATAAAGTAGATATATATAACAAGTATATTTTATAAAAGTTTTTAATTAATAATAAAATTTGAACATACAAAGTCACGCTAGTTATTTTTAAATCGTTTTTAAGGTTCTTTATTTTTCTTACGGAAGTTAATGAGAAGTTTCACGGACTGATACAATAATCGGACAAAAAAAAAAGCGCGTTAGCCGTTTTGTTCTCAGCCTCAGATCGGTTTCCTCTCAATGATTTCCATCCGTATGACCAAGTGTGAAATGTACACATAGACAAAAATCCATTGGTGCACAGCCAGGGTTCCCTACGAATAGAACATGACATCAATAACAATATATACGCAATGTCCTTAAGGATGTTTCACTCAATTTAAGATGGCTTATTGCTCCAGTGGTTAAGCGCGAAGTAAGGAAACCGCCATGGCAGCGACCTGGAAAATAGTTCTGCCGACCACTACCTCTTTGTGAAGCAGTCAGTTCGAACAGTACCGAACCGATACGATTAAGGGGCCATCAGGTAAATATCGTACTGAAATAGCCCTGAAAGGCCGGCAACACACTCCCCCGGCGTTGCAGCTGTCCATGGGTGGCGGTTATCACTTTATCCAAAGCACCTGATCATTGCCTCCTGACTTATAAACAAAAACCAGTCAAAATCTACAATTTACTATATTTTAATCGTGTCTGAGCGACTCACATATACTAAATGTATCACATATATGTATGATACATCACATATATAGAGAATCTCTATGTTACTATTAGCACAACTGTCTTTGCATCTCTACTGTGCAAAATTTTCTGTCCACATCGTATCCCTAACTTTCGTAGTAACTGATCTAAAATTATCATAATTCATTTAAATATTCTTTAATTGCTTTGTTTTGATCCATTCGTTGTGCCTATATGTCTTATGTACTTTTTCACTTCTTGCGCTTGCCTTATCAATTTTTTTCTCACAGTGTTGTGCCTCGAAAATATCGTTGTCCTCCTTTTCATTTAATTAATAAATAAAGAATACCTACTATTCTTTTTGTAAATCCCGTAAAAGATTAATACTATCTTATTTATACAAAGTAAAAATAAAATATGCGAGTGAAACTGGCTTAAAACATGACATTTCGCGTGTTTAATGGCCTTAACAGATTGAAAACTGTCCATGGAATCAAATCGAAGCACACACATCTAGGTTGTTAATATTTATGACCAAGCGAAATATGCTTTGAATTTGAAAGTACATTATGAATAACTGTGTCCAGTTTATGTTTCCACCATACCAACTTCTACAATTTAAGATTATTTATACAATAAAGAAAATAAAGAAAGAAAGAAAGTGATTTTGTAAGTCGAGTCGTATATATTTCAACTCGAACTTCACTCTCTCTACAAAGCACATCGATGAATCGTTGCGCTGGATAAAGTGAATTTAAATATCGACATTTTTTTTACATAACACGGGGCAAACGGGTAGGAGGCTCACCTGATTTATAAAAAAAACCCTGAGTTTGATTGGTTTTTATATTGACACCTACCGATGCACCTCAACACATGGCATGGACATCTATGACAGACATGACCTGGTTCGCATGCCGCATGCTATTACCGTGTCTTACTCCGCATGATTGCTAATTGAGAAAGGTTGTACTGAATCTGATGTACAGAAGCGAGTTCTACATAACCCTCCACACAGAAGATAACGCATTATCCCAAGAAAAAAACAGATATATCTATCTATAGTCAAATTTTTCATTATAGTTTAAGTCTTAAAACAATCGGAAAAACGAAACCTTTGGACCTAAAAATCGACCGTATCAGGTGCAGACTACTTGCCTATAAAATATCACAAAACAGGTACAGAAGTTTGTAGCCTAGATGTGATAATAGATTAAAGAGGGATAGGGGATGCACAATTCAAAGTCCCACTGAAAATGCCAGGTCAGGTTCTTGTTGAAGTTTGGCCGAATTCCAAATATCTGGGCTCTCAATTCAAGGTCGCTCTTACATAATATTGAATTAAGTATAGGCTTTAGCAGTTTAAGTACTAGCTTCTGCAAAAGACTTTTAGATTACAGTTAACATTAACAATTTTAAAAGAACAAAGCGACACCTACAATTGGCCTCAATTACTGCTATGACGTCATACTCTGAAACGTGCTATCAAAGTTATTCCCGTTTATCTACAATTACTCTACCTGGGTAAGGTAGAGTAATTGTACTTAAGCCTCAGGAAGCATCTATTTAGGTCGTTCTAAGAACAGCACCTTCTACTATTGGGCGTATTGAAGACCCTTACCCAAATAATTATTTGTATTCACTCTCACACAATACAATTCGTTAGACAAGTACAATACAGTCTTATTTGTTGCCGTTTCATACTTGATCAATATGTAGACGACAATAGATATTTATCCAATTATTAGCGGACCTAATTCTTGAATATATGTATGATCTTTATGCATTCAACGTTTTATTATGTCCCTTTAATAAAAACTATAGTTTTATTGGACACTTTCATATGTTAAATATATTTATTAGTAAATGAGGTTAGAGTTAAATTACTTATCTATCTTCAGGCTAGATCTTAATGTTCTATTATATCTTAGTAAAGACAACATGTATAAAAGAAATTGATTTTAATAGAAGATTCAGATTTGGGAATTCTTTTAAGTAAATACCTGTGTCAGGATTTCAAAGGATAACAATCAACAGCAGCAACAAATTTCAGGATAACAAAGTATTAAGTTATTTCCCATAAAAATATTTATTATTTAATTTTTTTTTTTTTTTTTTTCTATACTCATGAGCGAGTGACCGAGTGAAATGTAACTAACCGGATCCAATAGTTAATCCACAATCTTAGATGGAAATCGATTTGAGATTAGACCGTGACAGTCGATCGATCCTAATTACCAAACCCTACGAAGACCATCAATTTTTGCCAACAGATAGAATCCCTTCACTGTTTACACTCATTAAAACACTTTGTTATTGAACTGTCATTTTCATACAAAGATAGATCCACATACACCGATCCGATCTACCATGGATAGTTTGAATCGACAGATGGCTATTAAAATCCGTCGATTGGTTATTGGGACACTTTTATCAATATTTGGATTAAGATGTTTGTCTCAGATGGTCAAAAATGGGTTGAGATAGGTTATTGGGTTTGGGTGTTAGTCTAAGTCTCGTCGTCGAAGAGTTGCATCTCGCTAATTACAAATGCCGAGACGTTAAGTAAATAAGGTCACGTTAATATCACATGCAGATTAATAAAATAGTCTATATTTCAGATAAGTTTCTTTTATTAAAACATAATTAAAACAAAAGACTAAAAACCTCGAAATTAAGTCCGTTTGAGTTTTATATCTTCCCACCTCTTGCGTCACCACCACCACCCTCTGCTTTTTTCTATGTATGACATAATTAAATACATAATGTTTATTATATATGTACGAGTTCGTGTACACAATGTTCATATCAGTCGGTTAATTGACAAAGTCAAAGTAATAACCTGGTAACATTAACGGTTAAAATAAAAATAGAGTTTAAACTAAAAATGGGTTAAAATTAGCATAACCCATCGGGAAAACCAACAACTTGAGTTGAGGGGAATTTAAATAAATTACTAACCGAAGTTTACATAATTTAATAACATTACTGGCGTATAATTTGTGTTAAAGCTTCTATTTTCGGGCAGGCATGTTTATTATATAGTTTTACACATGCTAGTAGGTCTTATAAGAGGGAGAGAGATATTCTGGCCAAAGGAGATTCTTTCGAGGC
Organism: Pieris rapae; assembly: GCF_905147795.1. NCBI lineage: Eukaryota > Metazoa > Arthropoda > Insecta > Lepidoptera > Pieridae > Pieris > Pieris rapae. Next base: position 1,650,087 of record NC_059526.1, on the reverse strand, counting down.
CGTATTCGTAATGAAGTCTTTCGAAAAAGAACGGATGTAAACGATGCAGTCTCTAAGATCCTAACCCTAAAATGGAGAAGGGTGGGCTGTAAAGCGCGCATCGCCATATGCTGGACTCGAAGGCTTCTTGAATGACATAGACATAGACATATTATTTATTACAAACAAAACACACACACATAAATACACAACACAGCAGTAATCAAAGAGAAAAATTTAAATAAAAGATATAAAGAGAGGTATATTATTTTTTTATATATATTGCGTGTGTGCTGTGGCTGTAAATGGACCTGGCTCAGCATTATGCTGAGGAGCAGAGTGTTCCACAGCGCTGGTCATTCTGCCAGAGACCACATCAGCTAGTTTGCGCCTCAGTCGCAAAAAAAAGAATATATTAATACTCAGTAGGAAATGATAATAATAGTATTATTGAAACTTAGCAATATCGGTAACAAAGTCTTGTGTAATATAGTGTGAAGTAAATAGGTAAAATTGCAGGTTAAAATAAGAATGAAGAATGAAGGAAAAAAAAGAATGAGACCTAGGCAGAATAAAGATTGCTGTGTAAAGTAAAAGATTCATAAGGCACAATGCCTGGAGTAAAGACTAAAGATGAACTTAAAGAATAGCTGATGATGAAATGCAAGTGTTTTTAATTTAAAGAATAAATCAGTGGTGCTACAACCTTCTTGTTGTCAACTTCTGTATCTGTTTCATGATCATTTGTCAATCTAATAGAAAAGTCATCACAATCATCCTGTGCCTGACACGCGCCGTCGACTTTTTGTGTCTAAGGCAGCCAGGTTCCTCAAGTTTTTCTTCACCCTTCGAGCGCACATAGACATAAAGCCCATTACTATACAGATCGGGTATTAAACCTGAGAGAGATTCACACACTGAAGCCATGACCACACTGTTGTTTTTAATATAATTTTGGTTTAATATGTGGTAAAATTGCACCACGCTATTGAATATCAACTGTAGAACCTTTTTTGAAAAGGTAGTAGGTTGGAACTTCATGATGGTACTCTGTGTGACCTTTGATCTCTAATGAACACACAAATTGTTTTTATAATATGAACAAGGCCTTATGAAAGCTTTGATCAATTAACGAATAACAAACGAAGCGTTACGTTTATCTTATCATTGTACTACACTAATTAGTAATCCAAGGGCGTAGAAAGACCCAGATACAAAAGGATCTTATTTGTTTTTTTAATTATTGAATGTTAGTACTTTCGATCAGGAATACTTTTATTTTTATTCATCACTTCATTCTTTTTAATTTTAATTAATTTAAGCCCAAAAGAACTATATGGTTACATATAGTGTAGATGGTCGTATTACCTTGCACATGGCGCGATTGTCTTCGTAATTTTGAGGTTATACCTGATTTTACCTTTCCTTGTTATGAATCGATATTGTGAAATTTTTGAATGCTTTTCAAAAGTAACAGTAATGGGGTGGAGTGGGGTTAACATTTAGAATCGACGACCAGACTGCTTAAAAATATAATACAAAATTTACATTAAACATACTAAAACAAAATTTAATATTATGTATTTAAAGCTTGATCGCTATGGTTAAATGTAAAAGTAGAGATTTATATCGCCACGATTTCAATTTATAACTCGTGCTCGGCTAGAAATATTTCTCAACTCTTCACGTAAGTTTCATTTAATAACTATAAATGCGACATTCAGTCCCAATTACTCAGCGGAAATATAATCTAATCTTCGGGAAAATCTAATTGTGAGACCCAATTTTCCGTATCTTTAATTATTTATTGCTCTCCCCACAGACCAATTACTTTTTATTAGGCTTCTGCTTATTGCCAATATAACTATAATCAATAAAATAAATGAGCAGTGTTGGCTTAGTGGCTTCAGCGTACTACTCTCATACCCGAGGTCGTAGGTTAGATCCCCGGCTGTGCACCAATGGACTTTCTTTCTATGTGCGCATTTAACATTTGCTCGAACGGTACAGGAATGGTGAGGAAACAGACATGTCTTAGACTCAAAAAGTCGACGAAGTGTGTCAGGCTGATCACCTACTTGCCTATTAGATTGATTAAAAATGATCATGAAACAGATTCAGAAATCTGAGGCCAGGACCTAAAAGAGGTTGTAGCGCCACTGATATATTTTTTTATGTGGTTTTAAATGCTAAAATAATCTACTTAGTAATCACAATAAAGTATTGATTGAAAAAAATTGGACTGAAAAAAATGACTTTGGAAATTTTTTCAGGCCTTTAAATCCGCCCTGTTTTTTCTAAGCACGTTACGTTTTGTATATGATTCACAAATAGTTTTAGCAATACGATTACACGAAGGTTTCAGACTATTATTGTTAGAAGACGAAACGTATTTGGATAAATAGTGTGGATGTAGTTTAATAAAAACTGTATAAGTATAGGTTATGTGAAACAAATTTGTAGTCATAACGCAAATCATGTAAAATAATATCACTTTCAATATTTCTCGATATATTAACGATGATACTTTTAATAATCCGCTGGATCTATTAATAGCGTTGCCAAGCAACGGCATAAAGTGACCAGTCTTCCGAAGCGACCTTGACCGAGCACTTTCCACTATTCAAGAGCAACCTTCACACCACGATATCAATCTATTTAATCGTCAACTCTACAGTCATCAAATTTTATATTAACATTAAAAAAAATCGAAATTCTTTATTGGTTTAGCTTTGTACAATAGAATTCAGATTGAGGTCTCCCTAGATTCAGAGACCTGTGATAGGGAAGTTTCGCTTTTCTTTAAATTAACAAAGTTTCAACCAAAACTACCAACACGACTTTTTAAAACGCGGGTAAAAATATGTGAGAATATGATGATGACTGTGTTTTGTTTTTTTTGAAAGTGTGCATAAAAGATGGATTAAAAGGACGCTTAGCAAAAATTATATTAAAGGATAAAACAATGATTTTTTTTTGTTATAGTTGAGTGTATCGAGCATATAATGGTTTAAGGTAGTTTTACATTTGTGGTATGTAAGATTATGCAAGCTAAGGGTTTTCTTTAAACTATTGTAGTGATGAGCTGAGCGATTATTGTATTGTTACATGAGTTCTGAAGTCTTCCACAAACCAAAAAAACATCCTCCGATTTCTGTATCTGCTTCATCATTTGCTTTTTATAAAATGCAAGATGATCATGCCTTCAGTGCCTGACAAGCTCGATTTATTCTGTCGAAGGCACTACTACAACTATGTTTTTTTTGTTATAGTATCACCATGATTGATCCCAGCTCATCTGAAGAAGATAGTGATGATGAACACAAGAAGCAGCCCTCCAAATTACCAGGTAATTATTTAAACCGAACCCTTACCTATGAGAAACTTGTTGTTTTAAAAAAGTCAAAAGAAATTAATATGAATCAGTGCGAATTCAATCAAATTATTTATTGCAGTGAACAGTTTGCCAGCCGTCTACTGTATATTGTTTATAATATTTAGGGCCTGTTTCACAATGTATGGATAAAATATACGAACTACTTTTTCCGGTTATCGCAGTTTTAGCCGACAAACCACTATGTGGATTCAGCTACTCACTAAAGTATTTCCGAATTAATTCATCTTAGGGTCCTTTAAGAAAAGAGCGTACCAATTCCTAAAAGGCAGGCAACTAACTTCCCAGCCATCTGGCATTTAGAGTGTCTGTCGTCTGGCATAGGCGGCTGTATTGATTAGCATCAGATGAGCTTCCTCCGCATTTGCATCCTGTTCTATAAATATAAGTTAGTATATAAAGGGTATATAGGGTATATATAGATCTAAGAACCTGCCAGAGACAGATTCGTAACAGAGCCCTGGAAGAGGTTCTGGTTATATGTGGTAGGATTATTTAAATACTACCGTGTAGGCTCACTTAAGGTCTTGAAGAAGTATCCGTTGATTGATGAGACCGGATTCCGACCAGCACATTGATGTTATCTAAACCATCAGAGGATAATTTTTGAACAAGAACTTGGTGTAGATTATGTTCGTCTATTATATTATAGATAGGATAATATATGAGGATAAGTTTGTTGGCATTGAATAGACTCTAAAAGTACTGGATCGATTTTAAAACTTCTTTCACCATCAGAATCCTTCATTATGCCTAATGGATATTGAAGGCGATATTTGGAATAACCTTCCGACTCCTAGAAGGAAGATTGGGTTCCGTGAGCCTCTTCACAGGATGTGTTCTACTTTGGATTCTGCCACTAATATCGACCCCTTTTCCTACTACTGTTTCATTTAAGTACAAGTTAAAACAATCCTTAATGTCGTAAGCCTTGTGTATCTCTTCTTTAATATAGCTACTATTTTTTGTTTTGTTTTGCTTGTTATTTTATTCTTTATCAGTGATACTTTTTTTGGATCCAATGAGTTAATTTTACGTTTTACTTTATATTGTATACAGATGTATCTGTTTTGAATCCTAAATAAAAAAATAAAAAATGTAAAACTTGTAGATACAAAACGTCGATAATGTAACCCAAGGTGTAAAAAAAAATACCTATAAGAACACAATATCGCGTATGCTTCGAAAAGTATTTCCAATAGAACAAAGTGATGAATGCAAAAGACCCCGTTATATGTTTAACTATTTAAATAAAATTATTATCCAGCTGTACGAAGCTAACGTGTAGTAAATATACAAAATCCTAACAATATAAAATCCTTGTTACCTCACCTGTTCCATATATAAAGAACGATTACCTTGGCTTTGTGGTAAGGGAAAAATTACTTCCCTTCCGGAAATAACAAAGTAACTTCAGCATGTTTCCGACGTGCGCTAATTAATAATACGATACAACGCTACATTCAAACTCTATTTAACGCCGCTTAAACAACCAACCGCCTAAGACATCGAAACCTCGTCTTTGGTTGGTTTAGCTATTAGCGGTACCATATTTGGTATCGCTAATAGCTTTTTCGTATATATTGATGTCTTCGTCAAGCATGCTGCTGCTTGATAATGCGTTCTTTTACGAACGTTTCTACTTATCTAATAACAATACAAGCAATAATTACAGTTAAAGCATTCATTATGAGTCACTGCTGACCAATATGACCCATTAGAGATTAATAAGGGTAGGTATTGCGTGAAAAATAAACTCGTTTACTACCCTTTTTAATTGCTGTATTTGGTGACATTTCAATTTCAAAGAAAAAAAATTCAATTTTATTACAACTAATACAAGAGAAGTTTACAAAAATATATTTGTATATAAGAAAGTTCTTTAAAGTTTTGTTGGACGACTGTCCTCTTGTAGAGCTTGCCTTTGTAGTACAAAGGCCTTCTCCAGCTGTTCCCAGTGCTTCCTATCCCTGGGAAGACTTTGCCACAGAGGACCGGTACCTTTTATAAAGTCATCAGCCTACAGCGCACATTTAGTGACAAACATACTATAAATACAAATACGTAAATGCTCAATTAAATGTTTCAAACAAACCAAAAGCCGTCAAATACCTTTTTGTGGACGTAGAATTCTAAAAAGGTTTACAAGACTTTTTTAAATAACGCCTGTAAAAGGTATCTTTTTGTTCAATTTAAATTATTCTACGCGTCATATTCTTTAACAAGCTTAAAACTGTACAGGAGTATGCTAAACAGGTATACGACTGTATACAAACTCTTATCAGATGAGTCACAGAAATATATAAAGATCGCGAAAAAAAGTGCTCTAAAACGGTGAAGAGCAACAGAACATCTAATTTAATTCTTTTAGGTAGATAACACGAAAACTATTAAAAAGTTTTATATTATTAATACTAGTGTCAAAAATTTTTGTATACAATTTTTTAAATCGTTTGAAAGAACGAAACACATTCATACATTTATTAATTCATAAATAAATGGCGCTACACCTTTGTAGATCTGGCCATCTGAATTTAGTATCTGATCATCTATCAAATGATAGGCAAATAGATCAGCCTCCTATGTCTGACCGTCGATTTTTTTGGGTCTATGGCAAGCCGGTTTTCTCACGATGTTTTCCTTCACTATTTCAGCGAAACTTTAATGCTCACATAGATAAGTCCGTAGCTGCACAGCTGGATCGAACCTACGGCCTCAGAGATGAGAGTCGCACGCTGAGGTCACCACAACAATTATTATATATACATTATTAGTTATTATATAAATGCATTAGCAGTAATTGCCCTCGTGTTGTTAGAAATAATCTAATCGGTAGATCAGTAGATATTTGTTTTTATATATAAAATATTTCCAAGCGACATACAAACACCGTCTAGCTGTTTTAATAAATTATAAATTACGAGATACCAAAGCCTTTTGGATTTTACGCAGGCTATTTTAAGGGTGGCATTAGCTATGTAGCGAGAAGTGCCTCAAGTACCCTCACGTAAGTGCCTGTCTGCGGTGAGCATAAGTGATGTTACTAGCTATAGTTACGGTTTACGCCCTAGACAAATGGTTTTGTCATATACGTGCCACAACGAAATTGTATGGAACTTGTCACTATTAATATATTTTCTAGATAATTCGTTTGCGGGTAGCCGCAACATCCAGTTATTAATATTAATCATTAAAAAAATTATCATAAATATTATATTATTAGGAATAAAAATAAAAACAGACTTTAGTAGTCAAATATAAATCACATGAATCTTTCTCGGAAGTGGAATTTAGCCGGAAAATTTATGCTTTTTGAATTTATTCTTCCTTATTCTTCTTATGCATCAAAAGCACTAAAAGTGCGTGAACAGTGACAACAGAACATTCTAGTGGATGTGTCATAAAAGAAAGAGTTTCATTATAAAACACTTGGTATTTATTTTTAGACTCAATTCACAACTGCGCGTTTTTCAAGGCAAAAACTTGCCACGCACCACCACTTTGTGGAACCAACTGCCCATTGAAGAATTTCCGAACTAATTCGACTTAGGGTCCTTCAAGAAAAGAGCACACCAATTCTTAAGAGGCCGGTAACGCACTCGCGAACCCTCTGGCATTGAGAGTGTCCATAAGCGGCAGTATCACATAACATCAGGTGAGCCTCCTGCCCATTTGCCCCTTGTCATATGTGTAAACAAGTAAATAATAATTACCGTTGACGTAATCACCAAACAAGAAAGTCAAAGACGAGGAGTCTTTGCATATGCTGTGTTTACATAAATTGTCATATTTCCAGCCAGTCGGTGCAAATTTTAAATTGCTTATAAATTTATTATGTACTTCATAAAAAATACACAACATGACATGTTGCGTGTTTTCGCGTGTCATATCATTAGGATTAGATATTTAATTACAAGCATTTATACACTATCCATACTGTACTAAGTTAATACGATAAAAGTGAAATTACATTGCACAATTTGTTTTATAACCGGGGGCAAATGGGCAGGAGGCCCATCTGATAGTAAGGCCCATGGACACTCACATTACCGGAAGGCATTGTCGACCTTTTAAGAATTGGTACGATCTGTTCTTGAAGGACCCTAAGTCGAATTAATGTAAAGTAAAACTTAAATCCTCTAGTATTTTAAAGCCCGATGAACTGTACGGTAGTAATATTAAAGTATTTTTAGCAAAGCTTAAAATAACTAGAAATTAAATTCGTCTCGACATCTAGGCCAGGTAGAAGAGGTCGTTAGCGCTCAGAGCGACATTAAAAACATTGCATGAATAAGGAAAAATAAAATTTTTGTTTTCCTAGTAAAGAAAATGTTTTTTCCCTGGACAATATAACCGTTAATATATTTTCATATTGCGTGACCTATACTCTCTGAGAATTAAAGTCACTTTGGCTTTTATTATAGTCCATATTTTCTCCATTAAATAAATAATACTCGTGTAGTTTGCATAAGCGGAATAATTTATGAATTTAAAATACCAGTTTATGAAAATTTATTTTATCGATTTTCATGTTATGAAGCTTGAAGTTTCGGCTTAAATAAAAAAGAGTGTGTACTTATGTACACGCGTTAGAAGTCATACTTCTTTGGCGTATGGAAAAAAAAATAAATTGAGTAGTGATTAACGATAAATATTAAAATTAATCAAATTTTTTTTAATGTTTTATGTCTATAAAATTGATTTTAAAACACCAAAATAATATTTATTTATTCACACTGTTTAATTGTACCTACTGTTACAAAACACGTGTTCTAAATATAAAAATACTAGAGTATACAACTTAGTTATCGATTTCCATGCCAACTAGACCTAACTTTACGATGTCGAATAAAAGTGATAGTGTGCGCGCATCGTAAAAAAATCATCGCGCCAAATGAAGTACAACTATATAAGTATAGTCAAAAGCAACTTTATTTAGCTGGATGAGCGACTCTCTTCTCTAAAGTAGTGATTTCGATCCCCGGTCTTGTAAGCGGATGTGGAAATAGACTTTAAATAGACTATGGTAAAGGAAATAAAAAAAAGAAAGGATGGTCAATACACAAAAAATGTCACCGTGTATCAGACACAGAACGCTGATGATCATGAAGGTTAGGCTACAGGACCCAAGGCCCTTTCAGGCAATAACGCCGCTGGGTGTCAATTAGTGGGTATGTGAATAATTGTACGTTTCCTGGGAAGAACTGAAAATGTGTTCACAGATTTAAGGAACCTTTCGTATACGTATATATATCTTTTGCTAATATCACACACTTATATGTGTAGTTTACATAAAAATTTGTTATCAGTTGTACCACCAGGAGGCTTGGCAGGTGGAAGGCCATCAGTGCGGGGGAAACCAGAGCTACCACGAGGATCTACAGCTGGATTGCCAGGTGAACGTTACTTCTAAATTTATCTATAAATTCAGTTTTTAATTGTTCCATTTTGAGGGAACTAAATTGTGTTTATTAAAAATTATTGAACTGAAGTTGTTTTCCATTAAATTCATTCACATTACACGATTTTAATGTATTTATTCGTATTTAGCTGGTATTCTTTAAGTTACCCGCTCTACGCCCTTCACTTGCGAACTTGTTGTAAATGTAAATTTACAATTAATTTAATTTGTTTTGTTTGACGTTCATAAGTGTACATGTTTACCTATATGAATAAATATATTTTTGAGTTTGAGTTATTTTATGCTCTTAAATATAACAAACGATTAAAATAATAGAACAACTTGTGATGTGTTGGAAACGAAATGCATTTTCGAAGATTCCTACAAAAAAGTACTGCGTTAATGTACTGATTAGTTCTGAGAGCTGTTGCCTTGCTTACGTCTGCTGACTTTTGAAGAGGAGGGGGGGAAAATTGCAGTAAATCTTTTTACTTTAATTAAATGGCCTCGTCGCCACGCCAAAAAAAAAACAAAAAAAAATTAACGTTTTGTATGCGATGCTTGCTCCACAGGCGCAAGTCCCCTTACAACAGCCCCCCACGCAGCCCCCCTTCACCCCGCGACGCGACAGAGGGAGGCCCAGGCGTTAGCACCCCCACAACATGCGTAAGTAGTCTAGGGCCTTGAAACCTACATATTCTAGATAAACTGTTCGCTATTATTGAACTAAAATCTTAATTACGCGATTACTATCACTATCACTTTTAAAATTATGTAGATAATAAATGAGCGTTTATCTTTAAAGTAGTGAAGTACTATTAATGAAATATAATATATATTTTTAATTAAAAACAATGAAAAATAAAAGAAAATCACTGGCGCTACAACCTTTTTAGGACTTGGCCTCAGATTTATTGTGTGTTGCATGTGTTTCGTGAACATTTGTCAATGTAATAGGCAAGTAGGTGATCAGTCTCCTATCCACTTTTTGCGAACATTTGTTTGTAAATGGATAAACGTTCAGTTTATGTATCCAAAAACGGGACGAATACTTTCTCCATGGAAAAATCAACGTATTAACTCCGAACAGTTTATTAAGAATATCATTGGATATGCTAAATTAGGCAGGATTTCAAAGATCTTCACAACCATTTCGTTTCACGAAACATTGTTTTAGATTAGTAGTTTATTTTGAGTAGAGTAATTTATAGTAAGTCGATAACTCAAAAAGCTTTTAATCCGCATAACATAAGCAAATATTGACCGAAGCGAATGTCATCAAGCGAAACCAAAAAAAAAAATAAGGATATCAAAAACATTAACCACAAAACAATTTTGTTATATAAACCATTTATAATCAAGTTTATATGGTTCACGATCTACGAACACCAGGAAGGCTACTACGTAACTTCCAACAGCGATTCCAAGGTCGCAGCCGGTCAATATATGTATTTTATTTCACTGTCATTAAACTTTAACGCTGTCGATCGTTTAGATCGTTCTTGCGCAGGACATCAACCGGAAGTGCCAGTTCCGGTGAGGCTCCTGCTCCATCCCCAAGTCCATCTGGGACCAGCCATTCGGATAAAGACCAAGATCCACAGGTAACTTTTAAAATGGGTGACCTCTTAAATAAGAGTTTCTTGCCTTAAGTTTGATTACGCAGATGAACTGGGAACTCAGAGCCGGCGGTATTATATTATTAGTATGAAACAGAAAAACACAAAGACTGGGGAGGATAAATGTGGTATCTGTACACACGTAGATATTTTTAAATAAACATTCAGCTGTAAGGCAAGTTCGTACGTTCGTTCAAGTTAGTATTGTAATAGGAAAAAAACCCAGTAATACAGTTAGAAGAAATTACGACGACTGAAAGCTCGATAAAATATATAATTATTCATATAATCTTACATATTATAATTTATTTATTTATTCAAGAAAATGCATTATCCTTGTCCTTAAGCCACACCGTGTGTGAATCCACTGCGAACATATGAAGATGTCGATAGTACTAACACTGTCTCTAAAGACAGCATCCAGTAAGCGCAACGTTTACGGGTGCATGTGCTTCCTCACCCTGATGAAACCTATAAAATTACAGGAAAAGATAGAGAAGCTAGAAGAGGACAAAAAGAGAAGACTGCAGCTCTACGTATTTGTGTCCAGATGTATCGCACATCCGTTTAATGCTAAACAGCCTACGGATATGACTAGACGTCACACAAAGGTCACTATGCACCAGTTGGAGACGATCCAAGCGAGATTTCAGGTTTGTACCAATCAGAGTCCTATTATAGCGATCTCAATAATGAGATTTTGTTTCGCGCGATTCAAGTTTACGACATCTACGGATATTGAGAGAACAACTTAGATCTTGTGTACACAAATTTCGCTATTGGAAGTTACAGGGTAAGGCCGCAGTTCTCTTAACCGATTTAATTACAGCGGCTAATTTAAAATTAGCAGATCTATCTATGCCCAAACTTCTTAATAGCTGTGCTATATTTATGTATGGGCAGGAGGCTCATCAGGTGTTAAGTGAGCAGACCATGGACACTCCATGGTTGCCGGCCTTTTAAAAATCGGTACGCTCTTTTCTTACTTAAGTGGGTAGCTGGTTCCACATCGTGGTGATTTGGATGGTTTTCGTATTCTGCCTTGAAGACCGATAATGAAACACAGCTGTAGGTATTAATGCGAACCACTCCTCTGAACACTCTCCATGATAATTGCGGTAGAAGATATAAAGAGAACACTCCAAACATGTAATCGCGTTTATAATAGGAGAAAAGTGTTTAATTTATTCAAAAAGTTGTATTGTTTTAGGCATTCCTTAAAGGAGAAACTCAAATATTAGCAGATGAGGCATTTCAAAATGCTGTGCAGGCGTACTTCGATATCTTCTTGAAGTCTGAAAGGGTGGAGCAAATGGTGAAAGCTGGTGCCTGTACCCATAACGACTTTCGCGAAGTATTCAGGAACAATATCGAGAAGAGAGTGAAGTACGTACTTCTATATTTGTATGTTCTTGTTTTGCCAGTATGAAAAATAAAGTGTAAGCATGCTTATAACATGGCTTTAAAAAGTTTTATGGAGTGAATAACTTGTTACAAACAAGTTATAAACACACACAGATAAAACGATAATGTAAATACCTAAATGAATAAAGATATTATATTATATTATTATTATATTAATACTTAAATAAGTAAATAATGGCAAAACTACATTAATGTAGTGAAACATAACTTATTGTTATGTAAAACACTTAATTATGTGACCGGGCCAGACCATGTCACCTTAATAGTCTGTGTCCCCTCGGGAATTGTAAGCTCCGATATAGCGGGTAACTAGAATGTGAGGAAGTTACATGAATCTGGTTAGCAGTGCCACTTCTTAAGTTCTTTTCTCATTTTCACACGTGTATATCCTTTCTATTAGAGGAGAATTTATTGCCAGTTCTTCTCTTCCGTTCTACGCCCTTGATTTGAGAACTGGCAGTTCACTAAAATTGGAAGCATTTAATGTATATTTCTTTTTTGACGTACATAAATGTACATTATGTTACCTACATGAATAAATGATTTTTGAATTTGAATTACATATTTTCATAAATATCTGATTCTCGTTCTTGTAATAAAAATAAATGAAATAAATCTATTGTAATCTTTTTCAGTGAGTGCATTTTTAAATCGCAAGCCGAAATCGACGGCCTGACTAAAGACACTGTAGTGACAACGTGGCTGGCGAAACTAGATTGTATAATGAAGGGAACGGGTGAGTACATTGTTTATCAGGAAATTTACATAGATATAGAGTGTTTTAGACGAGAAGCAAACGTTGTATAACACTTGTGTTCTACTTGAGAGCAAGCAATTACTTTTATCGAATTGATAACAGTGGTTATTTTTGAAGTTGGTTAAAAACTTTATGCTTAATGGCGGTTAAGAGTTAAAAATCTGAATATGGTACTTTTTTAATTTACTTGGAAAGTTATTAAATATAGAAATATCTATAGTTAATCAAAGTAAATTATATTAAATATCATTTGTTTTGGATATAAACAATGAAGTGTTGTTGAACGTGATACGTATATGAAGTGAAGAAAAAAATCCTAATACAATCTCCAATAATTTTGTCACAACTTTACGTCAACATTGACTTGATGTATTCACAGATATATATTAAACGTTTACAAATATAACGGTCTGAAGAATATCTCGTTTTAGGCAAGAAGGTGATGCAGCCTTTTGTGCCAGACCTCGACTTTTAAGTTATATGTCTCACGATGTTTTCTTTCGCCGTACGGGCGAGTGTTAAATGCGCACATAGACATAAATTTCATCGGGGCAACACCGCTCACAATCAGTAGAGATATAGGATTAACCCAAGAGCTTTAACAATTACTATCAAAAGATGAATTTCATAAAAATTACGTGTTCCATTTTTAAATCCCATTTAATTCTTAATACACTGACTGCGGAGATAAATATAAGTTCAGGATACTATTTTACGATTGTTTGCTTTTCGTCCAAAACACTATTGAAGTGAAGTGTCTATTTAGCATGAAGCTGTGGAGTTATGCTTGAGTCTGCAACTTGCCTTTGAATGTGTGTTACTCATTTCCGTGTGCTAATAGATGTTCCAACAGGTAAACTTAGTATCATACAATATGTAACAATTTAAAATAAACTGTCTGAACTCTCCAATGTCAGTTACGTTCGAGTCTTTTAAGCTTGGTAATAAGAAGGTTAATCCAACAAATTATGCTTTATAGGTCTTGTTACATTAATATATTATATGTATATAGTTTCTGCAATAATTTTTCTTTATCGGTCGGCTGACTACTGTCTGACACGTAAATTTATACCTTCAGTTTTCCTTTCTGAAAGCAAAATAGCTAATAGGAAAAAACATTTCGCCAGAATTTGAACGAATGATCCTATTTGCTAGCTCTTAGGCTACGATGCCCTCGCGAGCTGTCTAGCATTGAGTGTCCATGGGCGGCGGTATCACTTCATTATCACATTCGATGAGCCTCCTGCCGTTTGCCTCCTGTTCTATAATAAAATACATATTAGTTAAAATCACTTACACTTATTGTATTACAATATTTTAAATATACATATATACTCCTTTGGTTTGTTACATATTGTATAAAACAAAAAGGTTAACAATATCTAGATACTAAACGACATTTTATAATAGAGAATAGTTTAACTAGTTTATTCCCAGGAACTGTTTATGCAACACTAATTAATGAAATTAAGAAACAACCTCAAATATAATTATTATTATAGTAAAGTCCTCATATTTAATGTATGTAGAATTCTTTGTTGTTTATTAATCGAAATATAAAAATCTAAATCTGAAATAACGTAACAGCCAAGTAGTTTTAAGTTCTAAATTCAAATATATACGAGTGCGGAATGTTCGATATTTGAATTCGGAATGTTAAATGTTTTGACAATGTGTGCCGCCTGCTATCTCACTGTGTGTGTTTCTGTCCTACTCTTTCACGATGCCTCTTTCACACCCCAGGAATACCAGGTATCATTTATCATTCCTTTGTCATTCGGCTTTTGTCTTGTGATGTTGCTTTCTGGATGTTGTAGATTTTGATTCATTCATTCTTTTCCTCTTATCTTTTATCTATTACACATCACCAGTACAGACTACAGTACACATTAGTTTCAAATATTTGCTTTTAAATCAATACAATTTCTTGCTTTTAATAACTCATACTATACACTTTTTTTACAATTTTAAGCACAAGATGGCAGTAAGTACAAGATCTTATTAACATATTACTCAATTATCACTATTATGCAACTAAAAATATAATATATAAGGATTTAGGTAAGCAAAATATGACATTGACACAATTTTATTATTTCGACGCGTTTCTTATCTATCCTTCCTTTTACCCTTCTTTCTCCGTCTGTCATGAAATATACACTCATCGACCATCAGGTGTACCAGGAGACGATGAATCCAAACGGCCATCACGAGCTCAGCAGCAAAGCCTGAACGCGGAGTGCATCCTTAGCAAGGAACAGCTGTATGACATGTTTCAACAGATTCTGGGCGTCAAGAAGTTTGAACATCAGCTGCTGTTTAATGCTCTCCTGGTAAGTTGGGTTGAAAACTTTCTTTTTCGCGAATAAAATAAAAAGCTATTTCTTGCTTAAATAAACAATGATTTTAGATAATTATTTAAAGAATATACTTTGGCTAAATATAATGATAAGATTTTTGAAATTATTATAAAAAAACAGTAATAAAATTAATACATTTTTATTTTTTGTAATTGCGTGCTCTTAATTTGAAACGCCGCGCGCTTTGTTTGATTTATCTAATACTTGCAATTTGCAAGAAATTAAAAGAAATGTTATTACATTCATAATTTAACTTTACTTTTCCATACTAAATCCTAATTAGCAAATGAATGTTCATTATACAACAAATTAATTTCGTTTTGTGTAGTTGGATTCGGCGGATGAACAAGCTGCAGCAATAAGAAGAGAACTGGATGGACGAATGCAGAAAGTCAATGAAATGGAAAGGGTAATATACCTTTTTCTTCCCAGCCGAAGCATATAAGTATATAACCCATATAGCTAAACAAGTTTATTTATTTATTTATTCGGAAACCAAACAGAAACATCCTTACAATAAAAACAAAGTCAAAAATAAAACACAAAACAAACACACTAGATGCATCCACATTCCTCAATAGGTATAGGTAGGATATCCCAAAATATATAAAAATGTCTTGTACATATGTAATTAACATTCTTTCTGTTGTTAATATTATGTCTTTTACTTAATTTTATGTGAATTGCAACTAATGTATAGCATAACAGTAATATAATATACTGAAATGAAGATAATGTAATGACATTCATTGTTTAGAACCGCAAGTTGATGCCTAAATTCGTTTTGAAAGAAATGGAGTCGCTGTATATTGAAGAACTGAAATCGTCAATCAATTTGTTGATGGCCAATCTAGAGTCCCTCCCTGTATCCAAGGGGGGAGCGGACTCAAAATATGGCCTTCATAAAATCAAGCGGTATAATCACAGGTCAGTTTCTTAATTGCTTTTAAATAAAGATATATAATATTGTAATACGTAAATTAAATACAGTTTTAATACAGGGCAAGGTTTCTTTCATTAAGCACACAAAACTCTATCATGGTGGTCCTGATTATAACCGACTGAAAACTGTATTTAATAGTACAAGTGTACGATTCCTGAGTCATCGGGGTGCTTTTAATAATAGAGGACATGTTTTACTCTATATTAATCAATCGCATACTATAATAGAATGTAAGCAAATGAATGCAATATTTCAAACTCCGACGATTTTGGAATTCGTTACGCTTATAAAATTAAGAAAGCCTGAGTGAGCAAAATGTACAGCCTTGGCTCGTACAAGTAAATTCGATTTTTAAAAATACTCACACAGTTATATATCAGAGAACCTCCTTACAAAATTCAAACAAACAAAATTGGAGAAAAAATTCTCGTTTTGGAATTTATTTGAATAAAAGAAAGACTTCTACAGACAATCGAACACTTTAACAATTGGTTTTCAATTCTCATTGTTTTCTAAATTCTCCCCTATGTTGTTTATGTTACTTCTTCTACTTGTTCATTTCTTGGTTTTCTGATCCTGGCACATTACCGGATAAAGGAAGTACAAGTAATAAGTCCATATATAATTTGCGCACGTGTCTTGAGTAGCCGGGATGACACCTAACCTTGTAAATTTAATCCAAATGTTGTCATGACCACTGTAGTTTGACCCTATAGCGTAGCTAGATAACTCTTGGAGAAACAAATAATAATAACATAAAGAAACAGATAGTAAAGAAATAGAGAGAAGCATTTAGGTAATAAAAAAGTTGCAAGAACTTAGTTCTGGCTTTTGACAAACATCAAGAAGAAAAACACTTTTTAACGGATTATAGTTATGTATTGTTGTATTTAAACTTATAATTATTTGTACATAATTTTGAAGTTGGTTAAAAAACAAAGGACCTTTGTCTTCAGTCACCGTGACCACGCACGCTGTAAAGCACGCGAAACGTCGGTTTAAATTTAAAATTATGTACAAATAATTATAAGTTTAAATACAACAATACATAACTATAATCCGTTAAAAAGTGTTTTTCTTTAAATGTGTAAAAGTTATGTTAATAAAAGACAATACTAAACATCAAGAAGACTTAAACATAATCCATCAGAAATCACAATCTTGATCATAAAAATTCCGTGAATTTAATATTGAAAGTATATTTTTATTTAATTAGTTCATTAATTACTAGATTCAAATATGTTGGTTAAAGACCTAATGAAGTATTAAAGACCTAATGAAGTATTTCCAACCAATTCGATTTAATTATATTTTGACGTTCATGTGGACCTATATGAATAAATGATTTTGGTTTTGGATTATTTAGGGTCCTTCTAGAAAAGAGTATAAATTCTTAGAACGCACTGAGTGTCCATGGGCGGTGGGGCCTCCTATTCTTAATAATATATAAAAAAACGTGAGATTACATGGGGGAGTGTTAGTAGATGAATCCTGCTATACAAAAGTTCCTAGATAACGAATTTAACATTGTTTCTCCAATGGTTGAAATTCCAAGTAATAAAGAATACGTGGTCGCAAAATTAACAATAAAACTATTTGACTAAATGACAACGGATGGATAAAGCTTCCACTTGCCAGAACGCTTTTTAATAGATTAGGTCTCGAATAAAGCTTAAATGCTTCTACTACGAAAGCTTCTGATAAGCAATTGTAGAATACTAGCCCGACACATTTCTTTCACAGCTTTTTCATTTCACTTTTTTTCAATTATTTTTATACTCAATACACTAGGTATAAACAAAAGCTTGTTAGGCTTTGCATACACGTAATAGTTGTACAGTTTTCCTAATCACCCTTAAATAGTTATAATAATGCTTGTATGTTCCATAATCTATGTAATATTTCCCATTTTCCATGCTTAATCATTCTTGGTATCGGTGATGGTATGCTACCTTGTGAATGTATCCTCCTATACCATTATCATGGGACAACTGTAACATCTGCATATTTGTCACTATCGTTATGATGCTATGATATATCCAACTTTGCATTAAATATTTTGAACTCAAATGTAATTTTGTAAATTTTGTAAATTTTGTAATATAATGTAATATATATGTAATGTAATTTGTCTTGTAACTCTAACATTGGTGGCAATGCGTAAAATGGTGTGGGTACAAATTAATTGGTGGTATAGGAATCCCGGACCAGATCCGAGTCCAAGATTGAGTAAGCAGCTATGTTTCAGATCGCAAGGCTCTTTAGCGAACAAGTTGACTGGGGGCGAAGGCGACGGTGGGGATGTAGACACCCAGCTCACTAAAATGGATGTGGTTCTTACTTTCCAAATAGAGGTAATTTCTGGTAAGGGTCTGGTTAAGCGGGATGAAAGTAGCCAATGGAAAGTGAAATTTCTAGTAACGTGTCTATGGTAACACCATTATTAAGTAAGTAGGTAATGAGATAATGAATAAACTCCTTTGTTTTGAAAGTTATTAAATCCAGTTTGAACTTAAATGAAACTCAAAACTTTATTCATATAGGTAAACAAGTATACTTGTGAAATTGATTCTAAATTTTAATTTACTACCAGTTCGCAAGTCAAGGGCGTAGGGTGGTCAAGAAGAACAGGCATGAACCTCTCCGCATTCTTCTTAAACGCCACGATTTGAGTCACAGATAATGTTTGAACTGGAGCCAGTAAATCCCAAGAATTAGAATCATTTAAATAATCGTCAAATATCTAAAAAGCTGTATTGATTAATTTACATTTACCGAGAGTGTTGAATTTATTCAGTGATCATTCTCCCTTTTCCCTTGGGAGGTAGTTCTAAAAACGAATACAATTTCCATAAAAGGAGTGGTTTGTTCTTCTGGAGTCTCGATGATCATATGCTTAGATTTGTTATCTTTCAGTATATTCCCCCTTAGAATCGTTTTAAGATGTATCTCGTTTAAGTTTTTAAGTATTTGAAGTGCGTCGTATGAATTAATAACATTTTATTATTGCTATTAATCAATGTTAATGATGGGATATTATAGGTAGTTGTTATGGAAGTGAAGGGGTTAAAGTCGTTGGCGCAGAATAGAATAGTATACTGTACCATGGAAGTGGAAGGTGGGGATAAACTACAGACTGATCAAGCGGAAGCTTCTAAGCCAATGTAAGTCAAATTCAACATAGTGACCTCATATCTATTCACATATTCTTCGTCTTAAACGCTTAATTTAATGCTCTGATGTTTCTAAAACTAACACAAACACAGCGCACGCTTATAACAACTCTCAGTCTAGGAGACCGAGTGTATGTGTCGCAGTCAACTAGTTGAGTCAGGCGTTCAATTAAGAGCCGTTTAACTGACTTTCTGAAAGATGTTCAGCTAGTTGATTTAACAGCTAGGCAAATAGCCCGAATCGATGACGTCACATTATTTTCTTCGCCAGGTATACAGTGTAAGGTGAGATGTATTTATTAAATATTATAAATGTAGTGTTTGATATCAGCCCATATCAACAGGTGGGACACACAAGGTGATTTCAGTACGACTCAGCCACTTCCAGCTGTGAAAGTTAAGCTGTATACAGAGAACCCTGGTGTACTAGCACTTGAAGACAAGGAGCTGGGGAAAGTTGTACTTAGACCAACACCTTTGTCTAGCAAGGTTAGTTAAAATCTAGAGGCAAAGACAATCAAAATATTCTTTAGGCTTATGAGGGTAAAATATTTACGGATAAAATGCAATAATAATAATAGCGTCACGAAGATGTGCAGCGTTTTTGTCGAAAAGGGAGAAAGCAAGTGAGAGCGATTGATAAACACTGACAAAAGGCGAACGAGTGAGAAAGATCGAGTGAGAGAGTGAGATATAGCGAACATCGCATCACGCACAGTACCATGGAGCGAGAGGTGGGAGAGTGCAATATTGAGTGAGAAGAATGGAGATTGAGAAAAATACACGCTATTGATGTATTCGTTTAGTAGTTACATTTTAGAACTTTAGATGGGAATTTTGTCGTATAACCACTTGTGCAGTAAACGCTGATTTATGTATTTAACGAAAATATTTTGTCTGTTTACAGGCACCAGAGTGGCATCGAATGACCGTACCCAAAAATTTACCAGATCAAGATCTGAGGATCAAAATCGCGTGCAGAATGGATAAACCATTGAATATGAAGCATTGCGGGTATGCTTTTTTTAAAATATAACGTTATGTTCATTAGTATAAAACTTTACATACACTACGAAACTATAAGTTATAGATAATTTTGATGATTGTTTATGATGATAATTAAAAGCATATTTGCATGATTTAATATTGCTCATTCTGCGGATTAATAATAAATATATCTAAATGTACCACTCTAAAATTGATCTATTTATTTCAAATAGAAGAGACTAGCAGCCCTCAATACAGGGAATCCTAGTATGGGCTTGTGTACTTTCTTTTAAACTAAATATCCTTATTTATTATGTATAATATACTTTTTCTTTCTTTGTTTTACTATCTATCGTTTGGTTATCGCCACTTGAGTACAACAAACAAATTAAACATTGAAACGTAAGGGATAAAAAAGGGCCCATTAAATTTCCAATTGTGACAAAAAAGATAATGTAAAGCTTATATTTTTTACATTGTTCACATTATTTTATTTATATTGTTTTATATCCTAGATAAATTTAGTACCATCGATCGCCACCCCTTCATGGGTAAAGGCCTCTTCCAGCTTCTTCCAACTGACTCAGTCCATGGCTTTCTTTCTCCATTCGCTTCCAGTTACCGCTTCTATTTATTCTATCCACCTCTTTTTGGGGCGCCTTTTTCTTCTTCTCCTTGGTCCTTTCCATACCGTTAACGTCCACCTTTTCTGTGTTTCTTGCCATATACCCCGCCCATTGCCACTTCTGTTTTAGGGCATATTGTAAGTTATCATTTTAGTTACCTCCACGTAATTGGCAAAGCTGTATGGCGGAAGTGGAAACGGCGATACATGGTGTTAGTTCAAGTCAGTCAATATACGTTTGCCCTCTGCTCCTATAAGGACAAGAAGTCTGAACCAGCTGAAATGATGCAGCTCGATGGATTCACTGTGGACTATATTGAGTTGGCGAGTGGTAAGTTATGTTCTCTTTACACCAACGACCATCAAGAACTTTAAAAGCCGATAGAAGTTTATATATCAAGTAGACTAAGACTTAAATATAAAAAAAACTGGGATTAACTGTCTAATACTTGTTTATTTTTTCAGCTCAACTGATGGTGGGTCAAGGTAAGTTTCAAAATATTCACACATAATATCGACTATGTACATATTTGTTAATGTAATATAGTAAATAAGGTATATATTCCTTGCTTCTTCACCTTCAATTTTTTATATTATTTTTATTATTTATTATATTATTTTATTATTTTGCCTGGACAACGGTTAACACATTGTATGCATAAAGAATGGATACAAAGTAATAGCCGGGAACCAAAAAATTTAATGAATAATTTTGATACGTAAATATTATGAATGTTTGAAAATATGTATGAATGTACATATGTATATGATTATTTTTTATTAAAAAAAAAACATTTTTCGGATCCGTGTTGTCGGCATACACATTAGGTGCCGAATACTTGGATCCGAGAACTAAGGTTAGCAATGGTTTTAAAAAAATGAACGGATGTTTGCTCGGATCCGAGTGGGCAGCACCGCGCGACTCTGCTCCACTTGGATTCGAGAAAAGAGCACTTAATGTGTCAAAAGAGCCTATCTCTATGTTATTTGATTAGATTTATTATACAAAATATGTTAAATATTTTCAGAGCTGGAAGGTGCTAAATACTTCATGAACGCGGTCAGAGATGGAGAATCGGTGCTGATGGGAGTCAGCGATGAGAATGAGTGTCACCTCTGGGTGATGGCTCTGTACCGAGCGACGGGACAGAGTCACAAACCAACACCTCCCACAACATCTGACACGCATATCAAAATTATGGGAGGTATGTAATTCAGATCGATATCGCACAAGAAATTCGGATCGGTGAATAGTTTAGTGTAGTTATGGGATAAATATGATATGGCAGGTTCCAATGGAACACATGTTGCATTGTGTCACACTAATGAAAGATTCTTCAATCACCTGAATGTCCTCCTCCTGATCGGCTACGATTGTCAATGCTGTCAAAACCATACTCACGGTTTCATCACGAATGATTAGGTCTTATCAGGGCAGAGTTTTATATACTTAGATTATTAAGATTATTTCGGTGGCACCTTTATTGTCGTGGCGGCTGTGTGAGTCGCAGACTTATTTCTTACTAGACAGATTTCTAGTATGAAAAATTCCCGAAACAATTGACATTACCCTATTTTCTTCACGTTTGGAATCACATGCAATCTTGATAAACTAAATATACATATATTAAAATGTTGATTCTTAATTATATTATTAATACTAATACAGCTTTACCTACTCATTTCATCAATCGTGGTCACCACGATGAAATGAGTAAAGCAAATATATATAATTATTTCAGATGCGGACAAAGCAAGAAAACACGGTATGGAAGATTACATCCAAGCTGATCCATGTCAATTCGACCATCAGCAACTGTTCTCGATTTTGCAGTCGCTAACATTGAAATATCGGTTACAAGACCCTTACTGTTCTTTGGTTAGTGCTTATATATCACCAATTATATAGAATAGGGGATAAACGAACAATAGGCATCATTCACACTGGCAGAAGTCTCGAAAATGCGTTTGCGAAATATACCATAACCTGCCTGTTTCACTAACTTAACTTTTAAAATATTTTTTTCTTATACGCTTACTAATTAGTCCAACGAATAGCGAAAGACATGAAAATACTTACCTTGCTTACAACTTAACTTTACAATTAAGGATTTAGAATCGCACAGAAGGCTGATCACCAATATGCCTATTTGAAAAAAAAAGATCAATTTGAAGAAAAGAAGAACGATCCAGATAAATTTGAGGTCCTAACCAGAAAGGTTGTAAAGATTTTTATGTTTGTAGCGAATTGGATCAAAAAGTATTGGACCGATTTTCAAAATTCTTCCACTATTTGAATACTACATTATCACTGATATTATAGGCTATTTTCATTGCAAGAAAAAAAAATAACCCTACTAAAACTATAATCAAGTTACACAAGGTGTGAAATAAATGCCTATGAAATATCTTTCACCGCATGCGCATAGAACACCACATATTAGAGAACACCAATATATACAAAAAATGTTTGAAAAATAAATGTCCACTCGTGCGAATCGAGGACGGGCTAGTATATAATAAATAAACGAATCATGATTCAAACACACCTTTATAAAGAGTTATGGACAAAATTTTATATCAAAGTACTTTTCAGGGTTGGTTTTCTCCTGGCCAAGTCTTCGTTCTGGATGAGTATTGTGCCCGATACGGCGTCAGAGGCTGTTACAGGCATCTTAATTATTTATCAGATTTACTTGACGTCGCTGAAAGTGCCACACAGATGGTAGACCCTACTCTGATGCATTACTCTTTCGCCTTTTGCGCCAGCCATGTCCATGGTAACAGGTAACTATTCATTAGATATAAAATCTTGGACATAATATCAAATTTCTGGTCTTTAATAATAAGTCTCTTTAATAGTAATAAAAATAGTCTGGTCCTTAATAATTTTCTACCGCATTTACCATGGAGAGTGTTCAGAGGAGTTGTTCGGATTAATACCTGTGAGCCTCCTGCCCGTTTGCCCCATGTTCTATAAAATAATAATAATAATAATGGTAATGGTCTTTAGTTTGATTTGTCTTAGTCTTAATCTTCACCAGTAACAATGTCATGTTACTGGTGAAGTTATGTAACACCAGTAAATGTGAAGGTTTGAAAAAGCTATTAAATATTGAAACTTGGTGGTAAGTAACATGAAATTTGTAGTAACGAAAGTAACATACAATTATGAACGTTATTATCATATTAATGGTAAGCATGTAAATATTTTCTGGACAGTCCAATAATCTTATACATAAAATCTATGTAAATAATCTAATTTGTAAATATTCCCTTCCAATGTCAAAGTAAAACTATTTCTAGAAGAATCCTGTACACTGTATGTACAACATAAACTATAGTATGTTCCTCATCACCATCAGTCTCTTGGGTCCATCTCAGGACGTAGGCCACTTCTGTTTTCCTCCAGTACGTCCTGCACTGGCCTCTTTGTATCCACTGAAAATCTCCTTGACCATGTTGTCAGTCCACCTGTCGCTGGGCGGCCCCGCGGTCTTTTGTTCTGCCGAAGTCTCCATTCACCTGAGAATCTTCCGGTTCTTGTCCATGGACGCTGTGGCCTGCCCACCGCCATTTAGATGTTGGGACAGCCCTTACTACGTCTACGTATCTTCCTCACCGTGGTTCATATTCAACTGATTTCAATTCCTCTCTATTTTCATTCCTACTGAAAGGTTTTGCAGGTTTTCTGTTATATGTAAAGTAAATATTGCACATAATCTATTCTGTCTGCTTGTGTGTTAATATCCTATGCATTCTACAGTATTCACCAAGACGTAACTTACACCTTACTTAGAAAACATTACATACTTGGAATAGGTTTCAGAAACGTTTCAATATCGAGATATTTGTCATTTAAAATACTGCAGTTTTCAAGACCCTTCCCGCTTGTGCCTTACTAGAGTGAGTCCAACCAACCTTTCACAGTACCGCCACGTTGCCTGGCAGGCCCGATGGTGTGGGCAGCATCACCGTACAGGAGAAGGAGAAATTCGCGGAGATCAAGGAGCGGCTCAAATCTCTTTTGCAACATCAGATCACCAACTTTCGATACGCATTTCCGTTTGGAAGGCCTGAGGGGGCTTTGAAAGTAAGTTCATGTTATACGACTTGAGGTATTCAATGAAGAGATAAAATTTCACTATCTTGGTTCAGAGTCTATGTAATAGCTTCAAGAACAGCATTTTACATATATTTTACGTAGGAACCTTCTAGAAAAGAGCGTATCAATGCTTGCGAGCCTTCTGGAAGTGCGAGTGTCCATGGGCGGAGGTATCACTTAACATCAGGTGAGCCTCCCATCTGTCTACTGTAATATTAAAAAAAAGACACGATGTCGAGACAATATTCTTTTCCTCAGATGATCACAACATTATTTCAAAGTGTTTAACATTGATATTGTAACAATCGCAAATAAACTAAACAGAAACGCACTAATTACAAATTATTTTCAATTAGTTTTTAAATGCAGAATCCTTTTGTTTAATTCAGTGTTCTTTGGATATTTTAATCACCACTATTGCATATCTTATATAATATAATCGAAATGTTACTAAATCTTTAGTTCTTCATTTATTAGTAATCTTACAGCTAACATACTTATTATAAAACAAAACGCTTACACAATACAGATTAGATTGATAAACAATATATATGTCAAACAGAAAACAAGTAAGTATATATACAAAAATATATTAAACTATTTGAAACAACAAAATATAATATTTCTCAAATTACTGCTTAGACAAAATCAAAGTCAAAGCTCCTGCAAAAAGTATTCTATACTTTCTATACTTTGATGAGGTTGTTTGTTTTTCAAATACTAATACTGGCAATTTTTAGGCAACACTGTCCCTATTAGAACGAGTGTTAATGAAGGACGTGGTAACTCCAGTTGCACCAGAGGATGTTAGAGTCATGATTCAAAATTGTTTGGAGAACGCAGCACTTTTGAACTATCAGCAACTCAGTCAAAAAGCTAATATTGAAGGTTTGTACAGTCTGATACTCCTGACAGCAAAATCAGTAGAAGACGCCATTAACATGGTAAGACGTCAAAACCTGATAACACTGGAAGGCATGCACATTTAATTAAGAGCACACTGAAGTATAAATCATATAATTGTAACTAAAATATCCAACCACTTTTTAAATGCCTCATATCATAAATTCCTTGTGTTGAAGATTACATCATTGCATTTAGGGCATTTAATTCACTACAAAAGATTTAAGTTAACAGTTGACTTGGATAAGATCATCAGCATAGTGATGAGAGATTGAATCGAATTTCAGAGGATCTACGTGGTGATACGATGGTGACTCCAGCCAAGAAGCTTGAGGACCTGATCCGATTGGCTGAGCTCTGCGTTGATCTGTTGCAGCAGAATGAAGAACACTATGCAGAGGTATAGTTATCAGTGATAATTAAAACCGTTTCAATTTACCGATCTCAAGGAAAATGCTTTTTCAAATTGAAATAACTTGAAGTTAAAAATTGACTTTTCAAATATATTTAAAAATAATATGTACATCCATTTTGTTTTAACTAAACTCTAAACTATTTGAGAATTAAATACGTTGGTATTATTCAATCTTCATCTAAGCTTCAACTGGTGAAGGCGGGTGAGATTGTAAAACAAAAGACGAACCAGTTAACCTTTAAAAAAAATTAAATAACTCTCCATAGTCGCTTATCATTAAAAAAATCGAATACACAACTACACGCAATACTCGTCCAGCGAGATTGCTTATCTTGCCGAAGCCGCGTACAAATTATTTGAAGAAGTCTATTAGGTATGATAGTGTGCAATTATTTAATCAATTACCATCTCAAATTCGCAATATTGGAGTGTTTGACAAATTCAAAAAGGCAGTAAAGATGCATGATAGAGTGGACACAGTTGACTAAAATGAGACGGCTAATGGCGACGTGTATCTCGCTCGTATATAAACATATTAATATTAAGTTTCTCATGTAAATATTTTTTTTGTAATGAGAAATAAAGTTCTTTAAACATTAACAAGTTACACAGACACACGATACCATCCCGTTTAATAAACGAATCAAAAAATAAGGACCGCCATTTTCATTCGTTTTACTTTCTCACCTCGTATCGTGTCGGGCGAGTGCTACGCCTCGCGTAGAACGTAAACTACGTTTTAAATTTCGTAGCGCCTACAGGTAAAATATCATATTACATAATATATGGTGTACGTGAAAGCTTATTCGTAAAAGCACTATAGAGCAATGTCTTGGCTAAACATGTTCTGTTGGTATAATATTTTCAGCCAGACAAGTCGCGTTGTACGTTGTCTTTATTGTTATAGAAAAACTTTTCTATTGTACTACGTATCACGAATGTAATTCAATTACCCAATGGAAAATATTTTTCGTGACGTAATACAATAATCGTAGTATCAATGTTTTAAATGTCTGTAATGTGTCGCTTTGTCGTTAATGTGAATTTGTTTAGTTTACATAGTTTGAATTAACATATTAAAATTTTATTCTCAAACTAAATGATTCGGTGAACTTCGTACTTACCTATATTTTTGCCAAAATATATGCAAAATTTTCAGAACAGAACAAAGAGATCAAATATACCACACCTATGAAAAACCAAGTGACAACTTTTTAATTATAAAAACAGATTTTATTGGAAAATTCAATTTTCGTTTTTGGTATTTTCCTTTATTTTTATGTTTCCCATCATTTCAACTTTAAATTCCCAGAACAAATATTTAAAGATCATAATTACTCAAGTTTTAGCAAGACCTAAGAGTAGAAATTATGCCGTGTATTGTAATGTAATGTGATATGAAACATAGATACGTATTAATTTCTGGCAAAAAGCGAAGACATTAATAAATCAATTTGAGATCCTAATAAATTGTTCTTAAATACTAAACAAATTCACTTCTCGACATATTAGCCTTTTGCGACCTTTGACTCCACTTCTATCTTATTTTTTTTGTTTCTCCGCAGGTTTATAACGCAAAATCGGAATCGACTGGTCAACAAAATGTAACTACTTTGCTCGCTCATCACTAATAATTCACGTACTAGCCAAGTGCCTTTTACTGGTGTGAGACGCGAACAACCACTGTGTGACACATGTTATACACTAGAAAAGGAGTAGTCAATACATGTAACTTCAAATAGTTTGTCGTTCTTTAATGTCACATTGAATATAAACGTGCAAAACATATAAGCTGTGCTTGTACGTTTAGAAGACCCAAAGTTTACGTCATACAAAATGACGTCACATTTAGCATCTGTATTTACTTTAATTATAAAATAATCACGTGATTTTACAAACTGTTTACACATTTTATCACTTATTGTTTGGTTAAATATGGAACGTTAATGCTATCATCGCAACTATCATATAAAGTTGTCTCTTTCTTATAGTCACGTGATTGCTTAATAAGTTGTTGCGCTCAGCACAAAAGGTACTTGTCTATGAAGGTTCATTCTCACTATGGTTTGACCACAGACAAATGATCACGATTAGATTTGTGATATCAAACCACTTGCTTTAATAGTTTAGTTTATTTCATAAATTAGGGTTTCTGCAGCGACAAATTTCACAGGTCGAAATGAAATTTGCTAGTTTTTTTCCACTCTTTTAATGCTTGCTGTTTCTATTTTCGATTCTTACCATAAATGCAATAGCTTAATTTCTTAAATAAGATAGGAGTTATACTACGTTAAATGAGTTTGTTTTGTTCTTGTCATATCGTAGAAATAAGGTGTGGGCTACAATGTTAATTAAATCTAAAAAAAGTTAGAAAAATATGATTTTATTACTTTGCTTTTTTGCTATCTCTTACATGTATCTATAGTACATAAATATATCGTATATATGTCTGACAAAGTAAATATTTAAATCTAAAATATTCCTGAATATTCTAGAATTAAAGATGTGTCATAGCGCTTGCTTTTAATATAATATATATAGTTTATTATATAAAGTAGTTACTTGCATGACTTTCTCCCAAATTATACAGTTAAGATGTTGAGAAACAGTTACACAGGCCTATTTCTTTAATACCCACAATAAGTATTGTAAAAATCTCGAAATTATAATAATACATGAATATTGTTAAAAGTAATTCGTTGGAGATACATTAATTGATGTTGCATTGCATTTTTAGCAGTAATATTTATTTAATTTAACAAAGTTACACCTGAGTTTATTTAAATTGTAATAAAGTTAATGCCGCAATTGTTGTTATGGTTACCACTGGATATAAAATTGTAACCATAGTGACAATTGACAAACATTTAGCCACGTTTTAATAGAGCTCAAAGTGTTATCAGTTCTAGTGTAAATTGGGTTCTAGAGTTAACTTGGCTTTAGTGTAAGCTTGGCTTAAATGTTAACATGATTGCAGCGTTAACTGGGTTCTAGTGTAAACTTGGTTTTAGCATGAACCTTATCTAGTGTAAACTGGATTCTACTGTAAACTGGGTGCTACTGTTATTTCGGTTCTCGTGTAAACTTGATGTGTGTAAAATTAAACACTCTTTTGTGCGCAGGCATTCGCATGGTTCTCAGATCTTCTGACAGAGCACGCAGAAATCTTCTGGGCATTATTCGCTGTTGACATGGACAGGGTTTTAGCTGAACAACCCCCTGACACCTGGGACTCATTCCCATTGTTCCAAATCCTTAATGATTATTTGCGCTCCGATGGTAAGATGAAAGGCAAGCTGGTTTTAAGGTTTTACGTAGATTAGAACTGTAGTCAGTGGAGTAGCAGGTAAAGGCCCAGGTGAAAAGAGCTGGCACCTAACTATGAAAAATAAATAATAAATCTGCCTTTGAGCTCTAAGGGTGTGATTCAGAAATGAAGCTTATCGAAAACAATGACACCCGTATGTCAGAATCCAATACTTTAAGGCCATGATATCAGATCTAATCTAGCGCTAAGTCTCGTTTGTGAATGTTAACCTACGTCATCGCTGGGGTCTCAGCTAACCTTTAGTCGACCTTTTCACCACTTAGAATAAATAATTTAACACGAATTAATAATTAAGTATAAAGGTGTTAAATTATTTTATAAAAGTCAGTAGAAATAGTTTGCAAATAATTCTAACTTTCATTTTATCGTTTTTTTTCAACACTGTGACTGACTTACTTTTTGAATTGATTAGACTATCATACACATCTAGTTAATGAGATCAAAAATAAGAGATATTAATCACAAGTTTTAAGTGTTTATGTATACTTAATTAAACTGCACAAATAAAACATTCTTTGTTTGAAGGACCAAAAAGGAATGCCTAGTTCTAGAATTTTGTTGTTTTGTGTGATTTAGTTTAAATTTTGGTACAGTTGTTTTTGAGGGTCGCTCAGTATTGATCTCTTAACCAAATTGGAGATATTCCAATCGCAAAAAAAAATACAAATGCTAACTTATATTTATTTGAAAAAGGATAAAGAAATAAGCAACTAGCATTCTCTATAAAATAAACAGTCCAAAAACATATATTTTTCCTTTATTTAACTTATATCGTAAAGGGACGCGAACTTTTAGAAACAAAACAAATAATCCAAAGTTCCTATTTATATTACTTTAAATCCTCTGCTAGATTATTTTCAGCTTACCAATGACTCCTCATCTTTTATGCTTCTGTAGATGCTTGTTGCCTTTTATTGAAGTTATTTTAAAATACATTAATTTTTTCAGAAACTCTAAGAAACGGCCGTTTTCATGAACATTTGCGTGACACCTTCGCACCATTAGTTGTTCGATACGTCGATCTTATGGAGTCTTCAATATCACAATCCCTGCATAAGGGTTTCGAAAAGGAACGATGGGAGATTAAAGGGTAATAATTTTTATTTACGCTCAATTTTTTTCTGGATATTTTAAGCATTTTACATACTTTTCCTAATGAGTTAATAACCCATGGGTTGTCAATTGTCATGACACAAATACGGCATTGACATATGCCAGGTTTAATTGTATATCTTACTAGGTGGTGAATGTACTTACTTCAGGGCCCATTGTAGGGCTACAAGCTCAAGCAAGAAAAAAAAATTGAATAATAGAAAAATTAGGATCTTCTTCAGTCGCACCCTGTATATGTGAAGTTCGTGTTAGTGGTGCCATTCAACTTCCTCCACTCTCTTGGCAAGCCTCTGTGCCTGGGTGATAGCGAGACTAGTAAGGGCCTTTACTTTATCGGTCCAGCGATTAAAGTATCGACCTCGGGGTGCCCTCCACTTTGCCAGTCACGACTTACGATGAGTTTTTCTAAACTTTCTGGATCTCTGCGTGTTACTTATCCAAAAAAACTCCATATATATCATATCACCGTCTTAGTATGAGCACGTTTCTTCCCTTACTTAAGTTTTGTTTTTTCTTTAAATAAGATGAACCTAAGTAATCGTAACGTGCACACGAGAACTATTGGTGGCTTTCTATTACAGCAACGGTTGTGCTACCAGTGAAGAATTATTCTGGAAGCTGGATGCTCTGCAAAGCTTCATCAGAGACCTGCACTGGCCAGAGCCAGAGTTCCGGTCCCACCTGGAACAGCGCCTGAAGTTGATGGCAAGCGACA
Organism: Pieris rapae; assembly: GCF_905147795.1. Taxonomy (NCBI): domain Eukaryota; kingdom Metazoa; phylum Arthropoda; class Insecta; order Lepidoptera; family Pieridae; genus Pieris; species Pieris rapae. The sequence continues at coordinate 1,618,845 of NC_059526.1, read as the reverse complement.
TGATGGAGACCTGCATTCAGAAGACGGAGGCGTCATTCCAGGTTAACATTTCTAACTAGAGCTATTATAATAAAACATATATTTGACTAAATACTTCATAATCTGTTGTTATTGTGTCTTTTGGTTATTGTGACGTATCAAAGAAAACAGTAGTGCTACAACTTATTCATTTTACTTGAAGTAGGTGATCAGCCTTTTGTGCCTGACATACGGAGATGTATTCTGTGCAAAGCAAAATGTTAATGCGCACATAGGGAACGCCGTAAATCGAACTAATTACCTCAGAATTGAGAAGCCAACTCTGCTCTTACTTCACTACATGACATAAGAAACTAATTCTCCTTTATCACTCTGATCATCATACCCACTCGGTTTGATCTCTTAATTTTGTTAACGCTGTCATGGAAAGAGATAGAGTGTCATTAAATCATCAAAACGATGTCGCCTTACCTCTTTTGTACTTGGTCTGATCGAATTTTGATAAAATTTTCAGGCGTGGCTCAAAAAAAGCGTGACATTCATGTCAACGGACTACATAATACCAGCTGAAATCTGTGCTATGGTAAATGTGGCACTGGACGCGAAGAACCAAGCGTTGAAGCTATGCGCTGTCGAAGGCGTCGATATTGTACGTATACGGCCATTCCTATATTTAACTAACGGATAACGGCGCGTAGTGAAACATTCATTAACATTATCTCCTATGTATGATGCCGTATGACCATGGCTGGATGTAGTGTATTTATAATAAGACAGCTTAGTTTATATTACTATTCTACATACTTCATGTATGCTTTTTAAATGTTTATTTTAATGATTTTTACATTAATTTATGCCCCGACATCCGTAAATTAAATATAGGAACGGCGACGATAAAGGTACTCTTGTAATTACCGCTTGTATTCATAGTCTCAATAAGTTATACGTAGAGAATTAATGGATTACTCCGGTCTCATGCGCCTAACCATAGTTATGAAAAATGTCTAGCCTGACCCCTTTATTAAATACCACTAATCTAAATCTATTTAACTTTAAAGATACTTTCTCTTACGTCACTTTCTATCAAATTCCTTACGCCGTTATAAAAAGAGATAATAAGGGTAGGAATTTTAATGAGCTTATGAAATAATATTTATGAGTGAAAATTTCTAGATAATATTTTTCATTTGCTAGTAAAGGAATGTAATATGGAGGAAGAAAATTATATCCTCGGCTAGCTTAACCACGATCTGGCTCCAAGGGCCCAGTGGCTGAAGTCGAGAGGTTCCAGGTGGTACCAGGGTTCCCATACCATACATTTAAATGGGTACATCCAATAACTTTCCAATGAGTAAAAAACCGCATTTATTACTATAATATTTTTCGATTTGCGTTCGATAACTTGAGTAATCCACTGAGATATTCGATCATTATTACTAAAATGGTAGATAATTTTAAATAAAATACCGTTAATTTACATATTACCTAATTAAGGATTATAGTAGAGGAACTGCATATTTGAAATAGTAGTTTGTTTTTGGAGGATAAATTTGAGGAGAAACGGGATAGCTCAATAAAAACTACATAGAATTATTTGTAAATTGTTAAACTTATATATTAATTAAGATAACAAAGTATCCCAAATATGCTACAAATCCTCTACGCTAATTAATAAGGACGGAGGAGGGGTTTTGCAGTTTAAATTGAACAGTATTTTATTTTCAACTTAACTAATATTTTCAATCCGATTATTATAGAATGTAGCAACGCTAAGCTAGGCTTAATTACATTTTTGTAAAATCGATGACAGTAAAAGGTTTCTTTGGTACTAAACAACATTAGCCTAAGCAAAAAAATAAATATGTTATTGTATTAGATTTGATAAACATCTCTGTTAGTACTGTGTGAAATAATTTTTTCTATCTGCTCTATTAGAAATTACCTTAAATGAATCTGTGGTAAAAAAATAAGATGGCGGATGTTTCAAAATGGCGGCGTTCTCCAATCTCCATGCCAAAGAAACCTCAACTGTAATATTTTGAACCATGTTCCATTTACATCATCCATCGAGTTGGTTGTTAACATTTTACATGGGTACAATTCACTGGGGGGTCAAAATTGATTACATCAAATTGGCTTCACACACATGCTATGCTACTAATGCTAGATACAGCTTGAATCCATGCACGGAGGCCGCGGTTTACATAGCTGATTGCTACAATTCATTACTATTATTAGAAAAACGATAAATGAATCCATAATCAAAATAGTTGCAATTGGTTTGTTTCTTCTTTTTTATTTCTTAACAAAAGGTATATATTAACCTAAAATCAATTGATCAATCAAGTTTAATCACTGACAGTAATAATTTCAGTCTAATAGCTTGTTAATAAAAGCCAAAAATATGTTCTTAAATCATGAATATGATACTTTTGATTTAACGACTTAAAGAACTCTACTTAGCAAGACTACCTTAGCAGGACTATCAACCTTTAAAGTGCAAAGTAATGTGGTAAGATCTTCATGGAAATGCCTTCAATCGCCAGCCAACGTGCTTACTCTACAATAACGCTAGTGACATACATGCATCTAACACTTCACACGGGGTCGCGCAGGCTAAAATGTTAACACCAACCTCTCTCACAGTACCAGTACCATGCTAAAATGGATGCTCAGATCGAGACCTGTCTCCACGCAATGGCTACGGGAATGACGACTCGCCTGTCTGCTGTGTTGGAGGCAACGCTCGCGAAGATCGCGCGGTTTGATGAAGGAAGGTATGTATCTATACTAATATTATGAAGAGGAAAAATTTGTGTTTTTGTATTTGTTTGTAGTGATTTAAAAAAAATATTTTATTATAAGAAAGCTGCATCTTCACTGACTGACATAGGCGATGATAAATTTAAAAAAAATAGGGATCCTTATGAAAATTGCAACACTATAAACCAAGGTGTAGAAAAATTATTCAAAACAAATCTTCATTGCATTTCGCAATTATGTTAAGCATCACTGAACTTACACGGGAACCTATAATGTCGCAATTCATAAGAATTTTTTGTTTTTTTTCGAAACCTTCGTGATTGGCCAATTATCATTTTTTTTTATTTTTTTTTTATTATTATTAGCACGTATACAGTGTGTGAACAGTGAGACTATAGATGAACAAATACATGGAGTAATCATATACTAGTACATGATCATATAGGGGCGTTTATCTAAGTAATTATTATTTTACAAAAAAAAAAATTAAACTTATGACATATGTACTTTGTACATATGTACCTATATTGTATATTTAGTGTCGCAATTTCGATGCTCTCAATTTCCGAGGAAATGTTGTTGCAATGCCTTCACGCCATTGTTCTTGTTTATAGTACTTCTTTATATTTATTATTTATATTTATCTTTATATAATAGCCTTTATTTCCAAAAAACTTTAAAATTTTAGGGATGATAAAACATCATTCAGTTAAGTTTTGGTTTGTCCACCGTTGGACATAGGCCTCCTCCTTCTTCATATAATAATATATGTTTATAAATATCAGTTTGATCGGGTCAATTCTGACGATCGCGAACGTGTCGGGCTCTGGTAAGGACATCGGGCAGGGATACGTCACTTTCATGAGAAATTCTATGGACCAGATTCGATCTAAGGTATCATACACAAAAATTAGTATTATAAAAAATATTCATTTTTAGTTTTCCTATTGACTTATTAAAAATACTTTTATATGGATATTTTAAAACAAAATGTGTGATAATTACAACACAATGAATATTTATGTATATTTATTTATGGAATCCAGGTGACAGATGAGCTGTGGATACTTCAGCTTTTTGAACAATGGTACGGTCAGCAAATGACGCTCATTGGGAACTGGTTACAGGAGCGACCAGCTCTTCATCCACAACAAGTCGCCTGTCTCTCTATTGTTGTTAAGGTAACGCCATTATGTGAAATAATACTAGAGACGAGCGAAACTAAAGCGGCCAGACAGTATAAATTTCTTACAATTTATATCGTCCGCCGTAGTTGAACATTAATTACATTATAATATAGTACAATGATTAATTTAGCAAACGGGCAGATGGTTTAACTGATACCGCCCCGCCCATGGACACTCTCAATGCCAAATTGTCATTTACTATGGTTGACATTATAATACTTTTCATTGCAATTGAAAGTCGGTTACAATATTTGTTCGGGGTTTATCAAATTACGATTACTATAGTAATAGGAACAAAACTTTACTTTTTCTACTTTAACTAAACAATTATTATAATGTTTTTACAGAAAATGAACAGTGATTTCGAGTTGCAAGGTGTTATAGATGACAAACTCAACTCCAAAACATACCAAGCAGTCGCCCAAAGGATGCATACAGAGGAAGCCACTTGCAGCTTACTTCTTGCTCAGCAGGACGCCGGGTGAGATCTGACTGGCATATATATTGTCCTATCGTTAAATATCTACACAATTGTCGGAATAAATATAGGAATTCAAAAGCAAAGAAATTTAGAGGTCTGGTGGCCTAGCGGCACCAAAGGAGTGCATTGCCCCGACCAAACTTTTTCCGAAATAAATCAACAATTTTTTCTTGAAACCATTATTTAAGTATTTAACAAACATATACAAATATAACAAAATAAAAGTTGTTCACTGTTGTGTTTACTGGTCGGAATTAAAAACATTTTTTTCTGAAGTCTATTGTGGGGCTCGTTTTGTGAAGGCGCAGGGCTGTTCCCCCCCTAAATCCGGCCCACTTTATATGTTAAGCTATTCGTTGATAGTGTTTTCCATACAATTAATACTTTACTCTAATCGAATATTTACAATCAGATTATGCGCCACTTGTGTCTAACATAACGGGGCCAGGTTTCCCGTTTTGAAGAGGACTGTCCCTTTTTCCAATTACGAGTCCCGGTGTCCCCGAAATGAACTGTGGGACGCAGAATTATCCCGTTTTCAGAAACCACACTAAGATTTGAGCAGCGGAATGGTAAAAAGACGTGCCAAGAGTTTCATTCTTAATTGAAATTGCCACCAGCTATTTTAAAACAAATTTGTTCTTCTGATAAATATAACAAAATATTTTGGATACCTATATTTTGTGATTCGTTACTTTTAACTAACTTGTAAAAAATTAAAAAAGTGTTTTTTTATTGCCTACTTATTATTTGACCTAATAAAATTAAGCCAATGTCCCGTTTTGAATCAAAAAATAAATGGTCACTTTAGTCTAACACCTATATAATGTACTAGCGGCAGTGAGGAGGGCGCAGAAGAGGGAACTAAAGCCGGGAAATCAAAACTTGAGTCTCTCACAGAGGAGGCAAAACTTGGAAATGTTTCTGCTGTTGTTGGAAAGGTAATTTAAAGTACTTTAAATATATACTATAAATTTCTATGAAATTGTTCATTTTCGTACATAATTCTTTTGAGTGAAAATACAGAAAGTGTTTCTATGACTTAAATTACAACTGTAAACAGTGCCATCTCGTGTTGACTATAAATAATATTTTAAGTGACATCTATGAATAAACTTAATAAACAATATACTATACTGGTTCATACAATATACAAAAGGTGGCGCTGTTTTCATTGAATGTAATTTTTCGATAAAATGACATAATTTAAAATACAAGCGCGGGAAATGTAATAATTTATTTAATGTTTTATTTGAGATTATATTTTAAAAAACGTTTTTTTTCTAGGTTGGCAACATGTTTGGAAGAGGGATAGGCGAATTATCTACTAAATTAGGAGGTGCTTCATCTTGGTTTTAGTGCGTTTTCTATATTTTATTATTTATTTATAAAAAATATAATTTTCAATCAATATAAAATACGTCACTCACGTTCACTATGATGTCGAAATTCACTCATTCCACTGGTCTTTCACTGGTTTTGTTAGAAAATGCTAGATTAACAACCAGAAATAATTCATAATTTAGTCTTAGTCATATAGGGCGAGCGTCCAAAATATCATGTCAAAATACGCGCCATTTTCCTTTAAGCTATCAGTATCAACAAAATGGCGTCACTTATTGATAAGATCGTAGCCTATAGTTTAGTATTAATGTAGATTTTATTTTATAAAAAGCTTTATGTACAGATAGGGGATTGATTTGAAGCAAATAATAATTATGTATAAGTGTAGTATTTGATAACACAATAATTATATTAGATGTGGATGCATTAAATATTTAAAACATATTACCCAGTGCTAACAATAAAAATACATATCGCTTTGTGCAAAATATTATTACTTTGTAATCCATGGCATATAAAATGTATTTACAATAATTGTCATAGTATTGACAAAATTGGGTCGGTGACCCGAATGATTGTTGTATTTTAATTAATCACTTCCATTTAACCTTTAAAAAACTTTCCTTTCATGAACTAATCTATGGCAATAAATCCTAAAGTCTTGCTCATTAATAGGTGTAGCAAAAAAGTTTTTATTAGAAATTTCTAACAGTTCTCAATAATCTGAAGAATTCTATAAAATCAATATTTTTCTAACGTACCTAGTAATTTTTAAAGTTCTTTTATTCCTAGCTTTGTAACTCTTTAATAATAAATTTATGATTCGTGTAAATTCAAAAGTAAAATTAAAAACGGCGCCGAAACATTCTGGTAACGATTTATGACAACATAAGTGTTGCTATTTTACGATTTCAGAAAGTTTGGCGATATTTTCTTTTGGAAGTACTCGAAGATAAAAATGTTTTGCTGTAGCCGTAAATTATAGTTTAATGTCTCTCTATTCATATATTAAATCTATTTTGTAATGGATCAAAGTTAGTCATCATGACATTTAATAAAATACTTATTCTAATAACTAGTTAATTGAAATTTGTTAAAAATTATTCTTCTACGCTATTAAAGTTACAAATTTTGAATGACTAGCGACAAATTTTAAGAATCTTAGATAAAAATTAGTCTTAAATTAAATATTAGACGCTGAATCGCCTTAATATCTTATTTGAGATGGCTAATCATGTATGTGTCATGTCATTTCATTACACTCGAATCAATATTTCGTAAATAATATATAAGTTTTGTTCAACTCCACCAAAGAATAAAAACAATAGAGCAGACAGCTTATCAACGTAATGTTTTGAGGCAAAGCTTTTGACATTGACTACACAATTAATACCTGTCTTTGATGACCAATGTATTTTTGATATACGCAGAAACAAAAGAGAACACACTACAACATACAAAATAATATTTTATACTATATATACTCTCTCACATACCTCACATTGGTACACTTTACACTTATTTTTCTTAAAAGATCTCAAAATTTCACTTTTCACATGCAACATTCACACTTTGATAGTACTTAAAATAATACTTACATATCTATTTATGAATTATTTCTTGAAAGTTACTTTATTATGTTATCTTAAAATTATTTATTTTTCAATACATAAAATGTAGTAATGGCCTGATCCAGACTAATAAGAACACATTCTTTTAAAAGTTTTAATTTCAATTTGCATTTTCAAACTCATTGTCATCATCATTCGAGTACTGAGCTCAATGGATAACGTCTAGTATAAGTGCATTATGAGCCGACTGAATTGATAACAGAATAAGCTTGTGACATCTACTTGCGATGGGTATAAAGTCTAAGTAAGCTACTTGTACCATATAAGTAGCATGAAATTTTAAAGACCCTTATATGTAGGAAGCTCCTAAAACGGTAAAACCCATCGTAAGTGCAAAAGATACAATAAATTATTTACAATAAAATGTTTACTGTTATAATCGTTTTATTTTTACCTTTAATAATTCAAAAATACTATTACTTCTTCTATGTCGATACCTACAGATTAGATGCTTATTAAAATTTAATATAACTAAATTAGTTCACTCATGACTAAATAGTTAATCAGTTTTTCAATTATGTATAACCTGTAGGTTATTTTAAAGTTATCAAACTTTGCTAATTTATTTTTGTAAGTTATAATATTATTATCACAAACCTAGTATATTATAAAACGAATATAGTTTATAGCAACGTGAATGCGATTACTAAAGCTCACAAGCGGAATCGTGCCAACATTTTTAAATATTGTGCCTTCTATTTTTAGCTACAGCTAATAATAATAATAGGTAGGTAACGTGAACCTTTCGATCTGATGACTGAAGCTTAAACACCAAGGCGCGTCAGTTCTTTAAAACATCTACATTTATACAATATAAATATTCTTTCATATTGACTAAGTGCCCCCTACTGAAATTCTGTTTTAATTACGTTTAATATGCATTACGAGATTATTTTTAAAATATGAGTAAATTTAGTGCTGTGAAATGGTAACCCCAGTGCGTTTGACAGATCGCACACGCAGTGCAGTGGTGTCGAAAGTGAACGTGTGTTGTGTATTCGAATTATTGAATGTTACTGTGAATTAAAAGAACGTAAGTATTTTCAATGAATTATCACTTAATAACATTTATGTTCGTTAAATTTGTTAAATAATATATTTAAGCGAGGTTTTTTTGTTATTCCCCCTGGCATATCCCCGGAAACAACGGTTAAGTAGGTCTTCAAAATAAAATAAAAAAGCATGAATGCATCATCTGTTGCATTGGTTGCATTCCTATTGGATTACGTCGGCTCTCCTTTTTTCTTTATGGTCAATTGTCCGAATTATTTATGAAAAAAGATATCAGTTATCTAAATTTAGGAAGGATAAAAATAGTTGTCTAAGAGAGCTTATGCAAAAAAGATTTATTCTATTTAGGTGAGGTTTACATACCTGGAATTCAACACTTTTTACCTTCGCCTACATACTTTTTAGTAATTGGTTTATTTCTGTATCAGAACTAGAGTTACTTTAATAATTTCGTTCTTGGTGAATATTATTCCTCTTATAAGAAACTTTATCGACTAACGGTTTGTATTTGAAATTTAACTCATTCTTTCTGGCATATATTTTCAAAAATCTGTAAAGTACATTAAAATTTGCTTTTATAGCGTTTTTAATCCATATCAATGTTTAAATATCGTCTTAATAACTAAACAAAAACATTTTTTTGTTAATGCGTAAAGTATTTTCGTATTGAATGAAATATGGTAGATATATTAAAATAAGTATTGAAACTTTGGATAACAATTAATAGCCCTAACAATTATGCCCAATCATGTCAACTGTCAAGCTAAGCCATTTGTCACTATCACCTGGTGATAGCTAAGTAGCGAGATAAAGCAACCATTAGGAGAAACGCAGCATTCTCTGGATGACTCTGGATAAGATTATTAAGCATTGTTTACCAAACTTTTAATTTGAGTAGAGTTTTATACGATCTGCTACTCAACCAAAATTATCAATTATTTGACGAAGTTTCTTTTGTTGTCTTGGGTTCTGCCGTAACGCGTCAAAGAATTTATTTTTTATTTTGAATGTTTATTAGTGACATCTAGAGGATTTTTTTACCTGATCGATTATCATTATTCACAAGCTGACTAGAATATGGAGTAGAAATATATAAACATTAAACAACTATTTTTTAATTTATGAGTTCATCGGCTTTGTCTATTATCAGCTACTATCAGCTACTCCTGGGATACCAATTTGATTCCCGGTCGTTGCGCAACTGGTTGTCAGGGGATTTTTTTCACACGGCGTTTGAGTTTCTGGCAAATTATCCTGGCAACTGTCCTGCCTGGACACTGGACTTAAAATATTTCTGATTTTCCTGTTAACTGTAAGTTGTAACTCTTAGGTGGAATACCCACCTTTAGAGCTTTTAGATATATGTAGTAGGTAAACTGTTATACAATTGCAAATAAAATATGTCATTGTCAAAATGTTTTCGTTGACCGCTATTACTCATTTCTAATGACCTTAACCTGAATCTCTATTTTTCAAAAAAAAACTGTAACAACAAAATTCCTAAAACACATGCCAAAATTTTACCTACGAGTTGAAATACGCTTGTCATTGCCTCACCTCTAATTTTAGGGAAATACGCCAAACATCGAAAACAAAACGTACCGACTTATTCATCATTATATGTGCCGCTTATATATCCAGATTCTTCGATATAAGGAACTCGGAATATCAATTAATTTAACTTTAAAAACAAATTTCCGTCTAAATATAAAATTCTCGTGTCTAAGTTTAAAAACTCCTGGCAACGGATGGACCGATTTTTTATTATTTTTGTAGGGCTTAGAATAGACTATAACCCAAAGCAACAAGAGAAATTAATTTGTCGGGGAGTTCGTCAGGGATGTTTACTATCACCACTGCTTTTTTATGTATACTCCGAGGCTGGCAAATCTGCGTGCGGAAATCCTTAGGGACGAAAGAAAGCGCAGCGCTAACATGATCCATGCAACTTCCTTACAATCGCTCGCTCGCTCTTTGTATTGAAGAAGTCGTATATATCCGCCAACCATCGGCGAATATATATTGTAAATACATACGAATAAATACATGAATAAAGTAATACTAATAGTAAATAATTAACTCAGCAGGGTTTCTAAAACGTCTCTGCGAAATGTCCACCAATTCCATTGACATTCAGTGTTTGCAATATAAAGATATTTACACCTTGACATTATCAATGTCATTATTAACTTATTTTCATCAGATGTAGAGCTTTTCCAAAATAAAAATCAAATATTTCCTCTTTATATTAGGTACATATTAAATTGACGTTTATTTATTAGTGAAGAAACTGATACAGCACTTTAGCGTAGAACATTTCTATGATATTGGTTATTTTGACTCGTTTAGTGAGACTTTAAAACGAAATCGTTTATTTGCTAAACTAAAAAATCCGAACAATCAGCCATATATACATAGGCATTCAAATGTCACAATAATTTTTATAATGTCATATAATAAAACATTAACATAATGTCATAATAATAAGTTATTTAGAATTGGTGTCAAACTTATGATCTAAATACTCGCCCACGTACAAAGGCAGGTTGCCTTTAAAAATTGAATCACTTTCCCCTTGAAAGTATTGCACGTGATCTATAACTTTTAGGAAGGTGATTAAATAGTTTAATAGCCATGGCGTTACAATTTGCATGAAATTAAATAGGGTTTATATTATTTTACATAGTCCATACGAACTAGTTCTCGTAAATGCACGAACACGCGTTAGTATATTTTATAATATAACCGCACTTATGCAGTTCCACCCTAGCCCGCATTCTTAAAGATGCTTAAAATATAAAAAATAAGCTTTAAAAAATTCATCATTGTTAGAAACAAGAGGGACGGAATCTATTAGGGTTACATTTTTTTTATTCCATGGTATATGTAAGATAACGGGTATTTCTTCCTGTATTTAGTTTCCACATTGCTCGCTGGAGAAAGTTCTGGAACTGAATCAATATTGAACGTGTGGGTAATGTGTGATTTCGTGGGTCAATTTTATAAACAAACTGTTGGTATGGACTTTCATTCTTGGATTAGTTTTATCACCTGTGCACCAATGCACGATACGCATTTAACAGTAGCTCGTACGGTGGAAGAAAGCGTCAACCGGCATGCCTTAAACTCAAAAGTCGAAGGTGTGTGAAAGGTACTGAAGGCTGATCACCTAGGTAGATAGTAGGTACTAGAAATGGTCACGGAACTGGTATAGTAATCTGAGGCTAAAACCCTAATTTTGTAGCGTCATCAATATTTTAATTCTGGAAGAGATCGCTTCTTAGCTTTCGAACCTCACAGCTCAAACATAAATGTATGCAAGCGTAATTGTAAGGTTCACTCTGTGATCTTCAAATATTTTGCTTTATCCTAATAGCTCGTTAACGAGAGTAAATACTGATTACCAATGTTTGCCGACCTAATTTAATCACAGCCAATGAAGTCAATTGTCTTGATGCAGCCAATTTGTTTTAAAAATCGGGACAGATGCGAGACACAAAAAGGCCATACTTTATTATTCAATTCGTAAAAAACATCGCACTTCTCAATTTTCTGAATTATTATTTGGTATATCAGCAATAGTTTATCAGCTAGTGCCTAATACATATATTTAATTATATCATCATTCCAACGACGTAGAACGGAAGAGAAGAACTGGAAATAAACTCTAACTCTCCGCCACTCTTTTTTATCACCAAGTTTTTTCTTTTCACAAAGTTTATAAGGACCTACAACCATTACACCATGTTCCACATGACAGCTTAAGTAGTAAAGAATAATAAAATAAATAAAAAATAAAGATTTGTCTCAGACTGGCTGAGAGCCTCTATCAGCAGGAGGCATGGTGAAATAGGAGCACGCAAATACATAGTCGAAACAACTAACATCACCGCATACACGAATTCTAGTACGACCAGTCACCACAAGTAGCACCCGTTCACGAGTATGACGCATGGCCCCCTCGCCATATTTGGCGGCTCATTACATTCTTGCCTATAAGATTAACAAATGATCATCATACAGAAATCTGAAGCCCTAACCAATGATATATATTTTTTTAATTTATTGCGTAAATAGCACAGTCTGGCTGCGAACGCATGACCCCTCTGTTGAGAGTGATTACACTTATGTTTCAGTGATAAGAGAGTGTTTAACTTTCTCGTAATGACGTAAATATAAAACGTCTTAAAAAGGCGAGACTAGTTTTCACCACATGTTATCTAATTAACTACTATTTTCTACTTGACTAGGTTGTAATCCAACTTGTCTACTTGAACAATAAGCTCAAACTCAAATTAACTTAATTCATATAGGTAACCAAGTAAGTATGAACGTCAATAGAAAAGATGTTAAATTGATTCTTAATTTACAATTACTACCAGTTCTCAATTCAAGGACGTAGAGCAAGAAGTGGCAAGAAACTTTCCGCTATTATTTTTCATCGCCATAAATATTTGATGGAACTGGAATTTATATGCTTCTAGATCAAAACATAACATAGTTTTTTTTCTTAATATTTGATTTAAATGCACCTTGTATATAACGCGTACCCAATCTACCGTGTTAAAGGATTGATTACTGTATAAAATTGGATCCACTTGAACAAAAATCGTCAAGCTTACTAACGGTATTAATCGCTTCGAGGTAATTGTCTAACACATTTTTTCGACAAATTAAATCATTTTCGCGATCGCAAACCGTGAATTACAGTTAGAAAAAGATTATGAGTAAATTGTGTGAGTGCCAACTCAAAATAACGCGTCAAACGCGTTGCCAACCTCCAGGTAATTGACGTTTGACCAATGCGCATACGACGTTATACTTACAAGTTTGCGATTCCATTTTTATAGTACGATTTGTCTTAAGCCTCATTGTTACATAGCAGTTAGGAGATGGGCATATCTTCTCCTATTTACTCCCCGTCTTTTAAGCCTAGGATTTATTCTATAGATACGACTTTACTATTAGAAAAAACAAATATTAACAGATATACATTTTTGAGTACCACTTTCGATATTTTCGTATTTCGAAATTTGAAACTAAAGTGACCAGAGATAAACTTCAAATTACCGGAGATTATTTAAGAGATTACCGGAGAGGGATAAATGACAGTTGATTTTAATTTTATTAAAAAAAAATCTTTATTATTGTGTATTAACGATTAACAAAGAATTCGGAAATATATTTGATAGAGGACTTTTCAATAATAAAAAAAAATCAATCGATAGATCTATGCATGATAAACACTTCAAATTAGGGAAGTCCGGAGTTTAAATTATCGCGTGTTGGGGAGCCAGATACTATTCCTTCAACTGATTACCGAGGGGACCAATTAACATTTATTTTCTTCAATTTATCGATTATGTACTGTATTACTTCATTGTCATTTAGTATAAATGACAAACATCTTTTGTTATTGTCATGATTCATTGTACTGGCTGATTTTGGTCATAGCGGGACGAATTAAACATTGCCTGGTCATTCGTGTATTAGATCTGCAGGGTCACATTACATCAATAGCGATTCGGATTTTAATTTCCGTATTCCACGTCGTGTATTGCAAAAATTGGTTGTATGCACTTTAGAGTTCCAATTCCAGTCTGATTCCGTTCAGTTCCACAGTTGTCCCTTGACACTTAACTGAACTTGCCTTATCTATTTATAAATCTATTTGTTTATTAAGTTTAAGACATCATACATAGCACTAAATCTACTGAGTATTTTACAAAATCTTCCATATAAAATGTTTGGCAATTAGAGTAAACATAAGTTTTACAAAAAATTGAAATAAAAAAATACAATTAAAACATATATAAGATAAGCACACAATAAAATAAATATCAAGATCTATAATATAAAGAACGAAATTTCATTTATTCAGAACTGGAACAAAATAATTAATTTAGATTTCCTGCCAGTTCTCAAAGGGAAGAAGTGGCAAATAACTCTCCGTCACTATTAAATAGCTAAGTCTATTTAATGATATGCCTTCGATTTTTATAACAATTCCCGATAAAACAAAATCTTATAAACATCTACTATAACCCTTAATTAGTTAAACAATGATTTGTTTTCATTTTTGAAGAAAAACAAAGCAAATACAAATACGGCAATGTAGCGTCCCTGTCTTAATTTATTTTTTAATTAACATTTTACATTTTTATGGCGTATATTACGTTTTACAGTTTTTGATAATTTACAACTACATTGTATGTGACTTACAAGTCTTTGTTATGGTTTATTATGATAACCATAACTCGTTGTGTGGCCTTTGTTCTGCGCGTGCGCCCAGTACTGTATGAATGCAAAATGGAATTTGTTTATTAAAGCATTTCGTTTAGTAATTATTCCAGAAAATTTGTTATATTGTTTTGATTATTTTTAATTTGTTATGACAATTTAACAATGTAGAAAGGTATACGTATTGTTTAATAATAAATAGCTAAAATCATCATTTCTGTATTACATGTATTCAATATGTCTAGTAAGAAATTATTAATATATTTTTGAAGTGAGTCAGAATAAGCGCTAAATCTCCAAAATTTTTTGTCTGGAGTCAAAATTAGTTAACTCGTATCTGAATCATACTTAGAATCGCGGAATAATAGTGCTTTACCAGAATACCACCGTTCCACATCAGAAATAGAAAGTTTCCTGGGTAAGACAACGTTCCGATATAGGGACAATTTTTGACTAAATAAATTATAAACATTATTATACAATTAAGTATTTTACTTTAATTTTTTTTTAATTTTTATAAAGACTACCAGAAATCTTTTTGCTATCCATTAATCTTTTCTAAATACATTTTAATCATAGTTTATTACTATATTCTTCACAAGTAGGACGCTAATATTAAAATAAATTAAAAAAAGATTTGTCCTCTATCAGCAGGAGGCCTGGTGAAATAGGTGCACGCACTTACATTCTCCTTACTTAAAGGAGCTTGAAGTCATTGGTGTTATTTATTTATTTATTACATAATATTGTAAGATGTGTCCAAAATATTCAAGTTTCCTTTTCTTTACCGTCATAAGCACTTATTTTTCTGCATTCTGTCCAGCACGGTTGTAAATCGAATGCAAAACGCATACGATCCAAGATATTTTAAGCATACGTCGATAAACCCAGTTCTCGAACGCTTCGAGTTTTTAGAACATAATCTATGTCAGCGTCCAAGATTCAACATAGATAATAAATAAACCCCTAAGAAGTTCAATCGCGGTGCCTACGTTACAATTATAAGGCAAACCAGTTTTACATACAAAGTTTCGCCGAAGTCTGAATAAACAGCTGAAATTGGCATTTAGTTTACACAATTCATTCCCGGGATTCGCCACCTTCTCACCTAGATTCCAGAGGCTAAATTCCGTTGCCTCACCTGCGGATGCGCCGGGTTTACGCTAAATTTAGCTGCGTTATGTCACAATGGTTGGCGCATATCGTTTCCTGGTGCACTATTTAAATTTGTCAGATAGTTACAGGCAGATTAAGGATGATTGATTGGTTCGACTGGATTATTTCTCATAATTTATGAAGGTCGTGTTAGTGGCGCCGCCCAACTCGTTCACTATCCCCTGTCTTCGGCTAGTTTAAAGAACGTGCTTAACTATAACAAGATAACATCCCCAAGTGCCGCAATACACGATTTGGATCTTTGCTTCTCGTGAAAACAAGAAGTGGAAAGACGCCTTTCAATCTTCCCTGAATAGTTTAACATAGGTTTATTCAAGCGACAGTAATAGGCTCCTGGACCGGGATGCCTTCCAATAGGCCGCTTGATATCAGTTATGTATTAAAAAAGTATTAGTAAGGTTTTAATAATAAATCAAATATCGTTTATACCAGGTATATATACAAATAACTCTCATATCAAGAGCGTAGAGTTGTAGAGAAGAATTATGTTTAAACTCTCCGTCTCATTTGAATCTATGGAATCAGTACCTGAGATTCTCATACAACAAAAGCTAAATTATATTATATATTATTTTAATGAACTCCTTTTCCTCTAAACTTAAGTACTTTTTCTTGTGTTTACGCTGTGATAAAGAGACTGTTGTAACAATGCAGTGAGTGTATAATATATGCTGATAGCTAGGCTACGGTACTTCTAGATAGATATGAATTTAAAAAATAAACCAAAACATTATAGAAATTGTTGTCATGTTATGTTAAATACATCGTGTTACGTACTGTTACCTAATAGTAAATCGTAATGAGATTATGTGTTCGAGCTCTTGCCATGTATTCTATTTAAAGAACTAATATAGGGTACATATAAAGAGGAAAATTTTGTGAGGTTGTAGGATTTTTTATAGAACGGGGGTCAAAGGTGCAGGAAGGACCTGATGTTCAGTACCGCCACCGGTGGAGAGTCTCAATGCTAAAGCTCGGGAGTGCGTTGCCGACCTTTTAAGATTATACGCTCTTTTCTTGAAGGACCCCAAATTGGTTCGGAAATACTTCAGTGGGCAGCTGGTTCCACAAAGTGGTGGTGCGCGGCAAACTGCCTTGAAAAACGCTCTGTTGTGGAACAACGGATCGTCGGCATACGTCATATTAACCCGAAAATGTCAAAGACAGCATGTCTTACTTTTAGGTTGGACACGGATCAGCCGTAGTAGATACAAACACTTCATAATAGTATCTAAGTATATTGTTTTTTATTTGGGGAAACGCATATATCGTGGCGCGACCACTTAGTGCGGATGGGTTATGTGGGACTCCCGATTGTGCATACCCACTGAAACCCCTAGTCGCCACGAATAATCGCCTTAGACGGGATGCGGTAACGGCAGAGCTTTATCCGAGCTGATGCGGCGGTTTTGCCTATCATAAGTATGTGAAGGTACTACCTAAGGACCAGGCTAATCGCTTATAGTAATAATTAGGACAGATCCGGTCTTTGCACTTACAGGGATCGATCACATCCCTCCTGAAATCGCCCGACTTAAGCTTAGGGCATCGCGTCACGTCTCATCATCATGGCTGGAATTTTTCCACGTACCGTGAGAAGTTGCGTGAAGAGCATACTATAGAAATAATTGTATGAAGTAATCGTATATTGACATAACTATGATTTAACTCACATTTTGACACAACATTTTGACAAGACCTAGGTATAGTCTGGGCGAATTGCCAAGTGCCAGGTGGGAAGTTATTCCAGCACTCGATTTAATTGCACTGCCTTTGAAGAGTTTTTGGGTTACGTATTTATTGTTATGAGAAGTTTATTGGCTGTTTTAATTGTCTGTTATTTCACGTAGGAAGGAAGCTCCAGTTAGTGCTTTGAAGGTATCTTAGTCATATTTATATCGTGTCAATGTGTTGTTTTCCTGTTGAACAAATGAAATAGGCGGTAATTGATTGAATAAAAAAAGAAACGCCTGCTCATCTTCCAATGAGGGCCTCGTGTCTGGAAAACGTAATACTTAGTATGACTAAAACGACGACTACGACTTTAGAATGTATTCGAAACAAATTCTATATTTATTTTACAATTACATAATAAGGGCACACAGGGCTGCCTTTCGTACTAGAGATAGACATGCGCTCGTTGGTGCATCATGGCGTAACAGTCCACACCTGCACAACAAAACATTGTAGAGGCACTGCAATAACGAGGGAGCTCCATCAACATCCTGAACGCATTATTGAACTGATTACTGAACACTAAGAGCATTGTATGATTTTTTTATATAAAATAGCAAGACGCCACTGAATAGATGATCAATAGGTTTGCCATAAAAAATAAATCTGCTATGTAGGTTACAAAAAAATATGAACAAGTAAAATGAAACGTTAGCGAGTCTTAAAATACCTACAACGCCATCTAGTGGTACTCCATAGTATCTTATTAACGACCGCACGATATACTAACAAAACACATGTATTACGATCTGTTTAATAAATACTTATTTACGTTTTTTAAACGTACATTCAACTTTCAATTTGTTTTTACTCCTTTGTTGAACACATTTTACAACATGATAGATTTAGTTCAACCAGTCCAATTTTTCCATAACTGTAATTATAAATGCGCAAACGATTATTCTAATTTATGCGAAAGCGTGAAGATTCGCAATTTTACAGTCCACTTTTTGCGATATTCCTTCCGTCATGTCGCGTTTTCCGGTTGCGGTTAAGCTACATGTGACACGGGCGGTACGAGGATGGGTGGCCGTTTTCCTTCCTTAAGTTACCAGATAGTTACTTGGAATTTAGTATTACTCAAAAGTTATTTTTGGTTTTATATACTACGCAAATTGGCAACATATAACGTTATTTAAAAAATCAACTTGTCTCGGAAGAAAGGCTTCCTTCAAATATATTTTTTAACTACATTATTTTTTTTTAAATTTAAATATAACCTAAACATAACAATCATAATAATACAGCATTTACAATTTTCTCAATCTACGTAGTAATAATAATCTACGTAGTAAACCTTTAACGCGGGCAGCAAATCATTGCTGTATTGCGATACTTAGTCGTAATACTCATTAGGTCTGGGCTCAATGATACTTGAACATACGGCCCAAGAGTCTCTCCTCCAAAGAGACAGAAAGACTAGACTTTATCTATGATTAATTATATAATATTATATTGATAAAAAATAATACTTTATAGGGTTTTGTACCGAAAAGAACAGAAATTAAATTTTAGTTTCCAGTATATTGAAACTGATATTATACTGATACTTTCTTTATAAAATACTTATATTTTCTACTGATTTAAAAAATTTAAGCGGTGCTAACTGAAATTAAACTGCTCCGAAGTATGCGTTCAATGTGCGATGAATTATGTAAAATTTTGGCGTAATTTTGCCGTGTTTATAGAGAAAATATACTGAAAACGAAGAGATATATGATTCACCCCTGCGAAATTCTTCATCCCACACAATCTAAATTTACGATAAACTGTGTGTGAGGGAATTTATTTCGTTACGAGAGAGCGATGCCATTTCTGCATGTACTTATATTATAAAGATATATATATATTTGTTACGATTAAACAAAAACTACTAAGCCGATTACAATAATTCATTGAAAGAATGCTATCCCTGAATACGGAGTACATTTATTTCCAAAATGCTGGTCTATGACTACTTCTTTTCTAGGGCTGCATGGTACATTAAATGATGCCCTGGATGAACAGGTCAAAACTTAAATCATTAAAGCACTATTTACTACACTAAACCTTATGAATGAGAAATGTGTACTAGAACAGAATCAATAATAATCACTCGTACTTAACACATTCTTTATCGGATTTAAACGTGTGTTTAATTACATACGCTTCTAAAATGCCCGACTAGTATTCGATTCAACTCCAGGTGTTTGAATCTTTTCGTTCTATACAAAAAATACTGAGTAAGTGTGAGAGAACGACAGTTTAACAAGACAATCACATAAAATTTAAAATTCTGTTAGATATATTATTAAGTTTTTTTAATTAATTTATTTTACTGAATGAAATCATAATATGTTACATTAGAAAACCGATGTGGTTTGTATAAATGCAACCATAGTCTTGTTTTGAAGCACGACAGATATATAATCCTTAGCTTACACAAATTTCTGAACGCACGCATAAATATTTTAGTTTTTCATTTAAGTCTATATTTTTTTATATCTCTTACACATAAATCTTAAATACGCAGTTATCTTAATAAGTAAATGTATATTGTCGATACGAATTTAAACCTTTAATTGAAATTCGTTATTTAATTTCTGGGGAGTGTTTACAGTATGTATTGTACATTCAATGTTTGGTTATATTTTTTTTTTATAGAACAGAGGGAAAACGGGCAGGAGGCTCACCTGATATTAAGTGAAACCACCTCCCATGGACATTGTTTTTATTTGATTGGAATATTTTCTTTATAAATTTTACAATGTTTATAATAGTTCAAGTATTACAAAACATGTTAAGCCTTTTTATAGTTAAAAGTGTTCGAAAAAAGGTTTTATATTAAGATTGTAGGCCACAAAATTTTGTTTACATTTGCGTCACGCTTGCGGTGCCTACTGTATCTATTCTGTGAATAACATGATGTCTACATTTAAGGTTTATGTTATTATTACCTACATACCTGCGCCCTCATATCGCGCTGTTTAATTTTCCGTTGCCAGATCGTTATTACGAAAGCTTAAACATTTTTATAGCTATTGTCGAAATATTTGTTATAAGTTGTTCTGTTGATGGTGATGGTAGCTTTTCCCATTGAATAAGGTGATACAAGGGGAGTGGTATTCAAATAATAATAATTTATTCCATTTTGATAAGAGTAACGTCTTAATTAATACTAACGTGAACTACAAATAAAAAAAAGTAATTGCACAAATTGTTTACCAATTTGCTTCTAAATACAGTCATTTATTACTGAGGTCAAGGTCAAGTCATCAGTAAGTACTGCAAAAGCGTGGCAGCCCCATCATCATCACAGATGCGTTAATATTTAACGCGCAAGGCAGTACAGCTGACAGACATTTATAAAGAAAAAAAAAATATCATAATTTATCTATTTATCACAGCTAAATAGTAAATGAACTATGTTAATAACATGGCATTGATTTTCAGTGTAAACACTTTGGAAGAATATTCAAGTATGAATTTATGTCCCCATATCCAGGCAAGATGCTCTTCCTCGTGAAAAGTCGCATAAGTAGTTCCAATTACATTTTACAGCTGTTGTTTAACTTTAACCCATTTTATTGAAAAAAGTGTCGTATTACCATTACAGTGTACGTTGAATTGGCACACGATATATTTAGATGACTTCATGATCGTTCACACTGTGTCGGTACGATATATTTAAAGGGTTATATACAAACGATTTTAAGGCTATAGAAAATACGATTATTTTAAAGTAAGTAGTATTATTTGATCACACAAATATAGTATTTACAATAATTTTAACTTACATAATAATAAAATATTGATAGGTAGAAAATTGAAACAACTTTAAAAAGTATACATTTAACGCTGGCAGCATTTTTTGTATTGCCATAGTTATTCGTGGAGCTAGTAAAGCACTAACTCTGGTGTCATCGGTACTATCTCCCAGGCGCGAATTTCAATATTTAATTTGCGCATTTGAACTCAACGGCCCAAGAGTCTACTCCAAAGGGAAGAAAAAAAAGTTGTAGAAAAGTCATAAATAAATATATTAATTAATATTAACGTTTGAAAGAAGACTGGAATGCAATTTACCTAAATCTCATCTAGTTATTGTCATAAACACTACAAATTATACACAGTTGAGAAGCTTGGACTTATCGCAAGCAAACAACAAAATTATCGCATCTTGGGAAGCAAAATAGAAGTTGAAGGATAAGTTCCTTTAACTTCTAGATACCGAAGGGACCATAGATTTTATTCAAATTATTGAGACTGGCATATTTATACAGTCAAAATCTGTTATAACGACATCGAAGAAAACTTATATTTTGTAAAAACTGATGACGTTGTAACTAAGATACATACAATAGAATTCAGCCGGGACCTGTTGATTGATGTTAGTTAATATAACCGGTATGTTCTAAACGATGTCGTCGTAAACAGTTTTGTTTTCATATAATAATATTGCCCTACGATATCGTGTGAACGTTGTATGCGGGACGTCAGTTACGACACGAGTGGATAAATATACTTCACACCTTTCTTTGAACTAGCTAGTATTTCAGTTATTTAGGTCTGTTTTATTTTAGATTTTATGGCTTTATATAATATGTTATTAACTAGAGCTTGATTGCGCAGCGGTGGAATGCGATAGCGAACCCAAGAGTCTCATGGGATACACCCGAGCATGATACCTGGTGTGTGTCTGGTCCTACATATCCTCTGCAGTTGCGGGGAATGTGCAAAAGCATTTCTCATTCAAATTATTAATGGCACCAGTGTGCTGCAATTTTGATTTAATACTTCATGGATTTTTCATGTGTTATAAAAGGAGACGCTAAATACAATGGGATTTTTAACATGTTAATATTAGATCAAACTGTTGTGGAATTGTGTTTATAACAGAAAAACGGACTCGTAATGAACTCATAACAACAAAATTAATAGAACAGCCCTGACAGATTTTAAAGTCAAATGTCGGTTTCCTCGCGATGTTTTCTATTACCGTTCGTGTGACTGTTAAATGTGCTAGGGATGGGATGGACCTTAGGGATGAGAGGCCACTTGGCCAATCTGCTCTACCTCTAAAACAAATCTTCACAAACCATTGATAGACTGTGTCTAAAAACACAATTTCTAATTACAGTAAAACAAAATGGCGACTACAATAGAGGCGTCACAGAGCCTCATCCAATCTGAGTCCAGGGTGACGCACAGTTACCAAGAAGTCCATGTGTCAGAGAGCCGACAAGTCAAGAAGAAGAAGTCCAGCAGACGGCATAAGGATGAGGGATCCATATCTGTGGTAAGAATATTAAGCTAATATATTTGTTTGTTTTGACATATGGGAGTTATACTTAGCGCTCAATCTCGACTCCGATAGTTAGTCTGACTTCAAAATGTCAAAAATATATTTATATATGTCGAAGAAATATTGCCTTCTTCGATAGCATCATCATTAGTGGGTTTAGTGGGCGTCATGTGGCTTAAGTGGGAATACAAAGACAATAGACAATACAAAGAGAAAATATATAGTACAACATTTAATTTTCAGTTATGTCCTTTTAACACTTCAATCGACACTTATCCTAAATTATACTTAGCAGCGGGTTCAAGATAATCTTACTTTCAAGTACAAATCTCTTAGACTCGGTCCAACCTCTATTCACTAGCATGCTTTACCGAATCCTCAAAAAGAACTTTATCGCGTTCCCCTGAACGCACTATCCCAAAGTCAAGATGGCGCCTCCACGAGCTCCATTCTGATTGGTACGAACAATAGTCATTTAAACGAGGAAACAATTTAATAATATCGAAACAAATCAAATAATGAAATTTAAATCAATCGATTAGCAGAAGTATAATTAAAAAAATGTTGACTCAATAGGAACATTTTCTGATAATCGGGGCATTCCCTGACATAATATATACTATTGTGGTATTTCCAAACCGATATATGTATATGATTTAGGGGCCCTCAATGAGGGGTTAGGGGTCCTCTGAAACCAACCCGAAACTGTTTGATTGTACTCATCCGATTACTGGTTATATTTATTTTGTTGTGAACCGTAAGATTTTCGTCAGCTACTTAGTTATAATCAAGCGATTAGGCATCGGTATTTTAATCTCTGTAGACTAAATTTGGCCAAGTTTGATTGATAATCGATTAGAGATACGGATCTAATCGAAGATATTAATTTGTTCCTTAAAAGCGTTTTACGTTGCATATCTCAGTTAAGTATTGATGTATTATTTCAACTTACATTGATATGACGAGGTGGCCGAGTGGTTAAGGCGTTGGACTGCTAATCCAATGTGCTCTGCACGCGTGGGTTCGAATCCCATCCTCGTCGATCGTTTTGTTTTTTCTTTTTATATTTTTTGTAATACATATACTTTTATCATAAAACATTTAATTTTACTTAGTTTTTTTATCATAATGACAAAAAATAATTAATAAAATGTCTATGTAGCGGTAGAAGAAAAAATTGTTTCCAACGATTAAATAAGTATATATACTTTTATATTAAATAATAAAATATTTTTATTATGTTATGTCAATTTTTTTTTAATTGGTAAAAGTAAAAACAATAATATAACATAAATACATTAATATATCGTGACTCTTTTACGCATTATTTTCAAACATTTTTTTTTATATAGATGTTTATTAAATAATTTTGATCTGTATAAGCCTAATGGATAAGAATGCATGATGCATTTATAAAATTTTAACATGCATGAACGCACTGCGCATTATCGAAACAGCATGCATGCTTATTACACTGTTAAAATAGGTCTGTAAATACGTATTTGACATACTTAGCGCTAAGACTCAAAAGACCAATAGCAAGCTATTACTGGGAAACGCACTAAATCTGCGTAAACTATATTCGTAATAAAAAAATACAAATTAAATAACACGTAATTTAAATAAGTTTATTATAAAGTACAAATATAAAATTAAAATAATGCTATCCATTTATTATTTTAAAATTAAGGTTAATTATTTTACATTTCATCCTTTATATCACCAAGTACCAACCTACAATTATTAATGTTTCTTTCAGTCAAAAAGCTCAGAAAAGCTATTTAAAAAGATGAAGGCGTCTGAAGAAAACCCCACTTGTGCCAAATGCTCCAGGCCAGTGTACGCTATGGAGAGGATTAAAGCCGAAAAGAGAGCTTGGCACAAAGAATGCTTTCGATGTGTTCAGTGCAATAAACAACTTACGTGAGTATTAAAAAAAATATACATAAATATGCTTTTTAGCGCCATCTACGGGCGCTATTGCAAACGACGAGTATTTCGAGTTTATACCCCACAGCCCACACTGAGTAAATAACAAAAATATTATACGAATACGTAAAATATTTTCCACCACACTACACTACGCTACACTAGTACTAGTTGTATGAAATTATACAAAATCAATTAAAGAAAAATGTCGCCAAATATAAGCTATAACTTCAATTCAAAGTATACATTTCATACTTTTGACTGCTTAAATATGCAAATATGTATTTTTATTATAATTTGTTATATAAATTTATGTGAGTGTATCTAACATTCTTCATGAACTTATACCATATCCTCTATTATAATACTCGTTTTCTTACTAGAATGGAGACGTATCAAAGCGACCATACAACATTGTACTGTAAGCCACACTTCAAGCAACTGTTTGAACCGAAGCCGGTTGATGATGAAGATGAAACTGACGGTAATTTTATTGGTTAAATAAATTATAGTTTTTGTTATATTTAATACTCATATTTATAATTTTATACGCGCGCCATCTAGCGGGGGCTGTAAACCTGATTGTTACTTGACATTTCAAATAACAAGACTACATATCCTCTTCTGATAAAAAATACAAAAAATAATGTATAAATATAATGTATCAGTCACACAATTATTAAAGTACTATCTTTAATTAACAATTAAAAAAATAATTCAGCAAACTTTAATGATTCCTACTGCTAATAGGTGGCGATACTATCCAGTGCAGTTTCCTAAAAGGCGCTAGCAAAGTTACTGCAAAACGAATGATTACCTTGCGTTCGTAAAAATTCTTTATCGCTTCTCGGCCTTTTGGCTAAGATCAAAGTGTAGTATCTGTTCTTTTCAGCTTAATATCTGAAAGTTCCCGCATAGCGGGACCAGTATATTAAACTGATTTTTGGAAACTGACGGGATGTTCGGGGCTCGCTCCACTCCTGTCACGGGTCGGCCCGGCATTGCAGTGCCGCCGGGATCGGCCCACAAAATTAAATTGAGTTAATATAAAATTTAAAATATATATGTCGCAGGCATTTTGTATGATTCCGCCGTTTACATACGGCGTCGGCAGTTTATAAACGCTCGCTGTTATTTAAAATGCCAAAGGCAATATGACAACTCGTTCAATTGTTGTAATTTCAACGTTGGTTGTAGTTTTAGGGTGACCATGAAGAAAACACAGTTGGGACAAATCAGACTTTATTTTAGCAATTAGTGCTTTTGTTTCTTACTTAGTTAAAATTAACAATCAGTGCTTTGGTTTCTTACTTAGTTAAAATATTTAAGTAACAATAACGACATTTATATTTTAAACAATAATTAAACTTCTTAGGATAATATGGCACTTTCAATGTATGTGTGTGTTATGTTATTTATGTTGTTTGTTGTTGTTGTGTATGTTATGTTGTGTGTTTGTTATTGTGGGAAGGGAAATGTTTGAGAAACCCTTCCTCTCTCTACCCCGCGGGGGTATGTTTTGTATATTGTTTGAGAGCAGGAGTCACGGCTTTATGTTGTGTTGTGTTTGTGTTGCTATGTTTGTTGTTGTGTTTTTGTAAGTTGTTGTAATGTTATTCATTTCAAAATGACTAAATATTAATATTTAAAAAATATAGTATATTTTCCTTCACACTAATTTTAAATTAACCTAGTTATAATTTGCTTAGTTTGGTATTGTTGAAATCCGTATTTCAACGAAATTTATTAATATTTCCCAATACCTCTACACAGTCAAATACAAAAATATCCAGATGAAAACATATTCAGAAAAATATTATAAAAAGAAATCGAAAATTCGCCTGTAATTATTAGGCGGGTCTAAGTAATCAAATACAAAAATGTCCAAAGAAAAAGATATTTAGAAAAATATTATAAAAAGAAATCAAAAATTCGCCTGTAATTATTAGGCGGGTCTTAGTAATCAAATACAAAAAATATCCAAAGAAAAACATATTTAGAAAAATATTATAAAAAGAAATAAAAAATTCGCCTATTATTATTAGGCGGGTTTTAGTAATACAGAAATCAAGAATTATTTATTTGCGCATGTCAAACATTTTTTTGACCAGAAATATTGTGCAGGGCTCTTCCGAGAACCAGATTCTATGGACACCTTAGCATCTTTTAGGAGCCGGATAACCTCAAAAATCTTCTCATTTGTCCACGGCTTTTTTACTGCTCCCGCTTGAAGATCGTAATACTTTTTCAACTCACTATAATAAATGTCTTTAAAATCACAATTATTTTGTGAAAAGTCTTTTGAACACATAGTATTTGCACTGTTTTCAATCATTTTTTGTGACACAAAACCATTACTTGACGCCATTTTGTTTGTTTCGGTCAACAGCGACGCGCGTGGTAAAAAACAGAACTAAATACTTCAATTTGCCGCGGCATTATGTATATAGCGATTCAATCGACAATCAAATGTTTAGGCCTATTACATAATGACACGGCATTATACATTTTGCCTTCGGCATTTTAAATAACAGCGAGCGTTTATAAACTGCCGACGCCGTATGTAAACGGCGGAATCATACAAAATGCCTGCGACATATACATTGGTCAACGACGTCATTTGATTCTATATTATAACAATATGATGTATAATAATCAAAACATAAAAATGTTCTATATAGTATATAATAAATATTTTACGTATATACTACTTAGTAGTAGTACTTAGATTATCTGAGTTGGTATTTCTATTTTCTCTTATAAATAAAACTACATAGTATTACTTGTAGTAAAAAATTCAAAATACATATACAGTGATTCTAATTTCCATGAAATCAATTATTATCAACGTATGAATATTTCCTTATCCAGTTTTCTCTGAAGAAGAAACTTGCATTGTTGAATTTGGTTTATATGTGTGTTGTTCGACTGTCATCCCTGAAGATGGCCCCGCAGCAGACTTTAAAAGGATGCCGTGTGTCAGGCACAAAGCTAACCTATTAGAAAAAAACTAATGATCACGAAGAAATCCAAATCTAAGACCCATGACTCAAGTAACGTCATTGGTTATTGGTTAATATAATAATAAAAAATATTTTACAGCTGCCCCAAGAAAACATCAAATGATAATCTGCGAGAGCAACCCAGTGGAACTTCCACCTGACGTCGTGCGAGGTAAGTCAGAACAAACACAATTTTATTTTTGTCATATGTTTTTTGTTGTGCTTTGTATGGCCTGTTATGCCATTTATGTGTGGCCTGTATAAAAGGATAATTACTTGAAACCGAGGCATCAAAATTCTAGTGTACTCCTCACTGAAAGGCAGGCAACGCACCCACTAAAAATGGGTGTCTACGGGCTGCGATGACTGCCCCTTTTGGGCGGCCCGTAATCTCGTTTGCCCTCTTATTATATAAAACAAAGGAACCATGCACTTAGTAATATATAGATATGTCACAATTGCCAACATAAGTTGTGGCAGTTTCTATGTATGCTTAGAAGCAATAAATGCATATTATCTAAATGAATCGCGAAATATATTGCTAAGCGCAAATCTCAAGACGGCTGGAGCAAATCGAATATTTTTTATTATATATCCCTTGAACTCTGAGGAAGGTTTTAATAGAGAGAAAAATTGGGGAAACAAAAAAAAAGGTTTTTAAAGTACTTCGATTATTATTCTGAAAGAGGGAAGTGAGAATTTGTTGCTACTATAACTTTTTTACGTAAAAAAAAACCAAAAAAAAATTCTGTGCTGAGGGTTTTAAATAATAATTTCAATTACATAATATAAAGTATATAGATCCAGTCGCACACGCTAGTCCCTAGAATCTAAGTCTCTCTCTTTCTATCACGTGTTTACGCTGTGATGGAAAAAGACAGCACCTTAGTTACCCTGCAAGACGCAAGTGGACTGACTTATCTTCTTTATTATTACTTTATTATAGCATCAGATAAACCAGACTTGGGTCTAGAAGAGCTGGCATCTCTGGACGTGAAGTCTCGTTTCGAGGTGTTCGAGAAGAAAGCACAGCCTGAAGAAAAGCCTACTCTGGAAAAACACCATCGCGAGAAAAGTTCCACTCTTCTGTCTAAATTGGCCAAGTAAGTATAACATTTAGCCGCCTCAGAACAACATTTCCCTATAGAAACGTTGAGGGGTATCTGTGTGAAGTGTTTGAGTGTCTACTTATTATTTTACAATTTTTGTTGTGCCATTTTGGGATAGGCATCCTGTGGTGGGCAGAAGGTTCCTCCTTTATGCCTATGAGGTGGTCTTGTGACGTCATAACGAGTGGGTGCAACCGCCATTTAATTTGTATACCTGTGTTTGTGTTGTTCGACAACCACCAAGATTATCTTCATTAGAACGAGATTAGCAATGTACCCTTGAAGCTGTATATTACTTACTTATTATTTTACATAATTTTAAATTTTTCCCGAGGTTTCGCGTGCCTTACAGCGTGCGTGGTCACGGTGACTGAATGACTGAATAAATACAGATAATTTAACTTTTTCTACAGCTGTGATATTTTTTCACATTCAAAACCTTTTGTTGTATTAGGACACACCACCCTTCGACTTAGGATCCTTCAATAAAAGAGCGTACCAATTCGTGAAATGCATTGGAATGTCCATGGGCATCAGGGGGTGGGCATTCTGTTTGTCGTATGAAAAAAAAAATACGATACATAGCGAAAAAAACTAGTTCTCTCCTTTTTACCAACTGTACATAATACGTAAAATACTTAAGAACTTTTAAAAACGAAAATAGGTGAAGTTCAATGTATCGGTGAATTAGGTCAATTTCTACAGGATCGCTATACAAAAATCAATTTTACGTCAACGGGTTAGAGTCGAATTTTATACAAAAGTATTGTTCTATAAATAAATGTACAACATGTGTAACCTTTCTTATTACTAGAGCACTCATAGAGAGTAGACCTATTTGGAATTATGTAAGTTTTTTATTCAATACAGATAAAATATTATATCAACTGTTAGCGAAGCGCGGAATACAATTAATAAACATAATTTATATCGAAGTATACAAACAAATTTGTCAGTCACATATTTGTTTGTATACTAGACTTCACAAGAGTTATATATAATTTGAATGTTTTTTATGTAGATCAATCGGTGTGGGTATAATTGTGTAGTTCTATTACATTAGCAGTAACTGTTAAGATATAGGTATAATAGTTAGTGGAAATAAATAAAATTTAAAGATGCGGTCTAAATTATTATTATAAAAAGGCAGTTAAAATAGTATATTTTTATTTCAGGTTTAAAGCAAAGGGAATGGACATTGGTGTGTCTGATGAGTACTTAAATGGTGTGGAAGCTGAAGATAGCTCCAGCGAAAGAGGGGAAGAGGACGGTAAGAGTATTTTTTTTGGGCAGGAGGCTCCCCTGATGTTGAGTGATACCGCCGCCCATGAACACTCTCGATGCTAGAGGGCTCGCGAGTGCGTTGCCGGTCTTTTAAGAATTTGTATTCAGATTATCTCAAAATGTTTGAAATAGTATAGTTTGATACAATTTATATTCACTGCATAAAATGTTAGACCCAAAAATTCCTATACTCTTCGACAACTTCGTCAGACTTTTTAATTTTGTCATCACATAGTTCAAGTTTTACGAACTTTTGATTCCCCCTCCCCTATGTAACGTTTTCTGTAACCCCCCCCCCCCCCCTATTAGTATACTCCCCTATTAGTGCCCATTTTTACTTAACATATTATGTCCCCCCTTCCGCCCCTGTAATGCATCGTAACGTTTGTAAACAAAAAAGGGGGAGGGGGCCCTCACCCAAATTACGTAATAATTATGATTCTCGTTATCGTACGTACTCTATCTTTCGTCTCTGTTTCTCATCAATTATAGATGAAGACTCGGTCCTCAAAAACTCGTACAAGCACAGTGGAAGTCGGGAACAGCCAGTTTCGTTCTGTAATATGAGCGAAATAGTGGGTCGCTTCGAGAGCGGACAGCATACCAACACCGAAAGACATAGAGAGCGGAAACAGGAAATACAAAATATTCGGAGCAGATTGTTTATGGTACGTATTATATATACGTTAAGCAACATAGGAAATTATTTTAATGCATGTTACATGCAAACCTGGTTTGAACTTCTTGAAACAGCTTGATTTTTTTTGTTTATATTCAGTAGGTCTTATTTTGTATATAAAATACTGTAACCATTAATTTATACCACTATACCATCAACCATTTACTGATAGCAGTACCTATATGTGTCGCAGTAAAGTAGTTGAATCAGGGAGTGAATTGAATCTCTAGACAGTTAATTAAATGTCGATATTTAATCAAATCGCTAAAGTTCCGTCAGATAAGTGATAAATCGAAACGTTTAACGAGTTTCCTAAACGTTCCTAGACAAAACTCTCTGATTTAACTACTTTATTGTGACATGTATATCATCTTTACTTGTCAAGACAAAGTTTCGGCTACTTAATTGAAATTGAAACTGAAATTTTGTAACACCACAATTGAAGATTCTAAATTTGCTAAAAATAATTTCCGTGTAGATTTATGATTTTAACCTTATCTTTATATAATTTATTTGACTGTTTGCAGGGAAAACAAGCAAAAATAAAGGAAATGTATGAACAATCCGTGATGCAGAGTGAACAAGGTATGATACAAGATAACCTTATATACTAATATTAAGCAGGCACTTTTGTATTTTCTTTCACCATTACATTACATTATGTATAGAGTAATATCTCTTACTAAAGATTTTTTTTATTAATACAGATTAAACTACGCAATAAATTTATTTATCTTACGACAAGGTCATGGCACTCAACTATATGTCACGAAATTATTTATATATAATGATGTATAAAATTATATAAAAATCCTTTAATGCTCTCAACATGCATGCTAAATATAAAGTAAATGTGCCTAAAGTAATATCAGCTAACGATTATTCAGCTTCCTTCGACAAAAACTTCATCTCTTGTTTTCCAAGCTTCCTTGCGTTTTTTCCTTTGCCATGAGGTACCACACTGCTATGATTCTGCTAAATTTTTGCTTCTTCTCTTTCATATGACACGTACATATCCACTTAAGTATGTGTTGTAGGCGTTTTTAATCTCATTATTTCTATATCTCTTATCTTTTTACTCTTGTTGTTCTTCTTTCCATATTGATTTGACATATTTTTATTCTATTTCCCAGTTGTTCGGCAAACATGGTTACACGTATTGTAAACTATTCTCTTTCATATAATAGAGAAATATATTGAATCTTTAAAACAAATATACCTAAGTAATTATCATAATTTATATTATCTACTTTAGGTAGGTACCTCGTCTGACGCACGTTAATTTTTGTCTTTCTACCAGACGTTTAGAATTTTTTTTCTTACAAGTGCTAATTACACATAGAAAATATCCAGGGTTTAAACGCACTAATATTTATCCACCCTAAAAAAACTAAAATTGACTATGTTTCTTTCCAGGTGTAACATCATCAGAAAAAATATCCAAAGAACTTGAATTGGATGCTGAAAAAGCTCGCGCCATTAAGGAGCGATTTGAAAATGGCGAAGTGTACAATGACGAGAATCAAGCTCCTAAAAATCGGGAATTCGAAGATCGGGCCGTTTTTAATGAAGGTCAGAATGTTTTTGGAGTAATTTATTTGGTTTTATTAACAAGTTCTAATGTGACAGACGCCATAACTTTTATAAAAATGTTTCAATGAAAGTGTAGAAAGATTTAAAAAAAATGTTTTTTACTGATGCATAGCGCAAAGTTTTGATTCATTTAAAATCATTAATGGTTAATTCGTTTTAGTAAACGACTAGATAATAATATCAGAAACCTATTTATATACCTTTATATGCCTTTTATTATACTAGTTTAAATTCAGTTAAATTTGGTCCAAACTCCCTTTGTTGGAATGTTGTTTCTTCATTTTCAGGAATCGCAAAGAAATCAAGATCTATATTCCTAGAGTTGGACGCTAACGCCAAAACTATGCCGCCACTATCTCCACCGCCGCAGGATGTGCCGAAACGAAAGGAAATCGTAAGTAAAAAAATATATAAAACACAATTAAACAAACAAACAAACGGAACATAAAATAGGAGATGCAACTAGATTCTGATAACTTTTATTATTATTATTATTTTGAAAGACGTACCTTGGATGTGCGCAGTGGAGGTGGAAGAATGTACCAGCACTTAGTCATATTGTATCTAAAATTACCACGAAAAGATGCTCTTTTATATATGTATGTACTAGCTGACCCGGCAAACGTTGTTTTGCCATGTTTTGTGCCAAAAAATTAAAGTTTATAATTAACAAAAAAAACATAAGGGATGATTGTATAGGGGTGAAAATTTAGGCTTGCGTGTATTTTTGTATGGTGTATCGTAAAAAAATAAAAACGAAAAATTTTGCCTAAAAAATAAATAAAAAATTTAGGGGTGTACCACCCTTAAGATTTAGGGGGATGAAAAATAGACGTTTCTCAGACCTACCCAATACGCACACAAAATTTCATGAGAATCGGTCGAGCCGTTTCGAATTTTATATATTAGATATATATTGTATGATACGCTTGACTTGTATGTTGTTCACGATGTCGCATAAGACTATAAAGCAGTGAGGAGAGATGGTACTGGCGACGGGCATTCATATTTGTTTTCCATTATTAATATAATATGGCAAAGCGTTTTTGAAGGAAAAGAGAAAAAGCGACCAGATAGATTGCGTAACATACTGTATCAAAAATCATTTCACTTGCCTAAGTTGAATAATGTGTATGGTCAAAAAACATGGATGTACTACTTGCCTAGCGTTCTAAATGAACTGCCACTGGAGATGCAGAACATATTTGTGACTACTGATAAGTTTAGCAGTAAGATACTTACAAACATACTACCTAACTTTATTCACTTTTGTCTGTTAAGTATACTTATTGTATCTGCTTTAATAGTTTATGTATAACAATTAAGTGAGCACTGACAGCAACGGATAAACCATGTCAGGTTTTTGTTCGCTGTAAAATGTACATATACCTTTAAAACATATATATTTTGATAGTACAGCGCTTCACAGAGATTTTCTCGTACTTAGGATATATAATTCTAATACGATAAAAGTTTTAGTCTAAAGAAAGTCAATGTTTTAGTCAATCAAATCATAGGTCTACATCAAATAGAGCACCTTTTTGGCCAAAATGACGCGGGCCATAAATGTGTTATTTTTTGTCGTCTGGACCAGATTCTGTATTCATACCAATTAAATCTTTTCTCTTTAAACGTCCTGTTCTTGCTATTCTCTTATCTTCTTCTTCACTCTTGTCTGAATGGTCATGGATCCAGACAGCTTGATTATCGAAATTGTCTTGTTTTGGGAGTATATTACTCTAAACAATACTGTTTCAGCCATTCGTACCAAAAGACGTGGTCCGTGCTGCTGACAAACTGGAGGACGTGAAGATTGAGACGTCAGACATCTCGGACCGATTTAAGTTCTTCGAGACTTATCAGCCTGAAGCTAAGCGTAAGGAGTTCCGTATGACTCCGCCACGGCAGACCCAGGTATGTCCAGTAGAAGAGAATTAACATAAAAATCTTTATTTACATGTGGTCTGATCTATTTAATTATTATTAAACGGTTTCATAATTTTTAGTCAGTGAAAATAAATTTAATAAAATTAGATTTAATTTTATAAGCGTGGTAAAAATAGCAACAGTGTTGGCCTAGTGTCTTCCGCGTGCGATTCTTAACCTCATCATGAGGCCGTAGGTTCGATTCCCGACCAATGGACTTTGTATGTGCTCATTTAAGTTCCGAAAAGACGTCGGCATGTGTCAGGCACTAGTGACTGACCTATAAGCATATTAGGTTGACAAATGATCATGTAACAGGTACAGAAATCTGAGGCCTAGGCCTAAAAAGATTATAGCTATCCTGGTGTTTTCAGTGCTAAAAATAAAAATGGCATATCGCTCGCATTAGCTAAGCCTCGTTTCCACATATGTCTTATATCAAATTTATCTATTTTATTTAGCGACCCAAATCCCCATCCCCCGAAATATACCACGAGCCAAGCGTAGTGCGGAGTGAAGATGCCGTCGCCGACACCAATTTAGCTGCGAGTCGGCACACGGCATCTCGCATGATCTCCGTGTTTAGAGAGATGGAGGAACAGAGACACAAAAATGATGAACCGCAGGGTAAGCTTGAAATAATGTGTTTTGTGTGTTTTATAATAAGAATTGTATTTTAAAAAGTTAGTGAAAACGATTCGTTTTTTATAGGCCCGAAGCCGTTAAAGCGTTTTACCCCCCCACCACCCGGGGAGAACACCCATACAGGCGACACAACATCATCGGAAGAGTACAGCGAGG
The DNA here is from genome assembly GCF_905147795.1 of Pieris rapae. Classification (NCBI taxonomy): domain Eukaryota; kingdom Metazoa; phylum Arthropoda; class Insecta; order Lepidoptera; family Pieridae; genus Pieris; species Pieris rapae. The sequence continues at coordinate 1,583,692 of NC_059526.1, read as the reverse complement.
AGGAAGATAGCGAAGACGAGGCTCGCAGAACGTATTACGAGGCGCGTCAGAGAGACGAGGCTCTTCAACAGGTATGAAGACCTAGATATAATCAGACAAGAATCAGGCAAGAAAAAAATAATAAGACAATATACAAAATTATTTTTACTCGCGAGCCCTCTGGCATTGAGTGTCCATGGGCGGCGGTATCACTTAACATCAGGTGAGCCTCCTGCCCGTTTGCCCCCGGTTCTATAAAAAAAAAAAAAAACAAAAATCGCCTTCCAACTTGCTATTGGGAGTGTGAAATTGTTCAGAGGAGTTGATTCAGATTCAGATTGAGCTTCAGCTGTCTTTCATCCACTGAGCGTTTTTTAAGGTAGCGTTCCAATTCTTAAAAGGCCGGCAACACACTCGCTCGTCCTCTGGCATTTTGGGGCATCGGTATTACTTAACATAAGCTAAGCTGCCAGTTTCCCCCTGTGCTTACAACAAGAGAACCAGTCCTGATTAAGTAACAATAATTAAAAAAAATATTTTAGGCTCAACAATTAGCTCGTACGAAGAGTTTCCGAGACCGCTTCGAACATTGGTCCGAAAGCGAACCACAGCGTTCTCCCTCAACTCTCATCATAGAGAGGGATCAAGAGGAAGATGGAGACTCCCTCGCCACTGCTAAGAGGTACAGTCTCAAGCGATTTTAATATTTATTTGTATTATTGAAGTACACACACAATGAAAAGTAAGTCTCATTGAATTTACCATCTTAACATCAGGTGAGCCTCCTGCCCGTTTGCCCCCTGTTCTATAAAAAAAAAAACTAAAGTACACTTCGGCTCTTTCTACCTAATTGTGTAACCGTTATTATGAAGAGGGACAGGTTAGACTTACATTTATTGTTATCTCTCATTTATTTTTTTGGCAAAATTTGGTAAGCACTATGTTTTTTAATTTTCTTATTTGGTGATTATGTCAATGGTATTTTTTTATATATTACCCACACATTATCTATGCTTGAAAACGGAATGTATTTTCAAGGATTCCACAAAATTAATTCGTTTATTTACTATTATTCTTGAGAGTTTTACTTACTTACTTGACAAGAAGTGGGAGAGGGGGGGATAAATTACATTCAATCTGCTTAAATTTAAATTCAATATACTTGAACTGCCCCAAACGCCCGTCATTTCTGTCACTGCGCAAACTCTGCCATGCACTTCCTGCTTTCTTAACCTGATCTACCCACATTCTACATTGTCTTAGACCGATTTATTTTTTTACAAATAAGTTAAACATATTCAAGAAAAGCTATTATCAAATACTTTCGTATTTTTCGTTTATTAAAAAAATGTTTCTAAAACCATATCAGAGTGCTTACTTTAAATAAGTGGGGTCAAGAAATTCATATAAAATTATTTACACCTTTTATATTATACAGGTTGTATAAAATGTTTCTTTACAGTTTGCGGGATAAGTTTGAAAATATGAAAGTCCAGACGACAACCGTCAACAAGACTTTGACAACGAAAGTTAATAGATTTGTGGTGAGTAGATCATATTTAAATATGGATGAAGCATTATTTACGTCAAATTATCAGACAGTAGAAAGCATTTCAACAATTCAGAAAATTAAAGTTTCCTACGACGAAGTTACTTCAATACAGGTTGTCTCATGTTTAGAATTATTTTGCCAACATAGCATAGATTATTTTTCACATTCGGATAGTTGGATGTTTGATATGACACAATTGCTTTTATTGATTTGTGGGTATATCTTTGAAAATCATTTAACAAATTGCCTTTCTCAAATCCAAAACAATAATTTTATCATAACGTTGGGTTGAGAATTACGCAGTATTAGTGGAAATTAAATAGTATTAGTGGGAATTATGTAGTATTTTACATAAATCATGAAGCTTTGTTTTTTTATGTAAATAACAAACTTTGATAAGAAAATAAAAATGACGTTACATTTTTGTTTCAGTGACGCCGTCGCATCATATATTTATTGCCAAAGCCTTTATATAAACACTTGCCGTGTGAAATAGATAGTCTTTTTAAATATAAGTTCTACTTAACCTATATTGTAAAGTCAATATATTTATTGCTAACAACTCTGTACTAAAAATATAAGTATTGGGGTTTTAAAGAACTTTATAAACGCAGTGGAGGATTTATAAATTTTCAAGCTGTAAAGTTTTTTTTAGTTTTTCACTTGCGTCTACTGTACTGTGTCCTAGATTATTTTTACCATCCAACAATAACCTTGAGATTGCACACAATTATATACAAAACAACCAGTTCCCAACCTCCTACCAGTAGTAGGACTAAGATGTATATGCAGGGGAAAGAAGAAAATACATTTTCTGCAATTTCACTCTTACTCATACAAAGTATGAGATAAACGCTGCAGAGGTCGACTGGGGTGCGTCTAGCTGTTTTATATGCAGGGTTCCTACACCGAATGCACAGTGACAACTAAGAGGGGATCATCATAATTTGTTGCATACTGAAACTGTAAAACATCATAAAACGCAAGATTTTTTTAAATTCTATGAGGTAGTACAGAAATCGGTTACCCAAATTTGCCGCCCTAGGCTCCAGTCTACTCCTGGTAAATCTGCCACTGTATAAACGTACGGAATAAACACCTTGGTGCCATTTATGATTTAATCTTATAGTTTTAATATAATATATGCACATTATTATTGACAATATGTGGTACTCACTATGTTATTCTTATATTGGTCTATAGTTAATTGAGATTATAATTTACCCATAAGTTTGCAAATTAGTACTAAATTAAAATGTATATTAAATTTTTCGCATTTGACTGATATCAACGTAATTGTACTTAAATTTGGGGTTTGATTACAATTTTGTAAGATTTTTTTTAAATAAAAGTATTTAAATTATGTGTATTTTATTTATCCGTTTCACGGGTTCGACAGTTAACTCGTCAAGAAATCCAATCCTATTGAGCTAATTGAAGAGTAAATCATAATTTGACTGGAGGAAGTAAGGCTTTTCATCATTTTCATGTAGGTTATATGGAAGATCCTCGTCGAATCTCATTGGCCTTGACTGCCCAGCTCGGCTTCAATAGCTAAATTCATGATGTATTGCTTTCCTTAGCAAGAAATAGCGCGTTACAGTAAGATGTCATCGTAGTCATAGCTGTAGAATGACTGTACGACTCTGAATTACGTGAAATAATGTTAATATAGGGTAATATCAAGCCTGAAGTCGTCTTATAATTAAAGTATGAAATTATATCTTTACCTACTTCAAATAATGTGTCCAAAAATGAAAATATTATTTTCTAAGCGAAAAATTACATATTAAGGTGGCGACTTACATCGAATTTTCACTCGGAGCGCGCTCGTATCGAGCTGCTCGCCTCGATATACTAACAAGCCGAATTTTCGACTTGTAATGTGCTCACATCGAGCGAAAATTCAATGTCAGTCACCTTTAGACCTTTACTCGTTGTGGGTGTGCACTTACTGTTACGTATTTTAAAGTTTTAGACGCTCTGACGACTTTTAAAAAGGTTTAAGGTTAACAAAAAAAAACACCGAATCTATCATAAATCTATTTATTATTTTCAAAAAATATATGTACGAGAAACAATAAATAATTATTTAACGTATAGACGTTTTTTAATCACATTTGTGTGACATCAGCACGTGTCGATTATCCCATCGCCTTATTTAACTAATTCGGAAATATCCGTTAGTTAAATAATGGAAGCGAATGTCAGGCCTTACATAAGTTAACAATTTTAACTCAAACGTGCAAATGAATTAAAAAATAGCAACAAAAATACAATAATTTTGATTGGATTTTAATTAAATTTATACTTCACTGTATAGTAATTTTTAAATGATAATCCAGAAAATAACGAATTAGAAATTGATTTTCATATTATACAGATTCAATTTAGTATTACTGTGAACAAAACTCTGCTGTTTATAGCAAAAAGACAAATGAATACTCATCATAGGTATATTTAAAAACATCTTAACTTGATTTAACATCTCCATCCACATTTTTTTAATTTATGTAACTGATCATGCGGATTGCAAGGTCAGTTTCATACTGCTCTTGCGGAGTGCATGGTCAGTTACATAAATTCACATTTAATCGTGATTAGACGCGATTAACTCCGGACAAAATATTTTTATCTGTTTCAGTACAGAATATAATGCCCTACAGCCTCCTCTCAGATAATCCTCTTCACGAAGAGGACTAAAGCCTAAAACGGCACCATAGAGATAGAGACAATATAAGGCAATATTTTCGAATATTTTATTAAAAATCTTTAATTGTACAAGGTAAACTAATACAAAATGTATTAATTTCCAGAGATGTAACTTTTAACTACGGGTCAAGTGTCAGTTTTATTACGTCACAAAGAATTCAAAAACTCCAGGTTTTAATGAATATACAATTTCCACAGAGCTATACAAGCGTTCCGTGTATTTGAAACAAACATATGACGTCCGCTTTCGAATATCTTTACTCTATGGTATAGTTAATATTCATATTTGACTGGATTATACAGATAACAAAACGTGGAGCGTGAAGAGGTTCTTCTCGAGCCTTACCCCAATGTCTATTTGAACCATATATTTAATTTACTAGAAATTATCAAAACCACTGCAATAATACACAATTTAAACCATTGCTACATTTTTGAATAGTGAATATCTAATATCAAAGTTAAATTTAAACGGCAAAAATATATAAACTTCTTAAAGATGTAGCATTATGTTGGCTTATAGCTGCCAGAGCAATGTCATTGTCAGAATACAATATTACGAAAATTTCCCTTATCTGTGGAATAAAGAATAAAACTTATTTCAATCTGAAATTGCCTTTCAATTTTTTAAGCCATTGAATTATCAGTCACAGATTATAAATCCTACACAATCTAGATCAAGTTTTGAAAATATCCGAGCATTTTAATAAACTTTTATTGTTTTAAAACTCACACGAGACCATATGCAGTCAAAAAGTTTTCATTCATTATTATGATATTGAAAAACTATCCGATTTAGAATTATTTACTGGATTTCACTGGCAAACTGTGATTTTTCCAAATAATACTATGGAGAAACTTAAGATAGCCCTAGCAAACATTAACATAATAAATAAATTATTAAAAAATCACAAAAACATATAACCCTTAGAATACTTAGTGCAATCTTTAGAATTATGCGTGAATTTAAATTTTCTTCTTAAATTTATATCGTCTTCGTTAAAACTCTTTTAATCACATTCATAGCGCAGTTTTAGGTAAAGAAATTGACAATTTCAAGATACATATATATACAAACTATTTTTATATATATTCAAAAAGGGATTATAAGGAAAAAAATAAAGGTCCATAAAAGCAATCTTAAATAATACATTAATTACAATTTAATATTCACTTTCTAAATATTAAAAATTGTAACGCCAAGTTTTAAATACTATTATAGTCAAAAGTCCAGATTTTTATTTAAATATAAAAAAATACTTATAAAATGCACTTATGATAAAGTGTAGAAGACACAAATAAATGTTACTTTTAAATAAAGGTAAACTGGATTTGATAGGTTTCTTTAAAAAAAAAATTGGACCATCAACAATTTCTTGCTCTTCTATAACCTGGTATAACTACAATCAAATCTTTTTTAAAAAGAAAAAGGTATCTATTAAGGCCGATTTTTATAATATACAATAAAATTATAAATAACAAAGGATTTTTAAATTTTCACTCAGAAAGCTTTTCAACACAAAATTATTTGTCCAATAAAAAAATAATATTTTTAATATATATATTAAAAAGTGTTAATCACCTAGAGTAATCTTCATATTGCAGACTCTGTGTCTTGAATGTCATCTATGACTTAAGAACTAGCAACTAATGTCATATAGGCATCTGACAGAGTTAATAGTACTAATTCTGATATGCATTTTTAAATAATGTATGCAATAATTGTAAGTTAGCCAAATTATGTATGTGTTCATTATACAATGGATTTTAACATTAAATTGATATAAAAGGACTTATACAAGACAGTCTTTAATTTTCCATTAATTAAAATCCAACACAATTATAATTATGTTTAAATTCTATTGAATTAAAACTTAAAAAAATTGTACACGGAGTTATACCAAGTTTTTAGATCGAAAGTTATTTCGATACTTCAAATCAAATTTTATGTCAGAACTAGTGCTATGGCTATAAGAAGCTGCTTAGGTGATCAAAACTTTTTTTAACTTGACTTTGTTTACTTATGAAAAAACAGTGTTAAAGTTTTATTTTGAGCTTTTCTCAATTCTTCTAATAAAACTAAAACTGCGCATTTAACCAACACTGCTTAGCCTCTGAGAGACGTCTTACACTATATTTACAACCCTTACTCTAGTGAAAGTGATTGAATGTTACGGTAAAGTTTCTGAGATCGTACTCTTGCATTGAGATTAACTTAAATGGCCAATATCTTAAAATGAAAAGTCTTTCTAACTTATAATAACTATTAATTTGAAACAGAATTTGTTAGCTTTTTAATCATATAAATCTCCTTAAGTTTTGCTATCAAGAATAATTTTAATAAAACCAAACGTTACCGATTTAATGTGTCATACTTTGTAATTATTTATTTACAATTTTTTAATGGTGATTCAGACATGAATTTTTGGCCCCAGTCACTAAAACCCTTAGGTTAAGACCTTACCGTGACATCCAAGCAGAGTTTCGCTTAATCCGGTGGCCGATGAAGATTATCACTTTCACTTTCTTTCACACACACAGACTTTTCATCAGAGACAACTTTTGTTTCCTTTACACACACTGGTTTTTCTTCTGACACTGTCTTCTGCACACTTTCCGATTTAGTATCAGTTTTTACACTTATACAGTTTTTAACATCTTTTTCTTTAGCATCTTTTGACTTGTCAGTTCTATCCTTGGATTCTTTGTGTTTGTCATGTCTTCTTTCCGAGCTTCGGTGCCTATGTTCTCTTTCTCTTCTGTCTGATTTGTGAGATTTATGCTTTGAATGTCTTCTATGATGATCATTAGACCTATCTTTATCTACTCTATCAGATTTCTCTGACCGCTCTCTTTTGTCTCTTTCAGATCTGTCTGGTTTCTCCCTATCTTTTCTTTCTGATCTATCTCTTGTTCTGTCTCGTTCTGATTTATGATCAGATTTTATATCTTTCTCTTTCACTTCAAGCTTATCCATAACTTCCGATTTTTCCTTGGCATGGTTATGGTTATTAGTTTGATCTCGGTCCAACCTCAACTCTGGTTTAACTGAACATGCATTTCCTGCCATATTTCTTTCTCGCATTTTCTTTTCTGGAGTTTTCATTTCAACCTTTTCGTATTTAAGATCAGCAACTTTTTTATCTGTTTTAACATCATTTTTAACTGTTTTTTCCGTGTTTTTGTCTGCTTTATCGTTCGACCGTTCAGACTTGTCAGATCTATCTGATTTCTCATTTGATCTATGTGATTTCTCACACTTATGTTTGTCAGAATCTTTATGTCTGTGTCTTTCCTTTTCAGTCTTTTCGGATCGATCATGTTTGTCAGACCGTTTCTCATTTTTGTCTTTATCTGGGCTTTTGCTACTCTCTGATATCTTTAATTCAGAGTTTTCTTTAAATTTAGCACTAAGTGCTCTCATTTCTATTACCCCACTTTTATGATTTGATGTTTTACTGGATTCTGAAAACAAAAGACAGTTTTGTAAAATTTTTGAAAAAGTTGTAGTAATATGTACATTCAAAAAAATATATATTTTAATCATATAAGTAATATCATTAGAGTTTGTATGTAACTGTAAAAAATTATCTATAAATAGCGGTTTTAGAAATTAATTTTATTTAGTTTAAAATAATACTAGCCTGAATTATTAACTACAGGTGCATCGGGTGGTAATCTCTCGTCAGCCGGAGAGGACGCCTCTGATGATGGGTAATACTGCTTAAGACGTAAGTGCCAGGCTGTAAGAGATTATGCATATATTTAATAGGTTTTAAATATCTATAGGCTAAAATAAGACTTCAAGAAAATGTGACAAAATATTAATAGAAAGAAAATGTATAATTTAATGAAATAATTAATTGCTGTTTTATAAACGAATATATGGTAAAGCATATTGTACCCTTTAAAAATTTGTCCATTAGGGAGGGTTTTTGGACTTTCGTTACTCAGTAACTCATAAAACCTTTCCATTTATGTGGTGTAAAGTATCGGAAAGTCGAAAATAATATTAACATTAACGCATAATTCAACCCCATCCTCCCAAATTCCTCCTCCCTTACCAACATTAATCGATTTACAAATTTAAAGTCAAGACATTTAAAAAGTTTAAAACCAGTTTAGAATTATAGAATTTAAGATTATATACAACATATTATATATGTATATAAATTTATAACCTAAAATCATATAAAAATTTAATTGAGAATGGTGATATTGATCTTACCAATAGAAGTAACAGCTGACACAGTCCGGAACTGATGTATAATATTTCTTGGTAAAAAGTAGATGTCATCAGAGCACAGAGGAAGACGGGAATATCTAACTCCTTCCCTTCTTAATTGGTTGAGTTTCGCTTCTTCTAGCCTGAAAGATATTTGAGACACCTTTCAGTACAAAATTTTTGTGATTTTATCTCAGTTTAGTGTTTCATCCCAACCCATCAATTCCTGGCCACGATAAATGTTACTTTACTGAGTGAATATACCTATACTAACACACATTTAATTATCGTTGAAAGTATTACAAAACTTAAAGCTGCAAAATAGTTCAAATCTTGCTTTACCTTGTTATACTTACCACAGTTCGACACCACCACACAGTTAATATATATACGAAATGTTTACCCATCACATTTGTGACCGTAGCAAGGTTTGCTTAACATAACTCACCAAGTAACACACTGCGAAATGGGTGGCTCATACAAATCCAGTTGCAAGAGTTGCACTAATTTGTTGAAGTCTGCCGCATGAAAAGCCACCACGTCCTTTGTTATTCTGCCGCGGTCTTGCTCATCACCGCAATGGATAGCTTTCAGTACACCTGAAAATGAAAATATTTTTTCATTAAAAAGCGAAATTACTTGAGTCTGTTTGAACTGTTGCAATCTATACTAATTGTAATATACTAATAATATGTTAAGTTTTGTATTTTTGTATGTTTGTAACCACCTCAAATACTAGAGCAATTCAAAAAGATAACAGGCTACCTTCCTATTATCTTCTAATAGTCTTTTTGTATAAACATTTCTTAAGCATACCCTATCCTGCTCATTCCTTTTCTTTTGTATTGCATGGCTATTCATAAATCCGTAAGATTAGCATTTTTTTGTATTCCTTTAAAATATTAAGGATCTCTAATCTTTTCTATATAACATTTGGCTTCTTGCAATTTAATCATCTTTTTTTTTACTTTTTCTGTTACTAGGGTCACCATTGCTTGTTAGCAATAACACACGTTGCTTTCCTTATAATTTTTATGTATTGTGTTATTTGTTTTTTTTAATTGCAAAGTGTGAATAAATAAATAAAAAATAACAATTTCTAATATTCCATCCATCCATCATATCCAATATTTAAAGTAATAAAAATACGTACCGACAGCCGCAGTGGTGATGCGATCTAGGCCGTGTCCCACATGGTCTGCATGTGCGCGGGTTCTATCTTCGAAGAGAAATTCACGAGCCTCGCTGTACCTTGGAAGGTACTGGAGATTCCGAAGCTCATTTATACCAGTACTGGGAAGTAAATAGATTAATATGTAAATTAAAATATAACATATTTCGAATATAATAAAAATAATAATAATAAATCCCTACAATTGTCTTGCCTCATTTTTATATAGCTTATTTTGAAAAAAAAAAACGTTCCTTAACGAGATCGCAACACACATGTAGCTAGGACTCAAAAAACACTTGAATTCTCTTTCCATAAAACAAACTATATAAGAAAATCCTTTAAATTGTGAAAAGAATCTCTTATGAATCTCCAATCTATTTTTTTATTATGTGTTTATTCTCAATTGTCTTTACTTTATACCTTTCAGTTTTAACCTATTTATAATAAATGTTATTTTTCTAATTTAAATAGAACACTTCTATTTCGTACAATACTTTCAGTTATTTTTGTTTTAAAGGAAGAGATCTCTCAGTAGCAATAACGCCAATTCCAATTCAACCAAGATTTTTAAGTTTTTATTATTAATCAGGGGTATTATTTCTTGTATATGCAATTCAGTTGTAAATAAATTTATATAAGAACGAAAAATTATTTATAACGTCTTATTTCTCTTACCGTCTCTTCTTGATAGGACTCTTTCCCAATTCAGCAGTGGGTACAAGTTGCTCCCCAGGTCTTATCCATAAAATGGGACCATCGTTCGATTCCTGGGGCTCCATTTCTACAGCAGCCATTGGACCCCATGGCATGGTCTGTAATATAGTTTATAAATAATTGTTATATATATTAAAAATATTTTCCTTATTTGATAATTATTAAATCTTTGAAATTATAATGATTTCAACTTTATGTAATAAATCAGACATCTGGTAGAAATTATAAAACTAATAGAAATCTTAAAATAAGAATTATACATCCATTTTGATAATTAAATTTGATGGGAACCGATCCCAAGTTCGGAGTTCAGAGTAATTTTTCAGTTGTTCTTTATTTTAGATAAAAGTTAGAAATTTTACAAATATGTACTACTGATTCATAAAAAATAAGTTAGTCTTAAGTACTTATCACTTTTTTATTTCCCGCGGAAATATAATTTAATAGAAAGAGACGAAAGATGATGATGATGTAGTTAAAAAATACATTACACTGATTGAAATTTTATAAAAAATGGGAAAAAAGAGCTTATATTAATAAGAGTATATTTTTAGCAGTTTTAGTATTCAAAAAATAATATCACTATATCAGAGTAAAAACATAAAAAAAATAACGTTTCATAATTTATTAATCTCAATAAAACCAAATTGATAAAACTTTTGAATATTTTACTAGTAACACAAATCTCCCTTACTCACCAAATTAAGAAACGGACACTCGCCCAGCATTTCCAGCATGTCAGGGAAGTATCCCCCAACTTCTTCATGGACTGTTCCTACCAGGGAGATCTGATGCAGAGGACCACTCCGGAATGTGCCCGCTAGATATGATTGTTGGACCTGGAAAGACAAAATATTCCTTTTAATTTTTCCCCTTAGTTTCATTCATAAAATAATTTAAATTCCACTTAAAGCAGAAAAAAATAAATGTCTTTTCTCAACACTGTGTTAAACTCATATTGTATTTACTACCCATACATTTACTATCCAATTAATTTTTTTTATTTTATTTGCACCTGTAGTATGATTTAATTAGTTTAAACATTCAATTTATTATATATCAGACTCAATATTTAAAAATATTGGGGAATAATTTGTTTCCTATGCCATTGTAGAGAATATTTTATACAAGTATTAAAATAGAATTTTGTATCGTGAAAGATTTTTCTAAAATTTAATTGTAATTTGTAACACAAACCTGTTGATAATACCGACTGATGGTAGTGGTTTCTATATCTGATGCTCTTGCTAACACTCCAGCCTTTACAGTCAGTGTGGGGTATTGTTCAGAGAGATATTTTAAGAGACAAGGCAATCTCCCCGCAGCCCCTCGAACTACCCCACATACAAAATGCGCCCAGCCTTCACTATCTTCAGAGAATACTAGCTGAAATTTAAAATATTTTATTTCATAAGATTAAACAGTATACTATATATAATATTAACTACTTAAATATTTAACATACAAATTGTTTGGTGAAATTAACACTAACAATATTACATTATATATAGAGCAGTGTTGGCCTAGTGGGTCAGCGTGCGACTCTCATACCTGAGGTCGTAGGTTCGATCCCCGGCTGTGCAACAATGGACTTTCTATGTGAGCATTTAACATTTGCTGACGATGAAGGAAAACATCGTGAGGGAACCAACATGTTTTAGACCCAAAAAGTCGACGGCGTGTGTCAGGCACTGAAGGCTGATCACCTACTTGCCTATTAGATTTAAAAATGATCATTAAACAGATTCAGAAATCTGAGGCCAAGACCTAACCGCCCCTGATTTATTTTAATATTACATTATATATCGTGATACTATAAACTGTAGAAAAATTACAGATAAATTTGCTTGACAAGTAATTTGATACAAAAAATTGTAATAATAACTTTTATTAAACAGTTTTGTGAGATATTTTTTTTTTTATAGTTAATAAAGATATACTAATGAAATATATATTAACCTTAAGAAATTCCTTAGCTAATGCCTCCTGCTGTACTGGTCCCAGCATATCTACATCATTCTGATGTAAGTAGACGACACTAGCGCCCCCATTCGGATGTGTTTCGACACGCATAAGTCTGATAAAATATTTAAAAGACAAGGTTATATCAACGTATTAACGGGAGTAGAGAACACCTGTCAACAAATACATATATACTGATAGATATATTATATGTACATACATATTAAGGGTCACTTTCAAAAATATTCAAATATCTACTCAACCAATTTTGATTAAAGAGGCTTTATTTAAACAATATATGTTCTTTGATTTTCTTACTATGTTACATTAACAGTAATTATTAAACATTTTACCCACACGTTCTCTGTGTTTTAAAACTAAATTCATTTTCAAAAATTCCTACAGAAACTTATTACATTTATGTATTATTACTTAGAGTTTTGCATAGTTTTGCTGACAAGTGGTGGGAAGGGGGGATGAAATGCAGTTAATTAGTTACAATATACTACTTGATTTAATTAAGAATATATTCAAACATAATTTTACCGGGTCTTACGTTTGATAGTTTTGTTTGTTGTATGGACATACCAGACCAAATTTAAAATTTTGTTAATTCTACAAATCTGCTGAGACCTATGGAAGTAGTGTCTTTAAAGATCTTGATCAAGTTTTAATAAAGCTACTGTTTTTATTTATTTTATAACTCACCGATGGTACTTCAAATCTTTAAGGTCCAAGCTCAAGGCTAATGGACCCCAAGTGGGAGCAGTTCTATCTCTTCGACACTGAACACCAATAGAGCAACGTTTAACACGCGCTCGACGCCTGCATTGTTGGCACGAGTGGCGAGAAGAGTGAGATCTGGGAAATATAATATGGAAGTTAAAAAAATTATTTTCAGTTATGACTGAATTGTAACTTAAATCGCAGAATTATGTTAGTCTTCCTTATAGGGTTTAGTTTTTAATGTGAAAAGTTAGATGGATAGGTTGTCTAGTGTTAAGTTAAAAATTAAAATTTTCTATATGTGTATTAATTATATCCACTAGATTGGTACTTATGAGTCCTTGCATTAGACATGCTATTTATGGTTGTATATTGGGTCTAATGGAGATAATATTAAGTTATATAAATACAGGGACACTTTGGAAAAAATATTTTGTTTTTTACAGTATGTCTGAAGTAAACAAAATGTTATGATTTGAGAAGCTTCTATATCATAGTAAATTTTTCCGACTGATGACCCATCTACCCTTTAGTTGCGTTTGATCCACGAATTTTTGGCCATCATGTATATATACCTTACATACCATACAAATTTCCATGTCATTATTATGAGTTAGTTAAAAAAACAAGTGAAATTCAAATCTCTTACCTCTCCTTCTCTCGCTCACGTTCCTTCTCCTTATCCCTTTCCACTTTTACTTTCTCCATCTCCATTTTGACCCTATTAACAAACATTTGTGGTGACGTTGATCTTTCTTGTTTTATCTTAAACGGCAACTCCAAATTTCCATAACATGGCAACTCTCTCCTTGGTGATTGGAATTTAATTGCATTGAGTGATAAGTTGAAATGGGTTGATAGCCGTCTCGAGCTTCCTTCTAATAAGACATTTGCTTGAGTAACTTTAGGATATTTGTATTTTGACATTGCATGTTGAAAATGAGTGTTGATTATTCTCAGTTGTCTTGATACTGAAGAATATATCCTTTTGGTTGTAGCATCATGGGGAACTGTATTTGATAACTGTGTTTGCTTCCACGATGCATGAATACCTCCAATACAGTCTAGCAGTGGTTGTGTGACATCCAGGTCCGTCCTGTTGAATAGTAGGGGATTTTCCATAGGTGGTGTCTTGTGAAAGATATGCATGGTGAGTATAGACGTATCCCCAAATCCACCTGAATCGAAAACTGGCCATATCTTGCTTTGTTTCGCCGGTCGTGTATTTTCGCCCCAAACACATAGGTCTTTTGAATGGTCGCTAAGTTTGCGTTTCCTCTCTGTAACCAATAAAGACTTTTATGAACAGATATTTTAATCTAATAGGATTATAAATACTGCGCAATTCTTCACATGTCTTTTACAACTTCCATGCTTAAAATACATAAATGAAACAAATGAACACAAAATCATTTTTTTAAAGTACTAACATACATTAGTACCATAATAAACATTCTTTAAAACAAATGCAAACTGAAAAATATAATATATTGGTAAAGTTGCAATTTAATTATATATGATTAATTATTTAAAAAAAATTCAAGTCAATTAGACTTGGGCATTTGCAAATAACAATTATCCTATAATTTTAACAACAAATATATAACAATGTGTGAAATTGAAATGTTTATTTATAAAATTCAAAACAAAATTGGATTATTTTATCTATATATCTTTTCTTTTATTCCATTATTGTGAACAGTTTTAGCAATAAATTATTTCCTTCTCTGCCAAAAAAATTACTTTCTTCTACTTGCCCACCAAAGATGGGTAAGATGTTTCTTGGCTTCAGAAAATAAATTCGAACCTTGTTTCCAATTTGATAATTAATTAATTTATTAAAATGTCATTTTCCAAAACAATTAATTTTAGTAAAAATTTGTAGTTGTTTTTTTTAATATTACTATATACCATTACTATTATTAGGAAAGTCGATGGACCTTCATGGACATTGTACAGTTACGTTATAAAACATATATTATTTTGTAAATATGTAAAAGAAGATGCTGTTTTTACCTATATATTAAAGTATCTATTTATTTCTATATGCTCAATTTATTTACTCATTATAATGCATAAGAAATACATAATACTTTTTGTATCAGAGGATATTGTAGAGCAAGAAGAACTGGCAAGAAACTCTTTACCACTCTTTTTAGTCACTAAGTTTTTATTCATACAAATTGTTGAAACTTGAGCAAATCAATCGCAAGGATTATTCAAATATTAATTGAAATAATAAAAAAAAGCTTCATTGATAAATTTGTTCAACAAGAGCCTTGATTTCATTCAATAGTTACTTATGGAAGGCAGCTTGTAACTCTTAATTTAACTGTAATGAAGTAATGTTGTAATTTGAATAAAAATCTTGAAATAATTTTTATATTAATAACTAGGTTATTATCTAAGACCTTTAGGCTTCTTGTTTTAATACATAATAAACAAGGAAAATTACTTCTAATGGTTCAATTTCATTTAATAACAGGACATGAGAAGTATAGAAAAAACTATGATTCAGCTTGCTAGAAACAATTCATGGGAAGCTAGTTTGATAATAAACTTCACCAGTTATATATTGTCTTTGTATATATCAGATATAAATTTTACCGACTCAAAAACTGAAATATTTTCTAGTTTTGAACTTAAAAGTTTTTTATAATGCTGAAATTTATGGTTACAAGTCTATTTTATAGTAAAAAATTAAATACCCTATTGGGTGAAATAGAGAATAGAAAGTAGATTCCTAAAACAAGGTCACTTGCAGTGACTCAATTCTGAGCACCAGGATTGTAATATATAGATTACTTTTAGATGATATCAAGAGAAACCAATAATACATATATGTAAAACCCCGTAAAATGTATGAATTGTTTATAAACAGCTTTGACCTCCATTACAGTGATGTAACTTGTAAGATAGGTTAACAGTTTTCCCACCAAAATAACTAATACGTGTCTAGCTTGCTTTAAATACTCTTGGAAATCCTAGAAGTCATCATTTATTTAACAACCATGTTAATTTAACAACCCATACCTTTGAAATCTCTAGATGGTGCATGTTTCAAATTAGTTGGCACACTTTGGTCATTGCCTAATTTTGATGGTTTTCGAGAACCCTGACTTGATCGTCGGCGTTTAATACCTTCACCGGCATCTGCTCCAGCTTTTTCACCGTTAGTATATTCACTACAGTCATGATTTCCACTAACTTTTACAAGGGATTGTAAAGAATCTTTCGACGCCATTGTTCACACGAAATGGTGAAACCACGACGAAATAGGCACAATTCTCCAATGTTACATTAATAATACTAATAACATCGATATCACTTCAATAGATAGAAGTAAAAAGACGGCGTAACAGATAGGAAACACTTTTCTGATGAATAAAAAACAAATTGAGACGCCATTTACTTCGCTGCCTTGGACTTTTTGTTGGCTATTGACGAGTTGCCATCCTTTCAGTCTTAGTTACCAAGAACTCTAAGTTTTAGTTATTTAGGGCTCTTCTTAATTTGAAGTAGGAATTTTGAATCGAAATAATTTTTGTATGTTAAGTTTGATGAAGCTTTTTAAGGCAAAAATTTGTTAGTTTTAAAAGTATTTTTAATTCAAATATTATGTTTATTTATTAGTTCTACACTTGTTACCTATTATTTAAGGAAGTTTTTCGAAAGTGTGAACACTGGTATTAGGGAAAGTTGCGATGTTGCCACAACACTTTAAGAATAATATTATTTAAATTTAGAAGTAAGTTACTCTTTAAAGGTCCAATTAAACCAAAATTAAACTTCACACGCTAGAAAGTTACACACATTTTTTTAATTCTTTAATTTAAATAAATTTATAGTGTGTAAACAGATTACCCTGCCATCTATTTAATCACTATAAAAATACGAGATTCCATTCATTCATTCTATCCATCCTAGCGATTTTGACCTATTTTTAACACTAGATGTCACTTTACACTAAATGAAAATCGTGCGGTGGATTAAATCGCTAAATATCTATCTATTACGCTCTACACATAAATATTCTCCATTTCATATGGTTATTACTTAAACCTCATAAGAAATATATTAGTAATTCAATGTTTGTGTGACGAATTCATTACAACTTACACGTGTGCGATTTTTACGACATTATTAGAATAAAACTGGGCCGGAGCCACCTAAATTTCAAAAAAAGCATAAAAAATATCATTAATAAAAGCAATATATATAAGAATGATTATAACGTTTTATGCGAAAATTTGTATACTTTTGTTTTAGGTCACACATCTATAAAATCATTAAATCAAAAATATATAAGTTATTTAGATTTAAATCATTTTAAGGATTTATTCATTAAAAATCCTTATTTAATTCTAAAATATATTATTTACTAAAATTCTATATGCCTGGACGACACAATAGGTACGTATGAACAAAAGGCCGGCAACTCACTAGCCTTCTGGCAATGAGAGTGTCTATAGTCGGCGGTATCACTTAACTCCAGATGAGGCTTCTGCCCGTTTGCCTCCTATTACATAAAAACATGAACTCATTAATCATCACTAACATGACTTAGCAGTTATATATACATACTATGTAAAGCCCCAAAAGAAGCCCAAATGTACAAATAAGCAAACACACACAGAGAATGGAGAGGCACCGCTTAACTGAGGCTCCACAAACTGGGCCTCAAATAACACTTGTTATGTGTCAATACGTCCACACCAACAAACAATGGGCATATCAACACGTAAACTTTACAAAGTTTGTCTCGTGAAATATTGCGCTCCCGCATATTAGACAGACACGATTTATTTTATGATATGTTCTGAGGCCGCGGGCATGGGACAGCTATTTATTGACGTTTTAAATTCAATATTTCTAGTAATTTTGGATGATTTTTGATTGATGGATCATTTAGTGTGGACTAAGTACGCACATGTCGCTGGAGGGCGACCTATTTGTGAAGCGTAAAGATATTACTAATTATGAAATTTGATATGTATTTATGTTACATTTCTTTTTTAAAGATAGGTGTGCAAACGAGGCTACGGGATTCCTAAAAGGGTCAGTGATCAGCTCATGGACTATTAGTGGGCTTTGCCGGCCTAAGTATGATGTAAATATATACAGATGTGGTAAAAAATCTACTTCAAAGATATCAAACTCTACTCGAGGGTAAATTTTTGGTGTGTTCTGAATGATAGAGTGTTGAATGATAGGGTGTTGAATAATACGAATTTATAGCGAATGAGTTCCATTTCCTAATCAGATTGATAGATTTCGTTCTTTTAGCGATTACGAGATTGACCAACATCCAGTGGAGAGGCACCAAAAGTAGAAGGTTGACTCGCACCATCGCGGCCCATCTAGAAAATTTATTAAAAAAAAAACGGAAATGCAACGGTGGAACACAAATTGGTTTTTGATAGACAAGATTATAAAATAATTCAAATTGACCACCACCATTTACCACCTGAATAATACCAATCTTACACGAAAAAAATGTACAACATAATTTACATGATTTATTTACTTATTTTATTTATTTAAGTATTCCTACAGCTGATCACTAAACAATATCCAAACATTTACATTACACACAAAATCCAAAACGGAATACACATTGAAACAGAAACATAAAGCACAGTTGTAAGATTGATTGATGATTTATAAAGTAGAGACCCTTGGGCCCTGGGGTTCAATTCACAGGCGCAAATTAAAGGTTTAAGTAGACTGTACTGGTGACCCAAGAGTTGGTGCATCCCTCGCTCAACGAAAAAGTATCGCAAAACAGCGAGGTAATGCTGCCAGCATATAAGATCCACTGCCGAAGGGACCTTAATAAATGTGTTTTAATTTTTTTATATACATTTTGAATTATTCTCATTACTATGTAAATACAGTGTAACTAAATGTTGTAAATACAGTATTTATATTATATAGTACAGCGGTTTATTTATTATACACAAATTACACGTGCCATAAACCGAACAGCGTACAAATTGAGACTTATTTGTATGCATTGCTTAGCGCGACCCTGAAATTTGCCAATTTTTTGTCCGCATTAATATTTAAACTTAGGCATAATAAATACATGGCTACACAAATACTTATCAAACCTAAATGGTTTCGTAATTGTGTTTAATTTATGAATCTTTCGGATAATAGAGTTAAGTATTTAAAGAAAAACACTTTTTCAACGGATTGAAGTTATGTATTATTATAATTATTTAAACATAATTTTAAATTTAACCGACGTTTCGCGTCCTTTACAGCGTGCGTGGTCACGGTGACTGGTTAACTATAATAATACATAACTTCAATCCTTTAAAAAGTGTTTTTCTTTAAATGTGTAAAAGTTATGTTAATAAAAGACAATACTAGAGTTAAGTATTGTTAAACTCATAATTCTAGAGTTTAACAATAGTTAACCCGAGTTAATTAATTAATTAATCGATCTAATTGGTAAGGTATATAGGTCCTTAAGTTCTACCCCAGCACGGCACGCATTGTCAGGCACAGGAGGCTGATCAACTTGTCTATTAGATTGACAAATGATCATGAAACAGATATATCTGAGACCAAGACCTAAAAAGGTTGAAGCGCCATATTTGAATCATTCTCTTGCGTTTAGTTCCTAATTCGCCCACGGAGCGCTGGTACAGTTTTCAATAGTTATTAGTAGTATTGTAACAAATGACGATATCTAGTGTTAGGGAAAGAAGGCTGATCACCAACTTGCCTATTATGGGAAGCAGACAGAGAAATCTTAGTCCCCGACCAAAAAGATTGTACCACCACTGGTTTTAAATAAATAACTTTACACAAATATACTTGACCCCAAAATGGACATAAATAAATTTATATTCACTGGTCTGGAAAAGAATTCAATGTATTAAACGATATTTATATATTTATAAGTGGTAAGCAGATCATATTATCCTTTTTGGAAATGACAAGTCCATATTAGTCAGTTGTGCTTTCGTCATCAATTATAACCTCCAAACAATAGTTTGTATAGAACTTCATGGCTTAATGGGCATTGTATGATTGAACTGACAAAATATATTGTACTGTCTCTTAATAGACCGGGGTAGAAGCCTTTAAAAACAATAAACAGTGAAACAAAATAATAGTAGGATGAAACCCATTGGAAAAGGAGGAGAATAGAGAGAGAATATTATAAATAAAGCTAAAAGTCCTATGGAAAACAGTCAAAGTTGTAGATAAAAAAAAATATACAACTTTAAGTTTTGCCGAAAATCGAGATAAGCAGTTTTTTCTGTTTTACTCTTTTCCGTTTTTAATGTCAGTTCCACAGAAGGAATAAATAGTTAATAAACATACAGATTTTCTTATTTATCAATATTTATATATATGTTATCTCACACGAGCTGGCTTATCAAGAGATTCTAAATATTCTAAGTCTATATTTGGCGTCTGTTATCTACCTAGGCAACCTAAATTTGAAAAAGTTTACATTTCAATAGATCCGGTGATACTGGATATCGTTAATTGTTGGAATACAATTCGTAGAATCGAATAGCTATTGAAAACTTTATCAGCACTCCGTGGGCGTATTTGGAACAAACCGCACAAATATGATTCAAATATACCATTGGCGCTACAACCTTTTTAGGTCTGGGACTCAGATATATCTGACACGCCGTCGTATTTTTTAGGTCTAAGGCATGTTGGTATTCTCACGAAGTTTTCCTTCACTGTTCGAGCGTATGTTAAATGCGCAGATGGACAGAAAATCAGGTCAGAATCAGAAAATTGGTGTACGGCCGGGGTCGAACCTACACCCTTGATGATAAAAGTTGCATGCTGAAGCAACTAGGCCAAAACTCCCCGTGCCTTTTCCCGTCATTGTATATATTTTTTTTAATTCCCCATCTAGACTGACCTCAGCCTAATTGATTGATTAATTAAAGTAACCTGTCTCTTTTCATCACAGCGTAGATAAAATTCGACTAAATAAGACGAAACAATACTTTAAATGAAAGTGCAATGAAACTGATTCAGTTTGAAAAACTCGTAAACACTAAAATTTCATGAAACTAGCGGTTAACAGCTTTGCCAATTTTTTTAAAAATATTATAAAACTATATTAGTCGATAAGTTTTATATAGTAGAAGAATTAGATAGTCAATTCAATCCGAACAGATTCCCATTCTATCTCCTAGCAGGTGCTTGATTGGTACCCACAAAACGGAAGCGTGCAAACCTGGCGTAGCCAGAGAAATTGAATTACGTTGACATACTGTGAACAGCCTCTGCCCCATCTAGGGGTAATGGGACAATAGTAAATTAAGTTATTTAACAAAATTAACAGCTATCCATCAATCTTATGAATCTTTCTAAGAAGAGTAAGTCACATGTATTAGCTTGTATACATAAAACAAAAAGTTAAAATGAGTCGAACAGAAATTAGAAAGCATTCGTTTGTTTGTTTGTCTAATATTTATATAGGTCGGCTCGTTTCCTGTTGCGCATACCTGCGTGGAAAATATAAACTCTAGTAAAAATACAAAGAAATATTGATAAATGTTATATTAGGTCCTACATATGAAGTTGACGTTTTGTTTGGGGTAACAAAGTAGATTTATTAAATAGAAAATGCACGTTTGCCATCTTATAGGTAGTTCATTGAACTCTTTACAAACCATTAGGATGCGATTAATTACAATCTTTGTATATTCAACAAAAGAACTAAAATGGAAATGGGCTGGACATACTATGAGAGGAGCAAAATTGTTACACTATGGCAACCAAGAGGCCATAAAAGATACCGAGGTAGGCAATTTAAAAGGTGGGCCGACGAAAATCCGGAAATGGCTGTAAAACCTGGACGAGATTAATATACAATAAGGAAAAATTGAGGGAAATGGGGGAGGCATTTGCCCGTGGGCACTCAGAATCAGTTATCGTAGATTAACAAAAACAATAGCTATAATGAATTTTGTATTCTGATATAAGGTTTTGACTGCCCCATCAGGTCTAATTTGAACCTTGCGAGAATTTATGAAAATTTTGAAAATAATCGTAATCTGTTGGAGCTAGTTCCGGGGAGTACATTGATGTACTAGATATTCCAATTAAACATCTTTTTTTTTTTAATTCGGAAATACTTCAGTGGGCAGCTGGTTCCACATGGTCATATAGTATATATAGATGCGGTAAAACATCGTCGATGATTAGAACAATTCTTAGGCGAATATGGTCAAGTGAAAGGAGCTAGTACTGGGGAGCTTCCACCCAGCGGTAAATCATGTGGGATAACTTAACTATTATTATAAATATATATAAATTTGTTTGTAACTCAATAGGGGCGACTTAATTTTTTTTTAGTATTCCTACACATCGGAAATAAATGCTTATCTATATATATATTTCTTATCTTATCTTTGTCATCTTTGGAGGAGGCCTTTACCCAAACCAGTTAATTTATAAATAAATAATATATGTATATTACTAATATAATCTAAGCTACAAACTAACAAAATCAAATTTTGTTTAGTTATATAACATATATATAACCGAAAAAAAGGCTTATTAATAATATTGCTATTATACATAATATATATTTATATAATTGTTTGTGTATAAAGTATTAATTATATAAATATACTTGCTTATTCGTGTGACGAAATAATTATATATTTCAAGTAATTTACAAAGTTATAGCCAAAAGTAACGCAAAAACTGCGTTAAGCTTGTTAATAGCATTGAGGAAAAATAGACACGTTATAATAGTTGATGTATATATTTTTTTATTTATATTGCAAATAGTTACTATGTGAATATTTAAAGTTGAGTTATAAAGTTTGTAATTTGTTATAGTAATATTTACGGTCCGTTAAAAATAGATTTAAACAGTTGAATACCCCAGCAATACATTTTAATTAATTGTTTTAAATTATAAACAGCCCAATATAAAATATACTTTTTTACTTTTAATTTAATTACGCATTTTTATTACACCTTGCGTAACATTATTGAAATTTTATTAGGGACCCTTACTTTTTTCCCTGCAGTTAAATGGTGAAAGAATTTTTTAAATCAATCCAATACTTTTGAGTCAATTTGTAGCAAACATACTTAAAAACAATTTTTTCCTCTTTATAATATTAGTATAGATAAAGGCCTTTTAAATGTAACATGGTTACGAGATAATAATAATAATAGCGTTTGATTCATAAACATTTATATTTAAACACAATTCTATTTATTTCAGGTGTATGTGTGCCCTTTTATGGAAAAGGCCTCTACAAATCCCGCCAATCCTTTCTGTACTGTGCCACTCTCTGCCATGTACCACTTGCTGCTTCTTTAATTTGGTCTATGCACCTTCTACCTCCCTCTTTTCGTTTGCTGTACCTGGAGCACCAGTTTAGTACTTTTTGCTCCACTTTACTCTCTCTGTATGTGCATAAGTTTGTTTTATAAGATGTATGTGACAAGAAAATGTAAAAATTTCAGAATATTTCAGTTCCAATATTCATAGCTATAGTCATAAGAGTCGTCAAATATCTTTAATGACGTATTATTTTTTATAATACACAGAAATTTAATTAATAGGCTTTAATGA
Organism: Pieris rapae; assembly: GCF_905147795.1. NCBI lineage: Eukaryota > Metazoa > Arthropoda > Insecta > Lepidoptera > Pieridae > Pieris > Pieris rapae. The sequence goes on along the minus strand of NC_059526.1, from coordinate 1,560,060 downwards.
AGAACTCCATGATAGGTCAGATATAAATAAATATGTTTTTTTACATATAGCATTTTCCTCAAGCCTAACTGTGCTATTATCAATCCGCTATAGATTTATCTATTCTATGGAGTCTATAATCTATACCTGTCAAAATGGCCTTTGATTTCCCGCTGAAATCGAATGTCATAGATTGCTCCATACACAGAACTGAAGTAACACGCATTTCATGTAGAAAAATAAACGAATCGTAGGCATTTTGTTGCTTGAATATTGGTGTTTGAATATTGGATCATAACGTGGAAACCTATCCCTAATTCTTGTTTAAAGTGTAATTGTAATCATAGAGCAAGCAACATTGTAATCTTAGATACGTTTATCGTTTTAAAATAGCTTATATGTTAAAAATAATTCATAATGTGCGTGTGCTCCGCTTGGCGACCACATTCGAAATAATAATTGTATTAAGGAAACATGAGCGCGCATGTGTTTGTTTGTTTGTTTATCCGACAATGACGTCATATGTTTATTCTCGCGGGTGGAATGGGGCTATGTGGGCTAGGCATTTCATTTTATGTTTTTTATATGATATGGATAAAATATAATTATGGTTTTCCTTCATAAATTATTTAACCGTCATAACGTAATTTTGATATAATATTTATTTTATATAACAGTCGAAAGTTTTGTTGGTTCTAGTTTCACGTTTTAACTAATTTATAAAATAATTAATTGTTACCTTTAAAGTTTAAAGTTAACATTTATTTGTAAAAGAACGTAGGACTAAATGGACGCGTCCAATTGAACCCAAACCTGAAATTTTCGCAAAGACATTTACATAATTACACACTGACACTTATCAATTTGAAGACTGGACACAGACAATTAAAAAAGGAAGTAAGTAGTAGTTGATTGTCGGGATGTCATTCAAGCCAGGTCGCCCCTTGTTTACACACGCACACAACAGTGCACACGCACACTACACCGCGCCCGTCGCTTATTTAGGTATATTGTTGTTTATTTTATTCGGCGCTATGCTCTACCACGGGCGAGCCTTTCGACTCAGTTTTAACGCACGTTTGAAACGACAAACTATATGTTATGCTCGCTCGGTAATTATTCAAATCGGAAGCGACTCTTAAATCAGTGTTTTTTGGCCGGCTCTTGTCTCTGCGTATCCTAAGTTAATCATAGTTTATTTTTATCACTACGTGTTAATAATTGTGGGGGCCTCCATTTCGCTCTAGTATTTGTTACAATCGCTCGCGGAAACGGCGAAAAATTCGCGAAGTTTGTTCACCTAGAGACCTATTAAATACTTTTTGGACGCGGGAACATTTTGAAAGTTCGTATTTTGGCGGGAACGCGTGTGATAGCAGTGTAGACTGTAGATTGAACAATGTTTTTTTTTACGTTTTCGAGGTTAAGCGGTATACTAGATGTTTAAACAAGTGTGTTTTCTAATGGATTTATTTTGAGGTGAGTTTAAATTTACTTGTGTTGGTGTATTGTTTGTTCGTGTTTATGTGTTCGGTGGCGGGAAACCGAATACCCAGCCGGTTCTTTGCATGTGTGAGTATACAAATAATATTTATGTGTGTGTTTATTGTCACTTTGTTTAAGAGGGGACACGAGGAGGGACTTGTCATGCATTTAGGCGAAGCTTGACAAGTATTTTTTAAATTTATTTGAAGAAAAGTGACGTCATGGCACGTGTAGGAATATAAAATCTTATTTGATACAAATAAATCATGTAAACACGAACGCAGGTCGGATGTATTTATTTATGAAATTGAGGGAATTGTAGAGTGTTATGAAAAAATACTAGCTATCTACTGATAATGTTTATTGCAGAAGTAAGGAGGGTTTGAATCCCATATAAAAATATTTCAAACTTACTAATTATAAAATCCACTCTGTAATGTTTTACTTACATTGTTTATTGGTGTTAGTTCGAATCCCGCTGAAAAAATGCAATTTTATTATCAGGCGATATGAATGAATGGCACACATAAATGTGTCGGTCCTATGACCCATTGGGGGTCAATTCATTGCTCGGGTCGGACTCCTTTCGACTGAAAATCTCATTCGAAACCGTTCAGTTGGTTAACGTGTGTAATAAAATAAAAATAAATAAACTGCAAAACTAATTGTTTAAAGTATTTCAATTATAGTAATTTAAATCTCACATTTTGAGTTAATTTATTAAACATAAATCCGATACCAAATTTTTTATTATAGTTCTAAACACGCCCCTTTTGGCTTCTGATTATATATGTAAACAAAAAGCAGACATATGAAACATACATATAGGTATTAATTCATTATTTAAATATATGTATTCACAGACTATAATCGAGGTCATGCAAAAACTAGACAGGTAACGTTATACAAAAGTTTTAAAAATATGGTTTCAGATAATATTTTGCTTGTTTCAATTATAATTTCTTTTTTATACATGTGTCTTCACTCAAATATCATGCAACATAACGATCTAACCTAACTTAATACTAATAAGCAGTATAAGTTTTTTTTCAATGAAATACGAGGCAAAAGGCAAACCCATGGACACTCACATTGCCAGAAGGCTCGCAAGTGCGTTGCCGGCCATTAAAGAATTGGTACGCAAACAAGATTATGTGATAGTATTTCATTTATCTAGTAACAGATATTTACTTATAAACATTGGTCTCCATGCATTGTTTTAACTAAAGTACTCATTTGACTATAGCGTATAGACAATTTTACAGAAATAGGTATTAGGTTATTATTTATTATTTATACTACAATCGTGCCGAAATACGTTTAACTGTAACGCAAAATGCAATTTTTACTATACATAGAACGTTCAGATAGACGTTACTTATAAATTCCTTAATGAATTAAAAGAAATTTTGTTTTTAAATTAATAATAAGCTGTATCTTTTTTATATATAACAGGGGGGCAGGAGGCTCACCGGATGTGTGATACCACCGCCCATGGACACACACATTGCCAAAAGCCACGCAAGTGCGTTGCCAGGAACCAAATCCGATATTGGTTTTCGATCCCACTGCATTTATAAAAATCACTAGGAATTCTTTATAACCAAATCAAAGCTTTCATAATCTGTTGAAAACAAAGTAAAAACGTTTTTACTGTTTAGTTGATTTTTTGTATTAACATGTGGAGTATTAACTGGCTTTGAAAGGAATTTGATTGATGTACACCATTTATCAAAGGCCATTCTTATGGCAACGGGTGACATAGGCCTGCAACAGTAGAAGTCTTCTCTGGAAGTCTCTTAAGACCCGAACCCAGTAATGAATCTACAATCACAGGCTGATAACAATCTCAGACCGTGACAGTCGATCGATCTAATATCTGCATCCCAATAACGAAACCCTACGAAGACAATCCATTTTTGGCGACGAATAGAATGCAATCACTTCGCTCTTTACACACATATTTTAAAATCAATACAAACCAAATTAAGTAAATAAAACCGTACAAATAATATTAAAATGTACATGTCTATGAAACATATCAAATAGCTTTTTAATTATTTTAAATATATATAAATAATTTATAAAAGTAAAAATCTTAAGATGATATTGGCACAGTTGAACTGTCATTTTCATACAAAGGTCTATCCATATACACCGATCCTACCTACCCTGGATACCTTGTATCGGCAGATTGCTATTACAATCCGGGGATTGTTTATTGGCAGGCTTTTATAAATCTTTAAGATGTCTATCTCAGATGGTCAAAAATGGATTGAATTATGTTTGGGCGTAATTCGTCACCACCACTGGTGTGCGGCAAGGGGTGTCGTGGAAGTCCTGATGTCAAGGTTGAACGTTACCCTAACGACAGTATTATCTAATAATAATAACCGCAAACATATGCAATATAAATATTAAGATAATTCTTTTATACTATGATTGTTGATAATCTATGTCTAAACTGGTTTTCTAAAAGCGGAGAGCACTGTTTATTTTTTAAATTGTTTGCACAATAAACATCTCGAGTACTTAATTCTTAGATAAGGTATTTATTCTACTGATTACACACAAAAGCGGTATTTTACCTCAGATGTTAGAAAATTCACATATATGTTGAAAACCATTAACAAATTTCAGAGCAACAAAAAAAAAATTCAATTTATAACGACAATAACGGAAATCTAATAATGTTTTAACGATAAGTTTTCACGCAGGATATGAATGTAGGACTTTCGAATTCTAGTTACAATTAAAGATTAAAAACATCAATGACACAATTTTCAGTTGGAAGAGGAATGTGTAACACGCTCTCTAAGTCTTTGTTTGACGTTTGACGTTTTTGACGTATGGGAGTACGTCAAAAATGTATTGGATGTTTGCAAGGTAATCTGACTGATTCCCTGATATCCTGACTGCAGATGTGAGCGAATATGAACTTTAATTTACGTAATTACTGTTCAAATTAAATTGGCACGGGATACAATGAATTGATTTTAACTTTAAAAAATATCTAAATCAGACTTTTCTAACCCGATTCTGTGTATAAAATGCTTACCCAGATGGCGTTGAATACGCTCTGTATTCAGGTGCTATGGTTCTGCAGGGTGTACTATACCCGAACGGTGTACTTCCTTCTTCGGTAGGGCAGCCTTGATGCATCCTGTTAAGCACCAATGGTATCCTGAATGTGTTTATCACAAATAATACGTATAACTAGTCTTTTTGTTTTGTTTACTAATACTTAGATGGCAACTAAGACTGAATTGTTAGTAAGTCTAACTAAAACTACGTATTATATTATATTTTCTCTTCCAAGTTCGATTTTGTTTTCTTTCGAGTAGAGACTCTTGGGCCGTTCTAGTGCGCAGTTGCTTATTAAATATTTATGTTGCCGTCTAGTAAGATATACCGACGATATACGAAATACCTGATCACAGAACTGGTGCTTTCCTAACTACCTATAAGTACCCTGTCCACAGGGACAAATATTTGTTTAAAATTTGTTTTTATAATTTTTTTATTATTTTTATTATTTCTATGTAGGTTAAGAAAATTTAATTTAAATTATTATTATTTGATAACTGTTTACTTAAGCATAGTGTATCAGTCCTGAGCGAAGTGAACACAGTTTCTTAATGGAATGATTATCTTAAAGAAATTTGCGAATTATTCGTGATATATTTAATATATTATCTGCTTTTTATATCATATAAATGGATTTCGGGAAGTCTAACAAATATTTATTACAAAAGGTTGTGGAACATTGAATCGTTTTATCGTAATTATAATGTTTTATAAAACAAAAATAAGTCTTGGTCTAAACTTCCTGATCCTTAAATCGAATTATCCTTCCATCATGATGCTTTCCTCAACATGTATTTCCTTCTCCGTATTAAGCAAGAGTTAAAAGCGTACGTGGAAGAAAAACTTCAGAGCAAGTTTCAGTGACAATCTTCAACTATAATCAGTCCACAGTCCTGAAATTGTTAATAGTATATAAGTACTTTTTATTGTGAAATCACGGGATCACCAAAGCGGCGAAAGGATTGCGCACTTTTTATTCAACCTAAATTCAGGATTTTCGACCACCTTGGCCCGAACCTCGTTAGCATTATCCTGAAAATATTGTCGCAGTCATATAAGCGCAGTTCGTTGGTGTCGCACGCCTAAGCCACCAGGCCAAGACTGTTCATAACCGATCAGACATATTTGTGCTTCTGTTCTTATTTATAGTAGGTTTTCGACACAGCTAGTCTGTGTGTGCTCGCATGCGTGTAGGCGTGACGAGCGATAGCGTTATCGTGAGCCTTGCAAAAATACACAACAAACATTTGTAGTATAGGCTAGAAAATGAGATGCAAATGAAGGTAATTTTTTTTTGTTTTTATTTTTATATTAGTTAGGCTAGAAAATTACGAATGTTCCATGATGTCTTAGTGAAGACACATGTATATAAAAAAAAATTATATTAATATTATTGTAAATTTGTTGTCTACTTATATTAATACAATATGTTGTCTACTTTAGGTCGTTATTGAAGTGCAAGTATTTTCTAGTGTTTTTATAAACAGGGGGTTGGAGGCTCACCTGATGTTATGTGATGCCCATGGGCACCCTTAATGCCAGAGGGCACGCGCGCGTTGTCGGCCTTTATGTATAAGTAGGTACGCTCTTTTCACAAACGAATTTAAAATTTTATTTGTGTGCCATAAATGAATAATTTGATTATAAAGTGTTGTTTGTCAATTTATTCCTTGGAAAAAATGGTAATACAAGGTTAAACAAGTATATCAAGGTTATATTGGTGTAACATTTGCAAGAATACTGTAATACACATGTATGTGTACGCACACACTTATGCTAGCCTTGTCATACTCGGAGCTTTATCCCATATTTTGTGTCGTCAGATGCCATCTTTTTCTTTAATAAACCAGTGACGTTTATGCCAATTAAACGTTGTCGGGTCTAAGGCTGTGTTTCCCAACATGGGGCCCATGGTCCAAAATACTGTCTATCTAAATTTTATTAAAATTATTCAGAATTTGATTTTCAGGTTTACATTACAATTTACTCACTGCAACTTCGTTAGCAACTTTCTGGTTATTTTTCCTAAAACCTATAATTTGAGCTTCGTAAGTGTAGAATTAATTTTTTTTGTATCAAAAATATGTATGTTACATAGACAGGGTATGTATTTTATAAAGGTCTTGCTCGAGGTTTCCTTTGATTTATGTGATTTTCAGAAATTAATGCAGTCAGATTTGATTAATTATTACGATGCATCTGTTTTTCCGTATACTAGTTTTCAGTACGAAATTGCGCCTTGCTACTGATAAAACAAAACAACCTAAAATGTTTTAACCTCGAATTCTAAATAAGTGACTATCAACAATACTTCCGACCTCGTTATTATATCCTAAATATTCAGACACGTGTATTAGGTTTTCTTTACGATTTATTACTAAAGCTGATGTTTTTTTAGCTGTAATCTGTATTTTTCAAACAGGTTATCTATTGTAAAAACCATAAATTACAAGTTATACCTTTTTCGTCTAGTTAGTTTAGTGGTCTCGTTTCCGCCTATTGACGTCTACTTCTAGACTTAGCACTCTCTCCTGGAGTACTCTATCGTCTACTCGTATATCTTAGAATCTATAAGAAACAATATTATTTATGACACTTCAACTAGAATTTACTGTGATTCGTTTGTTTGTGATTGATCATCAGATCGTGTCGTGCGTCTCGAAAATGACATTTTTTTTTAAATTCAAATTGCGCCATCTAAATTTAGCATTATCGAACTTGACATATTTCGGGGTCGCCTGATTCTAATTATAAAAAAAAAACTCTAAGATATTGAGTTTTGATATTTATATTGGTATAGCCACTGTTGACCTAAGCTGAAAAAATAAAAAAATAAACTATATTATTAATTTAAATAGTGATTTGTATATTACAAATATTTACTAACAAACCTAATACAGTATGTATAATCATGATTTACGTCATAAACATATCACCTAAAATAAACATTATGGCTTATCTGATATACCTCATATTGACTGTTTATTCGAGATAGGTAAGTTTAAATAAGTGACTAAAGGCGTAAACTATTTTGCAACTTTAGATTCAATGGTATCTCATCAATGCTTAGAAATGAGTAGTAGAGAGCAGAACTAAAAAGAAAGAAAAGACTTCTTTATACACAATAAAAGAGCAATGTTGGCCTAGTCGCGTCAGCGTGCGTCTCGCATCATTGAGGTTGTAGGTTCGATCCCCGTCTGAGCACCAATGGACTTTCTGTCTGTCCGTGGCTGGTTTAACATTCGCTGGAACAGGTTAGGCTTTCCAAAAAGTTTACCTATTTTTCTATTAGATTGACAAATGATCATGAAATGACAGAAATCTGAGGCCTTGACGTAAATAGGTTGTAGTGCCACTGGTTTGTTAACAATAAAAAGGATTTAAGTAGAGTAGCCCATTAAAATGTATTGTAATTAATTCGGCGACTTACAAATTTCAGGAAGGTATTGAAATATCTTTTTTAAACTATTGGTAAACCTAAAATCACGGTTATTTATTAATAAAAGCTTCTGTGGAATAAAGCTCCATCTCTTTCTTCTTTTCTTTCTCTCTTATTATTGAATATGATGAACAAAACAATCAAGGTAGTTGAATATAAAAGATGAGGTAAAGGATTCGACTGCAGAACTAAAAACTAACTCATAAAATAACTTGTTCAAACGGTAGCTAAGAAATAATAATAATAAAAATAATCTTTATTTATTTACTCACAAAACAAGTTACAACTATTACCTACACTAGTGTGTCAACAAATTACTGTTGTTAAAACTATTTCAAAACTCATCATGATCCACAAGGCCTGTACTATTTCACTAATATTGGCATACAAGATATATATTTCGTCTTCCTGGGCCTTTGGCGTCAGGCATCAACTATTAGGCCGGGAGATAGTGACACAAAATAGTGGGTCATGTGTATGTCACCAGTAACCAGTGTAATGTTACTGTTATTATATTATTTGCCATACTTCTAGTAGGGGGAAAAAGTGCTGCCATACTTGTAAAACTTCTTAATTCGACATGTTTCAGTGACAGAGACACACCGCAGAAGTATGGCATGACACTGCCGCCTCTTATTTTTTTATGGACTATCGGAAAATACTAGAATTTTTGTGGAGCCAATCGTTTCAAAGTCGTAAATAATCCGACGAGTTCGACTAACACCCACGTGCTTGGGCCGCCGGAACCAGCCCTATAACCATAATTTTTCTTTTTTTCATTTCGTAATAAGGCCCCTGAAGAACCGCCATACTGTTACAAATGACCCAGTTTTTTTGTGTCACTATCTCCCGGCCTATATGAACAGCCTTCGGTGCTGGATATACGACAATTAACCATGGTTTCTTTCTTGGCCATTCTTTTACTGTAAGCGTTATTTGGGATATATGAAATGAAAACTTTTTGGTTAGAAAAAGGCCTATTTTATTGGCCTTCCGTCGTTTACACTTATACTCTAAAGTGGTCACATAATTTGGTCAAGATAAGTAAGATATTAAAATTCTTTTATTTATTTATAGCCTGATATCAGAATCATTATAGCTATGGTTTTGTGTTGATCTATGATAACTGATTCTGTGTGCCCACGGGCAAAGGCCTCCCCCATTTTTTGTGTGTAAAAATTTAAATTTGAAAGGACATGACAATCTTCGAATGATATGGCACTATTGGTAAGTATATAGTCGATCTCATTTTTAAAGCACCTGTCAGGAGATGACCATGTATAGTTTTCTTGTATAGTGAATTTAAGATGACTAAGTGTTGTTCGAAAGCTAAATCTATTAGTTTCTATCCATTTCTTGATCTTTTTCCCTCGTACTGAGGTCCCATTATGATTTCCTCGCCGTCTTTCCTAGTTCCTATTTGAGCATTAATATCTCCCATCAGGTTAAAATTTGTTGAAGCTTGGTTGAAATTTGGTTAAAGTGTTGTTTAGTTTTTTATAGAAGAATTCAATTGTGCTGTCAGAAGATTGCTCGGTAGGCGAGTATACTTGTACTATGGTCCATTCCTTTTTAAATAGAGGTGAGGATAGAAAGAATGAGAGTGAAACTACACCAGTGTCGAAATTCAGTAAGGTTAATGCATTTGAAAAAATAAGAAAAGATGCCACAGAGAAACAGAGAACGGTAGCAGCTAGCAACCAAACATCGGCAATAAGGAAAATACAGGCTAAAATAAACAAAATCGATAAATAAATAGAACCGATAAACAAAATCAAACAAATAAACATAATCAAACAAAAAAAGCATTCACCAACCCGGCTGGTCCCCGTGGGGAATTAGACCACAACCTCCCAAATGTACCTTAAATGTACGAACACTGAGAACAGATGATAGTCTGCTAGAATTGACAATGGCACTGGAGAGCATCAAGTGGAGTATAATAGGAATCAGTGAAGTTAGGCGCATGGGTGACCAAATAGAAGACTATGGCTATTTTTGTTCTATATTCTAAGGGAGAGACGCCAGGACAATATGGCATGAAGAATTTAAAAACAATATCCTTGAGTTTCAGATCGTATAGCAATCCTAAAAATCATGCTACATCATAATCCTTACGTGGTTTTAAACACTAATTAGTTCAAGCATTCAATCTACATAGAGCCGTTGTGTTACAAGCAATTATTTACCATTTACGCAATTATGTTGAGAAACAAACAATGCTCTATGGGAAAATGGTGCGCTTTCCTAACCTCACACATACTATGCAAACATGTACCCAAGTAAAATAGTTTTATGTACACGACTTTCAGCCTTAAAACTTCCGTTTTCAATTCCACTTAAAAAAAAATTATGCACCAAGAGCTGGGAACCTACTGGAACAAGTATTTTATACTTAATCCCAAATCATACTTAAACACATTTTTTTATTTATATATAGTTATGGTTCCTAACCTCGGGTCATGTAGCGCGCCTTACAGATCACAGGTTGACTAAAACAGTAATTTGATGGAGAGGCCCACCAGGCAATCGGTACAGAGGCAGACCTTACGCTCGATGGGATGATGACATCAAAAAAATTGCGGGTCCCCAATGCAAATAGTTGAATAGAGAGATGGGAAGCCTTGAAGGAGGCCTTTATCGGAGAGGGTTTCTGATACATACTAACTGTTAAAATATTTACTAACACTTAAGTAGTATAACCAGATATTAGTGGATCAGGAAATAATTTAAGGCTAAAATAAATAAATAAATAATGGTTCCTAACCACAGATATGATTACTGACCGTATCCACATTTGTTAGTTCTATTCGTTATTTGAGAATTTTATGTGAGCAACGTTCCGTGAACGAATTGGGAACTAAACGGAAGAATACTTAATCAAATAGAACCCTATATAAGATTACGAATTACATAATAAATTAAAGATGAGCCAGACTAAATTATACAATTCATTAATTGATTATAAAAATGTATATAATTTATTGTAACTGTGTAAGAACTTTAGATTTATCGCACTTTGTTCTTGACCAATTTTTTTTATCTCAATGTTTATTCGTTCGCCAATATTTATAATTACATAAACTGTGATAAGATTTTTTATAAACAATCATCTTATCGCATTTCAAGCAATAAAATTGTTTGTTGATTGCTAATATGCGGTAGGTAGGGTTTTGTGGATCCATGTACAGATCATATTTCAAAACGATCTACTCAAGATCGTATTTTATAGAATAGCGACCGGGTTGGAGGCTCACATGATATTTAATAAAAATTTAGTTTGATCATTGTAACACTTTTTCTTAAATTTGAGCATTCTTAAGACGATTCTTGTGTCTTCCGTTCAATTGTGATTGGTCAATCGTTTGTCCAATACGAATGACTCGCAACATGTCACGTCATGTCATTTAGATCAATCATAATGAACGCAACGTTTCGTGTTACGTCTTTGTGTTTCGTTTTACGTTTTAACTACCCAGATATCCATTGATATGTGATATCAAGCATATCAATAGTCAAACTACAGAAAAAATTCTACCAGCCTTAAAAAACTTTGAATGACTTTGAAAACTTACATATATATATAAGCTTAAAACGTTTTAAATAAGTAATAATTTTCAGTTAATTTTTCTGTTTTAGTCTATAGACTACACTCCAGAAAATGTGCCAAGGAACTGCACAATCTGATTTCGTCATCCCCTTTCAAACAACGTGCATCTAAAATCACGCTGGAACTACGCGATTGACATCCCCAAGTTCAGTACTTTCTTGTTGATTCGTCGTTTGTTGTTCACAACAGCGGATTTCCTTTAACTCCCTGTTGGTTCATTTAAGAGGCCTTTAAATGGGTATCTCATAGGCAGGTCCAATAGGCCACAGCTCACTCAACAGATGGGATTCTGGCGAAATGTTTGCCCAGTTAAAACATAAAAAACTGTTAGTGTGTACGAAACGCGAACCGACGTGGCACTTATGCGAAGTAATACAAATCGTATTTGCTACGCGTAATATCAATCACAAAAATATATATTCTTTTAAATATTCCGTATCAAAATGATTACCGACAAACTATAAGGGCGCAACAACAGGTAATTTAGTACTGCAGCGACCTCAAATACGCAGTAACAGTCCCACAAACTTTATTGATAAAATATTATAGTCAATAATAATCTATCAATGTCAATTACTCAATATAACTATCTAAGTGATTTTAAACTTGTTAAAACGCACGTCTTCAGCTGTTATAACCACATAACTTCAAGACAATTTATTGCTTCGTGCAAACAACATTTTGTATGTGCGTTTAAACACATAGGCGGCTGTGAAAACATACGCACACAACAACAAGTTCACACAAAACAAACCAGGAAACGTCTAGCGAAAAACAAACAAGGGTCTTTTGTGTTGTGTAAACAATCGTTGGCCGTGCAACAGGCGTGACGATAAAAAAAAACAATAGTTCGAGTTATTTTGTAAAGATGGCGCTGTAAGATATTTTTATGTAGCACGTAGTTCTGTAATAAACGTAAAGATGGCGTGATTTGAAAAAAAATAAAAGTAGGCTATTGAATATTTTACTTGACTGCAGATTTTACTTAGTTAATTACCTTTTTTACGTTTCTATTTGTGGATTCTCTGGAGGTTAATTTCCCTAATATACCTACTGTGTATAATTCAACTCTTGAAGTATGATAGCGTCATGAGGCACGACCTAATATATAAACAGTCCTGCGTCTGTATAACGCGCAGAAGTGCACAGAAGGCAGATCAATAAAAAGAAATTATCAATGGCTCAGACGCACCAATTTCCCACGCCCGTCTGGGCGGGATAGAGGGGAATCAAAATCAGGAACTTTTTACTTATCAAATGTGCAAGCTAGCAAAAAACTGTTTGTGTTATGAAAGGAACGGGCATGTTGTGGAGTTAGATTACGTTTTTGTTTTCAATAACATTTTCATGTTTAGCTTACCGTTTAGTTGTGTCATGTTTTGATCTCTAGTTACCGTTAGGTCAAGTAATCATATACTATATATAATATGTTAGAAAATTATGTCAAATTTGCACATTTACGAATTACGGAGGGAATAAAAAAAATTGGATTTGCGTTCCCCAATTGCCATCATTTCTCATAAAATCTGATAAAAGCCAAGAGGCTGAATGCATATCGGTTAAAAATAAAAATTATATCGGAAAATTTATACTGAGTATGGTTTGAACAAAAATTATTTAATTCTTTTTAAATCGCAAAATTATTGCATTTTAGTGCTTATAGGATTTACCAGATGTAAACACAAGTAAGTGAGGTATAAGAATTATTTAATAATTAAGGTCTATGTATAGAGAATAACTATTGACAAATTAGTAGTAATTATCGATTGACTTATTACAGACAATTATAAAAATTTCACGCTTTAATGTAAGATAGAGGGGTCTTAATTGGATCCAAATAGTTTGTTAAAGCTGCCGCGTCGTCTTTTATCTTGGCTTAGGTTGATGAGAATATAAGCTACATTATGGATTGCTCCGTCTGTATCAACCGCTGTCTTCGATGCATACTACTGGCCTGAGAAGATCTTCGACGAACAACATTGGGAGCGCTAAAGAAAAACGGAAGCGTGGCAGTACAGTTGCAGGTGATGCCAAGAGAGCTGGAAAGACTTGAAGCGAGGTCTTCATCGAGGTGAAGTTTAAGTATTAAGTCAGTAGGCCAAAGAAGAATATAGATTAAGGAGCTACAAAAAAAGACATACAGAAGTGGGAGTTGGTCCTTTTATCTTCTACCTGGCTCTATACTATGTTACCGCTACAACGAGTGTATCATTTATAATACTGAAAAAAAAATATTGTCAACACGTGTAAATTCAAAGGTATGCCAGTCAATTTGCATGTTTTAGGCATTTGATAGGGTTGTCACTTTTCATATTGCGGATACCACTGGTTCAGCAATATCACATACCACTGATGATCCACGAAAATGAAAGATAACAGGTCACGCAACGCAATATGAACGACCGACCTAATTTGGAAAAAACTAGATACTTAGTGAAGTCTCTGACATCATTTACGAAGGTGGAGATCGTCAAAGATGTAAGCAGCGGAGATGTGATCTGCCTATCGGGTCAAGACGCTCAGAGTTAGCAAGAGATTGGAGACGAAGGACAAATTAATTTCACAAATAGCGCGAGTCCTGAGATTTTCGTACTCAAACATAACAACTAACAAACGAATAGCCTGAATGTTGAAAAATAAAATTTATGCAATCACCCCAAAAATATAAGTAAAATTAATAGTTGACAAATTTAAGTTGTATAACAATTTTTTGTTATCAAAATTGGAATAAATATTAAAGAAGTACTAATCAAAAATTATAACTCTTATATGGCAACCCTATGAGCCGATAATGACCTTTACAAAATTGCTAATTTATTTGTGTTTATTACGACATTGTAAATTTCATTTCCGCGTTTAGTAATTTAAATTTGGTATTTGTTTGTTTCTAATTGCTTTTTTGTATAATTTTTGAGTTATTATTAGTTATCACTTCATCTTCTATATATTTTTATTGCTTCTTCTTAAATTCCCATATTATTTCACCCTATATCTTTTCTATAACACATTCATATGTTTCTGATTGTCCTCTTTATAACATTTGTGATGTTTGAGAGCTAAAATAAAATTAATTATAAATATATTATTAACTTCAGATGTTCCCGGAAATCGATCCCAAGACTTCGGGTTTTTAAAGAAGTTGCATGTTAAGCTGTCGGTTTTCATCTCATGTATGATATTAATCTTTAAAATATGTTTTATACTCTCTCTTATATCTTAAATAATCTTTATAAAGGTGTATTATTTATTTTCATCCATAAATAGAAGCCTGCTATCCACGTTGTTTTAAATACAGACACGTATTAGACAGATCTTAAGGTGAATTTTCTTATAAATAAATACCATTGAACTTTTCTAAAGTACCAGTAAACAATATCTGTGCTAATATGCTAAGATAATAAAATCGTTATATGAAATGGTTTATAGATTTTCAAATTACTTTCAAATGCAACAGTAAAACGTGCTTAAGGTTAAAGAAACAAAACTTAGTTCGTGACATTACTTAAAACTGTCAATACAAATCACGTAATTTTGTTTATTAGCGTCACATTTTCGTGATGTTATTTAAAAACAATTATGAAGATGCATTAAAAGTAAAATGTTCATCTTTGGTAGTTTTGTTTTACAATAAATCCAGTTGTTGACCAGTGGCTTTGAAATAGATAATTCAAGTTATACTTCTATTGGTGCGTTAGAGAAAAATGATGGCATAAATTTTTTGCGATGCGCGCGCATACCGTCACAAAATCCGACACCTTGAAGTTAGTAATAGTCAACATTTCAGTTTTTTTCTGTTGTTAGTGTCGTTTTTTCTAGAAACAGAATAAATTTTTTGAAAAGTTTTCATCTCGTTACGCCAAAGAGGTAACACACTTAATATGTGTGTACTTATGTACACGTGTTACACTTCTAACACGTGTACATAAGTACACACATATTTTATTTTTATTTTAGAATTAATATCAACTTGACCTTCGTACTTATATATAGACTTCTCATTATTTTTTTTGTCATTATTATCATAATTATGTATGCCTATGCTGCTAATATAAGCCAATTAAATCATCAGATATATATATAAAGTTTACCGAAGTCAAAGACTAACGTAATGTTACTCGACGTTAAAACTTTTAAATATTCCAACCATTCTTAAATCCACTCTGCTGCATTATGGTGCAACATAATAAAGTAAGTATATGTTTAGAAAACATTAAAATTATCTAGGATTCTATTAAGAATGTGAGCATGCACCATCTGTTTTGATATCGTATTGTGAAAGTAACCTAAGCGTTTAAGTAATATGAACGGTTTTACAATATCATTTGAGAACATGGCTCACACCGTAACCCTTACTTAACGTACTTAAGCCACTGGTGACTGGCAGCCGAGTTTATTATTGTTTTTCTGTTCTGTTACAGATTGTATTCAAAACATTGGGTTCGTATCGGTTCAGTCATTTCAAGAGTGCGATAGAGGTGTGCCGCAAGGAGCTCTACTAGACACTCACTACTGTAACTCTATATGTAATTGTGTTGTTGAATTTGTGATACCTGGATGTGTCTCCAGCGAGATGAAGACGACCATTTTATAGGTGACGCGGTAAGTTTTTTTATTAACTAGCTTATTTGTGACTTGAATTTAAAGCAGTCAGTTAAAGTTAGAATTCTTTGTAAAATGTACTATGACCGTTATTCCCATTTTCAAACACTATCTTAGTTGGCGTGTGGAATTAACTTTCTAGTTAAAGTTAGAATTCTTTGTAAAATGTACTATGACCGTTATTCCCATTTTCAAACACTATCTTAGTTGGCGTGTGGAATTAACTTTCTAAAATGAATGTGTGACCTATATATGTGTACTTTATTTTAAATTAATTGGTAAATTATAATATCGTCGTTTCGTCGGTACTAACTATTGAATCAAAACGTTGCCATTTTGGTTTCCTCTCATATAATTTTCCATATTCTAACTGAATTTATCTTAACTCATCTCATTAATATTATAATAATTAGTCAACATCGGCATTTATTATTTTATTTTCGTAGCTTTATGTGTACTGTTTATTCATTTGCATATTTAGTTTTTGTGTCTTGTTTTTCAATGAATTTGTTAATTACATCGACACGTGTAAGAATTAAGATGTTTAAAATATATAATTTTAATCATTTAAACTAGCTGACCTATCAGTTGCTGTATCCATAGCTATCTTTTTCTCGATCTACTCCTCTACCATTGTGTGCAAAAACTTTTTCCATCACTTATTTTTTTTACTGAAAATATACATTAGTTTAAGTCATATTCATTCGCTTACGTCTTGAGATGTCCCGGCTACATCGGTAATATTATTATTTACAATATTCATCAACGAGCCGGGGCCAATCGCTTGCGATACTCGTTCTTTCATTTTTCTGTTCCTTTAATAATTTCTTCGCAGAACCGTTCCAGGTACGGTATGCTTTGTTAACATGCCCATACCCAGATTATCATAGTACTAATATCGCTGTTGGGATTGGTGGTAATAGAGTGAAAATTCAGTGTTATTGCCATAAAAAAGAATAGGGAAATAGAAAAAATAATTGTTTGGAGTGGACTGCCCTTCTTATATTTCCCAATTAACCTCTGAGCGCTTCGGAAATTACTCAAACATTTTCTTAAAAGTAGGTCAAGTGATTTCAGAGGAAATATGTAACCAACACTGATACAAGAGCTTTATACATCAATTGCAGCTCGTTTTAATTTCCGCATGGGTTTATGACTGAAAGATATTTGCTCATCGCAGACACTTTTGTCTTATTTTTAGGAACTGAAAACGAATTACCCTCGGACCTAGGATCTCAGGGTTGAACTAGCAATGCGTAACCAACAAGCTATGAAGCCGTTAAGAATCCTAATGTGAATTTATTTGTTACGCTTTCACGACTAAATCGCTGAAGCTTAATAGATTATGGCTATAGTGATAACCTTGGAATATAAGTTGGTAAACAAGCTATCAGATATCAAAGTTTGTGGTATATTGAGACCTAATTTTGATTGTTTCAATTGGACTAGTCTATTGTTAACACTACGTACTAAATGTAAGACGAATACTAAAATTTTAATTCAATGAATGTTAGCGTTACTTGTAAGTGGAAGCAAGGAACACCAGAAGCTTCCCATTAATCTAGATGATAGATAGATAGCACTGTTATTGGACACTTTTTTATGTTAAATATTAAATTAAATTAGACTAAAATTACATATAAGTCTTATGTTATGCTAGATAGCAATTTTCGATGTCTCGGTGAGGAGACAATTTAGATAAGGCTTTTAATATATTATGCACAGCAAATATATCTATATTATCATATAAGTTTAATAAATATAAAATTAACTTTAAATCGTAGCCTTATCAACTATGCACCTTCAAAAGTATTTATGTATACAAATTATCGTGTTAATGATAATTTGTATTGTAAGTGTGAAATCCTGTAAAGCCAATAAGACTTTACCTGTTTTAACTAATATATTATATTTACATTAATATTAAATTATTAAAAACAAAATATTTTAGTATCACAACGATAATGATTACATTTTAAAGCCTCGAGTACATAAGAACTCTGAATATATTAACAAAAAAAACATAAGTACTGGGTTCGAACTCTGGGGGTGCATCGTACTGTATTTTACACTCGCACTTACGAGGAGAATATTGTGTGGAAACCGGAATACCTTGGACCCAACCTACGATACTATAGATTTAGGTCTTTTAGGTGTATTCGATTTGCCTCCCTTTGGTATATTTAATAACAGGTAATTGTCTACGAACATCGGCAGTCGAATGTAGTTCAATTTTCACAAGACTAAACATGAGCTAAACTCAATAACACAAAGGAAAAGCATATTTCTATTGCTAGTTACGTTGTACTTTTAATTTATAAATTATGATAGTATTGTCTTTTATTAACATAACTTTTACATGGGATCCAGTAATATCCAAATTAAAATCTCAACAAAAACAATCCGCGAAAATGGAGGACACCGTGAGCAATTTCTGCGGAAACCCTACATCTTTTAGTCGATACCAACTCCAGGGAAATAAATACAGATAATTCAACATTTTCTACAGCTACTTTTTTGACATTCAACACCTTTTGTCTTCTTGTTGTCGTATTGTAAAGCACGCGAAACGTCGGATAAATTTAAAATTATGTTTAAATAAATAAAAGTTAACAATATTACATGACTTCAATAAAAAAATGTTTTTCTTTATAAAATATGATATTATCCTCCAGACTACATCGTGTTTTTATTGCATTTATGAATAGATTCGCAAGATGACTTGCGTACAGCGTTGACGCTGCACATTTTCGAGAAAAACATATTTTTAAGCGTTCAATAGAACCTTAAAAAATACGACGGAGAAAATATTGAAAACTGTCTTTAAAAACTCAGTGGAATTACGACCATAAATTAGTATATTGTCGTCACTACAATTGGTTATAGATTTTAGTAGGCTTCTGTTTTTAAGTAAACAATATTTCGGGTATGTATCCCCGGACTCTGACAGTATAAGACGGCTCCCGAGTGCGTTGTCGGCCTTTTAAGAATTGGTACGCTTCTTAAGGACCTTTATTTCAGTTGGTTCGGAAATACTTTATATACTTGTTCCACATATTGGTGGTGGCGTTCACGTATGGTTGGCAGACATTCGATGTTTGATTCTAAGCAGAGTCCGGAAGATGTCACCGGTTTCCTTAAAGTTGAGCTGCAACGTCCGAGCCAGTAGATTTTGTATTGAAAGAAAAACAAACAACATTTTGTAGGGAAAATTCCAGTATTTATTTGAATTTTAAAATAGAATTTTCAATTTAGACATACACATCATATTAGGACATAACATTTTTAAACTAGCAAGAAAAAAATTAAACAAGAGTTATGTTACCTAATTTAAGTAAATATTTTAGTTTTTTATTCGCACACTTGAAGCCAATAATAAATAATTAATGAAATGAGCCCTTTACTTTTTACCACACTCATAAAATATTGTCTTTTAAAATTCATTTCAAACAAAATATGTTTCATTTAAAATCTAACTGAACTATACAAAACCCGCCACCGAATTTATCTCAAGAAACCACAAAACAAATAACTAAAACTAGATAGAAACTATCTAACTAACTAACTGTAAGTAGGAATATTATTGTATAAAATATAAATTTTCTCATTAATGTTAGTCATTAAGTTGTAATAGCCTAGCCAATTCTCTGGACCGTTAAATATATATTTTGAATATATAACAAGCTATTTTGATTTACAGACTATGTTGAACAATCAGCGAAAGCCTTCTCTCATAAATTTAACAAGATTTTAGCATATGCCACTCGAAGAACGAATATTGATTAAACTCATGTGAATAATACACAGATTATAAGAGTATATATAGGAGAAACCGAAGGCGCGAACTAGTAATCATAAAAACATTGAGTGTTTTCCAAACAGCAATTTGATAAAAGCGTAAACTTTTAATGCGGAGAAGCGAAAACCTAAACAATTTCCATTTTGTATATAAACAAAAAAATCAATTAAAATATACGTGCGTTTTTGTTTTATAAATATAAATTTTATGCAATGTTTAAATGTGTGCCTAGAATGGCTGTTTGATAGTAAATTTAGAATTAATTTAACTTCTGACATTCATAAGTGTACTTGTTTACCTATAATATGATTAAAGTTATTTTGACTTTGAGTTTGATATGTTATTATTTAATTTAGACCAAAGTGCGATGAAAAGGCTCCTTGAAATAGCAAGGACTAGATAGCACCGTGGTTTTGATGGATAGGGTACACTAATCAATGCAACATTTCATCAACATCACCTTGATGGCCGGAAGTCTTCCACAGCCCGATTCACGAGGTTTTTTTGGCGAAGTAGCTGTGTAATCGACTTCCGGTGGAGGTCTTTTTGTGAGATACTACCTCCAACTATTCAAACTTAGAGTGTACTCCTCCCTCAAATGTCGCAGCCCATTTGCTGGGTGCAAAGGACTATCCATTTTGGGTAACCCGTAGGTAGGTTTTACGTGTAGTGAGTCTGTTTGTTCCAAAATAGTTCCTAATCAGATTTACATAATATGATTCTCTTCTTTTAACGCTGACATGATCGAGATGTATGTTCAAGTGTTCCTTTAATTTTTTCGTGGAGCAAGGAATACACCAACTCTGGGATCATCGTCATCTTTTAGGTATGAAACGATTCCAGTTTCACGATTTTAGCCGCGTCAGAAGCTTCTGTTCCAACTTTTATAATTTAATTAAACCACTCAAGACATATCTTTAATAACCCGATACATAATTGTTTATAATGTTATTTAGGTAGATAAAATAAAAATAATCTCTCGCAATAAAAACAAATATTTTTATCATTTTACACAACGTTATTTCGGTCAAGGTATTTCTCGGTTCAGTGATTTTGGCAATGTTAATATTGTTTGATAAACATAAATCTTATAGTTTTAACTACTCTATCTGTTATCTATATAATTTAAAACTATACTACATAATTGTTAACGTTTTGTGATTTGTCTCGTAAGTTTAAAATAAATTGCTGAGGCCCTTTATATAAACAAACAAATTACATATATTCCATGAATGTATGATAAATACATAAACATATATAAACTAATGTTTTGTGGTCCCTTGGCCTCTCCGAGAGCGTTCAGCTATTGCTCTATAGTCACCAAGTGTCGATAATGAGGCGCCGGTTACAACGCCTATCCACAATGCTAGAGAATTAGGTACGCAAATGTATAACCTGGCTTTTGCAAATTTCACCTAGTGGCCCCGCAACCCTCGGATTACGTGTTCTAACACGCTGTTATCGTATTAAACTATTCAGTTCGTTTAAGCAAACATTCTACACGATATATTTTTAATAATCAGTACGATAATATGGCTTCCATTTTCATCATCAGTTCGTAATTTATACTTATCATGATTAGGCAAAAACTTTAGCCTAGAGTGAGAGTCAATAAAATGTTTTAAACATGTGTTTGTTTTACGTGGAATATTTTTCGGAAGATCGCGAAAATTTAAAGTTCTCTTTCAGAATATTAATGATTTCCGAGGTGCAAAGTTAAAAGTTTTAAAAATGAACATAACAATTTATAATTTTAAAGGTCTTCCTAAAACTATTCTTATTGATAAATAGACTTCATTAAGATATATTCTTATTGTTTCAGACACCAATGGTGCAACTACCACTCCTGGTAAGTATTTCTTTTGCTTTCAAATTCATGATTTATTTTAAATGATTTATGTACCAGTGTCAATAATCGGTAATGTACTTTAAATCAAACCATGTACTACTGTAAGTACATAAGTACATGGTTTGATTTAAAGTGCTATTTTATTTGGTAATCAAAGCATTTCAGTTTCCATTTTGTATGCCGAAAAGGGACATGCCGTGAGTAACTCAGTAAGTTTTTTAAATATATTTACTGTGTTATATGTGAAAGAGAGACGATTTTAAATAACAAGACAATTGTAGGGCGGCGTAGCCCTGCTACGCCGTTGCGCTACGTAAGCCCTTGCGCAACAATTGTAGAACTGTAGTTAGTCCTCATCACGGAATTTCAACATAAAACAATGCTATACATTACTATACAGATTTTCAATATGTATGGAAGGATATTACTATAGTCTTAATATTATTATAATTAAATAAAAATTGTCATATTAACTGGTTCAATAAAAGTGTAAAATAATAGGATTAGCTTTTGAAATATAATTCAAATAGGTAAAATAACTGTAGCAATATACAAATACGGTTTCTGATAACATTACTAGAAAAAGAATAAATGGCCTTATAACGTACAAATAGATATAAAAACTACCCATCTTTTGCAAAAAAATCGTATAAACTAATAATACAGAAAACGTTAGAATTTATTGTTCAATGTAAAAAGAACATGTAATATCTTCAAAAAGTAAGAAGCTTTGACTATTATCCAAAATGCAAACAGGGGTCAAAATAATAGCGATTCTATACCGACAATATTTTGTACACATACTTAAGTAGGGCTTAATTTAAAACACGACGATTTTTATTTGGCTTTTAAAAAACTCATACAGTGGCATAATTATATAGAAAGCAGTAAATCTTTACTTAATCGGATAATAATAAATAAAGTTTAAGTACAGATTAAAGTATTATTAAACTATGTGTTTAAAAGCTACTGAATACTGTCCTAGACAGCATCAACCTGGTGGCATAGCGACTGATTTTTACACTGGCTCCAAATATTTTTGTATTAGTTCATATCCATAAAAAATATGAAAAAAAATACACGTCTTTGATCTTATTAAAAACGTTTGTCGTGCTTCTCCAAGACGACTCATCAGTTGAAAAAAAAACGACAAAGTGAAAACTTGAATATTAACGTTGTGCATTTTTGATATTTTGGAATGGTTAGGAAATAATTTTGCACGAATTGATTTTATTATCAGTATAAAAGTACTATGATTTATATGGTAGAATACAATATTTATTTATTGCGCTATCCTACACAAACATGACAATTTATATTACATTAAATACGCCGCACCAGGTCTACTCTCTATCCGTCTTACGAATTTTCGATCAGGTCACGATGTTCGATTTAACATTTTTACCCATTCCTAAAAAAGTGTGAGATTCCCAAAGAAGTTTTCACTTCAAAAAAAGTACAACATTGTTACTAATTTGCATTTTCTTTTAAACACTCAATTTCATGCCTGAAACACGCCGTCCATGTTTGCCTTAACAGCATGCGGGCGTTCTAACGACGCTATCTTGCAACTGTAAGTGTTAATTGTACAAAGAAATCCATTCGTGAATCATAAATCCACTGAGCGACGCGCCTAACCACATAAATGGCCAATACTGTAGCACCTTTGAAGATGTTTATAAATTGCTTATAAAATCGATAGTTCTTTTCTACATGTGCTCTGAGATCTTTTAGTCACAAACTTGCACACCCGAAGTCGTAATAGTAATAGTTTGATCACAAAACATTATCTCATTTTAACTCAGAATGTTCCTCGTAAAGGGTTGTAAAAAACCTTTTATTGGGATATAAAAATGATGTCCAATAAACGCATTTACAACTAGGATATGATATGTGGCAGATATTTAAGAATAGTGTAAAGTTAAGTAAAAACGGATCCTTAAGAAATTGGCAAAATAATATAGAAGAACCTTCAGAAACTTAACACATAATAATCAGCAAATAATAGATATTTCAAGGCAAACAAGTGATTGCTGGAATAATGTTTAGAAATTAACCATTACGATAGGTTTGAGTCCCATTTATGTATCGCTTGTTTTATTGTTTTGCCAAGTTTCTAGGATTTAATGTAACACGTGTTCCATTGCTAATTTTAATTAAAATTCCCAGTATATTTTATCGTTGTTAAAGCAAAAAATTATTTTACATATAGATATTATTTAAAATTAATGTATACGTATTTAATTATTTAAATATTATTTATTAATTAAATAACATGTTATATTGACGATGACTGTGTTGCCCTAGTGGCTTCAGAAACTGCGGTCGTAGATTTGATCCCGTTTCTGGACCAATTAACTTTCTGTAGTGCGCATCTATCGCTCCTGGAAAACATGGTGAAGAAGACCCCAGTGATTTAGACCCAAAACAGCGGCGAGCACAGAAGGCCGATCGCCTACTTTATGTTAGAAAAATGGCCACGAAAGACACTTAATTTGGTAAAATTAAATACTAAGTAAATTACGAGGTCTTTCATTTGAAGAAAGGTGAAATTAATAGTGGGTAAAGAAGGCAGCTATATATATCCGTGTTTAAGTATCTATCTGTTACTTAGGTGAAAACAAGACTTACTCTTCAACGATTATAATATAAAGTATTTTAGTAGCAAAATACTTTATATTTCTTAATATGTAATACTTACATGCTAAAAATACTTTAAGAGCAACATTAAATGGAAATAATGTAGGCGTTTAAGCGCTCTAGTCTAAGAAAACTCAAACTCTTAAATTGAACCTAGTATACGAATAAAATACTATATATACTCCAAGAGCGTCTTAGTTTTATTTCTGTCCGCCATTAACATCTTAGTATAAGAGTCAAATTCTTTAACAAAAAATATTCGCAAAATTTCAATACACCTACTTGGTTTATTATAATTATATATTTAAAATTCAAAAATCTATATTGACTATATGGATATCATTAAAAATACCTTTTTGAATAATTTTGCGATATTAAATACTTATTTTCCATATTTAAAAAAAGCATTAACAAAAATTTACGTTAATTCGCATATATTTAGGTTTAATGTTTAATTAGGCACAATTTTTAAATCAAATACAGCATAAAAACGAATTACGCAAGTAAACACACAAGGAAATATTTAATAAACGTAAAATAAATAAATTTAAGCCTTGGCTTGTAATCCTCTTACAAAAATCAGAATATTCTGCGATACAAACACCCACAAAAAATATATTTTCTTAATCATTTTTAAAATAGTTTTCCTCATTAATGTAAGATGGTATAAATATTATATGGAATAATAATATAAATTTATTTAAATGTGTTGATATTATAAATGTTGCCTTGCTGGTTCCGTTTTTGCAATGGACAGCAGATACGTATTTAAAAAAAATATTGTAAAGGTCTTATTTAAAGAACTGATCACAGAAAGAAGGCTGATCACGAAACGAGCATCTGTAACACCCTTACTGGATTTTAATGCTAATGGATTTTAATCATACATCATTTTCTGTATACAAATTTTTACATTAAGACATTCTTCCATAAATTTATAGTTAAATATGAGTGTTTCTATCTAAAACAATACAGCCTACAAATTTGTTTATTTGTTGAACAAACGGGCTGGAGGCTCACCTGATGTTAAGTGATACCGCTGCCCATGGACACTCTCAATGCTAGAGGGCTCGCGAGTGCGTTGCAGGCCTTTTAAGAATTGGTACGCTCTTTTCTTGAAGGACCCTAAGCCGAATTGGTTCGGAAATACTTCAGTGGGCAGCTGGTTCCACAAAGTGGTGGTGCGCGGCAAAAACTGCCTAGAAAAACGCGCAGTTGTGGAACGTGGTTTTATATATTAACATTATTTATAACAAAGATTAATTTACTCATAATTCTAACATTAAGAAATTTTTCAATAAATTATTATCAGCTTAATATTAGATTCGTGCATTTTACGAAATTCAATGTAAAATTGTATTAAAAAATACAGCCTACGAAACTTGCTACGATTGTTGAAATTGGCTACAATTGTTCTATTTTTGAAATCAATACATAGATTCTAGATTTATAAGTCTTAGCACAGAAAATAAAATTGTCGATGTCTCCTACGGTGATAGGCGGTCGCTTTTCAGCTACGTTGGGCGGCACTGATCAGGGCAGTTGACTCCGCCTACTCTCTCATGAGCGAAGCCTTTTTGTTTCAAAGTGAAAATTAATTCTGCGCTTTAATATTACAGAAAGCTCCATTCACTAGATGTAATTTAGGATTCTTATTAGTTATATACCTGTAAATATACAGTTTACGCTTGGAAATCCTATTAAATTATAAATATTGAAAAAAAAGCATATTACTTTATATTATACAAACGACTCCTTATAATAAAATTGAACAAAATGCTGCTATGTTAATATAGTATACTTAATATATTTTTAGCAATCATTTCTTTAATTACTTAACGCTGAGTTGCGATTAATACAAAAAGTTTTTCCTGGGATTCGAACATTTATTATAAGTGAGTACTCTTGAGAAGTCTGATCCACAAAATCAATATCTACTCAATCAATTGATAACGAAGTGTCATTGGCCTATACTTTGTATTTGTTGTCACACCGCAACGTAATAATAATAATAGTCAAATCCTTCGGTGATTAGCTTTTTTGTCGATTTTTGGCCGGAGGTTTCTCAGACCACCCAATCCAGTTTTCATTGAACACCAAGTAAAGAAAAATCTTTTGGTACACAGTATCTGGAGTAGAGTACACTCGCTTGGAGACTGAGACTGAGCATTTTTTTTATAAGAAACAGCTACAAAAGGCACGCATTTTGGTTGTGGATACTTTGCCGGCCTTTAAGGAAGGAGTAAACTCTCTTTTTAAATAGAGATCTCTCTTTCTAAATCCCTAGTTGGTTAATGCTGAACATAATCGGGTTGTGAAAGATTTCCAGCTGTTGAGGTGGTGTGGATATAACCTGGATTTCTGGAACTCTAATCGACTGAAGGAACACAACTTAAGGTCAACAAGTGGGGGCAACATTTGGCAACCATTAAAATCATCGTAATATTTTTGAGAACTTCAGAGAGTACAAATACTCCAGAGAGTATTTGTACTCTCAGTAACTCTAAAATATTGGTAGGAAAAAATATTAGGTTTAGAAACTACTAAGAGATAAATTATTATCTTACTTTGCCATAGGGATCGAATTTTTTAAATGTGTTAATACTTAATTTATTATGATCAATTATTGTATCTTTCAGATTTTTTTATTTAATTTCTTTTAAATCAATATCGATTTTTTAAAATTTATTTCAAACAGTGAAGTTATACTTAAGTACGAAATGTGCATAAGTGTGTGCTATGAGTATCTATATACGCGTGTATATATCGCATTATTGAAGCAGCTAAACGAATCTATGATTCTTTCTTATTATCTGTATGTTGATTATTTATTTTTTTATCTTATCAGCTAAACACTTATCATTTACTCTACTGACACAGTAAAAAGTGACCTTATTATTATTGTTATAAATAAGTCTTATTATATTAAAACGAGCTAGTATTCATGTTAGGTGTGCATTAGACAGAAAGGTGCACATCCAGGGTCCAAGTCCGAAGACTTACGCCAGAGAAGACTGTTCTCTTCTTATTATTATATACCTTCAGCAGGCATCAGTCTCACAGAAACAATAACAATTACTCCAAAGAAGAATGACAATTATTTAGATACATTATTGTAACATATCATGTATGAAGTTTTGTAAGTTTTTGTGAGAAATAAATAAAAAATACTCGGGTAAATAGATTTTTTGGATGTCGATCTTTCACAGGCATCGGTGTAAATGCAGCCAGACATGCGCAAATAGTTCACATGAAATTATAATTGAAATAAATCCATTTCAAACTCTGTGTGAAGTTGTTACGTATCTGATTCTTACTTCGAACACCACTCAACTTTTTTGGAAACTTTAATATGATATTATCCCAATTTCCCTTAATTTTTAATTAAACAAGAACACGTTTCTAGCCTTTTCCATTATTCAACATTTCAAATTATTCCAATATAACATAATGGAATTATTGTTAAGCTGCGTTACAAAACCTGAAAGCTTTAAATTTTAAAAAAAGCCGTTAAAAAATAAACACTTTGCATCGATACGACTTCCGCCACCACGCATGCGCCGTAACAATGACACAAATATGCAAATTAATCTATAAAAACGCAATTTAGGCGATTCCACATCATTTACAACAATACAGCAAGTGTCAATCATTCAAAATAACGTTCTATAACAGGTAGTTTATCGAAAATCATTTCATATCGAATGCTGCATCCCTGTCTGCACGCACTGCGCATGCTCGGCTGTAATGTTTATATTATTTGTATTTGAGCTGTGTATCACGTAAACTATAACTACCACAACCGTAGCGCCAATACTGAGGGCGTACGCTGCCCCTCCCCACTTCGGTAGTTAAATATTGCTTATTTCGAAGCATTGTTGTTGCCGACGCGTGGACGACTGTTGTGTATTGTTTAGATGCGCGAAACGCAAGCAAATATATATTTTTAAATCGCGTTTATTGTGATATGTTGTGTCGTTTTGTAGTTAATAATAAAATGCATTGTAGTGCAGTATAAATAATTTGCATTCGCAACTGCAAGGAACTTATGAGTGGTAATTTTTGTCGCTGTTCAGTGGTTTTTTTTTTAATATTTTAATTGTTTAACGAAAGTATGGTTTTTGCTCAAATTTTCTGCGGTTTTTAATTTTTTTTATGGTCCATTCTTATAGGATGAAATTCTATGTAAGTAAAAATAAATTTAAATTATATTAATTGACGTGTCAGGTTCTTATAATTTAATTTTTGGATTTAATTTAAATTGGTCTAACATTTGATAAAATTCGAAATTTAAATCGTCGTGAGTGCCGCGCAAAAGTTTTGAATTTGGAACTTATAAGCACGTGGTGTGTCGCTTATGTGCGCTCGCCCAATCACGTCGTCGCTCATAAGGGGGCGACCAATCACAGACCGCTGTTCAGTGCCGTACTTAACAGCTGATAAGGGACAATTAAGTTTAATGGAGGTTTAAATATCGATTTTGATTATTTATCTCTTTATAATCATTATTATTAGAAAAGAAAATGTTATTTATGAAAATACCAATAGGCTGTTTGTTTTAGAGGTAAATATGTATTGCAATTAATTTTTTTCATGCGGATTTTTAATGTGTTTTTTTGCAAAAATATGATATTATTCTGATTTATTTTACCTGCAAATTTACCTACTTCGTATCAAAGCAGATCGACCTTTATAAAACAAAATAATATTTTCCGTGACTACAATTAAGTATTTATTTTAAAAATGGCCTTATATTTTTTTCGATTCTCAAACAAAGGTAATATTGGATATTTAATTCTGTCATAATTTTTTATTGATAATTAACAATTACGTAAGCCTCTAGCAATCTTGGAAAAATCACTGTCTTAATTAAATTATTAATATTTTATCGAATCAATTCTGTACTCACAAAAAACTACATTAAAATTTTCGTAGATTGAGAATAAAAACAATAAAAAATAGATAAAAGTAATTTATATATATATTCCTTTTACACTTTTTATATAGATAAATTATTGTAATCAATAACTTTTTAAATAATAATAATATAAATACAGAGAAGTTAATGATAATTTTACTGTGCTCCAGAAATTGAGACAATATGAGCTATAGATAATAAGAACTCTTGGTAATTAATGTCTATGTACCTAATAATGTTTCGATTCTAAAGATCAGTTAGAATCTTGTAAGATTTTTAAGATAACAGAGACAAAAGTGTTAGTTTTTAATAATTCGTAGAATTTGTATTTTAATTGTTTTAATTGTTCCGTAAGGGATTGTGGTAAACATTAATTTTTATTACGAAAGTTTTTAAGTATATAGGGCTAGAGGTTTCGAATTTAATTTTAGGACAGTAAAATCCTGCGATTTTTACTTTAATAAATTATTCATAGTAAAACATTTTATTCGTTTCTAGTACAGATAAATATAAAAATTATACTAACTAAAATCTAGATTTTCAAACATACAGTGAAATTGTTCAAAGTAAGAGCCTAAAAAGGCCGGCAACGCACCCACTAAAATTGGGTTGGGCTGCGATTTTGCGGTTGCCCTTTTAAAATTAAATTGTCTTAATTGCTTATACCAAGAGTTGCAATAAATATTTTATTTATAAACGGTATGAATCAAATTATTAGCCCAAAAATAATAACAATAAATCGTCGGTATTTTTGAGGATTTTTAAAACTTTTTTTTAATAAATTACTTAAACAAAGGGTTCTAAATATATTATACTTATTTTTGACATGGCTAATATTGTATTATCAACGCTTTCATATAAAATACATACACTTATTAATCTGTGTTTAAAATCTTTTAAAATACTGTTTAGTCGTAGATTTCCGAACTTTGTAGAGTTGAAACTGTCTATAATGTGTTGTCAATACTCTATATTGCATATCATCTGAATCTTAAACACTGCCGTAGATCAGATATCTCTTGACTTCCATGACCTTGTTACAGAAATACCAGTTCTTACTCAGTGATTTATTGATTTAAATTTGCTTTTTAACAAATCTAATGCAATATTTAAACAAGCTCAGTTTCCGTAAATGTACAAGTTATTAATTAATTCTCGTTTTATATTATTAAATTTTAATGGAAACTAGCTGGTAGAGCAGGCGAAAAACGCTTTCAACTTAAATTTTGCTTTATTTAGTACAAGCCCACTGAAGTATTTCCGAACCGATTCGACTTAGGGTCCCTCAAGAAAAGAGCGCACAAATTTTTAAAAGGCCGGCAAGGCACTCGCGAGCCCTCTGGCATCGTCATCCGTCAGAACATCAGGTGAGCCTCCTGCCCGTTTGCCCCCTGTTCTATAAAAAAATTAACACTTGGGCTCATGTGTACAGCTAATTAACGAAGTTGGCGTCTGATAGGAAATACCGGTGAACCCAGAGCTGGTACTTTCCTCGCCAAACGAATATATATATATATAATAAGTCTTTATTAATTTAAGTTGGTACATCTTTCTTTTCATAGTGTAAGATTTGGGAACCCTTTTAAGTAAATTTACCTGTGTTAGGGTTCCCAGCTGTTCCATAACAAAGTTAATTACTTAAAATAATTTAACCACTTCATTTCCTTTTTATTTTTTCGCGAATAAGTATCGCAATACAGCGAGGAAATCCTTCCAGCATTAAGGGTACACACACACAGGGCCACAGGGACCAAACCCTTTAAATATTCTATTGATTCTTCTTAATTATTATTACTGTGTAGGTTAATGATATTGTAAATTCTGAATATATGTGTTAGTAAAAAATATTCGAATAGCCTTGAATATTTAATCAATTTTTATTTTTATGTATTGATATCATATCTATGTTCGTCTGCTTCACGGTTCTGAAAAGCTAGTCAGTTTTCTACATTCTCACATATAAATTTTACATAACTATTACGGTCACAAAACTCTGATATGTTTTTGAAAAAGACTAAAGCATTCATATATCAGTATGTTTCACGTGTACGATAGAGTAGGTAGTCATAATTTTTTCTCATAATTAATTATCATTAGTTACGATATTTAATGCAAAATAACAAGAATGTTTATTTGCTCTGACACTTTATAGAAGCTTAAGTAATGATTAATGCTGTACTGTACTGTCGATGAATTGTGTAATCGGATGGTTAAGTTAGTCAATATAACAGTCTGATAATGATGTCATTCTCAGCTTCGACCAACAAGACAGCTTAATGTGGAGGTTGGAAGTTATGGTCTTCCTCCAATTCAAAAACGAAGCTTTTAAGAACCAAACGACCAAAACCCAGTACCTGATGTCGAGAGCTTGTATCTCAGAGGAACTAGCATAATTCAGTATGTCATCGTGGTATATCTAGTAGCAGATAGTTTATGTCACCCACAATAGACCACGACAATCATTGTTTAATTGTCTTTTTTTACTGATAAACTGCACTAAGAGACTTCATACCTTAATTTCGATTTCAATCAACTCTTATTAGTATTTGTTTAAGGTTACGTCAGTGTAAACAAATTTTCTTAATTGAGGAAAATTGGGTACGAATATTAAATTTTAAGTATGTTTTGACTATTTGCTTAGCATTAGAATACACTAAAAATTCTTAACATCGTATTAGAGATGATATAACAGTACGATTATATATTAAGGTTATTAGTAAATATACTATATTTCAAAGAAACTCAATAACTGTAAAAATGTATATTTAAAAATTTCATATAATATTTTCATCACTAATGCTAAAAATTAAAATGTTCTTTAGAGATATATCTATTATTAGACTTATTTTAATCATCAGATTGCATATATCCAGATAGATATTATAGGAATTGTAGTTAACTTTATTCTAAACACATTTTCAACTTTGAAAATCTGCATATATTTACTAATTGTCGTGTTTCAATTCGACATGAAAATATCTCCAGCTGTCTAAACGCGAAATATATTTTGTTTGATTACAAAAAGCTATCCTCGTTTTATTATAAAAGAATCTACCTAAAGCTTTCAATAAGGCTGTATTCCGTCTCTTTAAAGCGGGTAGGCGTGGTACTTTTCAGTGGACGCTTGTGATTGGTCGCCCCTTTTGTCGCATTTGAGGTGGGTGTATAGTCGCTTTTCAGCACTTTATCTAAGTAATATAAGTATAAAAATAATAAAAACTAGTTTAAATAAGTCCTAATTATTGTGTGGGCTTTATATTTGAAATTCGAACTTGCTTCTCTACAATATCTACTAAAATAATAGCTACAGTTTTTAATGAAGTTTGTGCGAAATGTTCGGTGCTATAGAAAATATTATTGCAATAAAAAAGGCTTTCACTACACCAGCAAATTGGTGTCTTTCTGTTAGCAGCGGGAGTTGGGTTAGGTTTTATTTGATGCCTAATGTACGTTTGAAGATGCCATTGTCAATTTAAAAAAGCTACATAAATTAGCATCTTTCAATTATTTTACAGCAAAATTTGTGAAACACGTACAGATATATTTTCTTCATTCTTATTCTCTATATATTTTGCTTATATTCTTTATAATAATTATTTCGTAAACATATTATTTTAAATTCCAATAAATAATTTATTCCAACTACACATATTTATTTAAATTCAGGGAGTAACATTGTATTTGTTTACTAAATTAATAAAATTTTACGTTTATCTTATTATTATATATTACCGCAATTAATGAAAAGCCAAGGTTTTGCACTTTTGTAATTACTATGAACAGTGACAAAAAATTGCAGATTAACAAATAATTAATAGTTATACAATGACTGATAGTAGTGAAATTATTTAACTAGAAAAATAAAATTTCAAGTTAAATTAACTATTACACGTGAACTTTGAAAAGTGAATTAAGAAAATGCTGTACGCGGTTCGACAGGTAAGTTTTATCTTCTATTTTCTTTAACATATGATAAATTTTCACGCCATTGTATGTGTATAAGAATATGCGAACATTAGAATGTATCACCAAAACATTATTGTATCATATTCTTGCAAATAAATATATTATTATTCTATCATTAGAGAATGCTATTATAATTATTATGTAGAAATAGACACCATAGTTCCAGACTACTTATCCTTCTTCCCCATAGAATTTTTGTATATTTTTTATTTATTTATTTAATTATAGGTTATCTAACAGCTTACTTAATACATATTATTATACAAAATACTAATACAATACACAAAGCCAAAACAGATTAACAAATTATGTATAAAAACAGAAAACAAGCAAGCGCATTAAAAGACAAAGTTACATTTAAAAGAAAAACATAAGAATAAAATTAAAAAACTGAAATTTTGTATCGACAGATGGCTATTACAATCAGTCGATTGGTTATTGGCACACTTTTATCAATATTTGGATTAAGTAGTCTATCTAAGATGATCAAAAATGGATTGAGATAGGTTATTATATAATAGGGTTTCGGCGTTAAACGGCTTGATTAGTAGGTTTATACAGCATTTATTATCGCATATTTAATAAATCTTTATAGTTCATCATTGTCCTGCTTGCCTTAAGATATCGCCTCCACCTTTCAATTCTTGACTTGTCTACGGGCAACGTTATTGAGACCCACAATTGTCTATATCTGTGCTGCCAATTACGATTCGATACGAATGGTAAAAGACAGCATAATAATAATAAATAAGACGGTATTGAATTTTGAATATTTGATTGTTGGTTATTGAGAGTTGCAGAGTAAGAATCGAAACTTTTAATAATAATTATTCAATTATCTGTATTGTGCTATTTATCGTTTACGTTTTCTAGACTGGGTTGTAAAAGTGTGTTTCAATTTAGTGTAACTCTTTGTGAGCGAATAGCAACTATGAAATTTGACAGTTATCATCTGTGATTAAATAAAGCGACACAGTAATTCCCGACGCGTTAAATAGTAGCAGTGATATTAATAATCCCTGGAGACTATGGCAGGGGAGTAGAGTGAAAATTATTAAAAAAAAACCTATTCTCTCTATGACGTTTTTCCCCGTAAAGGCCCCCGTCCTTTAACTGTTAAATGTTTGTTAATTTTTGTGATTAGTCCATATTATATTTTTATGTTAATATATAGAAAGCAATAAAATTAAAGTGTAATAACTTACATATATTTGATTGTAAATTATTCATGAATATCATTATCATGTTATTAGTCATATTTATGTTGTCTGTCCTGTCTGAAACATCGAATATCAACAATTTTTTTAGGTGCATATTCAATTCCTTTGTGCCTTCTCCATCTACACGACATTGGCGAGTTACCTTGTGCCCAGATGGCACAAACAAAAGCCATAAAAAATAAACAAAAATGGTGAATGAGTGGAAGGAACAAAAAAAGATTTTGAGAATACACATAATAATCATCCGAACTAATAAATAATTTTAATGCTATTGTGACAGACTTTATTTCTTGAAATTACAATATTAAGGATTCTTTTTAAAGCTTAAACATAACCTTTGAAGAAATCTTATCATAAACATGAGTAATGTTTAGTTATCAAGTTACATTGTTTTGTTTTTTCGAAATACACGCCTTGCTTTGTTTTACGTGACGGTGTTCGCAAAACAATAATATAATTTGTTTATACAAACCATATGGATTTCATATATCATTTCAACTATATAAATAACTATATTTGCCAATATACTTACAAAACAACACGTATAACAATGTATGTTTAACATAGTTTTACTGGTAAATCTCGGATATTGGCAATTATTTGATTTAGGGTCCTTCAAGTAACAATTCGTTACAAAATTGAGTGTCCTTAGTATCACTTAACATAGTAACCAGTTTCATTTTTTTTCCACCTTTCTTTTTTTTCTTTTTTTTGTGTCACCATGCCTTTCCCACTAATAGTATATAGC
Organism: Pieris rapae; assembly: GCF_905147795.1. Lineage (NCBI taxonomy): Eukaryota > Metazoa > Arthropoda > Insecta > Lepidoptera > Pieridae > Pieris > Pieris rapae. The sequence goes on along the minus strand of NC_059526.1, from coordinate 1,524,721 downwards.
TAGCTGGTTTGTCTACGTATTTGACTATGGTAAAATGACGCCTAACATTTCACATAAACCTAGCTATGCTCTAGCACCGTTATGACCATAAATTCAGTCTAATAGTGTTCAAAGTAAAATAACATCCAAAAATATATTAATAAATTGGGATGTGCATTTGGTTATGAATGTATTAGGATTGCACCTACGAACTAAATTAAAAAAAGCCACACAACTCTATAAATAAGGCTTACGTTATAGATAACATTTGACGTCTGTATTTTAGTATAACGGGACTTCCGCAAAATAAGCAAATAATGTTTACAAAACATAATCATTAATACATATTTTAATATCACGTACATATACGTGCTAAATGTCATATTATATTTATTGATAATTTTTTGCATAAACCGCTAATATAGTATTATTATTATAGTATATATTGCCATGCGACTTTTCTACATCATGCGACAGGCTTCTCGATTGCGAGGAAGTTGCATGCACCTGGTTTGCATTCTCTTGTCGTTTTCATACATGTATATGCTTTCTGTAACATATTTTTATAAGTGATTGTACTGACTGATTGTACTCCTTGTAATATATGTGATGCCATTTTATATTTTTTTACAATAGTTATATAGGTTAAACTAGCCAGTTTCAAGTAAACGGTAGGTAAACTATACGCGAGAGAAAATAAAAAAACACATCAAAAGAAAAAGGGAGAAGCTAGTTAAAAACATAATATTTAGATAAATATTAAATCTTGAAATTATTATTGATTTTGAAAGAAGATAATAAGACACTAAAGGATAAGGTAGGAGAATTTAGACCAAACATTTTAGAGTGATGTTTGAGGGAAAAATTAAATTAAAATCATATACATCCTGTATTCAAATAAACTATTATGTAATTTATTTTTTAGTGTGTATACGAAATTTCAGGCTTTTATTTATATTCTTATGAATAATAAAGGAAAATAGTTATAAATTTATGACAAAAATGCATGAGGAAACATGATAATTTAAAATAACACCAAATCAAAAATTAAGTTGTGAATAAATTCTAGTATGGTTCTTCCGCTCAAGGGAGAGTTCTCCAAAGGTCTAACTTCTTCAGACTAAGGTAGTGAAGTTGTATATATCCTTAGGGCGGCATAAATTTATTAGCGCGATCCTGGGCTTTACGCCATCGTACTGATTGTAGCACTAGGAATATCCTACAGATAACAATATTTGTGATTAAACCCTGATCTTTTTTATACTCTAGAATGTACTTAAACCAATGCGTTAAGACTTAGTGATGTAGTGGGCCGTTTCACAAAGTATTTTGTTTGGCGAACTAGCAAACTGTGGATCGACTCCCGTTAGGGTCTTCCCTGGATACGACATCCAATTGTTTGAAAAAAGAATGTACCCGTTCCTCAAATGCCGGCACCCAAAACTCGTATGCCCCGTATCCCATAGTGTTTATATTTTTTTACATTATACAATATTATCTAGCCGCAGTTGTAGACTAGACAATGTTAGGCATGAACCCATTGTTTTTATTAATATAGGATGTTTATAAAAATAGTACATGACATAGTTTACACAAGCCCTTATACGTTTTATGTTTACATAGCACCAACAAAACATACATCTTAGAATGACCTCACTCGCGGTTCAGGTGTTCGAAAGTGGAAAATGTTTATATATATTATATTATATTTTAGCTTAAATTTCTATATCACACGAATAAAGCTACTTTTGTATTTTCTACATATTGTTAGTATTTATTTAATTAACATACATTTTAGATATTATCAAAAGGTTTTTTTTAAATCCGTACTGTTTTAGATTATCAGCATTTTAATTTTTGGTCCATTACACTATATTTAATTGGAAAAAAAAACATATTCGTTTATTTCCTCTAAACTATATTTAATAATAGAATAATTAAATTACTTGACGATTAAAATTACCGGGTTCTAAAATCTAAATTATCATTTAAATTAGTTTTTTCCCATTTATTGACGAGTTAACTATTGACGATTGCTCAAAATGGCACGTGAAACCAATCAACACAAAAATAATAAAAAATGTGCAAATATTAACGCCTCGCCCACTATTTGTTTCTTCAGAATGTTTATTTAACATGTTTAACTTATTTTATTGCGTCTAACGAATGTTATAAGACGCTATGTTCACGAACGTCCGAATGTCCTCGCTTTTAAAATATAAAATGTATGCACCGAAAACCGCGTGCCATGCACACTTATCATAGATTTAAATGAGGTGAATAAGGTAGAAAAAGCTAAATGTTAAAGAAATATTGTCTGTGCTCTGTTAAACTAGGTTTGCTCATAGATTCTATAGAATGAGGAGCACTTGGCGCACTGTTAACCTTGATGCATAGTTGTAGGCTTATTTAACAAGCTCACAAAGTAACTAAGATGGGTGTCCTTGGGCTGGTAGCTGCTTTCTATGGCCCATGGCCCGTTTCCCCAGCATATAAAAACTATATGTGCTGCAGGATATCATGCATGTTAATTCTAGCCGATAGCCTATATAAATGAAGTATTCAATTCAAAGAGAATTTATCATATGAACCAGTCTATGTAATATAAAATATCTAAAAAATTTAATATACCTAAGAAACCTGAAATTAGAAATCTAATAATATTAACTGTGTGTGTGTGAAACACTTTATCTACCAATTATTTGGAAATACATTGTTAAGTAAACTAAGGTATGTAGAACAGAATATCGCCTTTTTGGATGTAGTTTGTTTAACTTACGTAATATACAATCATATATCTATATGTTAGGGTTTGGTATGGTTCTGTCAAGTAAGTTTTAATATATGCGAGTACGTCTAACGATATTTCTAACTAATACAGAAATAAATTTTTCCCACTCGGACATTTCTGGTTGAATAAATTATTCAAAAAAGATGACTATGAACGTCCCCTCACCAATACAGAGATAGTGTTCACAAAAACTCTTTTTCCTAAAGTATTACACAAATTGTGTTTACGCGGTGATAAAAAAAGAGTTGAAAATATTGTGAATTACAATCAGGTTGGTTACAAATTTTACAAAAGGCAAGCCTCAACCTTTTATAAAAATTTAAATTTCATATACCCCAGGTATCCCATCATTCCATTTGTCCCTCTTTTTTTGAACGTGTTTTGGTCAAAACTCCTGCTTACAATATTAGCTGATATCCAGATTAAGCATTCTGATAAACAAGCTAGTAGTTTCGTTTAGTTTTTGTAATTTTTATTATTTAATATATCTTCGTGTATGTCATGTTTGCATGTTTGTCACATTACAAATGAGTGTGCCGAGCATCAGCAAGCTTTCATCAATTAAAAAGAAACTGTTACATTGGTTACAATTTTGAAATGGTTATTTAATTAAAATATTTTATTTCAGGGTCCTGAGACAGCGCTAAACACAAGTCCAGGTGGTGCTGCGAAGCCGCCACCCCTCAACTCCTTCGAGCTGGACCGCTGCTTGGACAGGTAAGACAGACAGCAGAACTATGAGCTTTTTTCATACGGACAAGTTATCTTAAGGTTATCTTAGGTTTAATACTAATTTCAAGGTTGCGGGCTCGACCTCGAGTAGCCCGGAACCGCAGGTCATGATTAGCTCTCTATGTCGGATATAAGCCCGTGTCCCTTGGGTAGAATGCCTAGCGAACCCCGAGGGCCCATCTTAAGGGCGTGTGATGGGCTGAGGTGTTTTTAGTGGGTAGAGTCTTACTACCCCTCTGAATAGCAGAGGGTTTTGAGTGTAGATCCAGCCCCACAGTCCCCGCGTCAATTCGATATTCTTGATGCGGGCCTGCATTAGTGCATTTCCACCTCATAAAAAAAAAAAGGTTTAATACTAATTAAGAGCAGTGTTGGCCTAGTGGCTTCAGCGTGCGACTATCATACCTGAGGTCGTAGGTTTGATCCCGGGCTGTGCTGTGCTGTTTCTTTATATGTGCTCATTTAACATTTGCTCGAACGGTGAAGGAAAACATCGTAAGGAAACCGACATGTCTTAGACCCAAAAAGTCGACGACGTATGTCAGGCACTGGAGGCTAATCACCTACTTGCCTATTAGATTTAAAAATGATCATGAAACAGATTCAGAAATCTAAGGCTAAGACCTAAATAGGTTGTAGCGCCACTAATTTATTATATTTTTAGTAATCATTAACTCTGTTTGTAAATGTCGTAATATAATAATGTACAGTACCAGTGGAACAAGGTATCCATTTGTATAGTATATATAGTGTATAATGTAGCTTGGGATATAACTATGAAAAATCAAATCAAGGAATTTAGGAACGGTGTTATATTATTTCGATTAAAAATTACTTTTTTGCCAAGATTCTTTCGCATCATAATTAATATACAATGTATGCAAAACGTGGTGTAATATTTATTTTAAATGACTTAGCTACCAACAATTTGTTTAGTTTAGAATTTCCTAGTTTTTATTTGTTCTGGTGAAATCAAGGCTTAGCTATGAGCAAATAGGCGTGTTAGTTGGCACTTATGAGTCAACCTGGCCACGATAATACAGTTATAAACAAACTGTAATATGCAATAACTTTGAAATGTAGAATTTATGTATATGCTTATCGTTAAATATATGACGCTCGACAAAAAAAATATAATAAGTAAATAAAATGAATAGGAAAATGATCTAAGCTTAGAATACATAGCTTCAATTCGTTAAAAAGTGTTTTCTTTAAACATACATTTTTCACATTAGTCTATCCGTTTAAGAGGAGTTCAGTGACATTCATTATAGGATTAAATATAAAAAAAAAATTGTATGATGCTGTGGTATGCGGCTTACCTAACTAGTGACAAACGGGAAATGTCAACGGTGGTAAGAAAATTAAAATCATGCTGTGATCGCTCATGGTAACCCCCTTGTTTCAGAGAGGAGGCCGGGAGGTGGGGAGGCGAGGCAGCGCGGCGTCGCAGACGCAGCCCTCCGCGTCGTTCGCCGACAGCTGAAAATGAACCCCTATCTCTTGCGAGGGTAATCCATATTCATTAAAAGATTATCATCCATTCTGTCTCTTTTATATGACAAGTTTTTTTTTTTTAATAATAATAATTTATTTATTGCACGAATATGGTACAAAATGTCAAGGTGGTACAATTGTCAGTCGTTCGCATATTCTGCCACACACAGTGGCGCGCAAATTTATCTTAGTTTAGATTTTACATTATTTTTCATTGTATTAACAGAAAAGTCGCAATTCCTACATGTACAAATAATTACAAATATTATTACAAATATTATGTTTTTAGGCATCAGCTCCAACATCGCCAACAGCTGGATCTACTCAATCCAGCCCAGCACCAGCATCGCCATCGGGCAGCACCAACGCAGGTGCCAGGTCTCCGTTACCATTAGTTGCGCCAGATCTGTTAGCTATGCAACTGCTTGACCAGCATAGTCAGCTTCAAGCGCTGATGAAGCAACGCCTGTTTCATCAGCATCATATGCAGAAACAGGTAAATGGCACTTTTGAACGAAATATAAAGATGATTCTAGTTGCCTCTTCCGAAAGGTAATTTGTGTGGAGAAGAATGGGCGAGAAACTCCACAGTTACTATTTTAAAATGGGATTTACAATATTTTTTATAAATTTGTTAAATAATTATATGTGAAGACAATGTATTTCTAGAATGAAACTACTATATAGGTCTATTATTGTATTATTAGTACTGCTATTTACAAATATCGAAACCGTAGAATATTATACATTAAAGATTAATAAAAAACAATAAAACATTCTTGTGATAATGTAAAATGTAAATAAAAATGTTTTCTTTTATAACTAGATTACTTTTAAAGAAAAGAACCTCTTGTGTTCTATTCCCGGTGAAACATTACTTGTTTCAGCTTGGTAGAATTTAATGACTAGCATATTATAATTCTTTTTCAATATTTATATATTAGTATTTATATTATTATAGTATTTATATAATTATTCACTAACTTTGAAATAACTTTTTTTACCACATCTCCATTCATAGTGTAAGACTAGAATAATTAAATGTCTTGTCTTTATCGATCTGGTGACACTTGAAAAACGAGTGACTTACCATGTTTTAAATATATAACATGGTTTATATTGAAAAATAATAATAATAATTATGAAAAATAAAATTGCTATTGTGGTCAAAGATAAGTCAAGTTATGTAAGAAAATAAAAAAATGCGTGATATGCGTCAATGCGATTATATTATATATATTACTCATATAAATTTACAAATTTAGTATTTTGGTAACTATAAATCAACATACAACAATTCAAAAAATTTCTTTCAGCACATGTCATCAGAGGCAGCAAAAAGACTGGAGCAGTCACGATTGCAAGACCAAATAAGCCTCAATCTGCTCTCACAGTCCCATCTTCAAGCACCAGACAGTTCGCCAGGTATTTTAAGTTTAAATTTATGAATAATTTGCTGAGGTAGGCTTGAAATTTTTATTGTAAAGTTACATTTACTACCAGTTCGCAAGTCAAGTGCGTAGAGCGGGCAAGAACAACTGGCAAGAAACTTTCCACCACTCTTTTCAATCGCCAAAATGTAAAAATAAGATAAACCAAAATTCTCAAATTATCATAGGTTCCCTCCAGCAACAACTTGGTGCTCAACAGCAACAGCTGGTACAGCAATTGCAGGCGGTCCAGAGGCAATATCTGATGCACGCACCACTTTCTGTTCCACCAAATGCACCACCAGGTAATAGTCCAAAAATATTAATTTCAAATACATATATTACATTCCCTTGTACGCTATGGAGATAATGAAGTATATTATTTTTGATTCGAATATTGTGTTTTGTTTTTATAAGGTCTAATGTTATGGGGCAGTGAAATAGAAGAACACCCTTTGTATGGACGAGGTGTCTGTAAGTGGCCGGGATGCGATGCCCTCGCCGAAGATTTCCAGGCTTTCCTCAAGTGAGTCTATTTATATAACCACAACTTGTTTTAAATAAATTGTCTCTGCACTGAGATTTTACATAAACCTTACTTAAGTCTAACCTAATTCACTTAAAAGGAAGTTTTTGGACCTTAAGATTCTCTATTAAGGGAAGTCTCTGTTCTTGTGTACTAATTTCTCTTACCACTGTTTAGCACTTACAAGACTACCATGCTCTCATACTAATTCGCTAATTCAAATGGTTTTGTCTTTTTTAATCTTCTCTGTAAGCCCGTGGTGCTAAAAAGTTGAATAGCGTCGACTATCACGTGTTGGTGAAGCCTTTGTTCGTATGCTCCAGAAATTTTATTTATTATTGTGATGACGTCCAATAACACTAGCAATGCAGAATTTGCGTCAATGTCATTTATTTCAATAAATTCCTTGGCTCTATATTTATCATTTAGTCTTTGGATCTGGTAATTCTCTATTCAGTCGGTAGCTCCACTGGAAACATCACTGGTTTTTGTCCAGCGACTCTCTTACAAGTGTATAATTTTCAGGACGATGAGTCTTACAATTAATCTGTCCATTTGGTTGGTGATCACGTTACCTTTTACCTTCTGTTTTATCACAATCAGGTTCTCCAAGTTCTCATCGCCTCTGCACATGAACCAGTATTATCCTATATTTAATCTTTAGTATCTTATCAACCCGTTAGATTCCCGTGAAAACTTTCCTCAAATTTTGCACACAAGAAAAATTGGTAACTGTCGTGATTTGAATCCAACACTCTTCACACACAGCTAGAACCCAATAATAATTTCCAGGCACTTAGAAGCAGCACACACATTAGACGATCGTTCAGCTGCGCAGGCGCGCGTCCAGATGCAGGTGGTAGCCCAGTTGGAGCTGCAGCTACGCCGTGAGAGGGACCGTCTGGCTGCCATGATGCGTCATCTCCATGCTGCAAGGGATACCGCTCATCATCACAAAATGCCACATGGTAAGAAACGAAACTGAAATTTATTGGTAGTAAGGAATTTAGTCCCTAAAGTTTAAAGTACAAGTGCAAAGAGCTTTCAAACGAAAATTATTTGAATAAATCAATACGTAACGATAATATGCAATGAAATTTTCAGGACCTGCCAGTGAAGGTGCATCTCCAGGTCCCGTGAGACGTCGAGTCTCCGATAAGTCAGGGGTGGCCATAGCTGGAGGTAAGCGTATAATTATATAAAAACTGTAGTATTGAAAAGTTGAAAAGTTGGTTTTTTGAAGTATTTCCGAACCAATTCGCATTAGGGTCCTTCAAGAAAAGAGCGTACCAATTCTTAAAAGACCGGCAACGCACTCGCGAGCCCTCTGGCAGTGAGCCTCCTGCCCGTTTGCCCCTGTTCTATAAAAAAAAAGTTGGAACTGGTGCGCAATTAGAGTAGTAATTTATTTACATAAAATATATATATTTTTGTAAAATGTATGTCAATAGTATGATGATGTTTATTAGTAAAATACTAGTAATTATTGATTGAACTGTCTCAAACTCCAACTTCCGGTGGCGTCTTGGTTTATATATTATGTGGATATGTAATACTTATATCACATTAAAAATTCGCGTTTTTCAAAGGTCTTCCATACATGCTCGAAAGAGCTGGATTAGATGTACAACAAGGTAAAATATTGTATGATTAATAAATTAATTATAACGCCAATATTGATATGACAATATGTTTTTGAAGTCGATTTACAATTTTCAGAAATACAAAGGAATCGAGAATTTTATAAGAGCGCGGATGTGCGGCCGCCCTTTACTTACGCATCACTTATAAGACAGGTAAATAAAATATTGCTTATTTTAGATATATATATTGGTTTGAACGAGCTAACAGGAAGTAATGACTTGAATAGAAACATTATTTATTGAGGTGTACCTAGAAGGGATATAACATCGCCTAAACTAAAAAAATATTTATTTATTCCTTACAGACTTTGCTAATCCGATAATGTCGAGAAAAATTAAATAAAGTTTATACTATTAAACACGTAATATACACAATATTACTCTGCGAACATATAAATACATGTATGTCAATAATGAAAAGTTCAAAAGGCCTTTAAATACCTGTCAAGTTACACATACCACTGATCCAAATTTGATGAAATTTGGTCTGTCAGATTATTAGAATCAAAAACCATTACGCTGTGCCCTTTTGTTACGGAGGTATTTGTGTGCACACTTTTTAATATTACTAAGAACATAGAGTGATTCCTGAGAAAGGCTGATACATTATTATGGTTTTATATAACTGACTAAAATATTACTATTGGCCAAAGTTCTGAAATACGCAACCACAAACGTTTCTATATTTCCAATAATTTTACAACACTTTCCACACAATTTGTCAATAGGTACTAAAGCACACATCCTGCTTATTAGTACGCGCCCAATGCATTGATTTAATTAATATTAAGTTAAATATATGTATATAAGTATGTATTTTAGTAAACTTCTGTTGTATTAGTTGTAAAAAAATTCTTTGAAATAGAAATTGAAATTAAATATATTTCGCGTTTTACTGTCGTATTTATCTTAATGTCCCGCAAAAATTTCCAGGCCATAATAGAGTCTCCAGACAAACAGCTCACGTTGAACGAGATTTACAACTGGTTCCAGAGTACTTTCTGTTACTTCAGACGAAACGCGGCCACTTGGAAGGTAAGACGTCATTTTCGATACCTTGATTTGATGGTTAACTTTAACTATGTGTTCTTAAGTATCCCAGGATAGCTGTCAAAGGTAAACTTTAACTTACTAAATCACTGTATTAAGATAATAGTGATATATTTTATATATATACATACTCTTAGTTAAATTGTTTATCTGTAAGTATAAGTATTGTCAAAGCGTATATTAAGAAGCTAAGTACAAACAGAACGCAGTACGACACAACCTTTCGCTGCACAAATGCTTCATGCGCGTGGAGAACGTGAAAGGCGCTGTGTGGACGGTAGACGAAGTGGAGTTTTACAAAAGGCGACCGCAGAGGGCCACTCACGCGCCGCCGCCGCCGATGCATCACGCCGGGTACGCTACAGCGTCGCCTGGCCGCAGACCGACACTTTACATTTTGACACTTGACAATTTACACTTAAATTTTACCTTGGATGACATCGATGAATCTGACACATGACTGCTCTTATACTCAAACACAGACTAACGTTATTAAAAGTGATTACTCTGTCATCAATGTATACACAAAACTGACAATTAACTCTATACATATAACTCCTAAATTACACAGCACATATATTGCACACTATAGCACATACAATGCAGACGACCACTATTATAATACTTTACTGTTAATCATTTCTACTCACTGAAGAAAACTTACAATTTACACATATATCCTGATTGCATCAAGATTTTTGACAGACATACCACACTATTACAATATCAAATTGACTAAAAACACTTCAGTTCCTTACTTAACGAATTCAAAAATACCTTTAAAACTATTCAATTTTAACACAACAACAATGATTATTAAACATTTAAACAATTTTAATAGTCACTTTACAATTTTGCACGCTTCGTTATATCGCTTTGATATTCAACACTTTCCCACGTATAAAAATCACCCACACCCTTTCACATGGCAATACCAAAACTAATATACACTTAACAAAATATCACCGAACATATTTATTAATCTTCTCTTATTTTCTATCTATAGATATAATTCAATTTCTGTCATGTAAATAAATGTTTATCTCGTTTCAGATTTAATTATAATTTGTGTAGCTAATTTTGGATGAAATTTTGTAAGTTACGATATAATCGATCGCTTATTGATTATACCGTGACCTGTATTTAGGATTTGTTATTTGTGTGTTTTCGTGGAGTTGAGCGCTACGGTGACTAACAGTTTTCGCGCTTGCCTAACCAATTTCCCTCATATCATCCCCTCCTCGGGTTTCGGGTTCTCCTGCATGATATTCTAAGCCCCTATTTCCACGACGATCTAAATGTACTTCAATGTTACTTATAAATTTATCAATTGAAGCACATTTCAAAAAAGTAAGGTCTAGCAAAATTGTTTACATTTGCTAAAGAACAATGAATTATAGAATGCAATCCGGACGAACCTGTCTCTACACAAATGTTTCGTGCGCTACGAGGATGACTTCGGTTCGTTTTGGATGGTGGATGATGCGGAATTCGTGAAGAGAAGGCATCTCAGCCGGGGTCGACCCAGAAAGTATGAGCCAGCCCCACCGGGACCCAACGCTCAACAGTAAGGGCGCTGTTGCATCTGACGTAGCGATCGTCCAACGAATCTTTTGCGTGTTACGAATATTATCCTTATAGGCCAAGCTCGGTACAAGACTATGAATGACGAGCCTATGATTATCAATGGAATATAAAAAATTATGTGTGAAATACAAGAAATTCCATAATTTTTAATCTCTTTTGGAAATTAAGACCTCATTTTTTGACATACCAAGCACTGGACATTCGTTTTCTTGTCAGCTTTAGATAAAACTTTGTTTCATTTTGAATGGTTTTAAAACAGAATCGTTGGACGATCGCGTCCAAATATATGCGAACTATCGAATCAACAGATTGATTGTTCACGAATAGTTGATGTTTCACCGTTATGTAAGGTGTGTAATTAATGTGTAAGCATAGATACATCCAACATATTGTCATGTATGACTATATAGTGCTACAAATCTATATTATAAGCCTCAAATTTAACAGTTTCAAATTAGTTTGCAGCACTACCTTCATTAAAAAAAAATTAAAAACTGTGGGTACTTACATTTCTAAATTTTCATAGATGTAAGTTCTCTACGGTAGCATTAGCGATTAGAATGGCAAGCTATAGAAAATTGTTTTGCAATAGTTTATCTCTATAAAATAAATAGTTATAAGCTTTATCATACTTTGCAAATGTACCTTTAAATATAGCTATATTTCTACTCTATCGTTGTCCGAAGAATATAATTCTGCATGCCTGCCTCAAGATAAATGAGAGTTAGGATTAAGTTGACATATGTTATGCATGCTTGCATCTATATTATAAGATCGTCGTTGGATAAACAAGTAAGATTTTTCTACCATTTTTATTCCCTTTTAATCTTGCATGTCTATTTCCTCATGAAGGTGAATTATCGATTTCTTCAGCTTTGGAAGTGCATTTTTGTCGCATGTTTTTTATCAAATTTTATTCCTATTTCTCAATACGCTTGCTTTTTTTCTATTTCTATTTTTTCTATTTAATCAACATGACATTCACCGCTAACACTGAAACATGAATAATTGGACTTTATTTTCAAAATTATACACTTCACATTTTACACTTACATACGACACTTTTTAGTGTTAATCATCAAATGGTTTGATAAGGCCAGGGGTATGCTGATTTTTATATTTTATTTGACTTTTAGTTATAATATTAAAATCATTAGAATTTGCACTTTACGATATAATTATTAGTTTCATTTTTTCTTTGTTAAATTTTATTAAATCTTCCATAATAGTCTATAACTGTGATTAATTTTACAGATTTTTGGGAGCTCAAAGCCCACCAATGATGACTAGTCCTCATGGATACAGCGAAGCTTTGAAGCGAAACCTTCAGGTAAGGTTTTGATAATATTAAAGTCTATTTTTTACCGTATTTAATAGAAAGTATTAAACATGGTAATGACCTAATGACATAAGTTTCTCTTCGTTTCGAGTTAATAATCTTTTAAACCTACCCAGATATATTTAACAAACCACTAAAATATTTACCATATTTTAGGGTATGATGGAGGATTGCAATCTAGCGTACATGTCCACGGATGATCATATGATGCAAAGTGATGATTACCAATCATCCCATGAGGATTACAGGTATTTCTATTGCTATCTCTATATAAATATCTATATTAAAAACTTTTCAACCTAAATTTCATCAATCCCTAAGGAGTAGAACTAAACTTCTTTCGTTTATCAAAAGTAGTATTGGACACTTTTTTATGTTAAATTTTCTTATTAGTTAGCAGTTCAGAATGCGACTCTTATCTCTGAGGTCGTAGGTTTGATCCCCAGCTGTACACTGGATTCTTTCTATGTGTGTATAGCAATTCGCTCGGACTGTGAGGAAACCGGCTTGCCTTAGACTACACACAAGGCTGCCTATTATATCAAATGATACAAAAAGTGTTGTAGTATCATTGTTTTATTTATTACAATTTTAAGTTAGGCTAGATGATAATGTTCCACGATGAAGAGACAATTAAAAAAAAACAAAAATATCTTTATTCATAAAGATAAACAAGTACACATATATGTCAAAAAAATTAAATTAGCCAGCCAGCCAGCCAGTTCTCAAATCAAGGGCGTAGAACGGAAGATAAGAACTGGCGATAAACTCTCCGCCACTCTTTTTAATCGCCAATTGAAATAAATGTAAATAAAATCAGACTTATTTTCAGCCGACCACAAATGATGAACGGTTATGGTAACAGCAGTTCTTCGCACGACGTCAAAGCCGAAGATCTGAGTGCTAACGACGCACAAGACATTAAGCCAAATATTTACGCGCTGAAGAACGAAATGCAGGCTTCTGATTATACTAGTAAAGGTATTTTCAATTATATAATTAGTTATTATTTGGGATTTCGAAAATTATAATAAAGCGTTTAATTCCATAGTGTCGAAAATTACATATCAAACAGGTGTTAGTTTTGTTATTATACCCTTACCGTTTACGTTAGTAATTTTTCCATTTCTTTGTCTTCTGTAGTATGAACCTCGTTTGGGTAAAGGCCTCTGAAGTTCTGACCTTCTAAACTTTGTATGGATCTGTTAATAGCTTCATTTATATTTTACTCTTCTTTTGAATATCAATAAACATGTCTAAACTATGAAAATTATTTATAATTGAAGAAACGAGATGTTTTTTTGTCTCTCCGCAACTTTAACATTATCCTGAAGCAGGTATTTAGAGACCGAAGTAGAAGATAACATTTTTAGCAACCAGAAGTGATAATTAAATTAAAAAAACCATTCGAAATAACCTAAGAAGTTATTTTATGAACAAACTAAGAAAACACGGTAATTTAAAAATCACAGTAAAATTATCTTAAAACTGACCTATACAAACAAAACAACACGACTTTAGATATTCTAACAACAACCGTTAAACTTAAAACAATAACACAAAATCACACCGAATAAAAATAACATGGAACGAACTCACAGTACGCGGCTTCGAAACCAACCACCACTCTAGTCAACGTCCGGGCAGCAAATGCCTTTTTTTTTTTTTTTTTGAAAGGAAACTCGCTGTTGTCCTGAAGGGCCTTTACAGCTCAGCACGGAGAGCTAGCGTGCCACACTGAGGCCTTTCTTTTATAGTAAGCGGGTGGGGATCGAAACCACCCACTGTAGTTTCTGCTTTTAACATATTAGAAACTTCCTTTTTAGGTGATTACTCAAATTCCACCAAGGAGTCTTCGAACAACCGCTCCAGCGAGACTAGCCCGTACAACGAGTACGTGCGTCCGGAGGACAGATACCGGGCCCTCTCCCACATCAAAGACGAGGCGGAAAACTTGTCCCTCAACGAGCAAAGGTCTGACAAGTAGATTTTTAAATTTGGAATTCCATCGAAAATCATCGAAGTGAACTGAGCAATACAAAGTGATTACGAATTTTGCACTAGCATTATCCACAATATTTACGGGTAGTTGTATTTTGTGAAGTGTTCACTTGACTATAGTTTACCAAAAACGTTTATTTCACCCGGTTTTAACGGGAAGTATTATTTTTAGTTCTAGCTATTTTGAATTGTTAGCGGCATTGTTAGTAATGCCTTAATAAAGGTTCATATCAATATTGAAATATTTAAAAGTATTTAATCATTATTTGTAATAAATAAGAACAATAAGTAGTTGTATCGTTAAGTATAGTACATTTGCGCAAAGCGTTTTGGTTCGCGTTCGTTCCTTGTTAGTTTGAATATGTTTGCTTAAAGATTTGTCTCAATTTAATTGAAATCAGTGAAATTTTTTTGATCTAAAACGTATAGGATCCATAGATTTGTAGTTCTGATTTTTTATACCAATAATTTCTCTAACAAGGAAATAAGATCTCAAAATTTTGCAATAGCAACACTTTTATTTTTTATATTCAATGTATACGGAATTGATCTGAATTATTTCTGTGTTAAGTGCCATACTGAGGTACTATTTTGTGATTTATTTTTTTGTTTTATAGGCTGTAAATATTTATCGTGATTATCATGATATAAATTAAGTATAGTTAAGATCGCGTTTAATTCGGATAATTTTGAATTAACATAAGAGATTCCCAGTACAAGTTTCCCGACTAAATAAAAATAAATTTATTGAAATAAATAATTAAATTAAATAGGCTTCCTGAAAGCCCATATTCAATCCGTATTTCCCCTTGTTTATTGGCTAGCATTGTGGTTCAAAAGTCCAGTCGACATCTGTCCCACAATTCTAAGGTCGTTTCTCATTTCAATGGAGCACGAAAGAACATTTTTTCGTCAACAAGTTGATTGCTTTTTGCACCAAAGGTCATTTTTGGCACAAATCACTAAATACTTGTGTTAATTCAAAGTTTTCCCTTTGCATATTAAATTGTTCATGTTGTAGAGAATTTAGTAATTTAGAAAATTAATCTCTCTGATTTCTTTGTGCATTTTGTTTTAAAGTGCATTTATTCCGAATATTAAAGGGTGTAAATCATATCACAGTGTATAGTTAACTAATAGGCAGTTGAAATGTACGCATTTACAGTAGTTTAGCACACTTCACTTAGAATTAATGTATTTAAACTTTTTGGTTACACGAGCCACGAGTTTGAAGTACTAAACGGTTTTGTAATATGTGTGACATATCTTGAAATACACGAAATAGCACACACACACATATATATATACTAGCTGTCTCGAAGGTTTGAAGGTTTTTCTTATATTACATAGTAGTAAACTATTCAAGGAAAACTGTAGCAGAACTGGTGTGTAGATAGCTTATGTGAAACGTTGGTACTTTTAACACAGCGCCATCTGTTAGAATTGTATCAAATAATAAACAAATAATTTGCAATAAAATAAAATTGCGACTATAATTAAAGATCTACGCTATCCTATCTCTTAAGTTGGACCAGACTGCACACGGTGTGCAAATTTGATTGATATCGGTTCGGTAGTTTAGATGTCCATTGCGGACAAACAACGTGACAGGAGAGTTATATATAATAAGATATATATATATATATACAGCGTCCTTACTTTGTAACTTCCAATACAGCGATACTGATTCCAACGTTATCCGTCTTAACAGCGCTGTCGTCAGATCGCGCGGAACAAAAACTCGTTCAGTTCGGAATCGCTATTAGAACTTACTGAGTGCCCAGGTCGTCGTAAATTACTCATTACGATAGCCTTTGATACATCAAACTCATGGCTTTATTGACGTTGTTTAAGGATTCGATACAAGTTGACTCAACTTTTAAAATAACCGATTTTACAGTTATATAAATTTAGATTTTAAATGCCAGATTCAATAGTTCTGTAATTGTTTACACAGGCAAGAAAATTTAGTTATTACAGTACAAAAAGCTTTTAATGTGGAATTGATTGATTATGTACAAATTTTAATTTAAGATTATTTGTACAGTACGCGCTTTTGTTATATATTGTTAATTATATGATTAATGCTTAGATTTTTTAATATATACATCACAATTTATATATTTGAGTTTCAGCGGGTAAAACACTAAAAGTTATTCTAAATAGTATAAAAAATTTACTTGTTTGAATCCAGTACGTTTATAACATCTAAGTCTTTATATCACAGACTTACATTTTTTATTATTATTAAAAAATCTAAGCATTTTAAGTTAACAGTGTTAAAAGACATGCATTGGAGTTTCGTACCAAGTAGGCATTTTATGTAGTTTTAAACTTTGTTTAGTCTCGAGTCTCGATCGATATTGTTCGTTCATTGATCATTGTAAATTATACTTAATTAGTGTTGTATTAAACCAAATTATTACAAATAATATTGTCTTTTTATTATTAACTAGCTGACCAGGCTAACTTCGTAACCGACCGAATTGACCTAACAGTCTAATACTATCGTGTTAATAAATAAATAAATCAGTGGCACTACAACCTCTTTTTAGCTCTTGGCCTCAGATTTTTGAATCTGTTACATTATCATTTTTAAATCTAATAGGCAAGTAGGTGATTACCCTCCAGTGTCTGACACACGTCGACTTTTTGGGTCTAAGACATGTCGGTTTCCTCACAATGTTTTCCTTCACCGTTAATGTTAAAAACGAGAAAGAAAGTCCATTGGTACGGCCGGGGATCGAACCTACGACCTCAGGCATGAGAGTCACACGCTGAAGCCACTAGGCTAACACTGCTCTATGCACTATCGTGTTAACTTTATTTATACTTAATTTAGGATTTCATTAAATAACATTAATAATATTTATGCAAATACGGAAATATTGCGTAAGAAGAATGGCAGTTTTACACATAAGGCCTCTTCTCTTTAGCTCTAATATTGCCGTACTGCATGTTAAAGCACTTTCTGATATACAACACTTTTTGATGAGGTAACACATGTCTTCGATCAAGATAAAAACCTTGTTATGCATCTCCAAAGTCACCTCAAGATCGGAATTTCTTGAACTGACAAGAATTCGATGTAAAATTATGCGTAGTTTTGTCAAGGGATGGCTCTTTTATGACAATTTTACTACGCACCTACCGTTCGTAAAATTACTGAATTTATTTATTGTTATTAGATAACTTATCCGCTATTTTTTTGATTCCCCCAAAAAAGCAATAACTAACATCGGTCTAGCCGATCTGGAGTTATAAGCGGTGTAACTAACATGACTTTGTTTTGTATATTTAAAAGATGACATACAAACAGTGGTTAGCTAACATTTGTCAATATGAGTAAGTATCAGTTATGTCAGTATAACTTGTAATTTAGTTTTTTTAGCGGTCTAGTATTGTATTGCCCTATTTGGGTAAAAGCCTCTTCCATATTTTTCCATATCTCTTTTTTATTTTTCTGATTTAAAAATGTTTACATGTGATTCCCCAACGGGTCTTATAGCTTACAAGCGATTTCTTCCAGACAAGAAAAAGAAATAGGTAGTTAACAACACAACACAAAGCAATAGCAATACGTACTAATTATAACTAAACTAAAATTTATAAAAGCGTTAGTGGACTCTTTTTTTAATTATCAGTCTGTCATCCCATTGTTTTTGTATGAATAATTACCTTTTCCCTTACAACTGATTTTTGTGTGTTTATGTGAGTCAAATTTAGGATATACTGTGGTACAATCAAGACTTCATAATTATTATTAAAATTTCATATCAACCATTGATCCGCTGATTGTGGTACACCGGCAATGGATGGCGTTAATATTCCAACACAATTTTATTTTATTAATATTTTACTAGTGGATTTGACACATCTTTAAAAATACATAATTTAATTGTAATATTATCATATCATTAGAAAAACCAAATCAGTTTAATTTCACAACTTACCAATGATATGACAGAACGCACATACATACAATTAAACTGATTTAGTTTCTATAAAAAGGTTTAAATAATAATATAATAAAAATAATAAATGGTAAACCTTACCACAGTGGCAGTTATAGATTAATATAGACGCACAAACAGGTAATCACCGCTAGACTTAGAACGCACTGCCAATGTTTCAATGTTTTAAAAATCATGTACATGTACAAAAATACAAATACCTTGTATCGAAGCTTTGGCTGTTCAGATGTTATTTACCTTATCTTAAATAAACACAACTCAATAAGTGGTAACAACTAAACGATGCAGGTGGATTAAGATCACTATGACATAAAAAACATCTACAATGTAAAAAATCAAATATTTTCATTTAATTTCAGCTTATCATAGTTAAACGAATATGAAAAAGTAATTTCATCAATATACCGCCCTGTCTCGCATGATTTATGACAAGAACAAGTGCATTAGTGTTGTGCCAGATAAGGACGAACATCGATAAAACTAAGACGAAGTTAGAGATAAGTCAGACTATGGATTTTTTTTCACTTACATTAGCAAAGGGCTGGTAAGTGAGTTCCTAGTATTTAAGTTATTTACTGCTAATATTTTACATCCACAGACCCACAATAGGGTGAGATAATGTCTATCAGACACTATTACGTGGAATGCTAAAAATAAAAACAGCAAAACGCATGCAAATAAAACGATTCTTGTTTTCCGTGTGTGTTATTCTCGGGATGAAGAACACAATAATCTGCTAATTAATAAATTATTTGCTAATATTAAATAAGCTACATACGTTATTTATGTTAATTTAACGTACTCCATGAGTTAGTTTAGCTTATACATTCTACAAGGATTTTGACAATGGCGCTTATAAAACATAAATCTACGTGAGCAGAAATGGACAGCCTTGAATCATATTAGATCTAGTTATTACTAGTAGATTAGGCTTATTATTTAGTTCTTTACCTTCATAATCCCAATTTTTATTTAATAAGTTAAATAAAAAATATGAAGTTGAACAATTATTTTGTTTCCTTTGTAGTAGAGACTCCTGGCCTGTGGAGTTCAAGTGTAAAGGTGCTAATTAAAGATTTAAGTTGGCGATAGAAGATAGTGCCGCTGACACCAGAGCTTGTACTCTCTTCGCTTCTTGAAAAAGTATCGCAGTATAGTGAGAAAATGCTGCTAGCATTAAAGATATTTCGAATTTATTTAGTTCTCTATTTATCCATTTATACATTACTATAAATACTATCTAGATTATTAAAATTGTAAATAATATATATTGTACTAGAGATATATACTTTAAATTTTGTTACAATAAAGTTTGCTAATCATCTAGTAAAACTGTGACGAATATAAAATAAAATGTTCTAAAACTATTTGTATTACGTAAAGGGGAAATATAAAAAAAGTCATGAGGCCAATAAATCCCAATACTTAAAAATTATCGACATAACCGTCGCATCACTAACCTGACATGTGGCTCTTAATTATAACCCTGCGCGTACGCAACTACAAAAGCAGTGAATCTACAAAAAAATCTAAAATAACTGTACGTTAATACCGATCTGGTTACTGAACTCTTCGTGATAAAAACTCTTTTTTTTTCACGCACATGTCTACGAATGGGTTAAGATTTTTTGTAAAAATGTGTCGTTTCGATTCGAAATGGAAAGTTAGGGGTTAATTTAGTATTGGGCGCGTTATTTTCGTTTTTTTCCGATAGAATGGGATGAGTAATAGGACATATGGTAATTATTAGAATTTTGTCATGCGACACACGTGAGAAATGTTTTTTTATTGCTTATCAGATTATACTATTTACGGAATGACTTTTAGTTACTTAATGATTGGAATTATTTTATTTATTACTTAAATATTTATACATTTTATATCAATAAATAACAATTTTCTACATAGGAATAATAAAAAAAACTTGAGAGTTGTCAAGGGACAACTGGATGGAACAAAGTTCTTTTCGATTAATTAATATTTTAATTGGTATCATAACAGTTTGATAGATTTTCTTAAAACCAATATTAATTCATTGCATATTAAAGTTTTAAGAGACCACGTATTTAAATATTGGAAATTGAAATTTGGAAAAAATAAAAAGCCAACACCACGAAGTGTTCCTCGCCCGACGTTGCTTAACTTCGGAGGAGAACTGGTACATTACAACAACTATACCAAAAAGTATCGTGACAACTTTCCGTGAGATTTTTTTTTCGTCTAGCCCCCTTTCACTACGCGCGATAAGGAACTTTGTTCCAATAATTTTAAAGAATTATTAATTAAAACAAATGTATAAAGTTATATTATATGGGCTTAAATGCTAGCATTTCTTCGCTGTATTGCGATTCTTATTGGTTAATCGAGGATAGCATCACCTCTGGGGTCACCGGTTCACCGGATCTACCAGTCACTAACTTAATTCTTGAACTACAAGGCTCAAGAGTCTCTACTCCAATGTCCGTCATCAGCAATAAAATGTCATAGGACTTCTGTATGTAAAATTGTTCAGACATCCGGAAGACACACTTATATAGTTGCATCTGAAGAGGGCTTCTACTCTCTCAAAATGTCATAAAAATCGAGCATGACGTGCTGACATAAGCGAGCCCTCTGGCATTGAGAGTGTCCAATGTCCATGGGCGGCGGTATCACTTAACATCAGGTGAGCCTCCTGCCCGTTTGCCCCCGGTTCTATAAAAAAAAAAGCTGTAACGCAACTACGGTTCTGAACTTCGAGGGCGATTCATCTATGATTTGTCTATGGCGAGAGAACGTTGAGGTGTTTGCTGCCGCGACTAATAAATGACCCTGTCTATTATAAGATAGCCTAACGTTAAGCAACATATGAAGTTGAAAAACTGTTTTACCTACAGTTGTCGAATAATAAGACTGCTATAGTTACATTTATATATAGTATATAAATTACGGACACGTGAATTTTAGTTCAATTGCCAGCGAAATACATAAACACTTCGGTTAAAGTATCAGTAAAGAAGGCGAAATACATATATCCATCTGGCGAGTTATGCCAACAAAATGTATTAATTTATATATGGCCAAATTTCAACAATTATTTAATAAGTTTTAGACAGTAAGTAGGCAACTGGAAATGGATAGATCTACTCCGAAGAACTTCCAATTGGCCGAGGACGTCCCAAGTAAACCTGGCAGTTCAGTTGAGGTAAAGAGAGACGATAAGTCTTGGAGAGGAGTAAAACACGCATAAATGAAATACGTCCTATAGGACTTTAGGTCATACAATTCAGCTATTTTATAAAATTTAAACAGAAAACCTTTTGCTATCCATTAATCATTGAAAAATCTTATTTCAGAGTTAAAAAACGTGATGAAATCATGCTTTAGAACGTGTTCAAATACAAATAAACAAGACATACATTAAAAAAATTAATATCTAGTTTTCAAAGAAAGTTTATTTATAATCGAAGGTTTCGTCCACATTGTGAAGCGTGTGGCACAATTTCTGAGTGTTATTGTATTTATATCTTTACCACATATGCGCGTGCGCATAACTTTTTACTAGCGCGGCCCGCTTTTTAACCGACTAGAAAAGGTTTAGTTTGTATTATTGGAATCGAATAATTGTTATGTGGAACCAACTGCCCACTGAAGTATTTCTGAACCAATTCGACTTAGGGTCCTTCAAGAAAAGAGCGTACCAGTTCTTAAAAGGCCGTCAACGCACTCGCGAGCCTTCCAGCATTGATAGTGTTCATGGGCAGCGGTATCACTTAACATCAGGTGAGCCTCCTGCCCGTTTGCCCCCTGTTCTATAAAAAAATATGTATCTATTTAAACTTCTCAGCAGGTATGTTACATTTCTCGAAAAGTCATATAAACACATGATTTACTTATTCCAAATATGGGAATATGAAGGAATTTTGAGAAAACAAATATCTTAGTTAATCTGTTTAACTTCATTTGACATATTATATTTCAAAATAATAATAAATATATAAAAAGTGGTTTACGTTTTACTATAAATATGTTTTTAAACATATTACAGTTACCTAATAAATGTATTATTTTACTAATAATTATTTTGCATCAACCATTAGAACATTAATTTGATATCATACTTAAACAATGTGTAAAATTCCTTTAAAGCCAAATTTGCACAAAAATGTGTGGCAAAATATTCGAACTTAACATACATAATATTTTTGTATTATATTCATAAAAATAAATTATTATTATTATTATTATTGTTTGTATTTCATTAAATTCTTGTTGCATTTGAGAGAAAACCTTATCTTGCTTTTTTGTAGATAACAGATATTTTTCTTATACTATTATACAAATTCATAATTAACTTATGGAAATATAATAAAAATCATTTAAAATTAAACACTCAAAGCGGTTAGTTATTTCGTATAAAGCGGGCCGCAGATGGAAAGAACATGCAGAGACATGTTAATTTGGTATACCACCGCGATGTTCAGTGATTCTCAAACTTGCTTTCACCTACCACAAACTATAAACACGAAATAATACACTAAATATTACGTTTTGAAAACATATAGTTTTAAGAACACGCAAAAAATGATTTCACAATATAAACTCAAGAACAGAGAAGTTGTTCGTACTTATATTAGTTTACTGAGTTTTAATATCAGAATTCAGACGTCAAGGCAGAATACAAAATACCTTCCGTAAGTCGTTCAACAACTGAGCATTTTTTGACTCACGGGGTTTTTGCCGCGCACTACAAGTATGTGGAACTAGCTGCCCACTGAAGTAATTCCCTACCAATAAGGGTCCTTCAAGAAAAGATCATAACAATTTTTAAAAGGCCGGCAACGTACTCACGAGCCTTCCGAGTGTGAGTGTCCATGGGCGGCGGTGTTACTTAAAATCAGATGAGCTTCCTGTCCTTGCCTTTAACATAAAAAACAAAACAAAACTGGACTTTAAAAAATTCTTTTACCATTATTGTAACAAATTTATGTATTTATTAAGCTTTGGAAGGCTGGCAATCATATTTTTTAATGACACAGAATAAAATACGGTATAATAATATTTATCTAGACATGTATTAAGACTAATTATTTGAGAATCAGTGTCTTAGAACAAGTGTAAGCATTTCTCGTTCGTCCCAGATAAACGAGTTGAAACAATAGTTAATTTAATGATTAATACTCTTTGAATTAATTTCGGTCAGCCTTGAATTTTGTACGCGCTTTCAGTGTTTTTCATGTGGAAGAGATTAATGCAATGATTTATATTCTATAGATATTTATAAAGATAGAGATAAAAAAATATCTCTGGGTATGAAAGTCTGACTGAGAAATAATAACCATGTTATTTTTAAATAATCACCTAACAATTATAAAAAAACTTTTAACAATAAAGATGCAAGTAGTCATTCACAGATTATTTGGTAATTCTTTTCTACCGAAATAATTATGTTTACATTATAAAAAAACGTTTTACATTAATGTTTTTTTTTCACTTACAAAGCGTTACGAATGTTGAAATAATAATAAAAATGTCATACATATATATAATTGAGCTTAACATAAAGTACTATTCGTCTCTTTGCCAAATTAAGTTTTCTCTGTGATGAAAAAAGATTTATTGAATTAGTCAAAAACACCACGGTAGCTTGAATAAATTTTTAATAAACAAATAAACAACTATTTAATTTTCGATCCCAATATGTACGGTTTAATTTGAAATCCAGCCCACAAGTCACTTTTCGAGCGGCTTAATCCCTATAGTTGCGTAGAGATGTGGGATCTTTCTGCTTCTTCTAACGCATTTACTATGGAAAGTGTTCAGAGGAGTTCTTCAGGCTAATTCCAGCAGCTGAGTTTCATCGTCGGTCGTCAAGTCAGCATACAAAATACCATCCGTATCACCTTTCGAGGTGTGAGTTGAGTGTTTAAAGTATTACGTTACCTATAGAATGTGTCGTCTGAAGTTGTATCTGTACCAAATAATAAAGCTAAAAAAGATGTACGTCTAATTCACCGATTGGTGTATGTATTGGCAAGTACCTACTTCATCAGATTGGTGAGTTAATATTTCACAGAATTTTCCTATTGAACTTTTCATAATTATGCAAACTTTACTATCAGTATAATTATACGTTATTCTTTCGCCCTATATTCAGTGTTAATTGATAAAAAAGACAAACGTTAATTCTCAATAAAATTACGTGAAATAGAATGTGAATGTTACGACCATTAACTCGTTGAAATCATCTATGTAGCACACGTGTCTTGCATAAGTGCAACATAATAAAATCAACCGAACGTTGGGGACATTTCACATTACATGAAAAGATAATTAAACAATTGTTTAGACACACAAAACCGGCTAATACATGGAAACGTACGAATTCTTAAAATGCCGACATAGCACTCGCGAGCCCTCTAGCATCGAGAGTGTCCATGGGCGGTATCACTTAACATCAGGTGAGCCTCCTGTCCGTTTGCCCCCTGTTCTATAAAAAAAGTGTGTGTATAAAACATGTCCCTTGGGAAATGCTTGGTGACTTAGACTTGTTATTATGAGATAATAATAACAAGTCTAAGTCACTTTTGGTTTCCGTAAAGTTTGGACATACACAAACAAGAAGAGGGAAGGAAACCTAAATCAATTATATTTTTTTAATATCCAATAAAAATCGATTAATACAGTAAAATATTTTACAATCACGAGAAATGTTAAAACTTTAATTGGTTTATCAATGATTTAGTCGTCGTCTGTATGCATAATGATTTGTTAAGAATAGTTAAAGCCGTGAAGCAAACATTTAAATAAGTGCACCGTTTATCGTTTTTTTTAATAACTTGGTTAGAGACTTTTGCTGAATTAGTTTCATTTCAGTTTTCTTCCAGTATGTACCTATGTTTTCTCTTTCATATAATTTGTTAATGCAATCTGTTTTGGTTGTGTGTATTGTCAACGTGTTTTCTTTCATTATATAGATATGAGTTAGCTGCGAGATTACTAATAAGTAAATTACACCGTACCGCGTTTTTATTATGATTTAGCGTCACAACAAGCATCGTATGTGAAACATACCCAACGGTTCCTACGCGTGTAGCTCTTATTGGTTTTATTTTAATAACGGCAATGTTATTGATATTATGAACATCTTGCGAAGCGAAAATAAATTTGGTTCGATTGGCGCACGACCTCTCTTTTTTTAACTTTCAATTGAAAATACCCAACTTTTCAAATAATATAAGCTAAATTTGATTAATTAAGTAATATATGTACTTTTTAAATGTGAAGTTTAATGTTTTAAGTACTGGATAGTATTTAATTTATGTTATTTATATTTGGGTTGTCTGCAAGAATCTGCTTTTAGCAGGGAGACATTTATATCCTTTGATGTATATTAATTTTCTCCAGTTTTGTGATGTAAATAAAGTGTGTTCATTATTTTATTTAAAAATATAATAAAACATATATTATATTTATTTGTTCTACTATAATTTACATATACAAATATTTAATATTAGCTATTTCTACTACTATAGGAAACTGAACTTAGAGCAGCCTTAGCCTAGTGGCTTCAACATGCGACTTTCATCTCTGAGATCGTAAGTTCAATCCCCGATGCCCTCTGCAATCGAGAGTATGCATGGGGCGGTATTACTTAACATCAGGTGAGCCTCCTGCCCTTTTGCCCCTATTGTATAAAAAAAACCTACATGATCCATTTACAATTGCTCAGCTTATTCTGTCAGTGTGACAGGCACAGGAGGCTGATCAACTACTTGCCTATTAGATTAAAAACGTTTAAGTCAATTCAGCGGATTATTATATAAACGGACATATATAACCTGATTTTGTATATATTCAAAATAATGTATGGTGTTCACTTAAATTGCATATAATAAAAAGTGCATCATACTTCATGATGATGATGTATGTATTTATTAACGTGTAAAAGTTAAACGAGTAAAATACAAAATACAGATTTTAAGATGTCAATAGTTTTCGGATACCTATTCAGTTAATGATAATATGAAATTACAAAAATATTTTTGTAAATTTCCGTCATGTACGTCATGACGATATTTGATTTAAATAACAGGTGAAAGAAATGCTTTGCCAAAAATCAATTCAAAATAATTTCACTAAAAATACTAGCGGCTAAATTTTTATAGGCAACTTGGTAGATATATAGCTAGCAAATAACCGATGAGTGCACTAATCATGCAGCCGGATCTTTGACGATTTGCTTCACATCTTCTACAAAATCGTTGCATTTTTTATAATCACTACATAGTATAAAACAAATTCGCTTTCTCTGTCCCTATGTCCCTTTGTATGTTTAATTCTTTGAAACTAGGCAACGGATTTTGATGCGGTTTTTTTTAATAGATAAGGTTGATTCAAGAGAAAGGTTTATATGTATGTATAATAACATCCATTAAATAGTGGAGAAGTACTGTTATTTTTGAGGTTTCTAATGTGATGTCGTAAATAATTACATTTTTTCCGCTTGCATTGCAAACGCAGGCTGAACCCTACGAGTTTTATCAAAATAATGTACAGTAATACCCCGACTTACGCTACCTCGACTTACGCGAATTCGGAGTTACGCGATTTTATTTTCTCGTCTATTCGTTTTTGTTTGAACGCCGCGCAGTTAAAGTCAAGCGGCGGCGTTTGTTTTTGACTCCCCCCCGGCCCCCGCCCGGATTATTATTCGTTCAGTTTACGACAGGCACTGACGTGTAGTGATGTAAACTGTGTAGCATAGTGATGATGTTCAAGAGCTTGTGGATTCACACAATGAGGAGGTCACAAATGATGAGCTCATATCAATGCATGAACAAGTCACAATGATGAACAATGATGATTCTTTGGATCCAGTTCAATTGGAAGATCAGATGACAGTTGGAAACTTGACAGAAGCCCTCAGTTCGATTGAAAAAGGGTTAACAATTTTGGAAAGCATAGACTCCAATGAAGAGCGCATTTTTGTTACAAAACATGGAATTAAAAAATGACTAGGATTCTACGAGGAGATATACGGGAGAAGAAAACGACTTTGTAATTACAATTTATGAAACCTTCTACATCAAACTAACTTCGGATTGCGTTTATAGTATAGTATCTATCATCTATTAATATTGTTTGTCATATTATCTAGAATGAGATACTAATTATTTCCTAAATTATTGTTTTATTTAGTCTCCAGTCCCAATTAAACATACTTTGTATATCTTTATATGCAAATTTGTACCCCGACTTACGCGAATTCGACTTACGCGGACAGCGCTCAGTCCCACCTATCGCGTAAGTCCGGGGTATTACTGTACTAAGTATTGTACACATTGAAAAGGTCTACAGAAAAGTCCGTGATGGTATATGTCTATATGGTATATGTCGCGTATATTATCGGAGCTTTCCAGCGACGGAAATAACAATACATAATAAAAACCTTCTTTTCATCAGCATTGCACCCGTGCGAAGCTGGGGCGGGTCACTAGTAGAAGATAATTTGAAATATATTTCAACCAAATCTAATACTCTGTAGTGTTCATCATTATCAATCAATCATACACGTGTTTGTAACCTGTTTACATAAACAGTTTATTCACCCTGATTGCAACACTGTATTTAATTATATATTACATAAAATAATTAACTCAAGTTTATTAATGACAAATGCGTTAGATTTATTGCGTTTAATTAGATTAAGGTCTCTAGGAAAATCATAATTTAACCTTCAATTTCAGAGACGTTTTTAATATCTGCAGCGTTTTATCATCGGATATCATAAGTAGTAAAGACATACCGCCGCCCATGGACACTCTCAAATTAAGAGGGCTCGCGTTAGTTGCATTAGTACATTAAGAAATAGTAAAGTATGTTCTTCTTGAAGGCGCGACGTCCATCGTTGTGGAACTGAGCGATGTGTAAGGCGGTTTTTGCCGCGCACCACCATTGTGTAAAATTAGCAGCTACCTTCTGGAGTATTACCGAATCTATTCGACTTACACTTGTCCTTCAAGAAAAAAGCGGCAACGTACCGCGAGCACACTGGCATTGAGACTGTCCATTGGCTATCACTTATCAGGTTTCAATTCGGTGTATTATTTATATTTACAATTGTGCTTTTTCTGTCTGTACAGTTTTTCTGTATTTGTTGTTTTATAAATTAACATTACTAATATCTTATGTCAATTATCATGACACATTTCGGCGTTATCTATTATTAACCTTTAAGATATTGAATTCTGCCATTTATTAGCAAATCGATTTAATTTTACTACAAGAGGAGTAAAAAAAATATTTTGCGTGTTAAATTGGTGATTTTCGCGCAAAACAACACAACGCAAGCTTAATCGAAACCCGGAATTCGCCGTGTTTTTGTAACTGATCTAAGCAGAGGTCGTGAATTTGAGTCATGGCTTAGCACTACCGGAATTTTATTTCTGAGTACGCATTTAACATTCGCTCTTACTATGATGGAAAGCATGAATGCATTATCTACAGTATATGATACAAGCTATCTCTTAGCAAGCTATTTCATATCATAAATTTTACAAAAAAATAAAAATATGTATTACACTTCCAATTTTAGACTTTAGTATTTTTCTGCTGTGTTTTTTGAACAAATCAGTATAATCAGATAAGTGGCGTTAGAAGAATACAAAAGTAAATCTGTGTAAATCGACCTATTCCATTTATAATAATTTTAATCAGCTAAGCGCTAATTAGGATAAATAAAACTTTAAGTGAAGAATAAAAAGTCACAAAAACAAAGTTTGACAGTAAGGACATAAACGTGTAAAAAACGCAAAAAATTAAAGACATTGATGACACGTGTATTTCATATTTATGTGAGAATTTTAGTGTCTCCTGATTTTGTCGCAAAAAATCTTGGGATCCTTTGGATTTATTGTAATTCAATTTATTACCATAATTAAGTATACAGACTTTAAATAGATAAGGGTTTGTTAAATGTTCGTTTTTTTATGTAATAAGAGACATACGGGCAGGAGGCTTGTTTGATGTTAAGTGAAGTAAGGCTCGCAAGTGCGTTGCCAGCCTTTAGTTTGATTACCTACCGAAATATTACTGATCTTTCAAGATTTTTGAAGATGGACATTCACCGTTGCCTTGTCGCCAAGAGCACACAACCAGTGGGCAGTGGCACTACAACATTGTAGCTCTGGACATGATTATTTAGTGATCATTTATTTTAATTATTCTTATATTATATATAAGAATAATTAAAATAAATTATTATTATTATTTATTTATTATTATTTATTATTATAAATATTATTATTATTATTTATTATTATTATTATTATTTTTCTTAAAAGACAAGTAGATGCTTTACAGATGTTGTTGATATTTGGGTTTCTTCACAATTTTTTCACAGTCGAAGTAAAGTTAAAAATAAAAATCCGGTATAACGATTTCTCAAGTTAATATCTTAGGTTCGATTTCTACTGAAATACTAAAAAATGCAGGTGGTTAAGAACAGATATCATTTAAGAGTTACCAATTAATAACAAAAGTTTAGTTTATTAAGTTAGTACAATATAAAAAATGCACGAAATAATGTAATTAAAACATAACTTTTCTATATATTTTTATCTATGCGTGTCACAATTCACATCATTTAATTTAACTGTATTTCCTAATTCAATTTGCTAAGATGCATCAATCAACAACTTTTCATGACGTTTCAAGTGAATGAGCATGTAAATGGCGCCAAAAGACAACAAATTTATTTCACAAAATAGAATTTACAAATTAGTTCTTATGGGTATATAATAAGAGCTATTTATGTGAAGATAATTACCGACTTTAAAGCACATGTGTGTAGTTTTTTCGCTATCCTGAAAGCTCCTGTTATTCCCGGTCGAAGTCTTAATCAGTGCGGTCGTTTTACCCCTTCGCGGCACTCGAAGTGTCAATTTGACAGCGCGCCTTTTTAGTTTTTTTACGATACGTTATCAGCAAGGAGTTTTGGTATGTTTTACCTTTTTTGTTAGAATTATACGTATATTCTTAATTTAAACATTGCGTTAATATATTTTTAATTTTTGAACTCTTAGGTAAATAATTAATTTTGATATGAAGTATCAAATTTATGAAAACTTTGTGTCAATTTAAAATGTGATTTATTCGGACAAAGTTCAACCAAGGCTTATTAATATCGTTGTTAATTTATTTAACTATTTTGTCAGTACTTTACATTTAGCAAGATAATTTTTAAAATTAAAAGCTATACTCAGTTTGTTAGTTCCTATTGTAATAATAACTCAGTAAAGTATAATCCGCTAAGATTAAGTACATAGGTATCCTTATTAAACACGTGTTACCAGATGCTATAACTCTAGTAATTAATTTTATAATTCGCAGATGCGCGAGCCACGCGAAATGAGACTCGGAGAAAGTTTATTTTTATAATAATAGCAAAACCATATGCGCAAAACCGACTTAAACATATGTCTATAATACCTCTTATAAAGATTACTGAACTCTGTAGGTAAATGAACTTAACTATGGCCAACTATGATATCATACCTTACGATGACGAACAATTGTTCCAAGAAAAAAATGAAGTTACTGATCTACACGCGTATTATATGTCACAATTTAATTTAGAATTAGAAAACGGAAAAACAAAAAAGAACGACAATTTTAAATATGGAACAGAAGAGAGCTTCGATTTTGAGGTCTTAGACAATTGGAGTGCGCCAGAAAAGACTGATTTTGAAATTATAGATGAAGTTATTGAGAGTAATATTAATGACCAGAACATTAAAGAAGTTCTATTAGATTTAGACAGTATAGAATTTGATGATAGTTTTAATTCTAACGCTGAGAAACAGAAAACGTTTGAACCTAATAACGAATATATAGACGACGAATCGCTGATAGATGAACTATGTCGTGAAGAAAACGAACAAACACCAGATGCTTATGAAGACATCAATATGGTAATAAACGAAACCCAGTTACCGTCTATGGAGACAGCTTTTTCCAAGCGCTATTGTAATTTTGATGATTTAAATGTACAAGGAAATGCTTATAACGCGCCAACGCAGAGTACAGAAGTAAGCAGTATCGAACATTTTAGCTATCCAAATAACATACTGCATAATCTGGAAACAGAAGGCCGCTACATACTTCCCGATACACCGACAAGTTGCACAGAATTTAATTTCGATAGGAATGAACGAAAAATATCTGTTTCCGAGTCGGTTGAGGGGAGTTACTACGATGGAAATTCTGAGAATTTTGATGAAGATGAGCTGTTTATTAATTTAGATGATTTTGGATTGAATTTTGAGAAAGATGACGAGTGCGCTGAATCAGTTTCTAATGATAGAAGGACTGACCAAGAAGAAATCCAAGGTGAGGCACACATTTACATATAACAGCCAAAACATTCTAGATACTAACAATTATTATGGCGCAAACTGTTTGCCCATCCCTTACATTTCTAGCTTTTTGATTTATAATTTCTGTAATCATCTCGTACGTAACTTACGTACGTACATTTCAAGAAGCCACAGAAAAAGTTAACATTCAATATAAATATTTACATTTGTCGGTACACTTATCAAAGACAAGAGCTTAATAAATCATTTTTGTTTATTTTAGGTGAAAGGATATGTTTGTGGCAGGACTGCTTTGAGAGATACCCAAACCAGAATATGTTAGTGGAACACATTGAGCGAGTACATGTGAACACTTATAAAGGTATATAGTTATTCAGAATTATATGTATTTTACATTTTATTATATAGGTACATAGGGTTGCCTGGAAGAAATCGCTTGTAAGCGATAAGGCCGCCCGTTGCCTTATAACTTTTGTAACGTGATTTTTTTTTAATTTTTATTATATGTATGTTTTATAATAAGGTAATAAATCATAAAAATAAAATAAAGTAAATACGTACAATTAAATTAATTTGAATTTAACTAAACTAAATATAAAAATTGATTATAAAAATAATTTAGAACTAAGTTTAATATTGACTTATTATATATGTTAAAGTTAAATAATTTGTATGTTTATTAGGAGACGAATTCAGCTGTCTCTGGAAGGAATGCGCGCGCGCACGGCGGCCCTTCAACGCGAGATACAAACTTCTAATACATATGAGAGTACATTCTGGACATAAACCTAATAGATGCCATGTATGTATACTTGTTATTGTGTGTGCAATAGCCTATATGTTGAATAAGGGTATTATTATATGTCGTAAACGTACCTTTGAAATATAACGAAGTTATTTACTTTAAACATCAAATTTATTTCCAATACGCAATATTTACAATATTCTTAGCCTACATTGTAATAATAATTATAACAAATTTAAAAAGCGATGAAAACTGCAGCTCTGACGTCACCGACACTGTCTACCAGGCGTCAACTTGAATCTTTGTTTAGTGCATTTGCACTAGAACCCCACGGTGAAAGAGTCTCTACATTGGAAAATAACAATAAAGAGTCCTTGATCCTTAAATAAGAACGTTGTTCAGGGATAAAACAAATACATACATACATATTAGGAAATAAACTATATATAATTAATATAACATATACAACATACATACATACACAAACGTATGTATTTATGTTATATCAATTAACAAAACTTCATAGAGAACAAATGTCGAAATTTATTTCAAACTCATACTGAAAACTTGAGTATAGTCTCAGCGTAATAAGAGAAACGAACGGCTCTTCTTAAATTTAAATAATGATGGTGGTGACATTGAGGTTCCTCGATCCAAAGTTACACTTACTTCAACAGAGATTAAAACATAAGTTGAAAATTACAGCATCCCGGCTGCGGCAAAGCTTTTTCCCGACTGGAAAACCTTAAGATACATGTGAGATCGCACACAGGTGAAAGGCCGTATGCTTGTCCCGCTCCTCACTGCAGGAAAGCTTTCTCAAACTCTTCAGATCGGGCTAAGCATCAGAGAACCCATTTCAATGCAGTAAGTTTTATTTTACATTTTTATTTTCTCGATATTGACGATTTTGATTTTTTTTTAAATAATTTGTTGTTTAACTACATGTACACCGACAAATCTGACGTTTACTATATATAATTGCTTTGACCAATCACATTTTAACCACAGAATTGTCAAAACCACATTTATAGTTAACATTCATTCCATACAATCTGTTCGGTTCAAAGATATTTTATTGCTCAAATTTACCTAGCAAGAAAATTTTTGGAAAACTAGCGGCCCGTCCCGCCTTTGCACGGGTGGGCGTTTATTTCTTAAACAATTATTGATATGTTATTTTATATATATCAGCGATAATGTAGCATTCAAATGGTGAAAGATTTTTAAAATCAGTCCAGTACTTTTTGAGTCAATTCGTTACAAACATACTTTCTTCTTTATAATATAGGTATATAAAATATATGTTAGTGTTAGTGTAACTGCTTAAGTAATTAAATAAAAATAATATGTACAATTTTCTACATTTTACTACTGTTCAATTTTAATACTTTTTCATTTATTACATATGGTATAAAATGTAGTGTTTACATTTTGAAACAATAACAATCCATCAAAAATTATACTTATTATACAATTGTTACAGCGGCCCTACGCCTGCGGTGCTGTAGGCTGTGGTAAACGATACACGGATCCTTCCTCTCTAAGAAAACACGTGAAAACTCACCCTCATATCCCAGCTCCCAGGACTTGCATACCAGCCACAAAGCCCGTCAGGCGAACTGAGGAACAGTTAGTGCCTAGCTCTCCCGCTAAGCTGACGACTCTGCGATGTATCAGGGATAAGCTGACAGTACCCAGATTGCAGAAAATGTAGTCTAAATTTAGCTTGCTTTGTGGCATACATTTCTGCAAGGTGTTCCAATCTGTGCGATTGTTCGAAACATTGATAGCCATGAATCGTAGTTTAGTTGGTCAAGTGGTACAAACTATGATGATTTAGATTATATATATATATTTAAATATGTAGAACATTGTGTCGTTTCATGATTTAATATGTAAGTTGACTATTAAGCAGCATGCTAGCCTAGTGGCTTCAGCGATTCCTTGAGGTCGTAAGTTCGATCCCTGGCTGTGCACCAATGGAGTTTCTTTCTATTCTCTCGAACGGTGAAGGAAAACATTGTGAGGAAACCGGCTTGCCTTAGACCCCAAGTCGACGGTATGTGTCAGGCACAGGAGGCTGATCACCTTCTTAAATTGATCTAATATATATTAATAAATGATCATAAAATAGATCCAGAAATCTGAGACAGACCTAAAAAGGTTGTAGCCCACTGATTTATTTTTACTATTAAACGTCTTGCTCAATTAAAGACTGTATATACTAAACGCTCAATTAGAATTTAGGAATCATCTAAAAGATTAGGTTATAACACAATTAGTGTTATGAACACAGGTTTATATATAAATAGTAGTTACTAGTAATTCTTTAAAGAAATATTTTTTAAATGTAAAATAATAACGGACTATGGTCCTATTTAATTGGTAACAGAGATTTCGTGTTCTGCGCATATGACAATTCCAGATTACGTATCGGGTAGGTACATATTTTGTGAAGTTCACTGCGGAATTTTCCATACATTTAGTAGAGTAAACAAGAACTTGTTTAGTTCCAAACGTTCAGGGAGCGATGAAGAAGCACATACCACAACCAATTATTATTAATTAAATATTTTTTAATTGTTTTGTTTAGGATTTTTCCATTATAGATTATAATTATAGAAACGCGATCTCGCTTCATAATATTACTTTCCATTTACACCTTTATTTGCTCAATTAGTAAGTAAATATTTTGAAAATACTTAAGAAAATTATATTTTTAACGGTGAATATTTTGTATTTTAAATGAAAAATTAATATAATTAAACCTAGGTTTTTAGTTAAATGACTCGATGGTTACGAGAAAAGCAAAACTGTTGAGCACCAGGAAACTTGACATATAGTTTATAACACATATTTAAGATTAATCATAATAAAAAAAATCTTATTTTACCGCTATTAAGATGAAAATTAAATCATCATTATTCTTTGTTTAAATCACAAATACAACTGTCAAAACTTCACTTGTTTGCGTTGAGTTATATATAGGTAACACAATATACACTTATGAACGTCAATAGAAATATACTTATATTAAATGCTTCTAATTTTACATTTACTGCCAGTTCTCAATCAAGGGCGTAGAACGGAAGAGAAGAACATGCAATAAACTCTCCGCCACTCTTTTTAATCGCTGTGTCTTTTGTTTGACACAATGTTTGTAGAAGCTGCTACCATTACACCATGTTCCACATGACA
The DNA here is from genome assembly GCF_905147795.1 of Pieris rapae. Taxonomy (NCBI): domain Eukaryota; kingdom Metazoa; phylum Arthropoda; class Insecta; order Lepidoptera; family Pieridae; genus Pieris; species Pieris rapae. Next base: position 1,488,868 of record NC_059526.1, on the reverse strand, counting down.
TTGTTAAGTAATTAAGTATACTAATATTTTTTTATAAAAACTAAAAAACAAAGATTTTTAGCAGTAGGCCTGGTGAAATAGTAGCACGCACTTACATACTTCTGGGAACAACACGCAATCAATGCCTTTTATTTGTTATATTAATATATTTAAAGAAAACACTTTTTACCGGATTGAAGCTATGTTTTATTGTAAACTTATAATTATTTAACATCATTTTAAATTTATCCGAAGTTTACAATAATACATAGCTTCAATCCGATGAAAGAGTGTTTTTTTTAATGTGTAAAAGCTATGTTAATAAAAGACAACACTGTTTTTTTATAGTTTTTATATATAAACGCCTTACTTTAGAACTTTTTTAAGCTTGGTAATTTAAGTATATACGTATATTACGTGCGTACATCGCGATGTTATATATCTAATAAAATCTACGTATTTTTACAAAAAGTTATATTTTTGTATATTTAAAGCGAATAACAACAACCATTTAAACGACTTTCAAAAGTATATTACTATTAGCATTTTAATTATCTTCAATTAATAGAAAACGTCTCGTACCAACGACATTTGTTATATCGATATGTGAGGAATATTTTAATAAGACTATATTATAAGGTTAGATGTATGATGGCAAAGAAGGCTATGGTAAACCAAGTAGTAGATTAATTGTTAGTGCGATAAATTATGCTTTCCAATGAATCTCGTTTATATAAGAAATCTTCCATTAAGATCTCTAAACTGCTCACCGTTTAGTTTTAAGAGGCAGAAACTGTCATTGTAAATAAAATATTTTCATTTTATTTAGTTTTTTTTACCCGATGAGATTAAGGTAGAAGCTAGACTAGCTAGAGGGTAAGCACTGGAGTTTGGCGTCAATTCTATGCTGAAGGGGTTCAGTGGGAAGTTAAAAGTCCATGGTTATTTCCAATTACATTTCTTTACTTATCAAGATATTTATGTATCAAGGTTATTAAAAATGCTTTGTCGGCTCAGAGGCTTCAGATAATTCTTCTTTCGTGCGAGTCTCATCCCTATCATCGTAGGTTCGAACCGCAGCTCTGCAATAAAGGACTCTCGGTCTATATGCGCAATAAATATTCACTCGCATGGTGAATGAAAGAAAGCATATCTTAGGGCTAATAAGTTGACAGCATATGTCAGGCACAGAAGCCTGATACTTGGCTATTAGAAAAAACAAATGATCAAGAAACAGTAATACAAAGAAACAAAGGTTGCAGCGCCACTGCTTTTATTTGGTTTAAATTTTAAAATATCGAGTTAATAATGGTAGAAATAAACCGATGAATACTATTTCCCGGATTTTAATAAAATATAGAGACAATACACAAACAATTCTTGTCTTTCTAAGTTTTGTTAAAATGTTCTTACTGGCAAATATTGTCGCTATTATTTTAGCAATTTGATTGCCATTCTGACGAGAGTAAATCTGGCTGGAATTATTGTTACTTAAAGTTACTTTTTTTAAAGTTTCTTTTAAACTAAAGCCTTTTCACTGTTTACATAATGTTTTCATTGTTCCGTTAGTTTTGTTGAAGTAATTTTAAGTCCTATATAGTTTTGCACTTATTGCGCTTACCTGATCTATTATTTTCTCACAGTGATTGCATGGAAGAGATCGCTTGAAAGCGATAAGGCCGCCTACTGTTTATTTAAATATTTTAATTGTGCTACTGCAACGAATTTTTAATTAATAAATATTAGTATTTCCTTCAGCTTAATCCTTCAGACCTGTTCCAACCAATTTAAAGAAAAGAAGTTCTGCCCAGACACTAGAGAAAATGCGTAATTATCCTGTACTAATCACTGAAGATTCGAGTGCAGGCTAGGCACCAACAGACTTCCTATGTGCGCATATACCACTGGGTCGTACGGTAAAGGAAAACATCGTGAGGAAACCGGCAAGCCCAACCCAAATAGTCAAGCGTTAGGCTGATCACCTACTTGCCTAGTAGAAAATATACACGAATCTGGGGCCACTATAAGAGGCATTGTAGCGGGTTTTGTACTCAATTGTAATCATTTATTTTGACGAAGGTTGGAACTTTATGCTTAGCAAATACATTTGCATTGCATTGAAACCGTTTTTCTCCTTACAAAGTTGTTATCAAATGGACCTAATCTAGGGGTCAAAATTACACGTGTAACACTGCATATATAAGCTGAGGGCTAGTCGGAGATAGGCACTTCCTAGCATCAACTCATCAGTCTGAACAGCTAAGACTAGGACTAGTCATCATGAAGCTTCTGGTCCTTGCGGCCTTTGTTGGTAAGTTTTTTTCTATATTAATATTTAGATAAAAGTAGTGCGCTAACCGAAGGAATTTCGAATTGATTTTTGAAGTTATACTTCTTTTGGCGCGTTGGAGAAAAATGATGAGTGTGAATTTTTCCGATGCGCGCGCACACCAACAACTAAATGCGGCATCGTAAAGTTAAGTCTAGGTGGCATGAATCGATAACTATGTTCAAGTTGTATATTCTAGTATTTTTATATTTAGAACACGTGTTTCGTAACAAGTACAATTAAACAGTGTGAATAATTAAATATTATTTTGGTGTTTTTAAATCAGTTTCATATACGACGGTGATAGTGTTTACTAATAATTTATTTATTTTAATAAAATCTTTTTGATTAATTTTAATATTTATCGTTAATCACTACTGCATTTTAGTTATTTTTTTTCCATACGCCAAAGAAGTATAACTTCTAACGCGTGTACATAAGTACACACACTATTTTATCATTTAATAACTTTTAAACTTAGCTAATGAAGGCGGGTAAAATCGCGGGATACAGCCAGTTTAAAATAATGACAATTGATATTTTCGTCAGTTTTATAAATTTAAAATATATTTTGAAGTAGTAGGGATACAGTATATACTTACTAACTAATTATATTGACAATAGCGCTATTTTATTCTATTAGTAAACTTTTATCATATTGCTATATTTTTTTTATCAGGCGATTTTTCTCCCTTTTAGTAGTTGTTGTTTAGTAGTGAAAGTTATAAAACACAGACTCAATCAATATAAAGATTAAGTAGTTTTGTATATAACTTTATTTATTTTTAACTTATTGGCTTTAGGACATACTCAAAGAATTTTAATGTAATGTAATAGGAACAGTATTATTATTGAATTTAATTGTACTTTTTCGCGAGCTATCCCGTGGCCAAATTAATGCGTTTAATTAAATAAACGTGCACTCTTTTGAACGTGATTCATTTTAAGGTTGTTTTAATAACATTCCGATATTATATAGACTTGACATTTGGTCAAACGTGTTTTGGCTTAAAGGTGAGCTGGGTATACGTTTTATCAGAAGTATTTAGGAAATAATACGATTATTAAATTGCTTACTACTTTATTATTAGACATAATATATACAGTACGGCGAAAACCTTTTCTCTGTCATGGATCCTTTGCATTACAAAACATGAGCTTTTTATCGACTCCTGTAATAAAGAAACTTTTGGTCTCTGAGACAAGAGTAAGATAATTAGAATTATTTAATTCCTGAACGCTGGAGAGGAAGAAAATATTAGTACATTTATATATAAAGAAATTATTTCTTGCATATACAGATGTAGTAAGAAAAATTTTTCTCAAAAGTTCCTTCCAGGCCTATATATAATATTACGAATCGATCTCAACAAAAATATTGTCGTAAGTCGTCGCAGTAAATTTATATAATATCAATCTTTTTGCAGTTGTGAATACGTCGTAATCGTGACATTGTTAAAAAACAGCGGATTATAAAATATTAAATTACGATTAAAAATAAATCCTATAAGATAAAATCTTTTTAATAAATGTATAAAATTCCTTTGAATGAAATACGTCAATTCGCGATGAAGGTGGTTTACAAAGTTCGCAAGAAGGAAATATTAAAAATTCTGTATTTTAATAATTTTTAAATAAGTATTAAAAACCGTTTAATTTCTTTTAAGTATATGATTCAGCATGTTATAGAGAATGTTATTATTCCAGTGGCCGTGTCATCGGGCCGTCTAGGGAGTGAATCTAACACTGCAGATGAGCAGTGGCCGTGGCAAATTGGTAAAGTGTATAAGTATGATGTGGAATCCCATACTCTGGCGTCTCTTCCCGATAGTGCTAGCACTGGAAGCTCTTACCGAGCGAGATTCGTTATACGAGCAAGAGAATCCGGAAAGCTTGATGCAAGACTGGAAAACGCAGTTCATGCTTTAGTGCACAAAAAACTGCGACAACACAACCAAATATCTGATGAAGAAGAAAACGCCTACCAACCGTTATCGAATCTGGAGAAACCTTTTGAAATCAACGTTAAAGGAGGACGGATTGTCTCCCTCAATTTGCCACTAGGGTTACCACTCGCTTACGAAAATTTGCTGAAAGGTCTCATTGGATCCCTTCAAATCGATTTGTCTACATATCGTAACATCAACTCACCTGGTGACAATTTCGACAATGACGCTAAACAGGGCCTGTTCCGAAAAATGGAAACTGATGTCACTGGTGACTGCGAAACGTTATATTCAGTAACACCATCAGCATCGGAATGGCGACGTGAACTTCCCAAGTTTGCCAACGTTGAAGATCCTATTGAAGTTACAAAGAGTAAAAGCTATGACAATTGCCATCACCGAGTGGACTATCATTTCGGAGTTCCCGAGGGTGTTGAATGGACTGGTACTACACACTCCACCAAAAAAGAACAACTAATAAAGAGATCAACGGTTTCCCGCTATCTTGTGGGGAAGAATGGGCCAATTTACAAAGCAGAAACAACAAGTATTGTTCATGTTAGCCCACTTATGTTTAGCAAGCAAAAAGCTGAAGTACACAGCAAGATCACTATTCAATTAGCTAATTACGAAGACGACAATGAACCAGAATGGGAAAAACCTGAAGGCGGACGTGGAATCGAAAACCTGTTATACTCATTAACCCCCAAACAAGTATCAATCGATGATTCCTCATCTTCATCTGAATCACGCAATAATGAGCAACCAGAGCGTGTACGACGGTCAGCTAAATCCAAATCAATAACTATAAACAAATTTATAACTCAAAAGCACAGTGGGGAGAAATCAGATTCAAAAAGTTCATCCAGTTCAGACGATTCACGTTCCTGGTTTGTGAACGATGATGTTCCCAAATTTAATGAACCTGCATATGCTGCTCTGTATATGAACTCTCAACCTCGTGGCGATAAGAAACAAAATCCGTCAAACGCACAGAAACTGGTGCAAGAAATGGCGCAACAATTGCAAAATGCTAACAATATGCCTAAGGCAGACTTCTTGTCTAAATTCAATATACTAGTCCGTGTTATTGCTTCCATGAGTTATGGCCAACTAGCGCAGGTGAGTCGCAACATTGAAGTTGCGAAAGACCACGAAGATGAAATGAAAGCTGATATGTGGAGGATATACCGTGATGCAGTGACACAAGCTGGAACACTGCCAGCATTCCAACTCATCAGATCCTGGATTCAAGAAAATAAAATTCGAGGAGAGGAGGCTGCGGAAGTTGTTGCAGTTCTACCTAGATCACTCCGTTACCCCACTAAAGAAGCTATGATCCAATTCTTTGAGTTGGCTATGAGCCCCGAAGTTAGAGAAGAAAAGAACCTTAATACTTCCGCTTTAATAGCTGCAACTAAATTTATTCAAATGGGCCAAGTTGATAACAGAACTGTGCACCGTTACTACCCAACACATATGTACGGACGTCTTTCAAATCAATATGATCGCTTTGTCTTAGACGATATTCTTCCTAGACTCGAAGCACAACTACAGTTGGCAATTGAGCAAGATGATAGTCACAAAGCTCAAGTATTTATAAGGGCCATTGGTACTTTAGGACACCGCGAAATATTAAGAGTTTTTTCACCATATTTGGAGGGCAAGGTACCGGTTTCCACATACCTTCGATCTCAAATAATTGACGCTTTAAAAACTTTAGCAAGACAAAAGGATCGGTATGTCAGATCTGCTTTATACAGTATTCTCCGGAATACAGCCGAACCGTACGAAGTCAGAGTAGCAGCTATTATGAACATATTTATGACACACCCAACTGAAGCAATGTGGCAGGAAATGGCTGAAATGACCAAGAGAGATCCTAGTCAGGAAGTACGTGCTGCTATTAAGTCTGGAATTCAATCTGCAGCAAAACTGCAACACCCTCGCTACTCTACGTTGTAAGTATTTAATCATATGATTTTTATTCACAGGTGTTTTTATTATATACGTAATATTATAAAATATACTATGCATTTTTAGAGCAAGGTCAGCACAAGGAGTACGTGATATGCTAACTGAAGAGAATTTCGGTAACCAGAATTCATTAAAAGCGATGAGATCCTACGAAAGAGATGATGATGATGTCGGCATATTCGGTGTATGGTCAACAATCGGTGCAGAAGACAGTTTAATTCCTAAATCGATAAGATACTATCTGCAAAACACAGTATCAGGGTGGAAAGAAGAAACAGCAGTAAGTATAAAAAATCATGGGACACGGTATTTTTTTAGCGCTAGTTAATGAGATTAATTTGAATAAATAATTTTCAGGCCTCTATAGCAGTTTCCAACTGGCAGGATTTAATGAACTTCTTCAATGAATTTTACCAAAAAGGTTCACAACAAACAAAATCGAAAACAGAACATAAATACTCGGCTGATAAAATCTATGATATGTTTAATGCCAAAAAAGAAAGACAAGCTGCAGCATTTTCAATGTTTGTTGACCTAATGAATCAACAGAGATTCTTTGCACTCGGTGAGGAGGATTTAAAGCAACTCCCACTACAATTGGCCGATGTCCTAAACAAAGACAGTGAAAAACATTATACTAAAGTAGTGAACAAAAATAAGTTATCAATTATGTTCCCTATTGCATCTGGTATGCCTTTTGTTTACAAATACAAAGAACCTACTGTTATTCATACAAGAAGGAGTGGACAGGTTAATTTGGCAGGAAATGAGAACTCTAACACAAACCTGAATATGGAATATGTTATAACTTATGCAGAAAATCATGATGGAAGCGTAGGTTTCTTGGACACTATTTCTAACCAATATGCTAGTGTTGGTGTAGTTGGAAAAATTCAGTTACATGTGCCTTTAAGAATACAAGCTGAAAAGAAATCAGGAGAAATAAAAATTACATTTGCACCCATTCAACCGGAGCAAGACATTAACATACTCCATTACAGCGTCTGGCCGTACAGTGCAAACCAGAAGAAGGATACTCTTGTAACAATTTCCCAAGACCCCACTACTAAGTTAACAAACCGCGACAGTAAAACTATGGCAGTAGATTACAAGTTTGGCCAAATGCTCGGTAGCCAATACCAATTTAACGGATACTCATACTCGAACGACTACAACAACGTCATTAACATGCTCTTGTCTCGCAGTCCTCTATCGCACATGGTTGCGCCGTTCAACCAGAAGGATATTGGACAGACTCACTTTAACCTGAAGTATCTTGGAAAGCAATCTAAGTCTAAAGGCATGACTATTACAGCGAAATATGGTAAGTATCTCTATCTAAAGAAAATTAATATTAATTATAAGTTTAAATATAATAATACATATCTATAATCCGTTAAAAAAGTGTTTTTCTTTAAATGTGTAAAAGTTATGTAAATAAAAGACAATACTAAGTATCTCTATCGTTTCGTAGATGCGATATGCTAGAGTTTCATAACTGCAATTTACTGCATTATTGTGTTTTCAGATACACTGTATAATCAAAACCAACAAGGACAAATGTCTGTGGAGGCAGCGGAAACTACTGATACTTCACCGAACAGCGCGCAGAGACGCGAGGCTCTCGTGAAACAAGTCGTCTCGGGAGTAAAGACAGCTCGCGCTCAAGTTCTTGACTTAAGTGCTGCCTTTGACTTGCCTCAAAAATTAGAATACGTTTTTACCTCTGCTATTGGTAGTAGTGACATAGACCCAAAGATACAAGTTGCAGTTTTCGGAGCCCGAAATTCTGAACAAAATGGCAACTCTCAAGTAAATGCTGTTGCAAGGCTGACGAAACCAAACGAGGTATCCACTCTTAACTACGTCCAAGCATTAAAAGACGAATTGAAAATGCCCTTCGAAGCAGATATTCGATACGGCCAAAAAGAGAGAATTTCTATACAAGGATCGGGACAACGTTCATCAAAATATGTCCAAGACTTACAAAAACACCCTCTTTCTCGGCAATGTCTTGAAGAAATGGCTAGTAACAACAACTACCAGCATGCCTGTCACAAAATGCTTAATTTGGCTCACGCACCTGATTCATTCAAATTCGCAGTGACTTACAACGTCAATCCTGGAATCAGGAATGCTGCTTACCAAGCATACAGAATCGCTAAGAGCTTAGCACTTACCCAAGTTGAAGATAATCCACAAAAGGTTTCACCTGACGGCCAGCTGGAATTAGCGTTTGATTTAGCCTATTTGACGCAGACAATGAATATGAGCTCGAATTCCCGCTATGGTGAACTACGTATTAAAAATATACCTATGCCTGCTGTGACTCCCGGTGTTTTATCAGCGTACCGACCAATGTCACCTACAGAACGAGTTCTTAACTATTACACAAAACATCAATACCAACGTAAGTTTTCCCATCTTTTCATTTAAAATATTTTTTATTTAAAAATAAGATTATGAAATTTGCTGTTATTCAAAATGTTTGATTGTATGATGACAAATAATTAATGCTATATACTACAGAAAGTAAATATGAAATACATTTTATAAGATGATATTATTTGGAGACTGACGAAACAAAAACTAACTATTTCTTAAATCCTTTTCAGCATATTGTTCCGTTGAAAGCACACGAGTAAGAACATTCAGCGACCGAAGATACAATTACACCCTCTCTCGGAACTGGCATGTTGTGATGGTGAACAAGGTACCATTCAACGATGACTACACAGTTCTTGCAAGGAGACCCAGTGAAGATACCCAAGAAGTATACATTTCGTACAGGTATGTACGAAAACATAGCTTCATAATGTAGATTCATAACAGTCAATCTATCTTTTATCAACACTCAATCTATCGTAGATTTCATTCGAACCAAATCTATTCTAAAAAAAGTTTATTTGCATGCTCGCAAAGGCTGACCTATAATCTCATTTCAGATCTCAGAACGGTAAACATCTAGAAATCGAGGTCGGCCCAGGGGCAGACAGCTCCAACTATAATGTCAAGGTCTTCACCAACACGAAAAAGATATCTGAGGGAGAGCTTACCACCTATTTCGATGAAAGTGAGGAATCTCCCATCCTCGAATACTACGTGCAGCCTGATAATGTTCTGGTCCTCAAGATAAAGGATAACCGTCTGAGGATAATGTATGATGGCCAGAGACTTGTGGTCCTATCAGCGCAAGGTCGGGGACAGAACAGAGGAATCTGTGGCCAGATGAGTGGTAAAAGGCGAGACGATTACATGACTCCTTACGGCCTTGTAGACAACCCTGACCACTACGCGGCATCGTTCGCCTTGAACGACGAGAATCCTGAACCAAGAACCCGGCAACTACAGGCGGAGGCTAAACAAATGGCCTACCAACGCCAGAACAAATATACAGCTATACTCCGCTCAGATGAGAACTGGCAAAACTCGCAGTCAGAAAACATGAAGTGGGATGATAGCGGTGTGTACAACGCTAGGAGCTATTCTAAGAAGAAGGTACCGTGTAAAATGCAGAAACAGGTGCAATACTACGAAAACTACGGAGAGATTTGCATTACGACCAAGCCGTTACCAGTTTGCCAGCCCTACTGCAATGTTGAAGATTACAAGGTTCAGGCGGCTCAGGTAGTCTGTCATCCCAAAATGGATCCTCAGTTCATTACTTACAGGAACCAAATACGACAGGGTCTTAATCCTAAAGTATCTGGTGCACCTGAATCTAGGCAATACCGAGTTCCCGCTTCATGTAAAGCATAAATTCTCCCTGGATGATATTAAGCAACAAGTTTTTAAAATGGCACGCAATGGACTATGATTAATAACAACTATGTATATTTTTGTATAGTATGTTTATAATCTTTGAAAATATTTTATGTATATATAATTTTTTTTATATAGAATGTAATAATATGTATTTATCTATTTTATATATCACTATAGTATTATTATAATAATATTAGCGTATATTATATATGAAGCATTAATAAAAAAGACAAAAAAAAGCATTAGGTAGGCATTACATAATAATGTATCAAATCATCAATGCATCAAATCTATATTACCATAATAAAGCAAATGAACAAAATATCCCATGTCTGTTTCTCTTCATATAAACTTAATTTTACCGCCAACATTAATCAATAAGAATAGAGTTACAGAGCACGAGTTATTTATTAAAGTATAAACTAGGTGGCAGTTAAAGCTGTTAAACTATAGCTTACTAACCGTAGACCGTAGTGCCTAGAATGTTAGTTGTCATAAATTCATGTTTTATTGGTTCTAAAAAAACAATTAGTTGTGCTTCAACGTCTACGTAATCAAATACAAAAATCTGCAATGGTTCACGTACGATAGTTATATTTTTACTTAGACCTTTCATGCTTTGTTATGTTAAATCTGACAAGTCTGTAAGTTAAAATAAAAAATAATCAGCTGTTTGTCTGTTGTCATTAAGCGGTCAGATCTCAACTTTATCCCTGATTCATATTTCATACGTTCATCGAGCTTTGTCTTGCTAGATTAATTTTGAAGCTTGCAATAATTGAGCAATTTATGCGGATTTTAGGTTTGAATACATTAATAAAGATTATTAAAAATTACAGTAGTCCAATAGTAGACTGTAAAAGCCTGAAACTCAAAAACTTAATTAAATATGGTTGTTACAGACAGTGTAAAGTGATTTTACAGCAATTTTAAAGTTTTCAACCATGGAGTTGCAATCGGTGAGTATTAGATTTTGTTTTCTTCTATTCTTTATGTCATCGAATAAAAAGTTCCGATTCTGTGTAATGGCCATTCCAAAGAATAACAATACAATTCAATACTGATAGTACAAAGAGTAAAAAATACTTTAAATTCTTATTTTAAAATCTTTAAACCTGAATTTTGAAATTTCAATAAGTAATGTATTTGAAGATTTTTTTTAAATTTGAAAACTAAATACATAATATGTATAATTATTATTTGAAATAACACTAATGTCTACATATTAACAAATAATTTTAGAATCAGCAAAATCTCTTTAATTTTAATTTATTCATTATTAAAGTGAAAAGTTAAGTAAATTTTTAATAAAATCATCAGCCTCAAGCCGCTTAATGTGTAGATCTTAACAAAAGCTTTATGTTAATAGTTCAATGTTAAAAGTTTCAATTATTTTCATGATTAATATAGACTAAAAAATGAAATTTGTAAGGAACTGTTAAATCCTAGACTCATGCTTTAACTATTATTTATTCACTTTGACATTTGGGCTACAATATACATTATTCTGAATAAAGTGTACATCAAACAAATTTTCTGTTAATTCTCTCATTTATTTGTTGAATATAGTTTGGAGCCTGCATACAATAATAAGAAAATTTAAATTAAGGAATAAGACAAATTGGATGGGATAGGATTAAAGATGGTAACAAATTATCTATTTGTATCATGACTTGAGTAAAATACATTTCAGTAAATAAGTTACAAAATATCACACATAATATAAAAACATTACTTAAGTAATTTATGACATCTGTTTGTGACAAAATTGATTCTTATGCTTGTTCCCACACTAGGGAGCGCTTGTGTTGTGGATAACTAGATTACAATTATCATTATATTATAGGAACCGTGTTTATTTATATGTGGCAGTAACATGTATCTATATAAAAATAAAAAAAACATATTTTTTTAATTTATCATTAGAATATTAGATTGAATGAATGGTATATTTTGGTGGCAACATTGAGGCAGCAAGTGTAATAATTATTTAATAAATGTATTTATTTCCTGTGGTGAATTTAGGTCCACCACAGGAAATTCAACTCCCTAAACTAGTTTATAAAATTATATGGGTTTCATGCATTTGTTGAAGTTTGTTGATAATTATTATGTGAAATGCTATTCCAAGTAATTAATTGAGTAACAACATTCCTTAACAAATCTGGATAATATAAAGATTGAATCCTTTTAAATCATAACTATTCAGGCCTCGCACACACCTTTTCTGACTTCAAGTATTTTATTATTGCGTCATGTGTGCGTCAGCGCCGCGCCTCCCAGCACAGTTCGTTCATTGGTCGTACGCGACCTTCGTCACGTATGCATTCTATTTCCCGTTTGATGGTTAAGGCTGTGGATACAAATAGCTACTGGTCAGGTAGGGTTGTCCCGCCAATGTGCTAATTGTGATGCACAGACTGAAGTAGTGTGTGTAAACAGTCTTTAAATTGTATTTAAAAAAATGTACAAGAGTATTTATTTTACCTACAGTTCTTAATTTACATCTACACTACATTCAAATCATTCAAAAGAAAAATATTTTAACAATTCTAGAAACTTTTTTATATCAATTCCTAATTTAAACACTGATCTCATCTCTTTGTGTAAAATTATTTCTGATCTTTGATTAAATAATTCCTATTCAATCTGGATTAAGCATTCCTGCTAGGGTTTTGTGCTAAAATTCATTTCAAAAGTACATTGTATTTCCTAATAAGTCATGGCAGGTTGCACGTGTTTGTTTTTTGTTTTGTACATATATATATATATTGTTTGTGATAGGTTTTCATTAAACATGAAATAAATTTCAGATAGAAATGTGTACCTAAGTATTTAATTACTTTATTTTTTAAGACTAGCTAATTTTTTTTAAATTTCATTTAATCGTCGGCAAAAAATATTAAGTCAAAGTTCAAGTAGAAAATAATTTATTTATATAGGTAACATTCTAATTTAAATGTTTTAATTTTACATTTACTGCCAGTTAATGTTGACTCTGCATATTGAAATGTAAAGTTAATATTGTTCTCTATATGAACGAAATGTCATACAGGGTTATCTCAACCCTAAAGCCGTCATAGGTGCTGTGGCTTTGGTTGGCAGGAGTTGAGGTTTCTGTTATGTTACGTAATAATGGGCCGTTCATGTATTACGTAAGAAGATTTACTAGCTTTTAGATTTTTTCCAGGATGAAATGGAACAGTAAATGTAAATCTCTCTTGTTCTCTTTTCCTTAATGCTTAGTATAGTTACTTATATATTTAAGTTGTATTGAATAAAATTATGATGATGATTTTAGTCAATATAACACAAACATTAAAAACAAAATTATCACTAACATTACAAAAATCACATTAAGTACATACTTTTACTAAAAAACTCAAACAATATCTTGTTAAGCTGTCCTATACCTACTGATACAGATAATATTCTTATTGTACAAAAATAGTATAGATATAAGTGTGTAATGTAGAATTAATTAAGCAATACTGTTTAGATGTGAATAGGAAGAGACTGGCTGCTCACATCACAGGGAATCCTAGTGTGGGGGCCAGTGCACTCTACTTTATCGAAACTTTCTTGTATATTGTGTCTAATAAAGAATAAAGATAACAGGTATATTGTTCTAAACCAGGTATGGGCAACCTTTGACATGTTGAGGGCCAAACTTTAGCGTGTGCGGGCCGCGTTTAAAAGTATAGTGCATATTAAAGTACTTAGTGAATATTTTTTGCGATAGATATTAGACAAAATAATAAGACAATTCGTTATTATGGTACCATTTATTAAAAAATAATTGGATAAAAAAAATGGTACATTATGATTAAACCGTTAAATTTGCAATTGTTACAAGCTACGAAAATTAAATAAACCGAAATCTGGGAAACTAGTCCATCAAATATTTGGATTAATTCCACTGATACAAATACGTAAAGAATTTTCCAAATTATCGTCAGTGGTCTTGTAAGATGTGTTGATTTATTGACTTCATCAGTGAAAAGAACCGTTCGCATTAATAAGTACTGCCAAACGCACAAATCACGTATTTTATTAGCTGCGGAAAATTGTACTGTGGAAGCATTTTTTGCACAAATCTCGCGGGTCGCATCATATCTTACAGCGGGCCGAATCCGGCCCATATAATACGTTCTAAACGATGTTATCGTAAACGGTTTTGACTGTAATTATTTTTATTGAAGTAATAAATGTTTCCTAGAAATAATATACATGGCAAAACAACGTTAGCTAGGCTAGTAGAATATAAAATTCTCTATCATAATAAACAAGATTACTCAATATTACTACAGCAATCATTTCGCGTCATGTAACCCCTTCAAATTAACTTTATTTGGCGTCATCAATCATGTGTCGGGCTATCAAAAATCAACCTTAGCTTGTTAGAATTAAAGACAAAATTCGCATTGAGAATGAAACCGCAAATCTCAATTGCCGCGGTAAATTCAAGGTTAGGTTAGTTATTACTTGCGTCTAATGAATTTGATTTGATTCTCTTGGGCCGTGGTGTTCAATGTTAATTAAAAACTAAAGTTCGCGCCTGGAGTATAGTACCGGTGACCTGAATGGTGCTTCCTTCCATCCAACGAATAAGTATCGCAATACAGCGAGAAAATGCTAGCATTAAAGGTTCGTTCGTTAAAAAATTGACATACCTACATAATTGTATTTATGCGTACAAATAAATGTAACTTGATCAATTTGATTGTGATTTCCATTTACCTCCTTCTCTATATCCATACAAAATATCTATCAAACAAATAAAATTAAATATTCTTTTAAAAAAATGCAACCATTCCATCAGCATTTTCTTATGACGTTGACAATTGATTTTTTTGTTTCAAATTGTGAAATTGTAAACATGTTGACGGAGCATTAGCGACTTGATTAAATATTGATCTTTCATAAACTGTCTAGAGATTCAATCAACTCTCTGATTTAACTACTTTACTGCGACATATCTATCATACATTGCCATAGGGACTATACATTTTGAATTTGTTTTAAATGTCTATCATTTTTAATCACTATGTAGGTTAAGAATATTGTAAATACAGTATATTTGTGTGTTGGAAATAAATATTTAATATAAACTTGCACGGCTCATTCGAATTTTTATAGATTTTGCACTCTTTCCTAACGTTGTGCCAACGCCCCGCAGGGAGCCAATTTTTCGTTAATCTGCTGCTGCAACGTGGTGATTAGAAACTTAATTGGAGCCTAATATAAAATCTCTGTTTTACAAGCATGAAGCGCTAAATTAATATAGAGAAATCTATTTTTAAATTATTAATTACCTAATGATTTCTTCCGAAAACAAACCATTTTCGTTTCTTAAGTATGTTGCATCGAGGGCATAAAAACTTTAGAACTTTTGTAGGGGCACAAAGGTTGAGAAAACTGGTTTTGAATTTATAAATTACAAGCAGTGTATCATTAAAAATTTAAGATATACCTTAATGCGAATCTAATTATTGAAATTATTTAATGTTTGATTTTGTTTTCATGACGAAAATTTACCTGTTTAACATTGAATTTACTATGACCTCTATATGGGGCAGAGGGCGTTCATAGTGAGTCCGTCGATCAATTCGCTCACGTCTTTCCGACTCTTTTTACCTCATCTACATCTGTACTTCTTTTGGTTTGGTTGGGACGGCCAAGCTTTAAACAACAGCAGGTCAAGCGAGGCAAGTGGAATTTGGTCGGCCATAGACTAAGAAGAGCCAAATCCTGCTTCTCTGGATCCCCAAGGCGCAAGCGCCTTGAAAATAAAAAATTAAAAGAAATTCAACATGTTTAGTAACTATGACAGTGTATGTGTCGCAGTAAAGTAGTTAAAATAGAGAGTTAATTGAATCTCTAGACAGTTAATTAAAGATCGATATTCGATAGTCGCTTGACCTGTTGTTGTTTATATAAAGTCACGAATTCTTTTTTTAATAAACATATCCTTCGTTTGGTGGGAAATTAAGGCATTACTTAAGTATATATAAAGATGTCTATGTCAAGTCAACAATGGAAAATCAACACATGTCGATCGAGCCGTGGCAGTTTCCACACACGATGAAACTGCTAATAAACTTAATTGATCTATATTGGCTCTGGTTTACGCGAGTACTATATTAAAAAAAAAAACAATATTAACGCGAATTTTTTTTTAATGACTCGACGTTTCATTAATCGTTAGGTGAATACATAATACCAGTGTCGCTAGAACTTTTGGGGTATAGGCCTCAGATTTTCGATCCATAAATATTTCTAATAGGCAAGTTGGGGAATACCTTCTGTCGGTATTTTGGTCAGTTTCGTCATGATGTTTTCCTTAACTGTACGAGCGGTTGATACATGCGCACATAGACAGAAAGTCCATTACTGTATTAGGGTGTATACCTATTTATATTATATATATATATTTTTACTATATTTGAATAATGTGTCGTTGGAAGATGACTATCTATGGTCGAAAATGGATTGAGATATGTTATTGGGTTTGGGCGTTAGTACTCTAATTTAACTCTCGATTTAGGGTCGTTTCTTTGCGCTAAGCATCCCTCCAGTCTCATCCAATAAAAGTGAACAATCCAGAACTATGTCTGGTGTATGTATTATTGTGTAGTTCTATCATATTAGTTGTAATTATCAGGGAAATAAATATTTAAAATATGTGTGAGGAAACTGGTATATTTTTCCTTATGCGCGTGAGCAGTTGTTATTACAACCAATCAGCTTTTGATGGTTTGGAGGTGCGCCTGTTTTCAAGGTCGTCGAAGTGACATTTGAATAAATTCAAAAATAAGAATTTTAATTTCTATAATTTAGTTTTGCACGTGTCTCCCGGATACACGGATTATTAGTTTTTATTAAACAATCATTTTGGAGTACAATTCTTAAAGCAATGACTCGTGTAAGTCAAAAACGTATTGGATTTTGACTAACATACGGGAGTCTTGGTTCGCACTAAGACTCTGAATATCATGCTTATTTAATTGCAGATATAAAAAACAATTCGTTAGTTGAAATGAATTTTAACTTGTTTTTATCTATAATTAAAGAGGAAAGATTTGTATGGAAGTATGTTTAATAAATTTTCTCTATAAGTAGGATTTTGAATGCTACATTATCTGATCAATAAAATAAAGTACCCAACTAAAACTACAATACATTACAGTACATTTTTTACATCTTAACATACCCAAGGTGTAAAAAAATGCATATAAAATATCTTTCATCGCATGCGAATACTATTGTAAAAAATATTCCACAATATTAAAGAACATATCAATATATACAAAAATAAAAAAATGTCTACCCATGCGAAGTCGGGTCGCACTTTTCTCTTGATATGTATGTATACTTCTGATCATTTTAAAAATGTGATGAAAAATTACTGGAAATTTCCTAAACATGGAGACATTTCTCCGAGTCGTTTTAGAAGAATTGTTGTGTTTATTTACTATTATAATTTTTTTCTTAATTCCTACTTAATCATGTATTTACAGTGTATATTCGCTGATGATTGGGCGACCCATCGACTTCTTTGATACTTAAAACAGTCTTCTGGTGAGTTGAGTGCTGCGATATTGGGGGCTACTCGATTGTGAGGAAGTTGCATGGACCTCTTTATCACTGTTTCTTCTTAAGTTCTCATACTATTTTCTTACATGTAAATCCTTTCCAAACTATCTTGTCACAAGTATCTAACTGTCCTTCTTTTAACATATGTGATGATAATATAAAATAAATAAAACAAAGTTAGGCAGAGTTCGTTAAAACGTTTTAGTTCGACCAGAGATTAGCCGTAAACTTTATCTATTTATAATATTAGTTATGCAATAACTCTACTGTACACAATTGCCACAATCGTAAAACTATTTTATTTCTTAATACTACGTTAACATACATTATATACAACAAACAATAATTCAACTAAACATAAAGCCAAAGATGGAGTACATAATAAATACACAAAGGTTCCAATATATTATCAAAGGAACAAATTAATAAAAAATCTTAAATACGTATAACTTCTGCTGTGCTCATGGTGCGCATGTGAGGGTATAAACGTGAGAGTGGGCGTGTGAAGTGTGATGATGACATTCTAATCACTTCTTTTAAGCATGTGTTTTGACCATAATCGAACCTGCAACCATAAAAGCCCTGCGGTATACAGGTGATTGCAAACACCAGGAGCGGAACTTAGAACTAGATTACTAGAGGTGTTGATGTCGGAACAGGAATGGACGTCTAGATAGGCATCGATAAGATTAATTTCCTACTTTGATTACATAATTTATTTATTTTTCGACCTTGCTATTTCTGCGTTGTTAGATAACTTCTATTCGCTTTTTTGCTACGTTGACACGTCTATAAATAGAAAGCAAATGCAATTTATTTGTATTAATCTTAAAATATCAGTAATAAAAGTGAAGGCCTCATAAGTTGACATTTAAAAAATCTGGCTCAAGTTATGTAATCTATTCAACTTCTCGACGCCACTAGTGAGAATACTGAAAATGAGAAAACCATTTGAAATAGTGTTAGTGTACGTTAATGTTAGGAGCCAAACTGTGAATAAAGAAATAGAACACAGTGCCTTTACTTTAATAGAGACTGTAAGTAGTATTATTGGACACTTCCTTATGATAAAAATCGATTAGGTATAGTAAATTAGTTTAGACTTAGGTTAGGCTAGATCTTAATGTTCCATGATGTCTTAGTGATGACACATGAAAAAATTTATGTAATCTAACATATACATTTATTTTTAAATTAATAATTTGAACAGTAAAACGTTTTGTAATAAATGTGTGTGTATAAATGTAGGTTTTCATACACTAATAATTTGTAATATAACATTCTCGTTTCAGATTTAATATTCGATTCCATTCGAGGTCGACTACTATTAGACTTTATTCTTTACTCCTAAAAAATTACTATTTTGTTAGTCTAGCGCCGCCAGCCCAGGTTAATAAATTCATATTTCAAACGGCTAAATACAGTTGACATTTAACTTGAACCAATGAGTTTCATTTATTTGAATATTCCCTCAATAACCGTCACCGAACTTAACTTTAGCAAAAATGTTTTTAAACAGAAAACATGATGATACAGGACATATTATGTCCTCTATCAGCAGGAGGCATGGTAGAATAGGAGCACACACTTACACTTTAATACCGCCGTAATAAAAACTTAAATCTTTTAGCAACCAAATGAAAAATTTTCTCTACATATTTTCACCTCTATTTAGGATGAATTTAAATTCAAAATAAACCAAATAAATGGTATATAATGACCGAGACTTCATCCATTCCATCTCGACACACACAACACACCGCTTATTAAGGCACTCTTTGAGGAACCAGCCAGACTTAGGGACACTCAAGAAAAGAGCGAACCATTCCCTCAAAGGTAGACAACATATCCGCTGGCTCCCAGTGTTGCCATATTATTACTTTATTAAAATGACACGCTTGAACATTTTTCTCCTGTCCTATAAAAACAACATTGATGAATCTAAATTCATAATGTCATTGATCATATTAAACTGTTGTGCGAATTTTAGGTCGTTCGAATTGGCGTACGTAACGTGTGACCTCGCACGTTCTCAATCTGTTTGTTTCATTACTATGTCACGTGGGATAGTTTTACTCAGCGTAGGGTGCAGTTATTGAAACATGACGTACCTACTATAGTAGTACCTAGTAGTTTTGAAACAAAAATCCCTTTCATACATTTTGTAATTTGCTTGAATATTGTAGAACAGGGGTACAACGAGCAGGATGTTCAATTAATGTTACCGCCGCCCATGGTCACTCATACCCGAGTAATCACGTTGCAGGCCTTTTAAAAAATGGTAACCTTAAGAATCTTTTAAATTTAGAATGTCTTTTATCTGCGTTATGTCTCCTTATCGCTTCAACAGCGGAAGGGAATATTTGTATGATCTACCCTCTTAAGTAATAAAAAACAATTAATTACACTTATTTTTCTGAAGTAACCGTCACTGTCAAATTATGTTTAGGCTGCGAATTGCGATAGATAGAGAGTCTAGGATACGAAGTCTTTTGAAAATATATGTCCAATATTATGTTAACTACATTTATATTGAAGTCTCATATAGATTTAAGAACATTAAAGTCAAGTCAACGCCCCCCCCCCACCCCTTAAATAGTTAGTTAAAGGATTAAAGCCAGTTGACCAGCTTTAGACAAGAGTTTAATTTAACATACATTTAAGCATCCCTCCAAAAACCGCCACCGAAATTAACCCGTGCCAAACATTTAATTAAGAATTAAGTAATGTAATTCTTAACCGTTGTTGTCATCTTCTAAATATTATTCTTACTAAGATAACTGTTTATCATGTCTATCAATCAGTTATGTAAACGAAGTCATTTTACGATATCATGAACGTTATGTATATTAACATTGTGTACTGAAAGTTTGTTAAAAATGTAAAACTATGTATTCGTAAACATCTAACGGATTACCAGATTTATTTTTATAGTGAATTATAAATATTTAGTATTTTGCTAAACGTAGAAGTGAGATTATTTTTTATAGAACAGATGGGAAATGGGGTAGAAGGTTCGTCTATACATCGTCTAACATAACATAAAATGTATTACAGACGAAACACACACAGAAACACACAAAATAACAATAATAATAAAATAAATTAACACGGCTACAATAAGAGCTCCACGTAGTGGTAATGAGCGGCAAAACTGCCTTAATATATTAATTATAGATAATATAGAATATATATACCTAGTCTTGCCATAAATACTGAAACAAAGAAAAATATTTTTTTTTCTGTTGCAAATAACATTTATTACTTTTACAGTGTGTTAGTTTAATACATAAATAAAAAACAATTTATAATATAAAAAGCTTATTCGAAGTGGTCTCCATTGGCTGCGATACGGTCCTTAAAACGTTGAGGCCAGGTATCAATAGAAGCACGCACTCTTTCCATGGGCAAATTCCTCACTGCCAATCGTACGAATTGTTTTAGGGCCTCCAAATTATTATGCCGTTTAGAGCAAGCCATACTCTCTAAAACTAACCATAAATCATATTCTAGCGGATTAACATCGGGACTAGACGACGGCAAGTCTTCAGCGCTGATGAAGTTCGAAACGTTCATTTCCAACCAAGACTGCGTAGACCGAGCTTTATGACCCGGTTCCGAGTCTTACTGGAAGGATCATTCTTTGTTATTGAAAATGGTGTTATTAAGGGGCTTCACTACCTTCTCAAGGATGGTATCTTGATACACTTCTGCTGAAGTTTTGCTGCCTTTTTCACAAAAGTATGGCTCAGTTACTCCTTCATAGCTAATATCCCACCAAACCATCACTGAAGTCGGATAGTGCCCACGTTGCACTCTGACGACTAATTGGGAAGCTTCCTTAGAGCTTTGAGGATAAATACAGTGATTTTGTTTGTTAAAATGTTGCTCGATTGTAAAATTTTCCTCATCCGAAAACAAATTTTTTCTGTGACCTACCTTTGCGTACCGCTTCAGATTTTTTTTCGATTTTATCACCCTAATCTTTTTTAAATTATCAGTTAAGAAATTACCAGTACGTCTCTTATAGGATACATGTCTAAGTCATCTTTTAAAATACGCGACATGGTTCTAGGATGATATCTTCATCTCCCGATGTAAATTCTTTTGCTTGCGGACAGGATTTCTTCGAATTCTTTCCCTTACTGCTTTGACCATCTTTTTTGTACGAACACTACGTGGACGGCCAGATATTTTTCTGTCACAAACAGAGGAGGTCTCATTGTACCTATTAATAGCCCGGTACACAAATATTTTTCTAATACCAAGCGTATGGAGAGTTTTAAAAATTGCATTTGGCTCCATACCTACTTTGTGTAATGCAATCACAGCGATTCTTTTCTCTTCATCACCCCACTGCATTTTAATATCGCAAAATATGAAACAAGTATTGGCGCCAAAATGAGAAAACGTAATGAACAATGATATAAAAATGACTGATTCAAAATTCAAATGAAATATTTTGTTTATTTTTAAATGGATCAGTATTTATGGCCAGACTAAGTATATTAAGGCAGTTACTAGAGAATATAGAGATATTATAGACATAATACTGGAAATAGTAAAATACCTTATATTCTCTGAAGATTTCTTAAGTATTAAGGGTCTCTTTCACAGTGTATGGATAAAGTACCAAATAGCTATGCAACTCATAAATTATTCGGAAGATGAGACTTCCAAATAAGAAACTTCACTTTTCATGACGAATAGCGCTATCTGACAGTCGTGAAACGCAAAAATACTGTTTATCCTACCAATAAGTAATAAATAGCTTATTTGGAACTTATCCGGACATTGTGAAATAACTCTATTAAATGTAGCGCCACGAAAACAACGTATAAGGAAGTAAAGATAGTTATTGTATAAATTCAAGGTTAACTTTCTTTACTTTATTACGTGAAAATAGGTCTCCATGTATCGTACGAGAGCCTGCAACCAATCAGATTACAGTGCGCAACCGCACCTACCATTTATTCGAACCATTGAGCGATTAAGCGCTGCAAAAAGTGTATTGTATTACTATAAAAATACCTCTGTGATGTAATTAATGTAACTTTTAAATTCTAATTTACAAAACTGTATAATGTTTACTGCAGCTCATCTTGACGCACTGCGTTATACATTGTCAAATCTTATTCGAATTTTTCGCGAATATAACAGAATAAACACCACTGATCCAAAGCTTGATATATTTGGTAGTGGAGTGATCCATTTAAAAAAAAAACATGCAGATTAATTATTGTTTGTGACATTTATGTTCACCGTAATTGTCATATATTAAAACAATAGCATGTAACATATACTGTAGATACAGCATTATATTTAACGTTGTGAGTAATAAATCTTGCATCATCATCGTTATTATCACGTTCCTCCAAAAAATGTCCTTCATATCCGATGTATTACTATTCAATATTTTAATTCTTCATCATCCATGTATATACCAAACCCCCTTTTCGACCTCCGAAAACGAGAGATTTATCAATCGACTGTTATAATCTAAATTCTAAACAATGTAGCGAAAATACGTAGCTAAGTCTTAAAGCGCTGTTGTGTAGCAATCAATGTTTGCACTAAACATGTGATACACGTTCCCCTGTAAATGACGATCATGCATGTAACAGGTATAATGACTCGTCGTAATTCAACTGAGTGAAATTATTCAGATATGTACTAGAAGGGAGTTCTAAAGAAGTTTTTTTCTAAAACTATGACGTTGAATATAGAATTGAAAAGGTTTAAGAGTTAGGAGAAGTCTATAATGAACCTAAGAATAGCTAAGGAATCACGGGGCACATAGTGGGGGGGGGGGGGGGGTAGTAAAAATATATAGAAACTGCAATGGATACAATCATTCAATACAGGTTAAGGTACTTGTTAATGATTATCTAGTAATAAAAGGGCCTGGGACTATTGCTAGACAGGCTACTTCTAATTAATTTGCGATATTTGTTTTAAAATAAGTGTTGTTTGATGATTTGATTTTTTAAAAGAGTGCCGAGAGTTTTTTACGCCGGCTTTTTCTCTCGGCCTACACGTCTTCTTTGCCGATGAGTAGGGATGCCTACAGGTTCAACTTTAATGACGTGCAATATGTGATAATAATGATATCCTCTATTTTATGTTCTATAATAAACATATTCATTTTTTGATTTTAGTAGTTGATTCGTATTTGTAGACTACGAATATGGGATGTAAATATATTACTACCAAATTTAGAATCAATTATCTGAGAAGTACTGGCAAGAAAGTCTCCGTCACTATTCCAACTTTTTGGTTGAATAACGTGTGTGTACACGCGTCAGAAGTTATACTTCTGTGGTGTAACAAGATATAAAAATCTTTTCAAAAATTTTGTTTAACGTTTATAGAAAAATCGACACTATCAATAGAAAAAAGTTATTTAATACAGTGAAATTGTTAAATGTTTTATTATACCGTATTATCTAGTTAAATAAAGTTTATTTATCACCAAAAGCTACAATTTTGAATTTAGCTGACATAGTGTCGGTTTTTTGTGACGGTGTGAGCGCGCATCGTCTCATCATTTTTCCTAATGTGCCAAACGAAATATAACTTCAATAATAAAGTATCAAGCTTAGCATGAGAGGGCAAAATTGAGGCACGCACTTACATTGCAGTGAGGCAGAAAAATCTGACTACTCAGTACCCATTAGACTTATAAGTCCAGAGGAATCTAGATGGACGGAGATGACACGTTGCCAAGAATAATTCTCCGCACGTGACCTTTTCAACACATTTCATTATTTCATAATCATTTCAAAGATACAGATAACGCATAATCTAAATGAGATTATAAATGTTCATAATTGCATAATAAAACTTTCTTGTATGATAATGCAACTCTGAAAAATGTTAACAATACTCAAAATGGACGCATTATTAAAGAAAAAGATGAATACAGATTCCGGTTAGCAACTAATTAAATTGCAAAATCCGATAGTAGTTTTTGCACAGACGTGTCCTTGTCCCAAGTTTCAAAAGCCGTTTAACTACGAACGCAATCGCCTATACGTCACATGCCACACACACGAAGACATACATGTATCTACACGCCTTTCGTCCAATCTTTTGCGCTTGTGTGCCACCAACTACGCTACGCAAATCGAAACAATTTCAGTCAGTTGATATTACCACGTCGAAGGTGATAGTCGTGCCTGTGTTCGGTATTTATTGTGTAGTGTCGTGTTGGGATTACAATTATTTCTACTGGGTGAGTTGTTAACATTGATCTTGGATCCAGAAATAATTTTGGCACATCGAACCGCTCTACCCTTGGACGTGATCTGCTGATTTGAGCGAATCTTTTCTGTTGTCTTATTGAAGTCTATCGGCATTATTGTATTGTTGGCTTTAATTAAATCAGCGGAAGAATGTAGATGTTCTTCGGTTTGATAACGTAGTTTGTTATTCAGTTAACTAGGTTTTCCTGCAGCATTGTCTGCCGGCTAGTTATGTTTTGTAGGTTTACATTTATATAATTTAGCTGATCTATAAAATTAATTTCAAGTATTTGAGATCAATTGCAACTAAACTCCTGATCGACATACTTAGAATGCTTTGCCTTTAAAAGTTAGTGGCACCCATGATATACACGATAATAGACTATGCGATACTTTCTGAAGTAATTGTTGATGCGAACTATCCTATACTCATTAATATTTATTAATTCTATATTACTTTTAATATAATCACTTTTTAAATAAGTTAAATTAGTTTGACCTTTTTATGGTTAAATTAAATATTAAAATTCAAATTTACGTGTATGAAATATTATTTTATGTTATACTTTAAATATTTTTATTGCTTATACGTGATAAGAAAGTAATCCTATAACTTATTCAGCTGTAATTGCCTTGTTCAATCAATTATGAACTCTAAGATTAAGTTCAGAAGGCATCAACTATTTTATTTACATTTAACATGTATAACGTAAATTTTAATGAATAAATATTAAAACACCACAAAAAACGGCATGTATATAACCTTTGGCAGAGCTTTACATGTTTATTTGAACATACCTATTATTATTTTTTATTTAGATTTTATTTTATTTAATTTTGGTTAAAGTTGCATGTTATTTTGAGTTTTATTGTTCTTTATTAGGGTTGCCTGGAAGAAATCGCTTGTTAGCGATAATGTCGCCCGTTGCCTAATAACTTATATAACTTAGTTTTTTTTTTCATATGTATAATTATGTATACTGTGGTAGTACGAAGTATAAATAAATACATATATACAAGATTCTCGTAATCTAATTGAAATAACTAACACGAACCAGTTAGGTACCCATTTTATGACTTTTTTAAGATTCGTTAGTACTGAGAGAAAAGGTTTAATGATAAGCGTGGCCTAATACATATTTATTTTCAGTTACCAACCCTTTTTTTAACCTCAACGTTTGCTGCGACATAAATGGCTCTTAAATGATACAATTTATACTAGTTTTTATAAAGAAGCCTTTGCCATGGAAAATTAAAAAATGGCGATATTGTAAACAGCTTCTTGGGAATGTTTATTAACATTTAAAGTATATAGCTTTATTTTACATATCTTTGCCCTATGTGTGTTGATAGATACATAATGCGTTTGTCTTATTCATAACTTGAATGTATTGTAATTACTTTTTTTGTGTGTATACCATTATCAATACATTATGTTTGATTTTTGGCTATATATTTAATTTCTGTATACAAATGAAATTTTTCCTGACATATTCGTTTTATATGCGAAAGTTTATATTTGTAGAAATTCAAGATCTGATGAATTTACATACATACACACCTGTAGGTCTATTTCATAAAGGTATAACTTTATTTTAAAAAGCAAACTAACGAAACTCATACAAACACTTACAGATAACACACGATGTACAAAAACACAATACATGCATGTGCTTCAATTACAAGAGAGAATAAATTATGCAATAAAAATAAATGACAAAAAACTAGATAAAGAAAAACAAATATAGAATTTAAAACTTAAATATCTTTTTGTTGTTATTAATGGTGCGACATCAACGGTGGCTGCATCTAACGCCTGAAGAGATAGAGATTTGTTTAGAGCCCGAAAAGCTGGCCAAAATTCGAAAACTATAAATTTGGCTGAAGGTTTATTACTTTAATTTAATTTAGTTGTTTATTACTGTAATTTTATCTTTTTAGTTTTTATTTATATTCTTAGTTAGTATTAGAAATTTTTTTTTGTTTATTTTGTGGCCGTTTCTTTAGTTTTTCTTTTGATATTGCTTAAGTTCTATTGTAATTGATGTGTATGTGTAAGTGTGTTAAACTTGTGATGTCATATTTGACATTCTAAAACAATGTGTATGCCTAAAAAATACAAGGAAATAAATAAATAAATACCAAGTTATTTAAAATTTTGTACACAAAAATAATGTCAATCTGCGTCCATCGTCCATGTTTGTAAGAGAAAGGAAGCCAGATTTTTTTCATACTCATATTTATTACTACTACTATTACACGTCATAGATGTTTGGAGATATAAATCTTTCATAGAGGTCTACCAAACAATGGTTTAAGGGTAATTACGATACTTAATGCTTTATCGGAGTCCCGTACGTCGAAAATAGATACGAATACTCGTTCTAACTCGCTTTGGTGGGATGGGACCAGGACCAGGGATAATGGCAGGTACCTTTTTATTAAATCGATTTTTCTTTCACACAAGACTTATTTCGGCTAAAAATAATTTTGATTACTTACATTGGTTTTGTGGTATATAATTATTGTAGTTCAATACATTCTAATTAAGGTGGAAATTTACATATTTTAATTAAGTATTTACTAAAAAAAAATTATAAAATACATAGAATCCATTTCATTTAAAGCAAGTAGTCTAATGTTATCGTATGTAATGGGTCAAAAAACTAAACTACTACCATAGCATTTTTCTAAATATGTTTTGTAATCGGTCGGACTATCATTTCGATCGTACCAAGATAAATGATTCTTGGGAGTATTAGTATAACAATATAGATTATATCTTTTACGATATATGAATGAATTAGTGGCGCTAAAACCTTTGTTACGTCTGGGCCTCAGATTTCTGTATCTGTTTCATGATCATTGGTCAATGCGCACATAGAGAGTCTATTGGTGCACAGCCGGGGATCGAACCTATGACCTCAGGGATGAGATTCATTAGGCCAATAATGATTTCTTGACTATAATTTGTCATTTGTCTATAATGTAAGTTGCAGATTTTTTTCCATTACGGCTTATCTGATATGATCTAATAATATGATGGATATCATCCTTGTTGACTACTTAATCGTGTTGAAAATAGAATAGTTTAAAATTCCATTGTTGACCAGTTGTACCAAGACTGAGTAGGCAAGGTTAATCTAGATTAAACTACCAGAACAATATTGTTCATAGAAGAAATATAAAGGTACTGTGTCAGTCTGCCCTAATAGGTACAGGAACTGCCACCTGATGAGTTCAAAGATATGCGGAAGAGGGCTATTTATGCGATCTATAATTTAAAATTTAGGGAATCTTTGAGAGAAAATTACAGGAAATTAATATATGCACTTGCCTTTCCTTCGCAATATGTTCATGAAAATATTACTTAAGTATGTATGTATACAAAAATAGTGATAAGTTTACCAGAATAGAACATACGCACAATGTTAATACTCGGAACAAACGCAGGCTGCAATTTTCCCGTACTAGACTATCTAAAGATAGTAATTATTTTTAGAGAAAAGGGATACTCTTTAATAAAATCTCAGTGGCTCTTTTATCTCTGCCTTTTAATAGATTTAAGAACTGTATTAAAGACAAGCTGTGTAAAAGGATTACTATAAAGTTAACGATTATCTAGTTGGTAAAAGGGTCAGTGGACAGGCTACGTCTAATTAATTTGAATTTTTAAAATAAGTATTGTATGATGAATTTATTTTTTAAAAGAGAACCCAGAGTTTTTACGCCGTTTACTGACTAGGGACTGACTACAGATTCAAATTTAACGACGTGGAATAAGTGATACCTGTATCTTATGTTCCATAATAAACATATTTTTTTTATTTCATTTCATACATGTATTTTAATCTAGCAGAAAAAAAATCAATACTAAATTATTATTCTATTCAATACCCGATTTAATATTTAGTGACCCCTATGATTAGATTCAATGATATTTATAGTTGAAACTATCTTGACTATGTATTTGACATTTACGTTTGGGTCATCATTGAATATTTTTGTACAAATGAATATACAAACTCTTTGGAAATCTTACAAACTAAAATGAAGTTGGCCAGGTAAAATCAGTTTGGAAGACAAAAAAAGGCTTATTAACGAGTTTCAAAATTCATCCACCACTCAGATGTTACGAGAATTTTCGGTAAATTAGTCAAAACAGGGCTCCACCATCCAACAGCTCCAGATTTTATCATATCCTTACGACTTGTATGTAATTCGATATATTTACAGACTGTGATGTTAAACAGCAATAAATGGGGGTCAAATAACAAATCCCTAGTAAGCACTTTCCTACAGAGAATAAATAAAATACAGTTGGTTAAATAATAAATCTTGCTAAACTTTTAAAGTTCACTTTTTAATACCATCAGATTCAGTTACTTAATATATAAAGAATTACAGTGGATGTTTTATGTAAAAGAAACGAGTAAGACAAGAATCCCAACATCAGACAGTAATTTGCTCTAATTTTCCTGTTAACGACTCCCACGTAGGCTCTTCCTCAAGTATCGTCTTAAAATAGACTATTGTTAAGTTCAATTTTACACCAATCTCTGTAATTGTTGGTAACAATACTAATTTATAATAGAAAGAAATCAACTAATAGATCTAAAATGTCTTAGATTTCTGATTCTCTTTCATTTTTCATCTCTTTAACAGTTTTTAGCGTTTGTTTTTGAGTTTCACGCTTATCATCTAATTTTGGGTCTAAGGTATACCATTTCATCGGGATGTTTTCCATCCGCACGAACAAGTGTTATTTGAAAATCCATTTGTATGACATCTACATGCGACCTCAGGTTTGAGAATCGCCTGAACCAATTGATATTATATGAACTAAAATGTGACCTAAATTCTATATTAAGAAAAATGACTGATGTTTTTTGCCTTTTGTTTCACCAAACTATTAGAAGTGGTTTAGCCTTGGTAGGCCTTAGGCTCAGATCATAATTCAAGGTAGGTGTCAAACTAAATTTAGCAGCAATCAGCAGACAAACATTAATTTATGTGCCAAGTGTCATTGCCAAAATTATTAACTTACTCGTGTAGTATTACATGTATTGTAACACCAACGCTGTTGAAATGAAATGAAATGTAGAAATGCTAATTAAAAGTTGTTTACGCAACGTAATAATAATAAAGGCCAAATCCAGCTTTTTCCAAATATCTCTATCCACGGCTTTCTATCTCCATCCGCTTCTTGCTAATGCTTCTATATCATCTTTTTTAAGGGCGCTCTTTTCGTTCTTCCCCTTCACCTCTATATAGTTTTCTTTAAAGTCCAGTCCACCTTTGATTAAAAGTTCGACGATATTCAAATATATTGCTGGGATGTAATTCTTTAATTGCACAGGTAAATGTGAGAACATAAAAGCCATTTCCATAAAAATCCAAATACCGATAGTCTGATTTACCAATCTATTAATATGATTGAACTCTCATTTTCTTATCTTTTAAGCAGTTTCTTTCGTTTTATATAGTACTTCTATGGTTTAATCTACATTTATTTACTCTTAATGCATCGTTAGCTTCTTAGTTAAATGCGTAATGCTTTATAAATGTATGTGTATTTGGCATTATATTCTACATTAAGAGGCTCGCCTGATGGGAAATGACGAACGAGTCCTCTTCTATAAAAATAAATGTAATTTTGCTTTTGGCATTATTATCATTGACGTCAGTGGGGGTGTGACATTGAGCATGTGAACGTTGTCGTAATCAAAGGAATTTTGTAGGTGGGTCTTCACGTGACATTTTATTATTGACTAGACAGTAATGATCATTGATGGATCATTGTGCTTCAGATGTTGTTGAAATTGGTCGTTATGTGATAAGTTCGTCCATTGTTTTAATAATGTTATGTGTAAATTTCGACTGTCTTATCTATAGAGCATGAATCATTTTCAAGTGTCTCTTTATACTTTTACTCGGTAAGGGTGAAGTGTCATTTTAGTATATATTGTCAGCCAGCACTTTAAAGATTATAATCAGTGAAGGTATGTAAGCACTCTTTGTTTGACGTCAGTTCTTTGAATTAAATTTAATTATGCAAATTATTTAACTTAAGTCTGTTTTGTTACTTCGACGGCTTCTGTTTCTACGCTTTCTCATGTTTATATAGCAAAATCCATAACATTGTCCTCACGAATAGTGCGCAAAACACTGCGCAGACGCAACACGGAACTCTAAACTGTGCTCTTCCGGCGCTCGATTTACGAACCAATTGAGCTGAGTACCAATTGGAAGATTACAGGTTACCTTAGGCCAACCTTGCTCCTTCTAGCAGTTTCCAAAGAAAATACAACTGGTTTGAATGAGGTCTTTTTTAGGATTAGAATTTGATGATGGTAAAACCAATGTTCTACCTATTTTATATATTATCTTAGTGTTTCTTATATCCCTTTTAGTCATATAACTCTAACTTATAATCCGGCAAAAGTTGGTCAAAATTGAACATACATATTAACTTTATAGATTAGGTTTTTCTTATAGAACGAAAGTTTGTATAAAAATAACACGACCGCCTTTTGCGAACAATTTAGTAAGTCAAGAGCGTACAGCGGGCAAGAAGAACTGGCAAGAAACTATCTTTAATCGCCATGTTTCAAGTCGCTCAAATCATACAAATTGTTTAATCTGGAGCAAATCAATGCTAAGGATTATGATTATTTAAATAATCGTCAAATTTATAAAAAGCTTTATTGATTAATTTTAACGAGAGTTTTGAATTTATTCAGTGATAATTCTCTAACATCGCTTGGAAGATTGTTGTTAACGAATATCCATAAAGGGTTTATCTACTGAAGCCTTAACTATATATTGCTGCCTTTTAACATAAATGAATTACACTACAGCTGGCAATGTTGAAAAATTACTAGTTAATTCCGCTATTAGACTGTTTAAAAATTTTAATAATAAATTAATAAAACATAAAAATCTTTTGTTATTGTACGCCATCTTCCGTGAAAATAATTTAAAAATAAAATTTTGTATAGAATTTATAGTTACAAATAAATAAAGCTGTAAAATCGTTTTAAAATCTTGCAAAGTATTCCAAAATAACCTTACCTTCTTTAAAAGGTGACACCCTAGCAACGGTTCACAGTCAATGCTATTTTCACTTGTTGTATAAAGCAAAGCTACAGGAATGTTTCAAGTATAAATATAACGATGTAGTTTTTTACGTTTAATGTATAATAATGCAAATCATTCTTTACAATGGCAATAAATTTCCCACGCTTCACATACCTTGGCGATTACTTATTTCAAATAAGATTTTTATATATCTGAAAATATAAATTCAAATGTCCAAGTTTCCGAAAATAATTCCTCTATGAATTGAGGAAACGTGGCGTTGAACAGTTGGCTATGGTGTGCACCATATTTTCTCATATCTTCTGTTAGGTTATAAGAAATTTGGCATACCAATTCTTAAATGGCAACGCAGTCAGAACCATTGAGTGTCCATGGGCAGCGGTATCACCTGACATCAGATGAGTTTATGGTTTTACTCCTACAACGCGATTTACTTTAACGCGGTCGGCTTACCGCGTTATAGGGGGGATTACTGAAGTTTTCTTTGGTAACTTATTAGGTAGGTTTCTAGTAAATAAATAAAAAGTACTGAAATAATTTTGAAAATTTGCAGCTGATAACCCGGTGACACAAAATCACGTATTACATATTAATATCAACTTAGTAACAAAGTATTTCATTACGCGAGTCAGCAATGATACTTGTCACACTGGTACTAATATTAAAAAGGCTAGACAAATATTATAAATTATATTACATTTCCAGTCATTTAGAGGTGGAACAGAACAGAAATAGAACCAATTTTTATAAAACCTACAGCGCACTCGGGAGCCCTCTGGTATTGAGAGTGTCCATGGGCGGCCGTATTACTTAATACCATTTCAGCCTCCTGCCTGTTTGCCCCGTTCTATAAAAAAATCAACCCAATATCAAGAAGAGTTGTGATAGTTCTGGCGTTACTATAGTTCGAATGTGCCCGCAGAAGCGCAGTAGATGCTCTTGACCTTGTGCCGCGTCTCCAGGGAAACTCGAGATTGTGCCTGTGGGTAGGGGTCCATCGCACCTCACGGTCGGCCCGGACCCGGTATTTCTCCGGCGCGGACGTCTTTAAATTATTTCCCAACAGTAAAAAAGGCTACGTCACTATGCGCAATTAAAGTGAAAAATGTTTCGAGAAACTAGTCTAAGCCCAAAAGTTGACATGTCAGTCTCCTACATGACGGTATGAATCTCAGAAATGTTTTACATCACGTGGGTTGTAGCGCCATTGAACTAGAGAGATGCCCAAGAGGACAGTCATCCCAGCCAATGGAGACCGACAGTGATGGTGTACTCTTCTTTAAACAATTGGAGGTCGCTAGTTCGTTAGTTCCCACTTCCCAAAAGAATGTCTTGTGAAATGGACCGTAGAAGACTTTCAGTCGTCGAGGTGATGCTGCTGCTTCACAATTAACGCCCTTTCTTTATATTATATAAACCGCATAATTAAATAAACAATACGATAATATCTTTACCTCACGACCGGATGTGACGTAATTCGTTTGTCGACAATAGCTGGACGAGATGTGATTAGGTAAATTTCAGTCGTCGTTGAATTTATCGACTTTGACAATATTATGTTCATATTATACCATAATTGTTGTGTCTCATATAAAAGGCTACAAGATTTTAAGATGTTTTGTCTGCTCAGCGAGGAGAGACAGACTTTACTCCGGCCTATCGTTAGCAAGCGTATAAACTGCAAATTGCAAGTTCTCACCTGTGGGCGGGAGATCGTACCAGTTTCTTCCACTTGACCGTATTCAATTAAGAGCGGTTCGACTCGTCTTTATCCAGCTACTTGCAGCAAGTATTAAGGAACCAATTTGACTTAGCGTCTTTTAAGATGAGAGCGTACCAATTATTAAAATGCTGGTTTACGAGCCCTGGCGCTCTTCTTGGATATATTCAAAAGTTTCGATATCACTTATCATTACGCGAGCCTCCTGCCCTCCAGAATGATGTTCAAAAAGTAGACCCTCACAGTTTTTTTTGGAAACCTTTACTAAAAAGGTTTTGAATACAATTTTTGCATATGAAGAATGAAACTAACAATCATAAAAAAGTTAAAGTTCTTAAAAGAGGTCAGGCACGGAAGGCCATGAGTATTAGCCCGCATGTCGACAGAATTCTAAGATACGGGTAAAATTTTTCAAATGCTTAAAAATCATATCATAAATCTGGTTTTGTAATAACTAAGTTAATTAATTATTATCGTTCTACCTAGAAGCCCAAAGCCTAGCATAGATAGCCAATGTATCAGGTACGAGACCTGTCCGCATACGCACGGCTTGTAGTATCATCATCGGCAATGGTTTGATCAAATGTTCTGAAGCTTGGTACCCAGTGGCGTAGCAAGGGGGGGGGGGGGGGGTGATGGTGGTCATCGGCACCTTTTTTGGGGTGACACCCATCCGATATCTCAACTCTAATAACAATATCCAAACAAAAAAAAGAAATCGCTAGCATACAAATTTCTTGCTAACTTTCTTTCTCCTTTCTCTTAAATAACTTTCGATGGGGTGACACCACCAACTTCCGCAGTAGGTGCCAGGTGCCATAGATCGATAATAATTGATAGCTTTTAGACAGTTTTATTCGGGGTAATAGCAGAGACTGCTGCAACTGCTGCAGAGCAGTGTTTGCTGTGTGCAAGTGCAGAAAGAAATAACGGGATTTGAAGGAGGCCTTTGCCAACGACACACTCTAGAATATCTCGAAATGAAAGAGATGATATAAATATGTATATTTGAATGTATAGTACCTATCTGAAATACGAATGAACTGCTTTTCATTGAATGAATGAATTGATTAGTCATGAATCCATTAGTCGGGCTGAATCTTCTGGTTCCTTCGATCAAAAAGGTTTCGCCAGACTACCTGCGAACTTTTTTTGGTTCATATTTTTTAAATAATCGCCCTTTTTTAATTCGAGTTTTTACTTCAAAAAGGATACAGTTTTTTGTATGTTCTCCAATCATAGACAGCAGCCTGGACCAATTTGAAAAAAAATTAGATTATTTGCTGGAATATTTATTTAGTAAATGTTAAATTATATAACATCTAAGAATTTTTTGTGTTGTTAATTCATAAAATAAAGCTATGTACACATCGACTATACACAGACCATAACACTTTTTTATTGTTTCAGACCTAGGGCACACGCCGTGCCCTCAACAACCATACATCATACAGCCGTCAAAGATGACCATACAACTACTTAGAAGAAAACCGTTTAAAGTGTTAAACACGTACCTAAACACATAAGACAAACTAGTTATTTTAGTGTTCCTTTTTGAGTGATATTAGTGTATAAGTGCCATTAATTAGTTAAATATAACAATGTTGTTAAGTGTATTGCTTTTTGTGGCTGTTGTGGGAGCTGATAGGAGTAATCTACCTCCAACTTGTGATAGGTGAGTTTTAGTAATACCTTATACCAATTTAGAAATATACTTTATTAAGTATAAAGTTTAAACATATACTTTACCAAGTTTAAAATGGCTTAATACAATTCTATATTTAAAATTATGTAACCGGTTTCACGTTTTTCATTGACATTTAAGACGTTTTAATTTGACACTGAATGTTTTTTTTAATTTTACCTATACCTAAATTTATATGAATTGGAAGTTTTAATATCATACATTTTTAATGATTTGTCTACTTACTAAAATCAATAAATATTAAAAAAAAAACAAAATCAAACAAATTAAACCAGTTACAACAAACTTAAACAATTTCTGCTTCATTAAACAACGAAAAAACTGCGTGATAATGAAATAAATATATGTGAAGGACTTAATTCGCGATATATAATACCAATATCAGTCAATCAGACACTTTTTTTTTGCAAAAGCGCATCGTGCAATCAGTCTTCTGACTATGAGCAGATAAGTTGTAGGAGGATTTGCAATCAGACACTAAACGGAAGTTAAGATGACCTTGGCATTCACCCTTGGGTAGAATGCCTAGCGAATCCCGAGGGCCCATCTTAAGGGCGTGTGATGGGCTGAGGTGGTTTTAGTGGGTAGGGTCTCGCTACCCCTCTGAATAGCAGAGGGTTTTGAGTGTAGATCCAGCCCCACAGTCCCCGCGTTAAGTTCGATTCTTGATGCGGGCCTGCAGAAGTGCATTTCCACCTCATAAAAAAAAAAAAAAAAAAAAAAAAAGACCTTGGCATTCATACACCTGTTAATCTGCGTACGAATTATGGTATGCAAATACTCTGGTGACCCCTGAGGTCTGTGCATTTCAGTCGCTCGTATGTCGAAGATATATCGAGAAAACCGACATGCTTAGACCGACGACGCTAGAATCGACGTGCACTGATCAATTAAAAAACAGGTGTTGCCTCTGAATTATTTATTTTATTTCACTTTTACCTTACAATATATTTATACGAAATCAAAATTACGTAAAAATTATGCATATTTTTTCGGTTCAATCCATAAGGAACAAAGTACGAAATGTGTATGCATCACTATTACAATCTTTGGACATAACCTTTATTGCGAGATACATTATTATAGTTACAATTTAACAGACGGGAATCGTAGTGGTTAAATTTTAATAGGAAATAAAGTTAATAAAGTAACTTAAACAATTGTCATTCCTATCATTAAATATATAGGAAAATAATTATTGAAACTTACGTAAACAGGAAAATTTACGAAAATGGCTTCATTATTATTATTATTTGGAAGTAATATGGAGCTTCGAAGAAAAGTAAACCGAGGGACACGGGCATAACACACCATAGGTTTTTGTGAACCATGTTGCAGCTTTTACTAAAGCTTTAGATTCTACTAATTGAGGATGAGGATTTTAAAGTTACGTGTATACAATAAGTTTATTTTCAGTATAATGCTTTTCAGATGATACTTGTATACTCTTACGCTTCTGACGTAAGCAAAAAAAGGCGTGTTATACAATTTATGCTTTTAAATGACTTGCATGCCCGCTTGACAAAACCTAGTTGTTTAAATGCTTTGCCGTTTATCGATATGATCTGATAGGCCCATTTTTTATCCATTAATATATATTTTTGTATAAGTACTGCGTTATAAGATGGATAACTGTATATACATATATGTATCGCGAATCATACTAAAATAAGAAATGTCTACCACATAAATACATTATTTACTTGATCTTTGACATGCATAATGTTAATTACTATCTTCAGTAATTAAATGGTTCAATTATTATCTCGTTTAATAAGTACATTATCTGCTCTATTTTTAACCCACGATCGCAAACGTATAATTA
Organism: Pieris rapae; assembly: GCF_905147795.1. Taxonomy (NCBI): domain Eukaryota; kingdom Metazoa; phylum Arthropoda; class Insecta; order Lepidoptera; family Pieridae; genus Pieris; species Pieris rapae. The sequence continues at coordinate 1,451,681 of NC_059526.1, read as the reverse complement.
CGATCATTACGTCAAAAAGAGTGTATCGATTACTAAAAGGCCTACAAAGCACTCGCGACAGGTATGCGAGACTTAACACCAGGTGACCATCCCTAAACCCCAAAAACTCCAGCTGCTGCTGTAAATCTATTCTAATATATATAGTCAATGATTGTGAGATTTTGTGTATGGGGCCGTTCAAGTAAATGAAAACAGATTTACTGTAATTTATCCAGATCCAGAAAATAAACTACTCCATAAACGGAAATTCTAATTCTTTTTTACAATAAACTTGAAATGAGAGAATTACTATAAATTCAAAACTCCCGTTAATTTTTTTTTATTAAATTGACGATTATAAGAATCCTAATCCTTGGGATTCATTTTCTCCAGTTCAAACAATTTGTATAAAAAAATTGGTCATTAAAAAGAGTGGCGAAGTTTGCCAGTTCTTATTGCCCGCTCTACGCCCTTGACTTGCGAACTGTAAATTTAAATTTAAAATCAATTTATCATCTTCTCTGTTTAAGTTCATAAGTGTACTTGTTTACCTCTATGAATAAAGTTATTTTGAGTTTGAGTTCTATTATAATAACAAGCTGTCACCTGATAAACTAAAACAAAATGGACAGCACGGAATTTATATGGATTTTCACCGGCTATATAACGTTTATGTACGGTCGCTAGTAAAAAAAAATGCGTGCATACAAAGTACAAATGTCAGAAGTGAAACTTCTTTGTGAATTAATTATTACTAAGGTAAAAGCCCTAATAGATGATTATGTACCAGTATATGATCACTCCATGTATTTGTTTATCTAATGTTACACACTGTATACGTGCTAATGAATAAAAATAAATAAAAAAGTCTGCGTTAACTGCACAAGATGTTATGCAACAGAATTGCCATCTAACGTTCTAATATGTAACTACTGAACGAATATACCTACCAGTGTATTTTTTCTCGATCTCCCTTTCTCACTCTCAATCGGTCTCAATCGCTCTGTCCCTTTTATTCGACAAAAACGCTGCTCATCTCCGTGACGTACCGTAAAAATTTCAAGGCATTCGATTCAATAAGTGTTCACGGTATTCGCGTTGTTTTAAATTTTTTAAATCACTTTTGACCTTGAATATGCCTACTCGTATAACTGTACACCTCTGTAGATGCGGTTCTATTGTTGATATCCCTATTTCAATATGCCGGAGTTACACTTACCACTTAGCTGTGTTTAATTCCAATACGTTTTTGACATCCGGGAGTCACACTTAGCAATGCGGTAATTAGAAGACTCTTACTCAGCATATGAATAGATTTTTCTCTAACTTAAAGTACAACGGTTTTTAAAAGGCCGGCAACGCACCTGCGATTCTCTTGCAATTTCTCTATGGGCGGTATCACTAAACTCAAAAAAATATACAAAACTCAAGACCAAGGTATAATTCTATGATGATGAATGATGTGGAATATTTTCTTATAAAATCTTAATATTGCTAATTGAAATTAATTTGCATAACGCAAATTTAATTTTTTTTCGCGAGCGAAGGTCGTATATTACGCGATTCACTTCCCCATTCTAGCAATACTCTTACATAAAGTTGAAGACAAGTTTTTTTATGGAATAAGAGGCAAACGGGCAGAAGGCTCGCCTGATGTTTGTGATACAGCCGCCCATGGTCACTCATATTGCCAAAAGTCTCGCAAGTGCGTTGCCTTTAAAGAACTGGTACTCTTTTCTTGAAAGACCCTAAGTGGAATTGGTTCGGAAATACTTCAGTGGACAGCTGGTTCCATATATTGGTGCGCGGCAGAACAAACCCCTTAGACGGGTGGAGACCAAAGTTTATACGAAGAATTATAGAAGATACTAGCGGATCCGACAGACGTTGTCCTGTCTACTCGTCTTTAATTTCAAAATTTCAATTTTTAATAAGCCATTTTGATGAAAATTATTATTCAAATGTTATGACAATATCTAACGATCCAGCACATGGTCACACACGATATAACACAATGATAACAAAACTTTTTTTAAATTTCGGGACAGACTAAAATTAAAATTCGAATATTATTTAAAATTTGACACTGCGATGGTAGCGCCGTCTGTCGGATCCAATGTAAAACATTCCAAAATCAACAACAACTAATAAATTGAAAATTAATTAAAAAAACATTGTCCAGCGGACAAAATTGTGAATCTAAACCATTCCCAGATCCCCTTGAACACACACAAAAAATTTCGTCTAAATCGGTCCAGTCGTTTAGGAGGAGTTCAGTCACATACACACGCACACAAGAAATATATATATTAAGATAAGAAAGATAAACAATTGTGGAAGTGGATCAATCGCCAACTTCGTCTGAGTTAGCTTTCGGCTGCGATATTAGTAATAAAACTGTATTAATGCACTTCAAGTCCAGTCGAAACCGCCTTCAAAGTTGTCCTGATTCCCGTCCGACCTATAAGATGGCAAAAGTGCATAGATAGCAATGGTAGATACTTTGATTAATTAAATATATTATACTAAAAAAACTACTTTTTGTTTCTCCCATACAAAACGCCAAATTTCTTATGAAAGACCTGATATCATAGACAATAGATATACAGGTTTACTTTTATACAAATATAGCTATATTTTTTTTCAAGGACCTCTTAATGACACTATCGTGTATTCTTTCTTCCAATCTTCCCCTCTTTCTTTTTCCTGATGGGCTTTTCCACCTTGTTACCCTGTCGGTCTATCTGTCATCATAAAGTCCTATGTCCCTCAAGTGGGGCAGCTGGATCGGTAATGTGCGGCTCTTAATTTCACTCCGCGCCAGGTCTGTTTTGGGCGGCCACGATTTATTTTGCTTTGACGATTCCAGCCAAGGTTCCAATGTAATGCCACATTAGATCTCACCGGAGTGTATGGAATCCCCCCGTTCTCCGTTCAACATTGCAATGAGATAGTGTATCAAAATTTCGTATGTCTGTATTTGTCTTGACCTTAACGTATTATCGGTATGTTATATAATGTATGCTTATAAATTATCGTGCAACAATAACATATTTGCTATCAACCAAGATCATGTTCTAATGTGTGAACTAAAACCGGAACTAACGAGAAAATACTATCACTAGAATGTACATATAGCGTGGTATCGAGAAGACGATGACTATATATTTATATATAGAAACAAAATAAAAAGGAAACAAATGAAACTTCATCGAAGATGTGAATTATTGTCGAAATTGTGACGTCTATGATATAAGATTACTAAGACGATAGTATCGATTTATAGTAATAATAATAATCTTCAACACATTGGGTCTTTATAGATGAGTAGATGATCTGTCTATGCCTTCATCGTAGGAGCAAGTTTTAAATGCTCACAACAATTCATGGCTTAGTCGTATTCCATCACACGACCTATCAGTGTAACGCTACTGTCGAAGTGTCGAAAATAACATAATAAAAACCTCCAACTGTTTAGGGAAAGAGTATACTCCTCCTTCAAAGGCCGGCAACCCACTAGAACAGCTATCAATGTGTAGCTGAGTTTCATTATCGGACGTCAGAATACGAAATTCCACCCGTATCACCTCGACGTCCGCCGTACCACAACTGAACCAGCTGAAGTATTTTTTGAACCATTTCGACTTAGGGTTCTTCAAGCCAAGAGCGTACCAATTCTTAAAAGGCCGGCAACGCACCCGCGAGCCCTCTGGCACCCAGTGTCCATGGGCGGTGGTATCACTTAACAAATGAGCTTCCCACCCGTTTGTCCATTCTATAAAGAAAGCGATGACTTCCTTTTTTGGGCGTCCCGTACGCTCGTTTGCGTACTATAAAAATGTAAGCTGTCATAATACCCAACACATAGTTTTTATTTATTTTTATAATATATTAATTTCAGTACCATCTATTGCCATGGGCCATTACTGGACACTGTACAAATGGCAGGCCTGTACAATGACTCCAAAACTTTCGTGGATATGAAGATGAAGTTTTCTCCGAAGATCACCATGGACCGCTTCCATGAAATGATGAACAGGTAACTTACAATTTGACAGTAGGCAAATGTATTCACGAAGTTTTATATCAATCAGCACATTTTAGACGTGTTTTAGTGACAAACATATAATGAGAGAAGGAATATGTTGAACTCAAAACCTTTCACACGAAAGCTTTATTATTGCTATACAAAATATAAACATATCTTAACTAATTTCATATTTTACAAGTGTCTGCGTGCATTTATTGTATAATACATATTTTCCAGGACAGGTTCCCGACCGACAAAGGCTGATATTTCTGAGTTTGTTAAAGCTAATTTCGATCCTGAGGGCTCGGAGTTCGAAGAATGGAAACCGACAGACTGGAAAGATAATCCTGGTAAGTTAAATTATATGTATAATTTGAAATAAAGGAAATCTTAAAATTTCCCTGTCATGTGAAACCTTACCTACTCTTACATACGGCTGCCATACGTGGCCATATAACACATAAATAACAACTTAACTAGTAGCATGCCAGATTGCAATACAAAAAAGCCTACTAAAATTAGGAATAATACAATATAATACGAAAAACAAAAGCTAACGTCTATGCACGTAAACTGAAGTGAATGTTATATATCTTTAAACGATCAATACTTGTATATATTATATACAATTGGAATCTCGGAATCGGCTCCAACGATTTTCATGAAATTTAGTATACTTATTAGTTATTTCTAGACATTTCAGGCACACAGGCTTTCATTTTTTATTTACCATGAAAAGTGATTAGAGTTGTTCTATTAATAATACCTGCAGAGTTTCATCAGCGGACGTTGAGGCAGAATACGTAATTCCACCAACATAGTCATTCCACAGCGGAGCGTTTTTTAAGGCAGTATTTTCCGTGTGTTTCGTTATATGTTCCGTGTATTGGGTGCACTGTGTGTACCCAGAATTCTTAAATTTCTGCCTAAAGATAGGTACTTAGGCAAATAAAGTTGCTCTAAGCAAAGTTTTCAAACACACTGAAACAATGTTTAATATGTTTGTTAATTGATTCCAGCGTTCCTAGAAAAAATTAAGGATCCCCTTCTTCACCAATGGGCTTCTGATCTGAATAAGTTATGGTTAGAGCTGGGTAGAAAGATGAAGGATGAGGTCAAGGAAAATCAGGATCTCTACTCTATCATTTATGTTGATAACCCGTTTATTGTCCCTGGTAAGTACATTATCAAATGTATGTAGCATGGCTGTGGCAGGGCTACTCCTGTAAGACCTATCAAAACTAAATCTCAATATTGAAACCGGAAGCGATATTGAAGTTACGGAGTAAGCCTGCTCTATCGTGTAAATTTGATTGGCAAATACAGGTACATTGTTCCTGGAAAGTGCTTTCTAATGTAACCAAATTTCGATGTATAATTTGCTTAGACAACTAAATCTTCAATATTGAAACAGGAAGCGATATTGAAGTTACAGAGTAAGCCTGCTTTCTTTCTCATGTTCAGAAATCAACCACAAAAATGAAAAAAGGGGATCAGCTAGCATACTTAAGAGACTCCAAAATTCAAGTTACTTCCTCAGTAGAAAGTCACAAAAGTAACTTGGTGCTCGACTTCTCCTACTCCTCACGTATTTTGGTTATAGAAACAGACTTGCAGAATCCTCGCATGTAGAAGAAAATAACATCCAAATTCTTGCTCATTTCAGGTGGACGATTCCGTGAGTTCTATTATTGGGATTCCTATTGGATCATCAAGGGTCTTCTTCTTTCTGAGATGCATTCCACTGCTCGTGGGATGGTCAGCAATTTCCTGGATGTAGTAGACCGGATTGGCTTCATACCCAATGGAGGGAGAATTTATTATAAGATGAGGTAAGGCATTTAAAAAAAAATATGAAAAATAAAACAAATGTGTGGCCTGGTAGATAGTACTGGTGACCCTAGAGCTGGTACTTTCTTCGCTCAACGAATAAGTATCGCAATACAGCGAGGAAATGCCTCCAGTATTAAAGGTATTTATTTATTTATTTATTAACACTTTGTTGCATTACATAAAAGGAAAATATTAAACATAATTTAATGACAAGCAACTGGCGGCCTTATCGCTTTAGAGCGATTTCTTCCAGACAACCACTGTTAGTAAAGGAAAAAACCACTATGAGTATATTAGATAAGGTAGGCAAGAAGTGCAAAAATAAAAAAGGTACCGCGGGGACCAAACTTTTAAAATTTGTTTAAATTTTATTTTTATCCGTGTTTAATAAATAATTAGTATGTAGGTTAAGTATATCTATATATAAATGTATTTCAAGGAAATTTTTGACAAATACAATTATTTATCCTTATATAGGTTATTTTTCTATAAAAGTTGGCTGTAAAATAAAACAGTTTTCTTTATGATTTTTTGCAGCTTTCTATAATAAGTTTTTAAATTTTCAGATCTCAACCACCACTTCTAATTCCAATGGTAAAGTTGATTTTTGACGATTCCGGAGACATGGAATACCTGAGACAGCACATACATACTCTAGACCGCGAGTTTGACTATTGGGTCACAAATCACACAGTCGATTTTGAATATGATGGACGAAAGTATGTAATATGTTTGCTCCGTTTCTTATCCTATGAAAATATGTTCCAAAATAAATAATTTGAAGTAAATAATTGCATATATTTATTTACAGTTACCAACTTATGAGGTATACAGATATGTCGCAAGGCCCCAGACCCGAAAGTTACAAAGAAGACATTGACTGTGCTAAGTAAGTTTTTAATCCTTCTTATCAAACGCACACCACATATCACCTGACAATTTACGTCCATGTTAAAAAAAACCTTCCCAATCAAACAAACTTCAGTTTATCCAAAACACAAACGCCACTTAGAATAAAACAAAAACTAAACTGAACATAAAGAATAAGTTTTCATAAGTCATATGTAAAGTAGTTAGATCAGGTAGTTTATTGAATCTTTTTCTGATTTAACTACTACTTTGCGTAATTTCTTTCGCTAAATCACATATTTAAAGCCATAACCTAAAACTGTTATTAATAAATCAACTTTAAACTTTGCAGGCACTTTGACTCGCCCGATAAGAAAGAGGAATTATACGCTGAATTAAAAGCAGCGGCGGAATCAGGATGGGACTTCTCGTCTAGATGGTTCATACTCAATGGAACAAATAAGGGTATTCATTATATAGTCTTTATGTCTCTAAACGATATCTTTTTGTTGGCTGATTCTACTGGAAGGTTTAAACTTTTGGAAAAAAAATCACAAGTTTTACAAATTCCTTTCATATTTCCCTAAAATGTTTGTAGGAAAACATATTTTTTCCCACTTGCGATCACTTTCCTATAGTTACTTTCATAATATATTTTGTTAAAAGGAAAATTTAAAATATAACACAACGTTTTTACAAATAAAAGTCAATATTCAGCACTGTGGTCACAATAAATACTCCAAAACTCCAGAGGAATGTTAGCGCAAATTTGTTGATTCGTTCGGAGTTTGGTTTTTCTCAAATTATGTGCAAGATTCGCGAAATACTTAAACTTTATTCAATTTATAATACAGTGGTCGGATGTCACGCACCTATAAACTTATCAAAATTATATTTTTATAGGGAATCTAACAAACCTTAAGACTCGGTCGATCATCCCAGTTGACTTGAATGCAATAATGTCTTGGAACGCTGAACTAATGGCTGACTTCCATTCAAGACTTGGGAACACGGCGAAGGCAGATTACTACAAAGATGTCCACGCTTCATTGTTGCAAGCTATTGAAAATGTAAGATGTCTCACAGGGTATAATACTTGGATCACGATATTAGCTTTTAATTAAAAAAATATGATTTTAAGCTTAACAGATGACACAAAGCTTTTATCTATAATTTTATAATACATATCCACTCACATACATTCAAAGTAGACACACATGCAAATTGGTTTAATAATAGTGCAGTCCATTCCTTCAGACTCTCACTCCATAGAATACTTCTTTACATTTAAAATAACTTTTGTTAACTAGCTTTTAATAGTTTTTTAACGCTGTTATGAAGCTAAGTATCCAATACTCACATTCAAATCGACACCATAACAGTGACAGATAACAACAATGACACACACAGATTGTTGCCATTTGAAGAAATTACTTTTAGTAATTTTCCGCAACATGGCAAGGATTTTTATATAATTGGTCAGTGTGTAGGGTTGGTTTAACCAATATAACTGCTTTTTCTGAATAATTAAAAAAACAGAATTTTATCTTAAACTATAACAGCTTAAAAAGGCTACAGTAGAATTAAAGTAAACACTGACCACGTTTTATATGGCCAGTAATTTTTCAATTTGTATGTTTCAGGTCCTATGGCATGAGGACGTCGGTGCCTGGCTAGACTTTAGCTTAGAGTCTAGACGTCGAAGGGACTATTTCTATCCCTCAAACATCGCTCCATTATGGACTGGGTGCTATGATAGAGCGAGAAAGGAATACTATGTCAATCGAGTCATTAATTATTTGGATAAAGTCAAGGTATTTTAATTCATGATAAGCTTGTGAATAGGTAGGTTTATTAAGATGATTCTACTCCTTTCATTGGATGGTTCTAGGTTTGACTCTCGAGCTCAATCACTCACGAAAACTTGTCTGCGGCTTAAAAATTAAAAAATATAAATCAGTGGCGCTACAACCTTATTTTAGGTTTAGGCCTTCGATTTCTGAATCTGTTTCATGATCATATATCAATCTAATAGGCAAGTAGGTGATCAGCCTCCTGTGCCTGACATACTCAAGAATTCTAATGAAAGCCGGTTTCCTCACGATATTTTCACCGTTCGAGCAAATTTTGAATGCCCACATGAACAAAAAGTCCTATTGTGTACGCTGGGGATCGAACCTACGACCTCAGTGATGAGAGTTGCACGTTGAAGCTACTAGACCAACACGACACGAACGTCGTTAACTGAAACTATCGTTGCAATAGGAACTGACATAAATAATAAACTATGAAACAAAATAATTATCAAGATATTCGGAATGCTGAACCAAGAAATAACTTAACTCGTAAATATTAATAATAATGATATGTGCGTGAAACATTTAACGATTTTTTGTGATAACTTTGAAGGAATATCTTTCTATCCGTATTTACCCAAAATCTAGTTTTGACGACTGACATATTATATTTCTAGTTAGCTTAACATGTTTGGACCATTCACTGGCTTGAAACACTCGCACTACGTCTATATATATACTAATATTATAGAGACTAAATATCTGATTGTTTGTATTACTCCGAAACTACTGGACCGATTGGACTGGATTCACCGTTGGAAAGCTACACTATCCCCAGACCTTATACGATGTTGTAAATTATTACTAAGTCGAGTTTGTATAATATTTATTTATTTTTGTGTCTCAGTTAATATAATTAAAGAAACATATTTGTGTTTTGTAATTATAAAAAATAAAGATAGAATATTTATGTCTAGGTGGACATCTTCGAAGGCGGTATACCTACCACGTTTGAGCATTCCGGGGAACAATGGGACTATCCCAACGCCTGGCCTCCTCTGCAATACATTTTCGTGGTGGGATTGGACAACACCGGCTTACCAGAGGCTAAACGATTGGCGAATGAATTGGCTACGAAGTGGGTTCGGTCGAATTTCGAGGTGTGGAAAGTGAAGACTGCTATGTTGGAAAAGGTGAGTTTTGAAGGCCAACTTCTATAAGCGGATGTGGGTATTTTTTTACGGATGAAACGCTATAATAATAATATTAGCGTCACAAATGAGTGCAACGTTATTGTCGACGAAATGGAAATGAAATGGAAAGGATTGAGACCGATTGATAGAGAGTGAAAAAAGGCGAACGTAACATGCAGCAAATAGTCATGGAGTAGGGAGCAAGCAATTGAGAAAGATTGAGAGCGAGAGAGTGAGATTGAGCGAATGTTGTGATGCGACGTTCGCTCTGTCTTTAATGCCAGGGAGCAAGAGGTGGGAAAGAGCTAGAAAGATGGAGAGAGAGAGTAAGGGAGATCAAGAAAAAATAAACACTATTGGTTTTCATAAAGTCGTTTAGTTGTTGTACAATAAATTAAACCTAAAACTACATGTCTTAACCACTAAAATCTTTTTTCTAGTATGACGCGACGATTTTCGGCGGATTCGGTGGAGGCGGTGAATATGTACTCCAGACAGGTTTTGGATGGACCAATGGAGTGGTTATGTCACTGCTAAATCGATATGGAGGTAATTTTTACTAATTAAATTCGGTAGCTTGTATATCGTCGTATCGTAAGAATATTTGGCTTTAAATATACATTTTTGTGAAAAAATGTAATGTTAATTTCTACTAGAGACAACTTTCCAATTATGTATAAAGAGTTCGATAAGACGTTTGTTTGTAGTTTATAAAACAAACTTACAAACCCAGCGAAAAATAGCCTAATTTTAGACAATAATGTTTTTAATTATTTTGAAATTTATTTTGCTTCAACGCATACATTTCATTTCATTTGAAAATATATCAAATTTGGTTGTGCAAGTATGGTGAAATTCTATAACCAAATAACAATTATGTGTTTCATTAGTCACCCTTCAAACCGATACTAAACCACGGCAAATTTACTAACATTCATTTTCCTTTTGTTTCATCACTCATGGAAGTTGGTGACTTGGGTATGTTATAAGTAATGGTGAATGTAATGCATGCTATAATAACATAATTGAACAATTTCTTTCATATTATCGGGTATAAAAGTTCAATTAAACAGCATGCTATATTTTTATATATAGGTAGTATGTTTGGGGTTTATCAACCTTCCATTCTTATCCATTCCTTTTGTTCTATACGATTTATCATGAGCTTAAAGCAAGACTTATAAAACTTGGGGATTACCAAAATGCCTTATGCTATGCATTCAGAACTCAATTTCTATGAAATTGAGCTCACACTTCGTAGTTGTGTTAAATGGTTATACTCAAAACTGTACGAAATCGGACTTTTAACCATACTTATTACTATATTACTGTTTCTTCCCCTTCTGTCTTATTGTGCTTAAACTGCCATGAAAGAGACAGAGTTACTCATTTAGTATTTTATTAGTTTCATTTATTTCAAAAAAATAAAGGAAAAAATATTTATTTTATTTATTGTATTTAGGAAGATTTACAGTATTTTAACAGCATGTAAATTATGATTACAATAAAATAAAAACAATACTAATAATTACAAATATCCACCTAAAGATGTACTCTCTGTTTCGCCTCAACACAGTGTAAACATAATTTGTCAGAAAGAGGAATATGACATTTTAGTCGCCTTGTTTTCAATTTTTATTTGATTTCGTGAATGTACTTAATTTTAAGATATAATAAACTATATTTATAATATTATATCACAAAAAATATTGCTCATATGTAATATTTTTTATGGTTAATCCTAATACTTAACTTAAATTATTTATAGGAAATGTTTAACGTAATTTCTTCTGGCTATGGTGTATATTAATACTATTTAGTTTTCTTAATTTCTTTCTCTGCATGCGTTTAGCTGAACTTATGGGTTTTAACTTTTTGGTATGAGGTTTTGCCTGTTAGATAAAACAGCTTTCAAGGTAAAAAAGGTGTCTTTTGCTGGAAAACTTGCAGCTTCCAAAAATGTAATAAATTTCTAATTAGAATTATCTTGAAGGTTGCAGATAATAATGGTCTATTAAGATAATTGTTAAATATAGCAATTTTAATATTTATATACATCTTCTTTGATATATTTTTAAACATCGCCGAAACGTATATAAAATGAATTTGTTAAGTTTTTATTTAAATTAATCGTTTGTACGATCTGTCTAATGTGTTTTAACCTTCTAGTATTTAAGCTAGTATCTTTAACTACGTGTTACCTAAACTGCCGAAACGCGTAAAGTAGATAACTATTTGATATTAATTATTGCAATAAAACAAAAGAAGGTAGAATTAGACTTTAATGTTAAATGGCGATCTTTATATATTATATAGTTATTTTTTACCACCATGTATCTAATTTCCAAAGCCCATAAGCTCAGCACCCGTCGCGTATCGTGACGTTTGGTGCACTTTGACAGATACTATTTCGGTAGCTGACGCGTTCGGCACGAGCGAGTCGGGTGCGATCGTCGGCGCGCACGTAGGCGCTGGGGGCGTGGCCACTGCGCTACTTATCGTTATGGCATCCATCGCCGCTGGAGCTTTAGGGTGAGGTATGTATCATTTGAGAATCTAATTATTTATATATTTATTTTATTAAATATTAAAATTGTGTGTCAATTGCAAGAGACGGTTCCATTTGCTTAAAGCGATACCTTCAAATGAATGAAGAGTATAATAATAATTAATCGTTACAAATACCAAAAATATACACGCTATAGAATTTAATTATTTAAATCAATAAATTTTAATAAAAAAAGTTGCATACGCTGTAAATATTGCATCGAAAGGATATGAGGGAAGACCGTATAGAAAAAAATTGTACCTATGTACCCCATTAAAGTGATGTATTAAGTTTGGAAGTTAAATGTAGATAAATAATTGTAGATTGAAAACAATTGTTTAATTCAAAGAGTACACAGTTTCGTTAATATTTTTATATTGGGTGCCTTTTTGATGAATCTGTACTTGAAGCTTATGTCGCAGTCAACTAGCTTAATTAGCCGCTTAATCAACAGCCTAGCCTCTTAACTAAACAGCGCCGTTAAATTATCGACCTAAAAGAAATTGAGCCAGTTGATTAAATAGCTAGAAACATAACTAAGATCGATGACGTTTCATTACTTGTCTAGCCTGTTAATTTAAATTTAAATCCACTTTCTGCCACTCTCAAACTCGAAACGAAACTAAAATCTATGAATATGACGACGGCAATCCACAATATTGATGGTGTTTTCCAAAATTTAATGAAAAACAACAATGGAAGAGTGTAGTGACAATAATAATGTGAATTTATCAATTATATTTAAAATCATTATTTAGATACAATTTTTTAACACCGACTAATAAAATCTACCAAGAAACCAAAATTATGACAATTAAACAACTGTATGTATATAGCACCTGTATCTTGATAAAAAAAATTTAAATAACTCTATCCATAGTTGCTTGTCGTTTAAAAAAATCAAACACACAACGACACGCAATACTCGTCGAGCGAGTTTGCTTATCTTACCGAAGCCGCGTACAAATTATTTGAAGAAATCTATTAGGTATGAGGGTGTGCAATTATTTAACCAATTACCATCTCAAATTCGCAATATTGGAGTGTTTGACAAATTCAAAAAGGCATTAAAGATGCATGTTAGAATGAACATAGCTGACTAAAATTGTTACGGCTAATGGCGACGTGTATCTCGCTCGTATATAATATATACATATTAATATTAAGTTTCTCATGTAAATAAAATATTTCTGTTTTGTAATGAGAAATAAATTTCTTTAAACATTTTATATTTTAAAAGAAATAATTTTAATAAGATGTTTTATCTTCTTTATTTCTGCCACGTGGTCACTATTACGTACGAATGGCCTAAGGTTTAATTAGTGTTGTTATAAACGCTATGACTGAATATCTAATAGGCTTTTCAATTAACAGCTTATTAAGCTAGTTAGCTGCGACACTAACATTGGTTTTCACAGTATGCTTCATTTCATAATAAAATAAGACAAATTTTAACTCTTTTCTTAGGGTTTTTAAGTCTCTTATCAATCTAGTCAATCTATCAAGTATTTATCGCTTTCTCAAGTGTGGCGTCTTACATTTCTACCGTTCTGCAGTCATGGTTGTACTCGTATATTTCATCATACGTTTGTATTACTAGCTGACCCAGCGAAATTCGTACCGTCTTACTGTTAATGAATGATTTTATGAAAGTAATACTATCAGAATTGTAATACTATGTGCCTTGATTTGTTGTATATTGATATGCATTCTCCTTAGTTTAGACAAATAAATTTGAATGCAAAAATATTTGACAACAAATCTCAATAATCTTTCACTACTGATGATGATCGACATTTTAAAATACTTCTTTGATTTGAGGGAAGAGTTCACCGTATCGATGGGATAAACATTCAATGTTTGATAGTTTTAGTTCTTTTTTTTTTTACAAAATAATATGTATATCACAAAATGTTACATTACAAAATCGCTGTCGTTTGTAATTAAGAAACCCATGAAAATTTTGTTGAAAATTAATTTTTTTATCGACCATTTTTTGTGACGATGAAAATCTGTCCAGCCGTTCTCTTGCCGACTTTGTTTCATATATTATTTTTCTCTGTGAAACTCTTCTATGATACAATAAATATTTTATTTCTCCTTGGTGTTATTAGTGTTATCTTAATAAATTATTAAACTTATTTTTCTTTGTTTCAGATATGCTGTTTATTTCCAAACGAGGCACATTAAAGTAAGAACGTTTTAATATATATTTACGTAATGTCAGGTAATATATTTAGATATTAATACTAAAACATAATTAAAAATACACTTTATGGGACTTAATAACACGTGAAAGACTATGATATAAGGTTCTTGCGGCCACGCGTTAGAATCCCATTTAATGTAATTAATCAACCATACGGATCAATACATTTAAACCATCTCATATACAGCGATACTTTGTAACTCCCAATAGCGGTCCAGATGTTATTTGTATGGCAATTGGAAGCTTGGCTTGACGATCCCTTGGCATTGTGTAGTGATGTGGAATCCCTGCATCTTCTACCGCATTTACGATAGAGAGTGTTCAGAGGAGTTCTTTTGATGACCTGCAGCTGAGTTTCATCGTGGGACATCGAGGCAGAATACGAAATTCTATTCGTATCGACAACGTCCGTTGTTCCACAACTGAACGTTATTAAAGGTAGTTTCTGCCGTGCTCCACCAATATGTGGAACCAGCTGCCCACTGAAGTATTTCCGAACTAATTAAACTTAAGGTACTTCAAGAAACGAACGTAGGTACTGATTCTTAAAAAGCCGGCAACACAATCGCAAGCACTCTGACATCAGATGAGCCTCCTGTCCATTTGCCCTGTTCTATAAAATAGAACTGAATTTATTCTTATATGATTAAATTGATGTTAGGTACTGTAAAGGTCTACTTACTTGCTTAAAAAGTGTTCTTTGCGATTAGAAGAAGATTTACAAGAATCACATTCAGATATGAGATAGGCATGCAAATGTCATATTAATTTTTTTTCACGCGTTGAAATCCGATAAAGTGTATTGTAACTATTATAATTACTTATACCAGTAGAGAAACGTAATAGTAGTCAAATGTATAGTAAGTACAAATATTCCTATATTATGTTAGTAGCATACGTGATAGAAAATTTATACGGAATAGATAAATAATGATAGAAGAGCAAAAATATTAATGAAATAATTGCATGCTTCTTCGAGTGGAAAGATATACGGCGTAAGCGTACAATGAGCGTTACAGGACAATAAGTTACGCTTTTTCGTGCGTGCAGCCGGCATTCATCGATTGTCCCGTCAAAAACCATCCACATTTATCTATTTCGTATATATTTTTTTTTATATTATATGCGGTGTTAAATTTCAATACCGCTATCAAATTATAGATTATTATTATTAAAAAAGTGATATATTGTATCACTTGTACTTAATTATATGTATAAATAAATTATTGTATTTATCTAAATATTATCTAACTTTATTTAAAACCATTTAACAAAGAGCATGCAAATGAAATGACTGCTGCAAAAATATTTAATGACGTGATATCAATGTTCCCATTGTTCATAGGAACTAAAGTACTCTTTTGTCTCTTTCCGACTTACTGTATTTACGCTGTGATGGAGAGAAATGGAGTTTAGTTAAAACTGCAATTACATTCATTTACTTCTATGGATGAGAGTACAAAACGATCGTGTATAGCGCTAGAAAACAAACAAGGAACATGTTTCCAATTTTTCAAGTGAATTGTAGTGAAAAAAAAATATATATTTGAAATAAATATATTAAAAACATATATATTTAAAAAAATTCTCGTTAAAAGTATAAAAAAAGCCCGTTTAATTTCCAATAACCTTCACGGACAAAGACCTCTACCAGAGTTTTCCAAATATCTCTCTCCATGGCTTTCTTTCTCCACTTCTCCACCTTTTTTGAAATCATAAAACTAAAACTATGCAACACAAGATTTGCTATTAGGTAACAGACTTTGTCTAATTAACACTTGATGAAGGAAAGTGACAGAAACTGGCATAAGTTAAGATTCAAATTCGAGATTTCCCACTAAGACTTTAAATTGGATTTTAACAAACGGGAATCATAACGGTCTCGACTCTAAATGTTACCTATACCCAAAACTGGACCGTGCAGGGCTATTCCCTATATTTAAAACCAATTCCCTCCCCCCTATGATTCTAGATTAAATGACTTCACACATCGATATTTTTTTCTGCAATAAATCTAGAATGATTGCACAAGTGTAATGACTCGTTTAAAAATGAACTGCAACAAGAAATATTCAATTTAATACCGGACACTACAAACTACCAGGAAACAGTAGATCTTATACATCCGCTGATATTTTTAACCTGTGCTCTTAACCTTGTTATTGTTCCGCGGATGTAATCTGTGATTAAATGTCAACAATTTGTTTATGGTTACTGATAGATCTTGGCGTAATACGTCGGCCTGTTCTAAATTTGAAATCGTATTTAAATCTTGTTTTAAAGCATTTACAATATTCTTATTACATAATAATAATTTGAAATTGATAGTTAGAATATTAAAACTAAATTTAAACGTTTGGTCCCTATGGCAGTGTGCCTTTACTGCTAGCCTTTCTTCAGTGTATTGCGATACTAATTCCTTAAACGAGGAACGCACCATGTTTAGGGTCACCGGTACTACCTACCAGGGCCTGAATCCTCCATCTTTAAATAGCGCCTAGCACTTGAACCCAAGAGTCCACTACAAAAGGATCGAAATCAAAGTTAAATGATTCTTATATTTCAGCCGTTTCTTATTTAAAGTGACATTTGACATTTGTAAGATATTTATAAAATATTGACAATGTTTTCATACGCCAGACTTAGTTCCTAAGCCTTTGAATCATATAACATATCATACAATAGTCTGGATAAGTTGATCAATCTATATGTAGTTAACGGATACATAACGGGTTTTAAACAAAACTGAATTTGTACTTTTAAAATTTTTTATTAAAATAAAGTAGATGATGTAATACAAGCATAAATGTCGTTAAGTAAGATTTATTACATATTTTTCTTGGTATGATAATGATAAACACATACAAAATATAGTTAATATGCAATGACAAATTTTCTAACCTCTATGAATCTATTTTGAACAGTCAACTGTTATCCCACAATTTTAATAGCGTTATGTAATATAAATTATACTATACGAAGTGGGATTTACCACGTTGAATTCATTCATTTATATTACGAGATCCGGCTCATTGGTTATTTGCTAAAAAACAATTTTTTATCTATAATAATTAGGCCTTTGATCCCAATGCATTCAAGCTTTTGAAGTAGTAGTTTATGGCTAACAGTATCAAATGCTTGCTTCAATGCTTTTTGAATTAAAAAAAAGTTCCCCCAACTTTGTTTTTTTCCTTTGGAGTATATACTCTTGGCCCGCCTCACAGGCGCTCTTCAAAGATTGAGTTGGCGTGGTAGGTATTAACAGCGGTTGCTTCCATCAACGAATAAGTATCGAGCGTATCGTAAATAGCGGGGAATTTTAAAACTTTTAAAATTATTCTTAGTTTTCTATTTATACGTTTTTAATTATTACTATGTAGATTAAGAATATTGTAAATGCGTTATATTTGTCTGATATGAATTAAATGATTACATATATGTATATCAGATCTTACAACATATATTTCAATTGTTGTTTCCATTTCAACATCTGACCAATCACTGGCCTTGATATTAATAAGTTTTGCAACATAGGCTTTTAATTGGTTATTTAAATGCACTTTCGAAATTACTGACATTGTTAATGGACATGTGTGTTCCATAACCCTTCTATTGTGCTGCAGATTTCTGCAAGTTTATTGCCACTGGATACTTAATGATCATATTTAGTAGTAGACGGTAGTACTACCGTCTTACCTTCTACTTAGTAGTAGACTAAAAGAGTAATTTATTTGTATGTGAAAATCTAATTCGCTTTGCTCTTGAAGCCAGCTCCTCCGGTCCTTTAGTGCCTCGCACTGTTTTCCTTCACTAAGCATATTAATAAATCAGTGGCGCAGGTCTGGGTAGGACTTCTGTATCTGTTTTAGGATAATTTTACAATCTAATAGGCAAGTAGGTGATCAGCCATTATGCCTGACATATACCAGGTCTATGGCAAACAGGTTTCCTCACGATGTTCTCCTTCACCGTTAGAGCGAATGTTAAATGCGCACATAGAAAGAATGTCCAGAAGTAAGAATTATAAATCCTTCATTGCTAAATATGAACATAAATAAAATAAAAACAGTTTTCCATATTTAATGTTCCGCGTATGAGAAGTCTCCATTTAATTTCAAAAACGCTACCAGGAGTCGAATCTATTAAGATTCGATAAACTAACACCAACCAGTAATTTATAAAGAAACTTATAACTTATATATGTCGCAGTAAAATAGTTTAAGCATAAAGTTAAAGTCTTGTTGGCTAGAAACGTTTAGGAAACTCCTTAAAAACGTTCACTCACTTGTCTGATGGAATTTTAGCGACTTGATTGAATATCGATCTTTAATTAACTGTCTAGAGGTTCAATTAACTCCCTGATTTAACTACTTTACTGCGACATATATATACACAGTCCATATCTGGTAATAATCGCCCAAGTAACAGGTATCAAAACGCTAGGAAGTCAATGAGTGCACACTGGTCGAATATTTACCTAAGGTGTGCGGTGAATAGCTGAATATCATTCATGGTTACCTCTTACCTTTTTAAGTACTTACCTTGCTACGAGACACGTGCCTTTCATCCAATTATACTTATCTCATCAAGGCCGTGTGATTGTGAACATCCTATTGTATATTTGTACACAGATTTACGGATAACATTGTTTACAATGACGCGATCGAAGTATACAAAGTTCTAGAACATTTATATCGTGTTTTTAAACGCTGAATTTTACAAAATATTTAATCGTATTAAAAAAATAACTTCCTGCAATTTAAATATATTAACTGACATCGCTATACTCCATTACTTCCTCAATTTAAATTGTATTAATAAAATGCATTTTAAATTGTGGAACTGCAACATATACTGAAATATAAAAATTATACATTTGTTTTGCTTAGGGTGATACTTCTTGATGGCTTAATATTAAAGGGATAGTAAAACACACCACGTAAAAAAGTTTTTATTGTTTTGTTGATTTTTTTTCAATACAAAAATTATTGGAATGAAATCTGTGTGTGTCCCTGATGCGACTGGCTGCTGTAGTTAAAACTTTTTCTATATGAAAGATTAGTCTCTCTTTTCTCTTTTCTCAGATTAGTGTTACCTTAATTAATTAATAGATATCATTTGACAGATGGATATGGATAGTACTTAATTATCCAAAATAATATTTCAATAGATTTGTTTTAGAAATATAACAATCACAATTTGACAAATATATTAAAAAATTGACTCCCTGATGTCGTAGGTTCGATTCCCGGTTGTGCACCGATACACTATATTTTTATGCGCATTTAACAATCGCTCAAACGGTGAAGGAGAACATCGTTAGATAACAGCTG
This sequence comes from Pieris rapae, assembly GCF_905147795.1. NCBI lineage: Eukaryota > Metazoa > Arthropoda > Insecta > Lepidoptera > Pieridae > Pieris > Pieris rapae. The sequence goes on along the minus strand of NC_059526.1, from coordinate 1,431,911 downwards.
TGTGAAGGCCACAGGGACCAAACTTTTAAAATTTGTTTTAATTATCTTTTTATATAATTTTTCAATATTTTAAAATAAAATTATAACACTGTATATTAGATTGTTATGTTTAGGTTTTATTTGAGGATTTAGTAAAAATTTAAGATTCTAGATCTAATTGGTGAAATTTTTAGTATCACTGTCTTAAATCTGTTTTCTTATCAGACATTTCTTATGTACCGTTTAGGGATATAACTATTTATGTACAAGAGATAAAAGACAGCTTTGAGTACGCCTATTAAAATTATGTACCAAAGGATATATATGTCCTTGTACCTATTAGATTCGCTAAATATTGTTAACTCATAGAATGTATTACTGTATAGATACTAACTAGATACGTTTATAAATAAGACAATGAGAATGTAGTCAAAATAATTATACTACTATTACCTTGTTTTCTATAGATAAAATGCGACCAAAAGAAAATTTTCCAAATTCCTATCAATTAGATCTTTAAAAATTAAACTTACCTATAAACACTTTGTACTTACGTAATGAGATCAACTATAAGCTTGTTTTTTTAATAATACATACCTGTACATTGTCTAAATTTAATTTAAAAACGGTATAATTTAAACCTATCACACTGAAATCAAAATATAGAACTTACGTTAGACTATACATTTAACATTTAAAATAAATAACTACAATAGCTTAAACAAGTGAACGTAACAATGGTCGTAAACTGAATGAGATGCATCGTGCAATTTGCGCACACGCAGATTCCGTTCTGATTTAATTCTACACAGGGTGTTCTATTTGACTTATGAAATCAAGCAAAACTATTTCAGTATGCAATAGTCACTGTTTAACTATTACCAAAGTTTTCGGTACATATTTATTACAATATTATTTACACATATATACATAAAATCCATATATGTAATGGGGAATAAAAAGAGAGCTGGTGCGGCTTGTGATGCGGCTGAAAAAGCTAAAGTCTGCAAATACAGGGGTCTAGGCTCTGAATATGATTTTGTCCCATTCGGTGTCGAGACCCTTGGTCCGTGGGGTCCTAGCGCATTAAAGCTTTTTAGGGAATTATCAAAAAGGTTAGTCGACATCACAGGGGATCGAAGAGCTGGCAGCTACCTCGCACAAAGAATTAGTCTAGCTATTCAAAGGGGCAACGCTGCTAGTATCTTCGGAACCTTGCCTAAAGGGACTCCTTTTAATAATATTTTTTAATAATTAAATTTTAAGGTTAGTTATTAGATATATTTTTAGTTTGTATGGGGAATGATATTCGCTAATAACTAGGTATATATAGCATATATAGCATAATTGTACGTAACTGTTATGTTGAAGTTCTGTCTAAAAATATGTAATTTAAATAATAAATATGGGTAAATTTTTACTTTTTTATCAGCGTTAAAGCCGTATCGATAGTATCATACTGCTATGTAAGAAAAATTTTGTCTTATTTTTAAATTGGTAACATGTATGTGAAAAAATCGAGGCACTGAAAGGATGTCAATACAATTTACATGTTCATTTACATATGTTATATGATTACTTAATACGGGTACTGGAATTTTAGGTCACGATAAATGTATTTTGTTCTGATAATCATGTTGTAAAAGATAACCTCCTAAGAACAAATTCCAAACCCAATTAAAAAAAACTTGTTGGGTAATGGGGTGTAAATCATTTACGACGCTTTCAACATATGGCGTTTCATTTATTTTCGAGGCGAAAATGCACGTGCCTATTTGCCCGTTTTACAAGTAGCTCGACCCCACACACAGAATCTATAGTAGATTCTTATTCTCTTAGGGTAAGCAATACCCAGTAGAACCATCTCGGGTAGTTCCAAACAGGCCGCGTTTGAGAAGCTCTTAAATAGCTCGTATTCTACCAGGCTCAGAGCGGGATAACTCTCAAAATCTCCGGTGCTGTAAACTTTCATAGAAGGAAAGAGATGGAAAATTACTTTATTTTCCTCGTCTTCCGACCCTAGGATCTACTATTGACAATTCCGACGAATTGTTAATATTAACAAAATATTTGTTTTTTCTGTATTATTTTAAAGATTAAGTAATTCGAATATAGACAAGTGGAATAAACGCGCGACCAATTAAATTACAAATCGTAGCTACCGCACTCAGAGTCGTCTAATAGTAGATTACTAATAAGATGTATAGATAAATCTGTTTTATGATGTTTGTTAATCTAATAGGCAAGTAGGTGATCAGCCTCCTGCGCCTGACACACGCCGTCAACTGTTTGGATCTAAGCCGGTTTCATCATAATGATTTTCTTTACCGTTCGAGCGATTTTTATACAAACATATAACATACATACATAAAAATCGCTATAGTAAAGCTATATTTATGTTAACTCTTTGACTAAATATTGCTGAAAGACGGCTTGAAAGATTGAACACTGTATTGCGATAAAATGTACTAAAATCTTTTACAAACAATTCGTGACTACTAATGTCAACAAAGTCATATGGAAGACAGCTGTCTCAACACATAAACATATATTATTATATTTTTAAGTGATATGGCGTATCATTTCACATACATGAAAACGAGTTTTTTACATATAGTTCAGTAGTTAACTAATAAAATCTTAATTCTAGATATAAATTTAAAATGTCGTCCAAATAATTGGGTTAGTTACCAGATTCATTTGAAAGTACTGTTTTTTTTAATATACATGGTAATTTTAAGATGAGTAGATACTTCGAATGGGGAAGTCACTCCACAGAACAGCTTCGCTCATGGCCTTAAGGCTGATTGCAAATACCCGTAGAAAAGAAAAAAAAACTTGGTAATGATCGTCAATCATATGGAGTTTTTCTGTGTATAAAAATATAAAATTATTGAAATTAAAAAAAAAATTTTGAAGTGAAACTTTTTTTGGCGCATTTATATTATCACTAGCACGTACACAGTATGTTAACAGTTTAAATATAGATATACAAATACATGGAGTGATCATATACTGGTACATGATCATCTATCGGACCTTTTACCATAGTAATAATTAATTTACAAAGAAGTTTCACTTCTGGCATGTGTACTTTGTACGCACGCAGTTTTCTATCAAAGCCTGCATACAGCCGGTGTACCGGTGTCTTGGAAAAAAGGGTACACGTCGATTATTTTTAATTATATTTCATTTCAGTGTTTGTATTAGTCGTGTCCTGTTTTTGGGTGTAGAAATATTTTCAAGTTAATTATTATCCATTACTTATAACTTTTTTTTAAAATTATTTTATTTATTATTGAAATTTCTTACAAAATATTACGATCAATAATTTCGAAAAACAAAAAATTTGGCAAAGTTTTAACACGGAAAGTCAATCACTAATACATGTATTCCTGTAAATGCACTTCATCGTTTTCAACCCAGGATAATTTAAGCTAATATGAAAACTTAAAAAACATTGGTATATATTCTAAGCGTACTCTGTATATTTCATATTATTTTAATTGTGCCTCGTTTATTAATATATTTTATAGTTAATATATTTTATTGAAACGCCACTTAAATTACTTTTGAATCATGCCTTCTGTGCACCATAAATCATGATTTTGAGATGTCAAAATTAAATTAACGAATTGTCAAACCCTTATAATATTTTTAATAATTTTGCTTACAGTTTGATGGTGTATAGGAAGCGAAGTGGATACACACCACTATCAAATGGCGAAGATGTGAAGCTCCTCTCGCGTAGACCCTACACAGAATTACGGAGTCTGAATGGCAAATCAGACCCCAGGCAACGGTGAACAATATGCCTGCGAGTTTCATTTGAATGTAAAAATGGTAAATACAATGAGTGAAATAAGATTTAAAATCCTGTTGCACGTAGCCTACATATACGAACCGTTATTTTTACGTTTCGTCAATGTATTGTCTACCATTTATTTATTTTGGAACTTAAGTAGAAGAAATAGAGTATATTGTTGTTCTTAACAATCTTCGGGCATACGTTTGACAAATTCGAATATATTTTTAATACACGTTTTACGGTAAAATGCTCTAAGAATGGCCACGATAATTATCACTGTTCCTCAGCGTCAAATAGGTTATATTTCCTATCAATAACTAGTAAGTAGTAAGTATGGAAAATGTCAAACACATTTGACATATCATTAATCTCGTGCTAGAGCAGAAATACTAAGGGCCTGTTTCACAATGTATGGTTAAAGTGCCAAATAGCTATGCAACGTATAAATTATACGAAAGATAAAAGTTCCAAATAAGATACTTCGAATTTCATGACGTATAGCGCTATCTGACAGTCGTGAAACGCAAAAATACTATTTATCATACGAATAAGTAACAAATAGCTTATTTGGAACTTATCCGGACATTGTGAAACAGGCCCTTAGTAGTTTAAAGACCTGATTAATAGTTTACTTATAAATACATATTTGTTGACTGTCTATTCAATTGAGATCTAGAAGGCTCAGGCTATGCTCAATAGTTGTATACGAAATCGAAAACAGATAGCTGTCTCTCCCCAAAGCACACTCAGTACAAAGTTGCACGGTCTTATTGTTAAATGGACGAATGACAGCCTTCATTAGCCTCCTGTTGGCATGGCTATCATTTTTAAGTCGTAACCATGGTAACTGGAAGTCATAATGAGGCCAACACAATTAAGTAGGAGTTTTTATTATACAAGTCTTCATCGTGCTGTGAAAACTCATGTATATATCTTATTATACAGTGTAGTGCGACCAAAAAGTAATGATATTTGCTATTTGATCAAAATAGATTGTATTCTAGCTTTTTAAATTGAAATTATGCTTTTGACGGGCTTTTTGGGATCAATTAGGCTCATTACATTGTAACGCGGGTTTATTTATGTGGATCAAAGCTTTATAGTTTTTGATTAAAGCCATATAGTGGTACCTCGACATACGAGTATAATTCGTTTCGTAACTTTGCTCGTATTTCAAAGGAATTTTCCGCGTTGAAATTAATTGAAATGCCATTAATTCGTTCCAGCACCCGAAACACCACCTCAGTTATTTTTGATCAAGAGATTACGCTTTAATACAATAGGCATCTTCGGACCCATGGTTATAAAAATAAATGTAATAATCTATTGTACAAAACGCAAGAAATGCAAATCGAAAACTTCCGTCGATTTACAAGCTTATCGAGGTCTAGGCTGAGGTGGAAGAAACTGTCAGTATAGTGCAATTCCTCGTATCTCCAAACTCCAAACCAAAATATTGCTCGCTCGGCTGCCCGTATCTCAAAACAAATTAGGGCAGTCTTATATCGGGGTACCACTATATTTGTATACAGTTAAGTATACTAGCGATTTGAAATCACATTTTTCACATATTACCATTTCTATTTATTTGATTTAAGAATATTTTAAATAGAAATCGTTACTTAACAAGGACATTGAAAATGCTTTGGATGGTTAGTAAAAATTATACAATATTTTTCAACAAAGTTATTGTGATTGCTATTAATTACTCTTATTATTAGGTATTAACTGAGAGTATTATTAGTATATTTAGTAATAATATAGTTTTAAGTAGACAATTTTGTTTTATTGCATTTAATGTGAAAATGTGATTTCAAAAAGGCGGATCTATGTGATTTTAGATTGCGTATTTAGTTTTAGCTAATTTAAAGTATCAAAGTGTGTTAGTAGTTGTATATTTTATTTATATCATCGGTATCTCATATTATTTTGTATCATGACATTGCAATAATAAATGATTTTAAATAAAATTTAATTGTTTTATTTATTCAACTACTTGAAGGACGAGAGTCTGCCTGCATCCTATATATTCTAGAGCAGTTTCCCAACGTTGGGCCCACGCCCCATAGGGGACAGTTAGATTGTCAAGAAGAAAATTTCTGTGTTTTGTTAACAATTTTCTAGTGATATCTAGTAGATTATTAGTATTTTAGTTGCTTAAGTAAACAATTTAATTTTTAATATTGAAATACAAAAAAGGTTTGGAAATACTGTCAGAGAGAAAAGTCTCTGTAGGTCTGGGTCTCCGCTTTCTGTATCTTTTTCATGAACGAAAGAAGGTGATCAGCCTCCTTTGCCTGACATATGCCGTCGACTTTCCCACCTCTGGGCGGGTGCTCCCCAGTACCAGCTCCTTCCACTTGACCGTATTCAACGAAGAGCGGTTCGAATCGTTGACGACCAAAATCTCTCCAAGCGGCTTGATCCTTTGGCGTTGCGTAGAGATGTGGGGTCTCTCTGCATCTTCTACCGCATTTACCATGGAGAGTGTTCAGAGGAGTTGTCCGGATTAATACCTGCAGCTGAGTTTCATCATCGGACCTCAGCTGCAGCCTATCACCTCGACGTCCACCGTTCCGCAACTGCGCGTTTTTCTAGGCTGTTTTTGCCGCGCACCACCACTTCGTGGAACCAGCTACCCACTGAAGTATTTCCGAACCAATTCGACTTAGGGTCCTTCAAGAAAAGAGCGTACCAATTCTTAAAAGGCCGGTAACGCACTCGTGAGCCCTCTGGCATTGAGAGAGTCCATGGGCGGCGGTTTCACTTAACATCAGGTGAGCATCCTGCCCGTTTGCCCCCTGTTCTATAAAAATAAGAATAAAATACAATGTTTATCTCAATTAGACTTTGGTCTTTCTATCGAGTTTTTACTATGATAAAGAGAGATGGAATATCTTATATTTCGTTCATTATAGCTTAGTTTGATGACCGGCTTCGCCACGATGTTTTCGTTCATCCTTTAAATTCGCACATACATAAAAAGTCTATTGGTACATAGCATAGGGGGTCAAAAGACCTCTCTCAATTGTCTATATACAAAAAAAATATTACTTTAGATTTACAATCGAAATTATTCCGGCTAAAGATATATTAAACTGCTGAATCTAGGCTAATCGACGATCCAGCTGTTTACCAACCTTACAAACAAAACTCTTAACAAGTTATGTGAACTAGATTTTGAGTATACGAGAAAAAAATGTTTTGTAGAATTGGATACAGATACCAGCAAACTTCTTAAGCATTAATAAACAAGGGAGTGGGGGGAAAGTTTACGAATCGTATCGCAGCGCGGGACAAACTCTCCCGTCTCAACTGTTTTACGAATTACGCGATCACCACCCTCCCATCGCTCCCTCTTAAAAATTGCTTCTGGCGCAAGCAAGGACATTTGTTCAATATATGTTGCCGGTATCTATAGTAGGGGTAGATTGAAAGGATCTCAGAAATGAGGACTCTTAGCGGATATAGTAAAAGTTTAAGGACAATTTAATCACAAAAGGAATAGATACTATTGGGTTAATAAATATAATATTGGAGAGCAAAGAAATTATCCAATTTAATTGTATAGAAAAAGTGTCGCCTGATTTGGCCATACTGTGTTTTAAATAATTTGCTTGTTTCTTCGAAAAACCTTCCAGAAGGCGGAACTAAAATTGATTTCTTTAAAAACTGAACGAATGACTGCCATGGTTCGTTACTTATTTATTTATTTATTTACATAATCCAAACAATAATAATATATAGATAAACTCACGTAAAAACAACTTACATTAATATTAAATATGTATGTATAAGGACTGGTGATATAATAAGTATAGGCCATAAGTAGAATTGGTGACAGAGGCCAGTTCGTGAGCTATTGTCAGCCAGCAGATCTGAAATACTTTTCAGGCACAGTTGGAGACCATGTTCCCCTCCTCCAAATATTTAGTTCACTATCCGTACTTCAAGTGATCACAAAGAAAACTAATATCCACATTACTTTTTCTACTAGCGTTAGGATACTATTTTGCCCTTTCAATATTCAACCACATTCACTCGTTTTTAGATAACAAACACGTTTATGAATAAATTATACTTTACTGTATTTTAATGTATGTTTGTTCGTCTTTACATCATCATACTAGCTAGCATGATTTTAAATGCTTTTTATTTAGTGATAAGCAGCGATCCCATTGCCTGTACGGATGGGGTTGGATTTACAAGTATACAAAGCCGATATTAAACGTTTTCAATAAACTTGATTGATAACTAAGATGAAGTTAGTAGTAGTTTTTATTTTAGATTTGAATTTTTATGTATTCCATGAACTGTATTGTGTCTAGTTTATGTGATACATTGTGAATTGCTTTTTATGTAGGTTTACAATAAAAAAACTAAATCGTAAAGGAAATAAGTCCCAAAAAACGAAATTCTTAAGAAATCATACTGTTTCTATTCCAATGTTTGTACTTGCGCAATCCAAAGAGTGAATAAATTATCCACGATCCAAAAATGTGTCTGCTATATGCCCCATTATTTTATAACCGTACAAAGTCGTACAACGAATTGTTATTCCATGAATTTAATTAATAAACCAATATCACCTGTATTTTATAATGTTTCGATAGTGCGGACGATTGATTATTCGAAAAATAAATAATTGTTACAAGCATGAGCTGCTTTAAAGACGTATATTTTTGGAGACAGGTATGTTTTTGATTAATAAAATAAAGTTTAAACCAAATTTCTTATTAATGATGATCCCCACAAATACAACAATATGTGAAGATGAAATTAAGTATAATATGCATTGATAACGGCTCTCAACGAATTTGGTTCTTACATAGAAACTTGGTCAAAACCAATTTATACTATGAAATTGTTTTATTTTACAGAGTCTAATACTTATAGGAGACAGCATACACTCAGCCGGAACTGGTCTTATGCTTAGTTTCTCTTCTGTCCTGAACCCAGCTCTTCTATCAAACTCTACGGACATACGAGCTACACCAGAGGAAGTGTCATGGATTTGTAAGTATGCTTGTATTTTTAACTTTGATTCACGTGGTTAATCAACATTTAAATATGTTATGAAATACCGATTACTTTACATCAACAAAAAGACTACCATGGTATTTGAGACTTAAAGTACGCTTGTGAAGAGGAATGTATGACTCTGGATTTACAATATCAGACACTGACGAAGCCCCCTTGTTTCAGCTGCAAGTCTTGGTTTTGCGGGATTGGTGGGTCTAATATTTCTCCCACCTTTCTTCCAACATTTCGGAAGAAAAACTATACACATCGCTCTTAACTGTCTACTTTCTATTGGATTCCTTTGTTTCTTCTTTTCAAATAGCATTACAGGATTGTTTATTGGTAAATTTATTCAAGGGATTGATATGGGTGGCGTAACTATAACCATTTTTATTATTGCCGAGTATTCACATCCCAAACGACGTGGTTACTTTATGACTATAAAGAAAGCAAGTGTATCACTAGGTTCTTTACTCTGTCATTCTTTATATTTCTCGTGGACTTGGAGACAAATCGCACTTATAGCTGTGGTACCTTACACAATATCAACAGTTATGATATTATTTTGGCCAGAAAGCCCAGCCTACTTGGCTATGAAGGGCAAGTACAATGAATGTGAGATGTCTCACACTTGGCTCTTTGGAAATTCCCAGAAGAGTATTAAAAATCTACATGAACTAATAACAGCTCAAATGGAGAGACAGAATAAAAAGCCAAAGACTCCAAAGGAGATGGTTAAAAGAATTGTGGGAAAATTCGCTCGGAAAGACTTTATGATGCCAACATTGATTGTCGCGTTACTAACATTGATGGTGGATGCTTCAGGGCGATATTACATGATACTGTATATAATACAGATTGTTGTAGAAATAACTGGTGATACATCAACAGCAGTATACTGTTCGATAGCTGCTGATATATTTACCATGATCGCTTTGATCCTCCAGGGCTTTGTTATCAAGCGAATGTCACGGCGAAAAATCCTTCTCTATTTTGGAATTATCAGTACAGTCCTCACATATATTTTAAGTCTTATGATTTACTTGCAATCGAAATCGCTTTGGTTGACGCCTTCATTAATCGTTTTCAATTCGTTTATATATTCGGCTATGTAGGAATAATTCCAACAGCGTTTACTGTGATTGGAGAAATATATCCATTGGAGCACAAAGGTACAGGTTCCTTTGCAGCCGGTGTATTGTTTACTGGCTTATATGCGATAACTGTAAAATTTATACCAAAAATTATAGATGATTTGGGCGTCGAAGGGATGTTCGCGATTTTTGCAACGTGTTTACTAATATGTGTTATAGGTTTATATTTCACTCTAATAGAGACTAAAGATAGAACGCTTCAAGATATAGAGGATGAAATAAAAGGCATTAAGAGGGAGCACGAGCAGTGTTTTATAAGTGACACGTAGAGACTATAATCCTTTTGTCGTCATAATAATTAAGCAATTGATATGGCAGCTATAAGTGACTTCATCTATGTCGAATTAGTTCACAGCCAGAAGTTAAGATAATAACAATATCACAGGACCTTAGATTGCATTTTCTTCTACTATAAACTTTTCTTTCTTCATTAAAGAACTATTTAATATCATCTAAGTATTTAACTTTTGTACGACCTAATTTAATGTATTTATACGATAATATGTTTGCTTGTGATGGTATTATTGCTACAAATACTTCGATAACGTAAAACACCTGTTTTTTTTTAAATACCTACCATTATATAACTTATATTAATGTAATAAAAGATATTACTAAAATGTGTTTGATATCCATCCCTATTCGTATATATTTAACGGGCTCGCTTACAATATATGTAATTACTAACTACATATAATTTTTTTTATCTCTGAATAACACCAAAACTTGGCAATTCAAAAGAGTGACGGATTTTCTTGCCCGCTCTATTACCTTGACTTGAACTGGTAGTAAATGTAAATTTAAAATCAATTTCTGTTTACGTTCATAAGTGTACTTAGTTACCTATGTGAATAAAGTTATTATCAGCTTGACTTAGATAGTGTTTAAAGCAAGCAAGCAAAATATATTGTATTTCAAAATGCAAAAAACTGTAAATAAATATGAATATCCCTTGAACTTATGTTCAAACTTATAAAATACGAAATCTAAAATGTATATAAAAGTATGCCAGTGCTATGAGTCGGTTAATATGCAATTAATATTATGCATTGTGGGTCTACTCTCATGAATATTGGTGAAGTTTTCACGTTTTTCTAGAAGTTTATATTACATTGTCGAGACTATATGGGCTAACGAGTAACTAGAGGGTGTCGTTGCTCGCACTTAACTTTGAGGGTACTTACGAAAACCAAATTTATCTTCCCCATTGTATCCCAACATAGGGAGAAAAATCTCTAAGAATAGGAACATTTTTAGTAAAAATATGTCCATCATTCAAATGCTGTTTACATTTTTGTAATGTAATACTAGAATAACAGTTGACTTCTAATGACGTCTGTGACAGGAAAACAAAAAGCATTCTTTAGAAACATACTCTTCAAAGAAAATTTCATGAGAACTCAAATTCAATTCAAAGCCTTAATTTAACTAATACAAGAGAAAGTTTACAAAAATATATATGTATACAAAAAAAGTTCTTTAAGAGATTTGTTGCGCAGCAACTTGTACAGCTTGCCTTTGTGGCACAAAAGCCTCCAACTGTTTCCAGTGCTTCCTATCCCTGGCAAGTCTTTGTCACACAGGACCGGAGGCTTTTTTAAACTTATCAGCCCACCGCGAACTTGGTCTTCCTATATTTCGCTTGGTATTGTAGCGAGGTGTCCATTGAGTGACTTTTTTCGACCATTTTGCTCTCTGGCCTCTGAAAAGGTGTCCTGTCCATCTCCATTTAAGGCTTTTGGCTCTGGTCATTGCGTTGCATTCATGAGATCTAGCGTTGTATTATTAGTAAGGGTTTTCTGTTCGTTTATCAAACTAAACTAAACTATAATGAACGAAATATAAGATATTCCATCTCTCTTGATCCATAGTAAAAACTTGATAGAAAGACCAAAGTCTAAGGGCCTGTTTCACAATGTCTGGATAAGTTCCAAATAAGCTATTTATTACTTATTCATAGGATAAATAGTATTTTTGCGTTTCACGACTGTCAGATCATCAGACTGTCGGCGCTATACGTCATGAAATTCGAAGTATCTTATTTGGAACTTTTATCTATCGAATAATTTATGTGTTGCATAGCTATTTGACACTTTATCCATACATTGTGAAACAGGCCCTAATTGAGATAAACATTGTATATTTTAGTTTCTACATATCGTAAGACTGACAGATGACGAATCGACTATACAGTCAAATTGTCTTTCGGCCCCTTGAAAAATACTTAATTAATTGAATAGGACGATGATAAACTAAAAAAGGAATATTATTTTGTTTTTAGTGTTCCAAATTTTAACTAAGTTTTTGAATTTAATGTTGGATAATTCCTATCTTCGGCAGGCACTCATTATTCCTATTATTATTAATATTAGTGCAATCTGTAATAATATCATAAGAACTTAAGTAATATGAAGCCATAATAGGGTATTGAATTTAATTGTTACATAAAAATAATACATAAATAATAAATCACGAATTTTGATAAATCTCTTATTTACTTCATTCCCAATTCGTAGTTACTTAACCGTTTGTTTTAACTCTTAGTTATTTCAATATTTCTCATCCCTTGATTTTCAAACTATCGAGATACGTCTGTAAATATCAAAATAACACTCTTTATTTTGAATCAGTCAAAACAAAGGTACGCTTGGTCTAAGAAGTTGAGATGAAAGCCAAATTGGTAGAGAATCAATACAAAAGTGGTTTGAAACGTGCCTGAGTGACAAGCAAGAGTCGCCTCAAGTGACTGCAAGCTAGCCGCAACGCGACGCAATAAGTATTTTATAATTAGCATCATTATAAATAACTATTATCTTTGACCAACTAAATTCAGCGCGTATTTTTAATTCCATCCGATCTCCATCGGACCCTAGATCTAGAAGGCGTCACAATAATAAAAAGACTGCTGGAGCCCACGAATATAGATAAAACACAAGACTAAAAAGGACACACACAAACGCTGTTTCCTCCACAAAAACGCTTCACATGTTTGTGACGATCCGTAAAAAAAATTACCCTAATGCGCCTAAAGAAGTTTCACTTCAAAAATAAAACACAAGAAGCGAGTGTCTTCCCCTTAATAGAAACTGTAAGTAGTGTTATTGGACATTTTAATGTTAAATATCCTTATTAGTAAATAAGGTTAGACTTAAATTACTTATTAGTCTTAAGGTTAGCTCTTGCAAAATGCTTTAGTACACATATACTGAGACATCATAAAAAATTGTGACTTAAGTTAAAACATTGTAAATTTAAACAAAAAAGGTTTTTACTGAAATAAAGTTTCTTAAAGTGGACGCTAGGCAGTCACTTGTGTAATTTTTATTGTGAAATTGTTTTAGATTTAGGTGACATTAATAAATTAAAAATTTACCTATTATAAGTACACACAATACTGGGAAATTGTTCTGTATCTTAAGATAAGTTGAATAGAACTTATTTATTTATTTATTTATTAACACTTAGTTGCATTACATAAAAAGAAAATATTAAACATAATTTAATGACAAGCAACTGGCGGCCTTATCGCTTTAGAGCGATTTCTTCCAGACAACCACTGTGAGTAAAGGAAAAAACCACTATGAGTATATTAGATAAGGTAGGCAAGAAGTGCAAAAATAGAAAAACTTAGCAAGTAGTCAAAGTTTCATCAAAACCGGTTTAGTAGTTTGTAAGGCAAATAAGTCGATTAAGATTTTTATACTACTTTTACGTTTACTTTTACTATTCTTTTCAGTGTAAAATATTTTTCAAAAAGATATGTTGATTCTTAATAAATAAAATAAAAAAGCCTTTTATTTCCAGTATTTAACTCTCGTCTGAAACCCCAAGTTGGGTGTAGGCCACCTCCAGTGATGCCCATTTATCTCTGTCTTCAGGCACTTTACTCCAATTTTGACCAGCTATCGCTTTAATGTCGTCCTCCCATCGTGTATATATAATAGGTCTACCTTTTGTTCTTTTGCCTAGTGGGCCTTTCCAGAAAGTTACTTTTTTAGTCCATCTATGATCAGTTAGCCGGACAACATGTCCTGCCCACTTCCATTTCAATTTTTTTGCGTAGCTAAAAACGTCTGTTGCTTTGGTTATTTTTCTTATTTTAGTTTGACGTTGATTCTTAATGCGAACACGAAAATATAATCAATTCAGGATTTCCTTCACACGATATAATCCACTGGAGTGTCAGTATAAAAACAGATAAAAATACCTGCTTATTAAAAAACGCATGCGCGGAATATTCATACAAAAATGAATTTTTACCGCCTTTAGTTCGCTCGTCCGCACGCCGTCAATCAGAACTCAAAAAAGTTACCAACTTCCGAACGCGTTTATCGTAATATTCATGTATGGAAATTTAAAATGATAGATAAATATATGCAAAACTAATGAAATAAGTGAAGTTAAAAATTAGGAGAAAGACTATTTTTATAAATTATAAAAATGTACTTATAGTTAATATTAAAAATGGCGGCCGAAAGGTATCTATGGTTAGCTACTGCTTTGCTTCGGCTGTGGTTGGGGGCTGGCGATCTATGTTATGCTCAGTAAGTTATACACTTAGATTAAGAACCTACAATTAGACCAAGATCTTTGACTCGTCACAAAAGTTGGAGTTTAATGTCATCATAATAACTAGAATAAAACTCGATAATTTCACGAATGTTTCAATTTCATCCTATAACACTGTATAAATTGATATTATGTACAATGTATTTTTTAAATGTCAGCATGTAAACATTGATGAGCCAAAAGATTTCTTAAAAAATCGAAACCGAGATTTACCCATATGAGCCCTTACTCTGTTAACCACTAAGCCTGAGAGATAGGCAGGTAATAAAATTCCTAAAGTCTATCATTTGCAAATTGTTTACTCCTATATGAATTTAAATGTACGTTGTTGAATATAGAATTGGTTTAAATTTAATTCAGGCGCATAAGTTTAGTACGAAGTGATTTAATAAAGTTAAAAATAAAGTTCTCTAATCATTTGCAATTTATTTTCCCTCTATTAAAATTAATTTATTTTATCAAGCATTATTTTTATAACAAGGACTTTGTCAATTGGTCAGATTTGAGTAAGTCAAAACGAATTGAATTTGATATCGCGTATATCTCTCGTCTCCTACGCCTAAACCCAATAACCTACCTCAAACTATTTTTGACAATCTGAGGGAGAGATACTAATCCAAATATTGATAAAAGTGTGCCAATAACCAATCGACGGATTGATATTGGATAGGAGTATTAAATCTGTTTAATATTAAGTGGAAATTCACGAATTTACACTTAATATTTTTGTGGAACTAACAAAAAATAAATAAAATAAAATAAAAATAAAATAAAATAGCCTTTATTGCTGAACTTATTTTTACAGTAATTTTTCTTACAAATACGTTTATAACTTTTAACAGTTTCTTTTCTTTTCATAAATCAGGTATCGGTAAACGGTCGTTTCTACATTTCAGCTTGTCTTTCGACATAGGCCTCCTCTAAAGATTTCCACTCTGTTCTATTTTTCGCTATGCGCGTCCATATTGGGCCCGCCCATTTACTTTGTTTTTCATGTTAGTGTTATTTTTTCCTTTAGAGGGTCGTGGTCATTTTTCCCCACGATGACCAGTCGGCTTGGGGAAGTATTTTGTTTTGTTATTTTATGTTGGTTCATGTTGAGCTGTTTATTTTTCCGTTTACCGACAGTTAATTGTTATTCTTTGTTAGTTGTTGTCTTAGCGGGAAGAGACGAAAGAGAATTAGCTCTAATCCTCATTACGTCGAAAGCATTTGGTCTATTGTTAATCGGCGGCATTAGAGTTTGTTGTTTCCTTGGTTGAGCATTGTTTTGTGGGGATGATGATGTTTCTCTTTTGCGCTTTTCCTTATTTATGTTAGTATTTTTTCCTTTTACTACTAGTTTGTCAAATTTCAGGTACGCGATATTTCCCTTTTCTCTCTCCTCTTTTAGCTGCGCCTGCAACGTTTTCCTTTTCTCTATTACTTCCTTTGTGTAGTCTTCTGTTACATATACATTTTTGAAGTTTTTCTTCTTTCCCATAACTTCATTCTTCTTCCATTCGCTCGTAAAGGAAATCAGAATTGGTCTTGGTTTTCCAGAAGACTTTCGCTTTCCTAGACGATATATTTTGTTTATCTCATGTTCTTGTAATTGTATGTCAAGGTCAGTTTTGAAAATATGTATTGTATTTTGTATTAATTCTTGTGTAGACCTTTCGCCTTCATTTACTCCAAACATTATCAAATTGTTTTGCTTCTTTCCTCTTTTTAAACTTTCTACTTCCTTTTCGAGATTTTCTACTTTTATTTTTAAGTTTCTATTTTCTGTTATAATAGGTTGAAGTTTTTCGTCTAATCTCTCCATTATATTATTTGTTATCGAATCTTTCAATTCTATTGTTTGGTTCAAGATTTCATTCTTCATTTTATCAAACAATAGTTGAAACTGATCCTCCATTCTTGTAAACTAAATCTGCGTGTTATGGAACGTAATTAGTGGTAGTTTTTATTTACTTGCTCTGGCAACACTAGTTAGCTGTTACTGTGACAAGTGTCAATGTCATTGATCTTTTGTCTATGCTCAATATGATTGGTGGATTTCTAACCTCTAATTATCACTTTTTGGAGATACTTTTGTTGAAATTCAAGAACTTACGTGATATTGTGTGAAATCGGTAGTTCCACTACACGGACGACACTTCAATTTGTGTTTTGTGACGTCGCAGTCTCAAGAACAGTGTACGAAATTATTTTTTAGCACTCAATAATACGGAGCTACACAATTACGATGCTTACAGTATGACAGCCCAACTTAGTTTTCAACAAACTTGTTACTTGTTTTTTTTAACAAACTACTAGTAAAATAGGTCTTACAGTAAAATTATTATAAATTATTCACTTCAAAATCAGTTTTCTTTAATCTTTGCTATTTATTTTTCCTTCATTATTATTATGTATGCCTGTAAGACCCCGTCACATTAATATTTTTTTAGAATTTACGTAAAAAAAATAATTTCTTTGGGTAAAATTATTCTCGGTGAGAGTTGTCCCGAATTTTGATCCCTGTTTGTCAAAATCACACCTTTTGACATCATCAGATTTTTACACTTGGATTTCAGGTACTTGACATGCATAGTTTTTATTAGCAAGGAGACTCGAGTAAAAATTTAAAGGCTGGCAACACACTTGCGATCTGACAATGTGAGTGTCCATGTGCTACAGTATCACTTAACATCAGGCGAGCGTCCTGCCTGTTACCTATATAAAAAAGTGCGTGCAATCAAAGCATGTCATTGTGTATATTTCTTCACACTGTCTACAAAAACTACTTTTTTCGACAAAAACGCTGCATATCTTTGTGACGTTTCGTGAAAAATTTACCCTTAGGCGCATGCTTAAAGAAGTTTTATTTCAAAAAAGTCTAGACAATGCTTTACATGATTTTCGTCACTACCGGCACATTTTTTACATTTCCTCACAGTTTTCACAGGTTGGATTTTTAATTGCGCACATATAATTTAGAAAACTGAATCCGTAACTTACGTATGCACTAATATATAAGAAATGCATATAATACTACTAAACCGATTTTGATAAAAGATTATTCCGATATGATTTTTAGTTTCCGACAAATTTTGTATTACAGAAACACATGCTTGGAAGCCTTAATACATTTATTTTTCTAATTCTTCTACATTAACTAATGCGATAGAACGACATAATTATACTCCCCGATTATCCTACATAAAAAAAATTAAAAAAAATTAATACCTAAATCTTATGACTAACAATATAGCTAACTATAGCTAATATAGCTAACTCTTCTGAACTCAGCTACTGTACAAACAAATATAGAAAGTCGTTAGAAAATTATGTTTATTATTAATTGTATTGTTTGCATACATGAAGTGAAAACATTTGAAGCCATCCTATAAGCCACTAAGATTTCCCTTAATAATAACATCAGCAAGTGAGTATATCAATTTTTTTTATAATGTAAAATGTAACTTGTTTTTACCCGCTAATATAAGCTTATAAACTCAGTTTGATGCTAGTTAAATCTACTTAACTGTTGTTAAGTACATTTAACTAGTAAAGTTAACAATGGAGTTTAAATTTTAATTAAAACCTTTCGTTACGGCTTAACTGTTACAATAGTTCGAATTCCGGAAATAAATTTAGTCTCCCGTAACAGGTTATATATAAATAAAATATTTTTTAACATAAATACACTAATACCTATTGCTGAACCACCCACTAAATTGAGTGACCATGGGCATGGACATGCCTGAATGCGTTTCTGCACAGCTGAAAAACTCGCACAATACAAAAATGTGCAACATGGTTATGAAACGTTTATTATTTTATTGAATTTAATAAAAATGTTTGTATTTTGAAATGTCGTTAATTATGTGTTGTTCTCTTTTAGGGCTATTGTAGGAAAAATGAAATTATAAACGCTTTAAATGGTAAAAAAAGCATTGCGTTTCTGTAGCCTCCTCTGGGGTTTTATTGCATGCATTAAACTAATAAAGTATTGTAATTTAAGTCATTAATTAACTTAATATACAAGGTTATATGTTTTTATATTACAGTAACAGGTACATCTGTGTTCATTAGCAGGCTCTTCCCATGAATCGAATATCTTGAAATATTCAATTGAGTGTTGCATCCTATCTCCTAGTGCACACGATATTGCAGGCGCGCTAGTTTGTAGGGCAACTTCTCTGGCTTTTCGCCATTCGCACGAGTCTCGTTTAGTGGTTAATACCATGTCTTCGTGATGAACCTTATGTTAAGTGATACCGCTGCCCATGAACACTTACACTATCAGAAAGCTCGCAAGTGCATTGTCGGCCTTTTTTTATTTACGCTAAGCGTAAGTGGGCTCTTCAGTGGGCATCTGACTTAACATAGTGGTAGCCAAAAATGTCTTTAAAACTTTGTTGCATCAACGACCGATGATGAAACTCAGCAATAGGCAGTAATAGGAATCCGAACATCCTCTGAATATCTCTACGCAATGCGAACATATAAACCCCGCCCATGAATATTGTTAATAAAAATATTACCGATGTAGTGGGGGCGTAATTCCCGACGCGTTAAATAATAGCAGTGAAATATAAAGTCCCTGGACACTATGGCAGGGGAGTAGAGGGAAAATTAAAAAAAAAAAAAAAAAACATATAAACCCGCTCTGAAAGCGCGGTCATCCAGGTACTATTATATTATTTACTATATTTAGTAATATAATCAGTCAGTGATCTGACTGATTTTATTATTAATAAATAAATAAAATGATCTTTTATTATAAGGTCTACGCTGCTCTCCTTCCAAGACCTGCTGCCTGATGACCCAAGGCTGTATGACAAGATGAGACCCCCAAAGAAGGATGACCAGCCAACCATCGTGAACTTCCACGTCACAGTCATGGGACTTGATTCGATCGACGAGAATTCCATGGTTAGTATAATTTTCAAAAATGAACTGCTGTATTTCTTTTTGCATGAAATATAGCAGCCAATACAGAAGTCTGCAAATACCTTGACAGCTTAACGCGCCTTTTAAAATGAAAACAGAGTTTTGTTTATTTTGGTCGCTGAATTTGTATCCGAGATAGGTTTGCAGTTTAACATCTTAAATTCTACAGCAAACATTGCTACTACGTGTTATTTATAATTGTGAACAACTTGTAATTATTTCCTATACAAATACACTACAGGTCAGTACTACAAATATGTTTCGTTCAGTTCAGTTCAGTTCAAAGCCAACTTATCGACTATCCCCCCATATTTTCAAAGAATAAAATATAAAAATTCGTTCCTTATTCCACATTTTTTTTTCTGAATTTCATAAATGCCATACGGTCAGATTTGGGTTTATAGGTTTTCAAGCGTTCCTCTATGTCAAAAGCAATTTTTTTTAAATTGCAACTTTCTTTTTTAATATATTTTTTATGCTTTAAAGTTAAAAACAAATTTAATCTTGTTTTTGTTATTTAAATATATAATAATAATAATAAATAAAATAATTCTTATGGCATTAATAAATTGATCGTTAATGACTCGGATGCGTTAACGTGTTACATGTAGATTATATCCATGTTTTATTATCTAGATTATAAAATGGAGCTGGGAGTAGCAGTAGAACTAGGGCAGCTGAAGGCAAACTAAATAGAGCTATGTGCTTAGGGAATTTAACAGCTTTTCATTATTACGCTCTTCATTACAAATTATATTATGTATAACATAGTAGAAAATAAAACAGATACTAGACAGACAACAGTTAAGTAAAAACTGAATTCATATATTTTTTTTCTATGTGGAGTGACTTCTCATCTGCATTCTACTCATCATCATCATCATCTGCTGCTATTCTAACATTAGAATATGGTGACGTTTTAGTCGTGTCACATACTGTTCTATGTGAGTTGGTGTTGGCCAGTTCGTTCGGGTGACAGAATAACCGCTCTTTGTATTTAGCTGCCAGTCTCCGGAAAATACTTACATTTCTGTAGTTGTCATAATACAGAGGAAATAAAAAAGATATCTTAAATGAAACACTGAAGCTGCTTAACTAGCTTTAATTCTTTAAATCATGAGCTCATACCATAGATTAGATTACCGTAGATAGATATTAAAGTACACTCAAAAACAGTTGTGAGAACAACAACTCTGACCTGTCTAAGCTTTAATAATTAATGCCTTTACTCGTGGAGAGATTTCAAAGACAAAGTTAAAGGAAAAACAAAAGCTCGTTGCAGTGGCGACGTATATTGTCTTATAATTGGAATATTTTTATAGAACTTAGGGCCTGTTTCACAATGTATGGATAAAGTACCAAATAGGTATGCAACACATAAATTATTCGAAATATAAAAGTTCCGAATAAGATACATCGCGTTTCATGACGAATAGCGCTACCTGACAGTCGTGAAACGCAAAAATACTGTTTATCCTACCAATAAGTAGTAAATAGCTTATTTGGTACTTATCCGGACATTGTGAAACAGGCCCTAAGACTATTAAACGTGTAGGTGACCAAATTAGCTGTTTACGTTATGTCGTTTGATACGTGAATAAATTGTTCTGAAAAGAACAGTTTATACGTTTACGTTATGTCGTTTGATACGCGAATAAATTGTTCTGAAAAGAACAGTTGTACGTTTGCGTAAGATACAGGTGTGTTCTGAAAAGAACAGTTTTATCAGTGTTGTCGCATAGGCTGTAGGCATATCGATAGTGATCTCAAGAGAGCACATCCGAACGCTTCAGCCGCTGCGCGCAGAAAAGGGTCAAATTTTTGCCGCGCCTCGCTTTTGTTGAAACACGAGTCAGGTAGCGAAAGATCCCTTTCGACCACACCCTGCGCGTATTGGCTGAACGTTTTAAGTCAACATGTCATTACTACTTTTAAGGATAGTCTAAGTTTTTTATACAAATGTATCTATTTTTGTAAAATATTATTCATTCCATATTCAAGATTCAATATACACGCTTATATACTCAGTTCCATCTTCAACCTCTTCTCGGCAAGTTATTAGGGAGTTTTATTTATCTACAACCAAACATCTCCTAAAGAAAGAACACTTCCTAAAGTGGAACAATTTATTCACGTATCAAACGACATAACGTAAACAGCTAATTTGGTCACCTACAAACGTCATTAATCAGCTGTGTTCGTAGATTTGTATGAATGAAACATTAAATACCACGAAATGAAGCATTCAACCAAAATATTTAATGTAAATACAGGTTTTTTCTAAAGCGCCTTTGAGTGGCTTTTTTAAAAGTACCCAGTTAACCTATAAACCTATTTAGTTGCAAAATGTATTTAAATGTTTTACAAGGCGTATGCCGAGTGCACATTTAGTGAGAAATTTTGTGGAAATATTAATAATTGGATATAATATTTTTTGCTAGGGATGACATGGTAGTTTTAAATGTAATGTTAACAAGTATTTAGAGTTCTTTATCTGAGTTAATTCTGAGTAGTAACATTCCTAATGTTACAACTCAAGATTATGTTAACAAACAAACTATTTAGGCAGTCTATTCCTGTAGGACGGATAACTTGGAGACCTTGGGTTTGAATCAATAATCATTATAGGTGTTCATGTTATTATGTATAGCTATTAATATTAAAATAATAAAGGCATTTTAATCCCATACTGTTAAAAAAATTCATATGAAATAGGTGTTCATAGTCAAAAAGCCAAAGTAAATAATTCATTTTATACATTATCTTTTAGTATACTCGTAGTCTATACTTATTTTCAAAGATTACTTTCTAGAACAGCGTTTCCTAACCTTTTTTGTCCCATGCCCCACAATAGTACATTCTAAAATTCTCATCATACATAATTTTTAATATAAAAAAATTTAGTTGTTCATTTGAGAAATTCTTATTCGCTCTCTTACTAAATGATATGTTTATATACAGTAAGTAATTTTTCAACACCTATAATGAAACTGAAATTAAAATTCCAAATGATTTTTTAGAAATTTTCGAATAGCTTAACAAATACGTTGCCCCACATTTGCATTGTAGGTAGGCCCAAGGTTGTATAACACTGTTCTAGAATATTCTAACTAAATCCCTATTCCTAATGGTAATATTATTTGTAAATATTGTCTTTCAGACATACGCAGCTGACATATTTTTTGCCCAAACTTGGAAGGACTTTCGTCTGAGACTACCTGAAAACATGACAACAGAATATAGGTATGTTGTGAAAAGTTAATACTTGATATACGAAGAATAGCACTGATGACAGCGACTTCATCATGCGAATTTTTTCCCCGAGGTCGTGTGTTCGATCCCCGGCTGTGCATCAATTCCCTTTCTTTCTATGTGCGCACTTAGCAATCGCTTGAAGGGTGAAGGAAAACTTTGGGTTACTACCAAGTGACTTATTAAACCTAAAAGTTGCCATTTGTTGTTGTGGTGTAAGGTTTTGGACATTATGTAATACTTTAACGCTCACAAACGCATATTTTATTATTGTCCAGGCTTTTAGAAGTGGACTGGCTGAAGCATATGTGGCGTCCAGACTCCTTCTTCAAGAACGCGAAGTCTGTCACCTTCCAGACTATGACCATACCAAACCACTATGTCTGGCTTTATAAGGATAAGAGCATTTTGTATATGGTGAAGCTGACTCTGAAGTTGTCTTGTGCTATGAATTTCCTCATCTACCCTCACGATACCCAAGAATGTAAACTGCAAATGGAGAGCTGTAAGTATGGTTTGATAGTAGTTCCGTGAAGTTAATAATTAAGCTTTTACTAACTAATTAACGATATTCAATCGAGCAGATATTTTGTCTAGAGCAATCGTGGCACAAAGGTAATCAGAGGATTTCTCGGTTTGTATTTTTGTACGATTATGTACCGTACTGCTACACTAGTACACTGCCTTTTGTCGGTTGCGGCATCCAGGCACTAATATACTGGTTGAAAAGTATGGAAGGATCACCTTGCCATTATAGTTTGATTTTATGTATATATACTGCCAAGACATTTTTGACAAATTTGGTCGAATTTGGTTGACGTCCGATTATGAAGCTAAGCTGTAGGCAGCTCGAATAACTCTCTCCTCCGGTGGGATTTAAACTGGCTATGCAGGTTGAAACTAAGCTATTTCTACAGTTGTGGTGCGGGTCCTTATATGCACATGAAATGGATTCTTATCTAGTTTTCTCTTGCTATGGAAACTTGTGAGAGGACTGGCTAATAGCCACACAATATTTCTAATAATCATAGGTATTCTTGAATGTATTTATTTATTAACAGTTTTACAATTATAAAAAAGCTGATTACATAAGTTATCAGGCCATGGGCGGCCGTATCGCTAACAAGCAATGTTTTCCTGGCAACCCTAATTTGGAACAACAAAAATGAAATACCTACAATGGGTACATGTAGTGTATAAATTATCAATAAAAAGATCATAAAGTAACACGTAACACGAACTATAACTAAAATAAAGTCAAATCTAAAGAAAATCTCAAAAGTTGTTTTAACTTATCTACGAATTTGTTCATATATTTTTAAAGGTTGAGTAATTCATGTTCAAATTCATACGCTTTGATTGCTTAGAAATCTTTGGAATTCATTTTAAAATCTAACGATATAGATTACTATGTCAAGTATCTCTTAAAAAAGTGAATTTAAATGTATTTGAATTAGTAAAAAGGCACAAATAGAAATCTCTATGTGTTTTTGAAATACGATGCAAAGCTGTTGTCTATTGACGCAGAACGTAGAGTATAGCAACTTGACATAATATACTATAGCAACGTAAGGTTTATGTATAGACAACGAAGAGTCAAACAATGGGGTTCACAATTTTACAGGGGTTTTACACAAAAAAATGTTTTTGTTTTTCGAGCGTTCCTTTTTTGACTTGGTTGAAGGTCCTCTTGTCTCCATTTTTATAAGTATAAATCTATCGTCAATGGTTAACAAACACGAAATTTTGTTAAAATCACAAAATAAAACAGTATATCTAGAAATCGGAGGAGAAGCCATTAACTATTCCTAGTTTCATAGATAGTGTGGTCTAAATCATTTAAATATTTTTTAATTAATTAAGACGAAAATAACGCTATATCTATAAAAAAATATTTTATTTTAAAAGAATTATAAGTTTGTAAGCAATAGTCGAATGAATATTTTTGCAGGCCTCGAATAGAAATTCGAATTAAAAACATCTTTGTAATGGTAGGTTTAGATACTCTAAAATTGGTGAATGCAAAAAATAAAAATAGCGTGCTTCTTAGAAGAGTTTAACGTCCGAAATTGTTAATTTTAATTAACTTCGTAAACTATTCAAAATTTAAGCAGACTGAATATTAAATAGTATTTTAAAAGGAATCCAATTATAAGGCTTTCTTAAGATTGATTCTATATATTCTATGAAATTTTGCTAAGCCATATTTTACTTTGAATAAGTTTAAAATTATTGTTGCTACGACAACCATACGCGAACAAGTGTTTGCAGCTTGTTATTTTTAAGTTGCACACTTACAGTTTTAAAAGCCTTTGAGAAGCTATAAAATATATAAGCTAAAAAACTTTTAGATTTTTTACTGGCATTGGCACAGTAGGTAACGCATATATCCAGTAAAGACTTTGATTCTTGGATAAAACTACTTTCGGAAAATAAATATGTATTACCCAATCGTAGATAAAGCGTTGGAACCCGGATGGCAATAGATATCTTACATTGCTGGGAAACTGTCTAGCCATAGGGAAAATCCAGAGAGATATTAGTGCTTTGTATGGAACTCTTAAACCTCTTCGCAGATACGTTAATTCGTGAAGTCTCGTCTTACCCCGAGTTCTCTTATGTCTTGTCACCTGTCTGGCACAGAAACTGATACTCTAATCTTCCTTGTAAAAGATCAACAAAACAGAGGCTGTAATCTGTGGGAGGTGTATGGGGGGAGCGGCGTTGCATCGGTCACAAGTTTATCCTAATTATGCAGAAATCGCATCAGCTCGTATTTTAATAATTAGAGGCAGCCCTGAGCTTAGGTCAACACCTCTTGCATTATTCAAGCGGCAACCCTGAATAACGGCGACTCAGCATATTTATACTAATGAGGAACTAATTAAGAATTTTTTCTGCATTCACCGCTAGCCTTGAGATTTTGCTTAAACAAATTGATTGAATAGTGTAATTTGTATGCAACACAGTCGTGGACTTAGCCTTCTATAAAAGAGCAATTTTATTACTTCATTAGTACTTCTGATTTTTTTGTGAACACTGGCTCAGTGTGAAAACTTGAAAACGAATTTTCATCATAATCAACCCAGAAAGCGGTTGATCTAATTGAAAGTAAATATATATTATAAAAACTCTCAATTTAATGTGAATTATTTGAAATGCACTGTGAAAAATATGCCGCAATAATGAACACTGCTAATGAATCTCAATTCGACGGAAAAATAATTAGGTCAAAGATCAGGTCAAAAAGATCTCATAGTGACATTCATACTGCTTTTACTAAAAATGTGTCTGCTTTTCCATGCAACAATGAATCATATATTCACGAGCAAGTATTATTTCTGTGATCCTTAAGGACCTTGTCCTACTACACGGGAAAAAAGACGCTTTTGGCCCTATGATATATAAACTTATATACGTATAGATAGTAGTAACTTAACTTTGATATTATGATTATTTGAGTTATTAACCAATAGTTTAATCAATGACACTCCAAACAGAGCTGAGTAATAATAGCGATTCTGATTTCTATTAAATTTCCTACTGCGTAATTAATATAAAACGTTTATTAAAAAATTCTTTGTTTAAGTTCTTGAAGTAATCTTGCAAGAGCTAAACATCGTTACTGTCTTAGCTAAACTCATTAAAAACCCTGTAAGCAGTCTGATTTCTGCTTACGTTTTCTAAATAGTCCTACTTATGATTTGACCTATTTCTACGTTATTTAAAACGCAAATAGACAAATGGAAAAAGCGATCCCAGGATACAATAGGTGCTTACGCACAAGTGGTGGAAATGTAGGTAAATTTTGTCGGCGATACAAAATTGATTCCTTGAGTATTCGGTATGTAGGGCAACTGGCAAGGGTCCTCAATGCCGTTCAGCCTCTGATGTCAGCTCATTTTTATCGTGAAGATCAGTCAAGAGCAGTGATTGAAGCTTAATGTCGTGTTGAAAGAACTCCATAAATAGGTGAGGTGCTTCAGTTATTTTGGTTTGGTTTTTTTTAATTAGAATTTTTTAATTAGATGCCGATCTCTGACTAATGATGACCCTAGTTCTTTTATTTAATTTTGTATATTTATGAAATTTTCGTATGCTAGTTTTGAAGTCTATTTTAGTTGAGATTATGTAAAAAACACGTTTTCAGGCGTTTCATTTCACATATAATCAAATGGCTTTTGTAAAGACACATTTTAAAGATTAGATAAATATTCAATATCTGTTTAATATAAAAATACAGGGCTCCCTTTTAACGCTGAATAATACTATAATTGAATTGCCTTGATAATTATCTTGCACTATTTAAACCAGGTCAATTAACGATCGCATGACCATTCAGCAGTGAACGATGTTCTTGTAAAATCTGATAAGATGACCTGCAATTTGTGAAATCATAGTCAGGAGAGGTATTTCCGAAGTGATCAGCTAAGAGCGTATTTATATTGGGCCATGGTCCTCCACTTCCTACAGTCCTTCATAACATTCACCATGCATGCAGGATATGGGTAAAGCTTTAGCAAACCATATTCTTAAAGACCTGGCCCATTTATTCAAAGCTCTACCCGCTCGTTTGCCTATTCTACAAAAAGCTACACAATTCATGGTATGCCGTCAGATCTACAGTCAAATGCTTTTGACCTAAATAAGTCATCAAACAACGTAGGACGTTTGAAAACAAAAAGCTCGTTTTAATGGCACAGACTATAGAATAGTCTAGTCCACGTCTGCGCTATAAATATCGCAGCTGCCAGAGAAAGAGATATGACACGTTTCATAGACAATATCTATTTTAGAATAATTTTGATTTTATAAACTTTGCATTCAATTGTGAAGCTCGTTAAACTCAATATTATATATAACAATGTTTTCTTATTCTGTAAGAACCGTATTCTTTTTTAAATGCCAAATCCAAATTTTCATTTTTAATAGAGGCAAGTGTAATGATAGAAGTAAGTAATCACTCCCGCCGCCATTAATTGTGTGATTTGCTCAAAAACAAAAAGTGTTATAGTGCATTAGATACTTGTAGTGAAATGTATAAATAAATCGTGGGGAAATGTAATTTCAATTTCGTGGAAAAAGAAGTGAAAAATAGTGATCGAAAATAAGATAGGCTAAATAAATAGGCTTTTTTAAACTGGGGTTTCGATAGCAGGCCATAAAATAAAAAATGCTGGTAATTGGAATAAAAATTAAGATTAGGGATGTCGACTAGTGGTAAAAGATGCCGTTGCTCATCGGTTAGGTTCTAGAAAGTTTACGGAATAGTGCTTCTAGTGTAAACACCTTTTGTAACTTGGGATTACTGTTTCTATTTGCCTTTAAAAGCAAAATAACGTTGCTTTAGGTCAATTAATGATGAGAAATTGGAGTGTTTACGGACAGAATCGCTATTATTACTGAGCTTCCTAAGACTATAGTCTGTTGGAATTGTCATGAATAAATATTTGATTTTCTGCAAACACTAGTCTTAATATATAGGATTATACACAATATTCTTGGCATACAAAGTAATAATAGTTATAAAAGAAGAAATGGATAACTTAAATAAATGTAAATTGTTTAGTATCTGGCAGTGTTAATGCTGGCAACATTTTCTTTTTATTTATATTTATATATATTTAATATAATAATAAATATATTATGTACGTGAAATAAAATGAAACTTACTTTTAAATAATTCATGTTAAATTACGTAATTCAAAATACTAAACATAAATAACTCTATTTTATATGTATTTCAACCTTACAGTAGGTACATAATTCACACTGTATAAAACCTAATACAGCCATAGCACATACGTATTACATACTTGAGACGAACCTAATGGGAAAAAAAATTGATATATATATATATATATATATATGGGACTGGGACTAGTGCTGGGCAGGCTGCCTCTAATTAATTTGATATATTTGTTTTAAATATTGTTTGATGATTTGCTTTTTTAAAAGAGTACCGAGAGTTTTTTACGCCGGCTTTTTCTCTCGGCCTACACCCTCTGTATTTGCCGATGAGTAGGGATGCCTACAAGTTTGAATTGATTGACGTGGAATAAGTGATACCTAGAAGATCTTATGTTCCAAAATAAACGTATTTTTTTTTTTTTTTTTTATATATATCTTTTATTTATTGTTTTCTCTTTGATTATTGGTATTTTGTGTCTTTATGTGTGTGTGTTGTTCTTAGTAATAAATGATATGTCTACGTCTATAATCTATATCTTAAATTTCTATTATTTTTTGAGTTTATCTTGCTCACGGAGTCAACTTTGAGTACAATTAGCGTTTTAAATTTAGACTGAGAATATCGATTTTATATTTTAAGCTTACAGTCAGCAATTTTTTCCAATTGACCTAATATTAAATCACTAAAGAATTCGCTCAAACGGCGATTATAATTTTGCTTACTTAGAAAATTTGCCGATTAATTCGCGTGCATAAATTACTACGATATTAATATTTAAATTTGTACATTTGAATTATTCATGTATGCCCTAAACCTAAGTTCCACCCACTATTAGGGGGATGAAGTTTTATAAATATATTGCTATTTATATTGTGAACACATCGAGTTGTTTTAGGCATGCTCAGAAATTCAAATTAGTCTTTCTCAGTGTAGTCGCTACAAAGTCAAAATTACTACACAGTTTGATGATGTATACAAAACATTTTTTTTTTAAATTTCTTATTAACTTTGAAGCTACTATATGTTTGTACAGGCATTATATTAAGCTTGTGTGAAATGGGGGTAGGTCGTTTATACGATATAGTTGTGAAACAAAACAAAATATTTTTTTTTCAGTGTCCCATACAACAGACGACATGATATTTCAATGGGACCCCGAAGTACCGCTGGTGGTAGATGAGAACATAGAACTGCCCCAACTAGAGCTGGTGCAGAATAGGACAGCTGATTGCACACAAGTCTACTCTACTGGTAAGATAACCGTAGACGTGTGTCTGTCCTAATATGACTAGTGGCCCATCCCAGCTTCGCACGGGTGGAATTTATGTTATGCCTATTAGATTGTATATTAGATTTAGAAGTCTGGGATTTGATGAATGATAATAGAATAAATGATAACAACGGTGCAATTATGTGTCTGATAATATAAGAGAATGTATGCATTTAAGTACTTATGAGCATTTATATATATATATATATATATAAAAATATATATGTAATGTTAGGTTACATAACTGTCGTTAAGATTTATTAGCCTAATAAATAAATCCGTTTAAATATTTTGCTATTGACGTGGAAAGAAAACCAAGAAAATTTATTGGTCAAGGTACACACACACTGTTTAATGCCAATGTATATGTTCATAATAAATATAATTGTCTTTGATTTGATATGAAAGCAATTATTTGTTTCGTACTTCACATTTACTATACTTTAGATACGGTCGTTCAGATGCAAACAGTAAATATATTTAGAAATAGGGAATAGCTTTTTTAGTTAAAACAGATCACAAAGGGTTATGTTTACCAACTAATGAGGTTTTAAGTATTTACAAGTAGTCTATAGTTTTATTTATTTCGTTATCCTACGTCTAACATATATTATATAAAACGAAAAACTACAGGTATAGCCAAGGATGGAATGCATAATTTCTACAAACATTCAAAAATTTACGTCGATTTTACGAGAAGTCAATAAAAATTATTAAACACATTTAACTAAGTAATGTGTGTGTTGTGGTATGGTGTGAAAGTGAGGGTGTGTACTAGTAAAGTATGTTATGGTAACTCACCGGTCTATGACTGAACGAATTGATTCGGGACATATATAAAGTATTTTTATTACAGAAAATAATTCAAGTGTTGCATGCCATCTGTGGCTTAAAATTATTGACTGACTTTAAAAACACGAGAGCAGTGTTGGCCTAGTGGCTTCATCTTGCGACTTTTATTTCTAAGGTCGAAGGTTCGAACCCCGCTTGTGCATCACTGGATTTTCTGTCTATGTGCGCTTAGTGTTTTTTTATTTGTTTATTTACACGTAATTGTTTTTTTAATAGATTAGGAAATACTAGAAATAAACGATATAAGAATAGAAAATAATGGAAACAGCTGGCCTGGCGCCTCAAGACATTTTATTTATTTATTAAGGGAGCTAAGCAAATACATCTTTATACAGAAAAAAAACAAAATAAATACATTGGATTTATCTACAAAAATTTAACTGAAAAAAAATATAATATTTTATATATATAATATGACGAAACATCCATTGTATGCACAGAGACATACATATTTTTAACTCGAATGTAGAAAAGGAAGTAGACATGGGGGGAAATTGGCTGTGCCAAAAATCAATCTGGAACTGTTTAGGAAAAACACCACAGCACAAATAAGGGACTACAATAATTTACCAAAAGAATCAAAAAATCTTCCGACTAGAATCTTTAAAAATCGTCTTGTATTACTTTTAGAAAAAAAAAATATTCAATAAATAATTATTTCCGTGAGACACTGTAGTTGATATACATTTATAATTTATGATATGATATGTACGATACAATCAATGTTAGAATTTACCAATTCATATGACTATGTAGAATTCCTTTAGGTACAAATTTGGGCGCGTGTGGCAGAATATGAGAACTAACGATTATTATTATTATTCTTATACAGGGCTCGAATCCGCTAACTCAGGACTAGACTTGGCGTTTTAAACACTAAGCTAATTGCTCTTTTATGGGTTATAAGAGTATTTGACTTTAATAAAGCGAAGTGGATAAGAAATTTTGTTATCTTAAGATTACTTCGCGAAAAATGGGCCACAAATGTTTGTTCTAAATTATGTTGATTTTACGATTGTTTCGTAGATTAGATTAGATAATTGATTTTAATTGTTTAATTTATTGAACAATGACTATTAAATAAACAGATTTTATTATAGTAACATACAATATTTCTATGTTTTTCATCAAGCAATCGACAAGTGTCCTCGCGATGTTTTACCATGTTCATTGTGAACATTAAAGATATATTTAATCAATTACTAAGACTTAACTTAAAAAGCATGTTTATTTTAAAAAGTGCAATAGCCTAGGATTCCCTGTGTCGTGATTTAGTCTCATCCATTTAAAAGGTTGACAGTACGTTTTTAATTAGTCTTATGTAAATACCATTGTAACCGGTACAAGAAAATATTAATTGATGTATTCTTTTTAAAAACATTTTACGACTAAACAAACACTATAAGGGTCTGTTTTAAAATGCCCGGATAAGTTCCAAATCAATTATTTATTACTTGGTAGGATTCATTAGTGTTTGTTGCGTTTCACGACTGTCAGATAGCGCTATTCGTCATGAAACGCGAAGTTTCTTATTCGGAACTTTTATCTTCCAAATAATTTATGTGTCGCATAGCTATTTGGTACTTTATCCATACATTGTGAAACATACCCTAAGAATACTTTCAGTGTCAGCATAAGACAGGTAGAGCTGTTGTTTTGAGGTTGTTAGTGAATGCATAAAATTTTGAATTTGAATGAAAGTGGTTAAAGCTTCTAAATAGGCCGATAGATTAGATAGAAAAAATGTACGATGAAAAGCCGGATAAGAATGCCCCTTTGGAAATCATATGCTTAGGCTCTGTATACACGAATGGCTTCTAAACTAACATTTTATTTTGTAGGTAACTTTACATGCCTAGAAGTAATCTTCAAACTGAAACGTCGGCTGGGTTATCACCTCTTCAACACCTATATACCGACTTGTCTCATCGTTATAATGTCTGTAAGTTATCTATTTATACATTATTAATATCTTTAATGATTGACATTATTAACTAAATTCATAGAATTTCTTTTAAAAATTTTCTACCTGTGTTTCGTAATCAATTTCTTGGTAACTTCTTCCTAAAGCCTACCATTTAAGATTCTTACGTGAACAATTCAACATTTCAATTAAAAAATTGTACATTATTGAGTTATTATTTCATTAACATACATTTTAGAAAGGCTAAAGTGGGCATGGCACAGAAATGTGCCGAAGAATTCGTCTTTTAGATATCGGAGGCAAACAATTTAAAAATTGTTTATCATCGTACTCACTACATAGGTAATACAATTCGTATTTGAGGTCTATTATACAGTTGAAGCAAGCCACTAGAAAGATATTATGTAAAACAAAAGATGTCAACTAGGCAGCATATAAAATATTGAAATTGTTGCTCGCTGAGAAAGTTTCTTTTATGTACTTTATAATCTTAGAATAAAAACAGCAGTAGTTTGTTTAAATGTACGAATTTATTAATTCACATTTACATTCTCCCAATGTAAAATTTAGTTCCTATTAAATATCGTTTCAAGTGTTTTTGATTCAAAAATAAATTAATGTATGAAAAAATTTCGCTTGGATGTTTATAACAGTAGAACAGCTAAAATTTTAAATTAATTAATTAAGCGTACGTAATTACCACCTTTTGATTACTACCTTTTTTTTGTAATTTTAATAACTACCTTGCTAAAAGAGAGTCTGACGTCATCTGACCATAAAACAATTTAAATCAAGTACACAGTTTTGGTCAATGCAGTTCTTTTTTGATTGATGAATTTCTTCTAGTGGGTGTCATTCTGGATTAAGCCCGACGCTGCGCCCGCGCGAGTGACACTCGGTGTGACGTCATTGCTAACACTTTCCACTCAACACGGGAAAGTTCAATCCCAGCTTCCGCCAGTTTCGTATTTGAAAGCTGTTGATGCTTTTATGTCCGTATGTACTGTGTAAGTATATAGCAACGTAAAGCTCTTGTTTGTATAGATTTAGTAGAAATAGCAATACATACTTTAGTGTTAAGTTTCATAAAAGCAGTTTTCATTGCCAAGTGTAGATCATTTTTCCTGCCACGCCGCTCTTAAACTTAACTTAACATTTTAAGCAAATATTATGGTGAAGATAATGGCGTGCAAATTTGTATTACATAATCAAAAAGTTATTTTTATAT
Organism: Pieris rapae; assembly: GCF_905147795.1. Lineage (NCBI taxonomy): Eukaryota > Metazoa > Arthropoda > Insecta > Lepidoptera > Pieridae > Pieris > Pieris rapae. Next base: position 1,398,238 of record NC_059526.1, on the reverse strand, counting down.
ACATAGTAGTTATATATTTCATTTACAATCACATCATCATAGTCAATTCTTATATTCCAACTACATCACCTAATACATAAAAATATATCTAATAACTAACCTTAAAATTTAATTATTAAAAAATATTATTAAAAGGAGTCCCTTATATTACTTTATCACTACATCATATTATTAAAATATTAAATTATTAAGTAATAAAATAAATCAGTAGCGCTACAACCTCTTTAGGTCTTGGCCTAAAATTTCTGAATCTGTTTCATGATAATTTTTGAATCTAATAGGCAAGAAGGTGATCAGCCTCCAGTGCCTGACACACGTCGTCGACTTTTTGGGTCTAAGACATCTCGGTTTCCTCACGATGTTTTCCTTCACCGTTCAGGCAAATGTTAAATGCGCACATAGAAAGAAAGTCCATTGGTGCATAGCCGGGGATCGAACCTACGACCTCAGGTATGAGAGTCGCACGCTGAAGCCACTAGGCCAACACTGCTCAAAATTATTAAGTATGGTTCACTAAAAAAAATATTTTTATATAAGCTCCATTTTTAAAAACTCTAGTAGGTACATACAATATATATGAATGTTTTGGTTGGAATCTTAATAGCCATACAAGAAGAGTTATTTCTTTACAATTCCATATTAAGTTGTGTCTTAACCAATTTCTCCATAGTAGTCCATATTAATGTATTTTTGAACGAATAAGGACATTTATAAAATTAGCTTTTTCATTATTATTATACGTATTCGAGTAGGTATTATAATAATTACCCTTATACCTTGAAACATTTAACTATTATTACAAAAGATTTAAGACAGATTAGAAACACTTAAAATTTTATTTTTCTAAGCAATTGTTGTCAAGTGTTTAATTATATTAACATAAAATAGTTCTATTACTCCGGAATATATATATATAAATTAAACAATATTTCCTTTTTGACGTGACGTCTAATGTCAATGAACGCCGGCTACACGCACCAAAGAGCATGGCTCGTTGTCACGTTACGCTCATTGTCCCGCTATCTTTCTTCCACTCGATAGACTTTGTGTCCGAGGCTTCACTCCTTTTTATCCATACAAAAAAGCGATAATTCAATAAATAAATTGAATTTTATTCATAAATGTATGCAATTATTTTATCAATGTTTTGTTATGACGTTGTCTCGTTAAACTATTGGCGGTACTGACTTTTCTTTTTTCCTACATTCTTTCCTGAATTTATTTAATTTTTTAAATAAGTGCTCATTCTTTTCAGGTTCGTGTTCATGGCACTGATGGAGTATTGTCTGGTGAACATCATACTTGATGACGGTGGGAGAAAACCAAAGGTAACGCATACAATTAGACAATGAAAATTGCCGCCGCTTTAATTTGAATTACACATTGTGTATTGCATATCACAAATTACTATCTAGGATTTATACCCTGGTTTATTATACCCACCAATTCGACTTACGCCCGAACCCAATAATGTATTCACAATCTGAGATCAGACCGTGACAGTCGATTAATCTCCTATCTGCATCCCAATAACCAAACCCTACGAAGAAAATTCATTTTTGGCGACGGATAGAATGCAATCTCTTCACTCTTTACACTCATATTTGATAATCAATAAAAGCCAAATAAAGTAAATAAAACCGTACAAATAATATAAAAATATACATGTCTATGTTTCAAACATATAATTTTTTTTAAATTATTTTAAATATTTTAAAAACTGGTGTAAGTTAAAACTTTTAGATACGTCATTTTCTACAAAGGTCTATCTACATACATCGATCCGACCTACCATGGATAGTTTGTATCGACAGTTGGCTATTACAATCCGTTGATAGGTTATTGGATTTCTTAAGGATTAAGATGTATATCTCATATTATCAAAACTGCATTGAGATAGGTATTCGGGGGTTAGGGTCCTTCAAGAAAAGACGAGCCTCTGGCAGTCACAATGGTCGGCGGTATTACTTAACATCAGATGAGCCTGCCGGTTCGCCATCTGTAACATTAAAAACCCTTAACTTATAATATTTAAATTCTGAACAAAAGTTATAACAATATTTTATTCACACTTAACATTTTAAACACTTTCCAGCTTCTCAAAGCGTAGCAAAGAACAATGCAAATGTCACAAAGCACTATAGAAGGGTTGAATTTACTCTAAAGTCATACTTCCGACTATGCCTTTGATTGCGAACAAGTTATGAAGCGGGTCAAAGTCTTTATGATGTGCATGAATCGAGGATGTCGGTACTTGGAAAATATCAGTTTTTCTGAGAGTTGGGATTACGAGTTAACTAAGTTATTGGACGATTGACTAGTGACATTTTGAAAAATGGGAGTTATAATTCGTGCTTCGACGATAAATACTGTCTATATTAAGTTTAGAATTATTAAAATTAAATTTGTTTTGATTCAACCCTTGCTTTTGCTACGATTTTTACAATTAATTTTGCAAGGTTGTCCCGGGCTACTTACAAGGCAATATCTTCCAAGATATCGATAAAGCTATCCTTTTCATGTTATTTTTATTTTTTTGGAGGCAAATGGATAGGAGGTTCACCTAATGTTAAGTGTTAACGCTGCTCAAGGTCAGTCAATTAGGAATTGATACGCTCTTTTCTAGAAGGACTAAGTTGAATTGGATATCCGTAGGGGGCGCGCCAAAAACTATCTCAAATACATTCAGTTCAATATATGTATATGGATAATATATATATATATGTGATATTTATTATATTATCCGATTCACAACCTTTTAAATCTGATGCAACGCTATTACTTTATTTTTATGTGTATCTTTTGCTTGTATGACGAAAAACAGTAGAAAAGAAAAAACACTCAGCGGAGTTATATGAACTAATACCTACACTCTACAGCTAAGTATTACTATCGCACGTCAAGGCAAAATAAAGCATACCATCCGTATTACCTCGACGTCCGTCGTTCCACAACTGAGCGTTTTTGAAGGCTGTACTTGCCGCGCATCACCACTATGTTGAACCAGCTGTCCACTGAAGTATCCGAACCATTTTGACTTAGGGTCCTTCAAGAAAAGAGGCTACCAATTCCTAAAACGCCGGCAATGCACTTGCGAGCCTTCTGGCAATATCCATAGGCGCGGAACAAGTCTTGCCCGTTTGCCTCCCATTACATAAATTGTGATTTTCTATTTACTTTAAAACCGACATGTATATTAAAATATATTTGTTTACCTTATGTTCTATCATTACAAGTTTTACTTCCGCGATTCCAAGGCTGCCACATCAGCGCTATAGATTGAGATAACTTCAACCAACTTGCATACAGAAACGTCACGTTCATGCGTGCTGTTTATCATTATAAATAATCATTGCTCATATGAATCCAAAACTACATAAGCTATACAAATACTTGCTGAAGTATGAACATATCATCAATGGCTAATCAGCCCCTTGTGCCTAAACCTCCTCAAGTCTACCCAGTGCTTGCTGAACTTCGAACCCCTATTGTTTCTTGGTCCTTAACAACTCCGTCCCACCAATGCAGCCTCAGACTACCGGTTTTCTCATGCCACCGGGGTGAGTTCAGTAAGGACCTTTGAGTTCTGTCGCCGGCATTCACACATGCCCCAACCACTTGAGCCTGAATGATGAATTGTTGAATTGACGATGTTGGTGTCGTCAAGGATGTTACTTGTATATAGTTCTTCATAGTAAAAAATAAAAATAAAATACGTTTATTTTGGAACATAAGATCATCTAGGTATCACTTATTCCACCTCAATCAATTCGAACTTGTAGGCATCCCTACTCATCGGCAAAGATAGAGGGTGTAGGCCGAGAGAAAAAGCCGGCGTAAAAAACTCTTTTAAAAAAGCAAATCATCAAACAATAAAGTATTGATGTTATATAGTTCTATAATATAGCTATTAAATATACAATTTTATTTACTTTAAAAATTGTATTTGTAATTAAAAGGTGTTATCCATGTTATCAAAATAATTTAAGCTAATCATAAACATAGACAATTCAATTCTTATGGTTGTTTTAGTAGGTTTAAAGTACTAAATATAGGATTCTATATAATCTCTTTGATTGATTGCCTCTTCTGAAATATTCAAGGACATTAATAATTTTTCTTTTCTTGAGGCAGTTTTTCCCGTGCACGAACATGTGTTAGCTAAAATAAAAGAACTTTGTATATTTATTAAAAAAACTCTCATACCTGAGGTCGTGGGTTCGATCCCGGGCTGTGCACCAATGGAGTTTCTTTCTATGTGCGCATTTAACATTTGCTAGAACGGTGAAGGAAAACATCGTGAGGTAATCGACATGTCTTAGACCCAAATAGTCGACGACGTGTGTCAGGCACTGGAGGCTGATCACCTACTTGCCTTTTAGATTTAAAAATGATCATGAAACAGATTCAGAAATCTGAGGCCAAGACCTAAAGAGGTTGTAGCGCCACTGATTTTTTTTTATATTTCAGGAACCAGCTGAAGCGGCAAAAGCGAAACTGCGTGCTATCAACATTGATCGCTTTTCTCGAGTTTTCTTCCCTCTTCTTTTCTCTGTACTAAACGCAACATACTGGATCCAATTCGCCCAATATATATGATTAATTAGATTTCAATCAACATACGTGTCAAATGACAGACTTAAAGCAGGTGTTATTGAGTTACCTACCGTGTACCGTTCGGGCGATTGGAAAAGAATTATGAAATTTAGATATTTTAAATATCTTACTTTAAGGTCATTGGTAATTGGGCCTATATAGTAAGACCTTTATAATAAGAATCTGACATAGTTTGGAAGATTTTATTTAGACTTTGTTCTTTTCCTAATTGCAGGATCGGTACCCTTACAGCACATAACTTAGAAAATATTTTTCTTCTAAAACTTTAGTGCTCGATTTTGATTCAAGACACCAACAAGTAACTATGGCTCAGTTTTATTAAAAAAAAATATTTACATATTAAAAAAACTCGCTCTTTATGAAATGTTCTTTCGAAGGCTGGCTGTCACCATAGATACTTTTTGGATGCCGCACTTGGATTTAATTTGTGAAATGGTCTTGTTACAATTTTCAATAACCTCTGAATTGCCCAATGTAAATTGCTTTATTTTTATGAATTACTGAATGCAGAATAAAATGGTGACTATTATTTATAAGTAAGTTAGGTTGAGATACTTAACGATGACTACAATAATATGTTACTACGAAAATACAGAAGAAAAGTAGCGCCGATTGATACAATTTTGATTCTCTAGATCGTGTTATGTAACTGAAAAGTAGAGTAGTGTAGTTGACCTTTCAAATAATATTTTAAAAGTAGAAAATTCTGCTTCTTAAGGTCTTGCTTATATAAAACTCATAATTTTACCACAGTTAAATTTTTGGAGTAACAAATTGAAGAAAGCTTTTCGAAATCCTAGACCATGAAGAGAATAGTTTTCTAAAAGTTTTTCTTAATTCTAATATGTTTATATTGTTGCAACATCACATTATGTAAAAATTTATGAATAAATAAAAAAAATAATATGATATCGATAATAAATTAATAACAATTAATAGATATTCAACCAAATGAGATTTAAAAAAGCTTGGGGCTAACCAGCCGAGCCATGGACTTTATTCGACCAAAGGCTCGCGATTGCGTTACCTTTTAGGAATCGTTTCGCTCTTTTTGTTCGTTAACTAATTTAAAGTGTATTGCGATTTATGTATGTCATACAAAATTAAGATTTAAAAGTAGTATATCATATATATAAGAGATACAATTCAATATGCAGTAAGATTTAAACGTATTTAATAGAGAATGCAAGGGAATTGTTTTTAATTATAAACATCTATTTGTTAAATCTTAGTTTACGTAATATTAATATTCTATTAGCTTCTAGATGGAATAAGATGAAACTTGTTAAGTTTTTATATTATGTTGAATAATCACAGATTATAAATACTTTAGCAATTACTTTTTCTTAGTGGCCAGTAATTTTAAAACTATAGATAATCAAATGTCACTTGTGATTTATATAAACAGATTATAATCTAAAAAGATAATTCTATTTCCTATGTAACAGTTAGATATCGTTATGAAATAACCTAACGTAGATAATGTTAAAGTTTTATTATAGTTTATTTTGTTTTTAAATGTTGTTTTATTTAAACCTTCTTTGTAACAAAGATTCAAAAACAGATTCAGATCAGATCTCAATTCGTATTTTTATGAATTAGGATCTCCAACATCGTTGAAGCGTTGAATCGTGTGATGCTCATAAAATGCGATATTTATTTAATGACCTCATAGCATGTAAATCCGCCTTCACTGGAGTATCACAAAAGCATGTACATGACCACTTTACGCCGCTTAGTAATTGTAATCTTCGAATATAATCTTGTCCTAACAGGGGACCCTAAATCAACTATACCGATACTGGAAGCTTTACCAATCGGTAACTCATAAAGTTATCAAATCAAATTTAATTTTATTATCGATTTTAATTTAATTATAAATTTATTATTACGAAGCTTTTAGCTAAAAGAATTCTTATACACAATTCGTAAAAAGTTGGTTCGACATAATTTGACTTTTATAAATATCTTGAAATCAGTGGCTGTTCAAGCTTTTAAGGCTTGGGTCTCAGATTTATGTATCTGTTTCATGATAATTTGTCAATCTAATAGGCTAGTTTCTTTTGACTTTCTAGTTCTAAAGCATACAGGTTTTTTTTGGAGATGTTTCCTTTACCGTTTCTGTCGGAATGATAAATGCACACATAGACAAAAAGTCAATAGGTGCATACCCACAACGTCAGAGATTGGAGTCATACGCTGAAGCCACTAGGTCATCACTGCTTAGTCTAACGCAACAAAAAGGCGCCATTCTTACTGCACAGGATTTAAATTAACGCCGTGAAACGGCGTCGCACGGTAATGTTTCTAAATGTTGGAGCGGAGCGAATTCAATAATCGGCCGTAGCCAATTGATTTTTACCTGTACCTACAGTATTAATAAATCCCTAACAATTACAGAACTCGTCATGTATAGAACAATGGTTGTAAGGCAAACTTTTTGTTATGCTCTACAGAAATAATGACTATTGTTTTCATTTGTTGAACAATCCTGTTAGATGTAAGTATATAATGCAACGGCTAATAAACAATGTTCCATATTCGTTTAAGGAGCTTGTAATGGGTTCAAGTTTTGTTGGGTAGACATATTAGTTTCATCACGATGATTTTTGTGTTAGGTACGGCATTTGTTCAACGTGCATATATCAGATTTGGATCCGATATTTTTCACTATGTTTGTTTCAGAATATTATGATTACAAGTCCTTCTAAAATTAGGCAGTGAAGTTGACATACTATTTAGGCCTAAATTAGGGGTGAGTTTAGAAACGAGGCGCTAAGCTTGACTCACTAACGTCACCTAATTTGACATACGGGAGTCATAGTTCCCTCTCGTTTTCTAAGTCTCTTACCCTAAACGATAACTTGAAGAAGTATATAAAATCTCACTAAAATACTTGTTATTTTGATAACTATCCTCGTCTTGAAGTCTCTACAATACATTGCCACGATGGTAGGAATAAGTCCAGACAAACGAACAATGGATTATTATTGTCACATGAATTTTGCGACTAAACCTCATTTGATAACTTATCGGATAAAGACAACGATAGTGGTTTTACTTTGCTTTTACAATATTGTGTAGACGGCTAAGAGGAGTTTCTCTCTCGACACTCTTTTGAATTAGTTAATTAAGAAGAATGTTGGCAGTATAAGAATTGCGTAGGTTCTAACTTTTATTAACTTATTTAAACTGTGTGTTACATAAACAAATAATTTAGTACAGAATACAATATCGATTAATAAAACCAGCAAATGTAAATGTACGCTGGTATATTAGACAATATTTATTGGAAGAAATTATATGAGTATTATTAAAATTTGCAATACTTATGTCTTTTTTTTTCGCCATTACCGACCTGTGTATCGTTAGAATGGCTAATATAATAAAAGGATAAGTAATAAAATATCATTGAAATTTAAATAAATTCGAATAAGAGGTGTTTTTTAAGTTGCTGAGAATATTAGTAGTGAATAGTTAATCGCTAAACTGTAATCGATAAGTTTTTATGTTGATTAAATAAAACTAATTCAGAAATATGTCTTAATCTTTCCTACATAATTAGTTTAATCCTAAGTATATAAATTGTTGATAATGCTAATTGTTTGCAATTATTTGAATTTCGCGATCCGTTAGCTTATCTGTCATACTGACATTGATTATATTTGTCAAGCGTCTTATATTATGTATTTGTCAAGTTGTCAGTTGGTCAGCGCTCGGCACGTAATTTGAACGTGTTTGGTGTTTCCGGCGCGCAAGGGCAATTTGCATGTATTCGCATTTATTCAATTACAAAATAATTTAAACAGAGTGTTGTGAATAGGGCGATGGGCGTATGTAGCTGGACATTCGAATGAGTTAGGAAAAACTATTAAACTTTACAAAAAGTTGTAAACTGTTTTCAAAACAAAAGTTGTGTACTAATTGTGTGAATTGTTTTTGTGATGATGAAGGAGCTAAATAAAGAGGAAGGGTCAGACGATGAATCCGGACTTGGATATCAGAACACTTTGGTAACTAAATTTCTTTTCTAGAGAATTTCTGTTATGTATATCATTGATGTAATTGCATGTTGCCCTACAATAATAATATGTATGTTTATTAATTATCTTGCTCAAAATTATCTTTACATATTTTTTAAATACTATCTTGATTAAGTCATGGACTAAATCAGTGCAACGTTCTCAAAGAATATCATTCGTGTAACGTGCTATAAGTGCGCATACGCGTCTGCAACCAAATTACTTGTTTCAATAGATCCCCGCGATGTTATTTCTATAATATACAATGCAAATGATTACCGTAGTAGATATAATAATATATTTAATAGAGGTTGAAGAAAAACAAAATAGAGTGTTTACTTAGAACTGGTTTTAATGTTTTAGGTTTTTCTTAAATTGTTTTGAATTATCTTGATCTTAAGAAAAAGTGTCTTCATGTATTGTTGATGTTTAATAAATATTATTTCTAATTCAATCAATTTAATCAATCACAAAAAGTTCAATGGTCACAAATTTCAAAACAATTCTGATGTCCATTTTATATTCCAGACTTAAGTACCATTGGAAACTAATTTCATACACCATTGTTCCACCTATACCTGAACAATTACTAATTGTCTACTCTTTAATAATTATATAATGTCATAATATTTAATAATTGTTTGTTTACTTGATATATTATATGTTACATAAGCTATCAAGAATTGAAACATACAATTATTCACAATTATGATAATTTATCGCCACATCATGACATGACTATGTCTTTTGTGGTATTAATAACATTCTACAAATTTGATAATTTTTTTTGTCCATTTACCTTTTACCTTATAAATTGATTTGAGATACTAATTTGTGAATTATTTTTAATAAATATGCTACAAGTAATTAAATTGAATTTAATATAAATAATTGCAAGTTTTATTAGCTATTTTAGGGGCAATATTATATTAATATTGATATTTATGAGACCAATGAATTAATATTTATATCTATATTGTATTTTAAGGGATTCAATAGCGAGGCATCCCAAAAAATTACATGTACTCATACTATATGTATGTATTTTTGTGTTAAGGCCCTAAAAAGGCTATGGCCTATGAACCTAGATTTAATGAGACTTTTAAATATGGAACACAATTCTATATCTGTATTATTTTACTTTAGCTATAATGTCAACTAGTACATAGAATACTGGATGAAATGGGAAAGAAGAAGAAATCATTTATCACATCCCTGATAAAAGAATCCTTATTATTTGGGAAATAGATTATATCTTATATTCCGGTATAGTCCTTGAAAATTAGCAGATTTTTCGCAAATATAAATGTTTCTAGCCGTGTTTTAGATTCCTTATTTCAATTAAATAATTATTATTGCTTCTATATAAAACAACAGGCATTAAATGTTCAAATATATTTCTAGCACGAAAACTGCTTACATAATGAATCAGGTGTGCGGGATACGTAGGAACGGATCATCGTATTTCTTATTTTACGTGTACGCATTAAGACAGGCCGTCATTGCATTGGTCAATAATTGTAAATGATTTGATTAACCCGAAAAAAGACAAAAAACGAAAAAAAGTTTGACAGACGCTAACTTTTATTTGAATAATGTTTGTGAAGATCAGAGAAATCCTTATTTATTGTTGTCTTTCCAAAGTACACAGACGAAATAAAGAGTCAAATCAAATCTAGCTCTAACTAGATTTTTAAATCTTTATTAAGCTCTCGACAGATTGCAATGTTGTAATATATTTATCTAAGAAATTAAATATGTTTATAACGTTATCAGTTTGTTGATAAATCCTTATTTCCTAATTAGTCATGACCTAAGATAATATTATTTTGTATAATGGACAATTATATGCGGACTTTATTACGTATGAAATATTTGTTTTAATATGTAATAATAATGCGTCTATCCCTACTATCCCTTTATGTATCTAACATTATTTGTCTTGGGAATGGTGGGGTACAATAAATTGGAAACTAGACTGGACTTACAGTTGGCCTACTACGTACTGAAAGTCTTGAGGGGTGTAGGTATGCAACCAAATTGTACTCCAAGAACTGGGTTTCTTAGTACCTATGGGATATGTGCGACGGCGAAGGCCTGGATTATTTGCGATACCAAGGCCAAGAACCAGTTGGATCCCTGTTACCTAGGACGTTGCGCCTGCTGTCTCCGACACTATCAACATATTTGTATGTTAGCAATTCACAGTAGCGATATTGTGTAGGTATATTATGTGTTTAATTTTTATGTACTTTATTAAGTATATTTTATTAAATGTTTCTCGATATTATCGTATTGGCATAGGCTTTAAGGGTAATGTGTGTATTTCTTAAATATATAAATAAAATTACGCAAAAATTACTAAACAATAATGATATAATTCACTAATATCAGTGGTTATACATGGCCTCTTGTGGCCCTAAGCCTCTTTAAGTATATTTTGCAATCTATTTCGTGCTACTTGTGTCGAACTTCGAACCCCTATTGTTTCGAAGTCCTTGACAACTCCAAACTGATATAATTGTTTAACCATAAAAATATCTGCTCGCAAATTTTGATTTATTTTATATTGTACCATTAATAAATAATTGTTTAGCTGTTAGAGCATAAAGTTAATGTATGAGTACGAGCCATTACAGGTACCATCTATCAGGCAAATATCTTGAACAAATGTCCTAGGGCAGAAGCGATTTTTAGGTATCACTGGGAGGGGGGAGAGTGATGTGTCGTGTGTGTTAGTCTATTATTATTTAAAACAACCCAATATCCGTACAATATTATGTATGATATTGCGACCTTTATTTAGTCATCGAGCTGAGCAATAAGAAATCTAGACCAATAAGTATGACTAAAACCTAAGTCCGAATTCGAAAGCAATCATTTTATAAAGAGACAAAAATAAAAAAATCATTGAAGATAACAATGAAACTAACGTAACTTTTTAGTTACAAGTGATTTTTTGCTAGTTTTTATTATGCCAACAATTCGAATATAATCAAAGTTCGTATACAATAGGTATAAGGTGTCATGGTTAAATGTATGTGAGTTGTGAAGATTTGACTTTAATACATATATGAGTATGGGGCCATTTAAGTATTACGTAAGAACTATAGGGGTGAAGGGGGGGGGGGGTTTGAGTATATTATTGCGTAATTACTTACTTCAACTGTTTTTATTTACTTTTTTTACAAATATTATCCACACATTGTCTATGCTTCAAAATGATATGATATGTAATAATAAAAATATTGTAGGAATATACGAAATGCATTTTCGCATATTCCTAGAATAATTTAATACGTTTATGTACCATTTTTTTAGGGAGGGGGGGATAAATTGTAGTGAATTTGTAGCCCCTATGTTAAAACTACTTTGTTAGGCTGTAAATCTACGGAGGCTCTAAAGAGTTTTCAGCGGTCTTAATTTCGTCTTATAAAGTAGGCTTTATTCTGGACAAGGTTTTCTTACAATGAAAAACAAACTTAAATGTTGCGGACCCAAAAGGCCTTCTCAAGAGCCTTTCATTCTCCTCTTACTCGCCCCACTCTAACCTATTTCATCTTACCATCTATTATACTTTTTTGCCTTCTTGTGGGTAGCAAGTCATTATACTTCTCAGATCCTCGCAAGATGTGTCCTGTCTTTTCGAATACTCTTTTCAATGTCCTCTATCTGTCTAACCGTTTCTATTTTGTTAATATGTAGTAGACTTCACTTGTGTTCTTTGAAGAACCTCTAATTTTTATGGTCAGGGCCCAAGTTTTGCAGCCGTATCCCGTAAGCTGGAAGAAGTCCTGACTTCTGAATCTTTTTCTGGATATACTTATGTCTGTTATTTTTATTATTTACGACTAATTTCCTTACACGATTTCGATTCCATTTTGGTCTTAGTGTGTTTTAAATATCACGAGATACGCAGTGTTCTGCGTGATTTGTTGATTTATACTAAAAAAATATAACTCAATTGATGTTTACTAGAGAGTTTAATTCCAAAAAGGGGAGTAGTACAACTTCAATGATGGTACAGGTTAAAATCCTTTTACAATATTTGCCAGTTTTATGATTGGAAAGTCATAAACCGATAATCTTCGCATGGATTATCATATACGACGAAGACGCTGCATTGTTAACATTTATAATGTTCACACTATTAAAATTTGATTACTCAGCTACGATTATTAATACAGTGTTTAGGCCAAGGCTGTACATTATTGCTCGCTCAGGCTCTATTAGTATTATTTGCGCGATTACCTTAAATAGATGTCCGGAATTACAGGCACAATATTTTTATAATTTTTTATAAGCCGTTAGTTATTTTGTGAGTGTTGATGGAAGGAAAGTTTTCTATTGTTTATAGCATTCCTCTCGATACAATGACACTAAGAGCCGCTAAGTGTAATATATGAACGATGTAGGTATTACAACATTTACACTTGGCCTTTGCTGCTCCAGTCGCTGCAGAATATATTTTCCTTAAAACTTCAGTATCCATTCCAGTAAGTATTCACACGCAGCGTTTGTTTTTGAAATGGAATCTCGCTTGTGGCCTTAACGGCCTTTGGCGAGCTTAGTTCGGCCTGAATGGGCGGTTTTCCCGCGACTCCCGAAAGGGCGTCACCTGTGAGACTCAAAACTCGGCTTGGGCCTTCGCGGGGTGGTCAATCGCCTGAAGGGCAGGACGGAAGCTTACTGGAGTGAGCGAATACGCATAAAAGGCCCTCGCCTTGGTGAAGGCAGTTTTTTAATACCCTAATCTGTTGTTTTTGGCTACTATTAGTATATGTCGGGGCCTCCTACGAGCCTTTTTTTATTTATATATTATATTTTGTATTTATACTCACGTTAATCACTATCTGATAGGGCTGAGTGTAAATGGGAATTTGGAATACGGAAGTCATACGCTAAACCGCGACTCGAATTATAATCAAAGATTTAGTTTTCGTAGTATATTTTTATTTATTTTTAAAAGCTAACGCTCGACACACTGATACATTGGTTTAAGAAAAATAAATAAACAAGATTTTATGTGACTAAAAAACTTATAGGCGATTAAACTTATATACATGTAGAGGTAAAAAAAAAATCTAAAGGAAAATTGATTTTAAATAGCAACTATGGATAGCCATATAGACCTATAGAATATGTTTACAAATAAGTTACATTAACGTTGCATAAGAGAGTTCATCAGTTTAATAAGTTCATTTAAATAACCAAATAACGTTATCTAAACGCAATGATAAATGCCACATGACTCTTATCATAGGTGTTAGTGATAGCGAAATGGATTAGATAAGCCTTTGATCTGGTATAACGAAGTGCCAATGTCAAATCTGGATTTCCGTTTTTAGGAAGTTGATGAGGCTATACACAACGTTTTAATACCTGTATGTACAGCTTTATTTACCATCTTATTTTATGTCATAAAGGAGTGTGATGCTATTCTGTTAATTAATTAATTATCAGGTTATGGATGAGATTTATGCTGTTAATTTTTTTATAGAACAGGGGGCAAACGGGCAGGAGGCTCACCTGATGTTAAGTGATACCGCCGCCCATGGACAACTGTTGTTATATACTGTATATTTATGTTTGAATCTGTATTCTGTTTTTGGCTTTTATATACACTCCGCTCCGGATCGCCGAGGTGTTCGGTCGCATTGACTAGTAAACCGCATCAATTTTGTCCTCAACTTTACTTTAACAACGGTGCCAAGCAGTCTGCGGATCAAAGAGTGAGTTAGACGCTACGCACAGAACGAAACGCATATACATTACACTGTTCGTCGACGCGTAGGCTCCGCCTTATTTCCCCCTCACCGCTCACCCCTACACCTGTGCAAGCGCATCCCGCACACACGGTCATCGTATCGACCCGACGGCAAATTTAGGCCTACATTTTAATATACTAAACCGTGCAACATGTCAACTATTCGCACACCTACCGAGCCTAAAATGACTGCACAGACGACAACACCGTTAAACCACTATGCTTCTGACCCACAAATAAACATTTCCAACTGTAAAATAGACAATACAGACCAATTTTCGTTTATTTCGAGAAGAACAAAACGCAAACATGAAGAAATTACGGAGCAAGGAATGTCTCAACTTCTTAACATGTTAAATGACTTTTCATCCAAACAGGATGCAAAGATGGCTAATTTGAATGCTGCTATAACCACCATATTAGAACAAAACTCGGTCATTCAAAACACAGTTGAATTTATCTCCAGTAAATATGACGAAATGTTACTATCAATGCAAAAACTCCAGGAGGTAAACATGTCATACAAGAAACAGATAAACTCTCTACAGGCCAAAATAGACATGTTGGAAAAAAGCTCCTGTGCTACAAAGCTTGAAATTCGTAACGTTCCTAAGTCTGGACAAGAAAACAAAGAGACCCTCACAAGTATAGTGAAAAATATTGGGACTGCCGTTGGCTTACACCCCACCCTTGTGTCGAGCGAAGTAAGAGATATTTATCGTACAAAGTCCTCATCAATAATAATTGACCTTACCACCACAACAATGCGAGACTCACTTATTGCAAAAACCAAATCCTTCAACAAGGAAATGAAGGGCTCGAAAAAGCCACAGCTTAACACGTCCCATATAAATATTCCTGGGCCCACTCACACTATATATCTATCAGAACACCTGACGACAAGATCCAAGCACATCTTTTTTCTCGCCCGAGGGCTTGTTAAAAGTAAGAAGATTGCTGCATGCTGGACATCATACAGCAAAGTCTATATCAGGGTGGCCGAGGGCCAACCGTCATTGCGCGTGGACTCAGAAGAGGACCTACAGAAGTACTGATTTTAGCCTTAATATATTATGTCTTAATTTTACTTACGTGTTACTGTATCTTACATCATTTAAATTGCTCTTTTTTGTCCTATTCAATATCAGTTATCTGTTTGTACCAGTGTGTAAACTGGGAAGAATAAGGAAGCCGCATATAATACAAACCTATATTTATATAAACCACTACACATATATTATACAAACTTACACAACACTTACACATGTAATGACTATTTATAAGCAGTCAACTATACTTATTATGATTGCTAGAAGTATCGCAACATACTATACCCCAAGTAACAATAAAATTAACTTATATTCTCGACCTATTTGTGTGCACTCTCCGTCCCAAGTGAATGATAGTGTATAGATATATTAACGATTGTAACCATCTTTATAACGACCTAGATTCCTACAAAAATATTCAATTTTCAATCTGTGATCCCGAGGAATGTCAAAATGTGATCAGAAGTTCATGCAAATCTTTATCAATCCTGTCACAGAATATAAGAAGTGTAACCTGTAATATTGATAGTTTTATTACTCTAATTGTGCGAACTAATATGTCCTGGGATTTTCTTATTTTAACCGAATGCTGGCTTCCGTCTACAAAATTTATACCAAATATTCAAGGATACAACTATGCTGCCACTAAAAATAATTTAACTCAAAATGAAGGGGTTATTGTCTATTACAAAAAAGGTTCCAGTCCACTCATCGAGGAACCCCAGGAATTTCACGACGCTAATTGTTTAGTAATTAAAATCGATCCCTCTACTGTTATAATTTCTATCTACCGTCCACCAGGATATAAAGAACCATTAACTTTTATTAATTCATTAAACGTACTTTTAAATAAATTAAAAACTCATAGAAATATAATTATTACAGGCGACATAAATATTGACATAGCTCTAGGGACAAGTGACCAGCGCTCATGGGACTATCTGAATCTCCTTGCTGAGTTTAACATCCATCCCGGGTACAACGCTCCAACCCACAACCGCACGTGTTTGGACCACATTATGGTTAAGTCAAATAATGAAGCACACTGCCTTATACTGAAAACTACCATAACTGATCACAACAGTGTAGCCCTCCATTTAAAGATTCAAAAGGACTATTCCTTAACTCCTCGTCAATATAAAAGTAGCGTAAACCTTGCTAGATTGGATCTAACGATCCAAGGACTTGATTTTTCACAATTGTATAATCTGACAGATGTGAATGAGGCAGCTAGGTTATTTACAGACTTATTAACAAAAGCTATTATAGATAACTCCAAACAGATAGCTGTACCCAGACGTAAAAGAATTATAAAACCCTGGGTGACACCTGGGCTCCTCAGATGTATGCGCAACAGGGATAACCTTCACAAAAAAACTAAAAAGAATCCAACTGACGCAATATTAGCAGTGACGTATAAAAGATATAGAAATTTCTGTAATTCGTTAGTAAAAAAAGTTAGGCGTGCGTATGAAAAGGATGAAATTACTAGACATAGTACAAACAGCAGGAAACTTTGGGAGACCATTAATAATATTACACAATATAAGAAACCTATATCATCTTCTATAGAACTTTTAAAAAACTGTAACCCACAAGAAAAAGTTAACAGTGTAAATTCATTCTTTGTAAATGTAGGGAAAAACATTGTTACCGGTCTAGGGATTGAAAATAGCTTTTCCTACAACACCTCTCCCGCCCCGACAATAAATTCTCTTGTCCTCATGCCCACTGACAATGCTGAAGTTAAGAGTTTGGTGATGGGTCTGAGAGACACATGTGCTGTTGGTAATGACTTGATACCTAGTCGACTTCTCAAACAGCACATCGAAGTTTTGGTCCCACCCATCACTTACATTTGCAACCTCTCCATGGAAACAGGAGTGTTTCCAGACATTTACAAGAAATCCCGCATAACGCCTATCTGCAAGGGTGGTGACAAAAGCCTTGTAGACAACTACAGGCCTATCTCCTTACTTCCCATCATGTCGAAAATCTTGGAACGTCTGATTAACAGGAGATTGGTTCATTTTCTCGAGAAATATAATATAATCTCTGACTCCCAATATGGTTTTCGTTCGGGTAGGTCCACTGATGACGCAGTGCATAGCTTGACTGATTTTGTAGTTAGAAATATGGATAGGAGGGAAAAAGTTATCGGTATCTTCATGGACTTGAGCAAAGCGTTTGACACCGTTTCTATTGAAGTGTTACTGCACAGAATGGAGAGATTGGGCGTTAGGGGCATAGCTCACAAACTTTTCGCGAGTTACCTCTCTGGACGTACGCAAATTGTGAGGGTGGGGGATTGGTCTAGTACTGAGCTACCTGTGACCTTCGGTGTGCCGCAGGGCAGCGTCCTGGGACCCACACTGTTCCTTATTTATATAAATGAACTGTGTGGGATGGACCTTAGAAATGGAAAAATTGTAGCCTTTGCTGATGACGCCGCCTTGTTGTTCCATGGTCAGGATTGGTCTGAGGCCTTTCAACATGCTCAGATAGGTTTGAATTTAGTTTCTGATTGGCTATTTAGAAGTTCCCTGGCCCTTAACTCTGATAAAACCAAATTCATAACCTTCGAAATTACGAAGCGTAAAATCCCTTCTAATCTTGAACTTGTGTCACATGCTGGATCATGTTTAACCAAAGTGCAATGCGGATGTCCAAAACTTACCTCCACAAGTACCTTGAAATACTTAGGTGTCATGCTAGATAGCAACCTGAATTTTCAAGCTCATATTGATCTATTGACCGGTAGAATTAGAAAATTGATTTATATATTCAAAATTTTGAGGCACATTGCTAATCACACATTAATAAAAACCGTCTACTTATCACTATGTCAATCCATTCTGGGCTATTGTATATCTTCATGGGGTGGCTCCGCAAAAACACAACTTCTGAAGGTAGAAAGAGCTCAAAGAGCTATTCTCAAGGTAAGCGCTTTCCTTCCGTTCATGTATCCCACGGCAGAGACTTACAAACATTGGAAGGTTCTCACTGTTCGTCAAATCTTCATTCTTGCCACAATACTACGCAAACACTCACTTCTCAAATATGACCCACACCTCAATGATAATAAGCGTAGAAAAAATGCACTGTGCCATACAAAACCCTTTCGCACAAGCTTTGCTCAAAAATTCTTCTGTTTTTTGGGTGATTACTTATATAACAAGGTAAACACTTCTCTCTCCATATATCCCCTAACAAAAAATGAGTGCAAGAAGACGGTTACACTGTGGCTATTAGACTTAAACTATGAGGTTACCGAGAAAATGCTTATCATAACTAAATAGTTGAGCATAAAGTTTGACACAAATTTTATGTAAATTTTAGTTAATAATTATTTGGAGTATAATTGTGCAATATTTTTACGTCAATTATTCAGAACACACACATACACAGACACACATACACAAACACACACATACACAAACACACACGCATACACCATGTGGTTTCCTTATAATTAATATAATTGTCTATTCTTTACATATAATCATTTTGTCGATTCGAAGAAGTGGAGGCCTGATGACCTGTAACTCAGGTGCACAACCTTTAGCAGGCATCAGTCTCACTTAAGCAATAGCAGTGATCCAAATAAGAATGACAATTATTGTATACGTTTTTATATGTTTTTGTTTTTGTGAGAAAATAAATAAATATATTATTATTATTATATATAATACAATTGTTTAGACAATGTATAATGTGGAACTGTACGAATACTCATAAGCAAATAAATAAATCTCGTTCTTTATTATAGAGAATGATATACCACCAGGTTTATAAGGAATATAATAAACATAACAATGATTATGAATAATGATTTATTTATTTAAAAATCTTAATTAATTACAAATATAAGATAAATTATAATGAATATATAAGGAAATTATAAGGAAATTATTAAAATAGAGATAAAAAAACATAGAAGTATAAAAATCACTAAATACACCCACCTTCATCACCTTCTTGTCTAGATAAAACAAATGATCCTTACCTTAAAAGGCTGTAGCGCCATTTTTAAATAAAGATCATAGATTAAAGATGAAACTGTTTACAGATTAAAACATATCGTTGGTGAGAGATTTTTTTATGATTTGTTGGAACATGTGTTAATCCTAAATTTACTATCTCGTGTGTAGATCAGTAGCAGTTTACGCACTCAGCTTTTATCAGGTACTTACGTGATTACGTATCGTACACCTAACTCAGGTGGTCGAGATTAAATTTTCTAATATTTTGTTTTATAATATTTTTTAGGACATCAAATGGGACTGGTCCACCATCGTTACATTACAATACCAACTTTGCGCGAAGACAATATTGTAATTAAAGACATTTAACTGAGGTGCCATTATTACTATTAATATCAACGGGTGTACCTATGTACACGCGTTAATATAAACATTATACACCGTGTTTAATGATGTCTTTAAACCAGTGTTTCCCAACCACTTTTGTGCCAAAGCCTAAAATTCTTGTGGACCCCTCCCAAAAATGAACCCAATTTTGAATCAGTTTTTGAAATACGTGAGTCTCATAATCAAGTCTGTACTTTGAATGTTTCATATAACATACATATATTATGTTATATGTTTGAAGAGAATAATCCCATAATTTAAGAAAACTTTTTGTAATAAGTATAATTAAGGAAGAGCAGCAAAGGACAATGAATAGAAGAGTCAGTAAATACACATTATATCAATTTGAGTAAGAAACTATTTCCATGTTTTGGAGGTTTTTTTAGTATATCCATCTTAGGGCTCCCTTGAACGCAACGCACTCTTGAGTCCTAAGATAAGAGTTTTCATGGGCGGCGGTATCAATAATCAGATGAGCTTCCTGCCCCTTTTTAATTAGGTACATAAAAAAGTTAAAAAGTTGCACTCGTATTTAACGTATGTGCTGTAACAATGATAAGATAATAACATCACCTTGAATTATGTGTTAGCCCTGGTTTAGGTTTGCAAGATCAATTTTTTAATGAGCAAGTTTAAAATCGGAGGTATCTGATAATAACACGGTATCTCGTTAGTTTTTGACCAAAACTACACATACATTAGAACTAAACGAATACATCAACCAATAGCGTATATTTTTTATCGATCTCCCTTTCTCTCTCTTTCAATCGGTCTCAATCGCTCTCTCCCTTTTTTTCGACAAAAACGCTGCACATCTTCGTGACGTTTCATCCGTTATATTTTTACCCTCATGCGCCTAAAGATGCTTCACCTCATAAAAACTAATTATTCTAAAGATATAGTCAAAGATGACATATATATAATATATTGTAAATGATTAAATGTTTACGAAACATAATGATGATTAAATAATTACGGAAAATTAAAATTAAAGGATTTTTTTTAAATTTCTACAAAATCCAATATGCGTTTTTTTAAATTCTCCGATGCATCGTTCTGCATACTCCGGCCTGTCTATTTAAGTAGTTATTAAAAAAAGCTTTAATATATTATGTATCGATTACAAAGTCTTATAAGTAATTACTTAATAAAAAGTAAATATGAACAAAATATTTTTTATTTATTTTATAATCTTACTGCTAACGTACATATTATAAAACTAAACGCTTAAAAAATATACAAAGCGAAAACAGATTACGTATATAAACAATATATATATGTATCAGCAAACATAAGTAAGTACATCAATAAACAAAAACAAAAACACATGAAACATTTTAATACAGTGCAAATTATATTTAGTATATTATTGCAAGGAACGAATCTGTGCTTAGTACAATAGCAAATTGTCGTACATAATCTTTAAACAGACAAAGGAACCACGGAAGATTACGCGTAAGCGACCGTTTCCTTTGACCAGTAATTTATAGGAACCAAGGTATAATAACACTGAGACCCTTTGGTTATATCGGTAATGCTGATGTCAGGTACTCGAAATAAAAAGAAAGTCTATAAATCAAAAAGTA
Organism: Pieris rapae; assembly: GCF_905147795.1. Taxonomy (NCBI): domain Eukaryota; kingdom Metazoa; phylum Arthropoda; class Insecta; order Lepidoptera; family Pieridae; genus Pieris; species Pieris rapae. The sequence goes on along the minus strand of NC_059526.1, from coordinate 1,376,827 downwards.
TTACCAAATTTATAGAAGTTTATAACGTATATATTACCTACTAGCTGCCCCCGCGAACTTCGTTTCTCCTTAATGCCTAGCCTACCTTTTTAGTACATACCAACACGGAACATTTTGCTATGCTATCCCAGAGACTGTTTGGTTTCTAGAATGAAAAAGTTTTAGGTTTTTCTATGAGTTTCTCTATATAAACCTCAGAGCTCTAGTTATAAATTCTTAACTAACAAATAAGAAAATCGTTTATCGTATAGGATGGATGAAAATTAATGGATTTATGTATTTATGTATGTCATTAAAAACACTTCTTATCACTTAGGTGTTTGAGACTTAATACGTATAAAAAAACATAATAATAATTCGAGCCGTTTCGGAGGAGTATGGGAACGGACATTGTGACACGAGAATTTTGTATTGGTTTCCTAATTAAAAAATATTTAGAACTGTTACCCTTCATCGTGGCCGCAAATTCTTGTATTTGTTTTCTATATATATATGTTAGTAGATAATCAGCTTTCTATTCCTATTACGCCGTCGACTGGGCCCGGAAACTTGCATCACGATGTTTTCCATTCACCGTACGTCCGAAAGTCCGCCGGGGTCGCCTATGATCTCATGCTTGGGAGTCACATCCTCAAGTTACTAGGCCAACGCTGCTCGAAGCATTAAGCTTATTAATTGCTTCTCTACATAAATATTACATAACTAGCAGACTCGGCCAAGCGTTGCTGTGGCTAAGGTTTTTGTTATATTACATAGTAGTAAATTAATCAAGGGAAACCGTAGGAGAACTTATGTGAAACGTTGGTACCACGACACGGACCTAAACTAAACTACCTTTAACTCAGCGCCATCTGTTAGAATTGTATCAAATAATAAACAAATGTTAATGTTATCATAATTTTAGTAAGGATGCCTATTTTTTTTGAAAATGAAATATAGCCTATGTCACTCAGGAATGATGTAGCTTTCCAACAATGAAAGAATTTTTCAATTCTGCCAAGTAGTTTCGGAGCCTATTCAATTCATACAAACAAACAAAAAATCAAACCTTTCCTCTTTATAATATTATTATTATTATTATTATTAGTATAGATTAAATTCCTATGGTGCATAAACTCAAATTTCAAAATAACTTTATTACACTTGTGAACGTCAACAGAAAATATGTCAAGGGCCTAGAGCGGGCAAGAAACTCCGACACTCTTATTAATCGTCAAGATTTGAAAAATATGTGGGTAGTAACGGGCACGTTAAGATTGCCCCAGTGATTGGGTGTTTTTTTATAAAGAGAAAGGTGTAGGAACTAGTGTTTGATTAAAAATATGGTTTCACAAAAGATTAGAAAATTACCGAATAGAAAGCCATCAATATGCTTCGGCGACGGATGATACTGAATAACTGTATTGTTGTTATTATATTTTCATCCTTCGATGGAAATGACTGAATGCTGACTTAACAGAATGTATCTGCCAAGTACAAGGTTGTTACAGCACGTACATTATAGAGATATATTATCCTTAACCGTAAATAACAATAATTTTTGATTCATAATAAGATTATTGTTAAATAATTGTATGAATTATTTAATATTTCCAAGTAATTGTTATTTTTCTGATTCTTATAATCAAGTAGTTTTAATCAAGTTATACTTCAAAGAATCACGTTTACACACTCGTCCTGCCCACTTCCCTGCTCACTACGGCTGAATGTAAATGCGGCATTACACAGTTAGCTGACGAGCTAAAATAAGCGAGATTTTTCTAGGAATCTGGAGAAGACCTCGCTATGACAAAAGAAAACGAGAAAGAAAAATTTAAAAAAGATGGGAAGATGATATAAGTAGAGATGCTGGCCCTAGTGGCTACGTAAAGCTAGAAACCGAGAAGAGTGGAAGCTCTTAGAGGAGGCCTGTGTCCAAGGACAAGCTGTAAAATAAAAAAATATTATAATATTATTATTATTTTAATTATTTGTTTAGGTCACAATCGTTAACTGTACTTTTAACTCGTCTTAGTACGATTTTCGTTAGTTTAACCGATTATATGCGATACTGAAAATGTCTGACACCTGGTGGTATATTTCCAAAACCAAAATTCCTTAACCAAAACTATGCTTTTTGGGGATAATAGAGGGGAAATTTCGATGAAAAATATATGACGTAACATTGCTCAGTACAGGTTCTATTAATTATATTTGAAAATACGCGCGGAATGTATTGTACTTGTATTTTCACATATTTCGCATCGTTGTATTAAATGACACTTAAGAAGCAAAGTGGGCATTTGTCTGGAGTCTCGGCTGTAGAAGTGGGGAAGGATTTTATGTGTCCATTGTTAGATACGTCACGTAGTTTAAATGTTTAGAAAAACATACACCATAACTTAATATAATTTTATTTTGGAGCAATTTATATACATTAACCGAGCACATATATATATACATTGATCTAGATTTAATAAGCTTTGTATTAATACCAAGAGCAGTGTTGAGATGTTATAGGCTCGATCCTCCGACTGGAACGGTAAAGCCAAGCCGGTTTCCTCAGAATGTTTTTCTGAGGAAACCGGCTTGGCTTAGACCCAAAAGACCCATTAGGGCGTCTGTCATTCGTAGTAAGCCTTCTTGCCTATTAGATTGACACATGAACATGGAGCAGATAAAGATCTCTGATGCCCATATCTAAAAAAAGTTGTAGTGCCACTGATTTTTTTTAATATTATTATTATTAAGATATTTTTTTAGCTACTTACAAGATCAGTTGGAGCGCATCATAAGGTGACGTTTAATTAACACACTCATAGCTTACGATCAGCGCTATAATATATATATATATATTGAAAGAACTGTCGAGATCGCGCGCAGCTCCCTAAGCGCACCCTAAGATGTCAAAAATCATTTGACATCTGACGGTGACATTCTGTCCGTTTAGCCTCTGTTCTATAAGAAAAAAATCTGACGCTGGTTAGTATTTACCGAGTTATTACCGAAACGGCAATGGACATTAATAAAGTACATTATTCGTGGTACTAAGGCAACAATTGTATCGTCGTCGTAAGCAAAGGGTTTTGATAAGACTAAGAGAATAAAACGCGCCGTGGACAACAATGGACATGTGTCGCCCTAGCTCATGGCCATCCAACTTCCGCACGATTTGCAATCTTACATACATACAATGAGACTTCTATTACATGCATACTACGTTTACAAATTTTATACCGTGAATAATTTTTAATTTAAATATAAGGGCTGAGCTTAGCATAAGGCTTCAAAAAGGCTGGTCGTCTTGTGCATGGTGTTTTTGGACTAAAGATTTTAAGTCTATCGAGGTAGACCTATTTGTTTGTACACAAGCTGAGTTAACAAGTTGCTTGCTATATCGTTAGTTATCAGATTTAAGTAGTAATATTTAAAATATTATTATTTTTTTAAATGCAATTCATTTTTAAGGATAGACAATATGTGGGTAATATGTGTAAGAGTCAAAAGATACTGTTGACGTAATCACCAATTAAGAAACTGTAGGCCCCCTCGCCCCTATATTGCTTACGTTATACCTGAATGGCCCCTATCCGGCAGAAAAAAATCGGGGTTGATTAATAATAATTTCTTGCAAGAATATGGTACAAAAATGTGTACGTTTTTTTTTCTCATTTTGAAATTTGGTCTATTATTTATATCGTACATGTCATATCATACAATTTTAAATTTATATCAATTAACGTAAAAAAGGATTGATTGTTAGGCAATAAAGGCATAATAATAATATTACTATAATAACAACTAATAGCCAATGCGATTGCTGGGTGACTTTATTTTCGTGACAAAGGATATTCAACTTTGTTTTTTGAATTCGCTTTGAGAATATTTATATAAAAATATGGATCGTCTTGAGACAGTACTCACTACCTGCTACTATAACACTACCTAATGATTCATTTTGGCCAAAAATCACGTGAATAATAATTGTTTAGTGATGCGAATTATCGATATTATTATCGAGACTCGAGGACGCTCTAAATTGTAACGTAAACTGTGGTAATGTGCTCCAATGATCACCGGTAAGATTGAAAGATGTTTACACACTATCCCCTTATAAGATTTAACTAACTAAACTATAATTCAACTAAGATACTCTTTTGTCGTTTACCATGATGAACAGAGACATTTTAAAACGGTTTAATTAATATTTTATTAACACATATATTAATTTAGCCGACTTTTCAAATCAAGTGCATTATTCTTTTAATTGACTATAATGTAACGATAAATTAAAGAAAGGATATCCTTTAACATTGTATGAGTAGGTAATACCTATATGACGTCAAAGTTACGTACTGTTTTTCTTTGCTCAGCATATCGTGAGCTCGCGTCTTAAGTTTCAGAATTTCAGTGCGCGGGAGTAAAGTAGGACTATTATATCAGTTCACCTGAACCTGCGGTCTTAGACGAAAGGATATGCGAAATAGAGTAGAAAAACGAAATTGAAAAATGAAATAATAACAAGTGTCGGTGAAGTGTAATTTGAAAATCGAACTTTGCACTCGGTTCAAAAATAGAATCTGTATTATTTCGTTCGATTAAAATTATTGATTTTAATTACATTTTTGAAAAAGGAATTTATTGATTATTAAAATTAGTTACAATAAAAAATAATTGCTGAACTATTTAATTTCGTGTTAAAAATACATTATAAATTCTAAACGGTAGATAATCATTTTCTTATAATTTCCCTTTTATTATATTCGTATTTCAAAACGACACCTACGAATTCATACGAAAAAATTAAAGTGAACGTTAATTATATGAAAAACGACAAAATATGGTAAAATGGAGGAAACAACAAAAACTCGTGTCGGGGGACACATCAGAGGAGGAGATCGGTCACCATTATTTAAGCACTTTGGTAAGTGAATTTAGACACAAGAGATTAATATTTCAACGGCTGTATACTAATTAAGATTGAAATGAATGCCTTGATTTGATTTTACAAATAAATTCTCATAGAATTTTTTTTGCAATTAGACTATTAAGAAAATACTTTAATAGTCTAGTTGCTTGCAATTTTGGCGCTTAACGTGGATTCAAAATATTTTTTCTCAACACATTTGTAGACAGATACCATTCTTGAAATGGGAGTCGATAGGGAGACAGACATAAAAGATGGGAGGATTCTTTTGTCGAAAGAAGGTTATTTCTTTATTTACAGCTTGTAAATAAATAAATATTTTTTTAAGTTTTCTGGTGTTACTTCAGGCATATTTACTTTATATTTAAGATGTAAGCTGAACATCGTAATTATGTTTATTAACATTTATTTATTTACACTTAAAACAAACATGCCTCATACAAAATAAATATATATAAAAAAGCAGGTTACTTAAATTATTGGGAGTTTGGCGGCCTTATCGCTATCAGGCAATTTATTCTAGGCAATGAAAAATAAAAAAATGAAGACCAGAAGAATATAAATGAATTTTATTATAAGTTATAGCAGTTGTCAGTAGGAAAGATTAGCCATAGGTTTGATAGAATTCTTAAATAGACATTAAATATCTTAAACCAAATTTTCATTTAATAGACTACTCTGAGAACGAAGTACTTATAGCAAATTTTATATTACGTTTTTGTAAAATGCTATCAACGATGTATTATCAATGTAAATATTTGCAAAATCAATCTAACTACGTCATAGTATACAAACTTTACAGCATTCTAATAAAAGCGCTATCTCTTTATTTCATAATGTTAATTTAATTTGACTGAAAGGGACGAAAGATTACGATAAAAGAATAAGTTGATTTATTTAAAGAAGCGAGTAGTAGAGCTCACGAATTGCATGGGCGTGGTTGGCATGCCCTGCATACACTTGTGGGGGGTGAAGAAGACTAACTGGAAGCCTAGCTGGAACTGTGACGCGTGAGTACGAAAGGAAAACCTCTTTTCAGAAAACGTTGAGACGGGCGATGGTGTTAAGTGGTATGGAATACAGGAAGAACTTGATATGGTTTACCTGGTATCGTAATAATGACTAAACTTTCTATATGATCGTGAATACAATTGAAATAAGTTCCTAAAGGATTTGAATTGTGTAACACGTATAGTTTTTAACGTCCGTTCTATTCAAATTATTAAACCAAATGTAATATTGAAAATGTCAGCAAAGTATAATACTCAATCCGAGTTGTTCCCCCTGTTGTCTCCACCGTTCCTAATAAGTAAAAGTTTTCAAAATTTTAAAAAAAACCGCGTCCGTCTAGGCATCTTGGAGTTTCATCTATGGCTACGTGATGAACTATTTAACTTTAATGCAATTAACAAATCTCAAATCGGTAATTAATTAATTATTGTTTGTTATCGAGTCGAGTTGAGCATGTGATCGAGTGCTAAATAAATTTTCACACTGTTTATCACTGTTCAAACAAAGCGAATTTTGTATGCCTTTTTATGAGGTGGAATTATTTTAGATTTATAATATATGACATGGTATCTTCGGAATTTTATACTTATTTGATTTTATTTTATACACGGCGAAGCATTGTTTAAAGACCGTCTTTAGGTTTGAGGTAGTAGATTGCCTCTATGTTGACACATGAATATAACTCAACAATAAACATATATATATAGACTTTAGAATTGGGAGTAATTCGGTCGGCCACGCCGGTTCCCTTTCAGACGACTCTAGGCATAGATGGCTGTTGATGATGATCCATGAGAATAATCAATGGACAGGACACACAAACATACATATTTATGCTACCTTCCTATTTTGAGGTCTCAATAGAAAGGTGTATCTAAGGGTACCACTAGTGGTGCAGTAACATTGCTCAGTTCTAGCGTTGTCCCAAAAATTGTATTAAGATTCTCAAACTTAGAATTCCAAATCAATATTGTTTATCGACAGTTCCAGTAACCTCAGATGTTTATTTATCGATATTATCGTAAACAAAATATTCACGTGATTTAATTAAGGAAATATTGTTATAGATAATATTATCAACGCGAGTTGAACTTGTTTAGTGATATTTGGAATACCCTTTTGGGGTTATATGTATGGGATATGAAGATCCGGTGGACGAATTATTGGAATGTATGGCATCTATTCGCTGCAAATCTTAAGTATGTGACATATCCAGAACACGGACCAGCGGCTATGCTCTTTGATGTTTTTGTAGGTTATTCTTCTTTAGTTCTCTTCATTTCTGGAGGTCTCAGTTGCCCAGCCTATCATACTTCACTCTCCCCTGTCTTCGGCAAACCTTTTCGCCTGGGTAGCCTTGTAAGGCTAACCTTTACCTGATCGGTCCATCGAGTAGAAGGATAGGCCCCGAGATCAGGTGCTACTATGCCAGTGACTACGAGTTTTTCTAAACTTTCTGGATCCCTGCGTGGTCCTTGTCCAAAAAACTTAGTAAGCGTTGGTAACGAAGTGTCGAAAGACGATTTTTTTCCTGTAACCGTATGTTACCAAAAGAGTGTAAAAAGAGTTGCGGAGAGTCTATTGCCAGTTCTTCTCTTCCGTTCTACGCCCTCGATTTGAGAACTGGCAGTAAATGTAAATTCGCAATTAATTTAATTTTTTGACGTTCATAAGTGTACCTATATGAATAAAGACATTTTTGTTTTGTTTTACCCACGGGGAAACCCAAGCATCCGTCTTACCACATTTCCAAAGCGTCTATTTTTCTCCATTCCGATTCAGATCTATAAACTTGTAGGTTAAGAAGGATAAGATACGAGCTGTGATTGGAAGTTAGTATTAAATAATTTATTTACGAGTACTATATTTTCTTATATCGTGATAAAAAAAACATTATGCAATCACAATAGTTTGCGCAATTTTGAAGTGTCCTTGGATAGAATACAACTTGATTGTAATTTGATGATTAGGTATTTTTTTGCGTCTAGGTTGAGGATTTAAATAGATTATAGAAGGTTTCTGATATTTATAAACCAACAATTTTGCTGCAGTTAACGATAGATCACAAGTAATTCGTCGGTACGTATCCTTCATATTGAACTAATAAGCAGGTTAGGCACACAAGTCCCTTTGTCACACGAGTGAATCATACGGAAGCATGTGTTAAAATTGTTGTGTTGGAGTTAAAAGTCCACTTTAATCCTAATAAATGAATACGGACAATTGTACGGTGTTCCGAAATTTAAAGAAGCTATAATGTTCCCTAGACTTTGAAGTAATTCATTGAATTATATATCCACTTACTATAAGATAACATACCTGTTTATGTTATTATGTTAATATGTATAAAAATGATCGCAAAATATGTTTAAAATCTTAAAACTCGATGACAGTTCCGCCAACTTGTGTAAAAAAAATATTCATTCCGTGTTATTTGGAGACAAATTGGAAAAATAAAATTCAAAAGTTTTGATTTGAATCCCTTAAAATCTAGTCTTTGGGGTAGGTATAGCAAAACTGTTGGTTATTTAAAGGAAGGTTTTGTAAATATAGGATGTGACATGTGTCTCTTTACGGGGTGTAAAATCATTATTACATATTAATGTAGAAAAAATAAGAAATTCTCTTAAACCCATCCGTATATCTTTCGGATCTTTTTGTTTAATTTTTATCTACCCTACTTGTGTAGTTATTACGATTTAATATCAACTTTTGCCAGATATTGGGTTTATAAAATATGTTATTTATTTGATTACCTATTTAAGAACCTACACTGTTTTGTTTTTTTAAGAACTTTGTTAAGTAGATTAAGTATCAACATTTAGGTAAGAGCTTTCATCCCTAACACAGGTTTTTGAACTTAAAAGGGATGTACTGTACTGTTTTATTGCTAGTTCTTCTCTTCCGTTCTACGCCCTTGATTTGAGAACTGGCAATAAATTAGATTCATTTAATTTTTTTTGACGTTCATAAGTGTACATTATGTTACCTATATAAATAAATGAATTTTGACTTTGACTAAAATGTAGATTTAAGACTATTAACTTAAGATTGATTTTGATAACTGAAACCCCTTAGTAATACTTAATCAGCGGGTAACATTAACCTCGAGTTCCACATCGCGTGATCAGTCAAGTTCACTTGTCCTGTGACATTGGTGATTTCCTCGCGGATGAACCTTGCTAATTTTCCCGATTGTACTACGGAATCCTGAAGATTGTTGGGAGCCTGTGGTGGAATATTCCTAGAATATTTGCCTCCTGCCCGTTTGCCCCCTTTTCTATATAAAAAAACTGATTTAATGAATTGTGTCTAGTACGATAAGTATTCAATCATCTGTTTCCTGTAAATTGTTTCCAAGATTCGAACGCTGGACCTGGTCGCCACAGAGTCGTACGTTAACGATACGCTAATTTTCTAATAATACCTATAAGAATTATCTTTCAAACGTTTATCAAACTATACTTAAGCGTATAAAATAAAAATAATAATTCAGTGGCGCCACAACCTTTGGGCCTCAGATTTCTGTGTTGCATGATAATTTGTCCATCGAATAGGAAAGTAGGTGATTAGACTCCTGTGCCTGACACACGCTGTGGACTTTTTGGGTCCAGCCGGTTTCCTGATTATGTTTTCCTGCACCGTTTGATAGAATGTCAAATGCGTACATAAATAGAAAGTCAATTGGTGCACAGCCGGGGATCGAAACTCTGATCTCAGGGATGGAGTAAACGCTGAAGCCACTAGGCCAATGTTTCACTTTTAAAACGTATTGTATTTAATGTTTGCGTGTTGTTCCCACGGTAATGTAAGTGCGTGCTCCTATTTCACCATGCTTTCAGCTGATAGAGAATCTTTGACTATCTCAGACAAATGTTTGTTTTTAATTTATATTATTATTATTACTGTACATGTTATATGGAACATGGTGTAATGGCTGCAGCTTTTTACAAATGTAACACAAAAAAAACCTTTCGATTAAAAAAAGTGGCGGAGAGTACATTGCCAGTTCTTCTGTTCCGTTCTACGCCTTTGATTTGAAAACTGGCAGTCAATGTAAAATTAGAAGTATTTCATGTATATTAAAAAAGGTTTTGACGTTCATAAGTGTACATTGTGTTACCTATACGAATAAATGATTTTTGACTTGACGCGACATGCCTGAACTGGTCCGGGGTTCGAATCCTTGCCAAAAATAGTATTCGGTTAATACACATAATTCACACATCTATCTAAGATAAGCAAGTGTCTATGCCTTATTAAAAGGTTCTGAAAGAAAAACCCCGTCGCGTTTTTGATTAAGTTAATCAAGTATCAAAAATATCCTTCCGTTTTGAAGTGTCGATAAGACTTAACATCGACAGCCTTGTAATGCATAACATTAATCTGAGGTACTTCACTCGAGTAATTTCCACTTCACGTTAATTATGAAGAGAATAATTAGAAATTTAAATTGTTATATTTTATTGTATAAATTATTATATTTATTTATTTTTAGTCTTAAATTATTTCCTGATCAACTAATATCAACTAACACTGTGTTAGTAAATATATTTAACAGTATGTATCAGGAACCCTCTCCGGTCAAGGCCTTCTCCAAGGCTTCCCATCTTTCTCTCCCGAGCTATTTTTGCATCCATTGGGGACCCGCGATTTTTTTGATGTCATCATCCCATCGTGAGGTCTGCCTCTGTACCGTTGGTGTACCGTGGTGGGCCTCTCCATGTAGTTACTGTCCACCTTTGATCAATAAACCCACTTACACTTCAGTTTTTTGTGTGGTTTAGAGCATCAGTCTCTTTGGTCTCTCACCTTATTTTTATGTGTGTTATCTTGTCTACCTTTTTTTAGCATGCTCCTTTCCATGCCTCGTTGTTGTTTTATGTTTTTTTTGTAAATTCCTATGTTTGACATGCATATTATGTCAGACATGGAATAAGGCATGGAGAGAAAAAGCCGGCGTAAAAAACTCTCGGTACTTTTTTTAAATAATCATAGAAAGTGACAATGGCACAAGAAACGCGAAATATCTTATTTGGAACTTTTATCTTTCGAATAATTTATGTGTTGCATAGCTATTTGGTACTTTATCCATATATTGTGAAACAGGCTCTTAGTCTAATAAAACTGTGGTACAGTCGTTTTAAGATAATAATTGGTTGCTATGGCAACGCTAGCTAGTGTTATAGCAATCTAATATTGTATAACCTACAGTTCTTGAAATTAGTATTGTTTGTCTCATAATACATTATATCCTGTTCTCCCACGCTTGGTAATTGTATAATAGTTTCATCTGATATTTCAACTAAAGTTATCCGACACCTTCTACTTATATGCAGCATTTAATGCGGATACTGCAGGTAGGGTTTCGTTTTCTTGACAGTTTACTATAAGAACTGGGATAACAGGAAGCCTTCTGAAAGAGCTTTTTGCTAGCTTTTTCTCCTTCTAAAATCAAACTAAAATATGCTGTGTCAAAAGTTTTGTAAATTTGTATCATAAAGTGCGTGTCTTAGTCCTTTATGATTGCTATATAGGGCTACTCGATTGTGAGGATATGGATCTGGTAAGCGCTGTGCTTTCTCATGTCATTTTCACATATGTATATCCTTTATATAAAAAAATTTGATAAGTGTCTGATTTTTCTGATTGTAACATATGTGATGTTTGAGAGCAAAAATAAAATAAAAACAAAAGACGTTGAGTTTTGACGTTGACGTTGAGTTTGAAAGACGAGATTTGGTTTGTTTATTAGTATTTAATAGACACATTTATAGACATCTTATTAAATAATGATTAAATTAAAACTATGTTAATTTTTTTTAATGTGGAATCGGATCTCGGTGGGGGTGTTCCCTGAGAGATACGACCTCCGAATATTCAAAATTCGAGCATAGTCCTCCCTCAAAGGCCGTCAACGCACCGACTAAAAATGGGTGTCTATGGGCTGCGATGACCGCCCTTTTTGGGCGTCCCGCAGGCTCGATTGCCCCCCTATTATATAAAAAAACTAGCAGACTCGGCCAAGCGTTGCTGTGGCTAAGGTTTTTGTTATATTACATAGTAGTAAATTCAAGGGAAACGGTAGGAGAACTTATGTCAAACGTTGGTACCACGACACGGACCTAAACTAAACTACCTTTAACACAGCGCTATCTGTTAGAATTGTATCAAATAATAAACAAATAATTTGCAATAAAATAAAATTGCGACTATAATTAAGGATCTTACCTATCCTATCTCTCAAGTTGGATCGAACTGCACATGGTGTGCGAATTTTATTATAATCGGTTAAGTGGTTTAGGAGTCCATTGAGGACAAACATTGTGACACGAGATTATATGTATTAAGATGGAGAATTATGATCTGGCCTAACTTAAGGCTAATAAATAATTTAACTCTAACCTAAAACTTTTAACAGTTAGATACTGTTTAGCACTTAAGTCTAATGTGCACTTATACTAATACACTTGTTCAAATGGTTTAGTCCTTATCTTCTCACTAGGCCCGTAGTGTCAAGTAGTTGAATATCCTCGACATTCACGTGATGGTTGAGCCTATGTTCGTGGGCTCCAGCAGTCTGTCAGTAATGTGGCGACGTCTTCTACACTAAGGTCCCTATGGAGGTCGTTATTGCGAATGTACCAGAGCATGACAGAGCAGAGCAGACATGTTAATGAAAAAAAAAACATTAAAAAAAAATCAGTGGCGCTACAACCTCTTTAGGTCTCGGCTTCAGATTTTTTTAATCTGTGTCATGATCATTTTTAAATGTACCTAATAGGCAAGTAGGTGATAAGCCAGTGCCTGACACACGTCGTCGACTGTTTGGGTCTAAGACATGTCGGTTTCCTCACGATGTTTTCCTTCACCGTTCGAGCAAATGTTAAATGCGCACATAGAAAGAAAGTCCATTGGTACACAGCCCGGGATCAAACCTACGACCTCAGGTATGAGAGTCGCACGCTGAAGCCACTAGGCCAACACTGCTCTAGCTATGTTAATGATTAGTTAAAATTATCAAGCAACTATAATAATATCTATTTTTGTACTGAAATTACTTGTTAATAAACAATGATTTGTCTCTAAGTCGATTCGTAAAACAGCCAATTAACATTGCCACCTCGTTAGGTGTAATTACGTTGTCATTATAAACACATATTTTATTCTTTGAGATAACTATGTCGTTAACTATATGGTTATTGCTGTTATGAATATTTTAACTTGGATTTTCGTCTGGTAATATGTTTGTACTTTTAATTGCTTTCCTGGTTTTGCCAGGCAAAGTTTCTGGGTAATCTCGATAATACTAGAATCTTCTAAATACTTTACCAAATTTGTAATCAACTGAAACTGAAGCGTCAACCTTATTGATAAGCCCGGGATTATTTTTATATTACTAGTAAAAACCTTTTCGAACCAATTCGACCTAGGATCCTCCAAGAGTTCGTACCAATTCTTACAAGGCCGGCACCGCACTCGCGAGCCCCCTAGCATTGAGTATACCTTAAAAAAAATGAATATACATGTATGTAGTCTCATAAATACATCAATAAACAAAGCGACAGCTTTAATAATTTACTATTACTAGCCAATATAAAGCAAAATGGTTGGTTTGTTCCGCTCCACCGGGTAGATGATTTTCTCTTAAAGTTGGAGTAGGTATAAAATGATTAGAACTAATCTCAATACCCCATAAAGAAACCATTTAAATCACAAAGAGCGTCTCCGTCACTTGCATAACAATAAATAGATCGTGACATACAGATGATCGACACATTGTAACATTATTAACATGCGCAACTGTATATTATATTGTTTGTTTAAGTTGTTAGTATAAATCAAGGTGTGACAACGACCTGTAAATGACTAAAGAAAGATCGTATCTAATGGACTCAATATACTTACCTAATTGCTAAACATCGGGCTAAACATCGAAGAAATATCTTACGCCCGAACCTAATAAATAATCCACAATTTACAAGATTGAAAACAATCTGAGATCAGAGCGTGACTGTCGAGCGATCTCCTATCTGCATCCCAATAACGTTTGGTTACCAAACCCTACGAAGACAATCCATTTTTGGTGATGGATAGAATGCAATCTCTTCGCTCTTTACAATCATATTTGATAATCAATATAAACCAAATAAAATAAATAAAACCGTACAAATAATATTAAAATATATCTATGTTTAAATCATATCAAATAGCTTTTTAATTATTTTAAAAACTGCTGTTAGTTAAAATCTTAAGATAGAATATTGGCACAGTTGAACTGTCATTTTCATACAGAGGTCTATCCAAATACAATATAACTTCTACAACTTAATATTTTAAAGATATTGTTACTACTGCTAGATAAAGTTAAAGTCTTCCCGCTTTCTAAAATAAACTCAGGCCTTTGCCATATTATACGTATAGTAACACACCAACGATTTAAAAAAAAGGAACAGACGAGGTACCACTTTGCTTTGCTATGCTTTGAATGAAGCACTTATTATGATCATATTTGACGATGGACTCGCAAATATAAAATAAATTAATAGGTAGTTTTGGAATCATAAAACTTATATATTCCAACCGACGTTAGATAAAGTCGATATAATAAATAATAATAGACTTTCAAGTACATAATACAGGATAACATAAATTCCATGTCATTATATACAACCTCCGACAAACTGAAAGCCTCCAAATACCAACGAGCTCTCTGTCATTGAGAGTGTCCATGGGCGGCCGTATCACTTAACATCAGGTGAGCCTCCTGCCCGTTTGCCCCATTCTATAAAAAAAAAAAAATTCCTTCATCAGTCTCTCATTCTCGCCAACCATTTTCCTATACAAAGCATAATCGACTAAATTATTTTTGACGGTAGCGCCGACATCCAAAAATCAACCTTCTACAATTTATATATAAATTAATGCTTGGCGAGCGAAGTGGGGTGAAAACTAGTATATAATTTATTATTCACTGCGTAGCCTTTCATATAAGGAACCTTTGTCTCAACCTCACCTTGCTTATCACGACTGAACTGTGAATGATTTATGAATACAATGCGCCATAAGGTAAAATTTACGATCGAAATTGAATACTAAAATCCTGTCAAGCCTAGTGCATAAGTTTGTACCTATACCTACACCTACAAGGCAACTATAAGCGTACAAAATACTAATGTTTTATATATGTTCAAGTTAGGTGTTGCGAGCGATTTTTTCGTTCTTATTAAACTTTTAAACAGAATCTACGCATATAGTAGAGGCGTTCGTGTAATAGATTCCTCATATCGCATCTGAACTGTCTACGAGCAAAGATAATAGAAAAATGGAAAGATAGATATGGCGAAACAGCTGTAATAACTTATTCCTTCCAAATGTTGTTTCGGCCTTTTAAAAACATAAAAAAATAAACGGGATTGATTACCCTGATGTTGACCGGATTCTTTTCAGATACAAATTCAGAGTCTTTTACTCTGCATTTTCTTGTAATACAGCTGAAGAGATGTTGATGAACAGAGGCGAAAGTTGTTAAATGAAATAGGTAGCGCAGTATCATTCTGTTTACCAATGTGTGTGAGTTGTACATATATGTTTAATACCTCCAGCGACAACATAGTCGGGGAATTAGCTAGATGATATGTTTAAAAAACCTTAGAAATGTAAAAATATTCTAAAATATGCTAATATAACTAAGAGATAAAATTATTAAGTATTGCTATTCAAGTAATTTAAAAAAAGTAAGAAAACACTTAACCTTTGTATTTTAGGTTATTGGGGTAATAAAAATTGGGGTAAAGTACAGCCGAGAGGAAATGACCTGAGCAACACTTACATTAAAGCATTTGAATCACGGCTATTCAGGTGAAGGCTATTATCGGTATTTGCAAGTGAATTATAGTATTTGACGTGTAATCTTCACCAAATATTGTACTAAACCACCTGAATTAGCGCTGGTCACGCGGTGGCGTTATCGTAAGCCGAGATTATCCGGGTTAATATTTAATATATGCTATTAAATATTTGAGGGGATTTTTTTGTAATAAATTATACGATTTAATGCAAACCTCTGCACTAAAAAATGTAGCCAGTAAATGAAAATTTTAATAGTCTACAAGCCAGGGTTGTACATTTTCTCATTTAGATTTTCTTAGTTTTATAAGCGTAAGATACAGGCACTCTAACTGTTAGATTGCATTCATTGGTTACATAGCAATTAACATTTAATTATTTAGCTTACATTCTATTGTTGTATGCAAGAGATTATATATATATAGAGTAAAAATAATATCCTCTATTATTAAAACCCTTTTTTAATTCGAATATATCGAGGTGGAAATAGCCTTGCACTTTACGTGATAAAGATCTAAATTGCAATAGCCTAGTGTTGGTTGTGAAATTTATTTCGCGAGCACTTGTAGATATTAAAGATAAGTGGATAAAACACGAACGTAAAAATAAACTGAAAATATTACATAACATTATAAGCCATTTAACTGTATCTCTAACTGAATTAATAGTTTGTTCTTCGACGAGAGTATCTCCTTCCTATCTTAAAAGCGATATAAATTTTTTGGGAGCACATAGCTCCGAAAACTATATCCTGTAATTTCATCTCATAACTCTTCCTTTCTTGTTAAATCCTTTAACGTATTTGTAGTGGGAGTCCTATTCGCTTAGCTGCTTCTCTATCTTCCTGTAAATCTCTACTATACAATCTACAAACATTACCTGTCCACATGGTAACCCTAACTTTCGTACTAACTGATGTGATTAATGATCCAAAATGATTGTGATTCTTGTTACTGAATTGTAATTTCGGTATTTGAGCAGTGTTGGCCTAGTGGCTTCAGCGTGTGACTCTCATCTCTGAGGTCGTAGGTTCGATCCCCGGTTGAGCACCAATGGACTTACACGCTCGAAAGGTGTAGGAAAACATCGTGAGGAAATCGAGTCTTAAACCCAAAAAGTCGACTGCGTATACTTGCTAATTAGATTGAAAAATGATCATGAAACACTAAAAAATCTGAAGCCCAGACCTATATAGGTTGTATCGCCATTGATCATTGCTATTATTTAATTTAGTTCTTTCAGTAGAGACAAATCTGAATAACCTTGGAATTCTGCAACTGTCTCATTTCAATTTATCTTTAGTAGCAGCTGCGCCTGACACGGTTTTCAAGGATTTTCTTCGTCATAGGATCAAGTTGTTGACAAACTAAAAAGTCCTCTATGTCTCGCAAAAACACAAACACTACTGCACGGATTTTCATACGGTTTTCAGAAATAGATTGATTTCTAGCGAACACCTAACAGACGAAATACGTAAGCTTAAAATGCTCTAATATCCGTGCAATGCGGCAGTAGTACTATGTAATTATTTGTAGAGTACTAGTGTGCTAGATGTTCATACGATATTTGTCTTGAGAATTTCTTAAGAGAACGCTGCTCTTTCTAATATGGTTTTAATTAAATAAACGGCCTCTAAGATTTAAACAAGGTTAAACTAGAGTCAAGGTTCGTAATTTGCGGAACTAAAGTTCAACGACCCTAAGTTTAATGACCCTTATGTAATGTTTTGATAATATTTGTATTCTTAATGCCAATTAATTTGTTCTTGCAATGACTATATAAGTAATTTTATTTTTTGGTATATGACTGATTTATTTTTCTTTGTTGAACTGAGCATTGCTTGTCTATTGTTCGTGATATCTATTTATATTGTTTTTAGTTTCTATAGTAACATTTTGTATTAATTCATAGTATTAAAAAACTTTTAAATGCCTAAGATTGGACTTAGGGCTTGGGACTTCCTACAAGAAAAAAATTATTAGTATTCTTATAAGGCCGGCATCGCACTCGCTTTCTGGCATTGCGTGTCCATGAGCGTCGGTATCACTTAACATCGTGTTAAAAAAAAATAGGAAAGGCTGAAGTTAATTGTAATTAATCCAATCAAACCGATCAATGATAATTAAGTATGTCAACAACTATGAATATTGATTTGTTAAAGCGATAAATTCAAGGAAAATTTATGGTTTCAATGACTGAATTAGAAAAATGTGGATTTTTAATAAATTAGTATATATTCAATATTCTTACCCATTATAAATTTATTCCCCTTTTAATCATCTGTCCATGGAAAAAGGCCGCAAAAGGCCTTTTAACATGCCTTTTAACATTGCCTTTTAACATGCCTTTTAACATTGCCTTTTAACATGCCTTCCCGTGCTCAAAATTTGAGAGACTATATATTATATACTCTCTCTACTATATATTATTTACTCTGAGTAAATTGAGGCACTGTAAGCAAATGCGACCGTTTACCACACACGCAGGCCCAATCTCTAGTATTTTAAAAATAGAAAGTGAAAATCGTTGGCTCTCTTTGTATAAAATGTGAAAATCCTATCCTAGGTTTAAGGCTTTATGTACCAAAAGAAAGTGCCTACTTTGACTATGTGTGATAATGTCTATTTTACAAAGCAAACAGATTTTATACAGACTCCATTCATATTTACGTTTACCATACGTCAGACTATTGATCCATTGTCATACGCAATGTGAGTACAATATTAATCAGCTGATTCATAATGTATCAGTGAAAACGTATTGGCACAATGCGCAACTTGCAATTGAATAACTAACCGATACCATATTTGTCGTAGAATAGAAAATTAAGCAATTTTAAGAATATAAGTTCAGGAGTAAGATGGGGCCACATATCACAATATATTTTTGAAGGATATGTAATGCGGAAGTGTTTTTTTAAATTACTTATATGTCCCCTACAATGAAGCCAATCTGGCATGCGATCAGGCATGTGTGTCCGAGAAGCTAGGTAGGTAGCAGCTTTCCTAAAAAGGCTTAGCGTCGCCCGACGGGTCAAGGCAAAAACTACTCCACAAATACATGGTATTTAGAGTTGGACCCGACTGCGGAATAGTCGGAGACTGGGGCTGTGAGAGCCAATTCTAAAAAAAATAGAAAACACTCGGCGTGGTAAGCGGTCCCAATTGCTAGCAATGCCGAGTGTGTATGTGTATATTTATTGCGTGTGAGACTGATATGTTTAAATTCGCATTGCATTATTTATAATAATAATAATAGCATTTAATTTACATACATTTATATTTAAACACAATTCTATTTGAATCCTCCTTTAGTACCCTTTTTGGCAAAGGCCTCCTCCAAATCCCTCCATTCCCCACGGAACTGTGCCACTCTTTGCCATGTATTTGCTGCTTCTTTAATTTGGGCACCAGTTTAACACTTGTTTTTAAGCCTTGTTTTAAAGACAGGGATATTTATAGTTTATTTCCATTAAAACATACATGTTGAGAAAGAGAAAAAATGTTAAAAGAATATAAAAAGTTAAATATTTCCACCACCGCGCCGTCGCGGTACACTGTTATTGTATCTATCAAAAAACTTTTTAAAACTTAAAGCAATTTGTTATAAAGACGCGCTTCGGAATAGATTATATTTTTGCGACCGTATTCGGTTCTGATTTAGGTATATGAATACTATAATACCGGTTAATAGTTTTAAATAAATTTTTATATAATTTCGTGTCGATGTATGGTTAGTGCAAGGAATAATAGGACAAAAAGAAAAATTATTTAATTTGCTTGATAGATTCTCATCATAATACAAAGACTGGTTCACGCGGCTACTGTAACATATAAATAATTAAACCCGCAGAAGTTAGTTTAGTAGGTTAAGAATGCATCGCTATTTATAGTGCATCCCACGTTTCTATGATTTTAATTGTCAGTGTCTTGTATGCTATTTTTATATTATGACGTAGGTTCTTATCAGATTCGTGAATGATGGATGGGAAATTCAAACCCTGGTAGTTTCCTACTTGAAATAATGTGATTCTTAGCATTTTTGTTATTACCTTTATTAAATTAACTAACGCAGTGTAACTGAAGAAAAGAAAAAGATAGTCTAACTGTCAGTTGAAATGATGTTGCGAGGACTCTAAAGAGATCTCTAAAGTGGAAAAGAACTCAAAATTTCTCAGAGTACTAGTAGTAGTAGTGTAGTACTCGAAAAAAGGCTATTTTTATTTGCCCTAATTGACTCCTAAAGGAGCAATATTAAACCATGAAAAAAATTCCTCGTTAAACATAGATTATTCTTTCACAGGTTCGGCCTATTGAGGATTGGTTGAAGCAAAGATTAGATACAGAGCTAAGAGATTTTTTTTATAGAACATGTAGCAAACGGGCAGGAGGATCACATTATGTTAAGTAATACCGCCGCCCATGGACACACGCATTACCACTAGGCTCGCAAGTGCGCTGCCTGCCTTTTCAAAATTGGTACGCTCTTAAAAATTCTTACGCTAAGTCGATATGGATTGGAAATACATCAGTAGCAGATGGTTCCACATAGTGGTGATACGCGGCAGAAATTGCTAAATCTAAATCCTTATTGTATGAATATTA
Source organism: Pieris rapae (assembly GCF_905147795.1). NCBI lineage: Eukaryota > Metazoa > Arthropoda > Insecta > Lepidoptera > Pieridae > Pieris > Pieris rapae. The sequence goes on along the minus strand of NC_059526.1, from coordinate 1,356,457 downwards.
TTGAGACAGACACTCTTTTGATAATATTTATTTGAGGCAAGTGTGTGATTAGCCTGCAATATTGCTGGCCACACAAAAATTTCCTTCACGAAAAAATCTTCTCTCTATCTCACTTCACAAATGGGATCCGAAATGGTGAACTCAGGATTGACGCTAATTGCTAGTACCATACGGTTTGCCGTTTACCTGGAAGGTTAATTAATCTTTTATTTTACCGGGAAATATTGGATTTTTCCTTATATGAATATTATTTATTTTTCCCTTTAATTGCAGTCACAAAAATTTCATGTCACCATGATTGTGATATATATTATAGAGAAATGTTGATAATAATTGTTCTTTGATAATTTCCATAAATCTTATATGTCACAATGTTTACGAAGTCAAGGTTGTTAAGTTTAGACGCTGAGATGCTAATCAACGGATATATGTTACAAAATATATATTAGCTAGCTGATAAACTCCGCTTGCGCAGGCTTACCTCAGCGATATTTATAGCAATTTTCAGTATGAATTTTTCGTAACACCGAATTTTACAGAACGTAAGATATTTTATAGATGACATTAAAACTGATTTTTTCATGTCCAGCGAATTTTTCGGTGTTATACGTTAAAGGCTATATTATATATACCTACTTTAATAAATTATGGTTAAACAATCATTATTTCTGTTTAATTTTTTTTTACACGGCAATTGGTATTTCATTTAATTTTGCACCGTCTATTATCACAACACAAAAAACAAGAAAAATAATACAAAGAAGCAACATAGAACTAATTTAACAAATAACACACAAATCTATAAAAACTCAGAAATCCCTTTCTAGCTTGGGTAAAATTTGTGATGTCATATTTTCTTGTATACTACACGATGTTTTAGAACTTATACATATAATGCACGCCAAACGCCTAAAGGGCAACAAAAAAATGATTTTAGTGGAATAACACCTTATATTGTTATTTTGCACTATAGGTCGCAAGCCTTATTTCTGGTGTACTACCCCATATTTCAATGAGACTGTATTTTCTGTAGTTTCTGTGGGATATAAAGCAAAAAACATATACACAATATATGATCGATATTCTTTAAGTTTAAAATAAGCTTGAGAATTACAATAAGTTTATTTATAGTTTTATAGTCGTAAACGAGCCTACTGGACGCCCATTTTTACTGGGAGGGAGGAGTAATAATAAATTACTTTATTTGACTCAAAATAAACATTACATTCTAAATACAATAATCACTGTGGTTAAACTAGGCCTAGCCTAAATCTTAAACGCTAGGAGAATTTTTTTTAAAGAACAGGAGGCAAACTTGCAGAAGGCTCACCTGATATTAAGTATACTCTAACTTTGAATAGAATTGGAGGCCACATCTCTGAGGGAAGACCCCTACCGGTAGTCGATTACACAGTTCCCTAGTTAATTAAGTTAATGTAATTAAGTTATATGACTCACGTATATATCGATATCCCCACTACGTTTTTGACATCCGATAGTCATACTTAACTTAAAGATTTTTAGAGGCACTACGTAAAAGTTGTTAACCTGTCTTTATTTAAATGTAGTATATGGTTATATAAAGTGGATCTATTTCTTTCACCGGGCAAGGCGTAGACATAGGCGAGTTTATGAACAGGCTTCTGTTCTGGCTCTAACACGCTTTTATGAGCAAGTATTTCTGACGTTAAATTTGAACCACTGAACCCTTAATATATAATAAAGGGTTTAGGATAACCTTAACTTATTTGATCATGATTTTCAGATGTATGGTCGTTATCAACGCGATCTAAGTGAAGCTGCAAGAGAAGAAGCAAGACGACTGAGGCGATTACGAAAGAAACGAAGAAAAGATGACAAAATGCGACAGAAGGAGTTGGAGGCTACGGGAAAGCTTAGGCCCAGAGGGAAGGTGGTAAATCTTATAAGTGAGTATATGGCTACAAATAGCATCATTTTTAGCATCTCTTAGTTGAAGAAAGTAAAAGAATATGGGGGGCTACCAAGTCGAGCAGAAAAGCGGCACGGCCGCTACTATCCTTTCTCTAAGCAGTTCAAGGCATTTTCAATCCCCTATTTTCGTTGTGGATAAAATTATAAGCCTGAATTTTCAGGTACCAAGTTGATATGAACACTTAATGTTGAATTACGTTAAGTAATGGTTAAACTAAGATATAATTGAATCGACACTTTGTTACCAAATTATACAAAATCATACATATAACATAAAACAAAGGGTTGCACTCCGGAAGTGCCGGCAGAAGTGAAAACTTGAATATCATTGTGGATATTATACTACATTTAATACGCCGCGCCAGCTGTCTACTCTCCATCCGTCTTACGAATTTTCGATCAGGTCAAGTGTCCTGACGCGAGATTACCATTTATTACCCATTCCAAATAAAGTTTTAAGTCACTTGAAAATGCAAAAAAGCAAATTACATAAGTTATTAGGCAAACTGCGATATAATTCAGGACATCGCATGTGTTAACAAGATATACAAATATAATTATACTGTAGTATTAACCAAAAGAATCTTTCTAGATTTTTATAATAATATACAATTACATACTTTCATAAATGTGTATCCTTTCTCGGTCCTATATCTAGTTGGTATATAGTAGTATTTATTTATTCATATATAATTATCTTACAGCTACAAATATAATACACATAAAAGAAAACACTTAGACACTATACAAAGACAATCAGATTAGAGTGATATATATAATAAACATTAAAGGAACGACACTTAATATTTGAAAGAAAAAACTAAATTACAACTGATAGAGTCAAAGTCTTCCCGCTTCTTAAATATTTCCTCACTTGAGATTTAAGCATACAAAGAACATAGGGACAGAGAAAGCGACTTTGTTTTATACTATGTAGTGATGATGTGTCAGCCATCTTCAAAGTCAAGTAATCATTCAGCTAAAGTCAGCTGTCCTTAACTTCTCCAAGAATTCTTCGTATTATATTCACAATTGTTACATGTACGTACACGAATGATCTTCGTCATACAATTAGTATGCTTAAATCTTTGAAACTACGCAACGGATTTTGATGCGGTTTTTTTTAATAGATAGATTCAAGAGGAAGGTTTATATGTATAATAACATCCATTAAATAGTGGAGAAGTACTGTTATTTTTGAGGTTTCTAATGTGATGTCGTAAATAATTACATTTTTTCCGCTTACATTGCAAACGCAGTCTGAACCCTACGAGTTTTATCAAAATAATGTACTAAGTATTGTACACATTGAAAAGGTCTACAGAAAAGTCCGTGATGGTATATGTCTATCTCTTATGGATAACCCACATTTTTATATACAACGTTCACAGATTTTCTGTAGTGTATTTAGTATCAGCATTGCACCCGTGCGAAGCCGGGTCGGGTCGCTGGTGTCTTTATATTGAATGATGTAAAGTTTGTTGGCAGGTTATTTATGGAGGCATTCGTTCGCGAAGCTGGGAGAGGACTGGTTCTTTTTAGCGGCCTTGGGTATCATCATGGGTTGTTTGAACTTCGCGATTGACCAGGGCATTGCCGTTTGTAATAATGGTATGTAGTATTTACTTGTATACATTGTTATGTATGAGAGTCAATATAAAATAGTATTGCTAATAAGAGATCTAGTAGGTTTATAGCTTAAGCAAAATGAAATAAAAAAAAACATTGCTATAACTTTTTTAGATCTGGGCCTCAGATTTCTGTATCTGTTTCATGATCATTTGTCAATCAAATAGGCATGTAGGTGATCAGCCTCCTGTGCCTGATACACGCCGTCGAATTTTTGGATCTTATACCCAAAATGCCAGTTTGCTTATGCAAATCGGCATTTTCAAATGCCGACAACCTACGTATACGCCTCATAGGCTGGTTTGCCTTCTTCTTATATGAAAAAAAAAAACTTAGTTTACTACGACAAATAGAGTCAATAGGGGCTTAGAACTCATATTACACGCCTAAATCCGTTCATAATAACATATACATATCTTGAATAACAGTGTCGTGATGATGACATATATTTTTGTTGGTAACCAAAAGAACTGCTCTAAGATATAACCCATTTTGCTGAAATAAAGTGTATACCTATATTGAATTTTTGAGTTTGTCGATAATTATGTCAGAATATATATCAAAACTGTATTTATTCATTTAGCTTACGTAAAGGAAATTGAGGTAAGTAGACTTGCAGTATTTACAAAATAGTATGAATTAGGTAGTTATAGTAGTAATGTTGTGAGGGTGCAGTTTAGAAGTTTTGCCCTGAACATATTATCTCTCTCTTCAATCGACTTCTCATGTCTAAGCTTCCTAAGCATAAGGGGTGGACTATCTGTTTCCACCGGCTTCTGTCTAGCCCCTCTGACAGTGTATTGTTCTGTGGACAATGGGTCTTTTACTTGATCGGTCCATCTGGTTGGTGAACGTGATGTTTGCCTTCTGTGTTACCAACTATTGTTCTCCAAGTTCTCCTCTCCTCTGCGTAGAGATGAGCACATTATAGAAATAAAGATTTGTATTATTAGGACAATAATAATAATTTGTTAACGCCCGAACCCAATAATTAAACCACCATCTCAGATTGAAAACAATCTGAGATCAGACCATGACAGTCTTAATAGCTTTCTATAGAATAGCAAATTTTTATGAAACTATTAAAACAATATATAATGTTACAGCCCGTACATGGATGTACAACGATGTAGCTACCTCAATTGCTGGAAAATACTTCGCCTGGGTCTCGCTTCCGGTCTGTTTGATACTCTTTGCAGCTGGTTTCGTGCACATTGTAGCTGCCCAGAGTATAGGTAATATATTTTCAATATGTTGCATTTTTGTGAAGGAATCTATATCGTGAGGCGAATTGCGCTGACTGCTGAATTCAGCGTCTTGAAATGTAGATATGAAAGAGAACGAAAGTAAGTAGGCATTGTTTATTCTTAAATTTATTAAAGTTTACTACATTTTATATAGTAATGTATCTATTGTATATCTTACAATCTTTTCTAAAATACATAACAATTATGGAAAACATAAATATTACACCAAAAAGTTAAATAGTGTTTTAGGTATCATATAGGCACTAATGTTTTTTTTAAATTGACTTGACCAAAGTTTACGTATAGGGCGCATTCAGTTTCCGACAATTATTGAGGGTAGAACAGAAGAGTAGAGTAGACTGACAGGGAATTTTTTCTCCATCAATTACTATTTTAGCATTAAGCTGCAACCATCTTCGCTCCGTATCACATCTTGAAGCAATTATTTATATACAAACAATAACTAAAACAACCTAATAATACCTGTCTTCAGGATCTGGTATTCCTGAAATGAAGACAATACTCCGAGGAGTGCATTTGAAGGAGTATCTTACATTCAGAGCACTGATCTCCAAATGTGTCGGTCTGACTGCCACTTTGGGAAGTGGATTGCCTTTGGGAAAAGAGGTAACAAACATCTTTTTTAGAAAAATATATAGAATAAAAAAAATATCAAAAATCTCTTTGAAACGTAGCATTAGGCATCAAAAATATCTAATAGAGTTTTGTAATTTATTTATTTATTGAATAAATAATATTAATATTATTTATTTCCTTTCCGGAAGCAGTATGAATGCATAAAGTTATATATGTATTATCCAATCAGTGATGCAGATATTGATATAATCTTGGGGTCATTCACCTTTCAGATATCATAACTTGCTCAACTGTTCATTTGTCATTTCGTATGTTAAATGAAGATGTATTATGTATAGAATGTATGGTATATTTTCTAGTTATTCAAACGTGACAGTGTTGTAAACATAAAAATAGTTTAGAGTGCGTTGACGCTTCTCTTAACTCACCGACTATATATTCTTATTAAAAAAATTGTTTAGACAAAACAGACTAGTGTATCGATGTTTTTTAATTATGTCCTAAATTCCAGGGTCCCTCCGTACACATAGCTTCAATGGTCGCATCACTTCTATCTAAAATGGTGACAAAAATCCAGGGAGTTTATGAGAACGAATCTCGTACAACTGATATGCTAGCAGCCGCATGCGCTGTCGGTGTAGCTTCGTGCTTCGCCGCGCCCGTTGGAGGTAATCACGAAAGAACTATTTATTCCGTTGTTTAGAGATGTGGGGACTCATATACCGCATTTGCCATGGTGAATGTTCAGAGGAGTTGTAAGTGAGTGCAAACGGGTAGCAGGCTCACTTGATGATGGCCACTCATTGCCAGAAGGCTCACAAGTGCATTGCCGGCCTTTTAATCAGTACGTTGTTTTCATGAAGGACATTGAATTGGTTCGTTAATACTTCATTGGGCAGCTGGTTCCACATATTGGTGGTGCGCGGCAAATACTTAAAAATTCGCTAAAATCGCTCACTTGTGGAATGATGGACGTCAACGTGATACAGATGGTATTTTGTATTCGAAACTTTAGCAACAGAACGTTCAACTGTGGTATAATATAAATAGCTGTAATTAGTGAAGCCGGCCTTGTTACAAGGAATGCTCAGAGCCAGTTATCTCTAGATAAATCTGTGCAGAGCCGCACATCCTTGCTAATTAATTGCGTGTAATCATTATGGTCGAATTAATTAACATTCATTTTGTTAATTTTTTATATAAATTAATAATTATTTGAATCCAGTACGAATACACTTTATAGTTGAATTGTGAAAGTACAGACACAATTTCACTTTCTTTTAACGGTATTATTTAAGAAATTATACATAAAGAGTCTTTGCATCCGTCTATGACTCATATGAGGTCGAAGATTCAATCCTAGAATATGTGCGTATTTATCTTCGCGATGCAGGAAAACATCGTGAGAAAACTGGCTGGGTTTAAACCCTAAAAGTCAGGCATAGGCTGATCACCTACTTGCCTATTAGATTGACAAATTATCATGAAATAAATACAGAAATCTGAGGCCCAGATTTAAAAAGGTGGTAGCGCCACTGATTTATAATAAAAATGTGGTAATATGAAAAAAGAGAAATGTATGTTTAACTTTTTAAATATTAAGTATTCCATCCACTAAAATGAGTGTCCAAATGAGTATTAACAAAAAATGTTACAAGAACGGGAAAATGTTCAATTAAGATTTAGTTTATTTTGGTTAAACTCGCTCTCTCAAGATTATTCTCAGTAACTATTTTTTTTGGCCCGGATCCATTTATCAGGAAGACTGTACGACCGAAACGGGTTAAACCTTAGGTAAACTTTTGTTTAATGTTCAAACTTCATTTCTCATTACAAAAAAAATATTTACATGAGAAACTTAATATTAATATGTATATATACGAGCGAGATACACGTCGCCATTAGCTGTCTTAATTTTAGTCAACTGTGTTCATTCTAATATGCATCTTTACTGCCTTTTTGTTTAGTATGTTTTTATTGTTGTTTTCAGGTGTACTCTTCTCAATTGAAGTAACAACGACGTATTTCGCAGTACGAAATTATTGGCGAGGTTTTTTTGCCGCTTGCTGTAGTGCTATTGTAAGTAATAAAGAGTATATGACTATGAAGACTATATGACAGCCATACAGTTAAATACGCGTTGACTTACCATAATATTATAATTATTTTAAAATTATTAGATAACCCGATGACAAAAGATAGACCACATGAAATGTCGTTAATTCATTCATTATAATTAAATAAACTTAATATATAAAACATATGCTAACGAAAATAGATATATTGTGTTACATAAATCCATTGTTTTGTTTGCTGTCCATTTTGATATATTGTCATGTTACTAAACTACGATTTCGAAAATACATATATAAATCAAATGTTGCTGATATATGTACCTATTTTAAGAAACAACATTTACAGTTTGTTAATTTACTTTGCAAACACTTTTATCCTATTTCTGTTTTTATCCAAAAAGAAGTCAGTTAAAACATAAAAGATAATTAATAATCTAATGAATCTAACTAAGACATATAGCTAACTTTGTTTTTGGGACAAATAAAGAAACTTTTTATTATTTATTTTTTATTATTAACTTTATTATAACTAATTATTATTACTTATACATAATATGCCCGTTTGATTTTCAAACGGGCATATTACGAGGCATATTATCCTTACAAACATAGAATATACAGGTTACATTTGTTATTACATTCTTTTCTTCTCTTCCTCCTCCATCATCCACTAAATAATCATATCCAGAGCAGTGACCTCTTACAGGACATTAAAATTGTCGTCCCTCACTCATTCTTTAGGTCTAAAATCAGCAATTTTTTTCCAAATTCCTCCTACCAAAACCAACCTAGAAGTTCAGGCACCTCTCGTTCGAATTCTTCGCGATTTTAACAGATTGAACATAGCTTATTCGGATAAGCTATGTTATATGCTGGATATATGCGGTGGTTAGGTGCCTTTCTCGCCAATTTCTCTCTGATGTTTCTTTTTCCTGCTTTAAGTACCAAAAAATTTCTGGTAATTTTATTGTGTGCTTATATTATATGTTTTAATTTCTTTTTTTATTTATACTTATGTCAACCACAATTGTCATACATTTTGCTGAGTTCACAAGAGTTGCTAGCTATATTGTTAGTTATGGATAGATAGATTTAGGAATATAAGTTTAATTTTTTAATGTTTTTATCTAGAATAGTTGGTGTGGGATTTTGGAATTCTATCGTATTAGTAATTACTGTTAAGATAGAAAAATGTAGTGATAAATAAATAAATAAAAATAAATAAATAAATAAATTTTAGATGGAAGATTTTGTAAAATAATCAGTAGATTTGATTGATACAGATTTGATTCAGATTGCATGATGTCGTAAAATATCTATTAAATAAATAAACCCCTTCACGGGTAAAGGATTACTCCAGCTCTAAATATCTCCACTCCGTCCATGGCTTTCTTTCTCTATTCGCTTCCTGCTATAAACCTACACCCTCTGTCTTTGCCGATGGGTAGGGATGTCTAGAAACTGAAGAGCAATTTCTTCTATCCACCTTTTTTGTGGCGCCCTCTTCTCCGCCTTGATCTATTCAAAATTCTTATAGTTGTTGTCATACGTGTACAATACAAAACATTTCATAATTATAGGCTTATAAAAATATTTATTTTCAGATGTTCCGTCTGCTATCAGTATGGTCAGGCGCAACTGCCACAGTGAAGCCTCTGTTCCCAACAAGTCTGCCTCAAGACTTCCCCTTTGACCCTCAGGAATTTGCCGTATTTGTTCTTTTGGGGTAATTCAGTTCCACACCAAAATATCTTTCATAATACTTTAGTTAGAGCAATTAATTTTTAATTTGTGCAGTCAGGATTCGAATGCAGGACTTCACGTTATCGTGGTAACTAGTTAAGCAATGAATTAAGAATTATCAATCAAAAATAGTGATTTTTACTGGCTTTGGATAATAACAGAGAATCTGTTAAAGTAAAATGTGCCCTATATTATAATACTTTTTACTTTTTTAAACTTTTTCTAAAACACTGTTTTTTATTTTATTTTGCTATTGAAATGAATATAAAAAATATCATGATGCCAGAAATAATTCTTCGAAATATCGTACGTAATTCTGTAGAAGGCGCTATTATTTTACCGATATATTAAATGCTCTAATAAATCATTATCTTTATAACTTTTTTCAGGATAGTTTGTGGTCTTATGTCGGCATTGTGGGTGTGGCTACACAGACAATATGTACTCTTTATACGTAACACAAAATATCTGAGTACCTTCTTACAGAAAAAGTAAGTACAAAAAAGTGAATTAATTATAAAAGATATGCGTATTTAATAGGACAATGGCTTTGTGGTATGGTAAAAGTAATTGTTGCTGCAGAAATACTTGTGCAAGGCTACATAGTAGGAATACTTGTGTTTGAGACGTTTTTGTTGAAGTATAGAAATCAAAAAATGCTTTTATGCGAGATAAACTTACTTTACTTAACTTTCTTCCTCCTTTCATAAAAGCAATAAATCAGTTTTAACAAAGTATCCCATCCCTTTTTACCACAGTGTAAACACAATTTGAAAGAAAGAGATGAGAGATTTAAAAGACTGCAATTTGACTGGGGTAGTATTTCTGGGCTGGACAGACCCCTTATCGCTTAGGGGGTTGAAAGATAGATAGTAGAAGATTCTCAGACCTACTGAACATGCATAATAAATTTCATGAGAATTGGTCCATCAGATGAGTATGGTAACTAACATTGTGACACGAAAATTTTATATAATATGTAGACTTAGTTTAATTGATTTGTCATCATTTCACACATAGGTTTATCAAAGTTCAAGGAATTGACGAAACTTGGCTCCAAATTTTTTAAGATTTTATTGGAATTAAATTGATGTATTTTTTACAGCCGTTTCATCTACCCTGGCTTCGTGACGTTAGCAGTAATGTCCATACTGTTCCCACCGGGGATAGGGAAATATATGGCCGGAGGTCTTGGGACTCCACCACAGGTAAAAAATAGGAATTAACCTATAAATGTTTTATGTCGAAGTTACTTTTATAGGGCAGTGTTGGTCTAGCCACGGAAGAACGTAATGCCTTAGATCGAAAAATCACGAAATATATATGTATTCCTGCTATGGAATTCCATACCAATTGATATAAGACGAACTCAGTCTTTCAATTTATTTAAAAATCTCCTTTTTATTAATTTTTCTTCTGCCTCGTAATTAGCTAAGTACTACTTATATATAATTAATATATTATATTAATTGTGAGTCATTTAAACTTTGGCAGAGCTTTGACCTGTCTGTTTATATACTATTATCTATATTTTTTCTTTAGATTTTATTTTAGTTAAAGTTGTATGTTATTTTTAGTATCCTTTGTTAAGTAATTATGCAAGGTTGCGTGGAAGAAATCGCTTGTGAGCGATAAATCCGCCCGTTGCCTAATAACTTAACTTAAACCTTACTTTTAGTTTTTTTATATGTATGTATATTATGGTAATGAAGTTTAAGTAAATAAATAAATAGAAAAAATTTCAATCAATCAACACTAAACAATAAATAAAGATAAAAATAAAAATAATTTTATTCAGACCATTATAAGTCACCCAATCGCTACATTGTCCCGTGTCATAAAAAAGTGTTTTTGTATATTTCTTTTAGGTGTCTGCACTATTCTCTAACTTCACGTGGTCCGACGAACTGACAGCAGAACAGGCGGCGGTTGTCTCCGACTGGCAAACACCTGAAGTAGACCACTTCGGCTGTCTCATCATTTATTTCTTTTCTATTGTAAGTAAATAATTTAGCAGGCATAAAATGTTTAATTTCGTTCTTAAAATGTGCTTGTAGTTGGTTTTATCGGAATTAGATTGTGTAAACGAGAGTTTAATTTTCAAGTAAAGTTTTATTAATCATTAAATTACGAGGTTCGCTTTTATTATAGAGAAGTTAAAAAAAACAAAAAGATCGACGAGGATGGGATTCGAACCCACGCGTGCAGAGCACATTGGATTAGCAGTCCAACGCCTTAACCACTCGGCCACCTCGTCACGTCTGGCTTTCAGCAATATATTAATATTATATCGTTTGATGAGATACCGTCAGAATTCATAAAATATTTTCAGCCTTAATTAACGTTCAGATACTTTCTGGATATTTCATTTTTGTGTTTACTTTTTATTATTATTAAATATATGCTGTCAATAAAGCATTAGGTTCTTAAAATGCGGTTTTGACTAGATCAGGACATATAATTATGGAAATATTTTATTATTTTAATTATCAGAACAAAAAAGTTTAATTCCTGCTTATTAATATTAAACAAATACACATACACTTAAGGCCACATAGACAACAAGAATGCTAAATATTTTAGTCAGACAAAAAACGACGAGGATGGGATTCGAACCCACGCGTGCAGAGCACATTGGATTAGCAGTCCAACGCCTTAACCACTCGGCCACCTCGTCTTGTTCAGTATGCCTCATTTACAAAGGCACGCTGAATTAACACCTAATTTACACAAGTGTTCACCGTCACTATGATTTATAGGCATCTGGAGTATATCAATATGGCATTATATCACCTTCACATTATATGAAGTCTAGTGACCCAAAAGTGTCTGTCAATTTTATATAGTCTTATATTTTAACTTCTGTTAATATAAAAGCGTAAATTTATATTTATAGTCAGTTCTCAAATCAAGGGTCGTAGAACGGACGAGAGGAACTGATACTTTCTCTTCTGTTAACTCTCTATGGGTGATCATAATTCGTTTTACGAGATTGTAAGATGCTTCAATCTCGTAAAACCAATTATGGTTTTACACCAGGAGGTGGAATTACTTATACTTAAAAAAACAAACAAAAACGTTTCCGTACTAAGTATGGCGATACAGGAGCACAAACATCCTGAGGAATTCGCCAAATCTCCATATAATAAATAAAATAAAATAATAAAAAACATCAACAATGACGTAGAGATCGGAAGCCAATACCGTAGCGTAATAAGTAGCGTCTAGATAGCTGTTTATCCTCGAAAAGTTTAATTGACCCAGATTTGTGTATATCTATATTTTAGGCTTTTTAGTAATGTACCTTAATTACGTCCGTCCACAAATTTCTTGAAAACTAAAAGTAATTTTATAAGAATGTTGATTTGAAGTGGTCTAACTTCGGAACTGCCCAAGTTTTATCAAATTTGATTCAGTATTTGCGTAATACTTTAGTAATATACATTTCCCCTCCAAAAACACGTGCACAACGCAAATAACGCATTTCCTTATACGCATGATACATACGTGGACAAATAATATTGACAAGTTTAAGTCTAAATTACTTTTATTTCAGTATTTCCTAAGTATGGTGTCATGTACCTTACCAGTGCCGGCTGGTATTTTCGTACCAGCATTCAAAATGGGAGCGTCTCTTGGCCGTTTCACGGGGGAGGTGATGCACTACTTCTGTCCCCTGGGTGTCGCGTATGGTGGTAGAATACAGAAAATATTGCCTGGTAAGTTCATCATACGTATACGAAAAACAATATTCCTTAGTTGTAGAAATATAGATTTTCATTTACTCATGGTTTTAGAATTGAATGTTTTTGGGATTTTTCAAATGAAATATCGGATGCTTCGTATAGGCTGGATCCAGAAGGTCTCTTGACGAGAAAGTTCTCAATTGACAGAAAATGTCAAAAAATGCAGTACATTAAGCAACCGAAAGTTGCGAGACTGCTACCACTTCCTTTAATTAATTACAATGGGTAAATTCCGGGTAAATTTAGGGAGTGCATGGGTTTTGCGGAAGAGTTTCTGCATCTGGCACAGGACAAGATGGACAAGACAGTCTTTCCGAGACTGATAACTGACCACCAGTTATGGCACCAAACGATGCCACATATTTGCTAGTAGAGTATTTTTGTTTTTAAACTGGTCATTAGTAGAGAACAGCTGTTGAAAATTTACAGGTGTAAACTTTGTTTCACATATGTTCGAAGTATTATTTGATCGTACTTTATATTTGCAGCGCTTTCGCTCCGCTGGCTTCATGTTCGTCTTACGTGAAACAATAAATCGGAACTAATATTTTCAGGTGGTTACGCGACGGTCGGCGCCGCAGCTTTTACAGGTGCAGTTACACATACCGTATCCACTATCGTGATTATCATTGAGATGACCGGACAGGTATGTTGAATTTTTATTAATATATTGTTTGTATTTCTAAAATCTCCCCCTCATGTGAACAGCGTTGGTCTTCTCCATGAGGTCGTAGGTTTGATCCTGTGCTGTGCACCAATGGACTTTCTTTCTATGTCTGAATAACCTTGATGAATGGAATCTTTCACAGTCCGTTTCACAAGGCATTTTCTTTTGCAAACTAGCGAACTGTGGAATCGACTACCGCTGGGGGTCTTCAGTGAGAGATCCCACATCCAACTATTTAATATTCGAGTGTACTCCTCCCGTATAGGCCGGCAACGCCACTGAAAATGGATGACAGCCCTTTTTGGGCATCCCGCAGCGTTTGCGTATATAAAAAGAAACGGTGAAGGAAAACTGCTTGCCTGAGAGACAAACTATTTGCCTATAAGACACATTATTGTGAAACAGATTCAGAAATATAATGCCCAGGCCTAAACATTGAAAATTGAATCTTAATATATTTATAAGAAATTTCTTAAAAACATAAATGTCTATAGAGGTTTCAATTCAAGTCAAAGTCAACTCCTACTGACTCTTCCACAGATAACGCATCTCCTACCAATAATGGCGGCAGTCTTGTCAGCCAACGCAGTGGCTGCGATGTTACAGCCATCTTGCTTCGACAGTATTATATTGATCAAGAAATTGCCCTACTTGCCCGATCTGCTCTCATCTGCCAGCCGTAAGTTTTGCTTTTATATGACTTTGGCATACTATCATGTTTGTTCTTATTTAAGGTTTGTTTTCTATAAAAAAAATGCTAAGAAACTTAAGATATCCAACATTATATGCTATAATCATATATATGCTGTGTAGAAATAAGAAAACATGAAATGTATGTAGAAATTAGTTTAAGAATCTAAAAATTAAATGATCTATAAAAAACGACGAGGATGGGATTCGAACCCACGCGTGCAGAGCACATTGGATTAGCAGTCCAACGCCTTAACCACTCGGCCACCTCGTCTTATGAAATATTTAATTAATTACCTAATATTTTTTTATTTCTTATATATATTTCATTAATGATTTATCATTAAATAATAAAATGTGTGGTGAGTGTTTTGAGGAATTACCACACTTATGTAATCATTTTCACAGGTATGTATGATATTTGTGTTGAGGACTTCATGGTTCGGGACGTGGTTTACATCTGGAATAGGATGACCTTCCAGCAACTGAAGGATGTTCTTAAGAGTAATAAGGTGAGTTAAACAATTGTGAGATCAGCTGTTTCCTGGGCTTGAAGCCATGAGAACAAATATTTATTTTAGTATAAAAGGCCATATGGCGCAATGTTCAGTTGATTAATACTTCGTTGCATTGTAAGATCAGGTAGCTTAGATAATAAGGGCGACCTTATAGCTAACAAACGACTTGGCCCAGGCAATAAGGAAATAGAGAAATACCTTGGGAAAATGCAAGAAGTATCTGCACTATATTTAACAAAATTAAAATATAAATACAAAATAATTCCTAAAATTATAAACACTTAATTATTCATTTGTTGATTAATTACATAATTTAGTTGATAGTTGACTTTGGGTCCTTCTGGAAAAGAACGTTCAAATTCTTTAAAGGCCGGCAACGGACTTGCCCTCTGGTATTGATTATCCATGAGCGGTGGTATCACTCAACATCAGATAAAAAAATAACTTTGTAAGGAAGTCTGTCTTAAAAAAGTGTAAAAATGGCTACTGAAAAAAATAGTCTAAAAAGGACTAAGAATTATAAAAGTTTTAATTTTATTCTAGACAATTAAGAGTTTCCCACTGGTAGACAGTCCATCATCCATGGTTCTCCTCGGCTCCATACATCGGTGGGAGTTGGTGAAAGTGATTGAGCAGCAAGTGGGTAGGTCTAGGAGACTGCAGATAGCCGCCCAATGGCTAAAAGAAGCCGAGAGGAGACGGGAAGAGGAGAAGAAAAAAGTTAGACGACCTTCACGATTTGAGGTGAAATAATCAATAGTAGATTGTTCTAGAATTACGATAAGAGAGAAGTTATGTTATGTCCCATAAATTACCGTCAAGCCAAAAATCAGGTGATACAGCAGGTACGGCTATGGCTAAATGTTATGCTCCAGAAAATGATATATTTGATTATCGCCAAATAATTTATACCACATGACATATATTAATTTAATTTACATAAATAATACATTTTTTTATTACTTCTGAATTCAATATTAAAAAAATGATAAAAAAGCAATGGTGTAAAAAAATTATACACTAACAAATTATTAGACAGTTCAAAATTTGGTAATTTTACAAAACATATAGTAATTCAAAAAAAAATAGAAAAATCAACTACTGAACGAATTTTAGTAAATTTCTCACCGTTCTGATATGACTTTAATGTGCAAAGAA